>NC_141770.1:5200500-6503500 GCF_051362555.1 Lingula anatina
TTTCTAATAATTTAGGATCATGACTAACAAATTGTCATAATCAACATAAATAGAAAAGGCGGATATGTTTTTAATAAGGCTAAATTTGCAAAAAAACGAACTTATTTTGCAGCTTTTTTTACTTTCTGACGTATGTTTTGACGGCCATTTTGGTTTTTTGCTATATGTAACAGGCTTAAGTGCATTCACTAGTACTGTTGTGCTCTCCTGATAGGATACTCGTTCAAAAAAGCTTCTGTTCGTTTTTCTATTTTTCCTCATATATTGACGGCCATATTGAAAAATGCTCAAGGTCTCGGAAATAGCAACCAAGCTAATTTTGCTTCTCTCCACCTAAAGAATGCATTTCAGCAAAAAAGGTTTACAGGAAAAAACATTGCAGGGTTAGCGTTCTGGCTACTCGACTAACATGAAATCTATTAAGATAGCAAATTAGAAAAAAAAAATTATGGGAAATGTGCAGAAATGCTATACCTAAAACAATTGTGAAAAAACAGACAATTCTACGTACAATGATCACTGATACGGATATATAAAACTATGTAAACATGTCATATTATTACACAGTTTCATTAAAAGCATATAGGTTACACAGGCTACATCTGCATATGGGTCCTTCCCAAAGCCTTAAAAGTGATTTAAACTCATTTGAATTGATGCTTTGCTTTAAGTCATTTGAGAGATAATTCCATATTTTTGGCCCAAGATATGACAAGGATTTTTTGCCGTATGTCGCTGTGTTAAATCTGGGTATATTTAGAGTCTTTTCTCCTCTAAGGTTGTAACTTGTTATTCTTTCCTGGAAAAGGCCGGAGATGTAGGAAGGTGCAAGTCCATGTATAGCTTTGTAAACCTCAAGTGCAAGTATACGTAGCCTGTTCAAGTGCAGAGTGCTGAGGCCTGACATATTTAAAAGCTCATCGTAACTGCTTGTGTGGTTGTCGTAGACAAATCTTAGACCCCTTTTCTGTATCTTTTCTAATTTTTTCATATTTCCCTCACCACAAAAGTGCCATACTAACGGACAATAAATAAAGTTTGATAATGTAAAGTGCCTGAAAATGGCAAGCCGACTTGGGACATCTAGATGAGCTGAAAGCCTTTTCAGAGTGTTTAATTGACATGCTGTTTTTGAACATAATTCTGAGATGTGTTTGTTGAAAGTCAGTCTTGAGTCAAAGTAAACCCCAAGGAGCTTGACCCAAGGTTCTGGTTTCACCAATTTTCCATTGAAGGAAAATTGCTCATCACTATGGTTGACTCCAATAAAAATAGCTTGAAATTTTTCAGGGTTCGTTTCCGTCTCGTTTGAGGAGAACCAGTTTATAGCATTTTGTGCATCGTATTCGAGCTCCCTTTTTAAGGTATCGAAGTCTGGGTGTGCAGCACTTAAGGTGTTATCATCTGCGTATAGTTGTAGAGGTTACAATTTTCAATAGAGTGAAAGATGTCATTTTTATATATATATATATTTTTTTTTTATTATTGATGATTTATTATCTGTTTTCAGTAGAAATGAAGGTGTGTTTCCTGGATTATCATCACACTGAGGACAGTTGAACTGAACTCAACCTTGCAGCCTCAGCACAGGTCAGTGCAACAACGATATTGCCATACTGTTGAGTGTCTTTAATCGTAGTGTGACCATCGCCACTGTATGTTGTAACTGAGAAATTATCATTTGTAAATGGGTCACTTAGATCCAGTTCAGTTTTATATATTTTCAAGTTGACAAGGATTAATGTGAACTGTTAGGAGTTTGGGGGGGGGGAAGAAATTTTTAATATAGACAAAATTCCATGTATACATTATGATGCCAGTACATTAATTGTCTGTTGTGACATTGAATTTGTCTGTATGTATTCTGATCACTATGTCTTTATTGTCGCTGTATGTGTTTGTTATAATATTATAATATAACCTGATCACTGTTATTTCTGTGTTGTAACTACTGTATATGTCTACATATATATATTTTTTTATTGATCATGCATTATCTGTTTTCAGTAGAAATGAAGGTGTATTTCCTGGATTATCATCACACTTAGGACAGCTAAATTGATCTCATACCCGCAGCCTCAGCACAGGTCAGTGCAGCCACAATATTGCCATACTGGTGATTGTCTTTAATCGCAGTGTGACCATCTCCACTATATGCTGTAACTGAGAAATTATCATTTATAAATGGGATCACTTAGATCCAAATCAGTTTTATTTTGTTTTCAAAGGTGACAAGGGTTAATGTGAAGATCGGAGTTGGGGGGAGGTTTCGCTAAGCAAAATTTTTGATATAGTCAAAATTCCATGTATACAATATGATGCCTGTGCATTGTCTGTTGTGACATTGAATGTGTCTGTATGTATTCTAAACACTGTCTTTATTGTCAATGTATGTGTTTATTATAATATAATAATATATTTTGATCACTGTGTTATGTCTTTGTTGTAACTACTGTATGTGTCTACAAATAAATTTATTATTAATGATTTCTTATCTGTTTTCAGTAGAGATAATCGAAGGTCTGTTTTCTGAATTTTCATCACACTGAAGTCCTGAATTCATCTGTTCACCATCTACCTGTAGTTCTAACACCTAACAGGAAGCATCTGCAAAAAAGGTCAGTGCAACATCGATAATGTTTACACCGTGTTCAGACCAATAATCAGACCAGTAAAGTTTATATGTCTTATCTAACGTTAATCTTTTTCTTATCTTCTTTAATTATAGTGAAGTCACAAGTTAGGTATAAAATCGGGCTATGACCTGACAATAAATGAGTTTTGATTTTGGTAACTAAACTGTGGTGTTGCGTTACTCTTCTCTCCAGGCATAATCCAAGTCGGGAATCGCGTACCGTACCTAGAATCTTCCAGCGTAGGATTAGAGCCCCTAGCATCTAGATTATACCCGCAGTATATCTAAGAACCTAGTACAACTGGTGATTTTCTTCAATCCCATTGTGACCATCACCACTATATATTAACTGTAACTGAGAAATTAACATTTGTAAATGGGTCACTTAGATCCAAATCTGTTTTGGATATGTTCAAGGTGACAGGGGTTATGTGAACTGTTCGTAGTTGGGGGGCGAGGGTTCACTTGTCAAAGATCTTGATATTGACAAAATTTCATGTTTACAATCTGGTGCCTGTGCATTGTGTGTTGTAACATTAAATGTGTCTGTATGTATTCTGATCACTGTCTATGCGCATGTCTTAATTGTCGCTATATGTGTTTATTATAACATAATAATATAACCTGATCACTGTTATTTCTGTGTTATAACTACTGTACATGTCTACATATATATTTCTTATTGATGATTTATTATCTTTTTTCAGTAGAATTGAAGGTGTGTTTCCTGGATTGTCATCACACTAAGGACAGCTGAATTCATCTGCTCACCATCTACTTCTACATCCTTATAGCATCAGCAAAGGTCAGTGCAACAAGGATATTGCTACACTGGTAATTCCTTTCAATCCCATTGTGACCATCATCACTATATGTTGTAACTGAGAAATTATCATTTGTAAATGGGTCACTTAGATCCAAATTAGTTTTACATATGTTCACGGTGACAAGGGTTAATGTGAAGTGTTCGGAGTTGAGGGGGAGGGTTCGCTAAGGCCCCTATTTCACACAGACCACGAATCCCACGAATCACCATGAATTGAAAAAATTCAGGATTTATGAGGATTTGTGAGATTTAAAAAATTTTCTGGCCTAATTCGACATGCTCTACGATTCAGTTACGATACAGGTGCGATATAGTGTTATGAATAACCTGATCACTGTTATTTCTGTGTTGTAACTACTGCCGGGATCTCCTGAGGCTGCGTTTTTGCACCATTGGCGCGTACAGATTTGTAATGACGCACTTTTTCAATAGCAGTGCGTCTCAAGGGCGCATAAAAAATAAATAACTTTAAATACAGAAAAAAAAACGGAGTTTGTTTGTTCAACATATTTTAAACTGTTAAAATTGTGTATTTTTAAACCCACCAAAATTTTACTAAACTTGGAATGAGTGTCAGTCGGGAAAACCGAACTTCAAAGTTCTAGTCTTACGTCTACTGCGTGCGTTCTCTGTGTGGAGAGTACCTTCTCTGCATAGAGAATACACCGGAAGTGCAGAGATGGCCGCACCAAAAGTAAAGCAGCCGAAGCTTTCGTTTTTTTGGCATACGAGTAATGTACTAGATAGCGGACATACTAGTGGTAATGTACCAGGTAGAGAGCCTCCTCTAACTTCCATTAGGAAGTTTCAGCAAAGTTGGCTGCAGATATTCCCGTGGCTGCGCTTCGACAAGGAAAAGTCGACCATGTGGTGTGCACCATGCAAAAAGGCGGGCAAACGTAATACCCTGGGGGTATCGCGAAACTTTCACACCAGTACGCTCACCCGCCACGTTGGAATGGCCGACCATGTGTGTGCTATCCAGGTAACTTAAATTAATTTATTCTGATTCAAAGTCAATTAAAAAACGAATAGTTTGAACTTAAAAGTGTTTCCACGTGTGCAGCTACTTAGAGATGTACGCACGCGTACAGGGAGTTGAGATTATTTTGAGTTTCTTGTGCATTTGGCCTTAAGCAAGGTACTACGTTTTTGGTGGGATAAGCAGTCAATAAACACTATAATTACGTTTTCCATTTCTATTTGTGTTGTTTTGAATACAATTTGGTAGTTTATTGCCAAGTTAATGTATCGTATGATGTAGAAATCATTATGCAAAGTAATGGGATTGCATTTTAGTCATTTTAGTTTGAGTATCACTGATTGTTATTATGGACAAAATGATTTGTGAATTTTTCAGTTTCTAAATATATATATTATGTAATTAATAAAGTAATAGGCAGCATTACTGAATTGCAATGCTTATTTTAACAGGTACCAAAGGAACGGGTGTACATGAACACAGCAACTACCTTAACCCTGAATGCGCAAGAGAAGGCCATCATGACAGCGATGAAAGCAGTGGTTTGGATGGCCAAGGAGTGTATTCCACTTTCTAAGTACAGTTCTTCAATGAACTTTCTCCAAGCTGAAGTGCAGCAGTGCAGTCTCATACTGCAGTTACAATACTGCAACTGACATACTTGATGTTTAATTGATGAGAACATTACACAACAGATTCACCAGTCATTGCTGTCTTATGTGATGAAAGTGTAGATATTTTAGTTCACCATAAATTGGTAATCCACTAACTTTAGCCCCAAAAACCTTTTTTTTTTTTTTTTTTTGAAGACTTGTATATTTCTGATGGAACTGGAAAGTTGATATTTACAGATATAAAGATACACTTGGCATCCAGAGGAGTAAATCAGAATATAATTTTCTATTAAAAGTTATTTTATGAACACTGTTACACACATGCATAAGTGGATGTTGCCAAAATGTTGCCATGGGCTTTGTTATATTACACTAAAAAAGAATGAAAAAAATAAAAACTTGTTTATTTTTGTTTAGATGTTTTATTCTGATTATTTATATGCTTAGAATACTTCTCAGATTTTATCTAAAAAAATGAATTATCTTTAATAGTAATTATAATATAAATTATAAATGCAATAAATAATGGTTACAATTAAATTATACTGACTATTTGTGACATTATAAATGAACTTGTGGCCCAAGCATGCATTGAATGACTGGGCACAATGTTTCGCAAAATGGCACACTTTTCAATCTTGAGTGTGCCCAAATGGCACACTTGACCTTCAACCTAGGGAGATCCCTGTTACTGTATATGTCTACATATATTTTTTTATTGATTATGTATTATCTGTTTTCAGTAGAAATGAAGGTGTATTTCCTGGATTATCATCACACTTAGGACAGCTAAATTGATCTCAACCCCGCAGCCTCAGCACAGGTCAGTGCAACCACAATATTGCCATACTGCATGGTGATTGTCTTTAATCGCAGTGTGACCATCGCCACTATATGTTGTAACTGAAAAATTATCATTTGTAAATGGGTCACTTAGATCTAAATCAGTTTTAAATATTTTCAAGGTGATGAGGGTTACTATGAACTATTCGGAGTTGGGGGGGGGGGGGATTCGCTGAGGAAAATTTTTGATATAGACAAAATTCCATGTATACAATATGATGCCTGTGCATTGTCTGTTGTGACATTGAATGTGTCTGTATGTATTCTGATCACTGTCTATGTCTTTATTGTCACTGTATATGTTAATTATAATACAATAATATATTTTGATCACTGTGTTATTTCTGTGTTGTCACTTCTGTATGTGTCTACAGACAGCATTGGTCAAAAATGTTGTCCCACCCCTATTTCCATGTAATTTTATTTACAAATGATCACCTCACAGCTGTAAATTGTTAGAAATAGTGATTTTTATTACAGATACTGTGTCTAACATGATTAATAGTTTAAAAAATACAAAATAGTGGTGAAAATATACACATTTTATACCATTTAGTAAAATTTAAGAGAGGTACCCCCTCAAATCCACTGTTTCACTGTGACTTCTACAGATGTAAAGAAATGTCTATAAAATTGAAAAGACGCCATCAAATGTCACCAAATTCACACACAATTAGCATTAGGGTGTGCTCGTTAAAGATCACGTGCCTAACAGCGTGTGCATGTACCGCGTACTGCAATTATCTCCGGTAGATGGCGCGACAAGCCTTCAACACGGGTAACAATTCTGTTATGTGGGATATTGTCCCATTCATCCTAAAGAACGTGGCGGAATTGGTCAAGATTATTTGGGAATTGGTTCTCCTCTGCAATACACATTACAAATAATGCCACTGGTGCTCAGTAGGATTAATATCAGGGCTCAAAGACGGTTGTCCCATCCTCAGAGCCCTGTGTTTCTGCAACAAATCGCTTGCCAGACGAGAGCTGTGAGGAAGTGCGTTGTCACAATGAAGCCAGTAGCATCCCTGAAGTCACCTCTTGCAAATGGAGTGAGATTTCTGTTGAGAATGTTACATTAAAATGCCCCTGTTACGTTTTATTCCGAAAGGAACAATGTACTAATACCATGGGCTTGGAATGTTCTCCAAATGCGGACTGATCTAACACCTCAGGAGATATTATCCTACACACACCCTTTCAAGAAGCATTTTTTAACATGTTTATGGACCCTCATTTGACCATCAATGGGATACAAGTAATAATTTGATTCTGCATCAAAACCAACTTCCTTCCAGTGATGGATGGCCAGGTTCAGAAGCCTGTGGAATCACTGAACGTAGCATAATTCTCAGCTGATATCTCATTCCATCTTCAAGAACTGTCTTTGGGGTTAACTCCAGGTTTCATCATGGCGTCACACTTGCTCACACCTTTCGCCTGGCAAGTTTTTTTTTAAGAAACACAATGCTCTTAGGATGGAACCACCATCATTGAGCCCTGATATTAAACTTACTAATCAACTGTGACATGAATTGGAGTGTGCAATGCAAAGGAGAACCAACCCCATAAAAACGTGGATCAACTCCCCCAACTTGTTTAAGAAGAATGGGACAATATCCCACATAACAGAATTGTTACCCGTGTTGAAGGCTCGTCGCGCGGTCTACAGGAGATAATTGCAGTACGCGGTAGATGCACACTCTGTTAGGCACATGACCTTTAACGAAATTTGGTGACATTTGATGGCGTCTTTTCAATTAAATAGACATTTCTTTACATCTGTAGAAGTAACAGTGAAACAGTGGATTTGAGGGGGTACCTCTTATAAATTTTACTAAATGGTATAAAATATGTATATTTTCACCACTATTTTGTATTTTTTTAACCATTAATCATGTTAGACACGGTATCTGTAATAAAACGCACTATTTCTAACAATTTACAGCTGTGAGGTGATCATTTGTAAATAAAAGTACATGGAAATGGGGGTGGGACAACCTTTACCAATATTGTATATATTTTTTATTGATGATTTCATGTTTTCAGTAGTGATGATCGAAGGCGTGTTTTTTGCATTATCATCACACTAAAGACAGCTGAATTCATCTGTTCACCAACTAGTTCTACAACATTACAGCATCAGCAAAAAAAGGTCAGTGCAACAACTTAGACTCCGTTCACATGAAAAATCTATTTTCTAAAAATCTATTTTCTATTCGCGGTATCTTGTGATCACTCAGAGTGCAACCGAGAATTAATTACAGCTTTGGAAGTAACTGGCTCGCGCTGCCAGTAATTACACCGCGGGGTATTCAGGGCACAGACAGTGATCACAAGATAAGGCGAATAGAAAATAGATTTTTAGAAAATAGATTTTTCATGTGAACGAGGCCTTAATTGCTACATTGGTGATTCTTGGTCATCCCATTGTAACCACCATTATATGTTGTAACTGAGAAATTAATATTTGTAAATGGGTTACTTAGATCTAAATCAGTTTTAGATATGTTCAAGGTGACACAAAGGTTAATGAGAACTGTTCGGAGTTGGGGGAGAGTGTTCGCTTAGCAAAAATTTTGATATATATATATAACAAGCGTGAATGTGGAACAGAGTGCTCAACAGTACGGAGCATTTGTACACAATTAAAATAAATAAATAAATAAATAAACAAAAGACATGCAAAAACCCCGACTCCGAGTTTCACGGGCATACCCAGAAGGTATGCCCGATCGTCAGGAGGTTTATTTGAAAATGGTTTTTGCATGTCTTTTGTTTATTTATTTATTAATTAATTTTAATTGTGTGTATATATATATATATATGATGATATGTGACGATAATCCAGGAAATACACCTTCACCTCTACTGAAAATATAATACATCATCAATAAAAAATATATGTAGACATATACAGTAGTTACAACATAGAAATAACAGTGATCAGGTTATATTATTATATTATAATAAACACATACAGGGACAGACAGTGATCAGAATACATACAGTCACATTCAATGTCACAACAGACAATGCACAGGCACCAGAATGTATACTTGGAATTTCGTGTGTGTGTGTATATATATATATATACACACACACACACACACACACACACACACACACACACACACACACGAAATTCCATAATATAATATAATAATATAATAATGCCTGATGCCTGTGCATTGTCTGTTGTGACATTGAATGTGTCTGTACGTATTCTGATCACTGTCTATGTCTTAATTGTTGCTGTATGTGTTTATTATAATATAACAATATTACTTGATCACTGTTATTTCTGTGTTGTAATTACTGTATCATGTCTATAAATATTTTTATTGGTGATGTATTATCCGTTTTCAGTATAGATGAAGGTATATTTCCTGACTGAGGACAGCTGAAATGATCTCAACCTCGCAGCCTCAGCACAGGTCAGTGCATCAACGATATTGCCTTACTGGTGATTGTCTTTAATCGCAGTGTGACCATCGCCACTATATGCTGTAACTAAGAAATTATTATTTGTAAATGGGTCACTTAGATCCAAATCAGTTTTACATATATTTTCAAGGTGACAAGGGTTTTAACATTAAAATGTGAACTGTTGGTTGTTGGGGAGGATGAGGGTTTGCATAGCACATTTTTTGATATAGACCAAATTTCATATATTCATTCTGATGCCTGTGCATTGTCTGTTGTGACATTGGAATGTGTCTGTATGTATTCTGATCACTTTGTATGAGCTCTCTCACAAACTTTTGGATCGATCTATCTTCCTGGAGAGTCTCACTAAATTGCGATCAACTTAACCGTCTCAAATGTCTGTCACGCCTAGTAAAGCTGTTAGGGGATAATTATCTTTACCCTAGCTGATTCGGTAGGCGTGACAGACATTTAAGCCTTTTTATAATATAATAATGTATTTTGATCATTGTGTTATGTCTGTGTTGTAACTACTGTATATGTCTACATATATATTTCTTATTGATGATTTATTATGTGTTTTCAGTAGACCTTTTTCATCTTTTGCAGAAATTAGAAGTGCATGTGACAGGACCCGCGTGCCAGAGGGGTCATTGTAGTCCTTTGCTGTTTCCAGCATGGCACCGCTAGGTGTAGATGATGTACAGGATGCGTGCTCTGCTTTGTGTCATTTCCATAAAAATGGCCCAATCATGCTTATTTAGAACTTGACCTGCATATTATGAATATTCATCACTTCTGTAAGTTTCAAGCCAAAAAGTAAAATGGTTTTCCACTTATCATGTTATTGGTGTTGCATATATGCTGAAAAAGGTGAAAAAACAGTATAACTTCCATAAAAATGGCCCAATCATGCTGTTTTTTTAATTTGACTTGTGTATTATGAATATTCATCAGTTCTGTAAGTTTTAAGCCAAAAGGTAAAATGGTTTTTCGACGAAGATGACGGTGGCACCGACGACAGACACTGGTGACAGCTATATGTACAGAAACATCTGTCTGCACATAGAAAGGAAAAGCGAAAAAATGTTTCTTAACTAGGGGATCTCAACTTAGAACTTTCATTATTTTAAATAAATGCCATACTGTCAAAGTGCTAAATATGCCAGTTGTGTGCAATAAAAACAAGAATGAACAACACAAATGTATAAAAAAAGCTACACTAATAAGAACACCAATAAGCAAAATTGAAATTGTTTTCTTTATCCAAGTACCATCAAACTCTTTTCTTGGGCAATGGTGTGTTGTCCAAGATAAGAAGGTGGTTAGATCTCCTGCCATGACAATTGCCACACTTAGACTGGGAGCCAACACCCTTTGTTACCTGAAAGCACAACTCTTTATTGAAGAACTGCTGCACAGTGGGTGCACTGTTGGCTCTACATGCCCTTTCATGTCTTGAAAAATGCTGCTTAAATCAGTCCTGACAGCACACTTTTCACTGGCTCCTAAAGCAAATCTTTACATAGCTCTAGGAAGGAATTGGCAGTAAAACAGTAAATAACAACTAGAGGATCAGAGAGGCCATACTACCTCCGGGTACAGTACCAGCAGCTGGAATAACACATTTGTATGGAAATCACAACAAAGGCAGCAAAGCTGTCAAATGTACAGACAAGCAGAAAATAAAGATGCTGAAAATAGGTGATTTTTTTAAATATTGATGCAATAATAAATAATGCTTATAACAGCACACTCAATCAACACTAAAATTTAATTATGAACTGGTAACATGGTCAATAAGATTACAGTTTCAGGACTGTGAGAGTTCAAATTCACATAATGAAAATCCCTATATGTGAAAAATGATGACATTGCATAAAATAATACTACACAATGTTTAAAGACATTTACAAACTGTATCTGGCAGAGAACTTCACCAATGGGAGCTTACAGGGAAATCTCAACACATGTGTTGTATGCAATCTCATTTAATTTAAATAATATTCATAAGTAACACAGAAAGTTATATTTTTGCAGGTAAAATAATGAATTTGGAAAAAATGTATTGTATTTGTATATATTGTATACATATGGATTTATTATTACCATTATTTAAATGTTATTATTTGCTGAAGGGCACAAAAACATGTTTTTTAATGGAAGAGGGGGTGTTTGACACAGTAACTTATTGTGAGGTAGTAACCTAGCAAGTTTTAGGTCTTAATGTTAAAAAAAATAATAATAAAGGCCTTGCTGAGTGTGGGCTGAAATTTCTTTAAATGTGCTGGTGTTACTGTACAATGGTGCGATTAATTACAATAAACAGACTTCTTTTAAATTAAACCTCAGCAATTAAAGATATACTTGAATATAAAAACCTTTATAATTCTACAATGTTGTGCAAGAACTTACATATTTTTCAAATAATTTCTTGAGCACCGTGCAGCTACATAAGCAGCTAATAAGTCTTTAAGATATATAGTTTGTAAAACTCTACACATGGATTTGTGTTATATATTTACCAATATGAAATATGAAGTCAACTAATATTTTTGAGTTACTAAACGCACTTTAACACACCTGAGAATTTAACTGCATCCAGTCTAACAATACAGAGCACAAGTAACTGCACGATCATTACATACACTAGTGGGCTAGATTTGGTCTTAAAGTGCAATTTAAGTTCACAAGTGATCTTACACAATCTTAATCATTACAGCAGTAGTCTTAAAATGGACTGAAGCTGCTTTTAAGGTCAAAAATGATCTAACATTGACTTAAGTGGCCAAGCAGTTTCCTCCCCTCACAATAGAGGACACCTCTGCTCACAATAGGAGAATGTGTAAGGGGAGACGACTTAATTGGCTGTCAGACTAGAAATGGTCTTACTCATGTTTTAAGATCACGTAAGACTATATATAAATACACGCATTTATCCAACTTCTCTAACCCTTCTATCAATATTAACATCGATTTAAAAAACCTACGACATATTTTTTTACTGAAACAATGCATGGGAATCCTCTATAAAATCTGCAAGCTTCGCATGGAAATCCATTGTTTATATCTACAGGTAGCAGTGCACAAGATCAATTCTGATGGAATATTACATAATGATTAACAGTATAATTACCACCAATTTTTAATAATCTACTATAAATAACATGGACACTTAAAAAATTTGATTACCATTGGGCTTTATGCCCATGGGATTTTGAAGTCCTATATTGAAAATGTCAATATGTGAAAAAATGAAAATTTCACAAAAATGCACAACTTCCAGAAAAGAAGCCAATTAGACTGCTTTACCAGCTCAGACTGTATTTTAGTCCTATGTTACTTTCTGTAAGTTTGAGAATCATAAGCAATGAATCTTCATTGTCATCATGACAAGTGTCCAAAATAACCCATTTCTTCAATTTTGATGCAACATTACATGTACATAATGCTTACATGTAACAGCATAACTACCATCAATCTTCAATAATAAAATATCAGTATCATGGATATTTAGAAAATGTGTTTAGCAAGGCTTCAAGCCCATGGAGGTTCAAAGTCACAAATGAAAATGCTAATAATGTCTAAGATAGAGTTTTCTTTAATTTTGATGCAATATCGCATAATATTTAACAGCATAATCATCCCAGAACTTTAATCATGCACTGCAGGTAACATGGATATTTAGAAAATGTGATTAGTAAAGGTCTTCTGGCCCATGGATCTTCAAGTCACACTTTGAAAATACCAAAATGTAAACAAGAGATAACTGTACTGAAATACAGTTTCTTTCCACTTTCAACACTTTTTACATAAAATAATCATTTTACTGTCATTTTTATATGATCAACAAGGAAAACTGTTGAGATAGGATAAATATCAACAGAACAATTTCAAAAGTCCAACTTTCAGCCCAACTTCCAGTTGGACTTTGTCCATGCATATCCTGCAGATCATAGGCCCTTCAATGCCCAGAATTTGAACTTCCTTGCTCTAATGGTCTGAAAGGTGTAAGGAGAAATTAATATGTGAAAAGAATTAAAGGGATAATAACTGCTCGTTTTGGCCAAAAAATGAATTTTCCTGGAGTAAACAACAATTTTCCCATACTTACCAGTGGTTAATGAATTCATTTCAACATTCAAAGCTAGTTGCTGTTTTTTTTTTTCTAAAAAGTTTGTTATAATTTCTTAAGAGATTATTACAGAGTATAGCCATCTATGGAGGTCACGTGGTGCGATGACAAGCTCAGATATCAGAATAATAGCTATAACTGTTGTTTTTGTGGTAAAACAGAATATAAATAATTATATTTCTATGAGTTGTTTACAATGTTTTTATTGTGAAATATATAGATCTCATATGAAGAGTTATTATCCATTTAAGTATTGACCATACCCCATGAACAACCCAGCCCCCAGGCACACTGAAATTCTGAAGTGCCCATGATGATAGGTCCATAAATCTCAATAGTTTCAACTTCCAATTTCAAATGGTTTGGGGGGGGGGGGGTATTTTAGTTTTTACAATGTCAGAAGAATGAAGAATCAACCACCCCCAGTAAAGACCAACCTCCTGTTGCACTACAATTAACGCTGAAGTCCCCACACACATCCCTGATGATAGGTCTATCATTCTCCAAAGTTTCAACTTTCTAACTCTAATGGTATTGGAGAAGATAGCAGAAATTATTAATGCACTGAGACACGGACGCATGGACAAGCAGGATAACACAATTATAATGAACTTTCATATGGCAACCCATAGATCAAGAATATGATGTGTAGTAGATCTAAGTCTGCTGTTAAGTTAACAAACTCCAGTGTGTTCCATACATGTTGCAAACTGGCATCTAAACATCTAAGTCCACAGAATTTTGAGTAACCTTTGCACCTTCCTTCATTGTACTTCAAAAAGGTATGTAGGGTCCAAGCTCAGTTAGTCAATATTTTTGGTATTTAAAATAGGAATTTTCTCTAAAAAGTAAGAAAAAATTAGGAACTTGATGCTCTGCACAATACAAAATTACCAATTATCATTTTTATATCATCAACTAACAAAATTGCCAAGTTGATTTTGCTGATGGCAAAGTCTGTGGGCCAGTACAAGTAGGAAGTGCCACATTTCTGTGTATGTATTTTTGTGAATTTTAACATTTTAAGAACATATTTTCATTATATTTAGTCAAATCTAGCAGTACATGCAGCACAACACTTTCCCATTTATATAATTAATTTATTATTCTTGTCATATTTGTTCTGTTTTACTTTGTAAGAGACTGTATTTCTTTATATTTCTTTTTATTTCAGTTTTTACCATACTTTGTTCATACTTAGTGTTCTGTTTACACTGTGAACTCCAAAATGTAAACAAATGTGACAAACTTCCCAGCATTACTTGCTACTTATGATATTATATGCTGAAACACATAAACACATGTAAGGCAGGTGTTTTTAACTACCTGTTTCCCAAACAATATTTATTTTCATCATATGTCAGAGGGGGGGGGGGATGAAAAATTATTATCCAAAAAAATTACTTTTTGCCACTATTAAAAAAACATTTAAGACAATGTTAAAACACCCCCACATTTGTTATTGCCTCCTAAAACCAAGGTGGAAGAGAAAAAGACCAACAACAGTTATCACGATCACCAAAAGTCCACCAGTGTCTAGGAACTGATAAATACAATCTTACATACTGTTACAGTCTTCAGGCTTATGATTTTGTCCAAAGTTTTAGCTTGAAAAATCATAGATGCTTCATATTCTTTTATCCCTTACAATGTTGTACAATTTTGCTGCTTCTACCTGGTACCATTACCATTTTTAGCAACCATTAAAATAAAAATTATCCCATCAGCTCTTTTTCTCTTCTATGCTGTCTGATTTTTCTTCTTTGTGTACTTTGGCATCTGTTTCTTTCTTTTTCCTCTTGAGCTTGTCCTTAATATTTGACAGAAACCCCTTGTTCTTGGTTGGATCCACCTCTATAAACTGACGCGTAGTTAAATTATGCACTGAACCAAAACCTATGGCCACAACAGTACATGCCAAGCAGATCACATTGTATGGCATGCTGAAGTCGGGTGTTGGCAGGGAAACTAATAAAGTCTCTGTGTGAATCCGTAATAAAAACTCTGATGAAATGTCATCATTCAAGCTGAAAAAGTATAAATCATAATCAATTAAATATGTATTATATTACAATCCAACCTTCTCAGAGTAAATTTAATGGGATTTGGTACATTATGAATTTTACCTTACTATCTGCTGTAGCTGTAATAAATTAAAATTATCATTATAAGAGAGAAAAAAAATAAAAAAAAAACAAAAACATATCAGCAAACTTGCCAATTTGAGCAGATGGCATGACAGCATCATTTTGGGGGTTAAAACTGTACTATCACTTAAAAAGATGTCTTTCACCTGAACAATCATCTGCACTGCTTTGATGCCAATTTAATCACAAGAATTCCAACCCAGTGCCAGGGTAAGTTCTTGAAAGGCTTCTGATTTGATCAGAAAAGATGTAAAAACTAGGGGATCAGAGAGGCAATACTGACTTCGGGTTTGTACCACCAGCTGAAGTCAGCATACTTCTAAGGACAACAAAACAAGGCAGCAAAGCTGTCAAATGTACAGACCAAAGGCAGAAAATAAAGATGCAGAAAACCGGTAATTTTGTCAATTTTGATAATATATAATAAATAATGCTTATAACAGCACAGTCAATCAACACTAAATTTAGTCATGTACAACAGGTAACATGGTCAATAAGATTACGGTTTCAGGACCATGAGAGTTCAAATTCACATAATGAAAATCCCAATACGTGGAAAATGATGACATTGCATAAAATAATATTACATGATGTTTTAAGACAGAAACACCAATACTATTGCTTATGTGGAAATACAGAAAATGTAGAGCTTCAGATGGATGGGAGTTAAAAGTCGCATCTTGATAATGTTTGAAAAATCAAAAAAAAAAAAAAAAAAAAGAAATAGAAAACATAACAAAAAATATTCCAATTAAGCTGCTATTCAAACTTCTAACCTAGCTGTATTAACATGATATGGATAACCCCATTGAGTTCGAGGATAAGGCACCATTCAAAGCTGACATTAAATTGCAAAAGGGGCTAACTCTATATTTTGTAAAGCAAGGCCAGTACCAGGGGCAGATCCAGAGATATTTTCTGACAGTCTTCCAAATGATCTTTGTTAATTCGTCCTCAATATTTGACCGTCTTCCGACAGAAAATATTAGATACCCGTCAATGTAAACTAAAAAATCTGACTGTCTTCCGGAAGACCCAGAAGATGGCCTAAATCCGCCCCTGAGTACACTATGCACTCAGACAAGTGGAAGAAGAGATAGATAGATTGGAAGCCCAGGGAGTGATACGAAAAGTAGAGCAGAGTGAGTGGGCCTCACCCATTGTTTGGGTACCCAATAAAAATGGAGCAATTAGAATATGTGGGGATTTCAAAGTGTCTGTAAATCAAGTATTGATAGAGAAAACATACCCATTACCAGAAATTGAAGACATGTTTGCCAACATGGGAACAGGGACAGTATTTTCAAAGACAGACTTATCTATTGCATACCAGCAAATGGAGCTAACAGCGATGGCTGCTTAAGGAAGACTAAAAGTTACTCCAGACCAACCTTACATTTTAAGGACTCCTCAGCTGAAAATAAAAGAAATTTTTAAGCAAAGGCAGATTCTAGAAATGACCGATTCCTTTGCTAAGGATGATTGTTAAGTGATTCCTTTCAAGTGAGATAAAGAAAGGTCTTGGAATACAAATTTCGTATAAGGTCAACTTTAAGTCTCCCTTAAAGCTAAAGGGAGATTCTGGAATACGGGCCAAAGAATCATAAGCAACATGGTTTACCCTTAATGGTCATCCTGGCAGCAGTGTCCAAATGGGGTTTTCTTCCACTTTTATGCAATATTACATAATGCTTAACAGCATAATGACCATCAATTTTTAATAATAAAATAAAAGTATCATGGATATTCAGAAAATGTGACTAGCAAAGGTCTTCAAGCCCATGGAGGGTCAAAGTCACACCTTGAAAATGCCAATTTGTGAAAAATCAAATTTTCACAAAAATGTGCAACTTCCTGAAAAATCAACCAATCAGACTTGTTTACCACCTTAAGCTGCACTTAAGTCCTATGTTTCTTTCCTGTAAGTTTGAGAAGAGTTACTGACATGGTTTTCCTTTAATGGTCACTTTGGTGGCAGTGTCCAAAATAGGGTTTTCTTCAATTTTGATGCATTATTACATAATGCTGAATAGCATAGTCACACAATCATTATTAATGCACTGCAGGTAACATGGATATTTAGAAAATGTGACTAGCAAAGGTCTCTAAGTCAATGAAATTTCTAAGTCACACCTTGAAAATGCCAATATGTACACCAGAGATAACTGTGCTAAAATGAAATTCTTTCCATTTTCAACACTTGTTTACATAAAACAAAATAATCAATTTACTGTCATTTTTATATGCTCAACTAAGAAAATTGCTGAGATGGGAAAAATATCAATAGAACAATTTTAAATGTCCAATTTAATCCATTCTGAGATTCTAAACATACTGAAAGCTTGATTCTGAAGAACTGCAATGATATGAGTTTATTTCCATTTTTGACACTTGATTACACAATATAAGATTACAGGTTTACCATCAATTTTACATAATCACCTAACAATATTGCTTAGAAGCAGAAAATATCAAAAGAACACTTCTACATATCAAAACTAGAGGATCAGAGAGGCGATACCGCCTCCGAATATTGTATTACGAGCTGGAGTAAACGCAATCGTATAGACCCCCACACACACAAAAAAGGGACACCAAAACCAGTCTTGTGCTTGACAAGCTGTAAAAAATGCAATCAACAAGAATTCTCAAAATATGCAAAAAATATATATAACTAAAAATGGTACAATCAAAGTTCAGTTCATAGTAAGGTAGGTCAAAGATCAATTTCAAGGTCACAGTAAATTTCCAGTATATGACTTCCTATTCAAGTTCAATAGCAACTATGGACCTATCTCTGCCAGTTTTGGAGATAAAAGGGCACCAAAATTTGCAAAGTTCAATTCATGATGAAAAGTAGGTCAAAGGTCAATTTCAAGGTCACATTTAGATTGCCAGTATATGACTTCCTATTCAAGTTCAATAGTAACTATGGACCTATCTCTGCTAGTATTGGAGATAAAAGGGAACAAAATTTGCCAAGTTGAGTTCATGGTTAAAAGTAGGTCAAAGGTCAATTTTAAGGTCATAGTAAATTACCTCGTATGACTTTCTATTCAAATTCAATAGTAACTATGGGCGTATCTCTGCCAGTTTTGAAAATAAAAGCATTAAAAAGTTGCAAAGTTCAGTTTATGGTGTAAAGAAGGCCAAAGGTCAATTTCAAGGTCACATTTAGATTGCCAGTATATGACTTCCTATTCAAGTTCAATAGTAACCATGGACCTATCTCTGCCAGTTTTGGAGATAAAAGGGAACCAAAATTTGCAAAGTTCAGTTCATGGTTAAAAGTAGGTCAAAGGTCAATTTTAAGGTCACAGTAAATTGCCTCTAATGACTTTTTATTCAAATTCAATAGTAACTATGGGCGTATCTCTGCCAATTTTGAAAATAAAAGCATTAAAAAGTTGCAAAGTTCAGTTTATGGTGTAAAGAAGGTCAAAGGTCAATTTCAAGGTCACATTTAGATTGCCAGTATATGACTTCCTATTCAACTTTAATAGTAACTATGGACCTATCTCTGCCAGTTTCGGAGATATAAGGGACTAAATGTTATAATTTTGGAGTTACATTAATGTGCCATAAATTTTGTACAGAAAAAATTAATTAAAATAAAGAAAAGGTCATTTTGGTCAAAATTCTTGAAATGGGAGGTGCTCTGAAGTTCCAGATGTTTAAATTTGATGAAATAATGTCATTTTTGACCACAAGTTGTCTGCCTCGCCAAGCCTTATGTTTTATTTTTCCGGGGTTCAAAATTTATTATCCATTACCGTACTGCACATTTTGCTTTCACCACCAATATGTACTTTTTGATACAGCGTAACTTGTAAACCATATAGAATACAAAAAAACGGACACCACTTCTAGTGTTGGGCTTTACATGCTCTACAAAATGCAAAAAAGAATGGGTCTCTAGGATTAACGGTTCCCGAATTAGAGACAATTTTCAGTTTCGGTATCTTATGGCCGCTACTCCTGTGAAAATGCACCGATTGACCCCAAATTCACGGAGATGAAAGATGACCCAAAGGGTAACACTTTCCAATAATATTATTGGTTAAGTCTGTGTGGTGTCTGAATAACAGCGCAATTTTTTTTTCATAAAAAAAATTGTTTTTTTGAATATTTTGGCCCGTTTGACCTTGAAATAAAGGTCAAAGGTCAAATCCAAGGGCATATTTGAAATCTACACATACGACTTTTGGAAACCCGTCTGTAGAAATTTTTCCCATGATTCCTTCTGTAGGGTAGATAATTAGCATTTAATTTTGCCATTTTTGGACAAGGGTGCATTGCAATGAGTGCCACACCTGACCCCAATACCGACAAAGCCCAAATTTTATATGGAACGAGTTGAGATTATAGGTGACCTAAATCCAAGAGATGGGTATGGAGGCCCTTACCGTCTAGGAGGAGAAGCAGTAACGGTAACATGGCGGCGGAGCCGGCGGAACGGACAGGACGGGACTAAAACCATGCGTACCGCCAGCGCCAATGCTGGTGGTACAATTAGTTCAGCTAGAGGATAATAGAGGCGATACCGCCTCCAAGTATTGTACCACCAGCTGGGGCAAGCACATCTGCGGGAAAAAAAAGGGACACCGCCTCCAGTGTTGTACTTGACAAGCTTTACAAAAAGCAGTTAAAGAGTTCTCTTTTTTTTTTTTTTTTTCTTCTGAAAACTACAATTTATAACAAAATCATTGGGAAAAGTAAAAGGTAAAATCCAAGTTTGTGAAGTGCAGTTTATGGCATGAAGGAGGTCAAATTCAAGGTCACAGGAAGACTGTCAATATATGAGTTCCTATTCAAGTTCAGTAGTATCAATGGGCATATCTGTGCCAATTTTAGAGATATAAGGGACAGAAAATTTGCAAAGATCAGTTCACTGTGAAAAGTAGGCCAAAGTTCAATTTCAAGGTAATAGTTAGATTGGCAGTATAAGACTTCCCATTCAAGTTCAATATTAACTTTGGCCGTATCTCTGCCAGTTTTGGAGATATAAGGGACAGAAATCTTACTAAAGAAAAGTAGGTCAAAGGTCAATTTGAAGGTCACAGTTAAATTGCCAGTATATGACTTCCTATTTAACTTCAATAGTTACTAAGAGCAGTTTGGGAGATATAAGGAACTAAAATGTGGCAATTTTGGAGTTACAGTAATGTGCTATAAATTTCGTACAGAAGAAATTAATTGAAATAAAGAAAAGGTCATTTTGGTTAAAATTTATGAAATGGGAGATGCTTAGGAATTCCAGATGTTCCAATTTTAGGAAATAATGTCATTTTTGACCAGAAGATATCTGTCTCGCTGTGCCTTATGTTATCTTTTCCAGATGTTCGAAATTTTTATAACTCTATGAAAAACAAAAAAAAATGTACACCAGTGTTGGCTTGACATGCTCTATCAAATGCAAAAACACAAGATGTCTCTAGGACTTACAATTACAACTACAATTGCAACTACAGCGATGACAGATGCAGGTAACATCTATTTGTACAGACACATCTGTCTCTGTACATAAAAAACCACCTACAATGCTGTGCTTGACAAGCTCTACAAAATGCAGTTGAAAATTACAATTTATAACAAATTCATGGGGAAAAATAAAAGGTCAAATCCAAATTTGTAAAGCAGGGCTCGACATTAATGCTCAGGGCCACTGAAAACAAATCTGGGGCCAGTGAATCACATGTGTTTGGCCTTGAATTAAAGGTCAAAGGTCAAATCCAAAGGCATATTTGAAATCTCCACATGTGACTTTCGGTCATCCATCTATAGAAATTTTTCCCATAATTCCCTCAATATGGGAGATTTTTAGCCTTTAATTTTGCAAATCTTGGACAAGGGTACATTGCCACAAGTGCCACACCTAGACCTGTACACCAACAAAGCCCTAAATTCACTTGGAACGAGTTGAAATTATATGTGACCTAAATCCAACAGATAGATACCCAGGCTCTTGTAGTCTAGGAGGAGAAGTGGTAACGGTGACATGGTGGTGGAGCCAGCATATGATACGGATACGGTGGACGAGACGCTGGTGGTACAATAATGCCTTTTTCAATGGAACATTTTTGCTTCTAAACAAATACTTATCACATAATAATGGCACCAGATTGTAATTCAACCCCTATTTACCAAATTTAATGATAACATGTTACTTGTTTACAGTGTTAAGCAGAAAACTGATTATAATCTCACACTAATTTACAAAGCAGAAAAAGTGATGATTAACTCTTCACCACTTGAATAGCAACAAAAAAGGAGTTTGTGCTATAAATAGTTTATTTCATTGTACTAAGATGAGCATTCCACATAAAGGAAACTGGAAAAAGGCCTTTTTGTCAAATGTAGGCTTTTTTAATGAAGCCAACCCCTTAATAAAAGACTGGATACTGTAATTACTCAATCTTTTCAAAGGAAGAAAACTGTGAACTTTACAGTTACTGTACTTTTTTTGTCATAATTTCTAAGGCTTCATTCACATGCAATGTCTATTTTCTAAATTCTATTTTCTATTCGCGCTATCTTATGATCACGGTCTGTGCCCTGAATATCCCGCGGCGTAATTACTGGCAGCACGAGCCAGTTACTATAAGCAAACGAAGTGTGAACGAAGCCTAAGACTGTGAACGAAGCCTAAGACTGCATTGCCATAGATTTAGATCGATCCATCTGGATCGACCTAACTCCCTGGGGGTTCACGCTAAATTGCTGTCAGCTCAAGAGGCTTAAATGTCTGTCATGCCTACCGAATCAGCTAGGGTAAAGATAATTACCCCCTAACAGCTTTACTAGGCGTGACAGATATTTACACCAGCGAAGTTGACAGCAATATAGTGAGACTCCCCAGAGGGATAGATCGATCTAAATATCCGTGGGAATGCAGTCTAAGAATAGAAGATTCTTACTGAGTGATAGAAACAAAATTAAAAAGTAGGCAACTCTATTGTTCTATCCTATACGGTAAAAGCACCACAAAGAGAAGTTTGGGGTAGTAAAATGACATTTTATGGCGACAACAATCTCCAGAGCTTATTGATGCACATTCCGCACATGAAATATAATTTTTATGATATTAAAATTATACATATTGATTTATTTTGTCCATTGAAAAGATCAGTAATTACTGTAAAAGAAAACTTGAAAACTTCTTTTATATTATACTCGTATACTTCATTTCTCAGGCAAATTATGTCATGTCTCAAAAAAAAAAAAAAAAAAAACTTAACAAATATGTAAGTAGCCTGGGGCCGGTTTCACGAAGCTGTCTTTAGTTAGTGATCGGTTGCTAGAATCTTGCTAGTTATAAGTGCCATTTCACGAAGCTATCTCTAGTTATCTCGTTCGTTATTGTGCATTGTTACCATGGATATTTATCAACTGGTCAGGCAACTCGCAAACTCTAGAGTTTCATCATAATTATGCGTAAAGAATGAAAGAGAAAGGTTGCTTAGTTAACGTTTTCTGTTGTTTGTATGCAATATGATATGGCGGCTGCCTCTCTTGCCATCCGTGCCGCCAGAGGGCAACGGAGTATATGATGTTTTCATCAGAGGCAAAATCCATTAGAATCCATCAGTCTGAGAATAAATGAACAATGATGAAAATTATAATAGGTTTCATCTGTCAGTGATAAGACAAACAGTGGAGAGGTAGTGGAGATCCTTTACGACGACATCACAGCAGACATTCGTGTGCGGTTCATGTGCGGTTAAAATGTTAGAGAGTTAGGACATTTATGGCACTTTCTTGAGAAGTATTCTCGTTAGCGAGATAGTTCTGTCGTTATTTATACTAACTGATGACTGCTTCGTGAAACAGGCCCCAGGTGTGAAGATTGACGTACCTGAGGAGTGATATCAGCTTATCACTGTGCTGTGGGAGGGCAGTGTACTGACCAGCATGGCTTAGGACAGTACTGACCACTGCAGAGGTCACATAAAAGCCATGGTTAGCATCAGGTGGGTACTCTGTCCACTTTAGAAATGTCCTGTCAAAGTCTATGCTGACCTTAGTGGTGGTGTTAGCAGGAAGCTTTAGAATAACTTCCATTAGACATGGTTGCTGTCGGTCCTTGGCTTGGACATAATGGATATGCACTAAAACATGACAATGATAGAAATCTACAATGACTTTGTACATCAACAACTTCAACTTTAAACTCTTTCAGTTGAGACAAATTTTTGAAATTATAATGACAAATAGCTGGCAATATTAATCTTGCATGTGACAAGCACCATTAGAGTAACTGAAACCTCTCTATTCTCATTTAATTCTCAAGGAACCTTTCTGATTGAATATTCTCTTATCTTGCACTTCTCATCTTTCCCTCATTTCATCTTCCCCTTCTCATCTACCTGACCTATACAGAAATCTGAAGAATTTTTTGCACCATTCACTGCTCTGGCTAAACAACCAATGCCACATTTGCATCAACAGTGAAAAGTCTTGATGCCTTGCATATGGGAATACTTAATAAACAGGCCTAGTAAACTTTCATCTCAGTCAAAAGCTATCTATCACAGGCTTTATAGTAGAAGCCTTGGTTCACACAAACCTGCTTACTTATACATATATCAAAGCTTGGACATAATAACGAAAGGACGTGAAACGAGGAGCAAGATCAAAGGATAATCGGCTTAGTGCGAGCTCTTCATGAAACCATGTGCGTTCGGACCTCCCGTACAGGTAGCGAGCATATCGCAGTTGTCGATGACTTTTTGTGACAATTGGGCAGGTAGTTCGCGATAACGTGAGGCAATCCTTCCGGTGGATGAGACAATCAACTTATAGAGATTAATTATAAGTACAATTTGTTCTATCAATTTGGAAGCTATGTGAGAATTTGATATGTTTGTTCATGGAGAAATTCAAAACGTGGTATGTGGTAAAGGCAATCTTGTTTGTTGCCATAAAATGAGCATTCAAAATTGTATAATTGTAGTGCAGCGTACTTGTTTTTAGCTAAGATCCAATAGGAAAATATTTCTAGTGTCGAATTTTTCTCTCTGTGTGAGAAATGAGCCTGCAATGCGGGAATAATGAAACCTTCAATCGTGTCTTGAATTAAAATGATGCAGTTTCTCTCCGATTTCTTAGGTTGCTGACATTTCTTTTAGACCGGTATTTTTTATTCACCTTTTAAATAAAGATGACATAAACACTGCTGTATACTTTGCTTAAATTAGTGCGATTTGCTAAAATATGCGTGATTTTTAGGATGATAATTAATATTTTCTACTCTCAATACAGGCTCTCGTTGCAATATGGCACCACACATGCATTTGTGACACACAAAAACGCACCCGTAATGCCTTTTAATGTCCCTTTATCATAGTTGACATCCACACTTTTGTGAACTGTATATATATATGTTCATTTTACCGGCTAACGTCTTCTTGAATTTGGGGTTGCTCGTTAATATTGTTTTACCCTCAATATCGGTTCTCATTGCAATATGGCAAAACACATGGATTTGTGACAAACAAAAAAGTGCCCGGAGTGCTTTTAATAACCTTTTTATCAAAGTTGACATCAACACTACAGTGAACTGTATATATACTGTATATATATGTTCATTTTACCGGCTATTGTCTGCTTGAATTTGGGGATGTTAATTGATAATTTCATTACCCTCAATATCAGCTGTCGTTGGAAAATGGCACCACACATGAATCGGCCGATATATTGCTTTAAAACCACTTATACATCAGCTCAACATAGATCAATACAATCTTTGAAATGATAACAAGTATAGACAAATGCCAGAACCTGTTTTAATGAGGTTACAAGAAAAAGATACTGAAAACTCGAAACAAATTTCCACGTGTTGACGCAAGCTTATGTGCGCGCAACTGCAAGATGGCGGCAATGCTTTATCATAGCAACCACGAGGGACCGTGAGAAATTATGTTATCCATGTTATCAACAAAAGAAAATCACTGAGGCACAGAACATGCTACCTTGATAATAAGCTGTTCAGGCTCCCATGGAGCTATCAAAACAGCTTATCTGAGACAATGGGCGAATGTTTACCCGAATGCACATAGCTTCAAAGGAAGAAGCCGTGTTTCATGTCCTTTCGTAATTATGTCCAAGACAAGAGGGATAACAACTGTTCGTATGAGATTCATATTAAACAATAAAACATTGTAAACAACTCAAAGAAATATAATAAACTCTATTGGATATTGGAATTATTCTGAAATCTGCGCTTGCCATCAGACCAGACATGAAATTTCAAAGATAGCTATACATGTACTTCCGTAATAATTTCTGTAGCATATTGTAACCCTTAATTACTATCTTCTAGATACAGAAAATAATTTTTTTCCTGCATCTAATTATTCAATAATGCATCAATAAAAAAAATGAAAATATAAAATATAAGCATTTTTACTTCTCATTGCAATGTTTAACCACAAGCAACTCAAAGGTTAAAGGGATAATAACTCTTCATTTAATGAATCCATTTTTACATTCAAAGTTAGTCCCTGGTTTTTCTTTTCTAAAAAGTTTTTTTTTTTTATATCATCTCTTAAGAGATCATAACAGATGGAGGTCACATGGTCTAAAGACAAGCTCAGATATCAGAATAATAGCTTTAACTGTCGTTTTTTGTGGTAAAACAGAATATATTACATTTCTTTGAGTTGTTCACAATGTTTTTATTGTGAAATATAGATCTCATACGAAGAGTTATTATCCCTTTAAATTGTCAATTTAACACCTTTCAACTTGGAGGTGAGATAACAAGTGTATGAGACACTTTCAGTTTTTACCTCAAAATTGCAATTACGACTTCACCCATCATGCCTTTCTACCGAACAAAGTGACTCAGTAAATTTAAAGTAAAGCAAAAAGACGGTTTGGCAGTTATGGGTCAATCATCACCAAAATTGTGTGAAAAAAAAATAGATAAAAAATAATTTAAAAATAATTACTGTACATGTAAACTGATCATGCTGTTTTTTGAAAGCAACCTGCTTCTTTGCCAAACAAAGCTACATAGTGTGGGGCCAACGTCACCAAAATTATGCAAAAAAAAAATAAAAATAAATTAATTAATTAAAAAAAAGCAATAAATACTGGAAATGTAAACCATTCATACAGATTTTCGAAAGCAACATGCTGCTTTACCAAACAAAGCCACTTAGTAAATTTAATTTAAAACAAAAATACGGTTTGGCTGTTATGGGGTGAACTTCACCAAAATAGTGCAAAAAGAAAAAAAAACAGAATAATTACCTAAATGTAAACTATCATGCTGATTTTTGAAAGCAACCTGCTTCTTTGCCAAACAATGCCAGTCAGTAAATTTAAAGTAAAACAAAAATATGATTTGGAAGTTATGGGGCAAGCATCACCAAAATTGTGCAAAAAATAAATAAATAAATAAATAAATAAATAAATAAATAAATAATAATAATAATAATAATAATAATTACCATAAATATGAATGAATCATGCCGATTTTCGAAAGCAACCTGCTTCTTTACGAAACAAAGCAACTCAGCATATTTAAAGTAAAACGAAAATATGGCTTGGGATGAATGTCATGCGTCGGACAGCGACAACAATGTTGACAACATGGACAGACAGAATTATCAGAATATATATAGGCACTTACAGTGTCTGTATTTTCAAGCTTCTCATTGTCAAAGACAGAAGTAAAGGGGGGATGGAACATGTAAACTTGTGCCAGCAAGTAATCAATTTGATGGACAGTAAATTGTCTAAAAGTATGCTCAGATGGTATGAATGAAGCATTGTACTATAGTGGGAGTACCATATATTTGAGCATTGTTTATGAGGATGGTGGTGTGACATCTGCTCATGGTTTAACAAGCAATGATCTAAGAAAACATGATGCAAATCAGTTACCTTAAACAAAATTGACTTTAATCTGTCGAATTTTAAGATCAATGTGTCAGTTATCTGAGGTATAAATCAATGTATAATCAATGTTGGATTTCCTTAAATTCAAGTGCACATGCTTCTATGGTTTGTCTTTTGCCAGTATCTTGGAGTTTTTTAAACTGACTTTATGGGAACAGGTGTTAAGATATTGCCTGATGCCACAAGAATTGTCAGATATAACATGTTATTTAGTCTCTAAGAAAAGGATAATTCTATTTTAGTTACCACATCATTTAACTCACATGGGTTTTCCTGCATTCCATCTATCTCCACTTTGAGTGTGTGGAAATACATTTTAATGAACCATGGGACCATCTCCATGTAGATGACAGTGAGATTCTCCTTAGGGTCAGTGTTGAACAACATAGTTACAATGCCACCATTTTCTTGGCCAAAACCTGGAGTGTTATACAAAAATAAATTAATATTACATCTGACACATTCCAACACATACAAAAATGCTGTAAATGTTTCTAGTTCATAAACTGAGTCTTTTGGATTAACCAAGCTATTTTAAAATTGCTTAACAGACCAAGGACTTGCAAACTATAATACAACAAGGAAGCATTCTTGCTGCAAGACATAATAAAGAGTCCTAGATACTTTTGTAAATTCAATGCTGCTATTTACAGTAATGCCTCAATCTTTTCAATGAGCAAAAATTATCAAAATTTCAGATACAACGTTTTAAAATCACAAAAATTATATTTTTATAGCATTTGGAGTGCTTTTAATGCACAAAATAGAACTATAAGATAGTCTGCTTTGAAATTTTGTTGCAACAACTCTAATGCTCTAATTTAAAGAAATTATGAAAAAATACATTATCTGTAAAATTCACAATTTTTTTCCCCACTGAAAGGGTCAAGGCATTACCATAACGTGAGAACTGCGATCCAGTACACACAATCCTTTTTTCTAGTTTCTAAAATGTATTTATGGATTTGGAAGAAGTGTACCAGCTATAACTAACATTAATTAATTACATTCATATACTGGAAAAAGCAATAAAAAAAATATATATATATATATATATATATATATATATATATATATATATATATATATATATATTTTTTTTTTTTTAACAACATAAGGACAACAGTTGAAAAAATAGCATGCCTTCCATGGTGCATTTTGTTTACAATAAATTATCTATTTATCTGTGTATCTAGCTATCTATTTGTTGTTTTATTATAATACAACTATGATATGAGGGAACTGGGAATATTTAGGTGGGGGTGCAAGAATGGGGAATCCCCCATACTCTCATGCTCTCAGTATACATGTATGCTGTACTCCCATAGGGTTAACCATCACAGAGTTAAGTCGATCCGTGTAGTCTGATGGTGTCTTTATGTGAATGGGGCCTTAAACATGTCATTTACACCTTCCTGGCGTATGCTTAATATAACATTTATACAGTAATCCACTGCTGAGCATGACTACAGAAAGTGACAACTACAAACCTGTAATAAATCTGTGAGCATGAAGTTGCGGTGGTTGTGGTTGTTTGTATATAACATTCCTGTTGTACTTTGCTGCCAGATTTAGTCCACTGGGAGGTCTTTTCTTGGCATCATAAATGGCGAATTTTCTTTTGTCTCCACCTCTGGTGGCAGTCTCCACCCTGTCAGGTGGAGGACTGAGATGAAAGTGGTAAGCGAGAGTCTGGAACAATTTCAACATGATTACCAAAATCTATTCATTACTTCACATGTGCAAGGAGGCTTAGTGACCTCACTTGAAACTAGGGGATCAGAGAAGATACTGCCTCCAGGTTTTTTATGCCACCAGTGGTAGTATATTCCAGTTCAATGAATATCATGGGCAAATTTCTTCTAGGTTAAGAAATGTAAAGTCTAGTATTTTTAAAAGTGCATTTTACGACAGAATTGTCACCAAAATTGTGCAAATAAATAAATAAAACAGAAAGAACTGATCATGCTGATTCTTTAAAGAAACCTGCCTCTTTACCAAACAAAGTCACTCAGTAAATTTAAAGTAAAACAAAAAGAGAAGTTTGGTGTAGTCAAACGACATTTTATGGCGTCAACAATCTCCAGAGCTTATTTATGCACATGCGCATTTCACACATGCTCAATTCTCCCATAGAGGGGTAATCTCAAATGAAATTCATATTGCTATTTATATCAAGGGAGCGTCACTACCTAACCCCATTATGCACTTGATTCATTCTATTAGCGTGCATAATACCATTAATCGAACAACCAATATTCTTTGTTCCCTTCTTTCTTGTTGTGAATGGGATTATGGAAGTTTGTGGTGCACTGAGATGGAGGAGTTATAAATACAGTTTGGCAGTTGTGTCTGACAGCAACATCTACAGCGACGACACAGACCGATGGATTGATCAGAATATATATAGACACTTACAGTGTGAGTGTCTGTCTATAAAAATTGTTACACTTGACAAGATTTTCAAAATGCAGGTCTTTACTTTTTACAGTTCAAAAATTACAAAGAGTTTGCAGTTTCATAATCTAATGAATGCTTCTCCAAATGCACCAACTGACTCCAAACCCAAGTGTAACTTCTCAACATAATATAAAAGTTAAGGTCTATGCAGTATCTGAAAATACGTACAAATAATTTTACACAAAAAATTCAGATGTTTACAAAATATCTGCCTGTTTCACCTTGAAGTGTAGGGCAAAGGTCAAATCTAGTGGCACATATGATTTCTAAATTTGACTTCCTATTAATGAATAGTGTCTGTGCTGGTTGTACAATAATATATAAAAGTGATAAAGTGTAAGATTTCTAAAACCAATTCTTGTTGAAGTTATCTGAGGACAAAAAAACATCTGACCCACTTGATTGCTTGTTGCATAATCCCGATAGGGGTCTATAAAGGGATAAGATGGTAAGCTTTTTGGTGGGACGCCAAATATGGCCGACACACTTGAATACTTCCCCATGGGGAATCTGTTCGGTGTCTAGCAGTGGATTAGATGGCATATTTGACCCACGGACTACTTAGTCCATTGTTCTGAATGCAGCCTTTGAAGTTTGGTTGACATTTTAATACTCTGGAACACTGGAGCAGTAAAAGTAAAGCATCTCAGCAGTAAAGTATCTGAGTGCAGGGGCAGGTCAAGCAACAATTCATGGGTAGCTGAAAATACTCCTTTTTTTCTTTCAAGATAAATTCCATTTGGCAGGAAAATCCTTGATAGGACATCTGCAGACCACCAGTAGTCACAGAATTGAAGTGGATATCTTGTATAGGAAATGCTGTTCTAGGGAAGAAGTTATGTCCAATACCTATAGCTCAAACTTTTTTGCAGATGTCATTACCTCTGCCAAGGAGATTGTTTTTGGTTCTGTTTGTCTGTTAGAAACATACCAAAAAACAAACAAATATACTGACAGTCAATGAAAATGCATAAAAAAAACTTGCTAGTATTTTTTTTTTACCGGGAATCAATTCCAACCATATAAATGAGTACAAATGCAGTTGTTTGGTCATAAGATAGTGGGCTGACCACTCGGATGTTTAAAATTTCCGCTTCAGTGATTTTGTGATCAGCTGTTACAAAATCATGTGTTTTTCCTGTCTCGTGATTGGTGTGAATTAATCAGGTTCAATATATGGTGATTAATTAAGCCTATTTAGGGTAGTCACCAAATCCAGTATGACACATGACAAAAAAGCTCAGTAATGTCACATCTGACACTGAAAGAGTGACTGCGGGCCCTGGGGATGCTGGAGGATGGGCGGAACCAAAGAGATCTGATCACGTGACATTGCATTTTAATGATCTTTTCTGACCTTTATTTCACCTTGTGTGACTGAATAATGGGTCATATTTCACACGAAAATGGTTATTTTCTTAATGTGCCAAAGGAACTTAGAATATTATTTGATAAATAAATGATGAGTTTTCATTGACTGTCAGTATAGATTTTGAGGTCATTAAGTCAGTCAGAAGAATCAAGTCAGTTAAGTCAGAAGTTGTTAGGTCAGTCAGAAAATTTTTACCAATGTTTTGAGACATGGGTCCCACTTTATAGTCTTAATGATTAAATGAAAATAACATGAAATTAAATGAACAGGTTACCTTATTGCCAGTTATATCCACTAAAATGTGGCTTGCTTCTGCAACAGGACAGGAATTAGTTAAGAAACGACCAAACAGCGACTTGAATGACCAGTCTGGAAAGGAAAAATGAAATGAGAGCCACAACCAAAGCAGCTTATTTACCATTTTGATGAGATATTGCATGTGATTTTTTTCTCTCATAATTATGACAATTTTTAACAAGGCAGCAAAGCTGTCAAATGTACAGACAGCTAGAAAGGAAAATATCCAATCTAGCTGGTTTGCAAATTTGAGCTGTATGTCAATCATCTTGTAAGTTACAAAATAATAAGTAACACAGCTTTCCTTTTAGAGCATTTGTAGTGGCAGAAAACAAAATATTTTGGTCAATTTTGATGCAATGCCACATAATGCTTAACAGCTTATAATAACCATCAATTTTAGATTATGCAATGCTGATACATAAATATCTAGAAAATGTGACTAGCAAAAGTCTTCAAGGCCATGGATAGTCAAAGTCACATCTTAAAAATGCCAATATTTATGCTATCTCACCTCAAAATAGAAAGGAGTTATATTACTAAGTTATTCAAATAAAAATGTTTAATGAAATTGAATTACATACCCATAGATTAAATTTTTACCAGAGGCCTGTGTCATCATAGAAAAATCATTACAGTTTTGTTTTAGTAAAATGTTGGACCAAAGGATATAGAAACACTTCTCATACCAAACTGATACACATTGCACTTATATGTCTATTCATAACTGTTATCTTTTTAAAATATGATGGGCAGTATACTTTATTTAAACTATATCTTTAATATTTATTTTCAAGGTTGAATCAAATTTCATATCAATACTATATCTTAATATTATATGTGCATTCAATATATGTTTTATATATTGCAAAGAGTACAATAACTCCTTAATATCATTATTATATCAATCAGTGAGTTGGAATCTCCAAAAGTCAATAAAAAATTCAACTCTTATAAAAAACTGAAGCTGCAAAATTGGCAATGAATATATTTCTGCTTTTTTAAAAATGCTCAGGAGTAGACCCAGTACCTTGCTTGCCACCCTGTCGTACTGGTGGTTCATAGACAACAGCTAAACTCTGGACCAGCTCTACCCCTGTGGTATCACACTCTGCATCCTAAAACACATTGAAAACAAAATACATCAAAGGGCACTAAAAGGATTCTTGTGAGTTGATTGGGGGAAAGGGGGAGCTCTTGAAATTTTTACTTAACTTTTTGTGACAAGTTAGGATGGCTTTCCACATCAAATAGCATTCTTAACAGTATGTCATCTACAAATTACTGTAAAATTTCTAAACACCTCCGTGTAAATAATTTTAGTAAAATTACTCAATAATCAATAAATGCAATCAAGAAGAATGAGTTATTTTTATGAAGTTATGATTTTAAGGATATTACAACCCTTTATTATCATCCAGATACCAAAAATGAGGTTTTCCCTGCATCTAATTATTCAACTAGAGGATCAGAGAGGCAATACCACCCCTGGGTATTGTACCACCAGCCAGAGTAAGCTCATTTGTATGGAAAAAAAAAAAGGACACCACCTCCAGGGTTGTGCTTGACAACCTCTACAAAATGCAGTAAACAATAGTTCTCATTTTTTTGTTGAAAACTACAATTTGTAACTGAATCATGGGGATAAGTAAAAGGTAAAATCAAATTTGCCACTATATGACTTCCTATTCAAGTTTTGAAATAGAAATGTGCAGCAAACCTTAATGCTAATGCCTTCAAGATCTCAACAAAAACTGGAAGTCGTCATGGCATCAATGTATTAAGGAAGCTGCTAGGTGTTTTCTGATGAGAAATATTTTGTAGCTTATGCAGATGTTGAGAAAATAACCATGCAGATAATAAAAAATTCAATTGTCAAAATCTAAACTGCTTAAAATCGTTTATTTCTGATCTTGAATTGTCAGTGTAAACAAAGTGTGCTGATCACATCATAAACAATCATTCGAATGCCTCATTTGGTGCTAGGTACCAGACGCTTTATTTAACTTGACAACACAGTGGTTACGTTGTGCATGACAGGAAAAACATAAAAAAGGTACTTCTGGTTTTCGTCGATTTCTTAAAGGTGTCGATTTCTTGAAGGGCGAGTATAAATACATTACTGAATAATTAGATGCAGGAAAAAACTCATTTTTTGGTATCAGGATGATAATAAACCCCTAACAGCATCCTAACTTTTGAAAAAGCATTAAAGAACACAGAAGAACCAGCTACTTACTGTACATACAGATTTGTAATAAACTCCCAGTGAATGATAGGATGTGTCATACAGCTTTCCAGACTTGAAGAATGTAGAGAGGCCAGCCTAGTAAAAAAGAAAATAATGCACACTAAGTAATGAAAACTTTTTATAGTAATGTAATGATAACTTTTTATAACGCGCAAAACGCAATCCGCAATTCCATGGTTCATGTCAGCTTTACATACAGCCGCTCAAAGAAAACCCAAGGACACATAATGACCAGTTTAATCAGTTTATTTGATGACGCTCTCTACAGCCCGGGAGCCACCGGTCTGCCGCTAGGTGGCTTTTAACCAAACCGGAAGTTCTAGAATTTGAATTGCGTGCATTTTTTTTAGATTTATAGGGTGTCAGAAACGGTAGAATATCTTGACTACTAAGGGTATGAGAGTTTTGTTATGTATACTGTCATCTTTAGAAATAAATTTCAAATGATGTGAGATGTTCCTCGAGTTGATCTAAACCCTATTTTGTGTTCAAAAGTGAATTTGAAATCGAAGTTTTACCAAAGCTGTAACGGGAGTTCAACTTTACCTCTAATGCTTGCATTTTTAGAGAACAGGTTCCAACTTCAAATTATCAGTTAATTGTGGCAAATTTATTCAGCATGTAAGGAACTTTACCGTTATCCAGGAATGGCACAAATTGATTCACACCCGTGTATGTAAAAAAAATCGTACTTGCAACAACCGTAAGCCAGCCTCGTTTTGACTTAGTACATTGTTGTTGTAATCTAACCTTGTTTTGAATTCCCCACCCGCACAATATTGTCTATATAGAGAAGAGAAGCTTAGAAAAACAGTCCAATTGGCTTCTTTTACACTGCATAACTTTTTATAATAATAATAAGAACAATATTTATTTATTTATAGTCTAAAATCCATATAAAATTTTCAGTAGACTTTACATGGGTAAAGGAAGAATGGAGGAAATGAAAACACAAACATTTCATATTTTTTTTGTAAATAAACATTTATCTATTACACGAGGCCACCCGCTGCCAGTTTCTTTTTTATTGAAATAATAATAAAAACAAAACAAACAAGACTTTTTTATCAATCTAATTTGCTTTTTGTTTGTTACATATGAACCACTATATAACATTTAAAACAATATCATCAACAAAAATATCAATATTGTGAAAGCAAACAGGGATTAAAGCTGATGCAAATATACATGTATATTTGTGGCAAAAATTATTTTTACTTTAGCAACACATTGATATGGCAATTATTTTACACTTCTTGATCATAACATACAGTTACCTGTATAGCCACAGGACACACTACTCCTTTTAAAATCAGGATCAATATAAACAATTAATATAATTTTATTAATTTACCTGGGATCAGAAATTTATATCACTGATACCAGTTAGTCCTGTACCAGTCTATATTTTTATTTGAATTTATTTTTGTAAGTGTCATAGTGGTGATTTCACAGCCAAACTTCATTTAAAAACTTTCACATTTAATGATGTTACATGAATCTGTTAATGTATTTTATTCATTAGAAAGAACTGTAACCAAGTTTTAAAAGAATGTTTTCAGTTTTAAAAGGATTAAATAACTTTATTTATGGCTTCATGATAGCTGCTTGAGCTTCTGTCATAATTGCCAAGGAATGGCAAAATGATTAATCCTTGTCCCTTTCATGTTCTTCAAGCCTAGAAAAATATTAGATTAAAACATTAAAAAGATTTAAAAAGTAACATTCAAAAACACTTTTCTAACTGCATATATCTTTACACACACACACAACAACAACAACAACAACACACACTAAAATCAGTATAAATAATAAACCACAATCTTGATAATAGGGAAGCTGGTATCAATCGAATTATCTAAAATAGTACTCTAAAAGTGTATCAATATTGATCAATGACCTCATCATCAAGAGCTGAGCAGTGGCAAACATGCGAATCTTTAAATCAATTAAATTCCCATTTAAATGAAGCTCTGAAGTCTACAAACTACAGTGTTCACAACTATAATACACTAATTATTGTACTGGTACACATTATTTATAAATTAAAACAAAGGAGGAATATTGTTAATATAATGTTCTTTTTTTCATGAAACATTTTTCCCTCACATACTTATAACGCATGTGTTTGTGTGTGTGGGAGATTTTAAACAAAAATAAACTGTTCCTTCTAACAAAAATTTGCCTATGATGGCTATCACAATTTGAAAACATATACACAATGTTATAGCACTTGGCATTTTATGATGCACAGTATGCACGTATGTATTGCAAATGGTCAACAAATGGTGGTAACAAATGTAATAAAACTTATTTTGACTAACAAGTTTTCCCCCATATTGATATCGTACATTAGTACCCTGCCAAAGGGGCAAACATGTTAAAAGTCAAAATGTGTTATTCATATTTTTAAAAAGATGCTTGTGGTTGGTTTTCAATTTTGTATCTTTCACAACTATAATTTACAAGCATGTGTGGCCCCACACTCATACCATGCACACACATGCAGGGCAGATAACACTGCTTTTCACTGACATCAACATCCAACAACTATAAATCGACTTTCCCACACCTTGGACAGGGACCACAAGGAAAACACATGGGTAAATGTCCTAGCTAAGCTTTCTCTTGGGCATGATATATTATTCAATTTATGATTAAAATAAAAAATATGTCCAAGTGATATATACCAACAAATTGATATGAAAAGCTACTCACTACTTGGCAATGTATACATGTATACTCAGCTGTGTAACACTGACATCCTAATTGTTATAACACAAGCCTTTGAAATGTCAACACTTTAGGTCACTGAAAGTATAAAAAGGTAGATAAAATATTAAACCTATTATTTTTTGGGCATTCTTGTACATGATAATAATAAATAACTGATAAATATTTTTATCAGTTTATACAAGTTTCACTCCTTTTTCATGGAAATTTCAAAATATTACTTTTTTTTCATCTTACTTAAATCAAAATGCAAAGAAATAGCATGAAAAGGAATATGCAGAATATCTAAAAAAATGGCTTTCATATCCTCAAAAGTGACCTATCCCCCTCTCATAATATATCTATCTATACAGAATCAAGTATAGGCCTACTACATGTCATTTTGCGAGCCATTTCTATTAATAAACATCAAAACACAAAAAAAAAGCATAAGAAGGCAAATTCTCAATATTTTATTGTGACATTCATACAAGACATGAGGCAAGACTGCCTCTATATTCACTCTACTGTGATCGCCCCAACAACACACACTGTCATTTCATGAAGTATTTAATATAGTTAACTTCAAAACACAAAAAAAATTGCAAAAATTCAATATTAAACATCGACATTCATTCAAGATGTAACACAAGACTGCCCATGTAGTTACTCAGAACATTGCAAAATATACTACCTGTCGGAAATGTAGAAAATCGATAAGTTACAGGTTAGGTTCCTACCTAAATTTTTTACCTGTTCAAAAACAAATGTCAAACTATTAAAAAAACTGAACAGATAAAGAAAAATCATTGTTATCTGCATTTGGCACAATTCAAAAGAACGTGTTTACATTTGGGTTCTGTGTGCCGCCACTTTGGAACACGTCAGTAACTTGATAGAAGATTCAGTGAAACCAATACTTAAACACTACTATGGTATATAAAATATAGCTTGAGAATAAACTTTATCGTTCTGTCAAGTGCATTAGTAAAATTATCAACATATCAGCGTATAAACGTTTGTTCATCTTACCTGTCTCTATGCCTGCTCCTCCCGCCAAATTGGCTAAGGCCGCCGCTTCAAGTTTTGAAAACGAGGCCAAATCTAATATTCTCCAAAATAACCGTCATATGAGCCGGTGGCTCCCGGGCTGCTAGCTACATGATCAACATGAAGTTTTCAACTATTGAACCATCTCCCATGGCTCACGTCCATCTTCCTAGCTCTCTAACAGTCCCTCTCCAAATCTCTCTCAATCTCAACCCCCAGATATTTCTTCTGAAGGTCTTATATACAAATGCATTATCTATGGTGGATTCAATGCCACACTCTTTGGCGGTGCATACTAATTTTAATTACTCAAATTGCACACCTCCACTAGCGTTATATAATAACATGTTAGGCCATAAAACAAGTCAAGTGCACTAGCAAGCGACTTCATTAAGATTAATTAACAAGTCTGGAGATTATATTTGTGAACTGAACAACCACATGTATAATATATCATCATATTTTGACAAATGATATGGACAGAATCTTCAGTTTTGTCAATTTAATATGGCAATGTTAATTTGTACCAAGTATGGTTGGGGGGGGGGTATAATCTTTTTCTTTTTATTACTATTATTATTATTTTGTTTTAGTCAAATTTCAATTCTTTTATCCATATAAAATTATCTTAGCCAAATGAGAAATTTTTTTGTCAAATCCAAAATAATGACTTCACAAAAATAATTCAAAATGGATTATTTTATGTGTGTGTATAGCATTGTTATATTGATGCAAACATCATTACCTCCACCAAGGAGGTTACATGTATGTTTTCACCCCAATTTGTCTGTTTGTTTGTTTGTTTGTCTGTCTGTCATCAACATAACTCAAAAAGTTATGGACCGATTTTGATGAAATTTTCAGGAACTGTCAGAAGTGGGCCAAGGAAGAGATGATTAGTTTTTGGTGGTGATCCGGATCAATAATCAATCAATAATCGATAATAATAAAAAATCGCTGCCTTGGTGGAGGTCTTTTCTAGTTTAAATTTTTTAAACAAGGCGGCAAAGCTGTAATATGTATATACCAAAACCAGTTCACAGCACTGTAAAATATCAGAAAGCATGGTGAAATATTAACAATTATGCTGTGAATGTAAGGAAATTATAATCTGCATAAAATCAATGCTGCTGGAGAATAATTGATAAGCTGTTCTTTTATCTTCTCCAGTAAATTACCAAACAGGAAAATCAAAGCTTCCAAATGAACAGACATACATATGTCAAAGGATCAATGACATGAAAAGTTTAGGAAAAATGCCATTTTGAATAAAACAAAATTTCACACAATGTTTTCTTTTTTAAGTTGGACTGTAACTACATCATATGAGTCAATACTGCAAGTTTTAGGTAATAGTTGACACTGTCTTCCAATTTCTGGTAATTAGGACTATATAAGAAGGCAGCATAGCTGTCAAATGCACAGACAAAAAGCAGAAAATAATGATGCACAAAAGTTAGGGTGAATTGTATCTGCTCACACCCTGAGGAACTGTAGAACCATGAGCACCCTCAGTGCTCAAGCTGGTGGTACTAATAAATATGCATACATACATTATTGGTAAAATAAAATGAGGCAGCACAGCTGTCAGATGTACAGACAAAAAGCACAAAATAACGATGCACAAAATAAATAGAATATAAGTTCATCTGGATGTGTTATGTATAATGTAGTCATATGAGATTCTTTTTTTCCATCCAAAAGAAAACGAGGTAAAAGATGTTAAAATACCTGTATGTGCAGAAATTTTCAACTGCTCTTTGCTGCAGTCTTCCTCAGTGCTATTGTTTGACCACTAGGTAGAGTGTGGTCAAAATGATTTTATAGACTTGACTAAAATCTTGTGCAGTAAAAATGACAATCTTAAACACAGAATCATGGAATCCATCTATATAAGGAAATCTACAGTGACAATGAACTGTGATTAGGGGAGGCACAGGCTTAGTCCAGTCTATAACTGCTGGACTACTATGCTACTGTCAATTCCGATGCAATAATACATTATGTTTTTAAACTGAAAAGTCAACAACAAATTTTAATTATGCACACCAGGTAAAATGGAGGAAAGTAAAGTGGGTAACTAGCATAAGGATTCATGACCAAGACTGTTCAAGTTTACACTTTGAAAATGCCAGAATGAGAAAATGAAAATTTCATAAAAACTTGCATAAATTCAAGAAAAAAATTATGAAGATGGTTTTCCAATTTGAGCTGCATTTCAATCCTAAGAATCTTTCTTTTAAGTTACAAAATAAACAAAATTTTCTTTACAAAACATTTGTGGTGGCCATGCACAAAGTTGTACAGCACACCATATTAACACTGAGAAATAACACATTTATTTGCTGGATTCATCATCCAAATAACTCTTCTTCTTTCCTCTTTCTGTGGTTCAGCCACCTTTTTAGTTCTGGTGCTGTGCACACTTCAGACAGTTTTTTAGTTCTGGTGCTGTGCACACTTCAGACAGCTTTTTAGTTCTGGTGCTGTGCACACTTCAGACAGCTTTTTAGTTCTGGTGCTGTGCACACTTCAGACAGCTTTTTAGTTCTGGTGCTGTGCACACTTCAGACAGCTTTTTAGTTCTGGTGCTGTGCACACTTCAGACAGCTTTTTAGTTCTGGTGCTGTGCACACTTCAGACAGCTTTTTCACACAAGCACCAGGTATGTCACCTTCACATTCCCTTGCTGTTCACAGCAGAGGACTACAGAGACCCCTGCGGCGGGCGGTGCCCTTCGTGCGCACTTCTTATTTCCACAGAAGATGAAAAGGGCTTAAGAAGTCACTCAGTAAATTGAAAAGTTAATCAAAAATACAGTTAGGTACTTATGCAGTGTCCCTCCCCAAAATATATTTAACAATCAATAACATGACCATATGTAACGTACAGTTCCTATTCTCCTAACAAAGGATATAGATCATTTAATACTTTTGAAACCCACTGAGGCAGGGTCTGACACTGGCCGAAGCCCTTCAAATCAAATCTCATTATGTTATCTCCTCATAGACCATTCAAGGTAGGAACTTGGAAACTTTTGGGATTAATAGATCTAGATAATTTTTTTTCCAAATATATAGCCTTAAATTTATTTAATGACTCTAGCACCAATAATATTATTTATATTTCAAAATATATATAGGTGCAGGAATTAAATAAATTTGCAGTGCTTTTACAAACCAGCACCTGCTACTACTGTAAGGAAGGAATTGGTATATAAAATGGCAAATCTAAATTTAAAAAAAGGGGATATATAAAATAAATTTAAAAAACAAAATCCCCAAAAGAAATTTAATTGGTAATAACATAAAAAATAAAGAAATAAACTTTAATATTAATAACATTCTTATAAGGTTTAGTAACATGTAATATTCTTGACTAAATTTTAATAATATTGCACCTTTATGCCTGATTGGGCAAGTGCCTGAAAATCTGTATCTTTTGTCAAACATTGTGATAAACATGCATATTTGTCAAAAAAAAAATTGGGACTACCAAGTTCCCAATTCCCAGGGACACCAGTTGCCAAGAGTTAGCATCGGGCTGCACTGAGGGAGATCTTATATAAGACCAACTGGGAGATCATGATCTTTTGTTTCAATATTGATGCAAAAATGAATTCTACCCTTTACTACCAAGTTACTGCATGTAACCCTTGACAGCTCTCTCCGTCTCCATGTGCACTTTTCTAAAACAGCACAATTAGACCCCATTCCCACAGATTTTAGATCGATCTATCCCTGTGGGGAGTCTCACTAGATTACTGTCAGTTTAGTCGACTTAAATGTCTGTCCTGCCTACTAAAAGCTGTAAGGGGGTAATTAACTACCGTGCGCGCTCGGCTGACACAAATTTAGTGTGAACCCCCAGGGAGTTAGGTCGATCTAGATGGATCGATCTAAATCTATGGGAATGCACTCTTAGTCTACATGGGACCAGGGGCAAAGCTATGTTTCATTTCAAAATATTCTTATTATTATAACAATAATAAAACAGAAAACAAGTGAATCATAATAAAAAGCATACATATCCCTTAAACAAAGGGCCATACTTTGGTATCACAAGGCAGCAATTTCTTCCATGGTGTCAGGTTCTCTGTGCAGACCATCTCCCCGGGCATCGCAGCGTACCTCAGATAAGTAGAGTTGGTGGCTATCCATTGGTCAGCGGCCCCAAGTGGCCGGAAGGACAACTTAGGACTGACTGTGGCTGTCTTGTCCATGAAGTTTAAAGAGGCACAAAACAGGCCAGAGAGAGCATTGACCAGATCTGACCATTTTTTGTCTATACTGAAATGAATAGATGAACAGAGAATGTCAATCATACAACACATATATTGTGCACTCTGAGAGGGGAGGGTCTGAAAAAAACATAATTATACTGTAATTACTAGTACTACTATATAAACTGTATACTAGTGCACAAGTTGCTCAGAAACTAGCAAAGGATATGTTACAATACGACATCGATCTATATTTATAAAATTATGTATATTTACAAACAAAATAAATGTCTTTTAAACGTCTTTAAATAATATTTTAAAAAAGCAGATTCTGACAAAGGGATCAGCGTACATTATACTTCCAATAAATATGAAAGCAAGGTAATGGCACATAAAATCCATACACATAAAACAGAAATGTGAGAGCATAAATAGTTTAATGTGCTTCCAATTCTCTGACAATGAGGTCAATGCCCAGATAACACAACTAATACAATTCATTTAAGGGCAGCTATTACATCAATTAACTTTTGCTGAATAGCAGACCCTCAAAATAGTGTATGCAGAAAAGCAGACCCTTTACCCTTCAGAATACTCTACTCTTGTAACAGTGATTGATTTCTGATCAAGGCTCCTTTAGCCTTCCTAATTGTGGACCCTTGGAAAAGCAGACCCTTAGAGTATAGGGATGTCCCATATATTTAGAAATCCATATATCTATATGTAATTTAAGACAATGACTGAATGTTTACAGACAGGTGTCAAAACATAGTTGCTTTCATATTTATGCTGAAATAAGTGTTTCAATGCCCAATTACTAAGCAGCAGAAACCATTAAAGTGCGTCTCAGTGGGTTAGATTTATGTATAGGAGTAGGTTTCAAGTAAAACTATCATCAGATTTGTGTTTTAGGACATTGTTGATGATTATCTTCATCAGTTTGGGTCAAAAAAGTAAATGTAGAAATAAATTATAAAACAACCTGAATGAAAAGTTGAATATACACATCAGTACACCACTAGAATAAAAAATTAGGAAACTAAAACTATTCATCTTGATTTCGATGCACAGCCAGAAATTCTTCCAGTTCAAGGTCACAACCTGGATTTTCCAACGCTCACAACCAATCATGACAGAGTTTAGCCAGAACATAAGAGATGAGAGTGAGAATGGAAGGCAAGTTTGTCAGAGAAGAAAGTGTCCTTCATCCTTTCATCGTGTTTTTTTTTCTTTTTTTGGGGGGGTACATATTTAGCGTTAATGCATATTTTGGACCACAGTAACCTTTTGAAAATGCATATATCGCTTGTTTTGGTCGGGTCTTTCTTTGCAAAACAAGTTCGTGGAAAGGAACTCCATTGTATCAATTGATTCCTTGAAGATTCTTCACACTTGAAAATATATTCAGGCCTAAACTCCTTAATTATCTTCCTATTGATTATACGTGGAACATTCAACTGAACATTTAACCGAGAGGTGATGCATATTTTCAATTTTATTTTATAGACCGATAGTACAAAGACTGGAATAGTAATGGCAGGAGTACTAGTAGCAGCACTCAAGTGGGACCAAGCAGGTAAATTGAGGGTGAAGCATTCATAGGTCTAATAAATTTAAGTTTTTTTAATGGTTCATAACAGTGTTTGTTAGATTGTTTGTTAGATTGTTTCTTTTCTTCTCTTTTAAAAATAATTAAGGTCACTTCAAATTTATCATTATAAGTAAATAGGCTGTTGTGGCTTTGCTATTTCCAAACAGGAAATAAAAAAATATCAATGACATCTTAAGTAATAAAGAGGTTCAGCAAACAACGAATAACAAAGATGAGGTACAAAAACTAGGTTTGTGTGTCATAAGTCATAGCGGCCATTTCACAAATGCGGAACAACAAATACGAAAACAATAGAGCAGGGTGAAAAATGCTCAGTTTGTAACGTGTGAACACACTCAATTCGTATTTCCTTTTTTTGATGAGGAATTCATAAAATCTTCGTACAATGGAAGGACGAATTACGAAAAATGAGGTTATGATAAGCGTAAAGTGATGACATAGTGCACATGTTCGTCCTTCATCTTCGTTGTTTGTCATTTGCTAAACCTCTCTTATATCTGAAATGCAAAGGGGGGGTTGATCTACCTGACATTTATAAGAGGGTCCTGGCCGCTATACCACCTAGCGGTCAGTGAGTGTGAACAACTACTCACGTCAGTCTGATGAAGGCCTTCGACCAGGTTGGCCGTAAGCTAACGGTACGGAAAATTTTAGGCTTGTGTCTGAGAATTATCATGTTTATCCAACTACCAAGCTAATGAACATTTTTGCTAACTTTATTCTATGGTGAAGTTCTGTAGACCAAATGTTATTTTTGCCATTCATTACAGAACAAGTGTGACAAAGTTGAAAAGGATGTCCTTATTTACATAAATGTCAAAGTGGACAACAGAAACCCATCTTTGGTAATGGTCAATGGAGAAAATTTTAAGAAAAAATATCCCTGGGCCTACTTCCTGTAACTATTTCCTGTCTCTCAAACAGCTGTTAGTTGCACCAGACTGGTGCATCATTGCAAACTACAGGCCTGTGCCAACTGCAGAAAAAAGGTTGTGCCATCAAAGACCCCAAGATGATTGTCTTAGTCAGCTTTGTAGAGATCCAGTAAGTTTATTCCTGAAATATCACCGGGTCTAAGCCATAGTATTTTATTCATAGTAAACTGCGAGGCTCAGTAGCCGTATTGTGAGATGGATGATGAGAATTTATTTAAATAAATTATGGAACTTAAAAACAGTTGTTTTATGGAGCTTTATTTTCTCAACAGTTTTCTCAACATTCCCAGAGACTATCCTACTAACTTTGGATCAATCTATCTCCAAGGGGTTTCTCACTAAATTGTCATCAACTTAAACAGCTTCAGTGTCTGTCATGCCTAATAAGGATGGAATGGGGTAATTAACTTCCGGAGGTCGAGCGTACAAGAAAGTTAATTACCCCCTTGCTAATTCGGTAGGAGTAATAGTCATTTAAGCCACTTAAGTTGTTGGCAGTTTAGTGTGAATCCCCATGGAGTTAGACCATTTCTGTTGGATCAATCTAGGCATGGGAACCCAGTCCAAGATAGTTTCTCCATCCAAGTCCTCTTGGACCCCCCCCCCCAAAAAAAAAAAAAAAAAAGGAATACACACACACACACACACACTTTTTTTCAGTTTTCTTATTTCATGGTTGTATTATTGCATAATATATTTTACAAGTCCATGCTCTTTTGAGCAATTTCATTTTTCCATATTTGTCAAAATCAACTCCTGTAAACCACAATTTTTTAAAGTTTCGTCCAATAAAAGAACATAGTCCAACTATTTAAAAAACAGAAACCAACTTGAAGGCAACTTACTTGGTAGTGTCCCTCTTAAACCAAGCCCAAAGCTCAGCCCCAGGGGGAGCACTGACAACTGGATAACCCCATATTCTATGCCTCCAAAGCCCCTGGGTAAGACTAAGGTGTAACTCATGCACAGAATACTTGGCCAGAACCTCTCCTAATGACTTGGGAAAGAGACCATAGTGTGTAACTGAAATACAGAACAAATGTATGTTTTGCTTCAGTTATCAGAATGAAATATCTAGACAGCATAGCTGTCAAGTATAAAGATACCATACAGCAAAAACGCTGCAACAATATTTAACATTAAAAAACTATAAACATAATCCAATTGTACTGACTTTGGAAAGGAACCATGCCATTTTACTAAACAAAGCCACTCATCAAAATCTGAAGGGATCATAACAATTCTTCATATGAGATTCAAAAATCCACAAATAAATATAATACATAAAAGTATAATAAAATCCATTTTACCACCAAAATGAGAGTTATCACAATTATTCTAAAACCTGTGCTTGCTATCGGATGGTGTGGACCTTAATAGATGGCTAACCCTCAGTAATCATCTGTTAAGAGATCATTAAAGAGTTAAAAAGGGTAGTCAATTGTTTTTTCAAGTGTTTTTTTAATGGTCTATTGAGAGTTAATTACAAAAAAATACTTTAAAAAACAAACAATTGACTAACTTTGAATGTAGAGGTCAAGGTCGAGGTAACACCTGACATGCAAAAGAAAAGAGTCTCTCACATTGGTGTCTAATATTGTGAGAAATGTAGATGCCTGAGATTTAAGGTCTTGCAGACATGTTCATGAATGTTTCTGGAAAGTAGTGGTAGGCATCACTGGTATAGATCATGAAAGGCAAGTGACATTTTCTAAGAACTTTAAATCTGGAGGCTTGGACTTACGCAAGTATATGCATGAAAATAGGTGGTTGAGCAGTTCTCTAGTGTAGCTATATAAAAGAGTGCTACTCAGCAATAGTCATTGTCAAAGACATAATTGGCCCCCTGAAGCTGTAACAGTCATATAGGTAATGGGCCTTTCTATACACTGTGCACTATTGTGACATCTCACTAGCTCCTACTGATTATAAAGCTATCATGGCCCAGAAACCTACCAAGGCTGATGACAGGACCATGTCCAGGTTTCTCACAAGCAACAATACAAAGAGCAAAACACAAACAATAACTTCAGCACCTAAAAGACCTCATTCGGAGGTGGCAAACTCCAGTGCAGAAGAACTACAAATGCTCATGCATGAGCTGTCTGAAATAAAAAATGAGATTAAAGAAACTATTAGAAAAGAGGATTTGGAAATTACAGTAACAAGGGTGGTTGAAAGACTTCTTAATAACATGGTATCAGAAATGGATGCAAAATTTATGCAGAAATTCGACTGTCTAAAAATGGAATCTGAGACCCGTGCTGCAAAACTGCAAGATCAGGTGGATAGTCTTCAGATGGAAAATGAGCAGTTGAAAGAAGTCATGAGAAAGAAAGACCAAGAAATGAAAAAAATGAATGAACTGCTAAAACAAAATGATTACTACAGTAAAGAAACCATGCGCTCTTGCAATCATAATGAACAGTACTCAAGGAAAACTAATATAAGGGCCTTGAACATAATAGAAAAAAAGGAGGAAAACCTGAGAGAAATCTTCATTGATATGCTGCAAAAAGAAGCCAAACTGAATATTGAGCCTACTGATATCCAGGCAATACATCGCATACCCGGTAGACAAGGATCCCCAAGACCAGTGATCATAAAACTTAGAAACACAGATATCAAGAGAACAATCATGCGGAAAAAGAGAGAACTGAAATCTGGTGCACGTCTGTATGATGACATAACATTAAAAAACTTAACTCTCTTGAACAAACTAAAACAACATGAGCACGTTGAAAGTGCATGGTTCTTTAACTGCAATGTATACTGCCAGTTAAAAAATGGAAACAGAATAAAGGTAGACATATGCGATAATTTGGAGGAGAAACTGAAACAAAAGAAAAGGTCCAATTAGGAGAAAAAATGACTAATGTTTTGTTTTCTAACATGTAAAGCCTAGAGTGCCTAGATATAATGCAATGTAATTGCTTGGTTATCTTTATCACTTTATGTTTATAAACTTTCTTCTTCCATATTTTCTAGGTACACATGTAGATCCCAATTGTTACTACTTCTCATGCTTTACGATTAATAGAGAAATAATCATAAGGTTCTTCTTATCTTCCAATAAACCTTGTTTTTGGGAAGGAGAATAACCCACATAATGCTTTCACTGGTATGTACAGAATATCCTTTACATAGACCAATAAAGATAAGGTGAGTGCTGATCCCTAACATTCAAATATTAATGTTGTAAAAATATTTTTTGAATTGGTGCTCATCCTTAACATTATGCAAAATATTATCAATGTTACAATTTGATATTCTGTGGGATCATTAGGTACCTCAATTTTCAGAACATGCTGCAAGTACTGATACTCGAAATGTGTGGGATGATTGTATTTATGTTATCTTACTTTGTTTTTTGTTTTACGAACAAAATTTTTGTCTATGTGAGTGTGTGTCATGTGTATGAATGTGTGATGTATGCAAACCTCATAGGTGAGAGCATCCTGATCAAGCAATGTTTAGGGTCAAATGACATGTGGGTTAATGTATGTATGGGGTTGTATGTGTGTGAAGTGATGCATAATTGGAGCACTACACCAGATATGAATGAATATATTATCATGATATCTGCATGTATAACTGTGATGTGGACTTGCTTACTCTACAAAATATTTTACACCGATATAACGAGCCATATATTCCATAGATATACACAATCTATGGATGTCATCTGCGTACTGGATTACTTGAAAGTATTATAATTCACAAAAATGTTATTTAATCTATGAGTTTGCATATCGTTAGTTTGAATTGTAGGGGTCTTGGAGGTACTCAAAAGAGAAGAGACGTCCTGAACTATTTGAAACAACAGAAATACTCAATATATTGTATCCAAGATACCCACTTTACAGAGAGGGACAAATCAAAAGTACATTCCTTGTGGGGATATAAAACCCTTCTGAGCCCTGGCAAATCAAATTCAAGAGGTACGGCAATCCTTTTCAACAATAACTTTGAATTTAAAATAATGAGAACGTTGTTCGGAAAAGATGGAAATTATTTGATTATCGAAATTGAAGTTGAAAATAATTACTCTGTTTTACTTATTAATTTATATGGACCAAACAAAGATGACCCGGAATTTTTTGTTCACCTCGGAAATATCATAGAAGATTTTGAGGGTCACTTTGTGATAATGATGGGGGACTTTAACCTAGTTCAAGATAGTGATTTAGATTATTATAATTACAGACGTGTTAATAATCCCCAAGCAAGAGATGCTCTCTTACGGCTGAAAACTAAATTCAATTTGATAGACCCATGGAGAGCTCAACATGAACAGAGGAAACAATTCACTTGGTCCTCTAATAACCCTGTAAAAAGAGCTAGGCTTGACTTTTTCCTTATTTCTAACGAACTCATGAATCTTGTTGATCAAACTGAGATAACTTATGGATACCGAACAGACCACGCAATGATACACCTGAAACTTACTCTCTCTGAGCAGAAAAAAGGGAAAGGTTTCTGGAAAATGAATAACAGCCTTCTAAAAGATTTTGAGTATATAAGAGGAGTAAAGAAAATAATTGAGGATCTAAAATATCAATATTGTGCCAGTCCATATAACAAAGCAGAGTTATGTAAAATTAGTGACAATGATCTGGACTTTCTTGTGGATGAGCAAGCATTTTTTGAACAGATATTATTACAGGTTAGAGGCTATACCATTGCCTATAGTTCAGCAAAGAAAAAGGAGAAAAATATAAGAATGAAGACCCTGGCTGAAAAAATTAAGAAATTATATTCCATGTATACAGATAACCCCACATCGAATTTAGAAAACCAGCTCCAGACTCTGAAACTAGAGGAAGAAGAAATGAGACATGAACATATTAGAGGGGTCTATATAAGAACCAAAGTAAAATGGTCAGAGGAAGGGGAAAAACCAACTAAATATTTTTTATCCCTGGAAAAAAGAAATTTTGTAAATAAAACTGTAAAGAAAATTATAAGGGAGACAGGCCGTATTATTACCGATCAAGCAGAAATTTTGAAAGAAATAAGAGATTTCTATAACCATCTTTACTCGAAACAAGATAACTACTCTGAAATTTTTGATTGGAATAATATAATCGATAAAGATAAAATAAACATATTAGATGACAATACGGCTAGGCAATTAGAGGGAACAATTACTTATCAGGAAGCTCTAATAGCCTTAAAAAGTATGAAGAACAACAAATCACCTGGCCCCGACGGTTTTTCTGTCGAATTTTTTAAATTTTTCTGGAATGATATAGGAACGTTTCTTGTGAGATCATATAATAAGGGGTTTGCTAAAGGTCACTTGTCCATTACCCAGAAACAAGGGGTTATTTCAATTTTACCCAAAGGGGATAAACCACGGGAATTTTTAGAAAATTGGAGGCCGATATCTCTCTTAAACATCTCATACAAAATCCTCTCTGCTTGTATTTCAAATAGATTAAAAAAAGTTTTACATTTGCTTATACATGAAAATCAAACGGGATTTTTGAAAGGACGGTTCATTGGTGAGAATACTAGAATTGTTTATGATGTTTTGCAAATTACAAAAGATAAAAAAATCCCAGGAATGATACTCTCAGTAGATTTCCTTAAAGCATTTGATAGCATATCTTGGGATTTTATGAAAAAAACTCTCTCGTTTTTTAATTTTGGTGATGACTTTAAAAAATGGATAAATGTTCTATATAATGATCCTGAATTATGTGTAATACAAAATGGTATTTTCTCTAATTTCTTTAAAATTGGCAGAGGCTGCAGACAGGGAGACCCTGTATCACCCTACATTTTTAATTTATGTGTTGAGATCCTAGCTATTCTTATAAGACAAAACAATAACATAACAGGAATAAACTTGGGGAGGGTGGAAGTAAAATTATCTCAGTACGCAGATGACACAGTGCTTTTTTTAGATGGCTCAGAGAAAAGTTTAAAGAGTGCACTCGACTTACTGTTTCAGTTTTCCAAGTACTCGGGGCTTAAGCCCAATATTAGTAAGACTAAAGCCATATGGATTGGTTCAAAGGCCAACAGTAGAGAAATTATCTGTAAAGATAACAATCTTAAATGGACTAACAACCCTTTTAATATATTAGGTATAGTTTTCACAGCTGATTTAGAACAAATGAATGAGTTGAATTATACCAGCAAGCTTCAGCAAATAGAATTAGAAATGTATCGGTGGGGAAAAAGAAATATTACTACTTTAGGTAAGATTACTGTAGTGAAGTCTTTAATTATTTCAAAAATAACACACCTACTGCTCTCTCTTCCGAGCCCTACCAAAGAGTGGCTGCAAAATTTACAAAATATGCTATTCAAATTTATTTGGCACGGTAAAACAGAAAAAGTTGCCCGTAAAACACTTATTCAGGACTATAAACAGGGAGGTTGCCGTATGATACATTTAGAATCCTTTGTGAGGGCGCTAAAAATTTCCTGGATTCGCAGATTAATAACCTCTGATAAAATAACAAATAAACTTTTTGCTGAAGCCACTGGATCGGATGTTCAGAGATTGACTCAGTTTGGACCAACTTATGCAAAGGAAATATCTAAAATTCGCAATTCTTTTTGGAGAGAAATCTTAATATACTTTTCAGAATATTCAGAAAAAATGGCAAGTAATAGTCTCGATGTCATTCTCAGAACTCCAATCTGGTATAATCCTGCTGTATTATCAGATGGCAGAAGAATTTTTTATAAGAATTTGTATGACAAAGGTTTCCATATTATCCAAGATTTATTTAACAGCGAAGGGAAATTCCTATCATTTGACTATTTTGTAGAAGAGTTTGAAATTCAGATTCCTTTTACTCTGTATTATGGATTAAGGCAAGCAACCTTTGGTGCCTACCCTGTGCTTAGATTTCTGAATGCTAACGTTATGTTGCCATTACCGCAGATCTCTAACCCAGTTAAAACATTATGTAACGATAAAAAAGGATGTAGAAGCATATATGACATTTGCATAAAAAGTCTCGGTCAGAGACCAAAATGTGAAGAAAAATGGGAACAAGAGTTAGGTATCAAAATAGACTGGCAACTAACGTATACCAATGCCCTGGTTAAAGTTAAAGAAATAAGATTGAAATGGTTTAATTTCAGAATAATCCACAGAATTTTGGGTACCAAAGAGTTGCTGTTTAAATACCATATGATCGAGAATCCTCTTTGTAGTTTGTGCAACAAACAGGCTGAAACGATAAAGCATCTATTTATGGACTGTGAATTAGTGAAGCTTTTCTGGACAGAGGTTGAACTATGGTTAAGTCAAATTACAGGAAATGTCTTCAAAATACTGCCATCTGATCTCATTTTTGGAAGTAGCGATAAAGTTAAAAACCTTGTAATTCTTCATTCTAAATTTTTTATTTTCAAAAGTACAAAATTAAATTCTAGATTGCTACTTAAACCGGAACTTAAATCTACTTTAATGAGTATAGCAAATCAAAACATATAGTTATTGTTTCAGTTTGTCTTTTTTACTTTTTATTACTTATTAGTTTACTTCTAATTATACATGTATATAAATCTGTATATATTTGTTTGTATATAAATAGGGTGTGCGTGCTAGTGTGTGTGAGGTTGGGTATGTGTGAGTGTGTGCAGGAGCCTTTATTTAAATAAAAATTAAAAAATTGTGATAAAAATAGATAAGTCACTCTGGTACACTTCAAATGTTATCAATTCCTTATCAACCTGAATGTTTAACGTACCATAAAAAATTTAATTAATATAACATAGTATATTTTCTCTTAAGTGTGAGAGTGGGAGTGACTGTAGTTTTCTTTTTTGTACTACATATATGCTGTATTTGTGAAGTATTGTGTCAATAAAAAAAAAAAAAAAAAAAAAAAAAAAACTTTGAATGTAGGAATGGATGACTTAATCATTGGAAATTATGGCAAAATTTTGGCATTTTTGACATTTCATCTAAATGTTGGAGCCCAGAAAAAAAATTTTAGATAATAATTTTTTGGTTGGATTGATTGCACTGGTCGAACTGTTTGGCACATTACCATAGATTCCCAGCTACATATGTTCCTGTTGGATAGCATTTCCTTTCACATATACACAGAAACTCAAGTCCTACATAATGAATGTCAGCATAAGTACATGTATTACCAAATATTGCATGGCCATACATTTTTAGTTTTCTAGTAACTTTTTATTACAGGTCAGATATTAAAATAACAATATCAGCGTTTGACACACGCACTCACCAGCACGCCAAATGCAAGTAAAAATTAAATCTGGCGTGTGAAATTTATGATGCAAGTCGCCATTTTGGCGAGTATATTTATGTCAACTTTCTATATTAAGTGTATCGGCAAAATTTAGACTCAATAAAAGTCTGATTGACATGCCAATATTTAGGGGGAAGTTCTGGGAATTCCCCTAACTGCTAACCTCGTTTTTACTTTCATAAGTAATAATTATGATTGGTTGATGTTGAGGAAATCTGTAGTGACGTATTCAGTCTCACTGTCGATTTTGAAAGCCCCTTCGTTTGCACTCGGAACTACTCGGATGTCTCCGCACTTGACAATAATATATATATATATATATATATATATATATATATATATATATATATATATTATATTATATTATATTATTAATTGTTAGTATGGAGCTTGCGGAATCAGCCAAGGATTGCCGATTGCTTCGTTTGCGTGACGGAGTTTGACAAAGTACGTCTTGGGATTATGCGCAGTCGATACTTCCGGGAGAAAGCGTGCAAGTGGTTCATGGAGCAGATTTGAAAATTAAGAACGTCCCGTAGAAGGGACTGAGAACGTCTCAGAATCAGCATCAAGTGATGAGTAAACAAAATCAAAGCAGAAACGAACTGATGCAAGCTAACTGTCTGAGCTCTCTGACTCAAAGCATGTTTATTACGTTCTCTAAAAATCTTTTTCTGAGCAGAGCAAAAAAAAAGTTTTTTCAAACGCGTGAAGATAACAACGTGTTTAGGGTAAGAGAACTTGAATTGCCTACCTTGCGCTAATATAATACAAATTTGAAATTATTTGTAGACTGATGTTATTTGATTTAATAAAATAAAAAATACATAAGTAATTAAATAGAATTTGAGTATAATTTTGTTATTTTTGGTTGTTATTTTCTTTTTCTATCATTTAATTATGGTGGGTTGGGAAGCTGAACTGAAGCTGCTAATTATGATAGTAAATTTTCCCCTGACAGCTTCAGTAGGCGTGCCAGACATCAGAGCCGCTTAAGATGAAAGCAATTTAACAAGAAACCCTTCAGAGATGGAGCGATCCTGTCAGATCGACCTATATATGGGAATGGGGTCCAAATATTATATAATGACCTCAAGCAACAAAAACAAAGCAAAAATACACTTACAATTTTGCTGTGTCTGAATATCTATGTCCCACTTTGTTGTGAATTGAAAATGGGCGTATACATGACCTGAGTCTAAGGGTTTAATAAGGAGCTCCTCGTTAAAAACATCGGCAACATGAACTCCAGATATTAAGCTTAAAAAAGAGCCGGCGAAAAAAAGCCTCATAATCATGGGCGCCGCCATGTTTGTGCAAAGATTAAGTTACTTTATTCCCGCTGACAGTGGATAAGTTTATGAATCAATTCTTGTGAATGGTTTATAAAATAAGCCTTTGGATCAGTGAAAAAAAATTATGTAAAACCGCCTTCGAGAAAGAGATTTTTCAAGACTCAGTTGTTTTATCCAATCAAATACCACTTTCAAAGTATCTCCGTAAGATTTTTACACATGAATGAACTTGTAGCACAACAGGTGCACATCTCAGTTAAAGCTGCGATAAAAAGGGTTCTTATTGTTCTACGTGGAGAAATGAAATATTCAGATGAATAGAGGTAAGTGGTAAATGGTGCTTAAAATGGTTAAGTGGAAATACCCTGATTCGAAATTGATTTTTTTAAAATTTACATATCGAATTATTTACTCCAAGCTGACCCATTCTCAGGTATCTTCTTTGTGCCTTGGGGACAAACTGGTGATGTTACTTTTATGATTGTGCATGTTCCGATCCTCATCAACTGAACTCACAACTGTAATAATAAACAGGAGCCTACAAGTTGGGAAGATTTATCCACGATCCCCCACCCCCAAAATGTGGTTTAATGGATTATCATTTCAGAATGCATGAAAATGGCGTTTTTTACATGTACATGTGCATATGTTATATATTGTGCAAGAGGGTAGGGAATACCTTTTGCGTTCAGCGTGATTCTTACAGTCGGCATGACGTCACAAAATGGCCGCCACGCCCGGACTAGGGTAAAACAATCTGTAAGCTCCATTACTCCCCATGTTAAAATGATCAACTTTGATCGTCTGTATCTCTCACACCGGTAGATAATTAAACTTGACAACTGTTTAATTATATCAACATAGGTATTTAGTGTCAGGAAATGGCCATAAAGGACCTTTTCTAGCATTGATGCCGATTTTATCAGCGATTGAAATGCACCTCTCTTACACTGTAATTATATGAGCTGCAGTTACAGTTCTGATTGTTTTTCAGGTAAGAAGTTCCAATGGCTTTGTTATCGGATGAATCTGTCTACTGACAGCGATTGAACAGAACTTACCTGGATCCTCAAACAATCATAGAGCCCTTTGAGATGGTTTAATTGGAAGAAAGTGATCTTATCAGTTGGTGTCATTGTAGCAAATAGAACTAAAACAGATATGATCTTCACAGGTGTGGTCATTGTATTTGTCTTTGAAAAGGGGAGCTGAAAGAAAGCTCTAATGACAATTTACTAGTCTGATTTTATTACTGAAAGTACATGAGGCATGTTGCCATTTTGAGAATATGAACAAATTTTTCTAGTAATTTTTAATACCCATGTTGCTGCAGTCACGCGTATTTGTTCACAGATATACTTGATACAAACGATAAAATATACCTATTACAACATGCATCTGGTGTAAACTGAAATTGCAGCCCGTTGGCCATGGAGGAGTGTTGGTATTATCGCTGATAAAATCACCATTAGCTCTAGAAAATCCTCCTGAGGCCCATTGACTGACGCTAAAAACCCTAGTGAATATAACCAACTGGTTGTCACTAGTAATTGTCCTCTGGTCTGCTTGATATGAACGATCAAAGTTCACCAATTTAACATTGAGAGTTATGGGCGCAAGCCAATGTTTTACCCTAGTCCAAAATGAGAGCCTCGTTCTGGGTTCAGTAATCCGGTAACCGACTGTAAGAATTGGCCTTATTTTTTGAGCGTGATGTGTTATTTGAGTCCAATATTCTGCGTGAAACGTGATTCAGGAACTCTTGGTGATTGGGGGTGGGGGGGGGGGGGGGATATTCTCTATACCTGGTGCAAAGTTACTTTCTTATATTCAGACCTTATGAATGAAACCCCTAGAATAACTTTCTGAAATATACAGGAAGACTTAGAACTATTTTAATTTTCTAATTTACTATTAGTGTTAATGCATGAAAGATATGTTCTCAAAGTGCACAAACTGTCCATGATGGTCAGCTAGTGTGTTAGGAGCTCTCAAATCTTTTTCATACATCTCACTTCCTGGAGTAACTCACCTGCCACTGACAGCAATTGACACTGCTATTGACAGCTTCTTGAACAAAAGGTCAGATTCATCTGCTTATCCCCTAATTATGAAGCAGTGAAATAATATCAGTTAAAAACGAATTGACGTTCTTGCTTATCCTAAAGCAAGAGGGTTGAACTCCCATACAAAAAGTATGTTGAGTTCATGAACCCAAGAAGAAATTGAGTTAGGATGTGGGTCCTGATACTTTTTTTTCATATGTAAAGACCAGAATTGAACAAAAAATAATATCTCATACGATTTTATAAAGCTTTCCTCATCCCAAATGGGCTGATAAAATATGGTCCTGGTGCTGAGCTTACTTAATTATGCCCTGATTTTTCTAAAGTGAATACCAATGAGTATATTTGGTACAACACCCAAGAAGGTTGAGTATGTCTAGCTGTTATTAACTTCATTTTAGATGCCTTATACATTGAAATAATGCAAGTTTTTCTTTATATTTGAAAGTTTCTAGTTGTATTATTTTCATTGGGTATTATTACTAAAATTTACACAATTAATGACTGGCCAAAAACCATAGCGAGAAAGTAAGGTGGTGTACAGGATGTCCATGTATTTGGAAACTGAATTGGATGGCACTCTGGATTTAGTGATGAAAGCAATTCACAATGGCTAGGACTCGTCTACTAGTAAGTTTTTGATGTCATATTTTCATTTTTACCAGCGATTGATAGTGTTGACATACCCAATTCAATGAGAAAAGATATGTTACATAGACTGGGTTCCTATCCCTAGATTGATCTAATAGGATCGGTTCATCTGCACAGGGTTTCTCGCTAAATTGGTTTCAGCTTAAGTGGCTTTTATGTCTGGGATGCTTACTGAAGCTGCTTTATTAACCCCTCTATCAGCTTCAGTAGGCATGGCAGACATCTAAGCCGCTTAAGTTGATTGCAATTAAGTGAGAATCCCCTTGGAGATAGTTTAGTCCAAAGTTAGTACAATAGGGTCTGGGAATGGTCTCCTAGAATACGTACATGAAAGTCATTTGGGTACTATATTAAGAAATGCCAAGCTAGAGCAACAGTATTATAATTTTGCCAAACATATCTCCTGATATTACTGACACTGTTAGTACTCTACATTAGTATTTGTCAGAAGTTCTCACTGATCACAAAGTTTCAGTAGGACCTTGGACAAAAGTAGGGGCTGATGTATTTTGTTTTATAGGTACAGTTTACTTGATAGTAGTAGATTACACATCAAATTATCCAGAAATTTCCAAGTAAGAAAATTTGAATAGTCAATGTATGATCACCCATTTCAAACCTATTATAGCTACGTATGAATTCCTAGAGTTGTCGTTACAGAACCAGGAAAACAGTTTGATTCTTACAAGCAGACATGGTAAAAGTTTGGGGTCTTTACTGGTCCTTACGACAAGCTGGACAAAAAATTGACTGGTCCTATGAAACTTTTGCTGGTCTTTTTATGTCACCATTTTCCCTAGATATTTAAGACTCATTTCCACAAAAAACTTTGAAAATATGAAACTAAAAGGTTATTTCATTTGCTGTCAACTTTTTTTCTTGAGTTTATTATCAACATATACAATTTTTTTAGTTGATTTTGATGGAACATAAATAGTACACATTAGTAATTTTAGTCAGAATGGGAGCGCTAATGTGTAAAACATGCTGACCACCTCAATGTGTCAGACTTTTCGGCATGCTTTAAAACTTGCAAGACTGATTCACAGAACTAATATATACAGATCAAGTACATTTTACATACATCCATTTTACCTGTTGTAAATAATTAAAATTTGTTGTTGATTTTGCTGTAATGTATTATTGCATCAAAAATGACAATAGCCTATTTTGTGCATCATAATTTTCTTCTTTTTGTCTGTACATTTGACAGCTTTGCTTCCTTGTTAGTTATTTTACTTGTGTTGTTGTCACTTTTCTTAGCTGGTGCTACATCCCAGGAGGCAGTATTGATTATCTGGTTCATTTATGTATTTTTTGATTGATTAGAAGGGGTGGGTGAAAAATTCGAAAAAAATAGGTGTTGGTGAAGTAATGTAAGATCTGACAGGGGTGTCTAATTCATATATAAATAATCGATGCCCAAATATAGATAAATATTTCATTCTTATTTTTCCACTCAGATTTCCAGGTAGAATTCCTATCCTATGTTAAACAGAAAGTAGTGGAAACTGAAGTAAAGGGGCGTAGACACAGTAGTCATGGCATGACCTATGCTGTCAGGAAGTCATCGCCAATAAGACCTTTGAAAACCAAACCCAGCTGTTCAAGTCCTGTCAGAACTGATACAAAATTAAGACGGAAACAACCCTCTTTCACAGGAGGTGCTTCTTTGCAGTTATCATCAAAGTCCGATTCCGGTGAAAGCATGCCTCCAGTTAAGAAGAATGTCAAGAGAGACCCATGCATCCCTGCTGTCCCTCTGTTGGCAGAAAGGCCAAAAAGAACAATAATACCCAAAAATTTGGTAGGCTTTTTTTCAATGTGATATTCATAAATTTTCTCAGATTTCTGAAAATTAGTGAGGGATTTAACCAGTTTGACATTTGCAGAGGCTAATTGTGAGTACTCAGACTAAAGGTCTTTGGCATGAAAATGAATAAATATGATCTGTAGTTTTGATTAATATTTAGTCTGTTGTTTGCCTGAAAAAATGAAAATTGAACAATAATGCAGCATGGTACAATTTTATTTGATTCTTTTCTCTACAGGATGAGAGTGCAGGGCTTTCATGGAGGGAAGAAACAGATCTGAAGAAAGCTTTGTTAGCATCATTACGTGAGAGCAAAAGGCAAGAGTTAGAAGAACAGGTGGAATTGGAGCTAAAGCAATCCTTGATTAAACCTTCAAGCAGTGGAAGTAGTAGCATCCACAAAAGCAAGCCCTCTAGACAGGTATGCAAGCAATGTTTAATGTTCCAAATTTTGTGATTAATAAAAGTAACCATTTGTCAGAGCAACGGCTTTATTGAACATTTTCCAACACAAATGTTTATTTATCAAATGGACAAGGAAACAACAAAAGTGTCTCAAGGTTATAAGTAAAACTGGATATCTTTACTAATGTCACATGGCAACCCGCACGAAAATGCAGTAGTATCGAAGTAGCAAAAAAGCATTAACGCAGTAGTGGTGTGGAGCATATTTGCAGTAGAAATGCAGCATAGCCTACTGCAATTCTACTCCAAAAAGTACATAGGTTTCACTATTGGGCTTGATTTGATCTTAAAGTGCAATTTAAGATCACAAGTAGTCTTATCTGATCTTAAACCATGAGTAAGACCATTTCTGCACTGACAGCCAATTAAGTTGTCTCCCCTTACACGTTCTCCTATTGTGAGCAGAGGTGTCCTCTATTGTGAGAAGAGGCATCCCACATTGTGAGGGGAGGAAACTGGTTGACCTCCTAAGTAGATGCTAGATCATTTTTGATCTTAAAAGCAGATGCGGTCCATTTTAAGACTACTGCTTTAATAATTAAGACCGTGTTAGATCATTTGTGATCTTAAATTGCACTTTAAGACCAAATCCAGCCCACTAGTGTTTGCACAGAGAGGAGCATTAATGAGTAGATTAGCAGCATAATAGAAGCATGTTTCAAATATGCTAATTAGCTCCCAAATCGAAGCAGATTTGAAGCATGTTTGCAGTATGATTGCAGTAGTCTACTGCAGTTTACAGTATGATTGCAGTTGTCTACTGCGCTGGAGTATCTACAGCGTTTTCTTGCGGGAATCTGAAGCTGCTGCAATGTTTGGTTCATCAGCTGCTCTTTGCTCCCAAATTAGCATCATCCTACTTTTAACCAGAACTGAATACAACATAAAATAGCCAATTTCATTTATCTGTGTGTCTTGCACATGCTGACATACACTGCTGTAAGTCAATACAATTTTACTCACAGTATGACTGTTATGACAAGTTTCTTTCTGTGGACTGATATCAAGTATCCCCCACATTCTGTAAGACTGACTTCCCATACTTACATCGATCTAACAGGATCAATCCATCTCAGAGGGGTTTCTCGCTAAATTGCTTTCAGCTTAAGCATCTTAGATGTCTGGCACACCTACTGAAGTTGCTAAATGATAATTAATTACCTCCTAGCAGCTTCAGTAGGAGGACAGACATCTAAGCCACTTAGGTTGATTGCAATTTAGTGAGAATACCCACTGAGATAGATTGATCCATAGTTTATATAATAGAGTCTGGGAATGGCCCTAAGTCAAACTTATTTGAAAGAATGGTACGCATTCAAAGTGCTTCTATGATAACTAGCAAGGGTTGATGTTATGCCAGGCCATGCTGTTTCACTCCAGCTTTTGTACCCTCTTTTTTCACAAGAGCTCTTAAGGTGAGCTCCTCATAGCACTTTTCATGTACAGACACAGATGCGTGAATATTCATGTAATACAGGTCAAGTTTGAAAATCGGCATGATCTGGCCAATTTTTTCAAAAGTTATGCTATTTTTTCAGCATGTATGCAATTCTTATAATACATTCGAGGAAAACCAATAGGCCTATTGTCTTGAAACTCACAGGAGTGATCAGTCTTACTAAAATACAAGCAGAGTCCAAAAATCAGCTTGATCAGACCATTTTTACAAAAGTTTTTCCTCTTTTTTCAGCATATTTTATCTACCAATATAAAGGTAACATAAAAACCATGTTGAATTTTGCTTCAGTACTTGAACAACTGATTTATAGACCTAATGTACAGATCTAGTTTGAAAATAAGCTTGATGGGTTCAGTTTTGATGAAGTTAAGTGGTTTTCCCCACTTTCAGTTGTTAGCCATGTTAACAGTTTCATTATTGAACTAATTAGATCTGTAAAAGTGTTCTTTTTAACATTATTGTTAGTTGATTATATAAAAATGATAGTAAACCTGTTATCGTGTATTGTAAACCTATGTATGTGTCAAAAAGGAAATTAACTCATATCATTGCAGTTTGTCATCTTCAATCATTGACTGTGTTCAGGGTCTCAGAATGGAGCAAATTGGACATTTAAAATTGATATTGATATTTTTCCCATCTAAACATTTTTTTTTTTTTTTGTTGATTATACATGAATGATAGTAAACTGATTATTTTGTTTTATGTAAAAAAAAGTGTTGAAATTGGAAATGAATTCATTTCAGTAATCTCTTGATAACATTGGCATTTTCAAGATGTGAGTTTGAAGTTCCATGGGCCTGAAGACCTCTGCTAGTTACATTACTATAAATCCATGTTACCTGCAGTGCATCATTAAAGATTGGTGGTGACTATGCTGATTAGCATTATGTAAAATTGCATCAAAAATTTAAAAGAAAATTGAAGAAAACCCTATTTTGGGCACTGCCGCCATAGTGACCATTAAAGGAAACGCATGTCACTTACTCTTCTCAAATTTATAGGAAAGAAACAAAGGACTAAAATACAGCTTTATTTGGAAAAATGGTCTGATTAGTTAATTTTTCTGAAAGCAATATAATTTTTTATAAAATTTTTTTTTTCATTATACATTTTTTTTTTAATGTAATTTTTCACATGTTGGCATTTTCAAGTTGTGACTTTGAACCTCCATGGGCTTGGAAGACCTTTGCTAGTCGTATTTACTGTTAATCAGTATGTAATAATGCATCAGAATTGAAGAAAACTCTATTTTGGACTCTGCCGCCATAGTGACCATTAAAGGAAAACCATGTTACTTATAATTCTCAAACTTACTGAAAAGATTCATAGGACTGAAATGGGCTTGAGTTGGAAAATCAGTCTGATTGCTTTCCCTTCTGGAAGCGAGCACTGATGGTATACTCATGGTTCTACCCCTGCCCCATCTGGAACAGCTCTGCAGGGTGTGAGTGCATACAATTCACCCTTACTGCTTCTCCTCCTAGACCAGAAGGACCTGTTTCTGTCTCTTGGAATAAGGTCACATATAAATTCAAGTTGATCCCCCTAGATTTTGGTCTCTGTCAGTGCATTTCCTTAGGCGTGACACTTGTTGCAATGTATCCTTGTCAAAATTGTTAAATGCTAAACCTCTCAAACTGAAGGAATTATTGAAGTACTACTATAGAAGTATTCCAGAAAGTCATACATGCAGATTTCCAATATGCCCTTGGATTTGAACTTTGACCTTTATTTCAAGGTCAAATGGGCCAAAATTTTGTGAAAAAAATAATAATTTGCAGCAAAAAAAATTTGTTTGTGCCAATTTTCAGAAACTACACAGACCAAAGCTTTCATATAAGTGTGAGGTGTTACACTAAGGGTCTCCTGTTACTTTTGTGAGTTTGGGTCAATTTGTGCATTAGAAGCAGCCATTAGATGCTGAAACTTGAAAACTCTTGAATCAAAAAAAGGTCCACTGTAAACAGTCATATATTGAACAATCATATGTTGAACATCTTCATCTGCACTTCATTTAGACTTTTATCCTACTTCTCCCCATAAAATACTCTTGCCACATATACCCAACCCTACTTCTCCACAAGTAACACACATACTTCCATGCCTTACCTCAACTTGAATGCACTTACTCTTGCTGGTGGTACAATACCAGGAGGGAATATCACCTCTCTGATCCTCTTTTTTAATAATTAATGGAACTTAAAGTCATAATAACTCTTCGTTTTGGCCAAAAATTGAATTTTCCTGGAAAAAACGGCAATTTTCCCGTACTTACCAATGGTCAACGACCCCATTCCTGCATTCAAAGTTAATCCAGGGTTTTTTTCCTAAACGTACGGTTTTTTGTTAAAATCTCTTAAGAGATTTTAACTGACAGAGCTCTCTCTGACATTGCAAAGTCACTGGTGACCTACTTAAAACCGCGGGAAAAGCAGACAACAACAACACTATATAAGATTCATGAGATATATTCGTCTTTTTGTTAAAAATGCATTTATATCCACAATGTGTGCCATTCTGGGCTTTTTCGTTATCCGACGCACTGTACAAAAACTCGCAACTTACGTCTGCGTCCGCATTAATGGGTTTGGCACCATGTTATATTGGTCTCGAATGAACGCGAGAATCCGCGTGACACCATTACGTCATTAGCAACGAATGCTTTGATGACTGGGAAGAAAGGCACCGAAAGCCCCATTGACAAGCACAGATTTTAGTTTTACTACAATAACGGCCGTTTTAGTGGTAAAATACAATAGAATATATTTCCATGCGTTGTTTACAATGTATTTCATGCGGAATTTTGAATCTCAAAGGAAGAGTTATTATTGCTTTAAGTTTTTGGCACTTTAGATTAATGCAGTTCAGAACACTCAACATGCACAGATGAAGTCTCCAAGAGCAATGCTTGCATGGCTAATTTTACACATGTTGATCTCTGAATCACAGTCTTTGCCATAATCTTTACAGCTTACTGACCATATATAAAGACCACCACTTTCCTCAAATCTGCTGATACAAACCAGTGGCTGAAGTTGCAGACTGGAATCAAAATCTTTGTCTAAGAACTCGCTATTCTTTAATCATGAGCCACTGCTTGGCTTTCTTCATTTAGTGTCAAAACCTAAGGTACCATTTCCTCATTCTCTTCCTCTTTAACTTTTTGCTGCTTAGCAACTGATATTGTATATTCTTGTCATTTTTTCCAGCAGTCCACAGCAATAAAGGCAATGAACTATCATGTGTTTAGCAAGTGGAACACAATAATTTATACTCGATACTCAGCAAATACTAATAATCTAATAATACATGACATATGCTTCATAAATTCTTCAGTCAGGCCTCTCACTTCCATTGCAAGTTCCAACTCCTTGTAATGACTTTTATAAGCCTATAGCTAATAAAAGTGTTGCTCATTAAAGATCTTAAATCATTTTAATATTGTACTTAGTTACCAGAAAAAAAAAACTCATGTACTACATATGAAACATCAACAGCATCAAAGTGAAGTTGGTGGAACCAAATTGTCATTTTATTAATACTGGTAATTACTTATATACTTAAGACCCCATTCCCGTACCGAGATCGATCTAGCAGGATCGACCCATCTCCATGGGGTTCCTCGCTAAATTGCTTTCAGCTTAAGCAGCTTAGATATATGGCATACCAACTGAAGCTGGTCAGTGATAGTTAATCACCCCCAAACATCTTCAGTAGGCTTTTTTTGAAGCGAATAGTTTATTGTAATTGATATATTAATGGACGACTTGCTGTGAGCCTAGTCAGCATGTAATAATGTAGAGGTATTGATTTCACATAGGCTGTGGCACTTGAAAAATCTTACTGTATTTTGCATAATCTCTTTATCGTCAAATTGTCATAGACAATCTCTTTAATATGGGCGTTGTTTAATTTGCCATATATATAAAGTAAAAAATAAACAACTTGCTATAATTTAGGTATCCAAAGAGTCCAAAGAGGTTGAATCGCTTACCCAGAAGGTTGACAGTCCTGTTTCCTGGGGAATGAAGACGCCCCAGCACAAGACACTCTCACATAACAAAGGAAGCAAAGGCATATCTAAGGCAGCCATGACTACAGATTATGTTAGGTGAAACATGGGGTGCAAAGTGTGTTTGGTGTGGCAAAAAATTGTGACATACTGTGTGATATGGCATATTAAATCAGTGGTTACAAATTGTTTGAAATAATATTGGTAGAGAGGACAGACAAAGTATTAAATGAATCTAGCATTTTTTTGATGTACAGACACAGATGTGTCTGTACATATTGCCATCACCTGCGTCTGCTGTTTTTTCACTTTTCAGCATATATGCAACACTGTTAACACATTTCAAGGAAAACCGATAAGCCAGGAGTAATCAATCTTACTAAAACGCAGGTCAAATTCGAAAATCAGCATGATCGGGCCATTATTTTAGTAGTTATGCTGTTTTTTCACTTTTCAGCATATATGCAACACTGTAAACACAATATAAGAAAAACAGATACGCCAATTGTCATTAAACTCACAGGAGTGGTTAATTTTACTAAAACGCAGGTTGAGTTCATACATCAGCATAATCGGGCCATTATTTTAGAAGTCATGCTGTTTTTTCTCATGTCCTCAGATTCAATTCTTAGGCATGTTAACAGTCTCATTATTGAACTAATAAGATACGTAAAAGTGTTTGTTTGACATTTCCTGTATCTTTACAACATTTTTAGTTGATTATGTAAAAATGATGGTTAACTTGTTATCGTGTATTGTGTAATAAAGTTTCAAAAAAGGAAATAAACTCATATCATTGCAGTTTGTCAAATTCAATCATTCACTATGTTCAGAATCTCAGAATGGAGAAAATTGGAATTTAACACTGTTGTATTGATATTTTTCCCATCTCATCAATTTTATTAGTTGATCATATAAAAATGTCAGTTAACTGTTAATTTTGTTTTATGTTAAAATTTGTTAAAAATGGAAAAAAAAACATTTCAGAACAGTGCTGTCTTGTTTACATTTTGGCATTTTCAAGGTGTGACTTTGAAGTTCCATGGGCCTGAAGACCTTTGCTAGTCACATTTTCTTAATATTCATGATACTAATATTTTATCATTAAAAATTGGTAGTCATTATGCTGTTTAGCATTACATAATATTGTATCTGATCTTTGAAAGGTGTCACTGACTATCCTCAAGCTTTCAAGAATAATTATTTGGATTAAAATATAGCTTCATTTAGGAAAGTAGCCTGCTTTAATTGCGAACATTGCCACAAGACCTTCCAAACTGCTTCAATCCCTTTTCTTGAAGTTATGTAGTTTTTTTGTGAAATGCTCATTTGTCACATATTTGCATTTAAGAGGTGTGGCTGTGAACTTCTGTGGCCCTGAAGCCCAATATTTTATACATTTTTACGATTTCCATGTTTGGTGCATAGATAAAATTTGGTGGAGAAAATGTTGTTTAAAAAAAAAACCTTAATATTGCTTTAGAGTTGACAGTATAACCTATTTTGTGGCTCCCTTTTTATGTACAGACACAGATGTGTCTGTACATATTGCCATCACCTGCGTCTGTCGTCGCCGTCGTCGCCCGCGCCGTGCACTTTCCTTGTAAACACGATAAGTGCAAGGCAGTTTTACTTTTTGGCTTTATATTTACAGAGCTGACGAATATTCATAAAACGCAGGTCAAGTTCGAAAATCAGTATGAACGGGCCATTATTGTAGAATTTATGCTGTTTTTTCACTTTTCAGCATATATGCAACACTGTAAACACATTTCAAGGAAAACCGATAGGCCTGTTGTCATGAAACTCACAGGAGTAATCGATCTTACTAAAACACAGATCAAGTTCGAAAATGGGCATGATTGGGCCACTATTTTAGTAGTTATGCTTTTTTTTCACTTTTCAGCATATATGCAACACTGTAAACACAATATAAGAAAAACAGATTGGCCAATTGTCATTAAACTCACAGGAGTGGTCAATCTTGCTAAAACGCAGGTGGAGTTCAAAAATCAGCATAATTGGGCCATTATTTTAGAAGTTATGCTGTTTTTTCACATTTCCTCAGATTCAATTCTTAGGCATGTTAACAGTTTCATTATTTAATTAATAAGATACGTAAAAGTGTTTGTTTGGCATTTCCTGCACATTTACAACATTGTTAGTTGATTTTGTAAAAATGGTGGTAAACTTGTTATCGTGTATTGTGTAATTAAGTTTCAAAAATGGAAATAAACTCATATCATTGCAGTTTGTCAGATTCAATCATTCACTATGTTCAGAATCTCAGAATGGAAGAAATTGGACAATTAACACTGCTCTTTTGATATTTTTCCCATCTCATCATTTTTATTAGTTGATCATATAAAAATGTCAGTAAACTGTTAATTTTGTTTTATGTTAAAATTTGTTAAAAATGGAAAAAAAAAATTTCAGAACAGTGCTGTCTTGTTTATATTTTGGCATTTTCAAGTTGTGACTTTGAAGTTCCATGGGCCTGAAGACCCATGGTAGTCATATTTTCTGAAAATCCATGATACGTATATTTTATTATTAAAAATTGACAGTCATTATGCTGTTTACAATTATGTTATATTGCATCAGAATTGGAGAAAACACAATTTTGGGTGCTGCTGCCATGATGACCATTATGGGAAAACCATTATACTTATGATTGCCAAACTTTCAAAAAAGAAATACAGGACTTAAATACAGCAGTCCAGCAGCAGTGGAAAAGCAGTCTAATTGGCTTCTTTTTCTAGAAGGAATACATTTTCAAAGTTTGAACTTGAATTCCCATGGGCCTGAAGCCTTATGCTTGTTACACATTTTACTTACATTGGTATTACCTGTTTAGCATAATTAAAATTTGATGTTGAATTTGCAGTTTAACATAATGTAATTTTGCATCAGAATTGACAGTAGCCTATTTTGTGCATAGTTATTTCCTGTTTTTTGTCTGTACATTTGACAGCTTTGCTGCCTCGTTTTTTTTTCCTTTTTGTCTGTACATTTGACAGCTTTGCTGCCTTGCTTTTTTTTTATTTCATTGTGAAATATTGGGTTTATAGCTGAGCTGACTATTATCGGTTTATTGCTATTTATTCCCATGTCAGTATTATTGTCAAATTGAATAATTCAGTAAAAACATGAGAAAACATTTGGTAAAAGGTATAAAATGTAGGAAGATTAATTATTTTGATAACAAAGATTTTAAGGACTTGTTTTTTACTCTTGTTTGAAAGTATAAGATGAAATATATTCCCATTTGATTAAATTTGATATATGGTACATTTTTTTGTCATTTTTAGTGATAGTCCATCAGTCAAAGTTCGTGCTCAGAGAAAGTTTGCCCAGGGCCAGGGTGTCTGCTCTGCTCCCAGCAGTCCATCTCCCAGTGTGAACATGACCCCAGTAAAGATACAGGCTTCTGCATCACCAGCAAGCTCAGGCAAGAAGAGACACTTAGTAGCAACCAAGAGAGCTAAAACAGAAGATTTTCTCACATTTTTATGTTTACGAGGTGGGTTATTCCAAATAAACCAATTTCTTCACCTGAATTCTAGGGCAATCCCCCCCTCCCCGGGCAATCCCCCCCCACCCAAAGAAGATATATATATATATATATATATTTATATACAAATATAAAGTAAAGAGTGTAAAGTTCAAAACTTTTCATCCATTTTATTAATATTTTTAATGTGACAATGCAACTCCATCATTAAACAAATTACTGTATAACAAATTCCCTTTTCATTGAGTACAGGTACAGAAAGTTTTATTAAATATGTAGAACGAAAGTAAAACCATCTATCCTGCAGGTGAAGGAAGGGTAAACAGATGAACAGGTTAAGATATTTTATGATGATTTGTAGTGTGGTGGGTGGGTGGGAAGTGGTTGAGCAATTAAAAAATAATCAAAGGGATTCCTGGGTAAGTGAGGAAGTCTGTTTACCCCACCTCTCGCTAGAGATGCACCTTGATTCAAGACCGGCAACTTGATCAGGAGGGAGTGATGAAGTAATTAAAAGTATCAGTTTATACATCAAAGGGTTACATGGATGAGTGAGATCATCTGATTACCCCACCTTTACCTGGAGATATACTTTGACCAGATTTTAATTAAAAATTTCTGTACATCTATTTCTAAAATTTTCTGTACCTTTACTCCGTGAAAATGGAACTGGGATAAAATAATTTGTTTAATAACGTTAATATTCTCTATCCCTGAGTTGCATCATCACATTAAAAAATATTCATAAAATGGATGAAAAGATTTCAACTTTATATTCTTTACTTAGATTTGTATAGAAATGTATATTCCTTGGAGAGGATTGTTTGGGGGGGAAATTGTCCTGATACCCTTTACATTTTATCTTTGTCAACCATTTATTTATAGGCTTTACACATTCTGTAACCTGAGAAGTGAAAAAAAATGTTTTTTTTTTTTAAATATTGTTTTCATGTACACATGCATCTTTCATCAGGTCATTATTTGAGACAGTTGCATCAAGATTCACATTTAATTTGCTGGTGACTTATTGGAGCAATTTTTTATTTAGTTTCATCTTTCTATATACAGGTACTGTATGTATATATATTCTGATGACAATTCTGTTACTGTTATGCTTGTGTTACTCTCCGACAGTCTTTTATCATCCATAAATGCCAATTTTATTTTACTGGAGGAATAAAATACAACTGTAGTTGGGAAAGCAGCGTGATTTGGATTTATTATTTTCAACTGAACTGACTGACTTTCGACTGAAACCCGTGTAGTTCAGCTATAATCAAAATAATGTTATTATTTATCATTTTATTAATTTATTTGCAAAAAACTGGATGCTTATAGAAATGATGCAAGTGTTCCTAAGTACCTCAAATCTTCTTCAGAGACATGTACTTTCAATGAGCACCACTACTTTCAGGTACCCCAGCTCTTCCAAAGAAACTCAACTTCTTTAACTACCCACCTGTCATGACTGAAAAGGTTACTCGCCCAGCAAACATGGTGAAGCTCTCCCGTAATGGTGGCAGAGGGAACACCACCCCTGTGAAGTATGAGGATGGCAACAGTAGAGATAGTTTTGACCTGGATGTATCTCCACTGGTGAGTCCAGCAGTGGTCTTCACTGTCAGACTGCTGATTGCATAGATGTTTGACTTGCCAGGGTGCAAGAACTATGCTTTATATATATATATATATATATATATATATATATATATATATATATATATATATATAAATGGATGGCAGTTTGTACTTGCAGTCATGCATTAAATAAAATGTTTGAAATGTTTGACCTATAAAATTATGCCCCTGCAACAAAGATGCACAATAAAAACCACCAACTAAAAATTTACATTTTATGGAGAGGCAGGAGTTGCCAATTAGGGCTACACCCTTGGAGACTTCAAATACCCTATGTTGCAATTTATTTGAATTAGACTCAAGTGATGGAATAACAGGCTCTGCTTTGTGCTTCTGCTTAAAGCTGAGATGGGAAATTAAAAAAAGGAAACCCTCCCGAGTCTGAGCACTGACTAGTGAGAATGTTGAGTCGTGTCTGAGCATGCGCAGTGACTATAGGGAGAATGTTGACTGGTGTTTGAGCAGTGACTAGGGAGAATGTTGACTGGTGTCTGAGCAGTGACTAGGCAGAATGTTGACTGGTGTCTGAGCAGTGACTAGGGAGAATGTTGACTGGTGTCTGAGCAGTGACTAGGGAGAATGTTGACTGGTGTCTGAGCAGTGACTAGGGAGAATGTTGACTGGTGTCTGAGCAGTGACTAGGGAGAATGTTGACTGTAGTCTAAGCATTGGCTGGTGAAAATGGTGACTGGTGTCTGAGCATTTACCAAGGACAATGTTGACTAGGGCTGTATGGTAATTGTGTTGAGAAAAAGCAACAAGAAGTTATCTTGCCAAATACCAGTCTTTGATCATGTACCAATGGTATTTTTCTGTGGAGAACAATTGCTGTAGTGCTTCTTATTGGTAATAGCTCATAGATTTTTGATACATCACTTATTCTTTTCTTACATTATCTATTGAACTGCATGTAATCAGTTATGTTTGAATTTTATGAGAAATTACTTCTTCTGTAGTCTTTGTAATATAATCTTGATATGTTCCTCTTTACAGGGTACTAACACTACAGCCACTGCAGCTAGTAGTATTAATAGTTGTGTTGCCACTGGTACTGAAAGTAAAACTGCTTCCCAAAGTAAAACTAAACCAAGCTCTACTATAGAAACTATAGCCAGCAGCAGGTCTGATACCTGTCAGCCACCCACAGTAACTTCCCTCTCAGACACTGTACCTTCTGTGACATCAGTTTCCACAGCCATTTCTTCTGCTGCATTATGTGATCAACTCAAGGGCGATCACTTTGTGCCAATTACTATGGCAGAGACACTGGTTGAATGTATATGTCCTACACTGCAAGTGTCATCATCTGGCATGCTTGACAGTGTGAGCAAGTAACTTTGTTCTTTCTTTCCTTACTCTGTACACCTATTCTGTTACCACCTGCAAAAGCTTGGTTGATATATTATCTTTCATTTTGCATGTAGTTGTTTGCCTCGGAATGCTAGCCTTTGACAGGAGCCTTGATCCCTCTGTGACCTTGACCCTAATCTTGACCTACAGTCTAAACTGTTCAGTTTTATAGGTATTTGGGAATGCAAGCGTTAATGCTGCATATTTTTTCAGGAACCATGTTTAAAATTTACCAAGGGAAGAAAAAGACTTACTAGTAGAAGAGAGGATTTTCAGGACATGCAAGAGAGTAGTTGTAGATCAGACAGTGTAAAAGAAAATGTCTCTGTGCTAACAGATTTGCAGAGGAAACCACCTGTTTCATGTGGCATAGACACTAATGCCTCTTTAGCACCGAGTAGGCACATGGGTTACTCTACTTTATGTGATGAACAGCCAGTTATCCAAGGAATGAATGATGTGCAAGAAAAAACCCCAGAGGAGAATGCAGGTGACAGTGAAAGTGTTCTACCCAGTGATCTGGATAGTAGGTGTCATGTAGATGGTGGGGTACCCATCTCCATTGCAGAAATGTCTGGACTACCTGGGATAACAGCCATTGCCAAGGGTCAGACTGGCACAGATCTTGCTGTTTGTGACACAAATGGAGAACTTCTGTTCAATGCAAAGTCAGTTTCTAAATTTTTCAATCCAGAATCTTCTGCAACAAAAGAGCTTGTCAGCCCATCTGTAATTGGTCAGAACATCAATGTTCCTTGCACACAGGTGGAAACCTCACATTCCCAGCACAATCTCTCCTCTTGTGTTGAGGAAGCTTTGGAAGATAACAAAGTGCCCTGTGCTTGGAATATTGTGAAAAGGAAGGACATACAAAATGCGCAAGATCTTATACCCACAAACAGTATTGCAACATGTTGTGAAGGATATGCTATAGCTGAAACTGTTATGATAAAAAGTTCAGGCAACACAGATCTTTCAAGATACTGTCAATCTTTGTCATCTTCTGCCCAAGACAAGTTGGGGATGAATGTGATACCAGGGTCTCAGAAAACAGATTTTATCAAAAATGTCAGAATAAATTTTGTACCAACTACAAGCCTTGTGGATGACAACAATGAAAGGGACAGGAGTCCTTTGTTGTCTGCTAGAGAATGTGATGGGGAGTTCCAGATCATAGGACAAGGGTCACCACAGTTGAGTGAAAGCTGCTGTATCCAGGTATGCACTGGCATCCATGCAGCCTGTCACAGAGAGACTCCACTAGCTTGCAATCCACTTATCATTGCTGATTCCACCCCTGTGGCTGCACATGTTGCTTTTAGGCCAAGTATTGTTACTGTTTATCCTGAAAAGGATAGCTGTGAAAATTTAGATAACTGTCTGGAGACCATTGGCACTGTAGAGGGAAGAGAACCTGATTATGTTAATAGTGATGATTGTGTTTGTTTGTCATCATGTGGTCAGTCAAATTCAAATGATCAGCTTAACGCTACTCTGTTGCCATCCCCTCAGTTAATAGCTTCTGATACCAAAGTGTCATATTCCATATCTAACCAGTTTGATGAAGACAACCAAATTAGAAATGATACTGCTGGTGATGATGGCATACCTTTTCCTGTGTTTGAAAAATGCCCCGAATTATGTTTATTGTCCACAGTAGAAAAACAGAATGGAGAAGAAAACTCAGCAGATGGTAATTTCCCAAACATATCTGTTTTAGAAGACCCATTCTCCCTTGATATTCATACATTAAGTAGTTTGTTAGAGTTGATGTCTGATTTGACCCTGGAGGATGGTTTAAGCTCACATCTAGAGAAAGTACCTGGCGTGAAAGATCTTGCAGCGGTGGGTATGCATGCACATGGTGAGAAGAATGGAGTTTGTAACTGCACAGACTGTTCTAGCTTAGTGGGAAGCTGCTCACCTTCTAAAGATCTTAGGGAATACCAAGAACATAGTGTCCATACCACAGATACCATGGATAGTGAAAAGGAACAAAGAGGTGGTCCCCTCCCTGCCAACCTACACAGATTCCATTTGCCTACAAGTGTACCTTTGGCTTGCTCTTCTGCTGAACGCCCAAGTGTAAAGGACCAGATAAATGAAACCATGTCAGCTTGCTATGGCCCCACCGCAAACTTGTACCCACAACCCCCTGTGCTTTGTTCACCAGGTTTCTTTAGGCACTGTGCAGTAAACAATGTGAAGGTAGTTATGTAGTTTTCCATAAGACCATTGCCTTGTTTGTTATTTGACTTGAGTTATATTTTTATATAATGTTAATTACCTCATTCAGTTTCATATGGGTTTTAGTCTGGTTTTCACTAAAATCAAGTTAAATCTTTTTTAAAACTGACTTATATCTAGAATCCATTCTAAGACCTTAATCGTATCCCTGCATTTGTGCAATACCATGTTTAGGTTTACTTTTGGTTCCCTCAAATAATGAATACAGTGTAAGATATACTGTTCAATATTACTGTTTTTTAGTTTGAGGTGGTTGCTGAAAAAGCTGCAGGAACATGTGTCTTTAATAAGGAAGGAGACTTTTAGAACCAGACTAAAATTCAAACAAAACCATTGGATATAATGTGCCTGCTTACAATTATTTGCTTGATAATTATTGTTATTGTTATACAAGGTTCAGAATTGATTGTTCTTTAAACACTTCACTGTTCTTGGGCAAAATGCCTCTTTAACAGAAAAGTGAGACTATAGCTCCAGTTCAGGGAGAATGAGGCTGTAGCTCCAGTTGAAGTAAAGACTTGATAATTTAATTGGGTATAAACTATGGGTAATGTATTATAACAGCAAGCAGAGGTGCTGTTATGATTTACAGTCCAAAATATTGTTTCAGTAGTTCATTATTATTGAGAGCTTGTTGGATTCTGATAGCAGGTCTAATAATTTATGATCCATAGATAAATATTAATAGCATGCCAATTAACATATTTTACATGATTAATAGCATGCTAATCCTCTGTAATTTCCCTTGCATGCTTCTGGTATTTCTGTTTTTACTTTTTATTGCTATTTCAACAGATTCACATTTGCTTTTATTTCCATTTTATAATTAAAAGGCAAAAATTAACAAGAATTAATAATTTGAAACATACTATGCATTTAAGTGATACTGTTGTTAAGTCTGATGTGGAATAAGTCATATATTATTGTTTGTTATGTTTCAAATTTTTTAATCAAATGAACTTCATGTTTCATTTTAACACCACTATCATCAATAATCCATGAATCTACATTTTTTCTGTAATAAATGTGCTTTGATTTATTTAGACTTGTGAAAGGAAGCTACTTTTCTTGAAAATCCTTTCTATTATATCATCTTGTTGCAGATATTTTTTTTTGTTTTAATATTATTAAAATAAATTCAGCAACTTCCAAGTTATTACATATCTGATATCAGTCTACTGTAACAGTTGTTTCAATCTGTATTATTTTTACATTATCAGCCTCGTGACACTCCACCAAGAAGACCATTTTCCAAGCACAGTGACAGATTCCCAAGGGCCTCTTCACCCCCTCCCAATCTTTCTCCAGTGAAACCCATTGCCATGAGACCAACCCCGACCAAGTCCAGGGTGCCTCCTCCACTGTTGCCTATTGAACCACTAAAGAAATACGAGGTACTGCTGCATGCCTCCTATAATATAAAGGATGTTCTTCTGATCAATGATATTTTTACTTATTTTATGTTTTATGGGGTCTTTTCAAGGAATGGAAACCTTGCAAAATCAAGATGAATTTTTTTAAATCATGTTATATTGAAATCTTTGAAAACATTTTTTTTTATGTACAGATACAGATGTGTCTGTACATATTACAGTCACATGCATCTGTCGTCGCCATCGCCACTGCTGTTGCTGTGCATTTTCAGTGTTAAGCAGAAAATCATTTTACCTTTTGTCTTTAAACTTAAGGCATTGATGAATATCTTTAAAATACTGAGTACAGGTCAAGTTTAAAAATCTGCATGATCCGGCCACTTTTTCAAAAGTTTTGCTGTTTTTATGTACAGACACAGATGTGTCTGTACATATTGCCATCACCTGCGTCTGTCGTCGCCGATGGCGATGGCGATGGCGATGCCAATGCCGATGCCGATGCCGATGCCGGCGCCGTGCACTTTCCTTGTAAACACGATAAGTGGAGGGCAGTTTTACTTTTTGGCTTTATATTTACAGAGCTGATGAATATTCATAAAACGCAGGTCAAGTTCGAAAATCAGTATGATCGGGCCATTATTGTAGAAGTTATGCTGTTTTTTCACTTTTCAGCATATTTTTCACATTTCCTCAGATTCAATTCTTAGGCATGTTAACAGTCTCATTATTAAACTAATAAGATACATAAAAGTGTTTGTTTGACATTTCCTGCATCTTTACAACATTGTAAGTTGATTTTGTAAAAAAGATGGTAAACTTGTTATCATGTATTGTGTAATAAAGTTTCAAAAATAAAAAAAAACTCATATCATTGCAGTTTGTCAGATTCAATCATTCACTATGTTCAGAATCTCAGAATGGAAGAAATTGGACATTTAACACTGCTCTGTTGATAATTTTCCCATCTCATCAATTTTCTTAGTTGATCATATAAAAATGGCAGTAAACTGTTAATTTTGTTTTATGTTAAAAATTGTTAAAAATGGAAAAAAAAACATTTCAGAACAGTGCTGTCTTGTTTACATTTTGGCATTTTCAAGTTGTGACTTTGAAGTTCCATGGGCCTGAAGACCTTTGCTAGTCACATTTTCTGAACATCCATGATACTAATATTTTATTATTAAAAATTGATGGTCATTATGCTGTTAAACATTATGTAATATTGCATCAAAATTTGAAAAAAACCTATTTTGGGCACTGTTCCCATGATGACCATTTAAGAAAAACCATGTCAATTACTGTTCTTAAACAGTACAGTAAATATATATAGATGTGTCTGTACATATTGACATCACCTGTGTCTGTCGTCGCCGTCATCGCCGTCGCCGTGCACTTTCATTGTAAGCACGATAAGTGGAAGGCAGTTTTACTTTTGGGCTTTATATTTACAGAGCTGATGAATATTCATAAAACACAGGTCAAGTTCAAAAATCAGCATGATCGGGCCTTTATTGTAGAAGTTATGCTTTTTTTTTCACTTTTCAGCATATATGCAACACTGTAAACACATTTCAAGAAAAACCGATAGGCTTGTTGTCATGAAACTCACAGGAGTAATTGATCTTACTAAAACGCAAGTCAAGTTCGAAACCGGCATGCAGCCTGAGTTGGAAAAGCAGTCTAATTGGCTTCTTTTTCTGGAAGTTATACATGTTCAAAGTGTGAACTTGAACTCCCATGGGCCTGAAGCCTTATGCTTGTTACACATTTTACTTACATTGGTATTACCTGTTGAGCATAATTAAAATTTGATGTTAAATTTGCAGTTTAACATAATGTACTTTTGCATCAGAATTGACATTAGCCTATTTTGTGCATAGTTATTTCCTGCTTTTTATGTACAGACACAGATGTGTCTGTACATATAGCCATCATCTGCGTCTGTCGTCGCCGTCGTCGCCGTTGCCGTGCACTTTTACCGATAACACGATAAGTGGAAAACCATTTTACCTTTTGACTTGAAACTTGCAGAACTGATGAATATTCATAATACGCAGGTCAAGTTCGAAAATCAGCATGATCGGGTCACTTTTAGGGAATTTATGCTGTTTTTATGTACAGACACAGATGTGTCTGTACATATTGCCATCACCTGCGTCTGTCGTCGCCGTCGCCGTCGCCGATCATGTCGCCGTCGCCGTGCACTTTCAGCGTTAACACCATAAGTGGAAGACAGTTTTACTTTTTGGCTTTATATTTACAGAGCTGACTAATATTCATAAAACGCAGGTCAAGTTTGAAAATCAGCATGATCGGGCCATTATTGTAGAATTTATGCTGTTTTTTCACTTTTTAGCATATATGCAACACGTTAACACATTTCAAGGAAAACCGATAGGCCTGTTGTCATGAAACTCACAGGAGTAATCAGTCTTACTAAAACGCAGATCAAGTTCGAAAATCGGCATGATCGGGCCACTATTTTAGTAGTTATGCTGTTTTTTCACTTTTCAGCATATATGCAACACTGTTAACACATTTCAAGGAAAACCGATAGACCTGTTTTCATGAAACTCACAGGAGTTATCAATCTTACTAAAACGCAGGTCAAGTTCGAAAATCGGCATGATCGGGTCACCATTTTACTAGTTATGCTGTTTTTTACACTTTTCAGCATATATGCAACACTGTAAACACAATATAAGAAAAACAGATGGGCCAATTGTCATGAAAGTCACAGGAGTGGTCAATTTTACTAAAATGCAGGTTGAGTTCGTAAATCATGTCGCCGTCGCCGTGCACTTTCAGCGTTAACACCATAAGTGGAAGACAGTTTTACTTTTTGGCTTTATATTTACAGAGCTGACGAATATTCATAAAACGCAGGTCAAGTTCGAAAATCAGTATGAACGGGCCATTATTGTAGAATTTATGCTGTTTTTTCACTTTTCAGCATATATGCAACACTGTAAACACATTTCAAGGAAAACCGATAGGCCTGTTGTCATGAAACTCACAGGAGTAATCGATCTTACTAAAACACAGATCAAGTTCGAAAATGGGCATGATTGGGCCACTATTTTAGTAGTTATGCTTTTTTTTCACTTTTCAGCATATATGCAACACTGTAAACACAATATAAGAAAAACAGATTGGCCAATTGTCATTAAACTCACAGGAGTGGTCAATCTTGCTAAAACGCAGGTGGAGTTCAAAAATCAGCATAATTGGGCCATTATTTTAGAAGGTATGCTGTTTTTTCACATTTCCTCAGATTCAATTTTTAGGCATGTTAACAGTCTCATTATTAAACTAATAAGATACGTGAAAGTGTTTGTTTGACATTTCCTGCATCTTTACAACATTGTTAGTTGATTTTGTAAAAATGATGGTAAACATGTTATCGTGTATTGTGTAATAAAGTTTCAAAAATGGAAATAAACTCATATCATTGCAATTTGTCAGATTCAATCATTCACTATGTTCAGAATCTCAGAATGGAAGAAATTGGACATTTAACACTGCTCTGTTGATACTTTTCTCATCTCATCAATTTTCTTAGTTGATCATGTAAAAATGGCAGTAAACTGATAATTTTGTTTTATGTTAAAAATTGTTAAAAATGGGGAAAAAACATTTCAGAACAGTGCTGTCTTGTTTACATTTTGGCATTTTCAAGTTGTGACTTTGAAGTTCCATGGGCCTGAAGACCTTTGCTAGTCACATTTTCTGAATATCCATGATACTAATATTTTATTATTAAAAATTGATGGTCATTATGCTGTTAAACATTATGTAACATTGCATCAAAATTTGAAAAAAAACTATTTTGGGCACTGCTCCCATGATTACCTTTTAAGAAAAACCATGTCACTTACTGTTTTCAAACTTACAGGAAAGAAACATGGGACTAAAATACAGCTTCAGTAGGCAATGCAATCTGCCAGATAAACAGTTTTTTTTTGTGAAAATTTAATTTTTCACATATTGGCATTTTCAAGGTGTGACTTTGAAGTTCCACAGGCTTGAAGACCCAGGCTAGTCACATTTTCTGAAAATCCATGATACATATATTTTGTTATTAAAAATTGATTGTCATTATGCTGTTAACCATTATGTAATATTGCATCAGAATAGAAGAAAACACAATTTTGGGTGCTGCTGCCATGATGACCATTATGGGAAAACCATGTTACTTATGATTGCCGAACTTTCAAAAAAGAAATACAGGACTGAAATGCAGCCTGAGTTGGAAAAGCAGTCTAATTGACTTCTTTTTCTGGAAGTTTTACATTTTCAAAGTGTGAACTTGAACTCCCATGGGCCTGAAGCTTTATGCTTGTTTCACATTTTACTTACATTGGTATTACCTGTTGAGCATAATTAAAATTTGATGTTGAATTTGCAGTTTAACATAATGTACTTTTGCATCAGAATTGACAGTAGCCTATTTTGTTATTTCCTGCTTTTTGTCTGTACATTTGACAGCTTTGCTGCCTTGTTTCACTATTGACAGCACATATGATATACTGATAACACATATCAAAGAAAACCTACAGGCCTATTGTCTTCAAACTCACAGGTGTGATCAATCTTACAGAAATACAGGTCTTGTTCGAAAATCAGCGTGATCTGATCATTTGTCCAAAAGTTATGCTGTTTTTTTTTTTTTTTTTCAACATTTTATCCACTGTCCCATATTTTGCTTTAAAATTTGCAGAACTAATTCATAGTATGTAGATTTTAAAAAATTTTGACAAGGTTGCATTGTGACAAACATCACACCTAGGCCAATGCAACAACGTAGAAAAAATTATAAGGAGTTGAAGTTGAGATTATATGTGACCTCATTCCAAGAGATGGGAACACAGGTCTTTGAAGTCTAGGAGGAAAAGTGGTAACGGTGACTGCACAGTAGAGCCAGTACCATGCCTTGGTACAGTAACAACCATTTTCACAAATCATGAACATTGTTTCAAACTTTTTTCATCTGCATAGAACCATTAACTGTGTTGCATTGAATTGGCATGGTAAAATGTTCTATATGCCCCATTGTTTTAAAGTCCTTTTTCTGTATCCTTTCAGTCCAAGAAGGTGATGACAAGGAGTGAATCTGCTGTAAAGCTGAAGAAACTGCAGGTGACTGTGACCAGACTGAGGTCAGGCAAGGTGGCCTATTCACATCACCACAAGTCTCCATTTAAAACTTACCATAAGGTGAGGGGTGTATTACAGATAGAGAGAGGGATGAAAGTAACAGTGAATATTTTGGAAAATATGATGGTCCTACAGATGGTCTTGTTAACTTGGTTTGTGATGTGCTGCAAGGTTGGGAAGTCAGATAGAGATAAAGTTTAATTATATGCAGACACTTCTTGTGTATATATACATTCAGATCACTGTGTCTATCCTTATTATTGTGGTAGATGTTCTACACATATTTTAGGGACCATTTCCATACCCTTTCGTGCTAACTGTGGATCAATCTATCTCCGGCCGATTTTTGCTGAATTGCAATCAACTTAAGCGGCTTAGATGGCTGTCACGCCTACTGAAGCTGCTAAGGGGTAATTAATCATTGTTAAGCAACTTAAGTAGGCGTGCCAGACATCTTGGCCACTTAAGCTGAAAGCAATTAAACGAGAAACCCATCGGAGATACATTGATACTGTTAGATGGATCTAGGTAAGGGAACCCAATCTTACTCTTAAGCAAAGTTTTTAAAAAATTACTGATTGGCTTTGGTAAAAAAGCAGGATCCACACAAATATTGGCATTTCGATGTTAATATGCAGAAGTTATGGGATTTTTTGCATGTACTTAGTGGCGCTTGCCCCAATTACAGTGTCAAACTGTAATTATATCCATTCCATCTAGTGTAGTATCAGAATCAATTAACAACTTGAGTATAAAAATGACAAATGCAATATACAAGTTGATTGATATTTGACCAGTTAAGGCTGCTTTGATTTATTACAAACCCAAATTACATTTATAATGAATCAAACTTATAATCTGAAATAACTAAGAAAACAGATTTATTAGGTAATCACCTGAAACATGGTAACTAGATTTATGGTAGTCCACCAGACTGCAGTTGCGGTTGCAACTTTAATCACTAACATTTTTGTGAATAAGTTCAAAAATATTGGGTTAAACTGCCAACAGAGTGTATAGGCCCAGGCATGCATACTGTCATAAACCATGGCCTTGGCTCTGCCCACTTGATACTTCATATTTTATAATGGACTATATATTTTTCTCTAGGTACAAAAACTAAAGAAAACCAAGGAGGCTATTTCAGAAAAAATCAAAGCTAAGAAAAGTAAGAAAACAGATGAAGGAGAGGAAAGGGGAGAGTCTCAGAAAATGAAGAAAAATAAGGACAGTGTAGACACAAATGAGAAAAAGAAGTCTGCAAAGCAAAAAGTAGTAAAAAAGAAACTAAACACTGATGATTCAAAGCCCATGAAAATGCTTCCATTGGAGGAACCATCTCGAAAGAAAACCAAAACTCTTGTTAGCCATGAAAAACCACTCACACAAGGCAAGAGTAGAGCTAAACCCATAAAAGATGGGGCAAAATCCAAAGGAACCACAAAAGACCACCCAAAAAGAAAGATTAAAACTGAGGTTACAACAAACATGCCTATTAAACAAGAAAAATTGAAGAAAGAAACAGATGATGAAATGCATTCCACAACTGATAAGGGCATGCTTACCAGGCGAGGGAGGGCCTCTTCTGTGCCCCACTCAGATGAAATAGAAATAACATTTAAGACAATAATGCCAAAAATTCCTTCCAAGCAGTGTCTCAGTAGTCATTGCTCAAACAGTTCCAGATCTTCTAAAGTCAGTTTAGGAAAAAGAAAATTTGAAGGCTCTGAGCATAAGGATAGCATTGGTGTTGAACAGCACATCTCTGGCACTCTACCAGCAAAACTGAGTAAAAAGAACACTGATATACTGCAGGGAAGCAAGTTGAGGTCACAGTCATCTGGAGCTGTGACTGAGGAATCTTGTGAAAAGAAAAGGTGCCATCCAGGAGAGAGAGCGAGGAGAGTGACCAGCACCATGTCATCAAGAGCTAAGAACAATCTTATTAAGATGCCAGTCTCAAATAAAAGGGGTCGACCCACTGGTAAGAAAGGCAGTCAAGAGACTAGGGAAATGTACTAGAATCTGAAAAACAAGTAGTCTTTAAGTTTACGCATACTGTTGGCAAAAATCAGCCTGAAAAACTTTACTTAAAACTGGCCCTAATATCATATAATCCTTATGGACTCCATCTGTCACCAAAAAAAGTATAGGCATTGAGCTGATTGTCATATCATTATATTTGGGTCGAAAGTGCTATTTTTAGTTTTCTGGTGTTCTCTAATACATGGTCTTATATCAGAAAAATTCTAACTACAAATAGGGGCTGTGCATGAGCAGTAAAGGACAGTGCAACTAATTTTTTTTTTAATAATTATTTACAGATTTTATCACTTTTAATTTTAAGTAGTGTAACACCAATTTTCAATGGACCTTTGTTACCAAGACAGCCTGACATGGGGTTTAAAAATGTTATCAATTATCTTTGGTACTGTATTTATATTTTATTGCCAAAAACTACACCTATTTTGGCTATTTTGTCTATGGTTACGGAGTTATCCTTTCTACTGATTGCTATCTAAACCAAATTAGGAGTATTGAGTTAAACCAGAAAAGTTTTCCAGGCACTCCTACTGATAAAGTGGCATCATAAAAAATGATATGTTGATGGCAAAGTCCTTTAGTGTATGCTATTTTAATACATGAGTAAGAAAAGGAAAGAAATAACTCAAAATAGATGATATAGTGAGATAATTTGTGGTATATTATCTAAATGTCCCACTTTCACTGACACTTTGAAATCCCAATCAGAAATTTGTTCAGTATGTAGGTAATTCTCATTCCTTTCTTGCAGTTCTTAAATGATTCTTTGTTGTTTCCTTATCATTCACTTTATGGGAAATTGTTGATCTGCCATAAAACTTCATTGGTCAAAAACATTTGTGGGTGGGTTTACAAATTTCAAATTTGTAAATGTATTTTATTATACAATTTTTCTTATTGTTCATTACAGCTTCATAATTGATTCTTTTGCATTTTGGGCTTTATATGACCATTCCTGTTTATTTTCGTGTACAAACACAGATGTGTCAGTACATATAGCTGTCGTCTGTGTCAGTCATTGTTGTCATCACCCTCGCCATGCACATTCATTATTATACAAATTAAATGAATACAATTTTACCTTTTGTAATCAGGCTAACAGAACTGATGAATATTCATAAAATACTGGTCAAGTTTGAAAATCAACCTGATTTCCAAAAATTACAAGTTTTTGTTTTTTTTAGCATATTTTGTCCACTGTTTTACAAATTTTAATGAAAGCCATGTCATATTTTGCTTTGAAACTTGCAGGACTAAGTCAAAGGTCTAATATATAGATCAATATCAAAAATAAGCTTGATTAGTTTATTTTTTACTGTCAATTTTTTTCTTGAGCCTTGGTCCACTGGATAAGTAATTTATATGTCGATGGATTACCAGTTCGTTGGCTGCTAAGTTTATGCACCCAGTGGCAACACACTGAGGCATTACTATGGCAGTGTCTTAAATGTCCCTACTTTGTTTAGCACACCTGTCCTAAAATTCAGTATCACATTCAGCTGATGCTCTATATCGGTCATCACATATTGCATCACAGTACCATGTCATGTGACCTAGATCTGTTGCTTTATTTTTGAAATTGAAGTGGGTTTATTTTTAAACATAAATACTAGCCACTTTATTTTTGCATATTGAAGTTTTTTTTTACATAAATATTAAACTCGTTTCAGTATATATTCTGATTGATCTGTCTGGCCGTGTCATTGCTGTTGCTGTCCAACACATGACGTTTGCCCCAAAGAAGCCAAATTGTATTTTTGTTTTACTTTAAATTTACTGAGTTGCTTTGTATGGTAAAAAAGCAGGTTGCTTTTGAAAACCAGCATGATACATTTAGATTTACATTCTTTATTATTATTATTATTATTATTATTATTATTATTATTATTATTATTATTTATTTATTTATTAATTTATTTTTATTTTATTTTATTTATTTTATTTTTTTTTTTTTTTTGCATAATTTTGGTGACGTTCGCCCCATAACTTCCAAATCATATTTTTGTTTTACTTTAAATTTACTGAGTGGCTTTGTTTGGCAAAGAAGTAGGTTGCTTTCAAAAATCGGATGAAATTTTGGGTTCTGAGAAAAATTTATATTTGTCTCTTACCTTACAGGAACCTTGACCATATTTTATAATAAGGAACTGATTGTTACTTAATTATGTAAAGATTTTATGTCTTGCACAGTAGGTGACTGTGTTTGTGCACCCATGCATATTTATTTCATGGATAGATTTAACTTTTTTCTCCTTGATCCACATTAAGAAGTGTAATGTTGTTTTTGTAGCTAAAAGTTCCCCAACATCGGAAAGGATGAAAGAAACTGTCAAAGGAAATGAAGAGGCAGTACAGTTATCTGAAGCTCCCATGTACAGCCCTGCTGCGAATGAATTTGTAGACCCCATAGATTTCATTGAAGCCATCAAGCCAAATGCTGAACAACAGGGGATGTGCAAAATAATACCACCTCAAGAGGTCTGGAAGGTAATATAACCAAATCATTTTCTTTTTCCACTGATGTAATTGTATATGAATGCATTTTCTTAAAAAAGTGAGTGTCACTTTGCAAAAAACACCTAATGCAAAGAATTCTGAAAAAAGGATAATTTCCTTGTATCGTAGCTTATTCAGTGCTTATTTGACTCTAGTGGGCATTGGCATTGCACAGGTACTAGAAGGAAGAATATATTACAAAGACTACAACTAAAAGTTTAAGTTAAGCCACGGTTACAACCGGACGCACGGATTTTTGGATCATACGTCCCCTGCGAATTTTGCGTGCAGTAGAAGCCGTGGAGGTCGTAGAGGTAGATGAAAGTCTGCCTTGCAAGTTGCAAGGGCCAAATGAGATATCCTTTTAAGCAGGAACGCTAACTGCAAGGTGCAGGGGCCGTGGAAATTGTACTCATTTCTTGAATTTGTCTTGCTACCTGCATACGTGGCACGCATGCACCACTATTGAAGAGAAAGCAACGCACGGCCAAAGTAGTTCCATTTTGCTTCACACTTGCCTCACACACTTGTGATGAAGTACTAACTGTGCACGTCAGTTTTGCCTACTGTTCTCCCCTTCTTTCTTCTTCTTTCTCCCTTCTTTCCTGCTCTCTGAGTTTTTTTTTTCTTGTCTTTTGGAGGCATATTAGAAGCTGAATTAAGCAAAATTCGAAATTTTTGAAAATTGTTGGACAGGTTGCATGATCTTCGTTAATTTTCGAGACACGACCGTGCATCGTGAGTATATATTCTCCTGGCATAGGGGTGATGCACCTGCGGCGCACTTCCGCGGTGCTTTCGACTTTGATCGTTAATTGTGAGGGCGTGCGCCGTACTCAACATGCAAAAGGCACTTGCTCCTTCATTGCTTGAGACTTGCGTCTTGGACCATGCATGTCTCACTTGCGAACTCCTTGTGAGTGAAGCAAGGTTCTCTTGTGGCCTCGCTGTTTGCAGATTATTCGTAGAATCTTTTGGACATGTCCAACATCCTCCGTACATGTATACGGGCTGTCTGCGAACTCCAAATTTCGCAAGAGAGACTTGCGTTGCACGTGAGATTTTGTGCAAAATTTGGACGCAAACAGGCCATAAAAGCCCGCATGGCCGGTTGTGACCAAGGCTTTATAAAAAAATTGAGTGACTTTTGGCTTTACATATCATCTCATATCATCATCAACAAAATATATGCCACAAACTTTTTATATTTTTTAACGGATGTTAAAAATGACCTCTTGATTACTGCCAAACGTGACATAGAAAGCTGTATGTACAGCTTGTAGGAGTTTTGACATCAGGCAGTGATGTTGTTCTAGAAATTCTGGATCGACCTAACTCCCTGGGGGTTCACGTTAAATTGCTGTCACCTTCCGAGAGCCGAGCACGCACAAAAGTTAATTACACCCTTACAGCTTTTAGTAGGCGAGACAGACATTAAAGCCGGTCAGGCTGACAGCAATCTGGTGAGACTCCCCAGGAGGATAGATCGATCTAAATATCTGTGGGAATGGTCTTCTACGCTACATTTCAACAGGCTGAACACAATTTTTGCCCAAGGAAAGTGCTTTACACATAATAACTTCTTGAAAAGTCTGATTCTCTGTTCCTTTTAAGACTGCAAGGTTTTACAGTAACAGCGTAATAACAAAAATGTACATATGGAAGTACGTACCAAAAAATTGTTTTCCATTTTATTTCAGCCTGAGTGTAAAGTACGGGATGATATGAGATTTGTGTACCAAATCCAACATGTGCACAAAATGTATAAGCGGTAAGTTATTAACTATGTATGTGAAATACTCCAGTTGTTCATAACATTTGACTGGGCATGCATTTTCCCTTAATTCACGACGCTGTCTGTAGCTATCACAAGCTATTACTGGAGTTGTGTGTACTGCTTGGGTCCAACTTAAAGATCATACCATTTCAATATTTTATAACACAGACTTAATGTAGAACACAAGGCGTTGTATCTCTTAGTAAAGGTAAGTTGCAATCTTACTTAAATTAATTAACCTGTATATTTTATATGCATTGTCAAATATTATATCATATGACAAAGGTTAATTATTGAGTAAACAAAAGGGGCTGACAGGCGACAGTCAGGGAAAGAGTTACAAAATTGCGGAGACTTCACAACATTTACATATGCAAATACTTCACAGATTGTGGAAAAATTAGTGGATCATGAATAAAACTGACTGGTCATTCTATGTCTGGGGGCTTGATCCATTTGTTTAGGTAATATATATGTTTAAAATGTTATGTCCTAATTCAAACCCTAGCTTAATTATTTAAGCTTTCCTAAATTGAGTGAATAAGTTGAGTACATGTATTATGGGTTCACTACAACTAGTAGAAAAACAAATGAAAAATAAACTGATAAAAAAACTTATATTGACACTAATGGCTTTTGTTAATGTGAATAACAATTAAACCAATATCTGTGGAATTGAAACATACCTGACACTTGTATTGTGCCCTATTTCAATTACCGAAGTTGTTCATTAATGAGCAGTTTGTGCTAGGAATGGTGGGATAGCTTGAAGTAATTGGGACTCGAGTTGTGAGCAAGCTAGAAGTGGATTTTCCAACTGCATGGTTAAATAAGGATAGGCCTCTTTTGGTATTTTAATTAGAGAATACTAGTAGAAATACAGTAGTAGAGAATACTAGTAGAAATACAGTAATAGAGAATACTAGTAGAAATACAGTAGTAGGGAATACTAGTAGAAATACAGTAGTAAGGAATACTAGTAGAAATACAGGGTACATTATATGGAAGCATGTAACATGCTTGAAGGTGGAAATATTTCAGACATAATTTTCAAACAAAGTTGGTTCATCAATCAACAGTGTGAAAGAAATTCACAAAAAGGTTCTTTGTGTTTTTGTGAATAGTTGTCATTTGCATTTAATGAATGTAAACAACCTGATATGTTCTTATCTTAATACTGAAGTTGTAACAATGTGCAATGTTTCATGCTTTTTATTTCCCTAATTTGAACAGTTTTTAGTTGATTTAACACCAAGTTGACATAAATTTTTCATAGCATCAAACTAGTAGGCCTACCTATGACATCAGGGTACAAACTAATTAATATCATGACAAAGACAATGTTCTGAGAACCTCTTGCTTTAATAATATTAAGTCACTGTAGGAAGAGAATTTAAGGTAAAAAAAACACAAATATGATAGGAAGATAAGACTCGAGCTAAAATTTATTTCGGGACTATTGACAATGTTATCAATTTGATGTTGGGGGAAAACACTTCAGACTGGTAGCTAAGATCCAATCTGACCAGAGTGACAAACTAATACAATATATTGCATTAACATTGACAGTGCACATTGTAGGGTTTTTGTCAATTATGATGCAATATTACACAACTGTTACCTGCATGTTGCCATCTCATAATTATGTGACATTGCTAATGTGAACTTTTAGAAACTGTATCTTGCACAGGGCACTAGACCTGTGGGAGTAGAAAATGAAATTTTTACCCCCAAAAAATGATAAATCGGCCATTAATCCTAGCAAGATAAATAATCAATTGAAAATATAAAAGAGTGCTTTAGAAGATATGATGAAGATGGTAAACAAAAATAGCCTGTCTTATAGTCCAGTCATATGTTGTAATTCTACTTTTCTATTACAGGTGGGGTCCTAATGTCCAGCATGTGGAGTGTATAAAAAGACAGCTAGAGGCTCAGGGTGGAGGGATGGAGCATCCACCAAACGTATGTAATGATCCTTATCTTTCTTTTTCTGCTCCCTCTCCTGCCCACAATAAATAAATGAATGAGTGAAAAATAGAAAAGTGTGTATAATTAAATTTTATATATAATATTATGAAACCAATGGGCAGGTATGACATTGCAGATTGCTATCAATGATTAAAGCAATAATAACTCTTCCTTTGAGATTCAAAATTCCGCAAGAAATACATTCTAAACAACACATGGAAATATATTATATTGCATTTCACCACTAAAACGGCTGTTATTTTAGTAAAACTAAAAACTGTGCTTGTCAATAGGGCTTTCGGTGCCTTTTTTCCCGGTCATCAAGGCATTCGTTGCCAAGGATTTTGGCACATCACGCGGATTCTCGCGTGCAGTCGAGACCAAAATAACACAGGCGCATGACACAATCCTCAGACGTAAGTTGCGAGTTTTTGTACAGTGTGTCGGATAACGAAAAGCCCAGAACTGCACACGTTGTGAATATGAGCAATTAAGACGATTATATCGTATGAATCTTATTTTATTGCAATAAAGTGTTGTTATTGTCTGCTTTTCCCGCGGTTTTAAGTAGGTCATCAGAAAACCCCGCTCGATATGCTATGTTTAGATAGGGCTCCGTCAGTTAAAATCACTTAAGAGATTTTAACAAAAAACCGTACTTTTGGGAAAAAAACCCTGGATTAACTTTGAATGCAGGAATGGGGTCGCTGACCATTGGTGAGTATGGGAAAATTGCCGTTTACTCCAGGAAAATCCAATTTTTGGCCAAAACGAAGAGTTATTATGACTTTAAGCATAGTTTTCAAGTCAGTCACCCTTGGCCTATTATAAGAACTGATAATAATCCTCAAAACCAACAAAAAATTCCTCTGACATACATTTCTAGCTAAAAGACTTCAGAAAATTCACATTTTTACTCTTCACGTAATATTCTTATCATTCAAAATGCAACATGCATGGCATAAAATTCCAAAACAGTGGCAATGAACACCTCCGTCGTAAAGTTAAACAAGGGATAACGTACACATGACTTAAATTTTTGCTGATTTACCATCCCAAATGTTCTTTTCCTAGTCACATAAAGCAATGTAGATTTGTTTAGTGTGAAAAATACCTCACAACAATTATATTTGCCAGTTGCAATCAGTGTATTATATGCTCCCCTAACATCCAAAAAAGAGCTCTTCGCATTATGTAGTCTGAACTTTCATCAGTAAATTTTCTATAATGAAATCTCGGTGTACTTACTTGTTCAAAAAATGTTTAATGAGTCACACAACTGCACAAGATTAATTATTATTAGTTATTAATAATTTCAAATAACAGTAATGTCATGGTATATTCACAATGTAAAGCTTTTGTTAGACTAATCTTGGGCTGTGCATAATGTCATCTTTGGATTTTATACTGAAAAATTTGTACATACTCTAGAATGATTCACAAACACTTTCTGGTAGAGGAATTTTGACAAGCAGCTGCCACGAATCTGTGACTTATCTTTTCATAAATTGATAATGACTATTCTGCTTAACAGGTTGGTGGAATAGAGCTGGACTTGTCCCGCCTGCAACAGGCCATACAGAGCTTTGGAGGCATGCAGACAGTCCTGGCCAAGAATATACTGCCCAAAGTCTGTGATGCTCTCAACATTCCACGTATGGTATGAACCTGCATCAATATTTTGAACACTGAAATATTTGTGTGGTGACTAGTATGTTTTTTAAGCTTTTTTTATGTTCATTCTTTTAGTATCATCCTTATGTAGATAGAAGATTGAATAACTAACATCAATTACCTATTGCAGAAATATAAGTGTGATGACAAAAAAATCTGACAAATTTTGCGTCAATCTACTTAAATATTCATCAAGTTATTTTTGATATCTATGTTAAAAAATTATTGAATTAAATTTTAAATTATTAATAAACTTTGCAGGATAATATACCTTAGACAAAATAAACTTTGAACTGTAATACTTTATAATTATTTCTGTTATCATGATACGATCAGGTCTTGTCTTACTGACGTTTTGTTTGTTCTAGGCCTTGGACCGTATGTCAAGACTATATGATGCTTATTGTAAGTACCTCGTACCTTATGACACTTTGACTACTGAGGAAAAAGAGAAGCTTGACCAACAAGTGTCCATGATGAGACAGAAAAAGAAAAGAGTAGAAGATGACTGTGTTTTAAAGGTGAATTGTTAATTGAAATATTTTACTGGTGACTCTGATACCTCTAAATATGTTGATGGCATTGCTCTTATCATATTTTTTACAGTAATTGCTCTCCAGACCAATTACAAACTGCAGTAACAGAAATCTTCCTATGGTCACAAGAACACAACAGTCCATGTATTCCAAAAAAACAAAGTCAATTAGGTTTGATTTCTCAAAACCTAGTCATAAACTCCCAACTAATAACGATTGATGGAAAAAAAAACAAAGACAAAGTGAATTCTGCTATAATCCTGGGCCTTAATTTAAGCCAGGATTAGATTTAGGAAACCCATGTAAATCATTTACACAAAAACTAGCCAGAGACTATATTTTTTCAGAATTTAAAAAGAGAATGCATTCCTCGACTCATGAGTAACTGAAAATATATGTCTTTATTAAGACCTACCTTATAATATGCTATGCAAGTGGGGCATCCTGGACTGACCAAGTTCCAAACCAAAAATCTAAAATTGAAGCCGTTCAGAAAAGGTTTTCCAAGATACTATATCAAGATACTATATCCAGAAATCTCTTGATGCCTTAAAAATGACAACGCAGGCATTATCACTGATGTCAATTTTAGATGTCATGAAATATTTGAAAGTATATGTATGGAACGACATAAACTGAACCAGTTATTGTCAAAAGTGAAAGAGCATTCACACACCCTAAGACACTCAAAATTTTCATACTCCATAACTTGGAACTGCTGTGGGCAAAGACTTTTGTCCCATGGACCCATAAATATTTAAATGTATAAATTTACTTGCATTGGTTAAGGAAATTGATTGATTGTACATTTTAATCATTGAATTCTTATTTCATTTTTAGTCAGGTCTCATAAATGATAATTGCCGTTTCCGAGCACGAGCCTCAGATTCCCTAGTGCAAATGCCAATATTAACGAGCCCCACCTCAGATTAACAAGCACAACGTAAAGTTACCAAGCACAAACTTAGCATTTCCAAGCACTATCAATATGTCCAGCTTCCATCGGGGCCCCCGGCTGCTTACATACGGGTTATTTTTATCAACTCAGGACTATTTTCAAGATGGCGGAAGATACAAGAGACATAACGGTGGAACTTTCAGAGATTTCTGGTCACAAACGAGTAATAATGAAAGAGAAAGCATTTTTAACGTTCACGCCACAACCAAATAAAGTGGCTAGATCATTACTAACAAATTTTGAAGAGAATTGTCGTGATCATTCTAAGCATGGACTGTGTGAGCAGTGTGGTAAGATCATAGAAGCAGAGTGTTTTTGTGACGAGCACAGCATATGAAAATTCTCAAAACAAACAAAACTACTGCATTAGTATATTCCACTATCCATACCGCATATTAATACAGCAGCGATGCGTTCTTGACAACCTTCGGCTCATACAGAACATAACAAATGGGTAGATAAGCGGATCAATGGCTAGTGCTTGGAAATGCTAAGTTAGTGCTCGTTAACTTAATGTTATGCTTGTTAATCTGAGGTGGGGCTAGTTAATATTGGCATTTACGCTTGGAAATCTGAGGCTCGTGCGAGGAAATGCCAAATCCGTTTATGAGGCCTGTTAGTGGTCAGTGTCATAATGTATTGTAGATGCTTTTATCACCTTCTCAAAGTGTATGTACAATTCAACTTATGGTTACAAGAATGAATATTATTATCCATCAGGGACTTTTATTTTGAAGAAAAGCTGGACCTGAAAAGAGCCTGAGAGAGAAAATGAAAGCAAAATAGATTTAATTAGTTTGAGCTAATTTCTCAGTCATGCTGCTCTTATTACCAATGGTACTAAAGGTGAATATGAGCTGTGACTTTATTCCCCAAGCTTTGAATTAAGTATAAGATAGTTCCCAAAGGATATGATCCATAACACGAGAGACTACAGCAAAAAGACTTACTGTAAACAGAAGATCACTGAGAATCCTGAAGGTCAAGGTATAATTTAATTTCTAAATGAAAAAGTGCAACACTTTGGATGTGTGGCTTTTTCTTTTGATTGATTTCATAGGTTGTAGCATTGCACTGATCTTTGTAGGATGTAATAAAGTCAGTAGTGGCTAATATTTTAGTTCCTAGTTCATCTTATTTAGCCTGTGTTGTCACTTAATAGTGAAGACAGGAGGCCCACCAATCATGGTATGGTCTAATGGCATAATCTACTGGCACCCAAGAGAAGAGCACAGTGGACCTGTCACATCAGTAACTAATGCCTTGCTGGGCTGCTGATTACTGTCTGGAGGCACTTTGAAGGGCAGTCATGAAGAGCAGCAACTAAGGTGTAATAAAACTAATGATACAAATTATGCACAAAAAACAAGATACTGTGACCTATTAACAATTAATGTTATTTTATGAAGCTGATAAGCTAGTGTGTGCTATTAATAGACAGAAATCATGATAAAGAAACCATGTATAAGGCAAGTAACCTGTTTTAGACGTGTTATTTAGAGCATGTTTAAAGTAATTTGTTTTAAGATAAGCAGCAAAATGCTTAACAGTTGATAGGGAGACTATCAATTATACAGACACATAATATCAGGAGAGAGTTGATGCTTATTTCCTTGTTGCCTACCTGTCTCTTGGTAGATTAATCCACTGTTACAAGAATCAAATGTTCCAAACACTGCAGTGATAGAATTAGAGTGCAATAGACTTCAAATGCACAAACAACTATTATTTGAGAATGGATCTGTAGCCTTTTGTAATGATGCCAGTTATTATCCAATAAAATATTAAATAAAAATTATCTTAAAAGACAATTAATAAAAGTGAATGAATTTGAATGACATTTGGTGCATTGAGAATAGATAAGATGCATTAAAGGTTTAATAACCATACTTGAAAATCTTGACCATTAATTTTTGAAGAGTAGTCAGTATCCAAGGTATGACTGTGTTTAAAGAATAATAGTTCTTAATTTAGAGGCAGTATATTTTCCAGTTATCTTTGCATTTAATTATTTGTTTATTTAAGAAAATGTTTAAAAGTATCCTGGAACTTAGAGAAGAAAGTAAAAATATTTTAAAATAAATAATTGATGGAAATTTATCATTGAATTTATTAAGTAAGAGTTTCATTAATGAATGTGAGTGTAAGGATCTTGTTTTTGTTTTATTTTGTATGATTGTTTATTTCTGGATTCTGATGAAAAAGTTTACTTTTATAATACTGAGTATGATTTTCTTTCAGGGAAAGTCCACCTCCCTTGGGAACTTTTATCGAGTTGCAAGAAATACTAAGCTGATGTGGTTTACTAAGGAAGAGCCATCCCCAGAGCAAGTAGAGGTAGGGGCTGTTTTTACTAAACCTGGATGAAATATATCTTTTCTCAGAAACTCTGCAAAACCCAGAAAATATCATCTAAATTAATCCTTTCAATGCAAAATAGGCTTTAACTTCAGAGAAATCAGTGCCCTGCAAAATACATTGATATTCTTTGCTGTCAAATCAGAGTGTTTGTGTCTTAGTTCAACTGATACAATGATTTAAAAAGAGCTTACACAAAATCTCCATCTGTTTGTGAATTGTTACAAACTAGTTTGGAACAGCTATTCATTTTTCACTGAAAAGTTATTGGTCAATTACTTTTGATTGATAAAATTTCCTCTATAGATGCCATTTAAATCTTTTTACTTAAGTGAAAATTTTGTCTGTGGTCTGCTCAGTTTCCTCATTGTATATGAAAACTGACGTAAAGTATATTCTTACTTATAGTTTCATTTTATTGTTTTATCTAGAAATAGATGTCATTGAAATAAACCAAAACATTCAACTTGATGGAGCAAAAACAAAATCAGATAAGGGGTAAACTGTGTGACTTTTAGCAGATTATATTGGCACTGAAGACAAATTTAGAATTAAAAACAGCTCAGACTTAGTATTGAGGGATGTGCAGTAATTGTGAGAAAATGTGGATATCTGTTAGACAACTTGTAAATTTTATTTTATGGTCAAAATGAACAACATGCATGTGTATTGCACATTTGAGAAATTGACATAGTTGTCAAGAAAATTACACATATTTTAGGAGATATGTTATAAAGCAGAATAATTCTTCAGATATTGTTTTGCCACATTTTTCATTTCATTGGTTCAAGTGTTTTGTAATTTTGTCATCAGTCCATCCTAATAATATAAGTCACCCCTGTGATTAGCACCCCACCCTCTCTCTCTCTCTCTCTCTGTCTCTCTCTGTCTCTCTTTACATTCTATTTAACATCCTGTCATTAATCCATTCTTAATTGCAAAGCTATACATTTGCGTTGGTTCCTTTATTATGTTCTTGATCTCAGTTTTTGTGTACAGACACATCATGACTACACAAATAGCCATCACCTGCACTTGCTGTCGTCGCTGTCATTGTTGTGCATTTCCAGTGATGAAACAATAAACCATTTGACCTGTTTTCTTGCAGAACTTACAGAACTGATGAATATTTATAAATCGGAAAAGATTTATAGGACTAAAACACAGATTAAGTTGGAAAACCAGCCAGATTCCAATCTTTTTCGGGAAGTTATGCAGTTATTTGCGAAATTTTCATTTTTGACATTTTGTGATTTTAAGCATAGGGACTTTGAACTCCCATGGGCATGAAGCCATATAGTACTTACATTTTCTGATTGCCCTTGTTACATATAGTAGTTACATAAAATTGGTGTAAGCCATGCTTTAAATCATTATGTAATATTGCATTAAAATTCACAAAAAGCACTATTTTCAGCACTGCCACCACAAACGCTATGAAAAAAAACTGTTATCTAGTATTTTGTAAGTTACAAGAATAATTCTTAGGATTGACATAGAGCTTGATTGGATTTTTATTTTCTGAAATTTTCCTGAAAGGCAGATATGACAAGGGGCTTGTGTGCAATCTGAAAATATAGAGTCCTCATTGCCTCTGAATCTGAGGTTATGGTCTTAAAACAGTTTCTTCCTGCTCTTTGTTGACACACACTGCATGTATATGAACATGTCCACACTTGTGCATAAGCCTGTGTCAACAAAGTAAATTAGTGGAACTTCAGAATAGTAAGCTGGCAGGTCCACAAGAAAAAACCCTTAATCCTGTGAAATGATTAGACAAACAGGGAGCAGACTCATTTAATGAGCTTGTTCTCATACTCTGATATTATGAAACACAGTTCCTAATAAATCCAATCCTAAACATGATCCCAATTTGATTTGTTGAGCCTTTATTGTGAAGCTGTAAAAGTTGACACTATTCATCTATTCCTTTTGTGTAATTCATCTGCATAGACAGGTAGCCATGACTTGCTTCTTATGTTTCCTTCTTAATGATGGAAATATTGTAATTGTCTTCCATTTCATACTAAAAATGATAATGAAATTCCTTGGTAATGGACCTTACTCTGACCATGGCAGATCTGCAGACTGGTGTGGTGACTTCTTTTCTCACATAATTCTGGTGCCCAGAATGGATTTGAAGCATGTTAAAGTGGTCATCCATATGCAGATAGAACCACTGGGATGTTTATTGTTTTTATTTATTTGTTATGCAGCATACAAAATACAATACTACAGAAGCTTACAGATAATACATTGTTGCATGGCTATCATAAGAGAAGACAAGAATACATTTATCCAAAAACAGTTTATACTGACACTCTCTCCCTCTCTCTCTCTCTCTCACACACACACACACACACACACACACACACACACACACACACACACTTATATTTAACAATGTCATGCTAAAAGTATTACTACAAATTTACAAAAAAAGCTGAGTAAAAAAATATTACTTATCTATTATGTTATTATATCTATAAGTTTTGTCATATGCCATTTATATCTGCACATCCATGATACTGGGTAACAACTTTGGGACATGGGCATCAAAATATCAACATGGTGCCATTTGAGTGTCATTTTCAGCTAAGAATTAAAAAGTTTAAAATACACAGCAGTGCTTGGAAACAAAATTGTTTATTATAATAAGACAAGCCCAGCCCACATGAAAGCACCCCCACTGTAATCCACCACATAGGAATATTTTGACAGACTTTCAGAGATGATAACTCATTGTTGGGATACTGTGGATGTGCAAATAGATTTGTCCATTTGACAGCTTTTTTGCATTTTGTGGGGTTATACTTTTGATAGATAGCAAATTTAAGTTTTTGCAAAGTTTTTACAAAGGGCTCTTGTACTATAATGAATTTTTATGCCCCATGGCAGCCTTGCACCAAATTTTGTACCTCTGTCTGCCATGTAAGATGGTTTGATAATTTGTGCAGCAAAGGAGCTCTACTAAATTAAATCTGGAATATATGACATATTGAAGTGAGTGGGTTGTTGGAAATTAGCAAATACTTCATGTAATGTTTGCTTGATTATTCTTATTTAGTTACAAGTAAAACGACAGATATTTCCTGTTTTGGTGTTGCATTTGGATATTGTAATTTTGTTGTAAAATCATGTAGGTCCAATCAATTTGCACCAGTTTGTCCCTTAATGTTTTATGGTTAGAGGCTTTTTCTGCAAATGGGTAATTTCAAGTGGTTGAAGGATATGAATTGGTTAGTATTCAAGTAATTACTCTAGAACCCCATATTGTAACTATCTTCTAAAGTGCATAGAATAATTATGTAGAAAAATTGAATCTCAAGAGTAAAAAAGCAATAATTCTGTCAGGAAATAATTGCCAAGGAAGCATGGGATGCTGTTAGACCAGTTAGAATGTTGTTAATGTCACCAAGGGATGTTTGCTTCATGATAAATGAGATTCTGTGGCTTATTTTTATTTTATAGGAAATTGCCTGCATGTAATCTGGGCAGGACAAATTGTACACTCTTCTCACAGCAGAGCAAGAAAAAATGCACATTGATTTTATGAATCTAGCAGTGATTTCTTTAAAAAGCTGCAAAATATTTGACATAGGTACATGTTTATTATTTTTATTTTGCTTTGATAATGAAAATAAAAACAGTTAAGGCTATGTTATGTAGATATGTAAATATGTATGAATTGTTGAATTGTGCTAAGCCTATTTATTGCTATTTAGGTTGATTTATACACTGCATTTGTCTCTGTGTATGTAGTATTCGAAGGAAGCAAATTTTTTTAAAGATGCATATGGCAAGTAGTTACATACAACTATTGCCACTAAACCCTAACAAATGCCACTCTTGTGTTTCAAATAGTATAACTTAATATAAAGACCTACCACAATGGTCCCTTATAATTACATAAATTCATGGAAAAGTGATATTTGCACATTTCTTACTTTCTGTGCTTTATTATGGACAGGAAGGAAAATAGGTCAAATTTATGACCAGAAATTTGAAGGAGGTGCAGTTTTAAAGCTTTTTTTCTGATGCTGGAGAGATTTATTTCAGTTAGATTTTATTTGTGTTGTGTAAGATACTGGTACTATTAATTTATATACATTACATGGTATTTACACTCTCTACATATGAACATTTAGAAATATTAATGAAAATTGGTCATTATATGAAGAAAAATTTAAGACAGATTTGCTTAAGATTGAATGAGTCAAAAAGGAAGACGATTTTGGATCTATATGTCCACATCAAGGAAAGTAAAAGTCTGTTGGGTATTTTAGAATTTCTCCCTCATCCATTTAGGTAATGCAGAAATAAAGATTGTCATGTTATGAGATGTTGCTGTCACCTGAACAGCAATCAAAACTATTTGAAAGGCTATTTAATCACAACAATAAATACCACTTACAAGTCAGTGCCAGGAAATTTTCTTTAGAGACTTCCTTCTAATATCAACTGCAGCAATGTAGTGCATTCATTTAATGGGACATCATGATTAGGGGCACATTCCTATGTAATAATAATAATAATAATTAAAAAACAATGTAAAAGAAATCAGTGGCACTGGATTGTAGCTCACACCCTAGTTGTCTACCATGCAAATTTTCATGATAATGTCTTACTTAATTATGTCAGAAAACAATCACTATATCTCACACCATTCTACAGAGTAGCTGAATTGATGAGAAATGCTTTGGCACCTTGTGTGCAGAGGTGACCAGATGGCTTTATGGTTAGAGTTGGAGGACATAGGTTTGGCCTTCTCTGGGGTCATACCAGTTCTTTATAAATGGTATTGCTGCTGTCTCCTTTGTTCAGACAACTCTACATTCATAATTTTCCTAGGACATAGTATGTAAATTGAAACTGGGTAATATTTATATTACTTTGTGTGGAAATTTGATTACCCTCTATATTGTAGTCAGACAGGAAATGGGAGACAAATGCATCAAAAATTGCCATGCAAGGAAATTTGCTTCACAATCTTGTCTACCCAACAAAAGAAATAATTATTATAATAATGATCATGACTGCAGCCTCTATCTAGTTTACTTGCCAATGCTGTTTATGAAGTCAAACAAAAACTTTTATATTCTAAAGATTGAAATATGCATTTTCAAAAAAATGGTGTGCCTTTTTGTATAAACTTGATATATCAAGGTTAAGATGCTTGTCTTAGCTAGTGTTAAAAAAAATTACTAATTCTTTTATGGTGTATTCCATAAAAATCTCAGTGTGCCTTGACAGCCAAAACTTTGTTTTAGAGTCAATGTTTTTATGTACAGACACAGATGTGTCTGTACATATTGCCATCACCTACGTCTGTCATCGCCGTTGTAGCCATCGTCACCAGTGTCGTTGCCGGCGCCGTGCACTTTCAGCGTAAACACGATAAGTAGAAGACAGTTTTACTTTTTGGCTTTATATTAACAGAGCTGATGAATATTCATAAAACACAGGTCAAGTTCGAAAATCAGCATTATCAGGCCATTATTTAAGAAGTTATGCTGTTTTTTTCACTTTTCACCATATATGCAACACTGTAAACACATTTCAAGGAAAACTGATAGGCCTGTTGTCATGAACCTCACAGGAGTAATCAATCTTACTAAAACGCAGGTGAAGGTCGAAAATCAGCATGATCGGGCCATTATTTTAGAAGTTATGCTGTTTTTCTCTTTTCAGCATTTATGCAACACTGTTAACACATTTCAAGGAAAACCGATAGGCCTGTTGTCATGAAACTCACAGGAGTAATCAATCTTACTAAAACGCAGGTCAAATTCGAAAATCAGCATGATCGGCCATTATTTTAGTAGTTATGCTGTTTTTTCACTTTTCAGCATATATGCAACACTGTAAACACAATATAAGAAAAACAGATTGGCCAATTGTCATTAAACTCACAGGAGTGGTCAATCTTACTAAAACGCAGGTTGAGTTCGAACATCAGCATAACATTACATTAAACATTATGTAATATTGCATTAAAATTTGAAGAAACCCCTATTTTGGGCACTACTCCCATGATGACCATTTAAGGAAAATCATGTCACTTACTGTTCTCAAACTTACAGGAAAGAAACATGGGACTAAAATACAGCTTCAGTAGGCAATGCAGTCTGTTTGATAATTTTTTCTGGCAGTTAAACAGTTTTTTTGTGAAAATTTAATTTTTCACGTATTGGCATTTTCAAGGTGTGACTTCGAAGTTCCATGGGCCTGAAGACCTTTGCTAGTCACATTTTCTGAATGTCCATGATACTAATATTTTATTGTTAAAAATTGATGGTCATTATGCTGTTAAATATTTTGTAATGTTGCATCAAAATAGAAGAAAACACAATTTTGGGTGTTGCTGCCATGATGACCATTATGGGAAAACAGTGTTACTTATGATTGTCAAACTTTCAAAAAAGAAACACAGGACTAAAATGCAGCCTGAGTTGGAAAAGCAGTATAATTGGCTTCTTTTTCTGGAAGTTATACATTTTAGTGAAATATTCATTATTATCGTATTGGCATGTTCATTGTGGGACTCGGAGCTCCCATGGACATGAAGCCGAATGGTAATCAAATTTTCTACATGTCCATGCTATTTATAGTCAATTATCAAAAATTGGTGATAATTATTCTGTAATTTATTATGTAATGTTACATCAAAATTGACAAAAATCTTTTTGCGCTGCAACTACAAACATTATGAAAAGAAAACTGTGTTACTTATTATTATTTTTAACTTACAAGTATGATTTTTAGGATTGGCATGCAGTTCAAATTAGAAAGCCAGCTCAATTGGGTTATCATTTATTATTGAATTTATGCAATTTTGTGTGAAATTTTCATTTTTCTCATTCTGGCATTTTCAAAGAGTGAACTTGAACTCCCATGGGCCTGAAGCCTTATGCTTGTTACACATTTTACTTATATCTGTGTTACCTGTTGAGCATAATTAAAATTTGATGTTGAATTTGCAGTTAAGCATAATGTACTTTTGCATCAGAATTGACAGTAGCCTATTTTGTGCATTGTTATTTTCTGCTTTTTGTCTGTAAATTTGACAGCTTTGCTGCCTTGTTATTATGTGCATATGACTGTTATTGTTGGTTACAAGCTTCATTTGAGAAAAATTTGCAATCACTCTGACTCTGGTCCATACAAGTGTTTCGTAAAACTTGACAGCTTGCCTTATAGATAGAAATAAAAAATGCGGGTTTATAGTTGAGTTTTATTATATCTTTACGTCCATTTTCATTTTGTATAAAAAATGATTTATTGTAGAAAAATAAACATTTATTGTAATTGGACATTTTGTGTTTTTTGGTCTGATGACCTTAAAATTGAAAAGAAAATATTACTTAAATAAACTTTTAAAAAAGACGAGTATTTTTAGGTTTTGATTATTAATGAAGATTTTACTGATACTTTCTTTCAGAAAAAATGATAACTGCATTTTTAAAGGGCATATTAGCAGTTGTTTTTAAAAGTTTCAATTATGAACTTTAAGGATACAAGATTTTGATGTTATTCCTCCACCAGCATTAAAGCCAATTAATTGAATTTCTTTGAGAATTTTGTTTCATTAGATAATTGTGGATGAATCAATTTGTCTGTGAAAATTGGTTTTGGTGGGCCTACTAATTTAAAATCATTGTTACAGAAATTACAAAAGCTTGAGACATTACTTCATAGCCTCTCTAAACAATATATGGACAACAGACTGACAGAAATTTTAATGAAAAACATTGCAGTGAGAAAATTAAAACCATTTTGAAAATACAATAGGTGCTTCTTGGAGACACAGCAGACCTTTTAGTTGGCCTTTGACTTATTTTTCACAATAGAATGCACATTGCAAATTTTTATCCCTTGTATCTCTTAAACTAGAAGAGATACATCATGTTTAGCAGACATATTTTTTATGTTTTATTAAATTGACCAGTCAAGTTATGCTTTTATATTACTTTCGGTGATTCATTTATGTGTGTAGTGTTAATTATAGGTAATCATTTAAATTTATTGCATTTTTTATGAGAAGATTGACACTGTGGAGTAAGACTTTTTTAGGACATGAACCTGTTGTTCTTTTTGATAATTTTATTTGCTGTTCACACAAACATGCAGCCTTACCTAATCCCTGGATACTTTCTAATCTGCTTTACTCATGGCCTTGTAATTGGTCATATTTTTGTGAAGATCACTGTCACAATCTGATTTAATTCAAACTAAGACGGAAGGATTATGAGAGGCCTTATGTGTATAGTAGCAATTCCCGTGTTATACTAGTATTTTAATAATCACTTTAAAAAGATATATGCATTTCCTCTGGGACAAATTACATCAGTATTCTGCGAAAGTACTGAAATGACTTGATGTTTTTCAAAGGGACAAATGGACAAAATGGATATTAAATTTTTTTGGTAAATAAATTGCATATTTTATGATGATAAATGCTTTGAATAAACTATTTCAGACACCAGAAATATCTATAGTAAACAACAATCTGTCATTCTTCTGCTGTTTATTTGCCTCATTAAAGGTTCAATTTATCTTACAAATCTTAATATCCTTTTTGATAAGTTTTACGTTCTCTATAATTGTTAAACACTATCTTTCTTAAACTGGGCTGGAAATGTTTTGTTTCTTAATGAAATTTTAGTTATGAGCCAGTGATGAATCATACCCTTGGGAGTAAGAATGCTAATTGTTGTTAACCAGAGAAATAATTCAGCTTGTCTGTGCTGAAGCAGGGGCAGATATAGTTGCACCATTGCATCAAGCATAAATCATATTTGCAGTATCATAAAACTTATAAGGTGGGGTGAATAACAGCTTCCTGGAGTCACAACAGACAGAAGAACATAAGTTGGGAAGCCTACTCCAGATGCATACTATTTGTTCTGATTGTTACCTTTCTTTATGGCTATATGCTGGAGTGTTGCCTTTCTTTACAAGCATATGTTAGAGAGTTATCCTTTTTTTATATACAGCAAGATAAACAAGACATGATGGTGGTCAAACTTTTTATAGATTAAGATCATACTACTCTGCACTTCACATTCACTTTAATTAATAATTAGACTACATAATGTTGGTTTTTTTAAAGTGTATCCATGAACCCATTAAATACTTAATTTACTGTACTTCTGTTGGGCACAACTGATTCACATAACCATGCAATAAAGTAAAGGAGAGACACCAATGACCATGAGAATACCATGTGAGAGTTCAATATTGTGATGATCTTTGTACCACAGTGTCAATGCTTGTTCCAGGTGGAATAAAGCACAATACATTGCCTTCAACTAGATGGCTGATAACTAGTGTAAAACCCCCTTTAAGCTGGTCATTTCTGCATCCTTTGTGCAACCATGAAACTGACAAGGTTGCAGTTGGATGCTCAAAGAATGCACAATAACCGCTAAGATCGCACACAGAATGTCCAAGCATCGCCAAGGACAACATGGTCGCTGCAAAGTTTTAATATAGCTACTAGTAGTCTCATGCCAGCCTCCGATTGGTAGTTTTTCTAAAATTCTTGAATCGATCAATTTTTGGAGGTAATTGTAGAACAAATATTTTGCTTTTTTTTTTTTCAAGATGCAGTTCTTGTCACAGTTTTTGTAGAATTTCTCTTTTGAAAATGGATTCAAACATTCCTTGTTGTGCCAGTCAGCCTTTTCATCTTCAGTGCCTGACCATCCTTCTTATAAGGACAACAATGTTCATCAGGGTTATTATCAGTCCATGCAGACCATGCATCACTGTAGTTTGAAAAAGAAGTTTATTCCTTATTATTTGTTTTCTTTCCTGGCGTTGTTCTTAATTGGGTACGTAACAGAGTTAGAACTGATATAAAATATAAAAGAGTCAGAATATATCAAAGGAAGCCCAAACAGCACTGATCTTGCAGAAGGCAGAAAGACCATGGAGTGGTCGTCACTGATCACTGATGAAGGTACAGAGAATGCAAGAGGAGGATCAGTGGTCACTCAAACATCGCAGTGGACACCATCGGTTGCACAGGGAAAGCAGGGAGGATCCTCAGTGGACACACAGGACACCCGAGGTTTTAGAAGTAAAATCTAGATTTGGTTGTTCAAAAGAAGCATAAGAGACACAGAAGCATTTACACTGAGACACAATTTAATTGCTTTGGTGACCAATGAGCATCCTGACTGCATTTTTTTATTTAAGAAGGGATGCAGAAAAGACACCGTCCAGTGTAAAGAGGCCTTAAGCAGCTATATGCATTTGTCAGTGTTTTAGCCTGGTAATTAAACTGGATGCATGCAGTACTGAAGTCATATCAGTGTATAATGGGACTTTAATGTTGCAGCTAATGTTTCTTTTACTGGAGGTCTGTTTTCATCATTCTGATCATTCCGAACTTCAAGTAATCCATCTTTTTGTCCTGGAACCTAAGTGATATTATGGGTTACTTCCACTCTAGTTATATATAGGCTTTGGCGGTGTGGATCTGCGTCATATTAATATATATCAGTAGCCCTGGGGGTGGGGTGGTGGGAGAGACCATTTAGCCTCAAACTGGAATTCTTTTTTTTTTTTAGATCTCAGTTTCAACTCAGTTAATGTGGACAGTGACAGACTAATTGCAATCATCAGTTCATGATGTCTTCATTAAATATTCATATTCTTCCTCTAGTTCTGTTGTTTGTGCTTCTGCCTAGCTTCCAATAAGATTCCACTAGGATTTATATCATTATTTGACTGTGTAAGTAACTCAGTTCAAATATCCCAATGTGAACTCAGCACAAGTCTGGATAAATTTCCCAGTGTGAATATAACCCTTGTCTGGCGAAACATCCCAGTGTGAAGACAGCACTAGTCTGGCTATGTATCAACACAGACCTAGCCTGGCTCACTGCATTCTATGCATGGTACTGTGCAGTAAAGTTTCCCATGAAATCACAGTTTAACTTTTCATTCAAAGAGATAAAGACTTTCAACCTATGTTTTTAACTTAAAAGTGCATGAATCATCTCTTGTTGATTGTCTGAAGAGAAAACCTTTATCAGTTCTTTAGGATAATTTTTAAGCTGATGAATGTCAGTAAGTTATTTATCACATCCTAACCAACATCTGTCAAATCTTGACTCAGCTTTAAATTACACACATTTAGTAAGTCATAGTGAAAAAAAACGTGTGTTTGAGGGACATTTTAATTTTCTCAGATTTTTATGATGAGTTTCAGGACTAGAGGATCAAATGTTGGTTAATCTGTTATTCTAGGTAAAATTCTTAAATTTAAGTTTTTCACTGAAAAATTTTGCACTAGGTACCTTTAAATACAAACACTTTAAACCATGGATACTTATCTTCCAGCTTAAATAGAAATGTTATTTTATATAGGACTTTATTGACCTTGCAAAAAAGAAAACTGATCCAGCAAAAAAGGGTTTTGGCTATTCTCTCTGATATTAAGTATAGAAAATTGAAGAAGAGGACCCTCTAGGATCTGGCAGGATCAAGCTGTCTACACTTATGTAACTATCCTGCCCCAACCAACCCCTTCAAGGGTGGCTTAACAGCAAAGGAGGATAATTCTAAATTTGGTTGTAATCACATACCTGGACATCTGGAATAAGTCTAAGTCCATGCTAGACCAAATCTTTCCAATTATAAATACATTGCATTATATGGACAGGGATACACCATACTCAGCACTTAGTAGGAAATTGTCCTCACTGACAAATATGAAGGGAGTTGGTGAGGAACATGTTCCACCTGATTATCTCAAATCCGATAGAGGCTGATACAATAATTTTGTAAGAGACTACTTTGCCCCTGCTATTACTTTGTTATTCAGATCTCCATGTCAGGAGGCAAGTTGGTGATGTAGATCTAAACAATGACTTTACAGTGAAGTATTTTTTATTGTAACATACATTTTTGTTACATAACTCATTAGTTTTAGCTTAATTATTTAAGAAATATTCTACAATTATTTTAAACAGTTACAGACTTGTTACAGTATTTATAAGATAATTACATGGTTCAAATTACCAATTCAGTTCCAACCCCAATGTGTTAAATAACATTAATGAAGTGCTCAGGAAGTAAAGATGCTATTTCAGTGAACATCATGTCTGGCTAACCGACAGTACCTTATTATCTACTGCCTTTAAAGAGACCATATTAAAACTATTGACGTAAACACTTACTGCCATGTCAATTTTCTACTGACAATGTTGATGGAATTACTAATGCGGTTTTATTCTCAGTCCAAACTATGCTTTATTAGAATATGATATGGATTCAAAATCCTTATCAATGATAAAATCACTTATATAAGTATCATCAACATAACTCATAGTGCCCATGTATTGATATCCATATATCATATACATCTGCTTTGAATTATCTACAGACTTTTGTTCTCAAAACAACAAATTGAAACTTATGATGTTTTGCCAAAAACAAGACATCCAAGATAATATCAGTAAGTTTATTTAAGATAGCATGCTGCCAGGTTCAGTAGGTATTTCATATTCGTTTATTATGTGTAGCCTGGTTAATCCTCACATCCATTGTCTCCTGAGCACATTGTTTTTGAATATGAACTTCTGGCAAATATTAGAGGAGGATGGTGATGGTATGAAACAACAGACTTTGAATTATTATGATTTTGTTTGAAGAAACAATTAAAAAGTTTCCGTAGTGCAGATCTGAAGATTTTTCCAGATATAGCATATAAGTAAAAGTTAATACAGTTGTTTAATTTGCTTATGCAATAAAATATCTCTCTTATTGGCCAAAGATGGGGGGCATCTTGTTTCTTTATGAAGTAATATGCCAGAATCATGTCACAAAAGTACAGCGGCCATGCCAAGAAGACAAAGGCTAAAGATGTTGCTATGAACAATCCATTTGTTCTGGCTGTGTCCATTGTTGATGAGGCTCCCAGGTTTTCTTGAATATTGCGCTGGTTTCTTAGTTTGTGTACTATCAATGCACTGATGATTAAGACACCCAGAGACATTAAGTTGCTGGTGATTGCAAAAACATAGAAAATTATACCACTTATTACTTTCATCTCTTCTGGGGACAGCAGCTTGCATTCTTCTATTTGTGGGATACGAATGCTTGTCCAGCCAGCTAGAAGCAAAACGCATATGAAACTTGCCCTGTATGCCATTTTTCGTTTACAGAAAATCATCCCTTTCAGTGGGTAAAAGATCAAAATGAAACGTTCCACTGCAATAGCCACCACAAATATAATGCACAGGTAGGAGAGTAGGTCATTAAACCATAACAAGAAGATTTCAAAACTGCAATTAAGAAAGAAACCATGTTTGTTTGCCACACATGCCAGCGATTGGTTGATCAAAATTCCCTGATCAGCAAATGCCATGAACATAAGAAAAATAAATGTTGATTTTCTCCTCAAAACTTTGTTCCATAAGATGACGACAACAGTGAACACGTTTCCTATCCCGCCAAATACTGTCAGTCCATACATGAGATTACACCAGCAGTCGCCCAGTGAGAGCCAGCACTGTGTAAACCAGCCCTCAGTGGGGAGCTCAGTTGTGTTGCTCAAAATTTGACCACCCACTGTATACAAGTCATCTGTAACTCTAGTTGTGACATTACCATGGTGATGTTCAGTCATGGCAACTTGGAAGGGAGATGTCTTATCCACCATTGTGTCCCCAACTTTGCTTTTTTTTTTTTTTCACTTTTAGGGTGATGGCTGCCGTCTTAATTTTATGATATGCTAATTTGGAGACTTTTTTCCCTGATTTCAAGATTGTTGCACTTTCCAAAATGTTATCTGTTTACAGTGAATATTGAGAGTTGTCCTTGATTTTGAACATTTTGTTCCCCTTGTTTACAGTAAACACTGCTAGTTTTCCCACAGGATCGTCAACACAGTTCCAGCAATAGCATGGGTTACTAGAATATACAATACATCACCTTTCAAGGCTGTTTTATCACTTCCTTCAAGAACCAATGAGTCTCCCCAGTATTTGAATGTATATGCATATGCTGTAATCTGGCTGAAAAAAAAAAAAGAATCAAAGCAAAAGTTCTTCTTAAAAGCATATCTTAAGACACAGATTCTAAAATGCAAAGATTGTTGATTATACAGCCTCAGTTCTAATTACACTGATTGGAATTCCAGAGTATTTTTTTCATTTTTAAAAGAGATGTAACACATGACATTAACTTATAATGTTTTATTTTAAGTCCAAATGTGCACAAATAGTTGTCTCTGTAGCTATTAACAGCATTATCTGAACTAAATATCAAAATGTTGGCCCTATAATATTTTTTAAATATGCAACAGCTTTAAAAGTATTTCATTTGAATCTGAATATCAGTTTTTTTACACTCCAACAGTGATCATACAGTATCTCTAGATTGTCATGTAACATTACATACAATATGAGACAAACCTTAGTTTTAAAGTAACCAAATCCAGAGTGATTTTGTTGTAAGATTGCTCCAGTTTCTAATTTCCTATTTTTGGGCCTCTTTTTGAACTGTTCCCCTAATTTTAATGCCTTTAAAGTAATCTTATGTGCCCTCTATATGTGTGCCACCTGCTTCTGTACAGTGCCACAATTTCTTGGTTAAAAAATTTAGATTGCATATGTTTCCAATATCCGTGGGCATTATGTGTACACAAGTTTACCCATTGCCACACCCACACAATCACACACCTCCAGGTAACCATTATATGTAGCCAGTGAATTAATATAAGTAACCAGTGGATTATAAATGCTAGTCATTAAATATCTTGTTTCTTTGGATTTAATGCAGTTACAGAACTTTTTTTTTACCAAACTGTATATTCATAACCCCATGTGCAGTAGTAGTTCCCATTTTTTTATAATGTAATTCAAATAATATTTTGAAACATAAAATTGCTTCACAGCATATGACTTTCCACCCATTTTAATTGTGGCTTTTCTGAATTTTATATGCTCAAAAATTACACAGAGTCTGTAGCTGTTACATATGGACAACTTACCTGTGGTTTCCGGGCAGTCTTAGCTGGCCCAGCAGAGGACCACTTAATACACAATTGTCTCTGTAGTTAACTGATAAAGTGCTTCATGTATGATAACTTTTTTTTTTACTTTTTCTGTCGATTGGCAAGCTGGTCTGATAATGGAGATAATTCAGTAATTAATCCCTCTGAAGTATTATGAGCGATCCTGTTTCCTTTGATTTTATATTCCATTTAAGGCATAGTAAGTTGCGAGGTTTTTAATATCAAGGAACAGATCATCTTTTTAGATTGCTCCATTTACTGCAGCTTCCTTTTTTTGATTCCTAATACTTAGTTTGATGGAAATTTTTCTACGAGCCATCAAAAGAATCAATTATCTGTAGCTGTCTGTAATCCAAGAGAGTTTCATCTTGTGAATGAATGAGGAGAACTACGTACTTGATCCAATGCAGTCTGTGGTTTTTATGCAGTCAGCATCAGCTGCTGGGCATGCATGCAATTTACTTGATGCTTGTGCTACTCCTACTGCCTCTCCAACTGCCTTTATATACTGCACACGCCTCTGCTTCATTGTGATTTGATGAATGCTAGCATTGTACAAACACATGAGTGCAGGTTTCTTAGAACATTAAACCTCTTTTTGACACAATAGATGAAATATCTATTTTATCGGGATACTGAATAACTATAATTATTGTCACCAAGTAGAGGTTTTTTAATGGTTGTGGAAATTTTGAAGATTATTTGAAATTGCTAATTATGTTAATCTTTTTAAGCATTGTTAGAATTCATTACATATTCCCTGGATTTTCTTTAATTGTTATATTGTTGCTTGGACAAATAAAATGAAATGAAGAGAATGACAATGCAAAGCAATACAAGGGCAAATCAGATCTCTCCTCAGTCAACCACACTGCAACAGATCACATAACACATATAAATAGATTCTGCCCAAGTTGATTTTTTGACCTCTGCCAAGAACTTTTAACTGATAACTTGTATTAGTTGAGAGCAGATTTAGTGAAGAACAGAAAGACAGAAGCATGAAAACTGCCTCAATAAATCTCACTAGAGTTTTGAGTCAGCAATTGGTCTTGTTTCAAGTCTGCATGACAAGGAATTGGTAAACAGTAAAATGTGTCATATTAGTAGAGTTATGCAATGTGACACAAAAATCAAGATTATAATATATATGTATGATAGCACCAATTTAGACGTTCACAGTTGCAATTGTATTCAAAAATTCATATCATACACATACAACTGTGAAATGGGCGGAAAAAGTGCCTCACATATCATGCAGCTTTTAAACACATCTGAAGTGGTCATGTTGTTTGTGCATATTTTTTTGTGCAAAATTAGAACATTTTTATGGTCCAGTAGTGGTAGCAACAATATTTTAAAGCAGGACATTGTATAGTTCTATTCTACACAGTAAAAGCAGTTCAAATATTATATAGCAATATAATCTTCATGATTCCAAAATTATGAATCATTTTGCCCATTGAAAAGATCCGATACCATAGATTTTATTACAAATAAAATTAAATTACACCAATTTTCAATGGACCATTTTAAACAAGACTGCCTGACACAGGTTAAAAAGAACTTATCAAGAATCTGTTGCACTTAATTGTTCTCCTTACTTTTGTCAATAACTACACCAATTTTGATAATTTTGTCTCTAGCAGTTACAGAGTTATCCCCCAAACAGATTGCTTCCACACCCAATTTGTAATTATATGCTTCCAGGCACTTCACAGGTAAAATGGACACATTGCCAGCTGTACAATGTCATGTATTTTGATTAGCATTGTATATGCCAATAATAAGAAACTAAATAATAAATTGCCTAAATAAACAGAAACCTTGGATTTTGTGTATTATTCTGCACCTCAAGCTATATTTCAAGGTATATATACTTTACTGCTCTTTAGTGGTCTATAACAGCTTTATACAGCTATGCTGCCTTTTTTTATATAATTAGTACCACCTGTTATATTCTTAGCCTTATCCTTTAGGTTCCCTTTTATGCTGCCAAACATGTAATGTGAGAAAAAAGTGAAGGCACTTTTTATTTACCATAAAAAGCTGCATTTATCCCATATTTTGTGTATTGATTTCTTTGTGCTCCTTCAATTTTCAATTTTGCTGACCAATATTGACGTGCAGGAAGATCAATGCAGGTTTTGCATACTAGCTAGTAAAATTCAACTTTCACCAAGTAAAACCAGATACTACTGCTTGTTAACTACGTACATGCACTCTCTGTCTCTCTGTCTCTCTCTCTCTCTCTCTCTCTCTCACACACACACACACACACACACACATTCTGAAAACCTGTCGGTCCATGTCATAAACATTGCTTTGCCATTAAACATATTTGTTACCACCATAACTACCAAACTGTACTTAGTGTTATGTTTTTTTTTTAATTTATTAGGTTTTGATTAGAAAAAAGGCACATTTTCTTCTCTTTATTGTCTGAATGCATTGTATTTGATATCTGATACTTGCCTTAATCAATTTAGTTCATTTTTTCTGTTTCTGTAAAGGAATGTTATCTGACAGTTATATCAGATAATGGACAGACTTTATTTGAAGAAAAAAGCATGATGCATTTGTAGAGTTCAAGATAATTTTCTCTAAGCAAGGCCATTTCAGCTATTGGATCTCTGCTGATGTTATCCTGCTAAAAACTGATTGCATGGACATTTCAAGCTTTAAATTTTAATAACCCTTGATCTACTTTTTTTTATTCCTAATATATGTAATACTTTTCATTTTGTACAGAAAAGAACACCATCCTTCATTCTGAAAAAAATGATTTCATTGCAGCATTTGGTGGGAGTCTTTTTCTTGTTGACAAACAAAGAGAATGTAAGGCACAATATTATCAGATTGAGTGCTGTTCCTTTGGCCTAAAAATGTAAATGTAACTGGACTTGCAAAAAAACACTGACACATGTTCACAGCTTATTTTAGTACTGGTCGAGAACCCATGCTTTGTATTTGATCATGTCAGGGACGGGAAGTACAAGTCATGTCAGAAATGGCAATTTGTCTTAATATTTAAATCATTGACTTGGAAGCTTTTTTATGTCTCTGATTTTTAAATATATAAATGTATCTCTGGCTATTGTAATGATTTTATGATTGATGGATGCGTATTTCTAAGAAATTGTTGGCAGAATTTTTTTCTTGAGTTTTAAAATAGAATCAGAATGTCTGGTGCAGTGATTGATATTGCCGGTAGATAACTAAACACTCAGGAATTGATAAGAAATAATGATAAAATGATGTATTTTGACTCTTTGGTGTCATTTGATAGATTAAAGAATGGAATTCTAAGCAAATGAAAAAGTAGTCTCATGTGTAAAGGTTAACATGTCACGGGCAAATTTCATTACAAAAAATATAACAGTTGTCTATTAAAAATGCACAAATTTGGATACCCTTTGTATAGAACCTGAACAAACAAAAATTGTTGTAAAGGCGTACATAAAACCCAAAAAAGAGTGTCCATTCCATAGAAGTAAAAGAGTAGAAAGAAAATGTATAATTAAAGTATGCATCATGTAATATAGACATTCACTAAAATGATTCAATTCATGATTCAATAAGTGTCCAATCCAAAACAGCTAGAGAAGCAGAAAATGTAGGGAATTTTAAACACTCTTTATTGAGAATGTAAGAAAAAAAAGGGGAAGAAAAAGAATTTTTTAATTGTTAATTATGTCATTGTGTCAGAATTTTAGGTTTTTTACTTGTCTTTATAAGCATCCGATCCAAAACAGCTGAAGAACTACCTGTAGTAACTGTACATAGAAGGAGGGACGCAATAAACTTATTTATCTAATTATTTTGTCATTTGACAAGTGCATTCATATATATTAACACTGATCTCAACTTGCATTTTACTCCTTCAGTATAATTTTGTTTTATTTATGCCCAGTCAACAAAAGCCACTATAGGATGTTCTAGTTGCAGTTGGTCAGAACAGAGCTAGTGCATGAAAAATGAATATTTCTGATGAGCTGTACTTGGCTATGAAACACATGAATGTTCTAAGAATGGTGGTAATAGTTAATTTCCTAATCTTGAGCATTTATATTGTTGCTATGCTATTCTCCTACATACTCACAAAAGGAGATTGGAGAAGATATAACAAGACTGAAAAAATTACGCTTGAAGTATATGCAATTTGACCAAATACAACAAGATACAACTGAAAAGTAATTTATTTCTTGGAAAACGTTTTAACTGGCAATTCACATGCAGGGAAGCAAAGAATTCTTCACAACATGTTCATTGATTTGCATTTTAGGTGCCCAGCATAACATTTTCCCATGAAAATTTTGTTGGGGCTAACAGTATTTTTCTTACTACCTAAGCTGTGCAGGCCAGGGTTCGAACAAACTGCTTTTTTGCTAGGAAAAGCATCAATCTGGGTAAAAAATTTGATCTCTGTACACAAAAGTTTCGTGGTGAAAGAAAAATTCCTGGTTACAGGCCTTCTGTGGTCCTCCTCTCTTCACACTATCCATAACTCTGGAACAATTTGGAGACATAAAATAACCTTTTTCAAATTCTGATGTACTTTCTAGAACCAGCTTCCAGGTTGTAAGCATTTCAAAATTATGTCAAGATGGTTGACAGACAGTGAGGTTCATCAGGAGCTGATAAATTACTATTACATTTGCTGACATTAATTCATGACACTAATCTGTTATAAAATAATCAAGAAGTATTTCTAATCTTTAGGTGAGTTAGATCAAAAGCCTCTGTGGTTTGTGTACTTTTAGGTAAAAACATCTTTGTATAAAAGGGTGGCAATTTTATTATGACCATTCCCCCATCTCTCTCTCTCTCTCTCTCTGAAGTATGGTTCAGAACAGATTCCTCATTATCTCAAAAGATGTCATTTATTTCATCAATGCACAATGCACCCTTGTCAAAATTTGTGAAATTTTAATGCTAAATATCTCTCAGACCAAACGGATTATGTTACTTATGAAAAGTTACTATAGAAGTCAAATTTCAAATATGACCCTGGATTTGACCTTTATTTCAAGGCCAAATGGGCCAATATTTTGTAAAAAAAAAAACATTTTCTGTGAGAAAATATTTATTTGTGTCATTTTTCAGAAACTACACAGACCTACAATGCTTTCATATTATAGTGAGGAGCTGCATTTGGGTTCTCCTTTCATCTTCGAGAGTTAAGGGTCAAGGTACAGGAGATACAGCCATTAGCCAAAACTGAAAACTCTGCATGTCAGAATTTAAATCATGATTCATCCAGTTGTGTTATTCAAAGACAAAAATATTAACTCTAATACTGGACACTCACATAGATCATGCCAGGAAAGATGCCATATAAGACCATTGTTATACAACAATCAAAGACACTTATAAATCACTGAAACGCCCAGTTGTATCTTGATAAGTCAGACCACAACACATCCATCTCATCCCAGCTTATAAACAGCAGTTGTAGCATGAAGAGCTGAGTAATTCATCAATAGCGTGTAGACGCTGTAGAACCACTTCGCAGCTGCTTTGCATGTACTGATTAGGACTTATTTTGGCTGATTCCGCTGATCTTGATGAATGCTCTGAAGAAAAAATTAACCATGACATTCCCTTTTTTTTTCATTTGTAACCTTTTTTGAGGGCAAGTCCCCTCGTTGGTGATAATACAATGCAAAGTACTGTTATTTTTGTGTGTAGATTTTCCCTTGTACTATTTCTAAAATTATTGAGTACAATATGAAGTCAGAAAGTTTTCATTTATGATAGATCCAGAAATTTTGATTTACCTGTTGACTGTTTCGTCTGTTCTCTCTGACAGACTTGGTCACAATTGAATTACCTGTTCAGGTGAAGGTGGACAGGTAATTATCTCAGTCTTGATAATGACTTGTTAGTCCCTCTCGTCCCCCGTCCCCCCAGGGTGGGTTTGAGAATGTCATCATACATGGGACAGCTTGTGTGCTCCTTCATCTCTGTTCATGGTGTGTTTCTTTCTTCTTATCCAGATGGATTCTAAAACTTTGCGTTAACTGTAATAATTTTCACTGGTTAGCACTTTTACATTGTCCCATTTTGGCACATGGTTGTTATCTGACATATGATCTGTGATGGTGGATTTGTGTAACACTCCTGTCGACATAGAGCGATTGGATCTGGTGTTGACTCCCTCACTTACATTTTCCTTTACATCTTTCTTGTGTTCCTCTAGCCTTGTTTCTAGTTTTCTTCTTGTCTCTCCAACATAGACTCTGTTACAGCTCACACACCCGATTTCATATACTATTCCACACTTCAAGTCATCAAGTCTGTCAGTGTCAAGGACCAGCTAGGCTCTGGGTTGATGGTGTCAGGGACCAGCTAGGCTCCGGGTTGATGGTGTCAGGGACCAAATGTTGGATTTCTGGGGATTGACACGTCGGCTGATACTGAAATGAAAATGGATAATTCTTATAAAAAGCGAAAGTCATCACAAGTGAAAATGGCATAAGCTGAATGATTTTTCTATAGTATCATAACATGGGTACTGCAAGGAAGCCTCTCTTGCCTTCTTCAAATGTATATCTATGCCTTGATTTTTTCCATACCTTCAAGCCAATCTATAAGTACCCAAATCCTTTGGCACTTTATCAATGTCTTCTTGACCTGGCCTTCAAAATCTCCGGCCTATGCCCCTCATGGTTATTCATACATCACACTAAAATCACTTTTTATGAAAATGTACTATGTAAATAGTTTAATGAAAAAATTCACCTAAATACTTAAGGTACAATTACTGAAGAGATACACAGGATAATCATGCTTACATTTCTATAGTAGTTTACACTGTGAATGATATTGACAGTTATTATGAAAATGCCACAAATGGCATCACAAGAAGAACTGGGTAAAGGGTTGTTATGTGGACATGTTGAAATTGTATCACAATCTTTTGCTGTAGGTTACTGGGAAATTTTGTTAAAATTTAGCAGTGAGAATGATCTTTCTCTGTTTAAGTTTCTCCCTATATTTGCCAGCTTTTGAGTCAATTGTTTAGAACCAAACCAGTTCTGCCATTACCCCTGTGCCAATCTCCTCTGTGTAGTGTTCAGTTTGAGTTAATTTCAGGTACTTTTCTTTCATTTAGAATTGACGTGCATTCAGGACTTTTTAAATGTCTTTTTAGCACGAATACTGGAAGATAGTGACCGAGCGCCAAGTTCATGTTGCTGTCCACGCTGGTCATGTAGGGACACAGCACTGGGGCAGTGGATTCCCAAACAAAAGGGAAAATCAATATTATAGGTAATTTACTCTATTTTTGACATTACTTTTCCTTATAAAATGGGAAATTGAAATCAGAAGTTCTCTCTAAGAAACTGTTTTAGTATATGACAACATGAGTATTACCAGAAACTGTAGAATGGTCTGTTTATATTTCAGTGTGGAATTTGCCAGAATATGGGGATTTAATTGATATGTTACAATGTGCTTGTAACAATATAAATGCAGTTAGTCAAAACTGGTGGTAAACACCTATTTAAAATAGGGAAAGATGATCTGATGTCTTGCAGGTACAAAAAATAACAACACAAATTCCTTTGTGTGCAGTTTGAGTCATCTGTGGAGGTAAAACAAGATTGTGTGACATGATCAGAACAGATTGTTTTTATTTTCTCCAAAAGGAATCATATCTTTTTTCTTATGTTTTCTCATGGTGCACAATAACACTGATATTCTCATATGTTTAGATCATTTCTCTGAGGTTATGACTGCGCTTAAGGTGCTCTTCATATTATTCACCAACCAACATGAATTTTTGTGGGGTAAAAGAAAATTTTTTCGTACACAAAAATCATTGCTTGACCATTCCCTGAATTTGGACTTGGATGCTTTATTCCATTTTTAATTTAATAATTGGCAAGTTATTTAGAATGACAAAGCATTCTTTCATGGCCTCACAAGTGAATGGCACAGTGAAATGTACTGTGGCCCTGCACCATGTATAATACATACATTGCAAGCTGCCAAGATGGCTGAAAAGAGGATAATGACACTAGGTACCCAGCTTTTATTTAATTGATTTATCATCTTAAGGTCTTAATTGGGAAATATAAGAATCTTTGCAAGATATAAATACAACTGTGGGGGATTTTCAAATGCTTGGTTTCATTACCTTATAGGGATAACAACTGTTCATTTTGGCCAAAAAATGAATTTTCCTGGGGCAAAAGACAATTTTCCATACTTCCCAATGATTAACGAATCCATTCCCACATTCAAAGTTAGTCCCCATTTTTTTTTTTTTGTTTGTTTGTTTTTTTGTTTTTTTTTTTTCTAAAAAGTTTGTTTTTTTTGTAATATTCTCTTAAGAGATTATTACAAAGTGTAGTCATCTATGGAGGTCACATGATGTGATGGCAAGCACAAACTCTAGAATACATGCGTTAACTGCCTTTTTGGTGAGTTGTTTGCAATGTATTTATAGTGAAATATGGATATATTACGAACAGTTGTTATCCCTTTAAATAAATAGTATACTTAGTTATAGTTATTAAGATTACATGACTTGTTACACCTGTATGCAGCTAAAGATTTGCTAAAGAGGGTGTTACATTCACCTTTTTCACCATACACTGCCAATATTTTACAGGTCATTGCATCATTTTTTTTCCTGTGTATTTGCAGACATGGTTGGAACTTCAATAATGTACCTGAAAATGCGAATAATTTGCTGAAAGTCTTGGGGACTATAGAAAGTGAGTATTCATGATATTATTGATGATGATTCAAAATACTACTACATGAGTATTGACTGCATTAAGCTAGTAAAATACTTGAGAATGCAATCATTAACTTTGGTATAATCTGTGTCAGCTGTTTATTGTATGGCAGTCTTGTTTGGTTTTTTGAAAATTGAACTTAGTCCATTATTTTCTCCTAAAAGAAGTCACCTCTTTTTCTTATCCCTGAAAGTAGTGCAATTTTAGAAGGATTCTGTGTTTGTTGGGGGGTGGGGGTGGGGGGTGTTGGAGTATGATATGATGTGATTTATTCAATATTAAAATTTAAATAACATAAAATATGTATATAAAGCATGATAAATACTAGTATTTCCATTGTGGTCCGCTTATTTCCATTGTGGCACTCTAGTTTATATGGGGACATGTCTTGTTCTCTTTATGCTAGATTCCTCTCAGTTTATGTGAAGCAGTTCCTGTAGAACTGATATAAAGGGAATATGTAAAACATTTGGTCTTGTAGGTGTCACCACCCCTACTCTCCACATAGGCATGCTGTTCTCTACCTCCTGCTGGTCCCGGGACCCCCACTTGCTGCCATATATTGTGTACAATCACACAGGTGCTGATGTCATTTGGTAGGTATGAGGTCATGTACCAGTTAGCAGGACACTATCAATTAAGCCAATGGTGTGTTTAAGCTATGAAAATACAGGGAATCCTCAGAATGTTGCTTTCCAACCCAGCATCTATACATTGGTTTGACGTGTATTATGATGTAACTAGTACCAGTATATCATACAGAAGGGGATGATTTCATAAGATCAGTATTTACATCATATGACAAACTGTGCAACAACCATATAGTGCTCATATCAAGCAGAATAATATATTATAATGTAATAATTAAAGCATATAATAATAATAATAATAATATAATAAAGCAGATTTATTGATATTGATGCACTGGTTATAAGATCAATCAACTAATATAGGTCCTGATTTAAGTATAACTAAATTTTAAATTTAGGTATTGTATTCCTGGAAGTGAAACACAGAAGTTTCAAACTGCAATGAAGAAACTAGTCCCCAGTCTTGTGACTGATCAGCCTGTCTGGTTACCTGAAGATACAGTAATGGTGAGTGTGTCTGCTGTTCTGATAGCAATATCATGTACACAAGATCCACAATGGTTGTGCCTCCAAGTCTTACCTAGCACACCCTGAAACCATCTGGTTTGACCTTCAGCTTACCATCATCATTGTGGTTTTCCAGATTTCTCCAAGATTACTGCTTATGGAAGGTGTTTCTGTGAACAGGACTGTGCAGAGTGCAGGGCAATTTATAGCAGTCTTCCCAGAATCATTTACTGCCACCTTGAGCTGTGGGTACAATGTCTTAGAGTCTGTCCACTTTGCTCCATCTAGCTGGATTCCACTGGGGAGAAAAGCTGATGGTGTAAGTATGTGGCTCACCAGCAAATATATAATAAATAAAAAAATACATATATAGCTGTTGTTACCTAAATTGTTGTTGTCATGAGACCCTTTCTGAAGTGCATGACCTATGTCCAGCTAATCACTAACCATTTTCCCCAAGTTGTTGTTTACACACATACAAAATCTACACATTTTGCAATTGCTAATTACTCTCTGGTTAGAGGGTGTCCAGGTTTAGAATAAAGCATTTTTTCTGATGCATTGATACGTGTGCTGTTAACAAAGTGGCTTTCAAGCCTGAACGATGATTGGAGAATGTCGTAGTGCAGTTTCCCGTGGCTGAATATAGTTGAACAATTTTTTTTTAATAAAGAACAGCCAATTCCTAAGATTATACTGACTTTAACTAATAGTCAGCTCAACTGTTGAAAAGTCTAATACTTAGACAACAGTATTTTGAAATTTGTTAAAGACTTCCTTACAGTATGACAGATATTGATTTTGATTTTACAATGTTTACCAAGTTTCTGATATTTGCACTGGCTTTCACTGTCATAACGTAATGTCTCAGATCTGCACTTCAAGAGAGATTGACAGCAGTGTCAAATTTTACTTAGTGGGAATCAGTGGGATGTTTCAATTTTCTAAGGGTCAACCCGTTAGGTTACTCCTGGCCCTAATTACATGTAAAATTTTATATGGTGAAATTGTATCTTAACAAGGGGATTGGCATGTTAGTGTTTCACATATCAAACTAGGGTCTTTGTTTGATGAGTCGTCATTTTAAATGTTTTCATCAAGTTAAATGCACTGTTAGTACTTTGTGACAACAGGAGTTTCACAGATAATAAGAATGTTTATCAATAAACTGAGTGTCACTGTAATAATCAAGGTTGTTTTGATGTGATGTTACAGTTGCTGTCAGAGAGCAGTGAGTCTCAGTTATTCCCTGTGGAGCAGTTGTTCTGCAGTCTTGTTAGAGATGACAGGACACCTGTGGACACCTTGAAACTGGTACTGCCAGAACTGACCGCTGTGATGTAAGTGCACTGCTAGGATAGAAACAAGGTTTACAAAAAAATTAATAACAATCATATCATCATGTACATGCTGGCTGAACTTCAATATTGCTGTGATTTTTTCCTGTATTAAACAAGATACATACTGTACATGATTTCTAAGTTGTGTACTGAAGAAGAAACATTGAGGATTTTTAGGATTATTTTTGAAAAGAAATTAGGTTACACAGCTTCTAATTAACAATATTTCGTATCATATAATCAGCATGAAACAAGTTGTTTATTTGAAGAAGTACATGTAAAATTGGAACATTTGAAGGAATCTTGTACATAGCCTTTTATACACTACTATCAAATGATCAGCATGAAAGACTTTGTTGTGTGTTTGTATCATGTCTAAACATGTTGTCTGTTTAGAGAGGAGGAAAATTCTGCGCGCCAGCAGCTACTGGAGGCTGGTCTCCACAGCTGGGAGAAAATGGAGCTTCCTGATGACCCATTCCCTGGGGGTAAGAGGAAGAAGTCCTTTGAGACCTTGGAGGAAGAGGACAATGTATGTGAAATATGCAAGAAAATTTGCTATTTTTCTATGGTAAGTAAATATTACAAGCCCACCCATGTGGATCAGTCTTGTTTCACACATAGAAATAAATTTCCAATAACATTTTATTGAAATTATCTTACTTTCCCAACCCCTCAAGCTGATTGAAGCATTTTATTTGATGACAAAATTTAGCAGCAAAATACAAACTAGATGTCTAATTGGAGAGTAAATAGATGAGAAATGTGTAGTTTATAGCAATGAGGTTCTTGCCCAGTGTTGATAATTAGACCTTGGAGTATAGTAAAGACTGAAGGTTGGGCATTCTGTGACAAAAGCAAAACGCCAAAAAAATATTAATATTAATAATATACAAGACACCAAAAATGGCACATTTACAGGAAAGATGAAGGAATTTTTTTTTCATTGACAACTAAACATAACAGGTGGCAAAAGTTTTTCTTCAGAATTCTTTAAAAAGTCTGTGATTTTCACATCAACCTCAGGTATGGCCCGTCTTAAAGAAGTAAATGTTTTTGAAACTCACAATTTTTTGCCTTTGTTTTTAACCAACCATCAATACGCATATAGCACTGGCATTAGATATGCTATATGAGTAAGCCAAGAGCAAGCTTACAAGAGAAATTGAACATGTATACATGTATGCTAAAGAGCAAAAATTTTTCAAACAGACTTATGCCCATATAATACATAGTTTATACTTAAATTAAGTCAATCCTTTGTTATAAAAACTCTTAAAGTTTCAACAACAAGATAAATGCATTTTAAAGAAGGTCATGAGTGACCCATGGAGACTGGCCCTTGGTGGATTGAAATATTTCACAATACAGTTCTCTGTGACGAAATCTCATCACTAGCAGTACTCGACTCTGCTGTGAAGTCTCTTGTACTGAAGGTAGGGAAATAAAGCAGCTAGTCAACGTCTCTCAAATTGAAAGTCAGAAGAAAAAGTCCAAAGAACAGCATGTTTTGTGATAAGCAGAATTGTCAATAATACTTCATAATGGAAATCTGCATCAAGATAAGAGTGTTTAATATTGTGTGTTTGGTATCTCTGTACACGTCTAAAAGAAAAACAATTAAAAGTTTTAACTAAATTAATCAGAAGTCAAGGTGAATCCTCTTTCAGGTGTGAAAGCAACATCATTTCTGGCACTTTTTCCAGCAACACATTTAATAATATTAATAATAATAATTGAATAATAATGATAATAGTATAATAATAATATTTAATCGACTTACACACACACACACACACACACTATATATATATATCAGAAATTTGAATACCGACAGAGCTCTTAAAAGTGAAAAAGAAATAATAATAACAATAAAATCCTGAAGTTTAAGATCTAAAAATAAAATGATTAATAAGATAATGTATTAAAATAAAAGATAAAATTAAAAACTAGAATTAAAACTGACACATGGTAAAAACTTTTTAAAAATATCTTATTTCTTTTGAAAGTTAAAAGTCAATACCACATATAAAGAGCAGGGTGCAGGTGAATACAGTTTTATCTACCTACCTGTACAATCCCTAACAAGAGAACAATTTGCAGTCATTAAATGGGGTGCTTCTTCAGGTGTGCAAACTATGCCTTCACAATGAATAATAATTTATAATTGTTTGTAATTAGAATTAGTAGATGTGCTTGGACTTGGGTGTCAACTTGGGTATAAGGCAGTGTAGAATGAAATATCATGTGCCTGATAAATAAAGGAATGGGACAAAATGACAATAAGAGAAAAGGAAAAGAAAATTGAAGAACTACGTAGCTTACCAACAGAAAACAATTTATAATGAGGTCTGCTTCAGTCATCATTCAGGTGTGAAAACTGTGTTGTTTATGACACTTTCTAGAACCATTTTATCTACCAGGACAATCTCTGCTGTTCCTCAGCGATTGCTTTTGATTAGACATTGTGGATGGGCTTGGGTTTAGGTGTCAGTTTTGGACACAACAACAATTCAAACAAATTGTGGTTTACAGTGTATATAATATTATATATATATTGCTCTGCCTATAACTATCAGTATCTGTAGTATCTCTTACTTTCCAAATGCTTCAGAACATAAAGGAATCACTTAATATCATTAGTGAAATGCAAACTAATAACATACAAGCTGAACTTCCCTTTCCACAATTTTTCCTCTGTCATGGTACTTTTTAGGTCTAATCTTAGTCAAGCAAGCTACTACTATTCATCAATGTCAAAGCTTACAAAAATGTAAATTGACAATTTTTTGAGGTGGGATAGGCCAATAAGATGATAAATAACACACATAAATAAAATACTTAAAGGGTAACTAACAAAGTGTGCCTGCTATGAATATTGAATGGTGGGCTTGACAGGATGGCATAATTGTTGGCCCGTATTGCAACTAGTCTACGTCACACAGCAGTGCATCCAGGAATTGTATGAAGTCAAAATGGCGATTTTCTCTCCTTTTAGATATAACAAATCAAATGACTAAAGCTGAAAACATAGTGGTAAGACATAGGGATGCCCTTTACTAATTAGAAATATAAATATTCATAAAAGTTTCAAAATTGGAAAAAGGATACCCAAAACAAACAAAAAAAAGATATAATTTTAACTTTAACCATGTGAAATACAGTTTTAGCTTTACTACCCAGTAGGTGTGGTGTTAACAAATGTGTTAGATGAAAATAATGTGTATATGCACTGGTAACCAGAATATAAACAGACACTTGTAGTTGACAGAAAAATTTTAAACTTTATCACCATAGGTACATTGTTTATAGATGTCAATGAATCCATAGACTGTTTCTTGGAATTTCTTTGTTTAATGACTGTATATGTGCCATCTTTAATGTCTAGTTCCAAAAATTAAATCCCAGTAAGTGTAATGAACAGTGTTTTCCATGGTTTTCAGTAAATGTACCCAAGTTGCATGTACTGTATGCAGGCAGAATATACAAATTTTAAATATGATTTACTTCAGTAAACTTTAAAAAAATAATGTAGTTCCATTAAGCTACAAAGATTATCATATCAGACAGGGCAGAATGTGAATCTTTAATATCTTTGTTGCCATTTGTTTGTGCTGCTCATTCATGTACTATTTCCACCTGTTTGCCTTCTTCCTCAGGTGGTGAATGAGAGCGAGGATGCTGTGTACTGTTTGAAGCATGCATTACCACATGTACAGAAGAAAAAGAATCTCAAGGCATGTAAAGTCATGTTCAGATGCACAGAAGTGAGTATGCATGCCTTAATTGTTCAAAATGTTTTGAATCGTATATGTTTAAAATTGGTTGGGCTCATGGTTATTTAACAGGCTTAGTTTTACATGCTATCAAGACAGTATGAAAGGGAATTACTTGTAAATTATTTAAAGCATTGAAATGTAAATGTTAGAACAGTTTTATAATAAATGGTACAGTACATAAGCCCAACATTATTTATATCATGCATTGGAATAAATCATGTTTACACCAGGCCTTTCAACAGGTTGAGAAATCTTCAGATTAAAAAGAAAACCTTGAGATTTGGTCAAAAACCAAGGAGACATAGTTTACCTTCCCTGGTTATAAAAAAGGCAAAATATTAAGACAGGTTGGCATAATGCAAGACAATGAAATAAGCTTAAGTCATACTTCCTCATTGAAAATTTTGAAGATGAAGGCTTCCAAAGTCTTCATGGAAGGTGCTCAAACCCCTTGTTAGAGCCTGCTGTTGTTTCTCACATTGGCAATACAGTTATTTACTCAGACATTCACTTTCAATGTTTTCTTGAGAAAAACTGAACAATCTGTGGAATCTAGGTTAAATTCATCAGAGTTGGAAGGCCAGTTCCATGCATGAAAGTCTGATCTACAACTGGCTGTTTTGAAGTATAATTCCTTATACAGCTCCACAGTTTGTTAGGCTTTTTTCAATGTGACTCTTGGAGAACAAGTAGATTTTAGTTATATGATTGTTATTCCTTTTTGTAGCAAAGAAATATTTTGTTTTTCAGAAGGAACTCCAAAGTGTAATAGACAACACCAGGGATCGCATAGAAGCACTCAGTAATACCTCGACATCATCCAGGAAACGCCAAGCAAAAGTTAAAGTTTGCTGATAGGTTATGCATATAGTGAAAGATTCTTACAACATACAGTGAACACACCATATGTAATTTTGCTGATAGGTTATGCATATAGTGAAAGATTCTTACAACATACAGTGAACACACCATATGTAATTTTGCTGATAGGTTATGCATATAGTGAAAGATTCTTACAACATACAGTGAACACACCATATGTAATTTTGGAACAATGATGGACAAGAACTTTAAAAAAATATAAGAAACATAACAGGAACAGTTAATAAGCTTTCAGACATACATATATTCTTAGTAGTTTATGGAAATAGTCTCTTGATTTTGTTTTCAACAAGGCATCTTCTACACAAGTACAGCTCTGCAAATAAGATGTAATACTGGTGCATTGTATATCACCATTGTGGAGGTCTTGGTCATGGAAGTGCCAATTGTGGAGTATGGATGACGAGACTGAACAGGAATTTTTCATGTGTCATCAACCTGTGTCATGTTTGAGAACTGGTGTGAGTGGAGGATGCTGGGTTCAGAATGGCATCCCTTCCACCAGGCTTATGTCCTATGCAAGATTGAAGCCTAACCACTGTACCAAACTGCCACAATTTCCCTATAAGTAGATTAGTTTATATTGCCATAGTTAATATGAATACCTGAAAACATAATTTGGTGGGTTAGTTGTTGCATGCATTTTCTGATAATTTTGTCAGTTTGTTTGTTTTTTTTTTTTAAATTAACTCTGATGGTTATTTATGTGAAACATGTTTTGTCAAGCAAATAGAACCCTGCTCTTGTTCTGCTCAATTTTGAAGTTTTAGGTTAAATATTTTTATTATCTAATGTGCATGCCCAGCGAGTTCCTGCCCACTGTTTAGTTTAGTACTTAGCTAGTTGGCTGTTCATTTCAAGAACTGAATTGTTACATGCATCTTCAGTTGGGATCCATAAAACAGCAGAATGATACTCTTGAACATCAAGGTATTTGCCTTTGAAGAATACAGTACATTACCAGCTACCCCTGTAGTAAGCATAGACATGGAATGACGGGGATGTAGTCAAACTGGATGTTTGAAATAATGGAAACCAAAACGAAAATGCCCAAGATATTCAGGTACTTTGGAGTTTGACAAGATAATTTTTTGTGGAATCAGTTTTCTTTTCTTTTATTAAAATAACTAAACTTATATTTTCTAAAGAGAAGTGTAAAAGACTTATATTAAATCGTCTTTTCCTATGAACTATGCTGTTTTATGTTTAGGTAATTGTTTCATTGGGTATACCTTGCTTTGATAATAATTAACATGAGGTCAGCTGCAGTAAAGTTAATTGATAGGAAATTGTAGGTTTTCATGAGCAGGATTTGTTAAATTTCAGTTTGAAAAATATTTTTGAAATGTTATAGCGAAGGACTTGCTATAATACATACGTATATCAATAGTTTTGTTTTCTGTGCCATTTTTACACTGAAGCACCATGTTAAATAAATTTTTGTTTTAACAGACTTTAAAACTGAAAGAAAATTAGTTTAGGTGGTATTTCCTTTTCCATGTTTTTTTAGGTTTTGATTTCATTTTAAAAAATACCATAGTTCAATTGTTTTGGTAAAATTTCTCTGAGTCCCATTTGTTTTTAAGTTCTTTTTGGACAGGCACAGTGTGTCTGGAAATACAACTATCACTGCATCTGTCAGCACTTTCCTGGAATTTTTATTCATGTACACTATAAAAAAGGAAAAAAAGTGTTCCAGAATTACAGGAATGATTCACAGGACTTGCTACAGCTTCAGTCTATTAAATTTATTGTGGAGAAAATACAACATCAGTCTATTAAATTTGTTGCGGAGAAAATAAGTTTGGCAAGTGAGAAAATTTCGCAATTGCCAGCCAGAAAACTTTAATACAGTGAAATCAATGGCTATTTTCATCTGTTTTGAGGTTGCAGCAGGTTGTCAATAAAGACATTTATCTGTATTATTTTTTCTTTAGACTTCATTGTTGTAATATTGTCATTCTTTTCAGTTCCTTTTTTGCAGTGTATCATTAACACCCAACAGTTTGCAGCAATTGTATTCAGTTTATAGAATATGTTCAACATTCTACTTAAATCAACTACAGGACAACTTTATGTTTACTTATGTTGATTGAAATCTTTTAGATGCAGAATATATCTTACTGCAGCACTGTCAAATTAGTTGTGTGGATAAAATGTAGTGACATAGCTGAATAAAATGTGCAGTTAAGTTGTTTATACAGTATATTTTCTTTCACAATACAGTCACAACAGACACGTATTTTTAACATGAAATAAAACTACAAAAATGTAAAGCAACTCACACTGTTGAACTATTTTCACTAAACGTCAAAAATCCTCAACTGTTACACTGTATTCCAACCAATGTGGCCCAGCCTTGGCAAGAACTAGCTAGATGCCCTTCTGCAACCAAAAATATTATCTTTCAAGTTTCCTTTGTGTTATGTCAGCATTTTTCGTTACTATGTCAACCTCCCCCCCCCAGCCACTTGCTACCGTTACATTTTATTCAACTAAGTGCAACCCAGCCACTGGGGCCGTCTTTGGCAAGAGCTAGATACATGCCCTTCAATAAGTGAAAATGGTCTTATTACTTTCCTTAAATCTATAGTAACCTTTTGTTAAAATATAACTTAAGCTCAACTTAAGTCACAAGAGTCTTAGGATTTTTTTTTAAATTGTAAAACTCAGAGAACCTTGGGACACAGACCATGTAGTAGAAAAAACTACGGTATTGCAACTTGAATGGTGAAATTCAAATACATACAAATTATGATAAAGTTTTCTATATATTACCAGTATACACATTTGCATGTATAAACAATACCATAGTGTCATATGTTCAACGTGACTGGATACTGCATCTCTGCTCTGTGCTGAGTGATTGCTATCCACTTCACTGCTTTATCACATCTCTTTTTTTGAACAACAGATAGAAACATTTATTTATCTGTACTGCTAATATTATTTTGCTGAGACACCAATATATGGTAAAGATGGAATTCCTGATATTTAACAGGTCTATGTTTCAGTTCAGCACATTGCAGTATACATACTATTCTACGTCATAAACAAACGGGACATTCTCCTCAGAAGTTATCTGTTGTAAATAAGACAAAGTAGAATTGGGTAAATACTACAATAAATGCTCGGAGGAACTTAAAAGAGCAAATCCTCATTTTTTTATGAGCAAACTATGTACTATCAGCATTAAAAATTGTTAATGCACCAATAATAAAACAAGCTTGGCAATTTGTAATTATGTCAGGTAAGGTTGTTTTCAGGAGATTGTTTCTCAAACTACCCTGACCTTAAAATGGCTATAGCCAATTTAAAAAATAAATAAATAAATAAGAGACACAACACTGCACATTGAGAGTTTAAGGGAGAAAAATAAATGTTTACATGATGAAATCATTGCAAGTTATCATGTAATTGAAATGGATAAAACGGTGCAGTGTACAGCTTTTTTTACTTTTTAAAAATATGGTTTAAATGTTAGAATGAGAATATTTACTACTGCATAAAAGCTATTGAATGCCCCTAGCTCGACCCACTTGAAAGCATGTGTCAAGATTTAATTGCTCTGCCCCCGCTGAAATGGTGCCCGTGGGGGGCTGAGAAGCCATTACATACTTGTTGTGAGATTACGCAGCTTGCTTTCTAGTGTGCGCCCTATTTGTTCCACAGGCTGTTTAGTCTGTAGATCAACTGGTTGTGAATGTTCTCTAAAACATATTCCAATCTTTAGGAGTCAAGATTAAAGCTGCATATTAACCAAGTACATATGTCAAGTTATTGCTGATAACCCTGAACAATAGCACCATAGATTTTCAAATAGTAGAGCTGAAAAATGAAAGTTTCATTACCTATCTTTAAAATGACAACCGAACAATTTTTTCTGGTTTCTGTGTATTACAGACTGAAAGAAAAAAGCAGCTGATAGATCATATTAGAAGGTGCCATTTTAAAGCTTTTTAGCTGCCTGAGTGATAACTTTTGGTTTTTTGGCATGTTGACTTTATTTGTTATGTAAGAAAATGGTACTGATAATATGTTACAGGGCATTTGCTCTTTCTCTTACTTTATCTTTAACTATCAGTAACAGATTAAAATATTAATGAAAAACATTTTGAGATTATCCTAGTAAAGCTATTTTCATTTTGATATAAATAATTTTAAGGTATCCTAGCTGAGATTACTGATAAATAGAATTTTTCTTTAAAAAATTCTCCATATTGCAAAACATTGCTCAACAAATTGCTACAAGCTTCAAAAGAAAAATACTGATATCAGGTACTTTTATTTTAGGGGTTTTAATTTTTTTAGGGTCAGAACTGAGAAAGACAGATATGCAGGATATGTAGACATCAAAAAAATATGACTTTGGGGCAATATCAAACACAGATAGAAAACCATTAAATATCTAAATTGAAATTCATGGCATTGGGCACTGTTAAATATTTCTTGTTTGACAAGCCAACTTTGTTGCTGGTAACTAACATAAATAATCTTTCAAATTACCTTATGGACTTCAATTCAAAATTTATCCTTGTACAAGCTAAGTGATTTTCCCTTGTAACAAACCAAATAATTTCTTCTTCACTAACTGCTTGCTGAAGCATGTCAATGCAGTCTGGCAACCCGCCCAATTTCATATTCACTAATTACCTGCATTAATGTATATTCCTTGCTGGCAAATGGCTCAAAGATTCTTAATCTCTAATGACCAATGGAAGGAGTTCTTCCTTTATACACTAGTATATATTTTTGAAAAATTGCTAATAAACATTTAAAATATCATTTTCAGCGTAAAGAAGCAATTACATTTCCTACTCAGTTTGCAGTTTCTTGGCTCCACATTAAATTGTGTAAAAAAGCATTGGGAATTTTGACACTAGTTAGTTGCATTCCTCTTTGACCGGGTGGATGATTCAGAATCACACCTCTCCAGCTATCTGTCCTATGGTCATAAGCTCGAGCAAAGTGATAAACCCCACCAACATCCAATTCACCACACACCAAGATCTCATCTTGAAAAGAAACAGCACCATCTACATGTGAAACCTCAGACATGGTGCACATTCCTGATCTGGCAGAGGGCATCACGGTCCAGTTCTGCAGTTCCCTGGGAAATACTTCTGTGTCACAAAATCTCATGGCTGCTCCATTGTGTGATGCACCTGGGCATGCAAGTCGACGTAAGCCTCCAAATACATATACACTGCCCTTGTGTCCTACAGCTCGAGCATCAAAACGTCGCTCTTTCATGGGAGGTACTGAGTACCAAGTTTCACATTTGGGATCATAACATTCTACAGCTTCGTAAAGTTTACCCATAATCCCCCCTCCTAGGACGTAAATTTTTTTATCTAGCACAGCAAAAGCTGACCATGCTCGTTTAAGGTTCATACCAGACACTGTTCTCCATTTATTTGTGTATATGTTATACTCTTCCACACTGGTCAGTGGATCTGACATATCATTGCTGCCTCCTAAAGCATAAATATGATCATCAATGGCAGTCAGGCCAAAGCCCACTCTGGCATGAGACATGGGGGCTATACTTGTCCACTGGTTGTTGTGTGGACAATAACGTTCACCGGTGTTTACAATATGGCCACTGGCATCTCGCCCCCCTATGGCATAAATGTAGCCACCTGGAAAACGAACTTGTTGATCAACAGTCAGACTTTGTGTTTGCAACAGTAAGTATTTACTTTAATTAACACCTGTTTGCTTAACCCCAGATAACTTGCTTAGAACTTATAATAAACAACTACTTATCACCAGAAAGGCAAACAGATATATGTTATGAGTGAAATAAAGGGAACAATAAAAAGTGCAGAAAATAATTATCTGGCCCATCCTTACCTGCGCTGACCACACTATGGCCAGCCCTGGGTGCCAGGAGTGGCTTCAGAGGTATCCAACTGACCCTGTGTCCTGTCTGGGTCTGAGAGCTGTTTGGTGGTACTACACAAGTCACTGTAGCCTTCACTTCCACCACGGGATCATTCCTACAATTTAAGTCACATGAAACTTTAGAAATTTTGAAATAATTTCCTATTTTTCTATCTCTGTCCTGTATTATGTGTCTGTACAAACTAAAAATAACCTCCTAAACATGCCCCTTAAAAATACAATTTACTGATCCAAATGTTTATTTTCCTGAGCTCCATGTTACATACCCTTCAACAGGCCCCTCCCCACCAACAGCAACTAAGACCTCAGAGTATCCTCTCCTCATCCACTCTGGTCGCTCCTCCCTGCTTCTCTGTAGGAACATCTCCAGCTGGGCCTCCTTCACCAGCCTGTTCCCCAGCACATGGTCCTGGAAATAGGCATCAGGCAGGGCCCCTATCCTCAAACAAGATGACAGGAGGATTTTCAAGTTTGACAGACGTTCACTTTCTTGGCCACACCATCTAATGATGCAGTCAAATATGGTCTCTTCATTGACTGAATTGATGGAATCTCGTTGCAGCAATTTCATAGTTTTCTCTGCAGACAGTTGGAGAAACTCTTCACCATCGATTATTTGACTAAAATAAGGATAAAATTTTGAAGTTCAATTAATTACTTTATGAGCAACTCCTTTGTGGGACTGTCAGTAGCTAATTGATCTTTTCAATGATGGAAAATGTTTTTTATAAATAATATACTTTTTAAATCATAATTTCTTATAATTAGAACAGTAAAAGCACCACAAATACTATACAGATATATTGTTTTTGTGATTATAAAATGATATTGATAATTTTTGCCCTTTGCAAGAATGAATAATAGCCGTAATCTGCAAGTTAGTGGTTGTTAGTACACCAGTCCTTTGGACTAAATATAATGAACTGTGAGTTGATTAAGATGGCTGAAGGGCTTATGAATTTCTTTGTAAAATTATAGCTTGGACTCCATGAAATTTTGTAGGAAATTACAGGTGATAATTTGGGGCAGCCTGTTTCCCCAATCAAGGTAAAGTCGAAGGAGTGGAAGGAAACTTTTTGACGTGATTATGGTATTCCATGGAGTGGTGGAAACATAACATAAATTGTATGAAATTGATTTAAAAAAAAAAAACAACTGTGGATGTTTTGTGTTGCTTTTGCTTATTCTAAGAACAATATGTCAATAAAAAAAACATTTACCATTTGCAAACTTGGTCATCCTATCATTTATGTGTTATCTTCTTCGCTTTCATAGTATCTAGCCCAAGCAACTGTTACAGTTCCTCATATAAATTAACTCACTGAGTGATAGCCAATAAATATTTTGTTAGTTCTTCCTATCAATAATCTATAGCAAAACTTATTAAATGATATGCTTAATTTAATGCTGTGAAATAGTTTGTCATGTTTTGTATATTGTAGTGTATAACCAATGCTGTACAACATTATAAATCAGATCCAACATGTATGTTGTGTTCTTGTTTATTTATAACCTTTTGATTTTGCATTCGGCAACTTTTGTGATAAAGATTTTAAGGTTAGCATAAATAATAATAATGATATAATTACAGCAACATCTGAGTACCATTACATAAAGTATTTGTACTTTATTTAATTTTTTCCTTTGCCCTTTCCTGGTCAGAATACCCAAAAGGCCTCCCTGTAAACTGAGTAAATTTTAAATAGTTCTATTTTCAATTATTTTTAACCAATCATCTCAAAATTTGACAATTTAATGCAGGGCAGTCATAGCAGACAGCCTGAAATTCAATACTCTTCATTCAATGCTACCGGTAACTGTTTTTAAAAAGTGAAGATGACTTTCATGACAGAAATTTGGATGAAACTTTGCACCAAAAATGATATTTGTATTATTATTATTATTTTTTTTTTTTTTTTTTTTTTGTTAGATTGATTTTTTAATTGAAAAACCATTATTCCTTCTAAATTTTTTTGCATTATGTCTTCAGTGAATACCAATGGGACTCCATGAAAATTTACGTCAAAGGTAATAATTTAGAAAAAGAAAAATTAGGCAAAATTGAGAAATACAGTAGTGGTATTACAACTAATTGTAACAGTGAAAATTTCAAGCCATATCAATGAAAAATATAGATATTACCATTCTATTGCAGAATGGCAATTTTGCAGATTGGCAATATAATGGTAATATAGATATTACCATTATATTGCCATTCTGCAAAATTAATTATTCATCAATTAATTAATGGATCATGAACGGAATTGGTGGTCGTATCGGGGTATCAGTACAACAATAAAAAAATTTTAAAAAAGGAAAAAATCATCACCAAAAAAAAAAAAAAAAAAAATCAAACAATTTCTTCCTTTGTTCATTTCTGACCTATCCTGAAAATTGCATGAAATTGGCCATTTGTGAGGACTGAGATATCCTAAACATTTAACTATAAATTAATGGAATATCGCCAAAACCTAATCACTTCTTTCTTAGCTCATTTGTGACCTATCCAGTGAATTTCATCAAAATCTATACATAATTGATTATTCAATTAACTAATTTAAAATTAATTAATCAATATCACCAAAATTTGTTCGTCAGGTGCAGGCACCCCGTACAATGATTCACAAAAAATTGGAACTATGATTTCTGTGTTCTGCGCCAGAAAGAGTACATAAACATACAAAACAAGCAAACAAACCAACCAACCAACACACTTTTATATCCCCCCAAGGGATTTTGCAATAACAAACATACAAATGGTTACAAGGACTAAACCTTTCTTGGAGTAAATTAAAAACTGGTGGTGATAAGATACAATAAGATGCTGATGATGAGCTTGAGGGAATTAAATCAATTGGTTGACAATGTCACCATACCTTACCTGAAATGTTCATCCAGGAACAAAGTGGCTGCATGGTAAACCCTGGGACAGGAGAACCTCTCTGCAAACTCCTGAACCCCCAGAACATTCTGGACAGAGATACACTGTTCCAAGTAGTCACAGCACAAATCCTTCAGGTCAGCCATCAGCAAAATATCTGCTGCCTGTAAGATATCCTGGATGTTCTCTTCATCCATCATGATGACAGAGGTGTAGATGTAGTCCAGTATCTGTTCAAATATTTCTGGATCCATTTCATTGATGTCCACTGCTGTCCCCAACTGCTGGTAGCTGTAGACAGCCCTAGGAGAGAACACACACAAGTATTCTGGGTTAGCAGTAGGATCTGAGCTCAACTTGTATTTATTAAAACTGGCTAATAATGTATTAAGTATTTAATTTCATAACAGGAAAACTGTCCTCAATGAAATGATTGAAAGATAAATATTTTCAGATTGCCAGGTAGTTTGCAATATCATAAAAAAACACATTTATTATCCACTAAACCCTGCAATGGCAGACCCAGGATATCAAGAGAAAGTGGGAGTGCAATTTCTTAGGAAATATGATACAAATTGGGATCTTTTACAAGATTCCTAATCACTATTTCTCAGTAATGGAGATTTCTTCTCTTTCCTTTACAACTTGAGTTTACTACACATACAGACAAGCAAGACTATGACGAAGTCTGCTATATATGTATGCCAAGGGTTCACTATGCTGAAGGTTCCCTATGATGAAGGTTTGCTATTTCAGGCCTACCCAACTACCAGACTCGGCACCGAATGATCCTGAATTCACCGGTAGATGAGACCACACTACCCGTTTTCAAGGTGTGTGTCAGATCGTATTACACAGTATCAGACGCGACACCACTCTTGCCTAGTACGTGATATGATAGTGACGATTCTCAGCGGGGTTGAAAAGCATTGTATCACCACTCAAAATTTGTTCAGGGTATGATACTGTGTAATGCGATCTGGTAGTTGGGTAGGCCTGTATTTCAAATCACACATACAAAGAGCGCAAAGACTTTGAGGAAAAATACGCTTTATTTTTAATGTAAAATTATAATAATGTATTGATAAATTGCGTAATATGTTTAACATACACATAAAATTTGTGTGCACCCCTGCACTTTATTAAATGTAAAATTAAAATTTTCATAAAATCATCTATCAGTTAATTGCCTAATACATAAAAAAATACACGTTAAGCCTAGATTATTTGTAGTGCTATGTCCATATGGACATCATGGGACATCACTACCTTCATTTATCACAGAAATAGTACTGGGGAAAATCCATAAATCTTCCATTTGTCAATCTAGGATTTCATCATCAAACTCTTTCCATATGTCCAATCAATCTATGTTTTATGTCAAAAGGTTCGATAGAGATCAGGTGCCCTGAGGATGAGATAGTGGCATCATTTCAGCCTCCCCCTGAGAATGAAATAAGATAATGAAGCACTCTGAGAATTCAGCTGCCCTTGTTTAACTACTGTAAACTATTCACTTTGATCGAGACTGTGCTTGTCTTTTTTATCACTTTTAATTCCCCCTACTGATCAAAAACAAATACCTTTCCACCTCCCTCAATGTTATTTCAGGGTAATTTATTAAAGATGCAATGACACAGTTCAACTGAGCTCACGGAAAGAAATTGTCTTCCCCTTCAACCTGGGGACTGACTGACTGAGGCTGACCTCAGTGAAGCCTGGTTCTACAAGATCTGTGCTTGCCAAACAAGGAAACTGAACTCTGATGTCTACGTGATTATGTAACACTTTTCAGCAGTAGACATATCCCAGGAGGGAATGTTGTGAATAAGAAGTCAATAAAGGGAACCGGAGAAGATCAGCATTGGTCACAATTGTGCCGGAAGTGACGTGCAGTGGTGTTAGAAACGAAGCTGAGTGGTCATTTTAACATAGAGGTGAACGGCAGTGAAGACGGGTTGCCGGAGGAAAAAGAAGTTTTCTAAACAACATGGTAAGATAACACTTTTTCTTTACGCATTTTGGGCAGAGAAAACTTGTAGAAATAATAAATGCATGATATGAAAACGTGACACGGAACCTGAAGGTGCAAAATCGTGCTTAATTGGCGGTCAACTTGTTTTAAAATGAATGCTGCATCGACCGCCATTGCGACAAAGAGTGTAAATGGAAAATAATTCCCGGGAGGCTGTAAGTCGTTGCCATGTGGAAATTTGGCATTAATATAATCCGATATGTCCATATCTAAGTATTTTTGGGGTGTATGAGCTGCAATTAGAACGAAGTTTTAGAGGTCTTGAAGGACCTTGTGAAAACAAGGAAGTAGTTCGTAACTAACAAGTGAAATGTACCGATCTCCGACTGCTGTGTACAGCTGTATCTTTTTTTTAATATATTGACGAATTTTTGTCACAGGACAAATAAAACATTTCACTGACAAGATCTTCCCAAAAAGACAAAAAGAGAATTCAGGTGAGCTGACAGGTAATTAAGACTAGCTCAAAGTACTAATAATTGACATAATTATGCAATACTCAGTTGGTAAAACGATTCTCACAGGTAGATAACATGTAACATGACCAATTTCTATAGGCTAATGATTGCCAGCCTGAGGAAATTGATTGCCAGTCTCTTTTGTCTGTGATTTTTAACTCAGATAAGAGGCTGTCAGAATGTCACCTTTGTCTTGGCATTTGTCACTGATTAGCGCCTTGTCACTGATATACCAGTGTAAAAGGTATATCAGTGTGGTCATGTGTGTGGAATTTCATGCCAGATGGACATATAAAGATCTAAAAATTCGTCAATATATTGAAAAAAAGATACAGCTGTGCACAGCAGTCGGAGACCGGTACATTCCACTTGTTAGTTACGAACTACTTCCTGGTTTTCACAAGGTCCTTCAAGACCTCTAAAACATCGTTGTAATTGCAGCCCATACCATAAAACACCCAAAAATACTTAGATATGGACATATCGGATTATATTAATGTCAAATTTCCACATGACAACGATTTATAACCTCCCGGGAATTATTTCCCCTTTACGCTTTTTGTCGCGCTGGCGGTCGACGCAGCATTTATTTCTAAACAAGTTGACCGCAAATTAAGCACGATTTTGCACCTTCAAGTTCCGTGTCACGTTTTCATATCATGCATTTATTATTTCTACAAGATTTCTCTGCCCAAAATGCGAAAAAAAAGAGAGTTATCTTACCATGTTGTTTAGAAAACTTCTTTTTCCTCCGACAACCCGTCTTCACTGCCGTTCACCTCTATGTTAAAATGACCACTCAGCTTCGTTTCTAACACCACTGCACGTCACTTCTGGCACAATTCTGACCAATGCTGATCTTCTCCGGTTCCCTTTATTAAGATCTAAAGATACTGACAGTGCCAATATTCTGTGTTTTACAGAAGCTGGTCTAGAACCATGGCCTGGGATGACTTCCACAGCAAAAGTGATTCCAGGTCACAGGAAATTATCTGAAGATAAAAACCTTATGACATTAAATTATACAAGTCCCTGCCTCTGATCGACTGAGTAATTTGATAAAATAGAGTAATGCCAGTTCTTCTTGATGTGCTTTAATGATTTTGCTTTTCAAACTGCTTCATCGATGTATCTGCATTGTTTGCATGATAGAGTGCCAGGACAAACAATTTATAATTATACTACATCAAGGTATTGCTTCTGCTTCAGAAAATCAGTTGCATATATTGTCTACTACAGCTTCTTTTACAGGTGTTCTGAACTGGACTTTAATGCCAAATCTTATTTTTCTAAAAGATAAACATGTAACGACTGTTTGTTAACAAAAAAAAAAAAAAATCCTGGGGCAGACTGATTTTCCCATACTTCTAATTACCTATGGTTAATGAATCCATTCCATTTTTCCTATATTCAGAGTTTGTCCATTGGTATTTTTCTAAAACTTTTTTTTCTTTGTAAAAATCTCTTATTTTATAACAAAGGTATAGTCATCTATGAAGTTCCATGTGGTTTGATGGCAAGCACAGACTGTGGTGGTAAAATGGAGTTTATTACATTTCTATGACAATTTTTCAATATTAACCAATGGTTAATGAACCTGTTCCAACATTCAAAAATAGTCCCTGTTTTTTTCCCTAAAAGGTTTGGCTGTTTTGTAATCTCTTAAGAGGAGGTATAGCCAGCTATGAAGGTCCATGTGGTCTGATATGGCAAGCACAGATTCCAGAACAATTGCAAAAACCCCTGTTTTGTTGGTAAAGTGGAGTTTATAATATTTCTATGAGTTGTTTACATTGTTTTATTGTGAAATATGGACTTCATACGAAAGGTTGTCATCCCTTTAAGACTGACCTGAATTATTAGTTTACAAGCTTCACTGATCATGCAGAAATAAAATAAAATTTATCACTTTGTCTATGCTTTTATAGTATTAGATACAAAAAAGAACAGAGATTGCTGCAATGGTTACTAGTCCACATTTAATATTTATCATTATGATTTTTGATAGTCTGTTGGTCAAAACTAATGTCATTAAAGGGATGAGAAAACTTCATATGAGGTTCAAGTTTCCACAATAAAAAAAAGCATTGTAAACAACACATAAAAATAAAATAAATTCCATCTTTATCACCAAATCTCTTTAGAGAACATACTTTAAAAAACTACAATGACTAACTTTGAATGAGTAACTTTGGTAAATATGGGAAATCTGTTGTTTACCCTAGAAAAATCTGTTTTCTGGCACTTTTCCTGCCAAAATGGAAAAGTTTTTAACCCCCAAAGTTGTGTGCAGCACTGTATTCGATAATTTGTCTATACGTTCATCCCTATCTCCACAAACATTTTGGGTAATATTGAAAGAGTGTGTGATGGAAATGACGAGATGATGAGAAAAGATGCCTATAAAAGCTGCCTTTAGAAGTGATATGTTAAAGATGACTTCAAACATTTCACAACTCTGATAATGCCAAATGAGCATTGAGACACATCTATTGGCCAGTGCTAAGAGTACCATAAAACTGAAAATATTTTCTACCACCTCCAGTCCCTTTAGGAATATTTCTTGGCCATAAGGCCAAATTGTTCCTCCATTTGTATGAAAACCTGATATCCTCACACACACACACACACACGCACACACACACAAACACACACACACACGTGTGTGTGTGTGTGTGTGTGTGTGTGTGTGTGTGTGTGAGGTTATCAGGTGTGTGATAAAAATCTAACCCTCAGCAGTTTGCCTTTTATCGTGTTCCACAATAACAAAACAACAAAATTATACTTCTCTGCATAAATTATATGCCCAATATCCCTTAAATGAACTCTTAAAACACGATGATAATCTATGCTACATGTAAGTAAGAAACTCAAACATTTTTACATGGTACTATTCATACACGGGTTATTAAAGGCCCCTGTACTCTAAATCTATATATATTTAAATGAGATGTAAATGCTCCGTCATGAACTTTACTTCGGGACACTGGTGTCCAAGACAGCCGTCCAAACAATGATCACGATCAGTTGCAGTATGAATCAGTATTTTCTTAGCCAAGACTTATTATAAGCAGATAAGATACGTGTCGCTCCCTAAGAGTGACATCAGCTGATTAAATGAAATTTTCATCTGGTCATGGTGACCTCAGCTCACCTGAAGTACGGACTGGCTGCAGCCAAAACGTTTTTCTGCACTGCTATTTTCCTGCCTTTTATGACAACTGTCCCATCGCACAGATGTGGATTCCATCGGCCATCATTGAGCGCTTTCAACAAATTCGAAGCGTGGAGAGGATGAGAATTTTTAAGGCTTTTTTCATCCACGCCTCCTTCTCTTCGAGCCATGATTATCTGACCGGGCACCCGCTTCACAACAGCCTCAACTGAGCATGCGTGTTGTACGACTTCACCTGGAACAAATTACATAATGCATTGTGTTGCAAAAAGGAGTTTTCTGTTGTAAACTTAAATGACCAGTGCTCAACTAGCCTTTTCAAGAAACAGAAGCTACTTAAGAAATACAGAAAATGACAAATGTATGGAATTGTGCTCATGAAATAAGGTGATAAACGAGAAAGAACGAGACGTCGAACGAGAAGAGCAGAAGAACAGAAAGTTGGTGTCGTAAGTGAGTCACTCTGTTGGTGAATGTGGTAGTTGGTGGACAGACTACTAAAACCGATTATCATATGACCCAACATGATGTCTTTCCAGCCACAATTTGTGTTATTAAGATTCTGTTGGGAGTCAGCTTGTATCCAATGCTCCACTTGCATGCGCTAAAATCTAGGGCCCACCAAACAACATAATTAAATAGTAGCTACCCAGTAGGGTCCACACATGATTTTTTCTAAATTAACTAGAGACTGGAAATTTTACACACAGATAGCTTCATATTTAAGTGTGAATAAACAGTTATTTTTTATCTACCTTGTTTACAACAAGTCTAATTTTTTTTAACGCAACTTAATTTATAAAAATTAGTCAAAAGTTTAATCCCACTTGATTTTCACCTCCTAAATAATGCCATATAGGAACTTAAAATTTGTCACACAATAAGTAATGGAGCTAGCCATAAGTACACAATTTCAAATTTTGATTCTAGGATTTTTCCAAGTAAATTAATGATCATGTGAAGTAGGTGGCAGAAGTGGGAGAGAAGATTTTCAATCTATCTATATATAGCACCAACAGACAACAGCTAGTGCAAATTACATAAAGTAATTTGAATGCTGTCATAAATTCTCTTTTCCACATTTATTGATATACAAAACACATGTTTTCTGTAAGTGTATATAAAGTTAGATTTATGCACAAGATGTCAAACTTTTACAGAAAAACATCTGAATTATTAATGCTTCAAGTCATCAAGGCATCCCAGCCCCTAAAAGAAAGATCAGTCCTTTATTGAAAAATATACTTTCACCAGATGAAATTGAATGAATAATTTTTTTTCTTTTTTTTTTTTTTTTTTTGAAAAACAGGGCATCTTATTTAATTTGATGGAAAATATAGATTTGCCATATGAATAACATATCAAATTTCAGATTTAGTGATAAAAATATGTGCATTTGTGTAAGTACAGCCACCATGTTTCATTTCAGCTCTTTAGGATGCTGCCATATTGGATATTTCTATTGAACACTGTTTCGAAGTCTTAAGTAGTTTGTCAGAGAGTCAAACAACAACGTGTCAGTTTAGTCTTACCGCCAGTACATGCATTCACTTAGCCACACTGTTGTTATCAACAAATGTCTCCCACCAAATGGTATCCACTTTCAAATCGAGAGTCAGAAATTGTTGTCAAAAGCTGTAAAATGGTGACAGTTGCTCGAATTTGACACTTCCTCGACACTGTCACATATCATAGCACAGCATAGCATAGCATAGCATATCATACCCCCTAAACTTCAGTACTAAAAACCTAGCATAGCATAGCATAGCACAGCATAGCACAGCATAGCACAGCATAGCATAGCACAGTGTCATATAGCACAGGTATTCACTGCAACCTAGATGAGCAGAACCAAAGATTGGCCTTTCTTCTCTCATTATAATGAAGTGCAATGAAAATCCCTCAGTCTAACTGATTTGCTCTAGAATTTTACAGAAAAAAACTTTTGGGTCGTAGAATCATATATTGGGAGAATTGTTACATGAAACAATGTACAGATTATGCTCTAGATGTTTTTAGCTCAATAAAACTCAAACTGATGCTTTGCAGTGTTCATTTAAGCTCTCCTATGTGTTATTGTCCCTGCCAAATAAAATATTGTCCCAAAAACTCACTAATCATTGTTTAGACCTACATCATTGGCTTTCCCAGATGACAATTAAGTCATGAATGACAAATTATTCAAGATGTTTAATAACACTTCTATATTTCCATTCTAATTTTAGTTTCTTTGATGGCCATGGCGACTGTGAAGTTCTCTGCTGATCTGACCCCGTCTGACCCCCAGCATTATCCAGTGGTCATCATTGGTCAGCTGACCAACCTGGTACAGGTCAAGTATGACACTATCAAATGCAAATTGGAGCCGAGAGTCGATAGAGAGGTAAGCTGTAAGAACCTGTTATTACATAGAACAAAACTTTTACTCTGTGACTATGTATTGTGACAATATGGTGATTGTCTCAACCAAGTAGTAAACTATAACTAAGATATTGCACTTTCTTCTGTTAAAAGAAGTGGTAGGGAATAGGATGAAATTAATGTTTACAACAGACGTGCATCATCAGTTGCACAGATGGAGTCATCCATTTCATTTACTCTGAGCATCACTGCATGTGAAAATTACATAAAAACAAATTGCATTGTTAAAGGTACATACTAACCGAGCATCGGTGGAGCGTGGATTCCCAATAACACATGTTAACCACTTCTACTAGTTTCTTATACGACTCAAATAAATTTGACATGCCTAGGGATAAACTGAATAGATCACTCTATCAGCCATAAAAGTGCTTTAGGCTGCTCCTTTCTTTAAATTTTTGGTCGGAAATTTAACCTACTTTCGTGACCTACTTTTCTGCCCCATTGACATACAGCATAGAATGCTAGCAGAAAAATCTGTTCAAACATCATTTTGGGGTCAAATTAAACAATGCCTTTTGGTAATTCTCTTAGTTATACTACTTGAAACTATATGCTGACATTTGGTTGGTTTCTGTGGCAAAAAATCGACTTTGTATGCATCTTTAAAAGAATAGCTTCAATGGACATAAGACTTTTTATCTTCAGACTTACAAGAGTGATTTATGGCACTAAAATACAGGTCAGGTTTGAATAGAAGCTTCATTGTATTATTACCTCTGTCAATGGGGTTATGTTTACAGTCCTGTTACTTTGTTTGTTTGTCTGTTTGCAACATTTTGCAAAAAAATTATGGACAGATTTGATGAAATTTTCAGGAAAGGTCACAAATGGGCCAAGGGACAAATGATTTGACTTTGGGGGTTAAAGGGATTAACACTGAAATGAGCTTTCCATCTAAGTAACACTAAACGTACATGTAAATGTACATCTGGACCTGTTTTAATGGTAAAAGTCACATACATTATATACTGTGACCTAACTTCATGAACCACAAGTCACACGGAAACATGCTCTGCATCGAATCTTGTACGTAAGTCATAACAAAAATAGGTAAATACTTGTAAAGTTTCCTTGGTCTTATAGTAGTACAATAAGTCAAGTGATAATAACTGATCTTTTTATCTTTCAGACCTACAATGCAGCTCTGAACAGCCTGCACCCCTCCCCCACCGACTCCTGCGCCCTGTGGCTATCCAGTGCCACACTGGCAGCACTACCCACCAACTGCAGCCGCCACAACAGCCCATCACGGGCACACTCACTGACCAAGATTGTCAAAGGATGTACCAGTGGAGGGGATGAGTACTTTGTGGTTAGATTCTTTTCTGTTTTCATGCAGACATCCCTCATCTCAGACTTTCTTTATCCTCTTTCTATGTTGTGCCAATGGCAAAATTTTACCAATTCCACTTAACCAATTTGTTTTCTAATGTTGTTTCTGATGTCCTATCTTTCTCAGTATATCTTTTACTTATATTTATAAATATTCAATTATTTTTTTGAGTTTTCCTATTGATTGCCTTTGAAGACATTGCAGAAGTAATTTTTATGTACAGATAGATGTGTCTGAACATGAGCCAGTACCTGTGTCTGTTGTTGTTGCCCTTGCTGGGGTAGCGCTAACACTCGCCAATTTAGCCAAATGCTAAAACTGACTTAAATTGGCTAAAGAAAAATGGCTTGATTTGGCTTGTTTTAGTCAAATTATAACCATTTGGATAACAAATTGACAAAAAAAGTGGTGATTTGGCTAAGGGAAAAAAATTGCTAGCGCTACCCCAGCCTTGTCATGCACTTTATCCACCATTATACAAATAAGATGCATATTTTGCTTTGAAACTTGCAGGTCCAATTCGTAAGCCTTATATACATACTGAATTTAAAAATTAGCTTGACCGATTTATTTTTGTTGAAGTTATGTTGTGTTTGTATATAAGTGTTTTTTATCAACCATTATACTGTTGGTATTTCTGTGCCATGGAAGGATAGACAATTTTAATTTTTGCATAAAGTTGCAAGATGTCAGGGCTTGGACCTTTTAACAGGCTAAAAAGGAAGTAATGACATTGGGTACAGTTCACATAACCTTTTAGATAGGGGATTTTATCATTTTTAAGGTTTTAGACAAGATAAGATTTACAGAATAAAAAAAAACTGCTTGTGGGAAATTTTTTAATGTGCCAAGGTTCTTTAAGAATAGAGAAGTAGGCCTTAATAAATGGTAAGAGAAAGTACTTTTGTCAAAGAACTTGTCAAATCAAAATTGGCTACTTGGAGTGGTGTATCTGTACCCTGTGTTGTACTAGGTGAGTAAAAAAAATAAGACCACATCTGATCTTTACAGATTGTTTGTGAACACAGCGATGTTTTTGCATCCGGCTGTGCCATTGCCCGTGCATTCCCCCTCTACCTTCAAAAATCTGGAACAGGCACCAAACGTGTGGTCACTGTGGAATTTATCCTGGTTGGTCAAGGGAGTGACCAGCCCCTTTGTGACAGTGAACTGGAATGTTTGACCAATGCAGCCTATGGGGTGAGGCTTGCTGCCAAAGTAGTGGATATGCCCTGTGCTGAAATGAACACAACGGCTTTCTTAACAGTAAGTTGGGAAATGTTTTATCTGATGTTTTGTTTTAAGTTGCACCTTGTAGACTTTTTGCTAGTGTGTGTAGATCTACTCAGTTAATTTTTTACGTATTTCAAACACTTACTAACACTTTTTTGCCAATATTTCATTTCAACAAATTTCATTAAATTTAGTGACTCACTGATTCAGAAGCATTATCTCACTCTCAGATACTTGTACATACTCATTTTTCAGAACTGTTAAAAACTTTGGAGTGAATTGTAGGGGACAGTTGTTAACATTTGTAGACATAGTTTTAAATGATGTGATTGACTGTGAAGACTCTAATCTATTCTTAGAAAATCTTATTGACTATGAAGACTCTAATTTATTCTTAGAAAATCTTATTGACTGTGAAGACTCTAATTTATTCTTAGAAAATCTTATTAGATAGATGGCATACCCTATTGATACATGGGCGAAAGCATTCCGGTTTATGCCATACTTCCAGATTTACAGACACATCTGTGTCTGTACATATAGCCGTCACCTGCGTTTGTCGTCGCCGTCGTCGTGCACTTTCACCGATAACACAATAAGTGAAAATCCTTTTTACCTTTTGGCTTGAAACTTACAGAACTGATGAATATTCATAATATGCAGGTCAAGCTCAAAAATCAGCATGATCGGCCATTTTTATGAAAGTTATGATGTTTTTTCACTTTTTTCAGCATATGTGCAACACCAATAACACGATAAGTGAAAAACTGTTTTACCTTTTGGCTTGAAACTTACAGAACTGATGAATATTTATAATATGCAGGGAAGTTCGAAAATCAGTGTGATCGGATCAATTTTATGGAAGTTATGCTGTTTTTTCATTTTTTTCAGCATATATGCAATACCGATAACACATTTAAAGGAAAATCAATTGGCCAGTTGTCTTGAAATTCACTGGGGTGATCTGTCTTACTGAAATACAGATTAAGTTCGAAAATAAGTTCGATCAGTTCAGTTTTGGTGAAGTTATGCCTTTTTTTTTTGTATATAAGTGTTTTTTTCCTCAGATTTAATTCTTAGGCATGTCAACAATCTCATTTGTGAAATAATTAAATATGGTGTTCTTTTGACATTTTCTGCATCTTAACAATATTGTTAGTTGATTATATAAAAATGATGGTAAACCTGTTATTGTGTATTGTGTAATAAAGTGTCAAAATTGGAAATAAACTCGTATCTTTACAGTTTGTCAGATACAATCATTCACCATGTTCAGAATCTCAGAATGGAGCAAATTGGACATTTAAAATTGTTCTATTGATTTTTTTTTCCTATGTCAACAATTTTCTTAGTTGATCATTATTTAAAAATGACAGTAAATTGATCTTTTTGTTATATGAAAAAAAAGTGTTGAAAGTGGAAAGAAAATCATTTCAGTACAGTTATCTCTTGTTTACATTTTGGCATTTTGAAGGTGACTCTGAATTTCCATGGCCTTGAATACCTTTCCATGTCACATTTTCTGAATATCCATGATACTTTTATTTTATTATTAAAAATTGATGGTCATTATGCTGTTGAGCATTATGTAATATTGCATCAAAATTGAAGGCAACCCCATTTTAGACAATGCCTCCATAGTGACCATTAAAGGAAAACCAAGTCACTTACTCTTATCAAACTTACATAGGACTAAAACATATCTTCAGTTGGAAAACCTGTTACATCAGTTAACTTCCTTGGAAATTATACAGTTTTTTGTTAGAATTAAAATTTTCACATATGGACATTTTTAAGGTGTGACTTAGTCTTTGAACTTCCATTGGCTTGAATACCGTTGCTAGTCACATTTTCTGAATATCCATGATACATTTATTTTATTATTAAAAATTGATGGTCATTATGCTGTTAAGCATTATGTTATATAATGTAATATTATTTTATGCACTGTCATCTTTATTCAAATATTGGGATTTGCATTATATGAATTTGAACTCTCATGGTCCTGAAACTGTAATTTTATTGCAGGGGCAGATTGAGGTCGTCTTCTGGGTCTTCCAGATGACTGTCAGATTTTAAAGTTTATATTGACAGGTATCTATTCTTTTCTTTTGGAAGACCATCAAAAATGGAGGATGGATCAACAAAGATAATTTGCAATACTGTCAGAAAATATCTCTGGATCTGCTCCTGTTATTGACCATGTTACCTGTTGTGCATGATTAAAATTCAGTGTTGATTGACAGTGCTATTATAAGCATTATTTATTATTGCATCAAAATTGACCAAATGACCCATTTTCTGTGTTCTTATTTTCTGTTTTTTTCTGTACATTTGACAGTTTGCTGCCTTGTTCATTTTAATTTGGGTTGACCCCTGGCCCCCAGCTACATTTTCTGGATTATAGGTTTTTATAGCTTTCATCCATCTTGATAATTAGGATTGCTATGTTGTTTTACAGGAAATCAACAGAGTTGGTTCCAAGCTTAAGATTATCCCCACTGTAATAGAGGGTGAGGACTTGCAGACCCAAGGATTTGGAGGTACTGTTGGGAACTGCCTGGCATATCCTTTTGAGTATTCAGTAACCAAATATACAGATCAAATATATACACACATATACATAGTAAAAAGGCTGTATGATACTGCATCTGCAAATACATGCCATCGTTCTGTAAATACAGATGCCCAAAGTTCTGTACCAAACTTCGTGGACATACCTGTCTGTACAGTATAATTTCATTTTTCTATTCTTTTCCAGGTATTTATAATGTAGGAAAAGCAGCTAGTCATCCCCCTGTTCTGGCTGTTCTTAGCCACACACCCCCTGGGGCCACCAAGTCTATAGCCTGGGTTGGTAAGGGGATAGTCTATGATACTGGAGGACTCTGTATTAAAGGAAAGGTAAGTACTAATTCCCCCTTCCTGTTTCTTCTCTGCCAACATAGATAAGTAGTCTAAGATTAATTTTCAATCATTACCTCTTCTCACAAGATGTCTGTGTTAAGCACTAGCCATGCACACACTCAAAAATTGTACTTGGCCAATGTTTCTACATTTCTTCTCACTAAACTAACAAGGTGCTACATCCTTAAGTGTCACTCTCAGACTTTACGAAAGGCCAAAAAACCTGTCAGACATTCGGTCTGACAAGCTTGAAAATTCTGTCAGACCGAAACAAAATCTGTCAGACGGAAGTAAAATAATAGAAATATGAACCATTATTGATGTTTTCATGTGTATTTTCTAACGTTTTAAATCACTGACATTAATTCAAATATTAATTTTTTGATATATATTTATTTGTAAAATAAGAAAGAAAAACAAAAAAAAAAAATAGACAAAAAATTACTTGCATAACAAGTTGTTTTTTATTTAATGAAAAAGACGCTGTGGAATGACACAAGGACTAAAAACAACACAAGTATGAAAAATGTGTAGCTAGTAATATCAAATGTATGTCCATAAAAACGTCTGTTATTGTTAATTTCACACCTTGTTTTTGGCAATAACATATGCATATTGAAACAGCACAATAAGGCAGTCTCTTTCATCCAATTGAAGCTTTGACAGGGACTGTCCAGCCCGAGTCTAAGTTCCTTCTTCATTTTATTTCTTTTTTATAAAAAGAAACTCAAACTGTGAGCTTTCATCAAGTTCATGTGCACTTTCTCCAACTCGTGGTGAACGGTACATGCAAATACGAACATATGTTCCATAATTTAAGAACCCGTAATAAATCTGTGACATTTATGTTGCTATTGATCAAAATGATAACTTTAGTACTCCTGACACTCGGCACACACTATTTTCCTCACCTACAGATCACAAGTCCGCCAGGGCCTACCTTCTTTCCAATTTTAGTAAACTTCCGAAGTTCCGTTTCTCTTCCTCACTTCGTTTTCATTTTTGCCACGCTTTGCAGCAACGAAGTGTTTAAAGTTCAACAACATCATTTTCTAAACAAAAGGCTAATCCATGAGTACTGTGTACGACTGATAATGAAGAAACAGAGGATCAAGTCTGTAAAAACGCAAATAGCACGAGCACATGTGTTGCGGCCATTTTGTCGTGTAGGGGTATTACGAAGCGAAAACGAGACTGTACATTACATCATCCAGGAATCCCCCAACTTCAGCCAGTCACAAAATAGTATTTGTGAGTGAAACTGAGGTTAATAAATTATGTATAATTAGCTGGGAACTCCCCGAGATTTCACTCCGTCTCTCTTTTCGAATGTAGTAAAATATATTGTCCAGAAAAGAAACAACAACGTATTCCTTATATTTACACATTCCCAGTCGGTTTGAAAACTCGCCGAACATACGGTCCGACGATACAGGATTTTTTATCGGACCGAGACGAAATTTGCCAGGCATGTCCGACAGTCCGACGCCTTTCGTAAAGTCTGCACTCTGTACAAGGTTCATGTGTCATTTGTGTATGTGTGGCTTTTTATAAATGTAAATTTTAGACTACATGCTCTATCAATAGCGTTTGTAAATTGTGGATCATGACACTTTATCTGTGGGTGACTGATTGCAGGTGCACAGATTGAGTATTTACAGGATATTCAGACTCTTGTTATTCATTTTGTAATCCATGCAACATATCTGCAAAGAAAAAATAAAACTTTTTCAAATGTATAACTCTCTGAAATTGATTTTTTTTTCTGGTCAGTCTTTCACCACATGCATTTTTCAATTTTGTAAAATAGGTATGTCTCATGTAAAAATGTGTTGTTCTTAGGTGAACATGTGTGGTATGAAGAGAGACTGCGGTGGTGCTGCTGCAATACTTGGGGCTTTTTATGCTGCTGTAAAACAGGTAAAGAAGTGGAATTACAATCAGTATATTTGCTTGATTCTATTAATCAATGGGATCAAAGGTGAAGCCCTTGAACTTCTTCTCTCCTGTCTCAATGGCAGAACACAGTTGATGTCATTTGAGGAAAGCTCATCTAGTCTGTCGGAGTTAGTCCATGGTGTCCCCCAGGGAAGTGTACTGGGTTCTTTCTAGTTTTGTATCTACACATTACCCCTTGTAAAACCACACACTTCCACTGAATTGACTTTCACTCTTATGCTGACGATACTCAGCTGTATACTCCCAGTTACATCAAGAATGCTGAAATTTCTTTAATGTAAATGAAAAGCTGTATTTCCGATCTCAGGGCTTGGATGGCAAAGAACAAACTTATGATAAATGACAGCAAGACAAAATTCTTGGTCATCAAACAGCGTCATAACAAATCCATTGCAGAAACCCTCAGTATCAAGATTGGCAAAAGTGTGGTCAATACTTCTCATGCAAAAAATCTTGGTGTATACCTGGACACCTCTCTGTCTATGGACAAACAAATATCGCAAGCTTCTTAGTCATGCATGTTTCATATCAGGAACAGCTTCATTGAAAAACCATCTATAACGTGACTCCTCTACAGCTGCTATTGTACATGCACTTGTTACATCAGTAAAATTATTTGATAATTGTGAACAGAGTGTTGCAAACATCATGGAGGTTGCAATAGTGTTATCTGTTCCAGGGGTTTACTGACAATGTTGTTTGTTCCAGGGGTTTACTGACAATCTGCATGCTGTGTTCTGTCTGGCAGAGAATGCTGTAGGACCAGACGCTCTCAGGCCAGATGATATTATAACCATGTACTCAGGAAGGTAAGGACTTCAGCCTGATGTTAGTATTATTATTATTATTATTATTATTATTATTATTATTATTATTATTATTATTATTATTATTATTAATGATGATGATGATGATAATAAATCTGCCAATTCAAAAAGATGTTGGATGGATACATAGACATAAGGGACATTCAGATAAAATTACTAAGTGAATTACTAAATGATAAAGATAAGAGCAAAGAACATTGCTAAATACTAAAACGAAGACAAGTTTCCACTATATAAATTAAAACAGGTTAAAGAACTAATTCTTTTAAAAGTTATAACAATGTAAACATAGGGCGTAATCATTACCTTCTAGTATATTTACTGATAATGTAAACTGCTATTTCATATTATAGGTAAGTATCCAGGAAGGTATTGGTTAAATTTTACAGAAGTGCCTCTTATCCAAATCACTTTGGTTTTAATGTATCCACTGTTTAGAAATACATTTTCCATTTAAACAGCATTGTTGACTGTCATTATGGGCATTTATTTCTTTCATATTCATCAGTTACTTTAACTTGATATTTTGCTACCTCATTAGTCGAGCTTATGTGTTTAATACCATATTTTCAGAACAGTAGAAATCAACAACACAGATGCTGAGGGGAGGCTGGTATTGGGGGATGGGGTAAGTTGGAAAAAAACGCAAAGACCTGTAATCTAAAACCCCTGTAACTTACACTCACAGAGTTCAACTCCACACTTCATTATGGTGGTGAGTGCAACTCTGATCCTATTATTATTATTATTATTATTATTTAACCAGTTATGAACTAGTGGACAGGAGTTATTCAACGCATATTCATTTTATTTGTCATTCTTAATTTTAAGGGTCTCATGTTTATTATAATTTTATTAACAGATAAAATCTTTTTACTATGGCGTAAGTTGCAACTTTTAAGAAATTTAAAAATGCTCTTTTCTGGTGGTGTCATTTTGCAACCATTCAATAGTACAATTCCCACAATGGCATCTCCAGGTCCATTGGCTGGCCTCTGCTTTATCTCTAATTGATCCCTTTAGGCTCCGTTCACATGAAAAACCTAAATTCGAAAAATCTAAATATCCATTGGTGGTATCTAGTGATGTCAGTCTGTGCCCTGAATACCCTGCGACGTAATTGACTATCAGCGCGAGGGAGTCGTTTCCAAAGCTGTAATCAATTCTTGGCTGCGCTCAGAGGAGATTCTGACGCCTTAGTTCTCGGTTCTTGCATGAATGCACAGCTGCCTTGAATGTATTTCATAATTCCAAATGGAGAATGTTCATAGTTGAGCTGGAAGGAAGCCCACTTGATTTTTATGGCCTTGTTATAGTTGAGTATAAGAAAAGTCTTCCAAGGGTGCTTTACAATACAACTCTCCAAGCTGCAGAAAGGCATACCTGAAATTTAAAACTAAGAATGTCATGTGATCATAAGATGATAAACATAGGGTTTCATGTGTTTCTGAAATGGAAACATCAGGTATTCATGATTTATAATTGGAAATGTTTATAGTTGAAATAATGGTTTCCAGTAGGAACAGCAAAAATACAAAAACAAAATCCCCTTTTAATGGCCCAGTCTTTAAGGTCTGTTCTTGTGTATTTCTATTATAGGTGATGTATGCCAAGAAAGATCTAAAAGCTGATATCATTCTGGACATGGCCACACTTACTGGTGCACAAGGCATAGCAACAGGTAAGAGAGCAGTCTGTGCAAAATACATCATATTGCATAAAGAAGAAAAGGTCACTTTTTGAATGTCATCGAAGAAATAAAAGTATTCACTACAACATGGCACATAAAAATGCAAACAAAAATGAAAACTAGAACATTAATTGTTAGGTTGAAAATTGCTTTATCATCCATCTGTTGACTTGTGCTTCCTTGGACCACACTAAAGCCTATATAAACTGTTGAAATCTCTCCTTTTGGTTGCTGCTGTTGAATACTTATGGCAATTTCATTGATGTTGATGTCTTTGCATTTTGCTGTTTAGGTCGGTATCATGGAGCATTTATAACAAACCGTGCAGACTGGGAGGTGATGTGTGTGCAGGCTGGCCAGAGCTCAGGGGACCTGCTCCACCCAATGCCTTACTGCCCTGAGCTGCACTTCAGTGAGTTTGCCAGTGCTCTGGCTGACATGAAGAATTCAGTGGCTGTAAGTTCTCTATGGCAGTTTACTTCAGTATGGCACTGAGTCAAACAATACAAATGATGCCATCAAACTGAACAATTTACTAAAATGATTTTTTCTATGCCCATACATTTACAACAAATGTTGATATCATGCCACTGTAATTTTTTGTTGTTTTTACTGTATCATCTAGCAAGATTCTGTGCATTTCAAAGCCAGTGAATAGATTCTACATGCCCTGTTACACTTTTAACACCTCTTGTTAGAAGTGTATTTGGCAGCTTTATTTGGTTGTTTGGTCTAAAGTTGTGCTCTTGATTAGTATAATACCCATATAAAGCCAGGAAATCAACTTGTGTATTTTGAATGCATTTTAATGAAGAGAGACTATGTGTCTGGTCATCACAAATCTGGTGCATGATGCTCAAGTTTGGGAATGCACACAAAGGTTGACTTTACCATATTAGACTCTGGCAGACATTGTTGAGCACATTTATTTTACATGTAACATCCTTTGTAACTCTGCATAAATCATTTTGTTCTCCTGCAGGACCGCAGTAATGCGCAGGTGTCTTGTGCTGGTCTCTTTATTGGCTCTCACATTGGGTTTGACTACCCGGGTGTGTGGGTGCATGTTGATATGGCCTTCCCTGTGCATGTGGTAAGTATCAGGTTGTGCATTTGAACTTAACTGAACACTTTACAGCAATCCCTTAAATAATGTTGTATTTCATGTGACCTCAAATTCAGATCTGTTGTTTATTCTCTCAAAGAAGAAAGCAAAGACCTGTGTTGATCCAGGTCAGACGCTTCATGCTTTTTATAAATTTAATGCTCCAGTCATTCAAAAATATAGACATAGAATGTAAAAAGAAATTTATCTTAATAAATAACATTTATAATGAAAAAAATTAGAATGTTTGAAGTTGGACAAAGTTGCAAGTGTTGTTGTCTATGTGACATTCCAGGGTGAGCGTGCCACAGGGTACGGAGTGGCGCTGTTACTGGTGCTGTTTGGTCAGATGTCCAGCACCCCCATGTTACAGGTACTGTCACCATCTATAGGAATGTGTGATGTCAACCACCAGCAGAATGAGAGTGCTAGTAAAAGGATTAAACTCAATGCTGACATTTGATACAAGAGCAACAGAACACGTTTATAGGAAATTTTATATTACTGTCCTACTTGACATGATTATTATCAGGTTTTCCTGGTCACAGCATGTTATGTCATCCTCCATCTCTAACTTTCCAAAATGCCAGTGTGTCTATTATAACTAGTTGAGATTGAATGTATTTGTATATATAGGTTAAAAGTAGTGGAATGACAAACAAAAGTAAATAGTCATTCATTAGATTAATAGATAGGTGATGTTATAAACAGAAACTTATCTAAACCAGATTAATAGCATTTCAGGAGTGATTTGGTTCAACAGTAATGACCCAGATCTTTTCATTGGGAAAATTTTTTTGATCTTTCAGATAAATAATTGTGGTGCAGTTACTGTAGAAAATGGAACTGCTTTTCAGTTTGGTTGCTACCACTTGGTAGGAATATTCTTATTTTAAGAATTTATGTCTAAAAAAAATACAGTATCTGTAAAGTTCACAATTTCCCCCATTGAAAAGATGGGCACATTAACTGTGCTATCAATCTATAAAATAAAAAAGATATTTGATGTGTACTCTTTTCTTATCTTTAAAACAAGCTCTGGTATATAGGTTACAACTTTACTGCCATATTCATTCTCCAAATGTTTTCAAGCAATTTACTTATTGAATTTGCTTTTTGTATTACTTGAAAATTTTACAGACCATAGGATGGTTAGAAGGGACTGTAATACCAGCTCTTCTGTACCTAACAACTGATAGTGTTTTCAACAGAACTGCAGCTATAATGATTTTATGGTGAAATGGTTACTGCATTGTTACATTTTGTCTAGATGTGCTTGCAGTGAATGAATTTTGAAATTGTGAACAATATTTGCAGATTCATCATAGCTTTGGCTGGTTCTCAGCTGTTACAGTAAATCAAACTGAGTTAGCCCTGTTAATGTTTCTTTTTAAAACTTGAGCTGAAGATTTCTGCTGATCTCGGTATAAGTACACAAACAACTGAAGTAGTCTGCTCCCTGATGATGGTCTGAATGGCTGGCATTTAGGAGGCAAGCCAGAAAACACTTTTGTTGTTGCAGAGACCATGTTGTAAGCAGGCTGCAGTTGGACAACAGTCTTCTCAGGTTAAAATTGACCAATGTTAGTTCATCCTGGTTTTTCAGGGCCTTGGTGTGGAAGTTATTGCATATACCACAATTGAAGAGTATATATGCAAAACACAGAGGGTTAAGAAAATGACTTAACTGTTAACTTTTACTGCATTGATGCCTTCACCAAGACTGTCATATAGACACATGAATATTGTAGTTGTTGATAGCAGTTCAGGTGAGAGAGATCTGTTTGAAATGGAAAACAAAATTCACCACGAGTGTCAAGAAGTTCAAATTACCAAATTCACCCCAGTATATTTTTAATCTGACAGCATTATTTAAAAGCATGACAATGATTTTTCTGCATTATATAAGGAAATAGATCTATACTTATTGAACAGTGCATTTGGTCATATTGACCTTGGTACATGTATTCAATGTGATTTAAGATTTGTACGCTATTTAAGGCAATGTTATTTACTACTTTTCAACATGAAGTGCACATCGAATATTTACCAGACTTTACATCTCCACAACTAAAACAGATACACCCATAACTACCATTTAACTTGCCTAAGGTTCGTCTCCCTGGTGGTAGTTTCGTCCCTGAGATCCTCTAGTTCAAAATGTTTCTGTAATTTCAAATACTTATTTTGTCATGTTTTAAGAAGAGCATATGTAACAAGTACATGAACTTGTTGGTCTCTAGAAATATTCACACTACAATATCCTGTGGAGAGCTACTAGTAGAATCAGGACCAGATAGTTGTATTATTAGTTAACAGTTATTTTAATCATTTTATTTATTACTTCTTTCTTTGACCAATTATAATAAAATTACAATAAAAGAGAATTTTAACTATTTATGACCATTGAATTGAATCTTTTGCAAAAAAAAATTCTTTTAATAGGTCAACTGCACCAAGAAGTTTTTGACAGAATCTGGCGATTGCAGGGACAACAATATCCTTTTTCATGCAAAATGCCGCAAAGTGTGATACCAGCTAAGGCAGATGTTGACCTGCATTACGTCTCTGCCAAACCGTCTACTATAATTCATATTTTAAATCGGACAGCGAAGATGACATATGTATGTACAGACAGTTTACAGAACTAAACAATAAAGCTGGCAAATAGATGTCCAAGGTAAGATTGAAGTCCAGGGAGATTTTAAATCCATCTAGGTCAGATTACATTTCACTGTTGCCAAGGCCGATTTAAAGATGCATTTGAAATTAGTTTTTTTGCTTCAAAACTCCACCAAATGCCATCATATAATTTAAAAAGAGTATAATTTAGAGAAATAATAAAGGGTATCAATTCATATTTCCCAAAAATGATATTTAAACAGATATTTTCTGCCAACTTTCTGTGCTATAAATATATACCCCTCGGCAGTGTTCTTTGAATAAGTGCTCTGGGTTTCTCAGCCAGAGAAATAAATGTAGAAAACAATCAGATAGCAGCTGAACTCGGGGGGGAAAGTGTTCGTCCTCCATGCGTACCTGCCACAGCAATAGGCTATGCAGGAGATGTCTTAAATGTCCACACAGTGTCTGTTGGTGAGAAGTTCTACAATTGGCTAGCTTGAAAATGACAACAGTGATCCTCTGCAGCAGGTTATCTATACATCTTTATACGACAAACGACTTAAAAAAGTCAATAGATAAAATTTTAATAAACATCAATCCAATCATACATTTAAATGGCACATCGAGTTTAGTATCTGCATATTTTCTTCACATAGGAGAAGAATCTAGTAAAACTTGATAGTCAATGGAAAAACTGTACAAGCCCAGCAAACACACATCATCAAATTATGTGAAGTACAGATACATTCCTCTTGTCTGAAAGTTTTATGAAAAACAACCATAAATTATCTTCAGTACCCCAGAATAAAAACATCTTTCTAACAAATGTAAATGGACTTATTGGCAAAAAGAGTGGCAAAAACACTGATATATAATTCACTCACATTAAAATAGGCAGTGGTTTTACAAATCTAGTTTGTAACTGTCTGGCTGAAGTGGTTAAAATGTGAACTTCCAGTCAATCACTTGTTTTGATGCAATTCAAGTCATTAATCTTTTAGTTACGAACAGCACAGTTCACTCTCTATAACTGTTTTTCTTTTCTTTGAGAATGGACGTTCAAGTTTTACAAACAATACAAAAGACCTAATGAAGAAAATTAAAGAGTGATCCATTTTCAGTAAGATGAAAATACTTACACAAGTCCAACAAGAATACTTGTTACTGCAACAAAATTGTAAAAAAAAAAACTTCATCTTTGACTTTAACATATTGGTATAAACAGAGCAGTAATTTGGCACAGACAAAATAAATGCATGCCGGCAAATATTAAGAATTGTTTTTCATAAAAAAACATTATCAGTACCTTAAACATCCAGCTATTGAACAGACAATTCTTTGTCAGTTATTGAAAAATAATTTGGTTAATCATGAGTTCACACCTTATTTTTAAAAATACTTGAGAAGCTAGAATTTATTTAAAGAGGTAAAACTTACAATTAATTATTTACATGTCATGTGAAGAAATTAGACATCGAAGATGGCATATATACAGACATAAAAGAAAGAAATTCAAATAATTGGCTATGTCCTGATAAGATGAATGGTGAAAGAGTTCAATTAAATTCTCAAATATTTTAACATATTTTAAATGTAACAACAGGGATGGTCTGTCCTAATAAAGGTAAAGGCAATGCAATTCACTATCTGCAATCTCTACGGGTTTGCTGACCAACCATCAGTACACAATAATACACACAGCTGTATGGAACACATGGTCCGCATATCTTCACCTGGACACTTCAGTTCATAGAACACTTGCAATACCATATATAAGTAAGCCATGAGTTAACTAATAACAGAAATTTCACAGTATATATAAGAGAGAACCAACCCCAACTTTCAGACAAATATTCAGCTAAAGTGCCTTTAAAGAAGGAATGCACATTGCTGTTTAGAGAGACAAATACTCAAAGAAACCACATAATGCTTCCTTTTACCTAAACAAAATACAGCTTTTAACACATCACAACCCCTCACCTAGCCCAGTATATTGGGTTAAAAGAGCAATGGGCAGCTGTATGAAACATCACCAGTTTACAAAAATTGGGAGATAAAATTTCATTACAACTGTAATGTTATTAATAATACATGTAAAAATAACCTGGCCATGCTGATTTTCGAAGGAACCTGCCTTTCCACAAAAGCTCATTTGAAGTAAAACAAAAATATGGCACTTAAGGGGCAAATGTCACTATAACACATGCCAAAAAAAAATTGCTGATATTCAAAAGAGTCCAGTCTTTTCAACAAACAAAGGCAGTCAGTGTGTCATTTGAAACAAAAATATGATTCAGCAGTTGGATGGCGATAGCAACAAAAATGACTTGGACAGACATTGATAAGCATATAAACAGACACATACAGTAGTGTCTGTATATAAAAAACTAGAAAGGTCTTATACCAAGCTGTTACCTTCAGGTCATTATTAACTTAAACTGTCTGTGTCCAGACATCATCGACATTAACATTTTGATGTTATGGCTCTTATGCATGATTAAGCAAAAGTTAAAAAATAAGATTTGGTACCCAGTTTTCAACATTAAAAGCAACATAACAAATATCTGTTTAAACATTAATACAAACAAAAATATGTGAATACATGGCCTGAGACATGTTCAGGTTCAGTAGCTTTCAGACTCTTGTAATTTCTCCATTCTGTTGCTGCTGCAAGGCCTTACAGTAATACTTCTTGTGAGCAATAAATGTGGCTAAATACAAAAAGGTAATGTCACACTGCTTGCAATACTTTGGACTATTTTTATCATTCTTCAATGCTACCAAGTCCATCAAAGCCTCTGTGGATTTGTGGTTTTGATTTGTATCATTTAGTTGACAAAGTAGAGAATCCTTTTTTCCTTTCTCCTTCTCCAAAATCTCAGTATTATTACCTTTAAAAATGGAAGAACTGTTTGAAACATTTTTACTTTCAAACGTTTCAGCATTGTCTCCTTCCTCATCTAATGTCTCCATTTTTATATTTTCAGCTGAATCTTTGGCAATACTGAGTGAATCATGGTTATTTTCAGTTGGAGAACCTGAAGATTCTGCTACTTCATCTTCTTCCATGGTTGGCGCTCTCTCCTGACTTTGTAAATCTTCACCCATGTTCATGCCATTGTGTAGACTACTACCATCTTGAGAGTCAGTCAGACAGCCACTCAATTCTGGTTCTATCTTTATAACTAACTGCTCAGCATCATGATTACCTTTGTCATTCAATTGGCCATTTTCAAAAGAATTCTCATCTTTTTGACCTTCATGTGTGATTTTGACATGGTGCACAAGGTCACACTTGGCATTAGTCTTGAAATCACATGATTTGCAAGTGTATGTTGAAACTTCATGACTCCTAACGTGTTGGCGAAGTTTGCTGGTATCAGGAAAAACTTCCCCACATATTCCACACTCATGTGGAGGTTGCTTCCTCATTGGCTGTGGGAAAACATTCTGCTGTGCAACAATGTCATCAACCTTCTCATAGGCCTTCCTGGACTTTCTCCTTTTATATGGCTCATTTTTCAATCGTAAGAGTTCTTCTTCTGAAATATCAGCTCTATGAATTGGACCCTGTGCGGCATGATGGAGTTGCTTTGGAATTTGGGGTGGTTCTTCAAATTCAGCCATATTTTCATCTGTAAACTCTTCACCATTTTCAATATGCATTCTCCCATGCATACGCATGCCTCGCACAGTATTGCCACGATAACCACACAGTGTGCACTTAAATACTTTTGACGGTTCATGTGCTTTCATGTGTTCAATCAAACGATTGTCAGAAGGTCCAATGTAATCACAATACGGACACTGAAGGATTACAAGTGTTGAGGGATCAGATAAACAGGCATGCACAGTAAGCTGACGCTTTGAAGCAAAAACCTTGCCACAGATTCGACAGAATACTGGGTTATCATTGGTCTCACTTTGTGCACTCTTTGGACTGGTTTGCTCTTCTGGGTCTGGGGTGGTTGCTTCCTGGTTGACCTGAGTCTCACGGTATGGGCAGTAGAACTGCTTATGTGCATCCAGCGTATCCATGCTGCTGAACCTGATCTTGCAGGGCTCACACAGATATTGTAACAGTCTTGCTGAGGTTCTGGGTGAAGTGTGATTTCTGATGGACTGAACTGACTGAACACTTTTGCCACCTTCCTGGTCTTCAGATTTAGATGCTGAACTTGGCTGGATGATCCTTTTTTTATTTGGTGATTTTGCAGGGATAGCTGGCATTACGATTTGGCCTATGGGCACTCTGGCATGGCGTTCTGAACAATAAAATTGCTTATGGGCAACATAATTCTCAAATTTATAAAAAACGATGTTACAGTCCACACATTTGCACATGCCTGCCTTAAGCTGTATGGGTGAGGGGATTCCTGTGGGTGATCCAGGATGCCCACTTGTTGTTGCCAGTGAAGTATGCTGTTTGTTTCCCTCACTTAAAGACTCTGAAGATTTTTTAAGGCTCAAATCTTGTGGCTGGTCATCAGCTGTAGATAAACCTGATAAATTTCTGCTGCTAGATTGCCTGCTCAAATTGAGGACATCAACATTTTCCACAGCACCAGGGCTTTCACCTGCTTTTTTTATGCTCAAATCTAATGGCTGTTCATCCCCCGACCCATCTTCAGCTTTCTTGAGAGCCACCTGATTCTGGTGAGCTTGGACAGTGTTCTGCATGGCAGGCAAGCTGGGTACAAACACAGGCTGCATAATGACTGTAGCACCAGACCCAGGCACCAATGGTGCTGTAAGCACCACTGTGTGAGGAGACATTCCAGTTGATGTGGGTGTTGCTATGGTGATGGTTGTCCCAGGTGACAGAAGAGGGTGACCTGGTATTAGATTGGATATATCTAATGTCGGGGGTGCAGGTGAAGCACCAGTGGGAGATGGCTGACTTCCTTGTTTCATGCGTCTTAAACCACAGTAATACATCTTGTGTGCTTGGAATGTATCATACGATGTGAACTGGATATTGCACTCTTTGCAAAAACTGTTATCTTTTGGGGATGCTTTACCATCACTGTCACTGCTACCACTGGTGCTGCCATCTTGCGCTGGCGACCCGTGTAACACCATATGGCGTTGTATTGCACTCTCAGTGTCTGCCTTAAAGGTGCATTTCCCACACTCATACATCTTTGCACTGGGCGACCTTGATGCTGGTGACCTTGACCCTGAACTGCCACGACTGGACAACCTTGGTGATAAATTGCTGATGGGTGGCTGGCTGGGTATAATAATCATAGGGGGTGTGGGTGTTGTTGGTGCTGACATAAGAGGTGATGAAACTTCTCTCTTGATAATTTTTGTACTGGGTTCAAGGAGATCTTGAGAGGTTGCCATTCTCTTGTTTGGATTATTTGGCAGTGTTGACACATCTGGAAGAATAAATAATTAACACTTAGAGTAAGTTAGAAAAATACACTTTAAAAACCTGCCAACAGTAAAACATGCCCTTTAGTGAATTGTTCTGATTTATTTTTCTCAAATAATTTACCACCAATAAACTTGACAGACCTGAAATAAGAATAAAATCAGCCTTTTTTAAATATTCTATCTACAGGGTTTTAGCTAGCTGTTGTTTATATCCAGCAAAGCATGATTTTTATACCAATTCCAACTATTACTAAAAACTATCTGAATTAAGCTCTGCAATTCCAGTCTTAAAAACCATGGTGCATTTGACACTGTGTTAAGTGCACAAAAATATAGCCAAAGAAAAATGAAAGTTAATTTGTTTACAGCAATTGAGTTGTTCAAAGAGAATCCCCTTACAATATAGTTAATATAAATGTCATTTTTACAATGTCCAACGGATTTATACTTTTAATACAACATTTAGCAAAACATTTCCAATATACTTTTTTACAGACACCAGGGAGCAAATTAAATCAAAAAAACTAGATGGCAAACACCAACAGGCCTTGTCCTTTTCACCTCTTTGTTTATTTTCTAAAGTGCTCATTCCACACATCGTGACAAACATTTGATTCCTGTGCTTTACTATGGGGCAAAGGTAGTCTACATTCAACTCCTCCCTACCTTCTGTGTGTTGCTGTGGTGACCTAGCAGGTGCTAGTGGTATTCTGGCTACTTTGGTACAGTAGAAGGTTTGGTGGGCCTCCAGTGTACTAGGACTGCTAAACCTCACACCACAAAATGCACACCCGTATATCAAGGCTGAAATAAACAACATTCATTGTAACTCAGGGTACAAAAAGTGGGTGAAATAGGTGCTTTGAAAAGAAAATACTTGCATAAAATAATATTTAGCTGCAAATTAAGTACTTACAGAGCAACTATTTTATGCCTGTTTATATTCTGATCAATGTCTTATTATTTTGTTTACTATTGTTACACACAGTAGAAAGAACTTACGATGAGCATTTTTTCCTGCAGCTGCTTTTGGAGACATTTTTACTTTTATCACTTTGTCTGGACTAGACAGCTCCCTATTTACTGTTATGGTAGACATATTTGAACTTTCATCAACCTCTGACATTCCACCAGGCGTCAGTGTTTTATTTTTTTGCAAAGAACTAAGTTCTTCTTCTTCTTCTTCTTCCCCTGCTTCTGACAATGGAGAAGATGGTTGAAATATTCCAATCAATGTTTCATTCTCTTCAACTGGTTTGGTAAGTTCACACCATATCTGGCCACCTGAAAATTAAAGTTATGTAACAATTACTAGTTAATTTAGAACTGAAATAAATCTGTTAATCTATTGAGCTAAACTTGTCAAATGTACAGACCAGTACCTCCAGGCAAAACAATACATAATACAAAAAGGATGTGTCACGGACATCTGCTTTAACTGCTTAAAAATCAGTTCAAAAAGTTTTGTCTTATGTCAAAATACCAAGGGTGAAGGCTATGTATTTGTATTTATATCAGTTTGTAGATTTGTTGTGGTTAATAATGTTGTATGGTATTGTGTTACATAACATTTGAAAAATCAATGTTACACATGTAGTAATGTATTGCATGACACTGTATTTCTGCTTTGTAGGTTGTGCACTTTATTTTGCTGTGTTCATGTGCAATGGGGGTCATGTTGATACTCCCCCGCACTGATACTCCCCTGCATCCATACGTCCCTGCACCAATAATCCCCCTTAGTAAATTTTTGTATTATGCGCATCGATACGACCCCACACCGATAGATCCCCGCTCCGATACTTCCCACACCGATACTCCCCCTCAGTAGCGATGAAGGGAAGCAATGATGTGGGGGAGTATCGGTGCGGGGAAGTATTGGTGTGGGGATGTACCGGTGCGGGGGAGTATCAGTGCGGGGACGTATAGGCATGTAACCGTGCAATGTGCCTAGGTTCAACATACTAGTAATGTGTCACAGGAAGTTAGTATTGAAATTCAGGCATTTTTTAAAACTTATATTTAAATGCGGTAAAAATATGTGAAGCATTAATGATCAGTTACAGCAAAATCACAAACAAACAAACACTTAATTTAAAGAATAGAGAACAAATCCGGAAAAAATCACCCTTAAAGACCAATTTACTTGACCTGCATCATTTTGGTCTAGATTTAACTCATAATATATGGCAACAATTTTCTGAGTGCAAAAATATATTATAGATATATAGATACACTGTATCTAGATAGACAAACACATTTATCTCTAAACACATAAAAGAACCTATTTCTCTACTATTTAGTAAATATTATATACAAATCTAGCATAAAACATTTTTTTCCTTGTTATACACTTTAAGTGTTCAATTTCTACAGTTCATTGAGCTGTACCTAACAAAGTTTTTGATCACAACTGGATGTCACTCTGAAACTGAGCACATAAGCAAAGACGACTACACACTGTCAGATGAATTTTCATTAAAATTTTTTTTCTTTTCAATTTCTTATTAATTCCAGTTACCTTTTTATCCAAGGCCTGATATATGTCATCTTCCCACTTCAGTGACAGGCTGCAGGATGATATTTACTACATAAAACATGCATATAACTGGATGTCTGCATCCCTATCTTTATTTCAACCATGTCTCTAATTACAGCATCTATCTATTTCCTGCTTGGATTTATCATATTTTCCAGTTCTCTGTAAATTGTGTACCCTGGGCTGCCACACAAGGGCCTATCACAGCAATAATATTAATGTGTATTGGAAAGGGTGATAGATTGAAAGTTATCTGTATAGGCGGCTGTCTGCCACAGCTTCTAACACAATCAAGACAGAATTAAGTTTCATGCATCTCTGACGTGCAACAGATAGCACCAGGCGAATATGTCATTATCCAATATTTTTATCAAAGGAGTGCAGTGCTGGCCTCCCAGCCCTATTGATCTCCGTCTCTAATACTTATTATAGCATCAGGTGGTTTATTTCAAATCCTGAATAATTTGTTTTTAGTTCAATTATCTCTCAATGTGATTACAATTTTGCGTATCAAAATTCACAGACTTCTGCTGAAGGATTTTCAACCAGCAAATGAGTAGAATAGTTTTTCTCCTAATCAGAATACTTGAAATTAAGCCATAATAGCGCCAAATGCCATATACATAAATTCTTGTACTGAAGATAAATCTCATTAACAGAAGGTATCTGTATCAAAACAGAAGAATAACTCAACACAGAACTCAAATGAAAAATAATAATAATTCACTTTTCAGTCTGTCTCATCTAACACATTCCTACTAGTATGCTTTCCACAAAAGCAACACATATGATACCATTACTTCAGCAACTGAAAGAATCAATAAACTTTGCAGCAAGATTGTTTTAGCAAAAAATTGAAATCTAGCCTCTCCCCAATTATAAAGTACACAATTTCTAGCAAGACAGCCATAAAAAATGGAGTGGTCCGGTAATTAGGTGCTGATCAAAAATGGCCATCCTATTCTATCTGATATCAGCCTGTCAATATTTGTGCAACTAAGACAAATTATCTTTTCTCTCTCTAGCAGAATTTCCAGGAATGAAAGAAATTGATTATGTCTAAAGCCTAACCTTTGGGGCATATTGACATATGTCACTGATGACAAATGCCCTATCCTGAACTTAGATTAAAAGTTTTTCATACTAGTAATCTTTCATGCTTAAAATTTACATAGTTCTTACTATACCCCTTTACATTCTCACATATATATAAACATACCAGTATTGCTGAACTATGTTAAGTGGATTTCTTAACAAGGCACTTATTTCACCTAAAGCCCAGGGTCTATTGTCATGTTTTGTGATTACAAAATCATGAGCAGTTTCTGACATGTTGTACTAATATAAAAATTAAAATCTACCTAGGAATACTAATATCATCTTATGTGTGCTGTCCTAGACTTTTACAAAGCAACTCCCTCTCTCTCTCTCTTTCAGATCTCTCTCTCTCTCTCTCTCTCTCTCTCTCCCCCAAGACCTTCTCTCTCTCTTTCTCTCTCCTTAGACTCCCTCCCTCCCTCTCTCTCTCTCTCCTCAGACTCTCCCCCCTCTCCCCTCAGACTCTCCCCCCCCTCTCCCCTCAGACTCTCCCCCCTCTCCCCTCAGACTCTCCCTCCCCCTCTCCCCTCAGACTCTCCCCCCCCTCTCTCCCCTCAGACTCTCCCCCCCTCAGACTCTCCCCCCCCCTCTCTCCCCTCAGACTCTCCCCCCCTCTCCCCTCAGACTCTCCCTCCCACTCTCCCCTCAGACTCTCCCCCCTCTCTCCCCTCAGACTCTCCCCCCAGACTCTCCCCCCCTCTCTCCCCTCAGACTCTCCCCCCTCTCCCCTCAGACTCTCCCCCCCTCTCTCCCCTCAGACTCTCCCTCCCCCTCTCCCCTCAGACTCTCCCCCCCCCCCTCTCTCCCCTCAGACAGAGACCTACACAGACATATGGCAGCATAATTATAATGCTCTTTCTTCAGAATTCAATAACTGGTTTAGTTCCTCAAAACTTAAAATGTTTGAGGCAAATGGCAATATAAAACATACATGTCAGACCTGTTCCAGTTGATAAGACATGTTACTTTGTTCTGACCCGTTGGCAACATTACCTAACACTGATGGATGTGACACCGTGTTTCATTCAGTCTTGGATTACACCTCACTGTGATCATGAAAAACAAATGTCACTGATGAACCTTACCTTTTTTTTAAATTTTATGTTTGCCTCACCTTTTGTTGTGAAACCCTTCTAATGACCCTAACAATCTTAAACGATTACAAACATTCACACCATATTTTTCCCACCTGGTAAATTTCTGGCTATTGTAATGTCTCCCTTGTTCCTCTTCTTCAGTGGACTAAGATCTTTTAACACTGACAGAAAAAAAGCATCAGTTCATTCATGCACTAGAATGTTTCTTCACCAAAAAGGAAACAGGAACTGTCATTGGCACTCCTTCAGCCTCTGAGTACATATACATGCACATAAGGCTTTGTCAGTTTACAAGTATACCACAGAATCACTGATTCACATCTGCTCTCTGAATCTGTTATCTATCACCACCCTCCAGTTCTACAACACATGATCATTGGTCCCAAATTTCTTGATATCCTAGTTACTTCTCATGTTTGAGCTTATCACTCAGTGGTTAATCAGCCATGTAGAACTTTTTCAATTATTACCGCCACATCTGTTGCCCAGAGATAAGGCAGCATGTACGAAGTTGAAAGATTCCAATGGGAGAAATGACTTGAAGTTGGCTCCTATTGGCAATCAGCAGGAAGGCACGCAAGCAACAGAGGGGGGATATCTCCCTCAGTTTGTTGAGTATCAGAGAAACGTCAAAAATCTGGTTGTCTAATAAACAAGCAACACACTGCAACTTTTGTGAGTCACTGCTGGCTTAGCTATCTTCCAGGCAGCAAATGAAGTATTAACACAGATAACAAGAAGCCATATCTGGAAAGATCATAGGGAACGCCTGTTCCATAAGACGTACATTTGCATAATCATCCACGATAAGCTGTTATGAAGATTGAAGATAAATAGCTGTAGTTGGACTCTGAGATAAGATAAAAGTTGAAGTGGATTTCTATCTTAAGAATACTGGTGCAGGCATGCACGCATCCATCAAGATAACACTACTCCTATCGCAACTTCTCAACGTCAGAAACTTAGTAACCTGACAGCGCTTCTACGATAAGGCTGCTTTATCAGTGGAGCTACTTCAAGTCTTGATGAATACACAGCAATAAACTCACTCTAATCTTGTCCCACATAAATGCCACAGAGAGTCCGTATCTTAGTTTGGCAAGTCTTAAGATAATGAGTGGAAATACTCCTAAAAGAGACTAACATAAATTCCAACTATATGCATGCTATACATCATATATCTTCTTCTTTCCATTTCAATAAATTTCCTCACAAGTATCCTTCTAGCTCTCTACATAATCAATTGCAGATACATGTACCTTTCCCATAATTTAGTATTATCAAAATCAACTTTATCAAAAAGCAAACATTGCAACAACAAAATATATATATATATATATATATATATATATATATATATATATATATATATATATATATATATATATATATATATATATATAAAGATCATTCAACATTCATTTGTGATGCATTACTGTTATTAGGTGTATCTTCTTTAAACTCTGTTGGATATCATGACAGTGGTATTGTGAAGTTCACCAAGCCAAGTGTTATCAACAACACCAGGGCTTCAGCTCTGTCATCATCAGAAGGGAGACATCTTTCTTCTCATCTGTATCACTGGAGTATCTATTAGGAAATCTTGGAAATAAGGACCAAATAAATGCATGATGCTTATTCCTTTATACTCAAACAGGCAAACTTTAGATACATTAATATACCATGATCAGAATCTGATAATAGTTTGAGATATGGAGATTTGTTAATAAGTCATAAAGATAGCAATAATCTCAATTATCTTGTGTTATCTATTTCATGTTTTAATTTGTTTGTATTATCAATTTTCTTTGTTGACAACAGATGTGCTGTGCATTAAAAAAAATGTATCTAAATTTCATCATTATCTTGGAATAAAATGACAGTCAATTTGTACTCTCAAGGATATTCCTATGGATCATCCATTTTCTAGCTTATAGACATACAGGCTGTGAAGGAATCTCTGCAAAAACCTCACACTTAACTAATTTTCTGGGGTAAATGATATTTTGCTACATCTAACCAATTTATGATCCTTATTTTCTGACATTCACTCCGACTCCATAATAATCTGGACAAAATGAAATGTTCTTAGCACACATATGTGCACACACGCATGCACACACATACATATGTACACACACACACACACACACACACACACACTGGGGTGCAGTGAGGCACTGATCTTCTCCTCTACTATGTATACACACCTATAACAGTTGTGGACCATCAACACATGCATTAAGCACTTCTGCTGTAGACCTTACCTTTGGCTGGATATCTTAATCCTATATAAATCCTACAAGGGACTCTCACCTGCAATATCTCTTTAAATCTTTATTCCTCTACATTCCAACAGAACAAAAAGATTAAAAGCTTTTATAGTTCAAGTCCAAATAATCACCATGATTCCAAAATTTCAATGTCAATTTCAAATAAGTAAATTTTCACCTATCTGGACTGACATCATTTTTACCACTGACATAATATTATATGTACATTGAGGCACTGCAGGCTTCTTACAGTAATCATGATGCCACATTTCATTCCTTCTGCCTGGCCACTATGAGAAGTAGCCTAACACTGTCACCCTCTGGCCTTTTCTCAATCTAAGTACAATTTTATTTATTGCATTTTATGGATTAGCACTGGGACACAATATAAAAAGTTGAAAATTTACTACTTAAATGGAATGACATCAAAATATTGCATCAGAATTATTGCTCCCTCCACAGTATCAGACTAATTATGTCTGGCTTTGCAGAGATAGGGATCAGGGTGATAAGTCATGTCAATTAGCTATCTACTAATAAATGAAAAGTTTCTCCATCACAAGGAAAGTTCAATTTCATTTTCATACACTGCATGCAAGAATAAAGTATAAATGCATTCAATGGTCCACAGCTATCTTTCTCATCTTCTATATGTTGCACACACAAAACTATACATCTGTAACTTTAATTCAAAAGCAATTTTCAGCATCAGACATCGATTAGAATCAGATATGTATACTTGATATATTCAAGATAAAGATTAGATTAAAAGTTTATTTCATCCACGATTCTAATTTGAAATGTTACATGTGAAAAATCCAGTACCCTTCATAAAATTACTACTCAAATTTAACAAAGAGGAAGAAGCTATCTTAGACAAATTACACATAACACCTCAGTTATGCACACAAATAATAAACAGCAAAAAGTAATTGCTCACAGGGCAAGGACTTGCAAATTATAGCACACTTAATTCAACATCTTAGTTGCCTCACATAACTGATGTTTAACACACACTGCTGCAATGCACTCTGTTTTTTCAGGAATATGTGACAACTTGGATTTAAATTTAGCAGCAAGTTTTGTGCTTCTCATTTTTTTATTCCACAATAACCATAGAAATTAAATGAAAACCAAATAATGAAATAATAAAGTATTCAGAATCATCCACCCCCAGGGACAGCACAACCCCTTGGCAAACTAAATCCCACTCTGCCCATGCACACCCTTTATAGTAGGTCTGGAAATATCCAAAGTTTCAACTTCATTCACTCTCTAATCTAGAATTTAGCAGTTAGCATTATGAAAAAAATCTAGAAAAATCAACTCCCACTGCCTCCCTAAGGGACAGCCCCCAAGGTGCCCATGCACTAGTCTGATTATAATTCTATCAGTACCAAAAATCCTTCACCCTAATGGTATAAAAGATAGCAGAAATTACCATTTAATTTTTTAAGGCTCTGTTCTCACAACTTTTAGATCGATCTATCACCGCGGGGAGTCTCACTAGATTACTGTCAGATAATCCCCCTTAAGTGTCCGTCCCCGCCTACTACAAGCTTTAAGGGGTAATTAACTTTCGTGTCCGCCCGGCTGACAGCTATTTAGCGTGAACTCCCAGGGAGTTAGGTCGATCCAATGTAGGTCGATCTAATCTATGAGAATGGGGTGTAAGAATTAAGAATCAGTTCCCCCCCCCCTCTCAGGGACAGCACAACCCGTTGTTGGACTAAAAAATCAAATCAGTTCATTCTGCATCTATTATCTATCTATAAGAATTTTTTTGGCAAGTTACTAAGTATTTAAGGATTTCTTCTAAGACTTGTCTTCTTTCAGTATCATGTTCAAAATGAGCTGTTTTTAAGACTTTACTTGACACGTTTGATGCTGGCATAAGGAAGGGTGTAATATGCAGTGTGATCAAATTACTATTAGAGTTGCAGCATTTTTACCTACAACTGATTGCTTTTGGGTTCATCAAAAATTGGAAGATTTATATCATAAGGTACAATATCTATGCAGACTTTATCAAATAAAGTGAAGTCTGTTGCTCCCTAATTATGAGTGTACAAGCTGTCTCTAAAGTAGTTCCACTTCTAATCAAATCAGAATAAACACATCTCCTGACTTCTTCATCATCCCATTTTAAAACAATAATAAGACATCACCTTTCATCAACATAGCATTCATACAACTGAGTTAATTATGATAGCCTGAAAATTAAAATTCATATCATCTTTCACCAATCTGTCATTCATTTGGTTGAGTGTATCATAGCAGCCTGACAAAACATGAAATTGCCTATATGCTCTTTCCCCATAATATAATTTAATTGCATTGAGACAAAAGGGTAACGTTTCTATACAAAATAAAACAAACAGCAAAGTTGTAAAATGTAAGGACCAAAAAGCAAATAATGATACACTGAATAGGTTATTTTGTCAATTTGATGTAATTTCATATGATGCTTAACACAGAAATCAACACCAAATTTTAACAAGATTAAATGGGAGCTATGGAAGTATCTTCTTTAGTTGTAGAGAAATATGGGCCAGTAAATATGCAAAGGGCAATTAATGTTGAAAATTAAAGATGCATACAAAGTCAATTTTTTGTCACAAAAACCAACCAAATGCCAGCATATAGTTTCAAATAGTATAACTAAGAGAATTACCAAAAGGCATTGTTTAATTTTACCCGAAAATGATGTTTGAACAGATTTTTCTGCTGGCATTCTAAGCTGTATGTCAATGGGGCAGGAAAGTAGGTCACGGAAGTAGGTTAAATTTACAACCATAAATTTAAAGAAAGGAGCAGTCTAAAGGTCTTTTATGGCTGATCGAGTGATCTATTCAGTTTATCCCTTGGCATGTCGAATTTATTTGAGTCATATAAGAATCTAGTAGAAGTGGTTTACATGTGTTACTCGGAATCCACACTCCACCAATACTCGGTTCGTATGTACCTTTAAGGTTCTGTTCTCACAACTTTTAGATCGATCTATCACCGCGGGGAGTCTCACTAGATTACTGTCAGATAATCCGCCTTAAGTGTCCGTCCCCGCCTACTACAAGCTATAAGGGGTAATTAACTTTCGTGTCCGCCCGGCTGACAGCTATTTAGCGTGAACCCCCAGGGAGTTAGGTCGATCCAATGTAGGTCGATCTAATCTATGAGAATGGGGTGTAAGTCAAATGCCAAATGCGAGGTCATATTAAGATGCCCAATTTATTATTTAATACTCAAGTTCAATGCTAAATGTAGGTAGTTTTGGCGATTAAAGGGTCAGAAAATTTGCCAAGTTCAGTTCATGGTGAAAAGTAGGTCAAAGTTCAAATTCAAATTAAATCATATTAAGATTGTCAATGCATGAATTGCTATCCAAGTACAATAGTAAATATGGGTGTATCTCTGCCATTTTGGGAGATATATGGGCCGGAAATTTGCAAAGTGCATTTCATGTTGGAAAATAGGTCAAAGGTCAAATGCAATTCACATTAAGATTGTCAATATTAGACTTCCTATCCAAGTTCAATTGTAACTATGGGCATATCTCTGCTGGAAGACCCCAAGAGTAACTTCTCACTATAATATCAAAGCAAATTGGCACAAACAACTAATTTCCAAAGAAAATTAAAATTTTGACAATATTTTGGCCCATTTGACCTTGAAATATAGGTCTAAGGTCAATTAAAACCTTCACATATGGCTTTAGAGTCAAACTTTATACTAGCTTTTCCCATAATTCCCTTGGTTTGGGAGATATTTAGCATTTTCAAAACATTGCTGACAAAAATTATAAAACAGCGGTTCAATTAAGCTGAATTTTCAAATTTGACCAGTATTCTAGTGATATTGATCACTCCTGTAACACTGAAAAGGATCAAGACAACATGGCTGTCAGTTTTGTCAGAAATGTGAAAAGAACAATAAAGGAGCATAGCTTTCAGATAAATGGTTTGATCAAGCCGAGTTTCGAACTCAACCCACATTTTCTGAATATTTATCAGTTCTGCAAGTTTAAAGAAAAGAGGTAAAATGGTTTTCCACTCATTGTGTTATCAGTGAAAGTGCAGGGCGAAGATGACAGCAATGACGCAGATGATGGCTATATGTACAGACATGCTGTGTCTGTACATAACAAGTACAATGTTACATTACAAATGAAGTCATGTCAGAAGTAGCTCACACTGACAACAAATGGTTAAATACAAGTTGGAGACTAACAGTATATCTTAATTAGAGAAAAAAATCTAAATGAATTTAATATAGTAACCAAAATATGAAAGGAGGATTGAGGATTCCATGTCTATATTTTAATCCTTATGCCTTCATTAGTACAAAGAAAATCTCTTGCACTAAAATCAATTGTTGTTATTTTTTCTTTTGCCTGACTGGTATAATCTGCAGCAAAAATGAGACAATGATGTCTTTATGGAAAAAAAAGGATTAAATAGCGTATACAAAGCATATATAAACTTTTATCCAAGGCCATCCCAGTTCCCTGCCCCACCATCAAACCCACTCAACTGCCCTCAAAGTGACTGTCCCTGCAATAAAGCCTTGCTGCCGATAAGATATCTCAAAGATTATCTTATGTTTTGGCAAATGCCGCCCAGGAAATAAAACCCTGACAAAAGTTCAGGAAATGTCACTGATCTTAATGTCACCCATACTTTAATTAGTCAGACAAAGCATTTCCACTTTTTTTTGCCTGGCTTTTGCTGATAAGGAACGGTATTATCTGTTGTTTTAGCATTAACCAGTATAACACTGTTATCTATGAACAGGCAAAGCCAAACTGTAATCCTGGCAATAAAAGTTGAAGACTAAGGAAATCCTGTTGACGCTATTGATATAACCCTATGCAGTAAATTATAAAATGCACCCTCACATATAACATATTTTGCAGTAGTATAATCTCTATGGTTTGAGTCTACTCCCTACTCAATTCCTTACCACTACCTGGGAAAATGTCAACTTAAATTTAATTGCATATCACAACAAATAGATCAGGAGCAACTTTATATATATATATATCCCTAGTCATTCTTTCATGATGACCTTTTTAGATATAAAATATATGCTAGAATGGAGCTTTTTTTCCACATAAGCTTGAAAAGTATGAGATAATATGTAAGATTTCTTTAAACACAATATCAATATTCTGAGTACATTTGACCTAAAAAAAGTTATCAACAATTTTTCCTATATTAAGGAAATTCCCCCATCAAACCCTACCTATCATATGAGAAGATAACAACCATAATTACATCAATTATGATATACTTTCAAATTAAACATTTGCCTCAAAACTTTATTTCTCTGATAATTCTAGCAGGCCATCTATGACTATTACTAATAAAAGATTGTTATTCTTGGGTTTTTTTTTTTTTTTTTTTTTTTTTTTTGTTCTTAATTATTTCATTATTAGTTGCAATTCTAATTACTAAATAAAACGAAGAAAAAACTAAACACTATTATACATACACATAAGCAAAAAAGCATTGTAGCAGTTGAAATCAGAAACTGCTCTTGTTTTTTCACATTCAACTAATTGACCAAATCTCTCTCATGTTAGCATCCTGTTCTCAACACACTTATCAACCAAATGTCCTTCATCTTCATAATCTGTATATAAATATATCAATAGAAAATAACAAGACATGAGGCCCAAAATGTGAATTATGAACAATTCATACATGTGGAATTCAATAGAAGCTTTATCAATCTTCAGGCTGCTGGCATCAGTTCAGCCTGGATTGTATCAGATGAGACCAGGACATGGACAAACTAGAACTACTGATGAATGTGAATTATATTCTTCTGGTACTTTTCTGTAATAAAACAAATGTAAAATAGAGGTAAAATAAAGCTTATGGCAAAACCGTGATGGGCAACAAAACTATTCTATGTGCATTTATTATACATTTCTCTACTCCCTGTCCTCCAAAGTTGTTCAGTTCAGTTTCTGGGTCAACCCTATCTCCAGTTGAGTAAAACCAAAACATTTTTTATGAAATATTTGTGTTCCAAGTTATGTAGTCCCAGCTTATCCCTCTCTAAAGAAGCATTCACATTAGTGGTATTCATAAATTTGACTTAAAGGAATTCATCATGAAAAAACAGGTTAAAGCTATCATTAATGCCCCCAAAAGGAATTACTGATCAATTACAGATAAAAAAATGATTATATTTTGTTAATTTTTTTACACAGATTTTATACAAGTGTGAAACTAGTTTAAGATATGCCTGCATGGTGGCACAGTGCAAGATAGGCTGTAGAGGTTGACTTCAAATGCATCTTTAAGTTAACCTTATCCACTGACCTTAACAGTTCATTTAAAACCAGAACCACTATCGGGCTTAAAAGTTTATTAAACTACATAAAAGTTTACATAAAATTACATAACTACAGTAAACGTTAACTACTTCAACACAGTACATCAACCCGTATGTTAATGAGTTGCAACCCTTAGATACAGGTAGCAATATTACTAATTGCAGCTGTTCAAAATTCCCATTTACTAAGCGCAAATGTTTAAAAATTAAATGAAGATCATGTACGCAAAATGTGTACAATGCAAATGTAAGATGCGCCTTCCGCCCATATGAGGGACGGGAGGGTGGGAAAATCTTCTACGCTTATGCTTAAGCCGCTTTTAATTGAAGCAAAATGGGCTCGAGCGCCCTTACACGCTGTCCAGCTTTAACGGCTGCCAGGCTCTAACTGCCAATTATTTTGAATGCGCCACGTGAGCTGGCTGACCAATCCCGAGCCCGCAGCCTAGGCGTCCCTCTAGTGGTGGTTTTAAATACCATTCCCAAAGGGAAAGGGTACTTAAAACCAGAACCACTATCGGGCTTAAAAGTTTATTAAACTACATAAAAGTTTACATAAAATTACATAACTACAGTAAACGTTAACTACTTCAACACAGTACATCAACCCGTATGTTAATGAGTTGCAACCCTTAGATACAGGTAGCAATATTACTAATTGCAGCTGTTCAAAATTCCCAACCCAGAGTATGAGTAGGTGAGTGAAAATGAAAATAGACGTAATTGCACTTAAAAACTGCCATCTAGACATATAACAGTGGACCTCGTCTTTGGGGGCAGTCACAAGTTGTTAATTTCCAGTCCACTACTTTAAGTTTTTCATAATTTAACTATAAGTTCAAACTTTCTTCAGCGCTCCCACCATTACATCGTATTTCATATCCGCCGAGGGTTTGATGTATTGGAATACCGCGTCACTAGACCAGTCTCCCATGGCCTTCACCATCGCTAAAGGAGTACCGATAGAAAGAAGCCACGTAGCTCCTCCCCTGCGGAGACTGTGAGTATTGTACGTCGCGGTGGAAAGTCCGATCCCTCGAAGTGACCGTGCAAGTTTTTGACGAAAGCCTGCCGATGTGAGGAGAGTGGTCTCTCCGTTGTAAGAAGTGGCAAGGAGCGGCGCAGATTCCGGGACGTCCATGGACATCTTCAGAAAATTTGTCAGCGCTGTTGTGGGGCATAAAGGGCTGCCGTGACGAAAGGGGAGTGTAACGATATGGGTTCTCTGGCCGTACTGATTGTTTTTCGATTTGGTTACTCTTAGGGTGCAAAATTGTAAATGTCAAGTCGCGGCGACATATAGATAGGCCGCTATCTGTCTGAGACCGGGCCGTAATATTGCTAACTCTGAGCATTCCAAAGAAAGCGATCAGACAAGCTGCCCACGTCTGTGCTTGTTCTAAATCGTTCAGGTTGAGGAATGATCGTAGGTTTAAAAGCTGTGGTGGTAGGATGGGTGCTTTCTGAGAGCCCGGATCTCCTTTGTGTCTCTTTATACCACCTAGAGTCGTCTTCAGCTCCCACGAACACAGAGGGTTAGGAAGTCCGAAATCCGTGTGGATGATCCGGACGATATTTAGGTACTGCCGAAGAGATGAGAAAGCGCACGATCGTGCCCGGTAAGCGGCGTATCTGCAGATGTTGGTGGGGGATATAGGAATCGGTTTACAGTTAATTTCCTCACAGAACTTGATATAAGCTCTTAGATGTGATCTATAAGTTGATTTAGTAGAGGGCGAGAAAAGTTGAGCTCTCCAGAAGTTCACTTCATTATCTAGTTGTTGTCTCAGTCTATCGGAGCCTGGGATAAAGAAAAGAAAAAGAGGAATTAGTCATATGGTCTTGCAGAAAATACACTGGCGGCTGTCTGTGTAAGCTTAAATACCAGTGATGGACTAATTCGAGGAAAAGAGAGCAATGTTCTGGCTCATGCATTCGTGACACGGAATCGGCCATTTTATTTTCTTCCCCGGCGATATGGATCGCATAAATTGAAAAGTCATATTTCAGCGCTAGGAGAGATAATTCCTTAAGAAGGTTGTTGCAGGCGGTGTTTGGCGAAGCCCCTTTGTTTAAAATGTTCATTGCCACTTCACTATCAGTGTAAACAATGACGCGTTGTGCCTTCCACAGCGGGGACCACCTGTACGCAGCCAGGACGATGGATGCTAATTCCTTGACATTAATGTGTTCACCCCCTAACTGGTGAGGAGCGTCCTGTATCCAGTTAGTGTAAAACCAATCTCCGCAGTAGAACGCTCCACCTGCTGTGATGCTGGAGTCGGTATACACCTGTTGAATCGGTCGCGCGTCCCATATGAGTTTTGTATTGTTTCCCGTGATGAGCCACTTGCTCCACCAAAGGAGGTCTTTACGTAATGGGTTTAGCTTGCACTTATGACTGGCTCTTTTCAGTGAAGCTATGGAGTTAAATATATTTCGCACGTGTGTTCTACCCCATGGGATGACGTTCGATGCCCAGACTAACTTCCCGGCCAGGGATTCAAGCTGACGTCTGCTGGCGCGCACGCGGCTTTGAAATGTTTGGATCAAGCGGAGTAAGTCGCGAACTTTTTGTTCCTCTAAAGAGAGTACGCCTTCAACAGTATCTATGACGATGCCTAGAAACGTTAGGCGAGTCGTTGGGTCACAGACTTTTTTCCAGTTGATGCCAAAACCCAGGAGTCTTAAAAGATTGATTAATGTGCTATAAGCCTGCTTGCATCGTTCAAATGTCTCTCCTATAACCAAAAAGTCATCTAAATAAACTACGACGTGGAAGCCTCGTTTCTCCATCATCCGCTTTACCGCTTGTGTTAACCGGTGAAAAATTTCGGGGCTTTTGCGGGCCCCGAATGGGAGTCTCGTGTCCACTAAAGTCCTTGGCTCAGTTGAACCAGCAAAGTTCCATTTAAGCCCAGTAAGGGTTAACTGGGAAGGGTGTAACGCGACAGTTCTATATGCTGAGTGGAGGTCAACTTTGCTGAGAAAATATCCTGGTTTAATCTTATCCAGTGCCGACCGTATAGTCTCGTATCGAAATGTTTGTTTTGTTGCGTAATCGTTTACTGCTGCCCCTTCAGGTCTGCTGTAATCATGAATAAGACGGATGCCGCCGTCAGGTTTTGGCACTGCGGAAATTGCACTAATTATCGTAGGCTGGAGTTCTGGTTCAATATAGTGACCCTCCTCTATTTCTGTTTTTATTTGAGTCTCAACTTTATGCTTGAAAGCTTCGCAAGTGGCGGATCTACTGTTTTCTACTTCAGTTCTCGTGATGCGATCCAGATCTAAATCGTCGACTATTCGGAAGCCCTCCCGAATACCATTAATTATAAAATCATAGTCTGTATCTCCTTGTAGTTCCTTTTCCCATTTTTCAATGTTTTTGTGCAGCGGAGATTCTTTTGCGGCGTGCGTTTGTCAATGCGAAGGATTTCTTGCTGTGGGACTGGTCCCTTGCTGCTTGTGCGTGTATTCCCCATGAGTAGTACTGGAACAGGCTACACACGCGTGAGCATAACGGCAGTTCGGGAAAGAGCAGCCCTGGCGACCGTTAAATTTCATACAAATGGGTCGACCCGTCGCTGTGTCCAATTTTGTTTGTTTCCCTCTGGTTGTTGGTTGGGTTGAATTCGGTTTTAACAACACCTGCATGAGAAAGGGGCTGTCGGTTCCCCATGGAAATCCCATCTCGCTCTGAGATTTCCTATACTCTGCGTCGAAGCGTAAGACTGATTGCCAATTAAAAGATTGACCCATGCATGCCACCTTTGTCACGTAGCTGGTGTAGTCCATGACTGTTTGAATGTCCGCGCCGTCGTCGGCCACCATTTCCCTTAATATTTTCATCGACGCTTCTGTGTATTGCAGTGGGGAAATGCGCTCCAGGGGAAGTTTTCTGTCGGAGAGGGAAAGTTGTAAATCGCCAATACGGACTGGTGTGTCACTTTTCGCTTCAAATTTGTCTGCAAACATTACATAGCTACGTATGTCGCGATGCTTGTTAAGTTTTCTTTGTCTATCAGGAGTTGAAAAAGGATCAAAAATCCCCTTACCGTCGTGCTCTCTCTGATGAACTCTGTTTGGTTGATTCCCATTCCCGTTCCCAATGTCTAGTAGTTGGCATAACCTGGTGTAATCGAGGTCCCCGGTGTTTCCTGTTTCAGTTTGCGCGCTGGGGGCCGCCATATTAGGGGTCCCGGATGTCCCTGGCAAGATGGCTGGGGCCTCGTCTTGGGTTTTCTTGTCTCCAGTTTCGGGAGTAGAGGTTGCAGCAGACACACTGTTAGACGTAGCTGGACTCTGGTTGTTCTGTGGCTGAGCACTATGTTTTTGTTGTAGGGTAAGCACCGCATCTTGGAGAAGGAGGATCTGAGCCAGCGGTAGAGATTTACTGAAATGTCTTTGAATGAGTGGCTCTGTGAGTTTCTTGCAACTCCTGAGTGAGAAGAATCCTGCATCCTTTAAGATTTCTACCGTGTCTTCCGAGAGCTCGTTAGCCTCCACCCAAGACTGGAATTCTTCAGCCATTGTCAGGGAGAAAAGAACAAAAAATCTTCTACGCTTATGCTTAAGCCGCTTTTAATTGAAGCAAAATGGGCTCGAGCGCCCTTACACGCTGTCCAGCTTTAACGGCTGCCAGGCTCTAACTGCCAATTATTTTGAATGCGCCACGTGAGCTGGCTGACCAATCCCGAGCCCGCAGCCTAGGCGTCCCTCTAGTGGTGGTTTTAAATACCATTCCCAAAGGGAAAGGGTACATAACACTGCCATTATCCTACATAAGTAAACTATGTGCTAGCTCACAGTTTATATAACACTGGTATTATCCTACATAAGTAAACTTTGTGCAAACTAACAACAGAAATTGAATGTGAAAAAAACATCGTCCTTCATTTTATGACATAACACTTATTACTAACTAAATTAATCATCGAAAACTGGCCTGGTGAGAAGGAATGCATATTGCTTGTAAGTGACACAAATATTCAAGTCAGTCACCAAATTGGAAAAAGAAAGTTCAAGTAACCCTTAATAAAATCAAACATCATCCTGGTACAAATTTAACATTATGAAAAAAACATTTTGGATTAGATGGATAAGATTACAAATAGCCGTAAAATGTTCACCATGCCTTTATTTGCACTCAACCCATCTTTTTATCAATGTAGCTTCCTAATAACTTTAAGTAAATAAAATGTTTTGGTACTTACAGGGCAAAAGTAACTTCCATAAAAATGGTTTTCAAACTAAGTCTGCGATTTTACCAAATGAAACTTCACATACCAGTGAATTAAAAGTAAAATATAAAATTTGGCAGTGGAGTTAAGAATTGTGTCAGATGACTATGGCAGCAGCAACAAACACAATAGGTAATGTGAACATATACAGACACACTAGAGCTCCGTTCACATGACAAGTCTATTTTCTAAAAATCTATTTTCTATTCGCGGTATCTTGTGATCACGTTCTGTGCACTGAATACCCCGTGGCGTAATTACTGGCAGCATGAGCCGGTTACTTCCAAAGCTGTAATTAATTCTCAGCTGCGCTCGGAGTGATCACAAGATACCACGAATAGAAAATAGATTTTTAGAAAATAGATTTTTCATGTGAATGGAGTCTAGGTATTGTGGACATATACAGACACACTAGGTAATGTGGACATATACAGACACACTAGGCGATGTGGACATATACAGACACACTAGGTTATGTGGTCATATACAGACACACTAGGTAATGTGGACATATACAGACACAGTAGGTTATGTGCACATATACAGACACACTAGGTAATGTGGACATATACAGACACACTAGGTAATGTGGACATGTACAGACACACTAGGTAATGTGGACATATACAGACACACTAGGCGATGTGGACATGTACAGACACACTAGGTAATGTGGACATATACAGACACAGTAGGTAATGTGGACATATACAGACACAGTAGGTAATGTGGACATATACAGACACACTAGGTATTGTGGACATATACAGACACACTAGGTCTGTGGACATATAAGGACACACTTGATGTAGACATATACAGACGCACTAGGTCATGTACAGACACATCGAACATCTGTAGATAACTAGACATCCAAGATATCACATCAATAAATGAACACTAGTACCAAACAAATGTAGCTCAGTCTACAGTCTATAACAAAGAATAAAGGCCAAAGTGAGAGAAAAGAAAGCATTAAGTTCTAATAAAATGCAATATTTAATGATTAAGCCATGAGCAAGCTTACAACAAAAATTTCACAAGAGAGTGAGACATACACCAAACCAACACTAACTTCTAGACAACAAATATAACAACTAAATTATAAAGCTAAAATGGCCTTGTTCAGGAAGAATACACATTGTTCATCAGAAACAAATTTTTCAAGAAGTCAGGTAACTAGAAATGGTTACTCCCAGTACCCTGAAGCAAAATAAGTTTATCTTTTGATAAAATTAATAAGTCACAGCACTGCAAGATATATAAGGGCAAAATGCATGAAGACATTTTTAGTAACTAATAAAACTTTTGTCTTTTTAAACTTGGTTGAAATCAGTGGTTCTATTTTCTCTGTCAATCAGGAATGAACATGTGGTAGGGAGAGTAGTAGAAAACCTTAACATACACGGTGGCCTTCCACTCTTAGTACAGTGTTTTGTGTAAAAAGCTGTAATTCATTGCTTTTTTTACTTGAGAAAAGGCATGAAGACAACAAAAATATGTTAAATTTGAATGAAAGTGTGATATAATATGTGTGAATATATGTGTGATATATGCTGAATGCAATATTGCACCCTTCCCCAAACACAACGTTAAAAAATTTTGATTCTGTATTGGATAAAGTGACTATATGTAGCCTAGGACAGATGCAGGTGTTGGCTAAATGTACAGACACAATCTGTATGGATATAAAAAAAGCTGGCAAATATACAGACACTAATACAGAGAATAATATCGTTACCATGCACTACTTAGCACTGCTAATGTTAACAGGCATATAACAGCAAACAGTAATTTTTGTAAAAACATGGCAATATCATGCTGATTTTCAAAAGGATCTCTACCAAACAAAGTCACTTAGCAAGTTTGCAGTAAAAAACAAAAATATAGTAATGTAACTTTGGATTGGAAGTTGTCAAACTTGTTACTCAATATTATGACTGAATTCTCACCTTTGTAAGTTATTGCCAAGTTTTCTGTGTCGGTGGTGTCAGGAGACCGTACATGCTGTAACCAGCCCCCTTCACTTCCAAACAACTCCACCTTGACAACAGTTCCCAGCGCTGACAAAAACTAAAAAATAAAAATATTAATCAATATATCGTTCCTGAATTTAAAAAGAAATCAGAAAACAAATAATGAAAGTTATAAAAGTCCATTAAAACCAGATGTTTGAATATCATTATAAAGCCCAAAAGGTAAACATCAAAGCTAGTCAATTTCTCCTTGCAAAGAGTAAACAAGGCAGCAAAGCTGTCAAATGTACATACAAAAACAGAAAATAAAGATGCAAAATAGGTCACACTAGTGGGCTAGATTTGGTCTTAAAGTGCAATTTAAGATCACAAATAATCTAACACGGTCTTAATCATTACAGCAGTAGTCTTAAAATGGACTGAATCTGCTTTTAAGATCACAAATGATCTAACATCTACTTAAGTGGTCAAGTAGTTTCCTCCCCTCACAGTGGGAGATACCTCTCCACACAAAAGAGGGCATCCCTGCTCACAATAGGAGAATGTGTAAGGGGAGACAACTTAATTTGCTATCAGTGCAGAAATGGTTTTATTCATGGTTTAAGATCACATAAGACTATTTGTGATCTTATATTGCACTTTAAGACCAAATCAAGCCCACTAGTGTCATTTTGTCAATTTTGATGCAATAATAAATAATGCTTATAATAGCACTGTCAGTCAACACTGAATTTTAATCATGCACAACAGGTAACATGGTCAATAACAGGAGCAGATCCAGAGATATTTTCTGACAGTATTCTTAAGTATCTATGTCGATCCATCCTCCATTTTGATGGTCTTCCAACAGAAAAAAAATAGATACCGGTCAATATTAACTTAAAAACCTGACTGTCTTCCGGAAGACCCAGAGGATGGTCTCAATCCACCCCTTCAATAAGATTACAGTTTCAGGACCATGAGTGTTCAAATTCACATGATGAAAGTCCCAAAATTTGAAAAATGATGACAATGCATAAAATAATATTACGTAATGTTTAAAGACATAAAAACCAATACAACTGCTTATGTGGAAATACAGAAAATGTGCAGAGCCTCAGGCGAATGGGAGTGAAAAGTCACAAATGCCAGTGTTTGAGAAAAAATTAAAAAGGAAAACATAACAAAACTAGAAAAGCACTCCAAGAGTGCAGACCTCTGCCACGGCAGCAATTTTTGATTATAATTTATTATTGATTGATTACTGATCTGGACCACCCCCAAAAACTAATCATCTCCCCTTTGACCCACTTCTGACAGTTCCTGAAAATTTCACCGAAATCGGTCCATAACTTTTTGAGTTATGTTGATAACAGACAAACAGACAAACAGGGGTAAAAACATAACCTCCTTGGCGGAGGTAAATATAATTCCAATGAAGCTGCTATTCAAACTTTTAATCTTTGAGTTTCATATATGTATATATATTAAAAACTTATTTGCAATATTAAACGAAATTTACCTGCATAATTATCACTGCTTCCATATTATGGACACTGTAATCTAGCAGAGAGCTTAACCTTTGGGAGGTTACAGGGAAATATCAACAAGTGTGCTTTATGTAATCTCATTTAATGGCCGATTAATTAGGCAAATGACTTTATAACTCTGTACTTAGCCTAGTGATACCCAAGGGAAATTTACAGACTGACACTCTCAAAGGTCTTCAGGCCCATAAGTCACACCTTAAGAAAAGCACAAAACAATAATGCACAAAATCAGAGACTACCCATCTGATGAAATAATACATTATGTTTAACTGCACAGTCAACATTAAATTTTAATTATGCACAACAGGTAACACCGATGAAAGTAAAAGCATAAGGCTTCAGGCCCATCAGAGTTCAAGATTACACTTAGAAAGTGCCAGAATGAGAAAAATGAAAATTTCACAAAAAAATGCATAAATTTAATAAAAACGAAAATCCAACAGAGCTGGTTTTCTAATATGAGCTGTATGTCAATCCTAAGAAACATTATTGTAAGTTTTCTTTCCATAACGTTAATGGTGGCAGTGCACAAAGTAGGTTTTTTGTCAATTTTGAAGCAACATTACATAATGATTAACTGTATAAATACCACCAATTTTTAAATATCTACTATTAAAAACATCAAGAAAATTTGATTGCCACTGGGCTTCATGCCCAAGGGAGCTCTAAATCCCACATTGAAAATTCCAATATGTGAAAGATAAAATTTTTCATAAAAAAACTGTATAACTTCCAGAAAATTAACTAATGAGACATATTTTCCAACTGAAGCTGTATTTCAGTCCTATGTTTCTTTTCTGTAAGTGTGAGAAGAGTAAGTGACATGGTTTTCCTTTCAAGGTTACTATGGAGGCAGTGCCCAAAATAGGGTTTTGTTCAATTTTGATGCCATATTACACAATGCTTAACAGCATAATAACCATCAATTTTTTAATAATAAAAAAGTATCATGGATTTTCAAAAAATGCGACTAGCCCATAGAGTTCAGAGTCAAACTTCGAAAATCAGATTTCAGTACAGAGTTACCTAATACAGGGCCCACAAGACCCAAATTATGGGGAAAATATTGAAAAATTGAATAATGGGAACAAACCCAGTTTGAACTTGAGCATTATTTTAGAACAATGACCAACCTATGAGTTTGAAAACAAAATGGCAAGATTCATTTCCAGCTATTGCTGTAAAAATAAATGCTTCCTGCATCAACTAAGGATCTTGCCCTGGTGATGTGGTCAGAAAAAGGTGATAGAATTAGGAAAAGAACTCATATGAAAACCAAGATAACTGTCACAGTTGGGCAATCACAATCACTAATTCCAACCTCCAAGTCACAAATGACAGTTATCATTTATGAAGCCTGTTTTGCTGCTCTTACATGATGATTCTCTCCTGGAAAACTGAACATGTGTTGTTTTAAAAGACATTTCCCCGCTAGATATTATAAGCATTGCTGCTCAATCATTATAGGGTGGTTTGCATGCTATGAGCTTACCTCACTGCTAGAAGATTATCATAATTCTTTAATATCCAAATTTTTATTCCAAAAGTGCACCTAATAAGGAAATATGGTTCATAAGAGACAGTAATGAAATGTCCTCTCTGAATATCAAATATGAATCAGTTTAAATGAAAAGGTAGGAATAAGCAGGTAAAAATTCTGAAGCAATCATTACTGTTGGTACCTGTACTTTGCTCTGAGGTTCTCCTTGCATATCTTCTCCCTCTGCCACCACTCGGCCTTCATAAGGTCCAAAACTGCTACCCTCTGGAAGAGCCATCGCTGTAAGAATGCTCCTTGATCCTCCATTGTCAGCAGAGTCATCAAGGCGAAGGATGTCTGTAGGAATGCACAGATTCTCTGACATACTTTCTAAAGTTTTTTCTGGCATCTCATCTTGGGGTTCTACAGCTTCTGCTGACTGTAGTGGGAATGATTTTTCTCCATCCTCTTCTTCATCTTCCTCTCCTATATTAAATATAATGATTCAACATGAAAAATGCCGTCAGGCAAGCAGGGTCTAAAAATTTACTAGCCCAAACCAAAAAGCACTAGCCCAATATAATTATATTAAAATACTAGTAATTAAAAACTATATTTAATTTTTTATTGGCATATTGATTAAAATTACAAGAACAATTTTACAAATATAAAAAGTTAATTACTGATACTGTTAACATGTCTAAGAATTGAATCTGAGGAAAACCCATTTATATACAAAAAACAGCATAACTTCAACAAAAATAAACTAATCAAGCTAATTTTTTAAACTTGATCTATATATCAGACCTTTGTATCAGTCCTGTAATTTTCAAAGCAAAATATGACATGGTTTTTATTTTATTTATAAAACTGTGGATCAGATATGCTTACCCCCCCCCCAAAAAAAAAAAAAACGCATAACTTTCAGAAAAATGGTCCATCAAGCTGATTTTTAAACTTTTATGAATTTTCGTAATTTATGAATATTCATCAGTTCTGTAAGTTTGAAAACAACATGTAGGGTTTTATTTTTATAACAGCAGATAAAATATGCTGAAAAAAAAAACAGCATAACTTTCAGAAAAATGGTCCAATCTGACTTTCAAACTTGACCTGTATTTTATAAATATTCAGCACTTTTGTATAACACTGAAAGTGCATGGATTCACTTGAGAAACTTTTGTTCACATTTTTTCCAACCTAAGACATTGGTTAACTGGACTATATGAAGAGATAACAAATAAATTACACTGGCTTCAGAGACAACAAACATTGTAGCTTTTTAAAAAATATTCTTATATCTGTGATTGTAGACAATTCAGACATCCGCCTTTTCAAAACTTATGTCTAGTCAACTCTTTAGTATGGCTGCAAGTCTTGGACTTTGACAGCCAAAACTCAACACAACACTGAATCAGTTGAAATGTGGATCTACCAGCAAATGCTCCAAATCTGCCACATTGTTCAAAAAAATATCTCCTCAATATTGTTAGAGATAGGCAACTCAAGTTCTTGGACCATTCCATCAGAAAAAAGGGATTGGAGAATCTTAGCCTTAGTGGTAGTTATTTATAGTACCTAATCAATATTCATTAGTTAGTGAGACTGTATAAGCTACAGTGTGGGTTTTTTTTCAGCTGAGACACACCTACAACCTGGGTAGTCAAATTAAAGAGGGGGACAAAAAGACTGGTGACTGATATTTTTGACATTTTGCTGATTGTTTAAATAGGCTGTTGCTTTATAAAAATTTAATTTTTTTACTAGCCTGGTGTCATTTCAAGGCCCACTGGGCAATTGCCTTGGCCTAGTGTTTAATGTTGCAGGCTGCTGTATAACAACCATAAGTTATCTCATTCCCAAGTTATTTGCCAACAGCAGCACCAACGCAACTGAGACAATTCAGATATCCACAAGGCTTCTCAGAAAAAAAATCTGCCATTTCTCATGATATAAAATTAAACTATTTTACTAGCCTGATGTCACTTTAGGGCCCAGAGCAATTGCCTCAGCCTAGTGCTTAACGCCGCAGGCTAGTGTAACAACCAAAAGTTATTTCATTCCCAACTAATCTGCCAACAGCAGCAACAATGCAACTGAGACAATTCAGATATCCACAAGGCTCCTCAGAAAAAAATCTGCCATTTTTCATGACATATCGCTGAAGGTCATCTATGGAGCCAAATACTCATTTAGACAAAAACAATTTTCCACTGCTTGATGAATGGGGGAGCTACTTCAACTACAATTGACTTCTGCCTGGACTTATAACATGTAAATTATGACCTGTCCATCAGGCCTCACATCAACATCTGTCAGCTTTATCAGCCAACTTCTGCCTGATGATCACAAGAGTATCAGTCTTCAATTCTTCATGCAAAAATGCAAGATCTATTGAGCCACAAAGGGGTTGGGAAAAATGAAGATACATAAGCCCCAGACATCAAAAGCAAATTTATTTGATCCATACCCACACTGGAATGGCAAAGCGAATGTATCAACACAGAAAAGGTTAATTCTGACTTACTGACTCGGTCCTGATAAGCACAAATTTGTAATTTGATGCAGAAAGATGCACCAGACATTTTCTTTCTTGACTTGTCAATTGATTGTATCAGACGAAAGAATTTAGTCATCTGAGAAATTCAGAAATTTAAGCTACATGAAATGATATTAAATTACATGGCCCTTGGCCAAAAAGAAACATGTGATTTCATATGACTGGGGAAGATGCACCCTTGCTAGATTTCAACTTATTGTTCCTTTGTACTTAAACTTCAGAATGTCAAAACCCTAAGTATCAAGTCAAAACTAAACAGATATTCTGACAAAACAATATATGGCTTAAATCTCCAAGATTACCATTTCAACTCGAAATAAAGCACAAACCATCTTTTCATTGTGCACAACACATATGGTATACAGCCAACAAATTGCTACATAAAGAGTTTAAATGCATATGTAAAGTAATAAAAAAGACAGCCAAGCTGTCAGATGTACAGACTAAAAGCAAAAAATAATGATGTACAAAATAGATTTTTTGCAATAAGGGGGACTGAATCTGACAAACTGTACAGATATATGCACTTGTTTCCATTTCTGACAATTTTTATTACACAATACATAATAACAGATGAATTGTCATATTTATATAAACAAGTAACATAATTGTTAAGATGCAGTGAAGTCTTTTAAATATGTCATTAGTTCAATAATGAGACTGTTAACATGCCTAAGAATATGAGGAAAGGTGGTTATATACAAAAAAAAAAAAAAAAAAAACAGCATACCTTCAACAGAAATGAACTGATGAAGGTGATTTTTGAAACTGATCTGTATATTATGCCTATCAATCAGTCTTTTAAGTTTCAAAGCAAAATATGACAATTTACAATATATTTGTATAATGGTGGATGGAGTGTGCTGAAGAAAGAGCAAAATTACTGTAGGTGTTACCTATAATGTAATTGATTTCATTATGCTTTGTTGGACTGTTGAAAATTACACCATTTTCCACAGCACCAGTGATGAGTAAACTTGAAGAAGAAGTACAATTTGAATCACTGCACTTATGCCAAAGCCAGGAGGACATTTAAGTTCATACTGAGCCAACTTAATTAATTTTAAGAGTAGTCAACCTATCTAATTTTCTTCTATAGTAACATATAACTGTAGCCTTATTGCACTGCTTTCTCCTTACCCTATGGTACTGGCTGGATTAATCTAAAATAAAGCAGACTGAAGTACTAAAGGGTATTCATAAACTGTACTCAACCTTTCTGAATACAGTGCGGAGCTCATAACAATTACATGCAATGAAAAACGGTAAATATCAAAAGGCAGTTGTACTTACCTCATCAACTTCATATCCCCTTAATGAGCATCCTCATTTTGATGTTAAAAAGCACCATTACAAATTTAAACTTTTTCAATCTTCCAGAAAAAGAAACCAAACTAGTTGGTTTTCTAACTAAACCTGTATTTTAGTCCTATGCTTCTTTTCTGTAAGTTTGAAACTTATTATTGACATGTTTTTCCTTAAATGGTCAATATGGTGACAATGCCCAAATAGTTTTCATCAAATTTGAAACAATATTGCATTATACTTAAAAGCATAATCACCACCAATTTTAAATAATATAATAAAATTCTCATGGATATTTAGAAAATGTGACTTACAAAGGTCTTCAAGCCCATGAAAGTTCAAAGTCACATTCTGAGAATGGCAAAATGTGAAAAATTAACATTTCATATAATACTGTATAACTTCAAAAAAAAAACAAACCAATCAGGCTGGTTTTCAAACTCAACTTGACCTGTATTTTAGTAATACTGATCACTCCTTTAAGTTTAAAGACAATAGGTCAACAAGATTTCCACTTATATGTGTTATCTGTATTGCATATATATATGTGATGAAAAAAAGGAAACAACAGCATAACTTTTGTAAAAATGGTCTAATAAAGCTGATTTTTAAATTTGACCAGTATTTTAGTAAGAGTGATCACTCCTGTGAGTTTCAAGACAATAGGCCTATCAGTGTTCCATGAAATGTATTACCAGTATTGCATATATGCTGAAAAAAGCATAAAAAAGCATAACTTTTGATGGCAGATCATGCTGATTTTCTAACTCAACCTCTAAGTTATGAGTATTTATCAGTTCCATAAGTTTGAAGGTGAGAGGTAAAACAGTTTTCCAATTATTGTATTATTACTGAAAGTGCACAGCAACAGCGACAGTGACAAAAGACACAGGTGACGGCTATATGTACAAACACATCTGTGTCTGTACATAAAAAGTGTTTAAAATTATAACTACTAGTTTGCTGCATCTAATTTGCCAAATGAGAACTAAAGAGAACCCCTCTATAAAACAATGACTTTCAAATCTGCTTGCTTGTACAATGTCCTATAATCCAAACAAGATATTAAGATTTTTCCTATGTTTCTTATTCTTATATCCAAATATGCTATTCCCCCCCCCCCCCCCCCCCCCCCCACACACACACACACCTCCACCACCCTGCTACTCCATCTTTGCACCCAAACAGAGTGTAGAAAATTCCACTCCTAGTTGTGCTCAGGCCTTGGTAGATAGCAGTAAGGAATCAATAGCCCACGTTATCAGCGTTTTTATCAGCTCACAACCATATTGTATGCTATCACATAGACAGATGCATGGATGCTACCAACTGATAAATCTACCGCTCCCATCCATCTTTATGTGTGTGTGTGTGTGTGTGTGTGTTTCTGTGTGTGACTGATCAAGTAAGTTGGGTTGTTTTTTAACTGCCTGCAAACACCTTTTAAAGACCTCTTGCAAAATAAATAAATTAATTAATAAAAATAAAAAATAATAAAGAGGGCTATGCAGAAGGCAGACTATCTTCATTTGGGCACCTGGTCAGCAGCATACAATCATTCTGGCAACAGTTTACTTGTTTATGACTGCAAGATATGTAAGAAAACAGGAAAGATAAGCAGGTGGAAAGAGACACGATGCAGGAAAGCTGTAATACGGACAGATATACAAATGGCAAAAGTGACAATTTAAATCATCTTAAAATGAGCCAGCAATTTAATACGTCAAGGAACAGTACAGTATAGTACGGTACAGTACAGTACAGTATATACCTTAAAGAGTATAATCACTACCAGTTATAAATATGTAATGCTGTTACTGTGAACATAAGAAGAATGTAACTGGCAAAGGGCTTCACACTTGGAAAATGACAATTTGTTAAGAAAGAAATGTACACATAAGATTTCTTAAATTTTAAGAAAATCAATCCAATCAGGCTGGCTTTTGGAATAAAGCACTATAAATTATTCCTGTGAATTTGAGGATAATTAACATTGTTTAATTTAAATGTGTTTCTGCTGGCTGGTTTTCAAACTCAAGTTGTATTTTAATCCTATGTTTCTTTGCTGAAAATTTAGAAAAATAAAAAATTTTCAAACTCTACCTGTATTTCAGTAAGATTGATCACTCCTATGAATTTCAAGACAATAGGCCCATCAGTTTTCCTTGAAATGCGTTATCAGTATTGCATATATGCTGAACAAAGGCCAAAAACATCATTACTTTTGCAATAATGTCCTGATCATGATTTTCAACTGTTAGTTTGAAGACTTAAGGTAAAATGGCTTTCCATATATTGTGTTGTCATCAAAAGTGTGAAGCATAGGCGACAATGACACTGATGACAGTTATAGATGGAAATTTTCTAGTCACTTAATCTTCAAACTTGTGTGAGATAGTATAATTTTTAGAAAAACTACCAAACTTGTTTTATTAAGTACTCTAAATTCTGTGCAACAATATCTTTTGGGAAAAAAATTTGCCAAATGCCAGATTTATCAATTAGTTCTCAACTAACTCACATTTACAGGGGAGTATCCAGCTAAAAGATTTCTGAAACAATACACCACTGCTCCATCAGCCATTAAAATCTGAACTTAAAAGCATCAAGAGAAAACCACTGAAAACAACTTTTGTGATAAATGAAACACTCAAGATAAATGAAGCCTAAAACTGTTTGAGCACATCTGTTGGTCCCTTGGACAATTCTTGTCAAAGATGGGGGCAGGTTGAAAACTTCAGATAAGATTGTACTGCCGACTCTTGAGAAGGTTTCCTTATCTCTTCTTTGCAGCACATGTTAAATTTCAAATGGAAAAAGGTTACCAAAACCCTATGGGTGAAATTGGCTAAAATGTTTTCTGGAAAATCATTTACGATAAGAAAATGCCTTTCTCTCACATGGCCCTCAAGTTATGTCTGGAGAGATAAGGATGAATTTTGGCTTGAAAAATGTCAAGTAGGAATTGAAGAGCAAAATTAGTTATTGTTTTCTGTCAATTTAGCATCATGATGATGTATCAGGTTTACTAAATACACGCTTCGTTTCATTCCTGAACTTAAATTTACAAAACGTACTAGTAAGTGTATTCACGAGTAGTAAAATAATTTCAAATTAAAGTGTCTTATCAAAGTTCATTTTACGTATTTCTTATCATAAATAAGCAAAAGTTACTTCACCTGACCTATGGTGCATAACCATTATTACCAACTACAAAATTTCCATTTATAAGAGTATAACAATAATCAACAAGTGCATACAATAAAAACAAGCATTATTTTAAGTCTTTATTATTCAGGTCTAGGGAGATGAGGCTTTAGTGTCATCCAAGTTAAGGGCAATGAGAACTGAACACTTCAACAGTAAATGTCAAAGGAGAATGTCACTCTAAGGAGTGTTTTGGGACAATTTCTTCTTTTGTTATGATAGCTTTATCCCTGCCTGCAAAACAAAAAGATAGCAAGTAGCACAATTTTGTCCATACATTCAGCTCAATCCTCAATTCCAAAAGAAAGAAAAAAATTAAATAGTTCATTTTCCAAATTTAAAACTTATTTCAACCTAACCATTTTCAAGTTTAAAAACTTAAATTCAATTAAGTTTTTTCACCCACCACATTTACTAGTGTAGACAAATTATGTAGACAAATAATGAACAAAATTAGTCTCAATTCTACCACATTCTTCCCATGTATCCCCTGGCAACACATGGTAAGCTCACACAAACCATCATTGACAGCAGATAAGACTGTCAATTCTATCTTTTGTTTAGCAGTCTAGCTAATCTGAATTTAATATCACCTCTTTGTTTGTGTAGGGTTAAGTGGTAAATTGCATTTTTGGTATTTTCCATTTTTTACAAAACCAGAGATGAATTAAACAAGGCAGTCAAGCTGTCAGATAGGCAGACATATGTCATATATGGATAAAAGCAGTATAACTAAAAGGAAGAACAACTATTTTAATGACAAAAGAGCAAAAAAAACTTTTTTCTTAGTTGTGATGAAAGTGGATTTTACATGAAGGTAATTCTGGGTTATTTGTCTGATGTTATACTGGTCACTTGGCTAGGAATATTCTCATCTGGCTAATTTTTTTTAACTTACTAAACAAAATCATAGCACACTCCAGTTAAAACAACACTGCTTAATTACACCCTTAATATTATTTCACTTTGCAATTTTAATTATCAAAACAATTCATAAAAGCTATTTACAAAAGACACGAGGATATATAAAAACATTTATGTCTCCCTAAAACAGGCTATATTTTCATGGTTTTGCTTCACAAAACACAGTCAAGTGCATTTATGCACATCATTACATTTATTAATATAAACAAGTATTCTAAGTTTCACCACTATCATAGGTATTAATGGAAAAAAACTTCAAATATAAGCCAAGGAAACAGATAAGCAATGCAGACACCCTGATGGCTATCATGGGGTTATCATCTAAAACCCCTGCGAGAGGGGTGTAGGGTGTCTTTTCTCTCTAATTAAATTCTGAATATCTGCCGTCTCCTTCCCTTGAGGTGATCAGCAGTTTGATAACACTTGTTTCATCACCCCTGTAATTGAATTTTACAAATAATCTCAACAAACGTCAAAAAGGTGCAAATTCACTTGTCATACAACAATCAAGTGATACATTTTTTTACTTTTGTTCTTTTTTAAGATAATTATAACAAAGAAGTGTTTTATTTTATTTTTTTGTGTGTTCTATTGCTTAATTTGACTATTTGGGTCATTAGGAATTCATAGGAGAACATGGGGGCAGGATAATGGAGTTCAAATGATAATGGATAGATCAACCACTAACTATCATATATTATACACCTTCAAGGCCTTCTACTACTTACACTTCAGGACCAGGAACTTGCATACATAACATTTATACACTTTACAGGGCAAATGTAATATAATGAGAGGTACAGCAAGTTTTCTTATAATTTTGATGAGAGATCACAGTTAAATTCAAAATCACTACAAGACAAACTTCCATCTTGTTCCTCTTGATTGTATCATTGATTTATCTCGTCTTGTCATCTTTGGTGCTAGTAAAGACCTGCCATTTCCTTGCCAATTCCGTCTCCAGTTAATCTGTTTAATCTGGACCTATGTTCCTTGCATGGAAAAAATAACATCTTGGCAGGAGCAGGATCTTATCACATCTTATCAAAACTCACTGGCGCCTTTTTCATAAATTCTAAGGCGATAAAATGAAATATAATGTTATCGCAACCTTTAAGTTCTAATTTAAAAGAAAGCATGTGGATTTTTTGCTACTTATCAACAAGTATGATTAGAATACTGAAATTAATAAATTCTGATTCAAAAGAGATTATGAGGGGATTTGAATAAAGTTTAGAGGAGTTGCCTTGCACTACTTGTAGCAGTAGTCACCATCAAATAAAATCTCTCACATTTCTGCCAACAACAATTGAATGTGTTTTTGCTGTCAATAGATAACAGCAGAATAGCATGTTGTGGGTGGCATCAACACAAGCTTGTCAATGTTTGTCCCAGTCTTAAACACAAGTCCATGTTGTATGTAATAATAGTGCACACTACATTTGTTTTATTAAAATAAACAGGACATCTAACAAGACAGTGAAGCTGTCAAATGTAAAGACAAAAAGCAGAAAATAATGATGCACGAAATAGGTTATTTTGTAAATTTTGATGCAATGCAGTACATAATTTGTAAAAACAAAATCAACACCAATTTTTAATTATGCACAACAGGTAACAAAGAAATTAAGAATATGTAACTAAGGTTTAAGTCCTATGAGAGTTCAAGTTCATACTTTGAAAATGCCAGAATGATAAAAATTACAATTTTACAAAAAACATTGCATAACAAAAATAATTAATCCAATCAACCTGGTTTTCCAATTATAACTGAATGTCAATCTTAAGAATCATTCTTGAAAGTTACAAAATAATAAGTAACAAAAAAACAGTTTTATCCTAGAATAAGTTGCCATAGCATCAATAATTACTTGGGTTTCCATCACTTTTTGAGTGATAACTTCAAAAATGTAAAAACAAAATTAAAAAAATCAGTTTCATGCTAAAACTAATCACCATAGCAACAAACTATGCATGAGTACCTTACACTTTGAAAGCACTCCATCTGTGAAGAAAATTCAAAACAATATAAAAAGATATTTGAATTTCCCCTTGGGTTCTATAGTAATTGAATCCAAAATTCAAAACCACTATACATCAAAACTAACATGGGTGCTTTTCATTTTTTCAATCTTAATATGGATGCAATAGTGTCAACTATGCATGTAAAGATTTAAGAAAAACCTGTCAGAAAGAAATATCGTAAGGACATTACCTAAATCAATATCACAAAAAGAATCTACTAATTAAATGCAGAGATATAAACTGTCAGCAAAAAGAGTGCCTCTGGATGCAATACCATATCAGTTATCATTTCTACCCTAGTTGACTTATGATATTTTACCTTTCCCAACAAAATTCATTGTTATTGACTGCTGGTCAAGGTATCATACCTCCTATTGCCATTAATTAACCAGATCCATTTAGAACACATTTCCTATAGGTTCATGGCAAAAAAGGACATGAAAAAAATGAATGTAAAGAAATCCATTAGTGGCTTTCAGATTTCCACAATCTACTCAATAGCAACATTCTATAGGAAAAGATAGCGAGTGACTGAAAAAGTTCATCACAGTCTTTGTGATGGCATGATAGCTCACAAAATATAATAAAGCCATTTGTTTGTCAGACAGAATAGTTTATCAGAACCTCCACAGAATGTTGTCTAAGTTAAAAAGGTTGAAATGCCCATCTATCTGTCAGTATCTGGCACAGCCACTGGGTCTTCCAGTTGATGTTGAAGTATTGATCTTATAGAAGTTGTGATCAAAAAGCCTTATCTCCTTTACTCCAGCTTGCAGTTCAGCCTGGTATAATTACTCTTGGCAGCAACTGTTGATAAGGAGTAGGCCTTATCTCCAACTAGCATCAGTTATATCATAGGCACCCATCTCCCTTCTAATGGATTAATACAACCATAATCTATCATTTCAGAGAGGTATTAATCTTCCCATCGGTAAATGTATAAAGAAGGCAGTGTATGACTGATTTTATCACACATTAGGCTTTGGACGTGGCCCTTCTGGTGCTGAGAGATAAGACTTGTATACCCACACGCCCAAAAAAGCAATTACAGATCACATAGCTCTGTCAAATGCCAAAGCCTTTTTGCTGATACAGCTTGTGAAATGATCCAGAATAATAAAGTTTCAGCTTGTAGATTCATTTGGACCATGCTGCTATTCTTTACCATATGTGCTGATGGGGAAAGGTGATAAGAAGTACATATGATACTTTAGATTTTATCTTTTCGTTTCTGTCAGCCTTTCATTAGAACTTGCAATGCAGCCAAGTCTCTGATCTTTATCTCAGAGCTGGCCCACACAATAGATTAGAGTTACGACGCTTCTTAACAGGAAGAATCCAAAAGAAGATTGTTGGACCGCATACAATCCCTTCTTTATAAATCTAAGCAGAAGAATGTAACCTGATGATGAAGACTGGAGATCATTTATCAGTCAATGGAATTTCAGCTGAGATGCCCTCATTGAAAATTCTTTATAATAATGTTTTTATTTTTAAAAAGGGGAGAGAAAAACCAATGTTGAAAATACTTTCCTCATACTTGTCTTCACTGATTTTTATCCTTAATCTAAAATTTATGTTGTCTATGAGAATATGAACTTTAATTGATACACAGTTCTGGCATGCGAGTGCTTAAAACTTTGCCAGTTTGGTAAAATATTGCCATTGGTTCAAAACTACATGGAACAAGGACCTTGTTTTAAATAGAAATCACAATATGATAAAAAAAATCAATCATTATATGAGTGAGATCAAATGAAATCAAATGCCAATCTGCAATTTCATCTCTGAATATCTAATCGATTTAATTTAAAATTAATTCCGCATACAGTGACAGTAACAACTTAACACGAGCGTGATTTAATATTTCAAAAGGGATGGGGGGGGTATAATGTGGCGGTTGACAATGTGCAACGAGCACTGACTGCCTTGGCACAAGCACAGTGAGCAGGAAAGGGTGCCCAACAAAGATCTTTCCCGTGGTATCTTCCCTGACAGGGGAGATAACAAGACGACGGTATCAGTTGGACTGATAATTGAATGTCAGCAGCATAAAGGCATTCATTGATCTTTAAAGACAATTTTTTAATTTTTTCTTTTCTTCATGTAATTCAAATAGCACTAATGAGTACTGCACATACTCACGTTTGAAAGGCTTTGGATTTGACTGTTTCCGCCTGGACATTCTGTGCGTGTGCCCTCATGTGTTGAACTGTGCGGTTCTTGTCGATCACCTACACAAACTGCGCAGTGACCTCGCATATGCCTGCGCCATGACCCTGGCCTCGTTTTAAATAGCTGTACACAATATGGTGGCCGCCCTGGTGAGGTAAGGGAATATAAAAGTCAAGGATAATTAAACAAAAGTTTAGAACTCCCATAGCCCTTCCAATGAAGTATTTACGATATTTACGACGACTACATGTTGTAGCTAAAAATCAGTTATTGGTTGCAGTCCTTATGCATCCACTTGATAGCATTAGCACGCGATCGCGTATCCCCTCAGCCGCTCCCATAACTCAGTGGACCAAACGAAAAACTGATGCCCTGGCCACAGCTTAGGGGTGACCATATGAACCACAATAGACCCATCATACCACGTCCAGTGGTGTGTTTAGCGTGTTCTTCATGGACATCATTGTCTTAAGTGTGTTATTTTTGCTGTTACCTTCAGTAATTGTATATTTACCGGCTATATCTGACGTTAGGCCCCTCCATCAAATTCCCATGGCCGCCCCCTGCACGTTCGGAACAAATGCACGCTTTCTTGGGGGGCTTTAGGAAGGAAAATAATGACAATTGTCGTGTCGAAGCCGTAGTTAATGTGTCACATATCTGACATAAGCCAAGCAGAAGCTTCAAATCATGGGAATACCGCCTGTGCATGATTTAAAATTGGTTATTTTCCTAGTTGATGTAAAATCAAAGAGATTAATGGAGTTTAGTATAACGAGATCATGCATGTATCCAAACATTATTTTGCAGGTATGGGGAGCATTTTTCATCAAAAAGGTTAAAGTTATTACTATATAATTATTGGAAGGAATATTAAGGTTTGAAAATAAATACGTAACCTGTAATTGAAGTGTGCACGATGCTTCCTTATGTAGATTTTTAATGCAATTAAACAGTTACAAATTTGGCAATGCCAGAAAATAAGTCCTGCATTAAAATTTTTAATCCAAGTGCCAAATATTTTCCAAAGAAGTCAGCTTTTCAAGAAATGCAATAATTAACATGTGGCAATGTCATACACACCCAAGCCCTGCACTTTATTATAAAGTGTTCCAGTTTTGTCCTGCATTTCATTTGCCAAATGCTGGCAACATTATGTATGTGTAATAAGTATAGTGGGTGAGAGTTTTTACCTGTCAACAATAAGTAGTGAATTCTTATTACCATTAAAAGCAAGTCTCACAGTAAGTAATACTAAATACTTATATGTATGTGAGTCTCGTCTATATTTGTCAGTGATGGTTTCAAAACATTTCAATACAATATACTGCACTTACTTGTGATTTAAACTAGGTGTTTATATCACTTAAATTGCCTAGCTCTGTCATCAACACTAGCATCATCATGCTCTAACCAGGAACTTTTACTTGTAAATACACTACAAAGTTATTTATGAATAAATGTTTATAAATAGCAATGTCTTATTATTTTCAAACTTGCAGGACAGCTTAACTAGATTTTTTCTTTGAAGGTATAATATCAGCATTTTGAAATGACCCAATGTCATAATTTTATGTCTAAGTATCTTGCAAAACGACTACTCTTTCCGAATTCAGACCTTAAAGATGATAAAACCCCTCTTATAAAAGACCCTGAACTCCATATTTCCCTCTATAATGTACAGGAAGACAGGGTGGTCTGGATGACGGGTCAGTCATTTATAACTTAATGGTTTAAATGGACAAACTGTAAGGTATTCTTGAACATTTTTAAGGACAAGTGATACTTTTTTATCATTTTAACAGATAATGTGATGGATTTATGTTGCCAAATTTTGATCTTATTTATCACCTGACAAACATTGCAGGTACAACACAGAAGTCAGTGCTCGAACTGATTGCAGAGTTTGAAAATTCAACACTTTAGTGTGGATTAAGGACTTATCCATTTTTTTTTTTTTTTTTTTTTTTTTTTTTTTTGCGAAGGGAATCTTACCCTGGAAACCTTCAATAATAAATAATTTATCCATAAACTATTGAATCCATAGACTATGCAGTTATGGTTTGACCAGTGATTCTTAAAAAGTACTTTTTCACAGAAAAGTATATTAAGTGTGAAAAATCCTGGTTAGGAGTATTTTTGTTTTTAAGTTTTCTGTTGCCATAGATGTCACTGTCCGATGCATTTGTTGTTCACACTATAACTGATAAACCATATTTTTTGTTTTCCCCTGTACATTTATAAGGCTTGGTCTTGGTGATGCTCGGCCTGTTAATGCCAAAGCATTTTTTTGTGCACATACATGTCATAGTTGCTGAGTAGCTTTGGTTTTTAAAATGGCAGGTTCTGTTTTAAAGTCAGTGTGATTTAATAATCATAATATTTATAAAAAAGTATGCTACATTTTGTGATGTTTGCAATTGTGCAGTTTCATTTTCAATATTGGGCAATACAGAGAATTGGTCGGGTTGGGAAGCCAGACAGATTGGATTCTTTTTCTTGAAGTGGTACATTGTGTGTGTGTGTGAAGTTTTAGTATTTTACATATTGGCATTTTCAGTGTATGACTTTGAACTCTGATGTTTGTTACAGAGACTGCCGTCAATACAGCCACCTGTAGCTGAGAGCTGGCTGACACTCAAAAGGCATCATGTCTTCTTCAGGTAAACGGTGGAAATGTTAGATTGTCACTGAAGTATGATTAGATAGTGTTAAGTTATTACTATAACTTTCATTTCAAAATTGTTGGACTCACTGTGGATAATTTCCTCTTTTTATATTGTAAAAGGATATAACTTAATGTTTGAACATTTTCATATATAGTGATTATGTCTGAATCTATTACAGTTTTGATATATAAGAATCTTTTACTTTTTTTTCAGTATAGACTAATTACTTCATTTGGTACTTAATCCTGTCTCTATTTATCATTGTATTTCTAGAAGAAGATGACATCCATCAATGTGGGCGATGCAGGAAGTTATTCATGAAATTGGAAGATTACTTACAACATAAAAAATCAAAGGTTTGATATAATTTTTGCCAATTCTACAGCAGAATGCCATATCGAAGGTTATTCTATGTTTTTAACCATCTGGAATTATCAAAAGTAATTTCAATTGATAATAGAATATGGTTGCAGTTATCAAATGAATTATTTAAAACATGAATATAAACTTGTACACATATTATCGCTTAAAAGTTTATACAAGACGATAAGACACTGTTGCACTTAGAATTTTATTTTTGATATAGCAGTATTGAAGTGGAAATCATCAGAGATAGTCCAGTCTCACCAACTAGTATATAATCAGTATTGACAGACTGCATGCGCAGCAATTAATAAATGCTGATAAAATTTTTCCACAAATATTTTTCTTGTTGCTTTCCCAAAGTTCTGTTGAATTACAGCCTGTTGCACAACAGGATAAATACACCATGCTTTGCACGTCTCTTTTGTCTTGGTTTCTAAGACAACATTTCCCATGCATGGAATTTCACCCTTATTTCTGAAAAATTAACCCCCCTTTTGCGGATTTTCACACCATTTTAAGTCTTGTATGACATCACACAATGCCAACAACTATTTCTGATGGTTTCCATTGATAAGCTATTGCCTGCAAATCATTGGATCAAAATTTATATTTACAATTAACATGTTACTGCATGTAATTGAATATAAATTGCCAATGACAGTTCAGGGCTGTGTTACACCAGTAGATTAGGTATTGTCATTAAAAGGTACTTGCAGGAGTCAATATAAAAACATTAAACATAAAACACTGGTTTTGCATTCTATTTCCTTTCTCTCAAGGCTATAGCAATCCTAGTATTAAGTCATTGGGATTCTTAGGCCAAAATTTTAACACTAATTAAGGTCTTACCATAGATAGCTTTGGCACTACAAATGACCTCACATAAGAATGAAAAATCAGAAATTGGGCATATGTGTCAATAATTTGTTAGCTTGCATTTTAATTATTTTATTATCATTTTATGATTAATCCATTTTCAGATATGCAAGAAATTATCATCCACCAGTCAACCCTTGTTAACAGAACAAAAAGATTCAGATTGTCAAAATGCAGTAGACAAGAGAGATGAGCTCCCAGAAGAATCTAACCACAAAGAGGTAGCAACTGCTGTGAAGTCACAAGGAAGAAAAACTAGGCAAAACAAAGCACCAGAGTCACCCAAAGATGAAGAAAATAATGTTGTGTTAGGGAGACGAGGCCGGAAGAGAAAAGTCAAGTACACAGACTTAAGTGAAGATGGTGACCTTGAGCCTCCTCCCAAATCACCAAAGGCTCAGAAGCGCAAAAGAGGACGCCCCAGGAAAACCCACAGCAAAAATAATGACAATAGAGTCAAACAGCCTCAACATATAAAGAACGTCTGTGAAACCTGTGGTTACAAAGCAATGTACCAGTGGGAGTATGATCATCATATGGCGAGGGCCCATGGAGTAGGAACAGCCAACTGTGCACAGTGCCAGGCAGTATTCCCCAATGTAGCTGACCTCACAGAGCACCTCCACTCCTGTCCAGGCAGTAAGGATGCTAACAACCAAACTGACAGGGACAGCCCAAGTGGTGCTGGTACCACTGTCACTGCAGAGAAAACTACTGGTCTCCAAGATACTCCGGCTGGGACTGTGCCAGAATTCCAGTGTACTGTGTGTTCGTCATCATACAACGAATACCGTTTATTGCGTGATCACCTGAAGGAGAAGCACCCAGAGGTCAACCCCTGTCTGTGTATGTTCTGTGGTAAGTGGTATCGCCTCAAGTCACACCTATGGCGGCATATCACAGTTGAAGCCCACAGCAACCTAAGTTCAAAGGAAATTGAAATTGCAAGAATAGAATTTGAAAAATGCACTAGAGTGAGAGGACCTAACAAGAAAAACCTTAGAAAACAGAATGAGCAGTCAGCAACAATACAACGACGATCTAGCTATGTGTGCAGCTTTTGCAATGAATCATTCCCAAGAAAAGTACTTCTGATTCGCCACTCAAAGTTGGAACACACTGAGAAGCCAGCTCTTCTAGGCTTTTCACATACCTGCACTTGGTGTGGACACAACTTCTGGAAAAGATCAATACTATTAGACCACTGCATTAAGGTTCATAAAATTGATATAGAAGCTGACTTAACTGATATTTGCCCTGTGTGTAATAAGGGTCTCAAGTCAAAGTATCATGTGATACGACACCGTGACAATCTGCATACGCCAATAGGAGCAACAGAAATCAGAGAGAGAAATATGTTTGAAGTCAAGAATGCTGACAGTGAGACCAGTAAGGATGAAACAGTTGAGAATAAGCAGGTTGAAGAAAAAAAGGAAATGAAGAAAACTGATGAAAAAGATAAGACAATGCCAACAGTGGAAACTGTTGACACAGAAGACATGGCCAATAGTGATATTTCAAAAAAAGATGAAGACTTGGAAGGAAAATGTAAATCAGTTGAAGAATCCAACAGAGATTTTCCAAATTTTAGATGTTTTGTATGTCATGAGTTATTTACCACTAATAATTCATACCGTCATCATCTAGAGTGCCATAGAATCTGGATTCCAAGGGATGAGCTTAATGAACTGCTTGCTAAGCAAGGTCTCATGGTGTTAGCAGAGGGGGAATCTGCCATGCACATAGCTACACCAGTGGGCAATGAGGATCAACCAGAAGAACCTGTTTCTGAAGCTGCCAGTCTACACACTAGACACCACCAGGATTTTGGTCCTTCAGCTCCAGTGGCTCTTCAGATTCTTACCCCCTCTGGAGAAGATACAGCAGGCCAGGTCTACTATACTACCAACACAACTTTAGCTCCAGCATTCACCACAGCTTTGGCTTCAGCACAGGGATATGTGGCTGCACCTGACTATACACCAGTGGTCAGTTCTGCACAACAGGTGTCTGTCCAGCAGGTTGATAGCCATGGTAACTATTCTACCATAGATTCCTCGGCTATACACCAGTGGGCACAAGAGCAAGCTGTCCTGACCATCTTGCAGGAAATGGGTCAAAACTCAAACTCTAAAGGACAACAGAGAGATCAGGTGCAGACACTGCAAGCAGTGCAGGGCAACCCTGCTGTCTCACTACATATTAACTCCGCCTCCCAAGCTGTACAAGTAACAGTACAACCAGTGGCTATTGTCAATGCAGCTAATGATTTTAAGAGCACTGTCCTCTCAGAGAGTCCATCCAAAAGTAATGATGAAATGAACCACGGAACATGCAACCCAGGTCAGGCTCTGCAGCCAGTTCCAGCTAGCCCTTCCTCAGACACAGGAATCAAATGTGAAAGAACTTTATCTGAAATTGGATTAGAGAAAACATCAGATCAATTTGTAAAGCAAAGTGGTGATGAAGAAGAAGATGAAGAACAAGAAGAAGAAGGAAAAGAAGATATTATTGAAGACACCAGGTATGACTATATGTGCCCAGCATGTCTCAAGGTATTTCACAAGTTGGAAACCATCAATGCACACAAGAAGAATGTACATAGCCTTGTTGCAGTATTCCGCTGTGCTAAAGAAAACTGTCGTCAGATTTTTTTGGAAACTGATGACTTTATTGATCACCATAAGGTTCATCCACAGCAAGCTTTCATATGTCGTATCTGTAATGAACATGTGGAGAGCTTAAATAACCTTATAGGGCACAAGGTGGTGGCTCACAAAGATATTTACCCTTCATACGGTTTCCGTTGCAAGCTGTGTCATAAGGCCTTCAAATCACAAGATCAGCTGGATGTCCACATGGCAACAGCATCACATGAGCATCAATGCCCTCAGTGTGGGAAAGTGTTTAAGGCACAGTCAGAGCTAAAGGACCATGAACTAAAGCATGCTGGGATACGTAGCTTCCTGTGTGACATATGTGGAGTGTCCTTTGTCAACCATGCTGCTCTGAGGAAACATAAGAGCAACCACAATCCGTCTCGTACATTTGTGTGCAGTGAATGTGGGAACAAGTTTCATAAAAGAGAACACTTGAACAGACACTACAGGACCAAGCACAGTGATGAGAGGCCATTCAAATGTCCTGAACCAGGCTGCCCAAAGGCTTTCAAAAGGGGAGATAAATTGCGAGAGCATTTAAGAAACCACTCCAATGAGACCCCATATGTGTGTCAGCATTGTGCCAAAGCATACAAACATAAGGAGGCTCTCAAGTACCACGAAAAGACACACATGACGGTGCCCGTTTTAAAACATCACTGTGAGGTGTGTAATGCTAGCTTCATTCGCGCAGCCCATTTGGCCAATCACATGCAACAGGATCATAAAATGGCTAAGAAGCGGATTGCGTCACATGAGTGCCCAACATGCAAGATCAAGTTTCACCGCCAGGAGAGATTGAACAGACATATGGAAAGGGAGCATCGCTCAGATGTTATGTGGAAGGTTACATGCCGTTTATGTGGAAAGGGATTTGCAGGTGATAAGAGCCTTCAGACCCATATTGAGAAGCGACATTCAGCCGGAGTGCTCACTAAGACAAGAAGGAAGAAAAATCAACTTCCTGAGGACCAGCAACAAATTCAATCACAACAGCAGGAGCAGCAGCCGTCCCTCCAGATCACAGCCTCTGTTCTCCCCACCCCCATGGTCCACCCTGCCCCTAGATATGACCATACCCAGATCCCAGTAGAGGCTCACCTGCTCACAGCTATGCAGTATATGAATAGGGTGGAACCTCAGGCCCCTCCCACCTCTCAGACTCATATGCATTTACATATACCTCAGCAGTCAGTCATGTCCCCACACCCGCAACAGCTACAACAACCACCACCACAACAACATATACACCATGACAGGGTCATGTCACCCCATGAAAGGGTCATGACACCCCAGGAGAGAGTTTTGACCCCTCACGAACCACACACAGGTGTGGCCACCCAGATGTTGATGGCACACCACAGGGGGACCCCCCATTCACAGCCTCAGGACCAACCCACAGAGGCCCCCCAGGAGGTGACCCATGTCATGAACCCACACCCACCTCCCCCACCCCCTCCTGGGTACATGTACTACCCCATGCAGGGGTTTGTGCCACACACATACAATTGATGTAGGTGGGAACAGAATCATGAGGTGACAGGGAAATACAAATGAATTGTTGTAGGGAGACCTGCAAATATTCTCACCTGGTTTGGAAACAGTGCTGTGCAAGCCCTGTGCACCATTGATCTCCACCCTCTTTTATTTATTTAGTAAGTTAGTATTTACAGAAGGGTCAAAATTAACATTATATGAACTGAAAATGCATACCACATTTTGTGTGTAGGAACTGATTAACTGTAGCTTCTGAGCCACTGTTGTTTGTTTATTTATGTATATTGAGAAGGAAGGAGAGAATGTACATCAAAAAACTGCTGTCATAGCTACTATATGGACATCCACTGACATCATGCCTATCAACTCCTCATGCATGTGATTGCAACTATGACGACTTTTCCAAAGCATCTTTTTTTTTAACTTCGTGATACTGACTTAACAGCACAAATATTTTGCAAGAAACAACAGATAACTCAATTGGCAACAGTTTGGGAATTTATGGGCAACCATTTTTGGTTCATTCATTGATTTTACATAGTTATGTTTGGGGTATGAATTAAGCAAAGTGTTACCTGCCTACTAGCACTATACGTTTATAAACTGATTTAGGTTCTCATCTACTCAGTCCTGGTGCAGCCACTGGTCTGTAGATTTTGAAGGTTTTGCTTGTTGGCTTGCTAATTTTTATATTTTCGCAAATTTGCTTGTGTCATTTTTTTATGTACAGACACAGATTTGGATGTACATATAGCTGTCACCTGTGTTTGCCATCGCTGTCGCCGTGCACTTTCTTATTCTCTCGTGCTGATAAATATTCATAAAATACAGGTCAAGTTCAGAAATTGGCTTGATAAGACCATTTTCTTAAAGCTATGCTGTATTCTTTTTTTCTTTTCTTGACTTTTTCAGTATGTTACTTTTCACTCCCATCCACCTTGAGCCCTGTACCAGAAGCATTTTCAGTATTTCCAAACAATAGTACAAACACAAACAATAGTTATGGTGTTTATGCTGATATTATTTTGTGCACTGTCATCATTATTCACATATTGGGATTTTCAGCGTTGACTGTGCTGTTAAGCTTTATTCATTATTCAGAATTGACAAAATGACATATTTTGCACATCTTTGTTTTATTTTTTGTAAAATCAACTTTGTGTCAGGTTATATATATATTGCTGCTGGTCAGTCTTAATTGTCCCTTGTGGATAATTACTAGCTGTTATAAAATCACTTCGCTCATTTGCTAACAAGTAGTCATGAAATTTTATAACACGTCCAAAAAAAATACTTAGCCATAGCGCTTAATTTTATACAGACTTTCTCAGAAATCCTTAATTGTAGCATTGCATAACAAAAGCAAAATAAAAAAAGCAGTCTTACTTATTATTCTCAAAATTGCAAACGTGCTTCCCAGAACTTAAAGCTTCTACTTAGAAAAATAGCCTGATTGGATTATTATCATTATTTTGAAGTTATCAATTTTTTTTTACTTTTTTGCCTCGTAGGTCTGACTTTCAGGATCGTATAACTTATTGCATGTATGACTTCATGGATTTAAAGCCCTATGCTAGGTACTTACTCTGGATGTGCTTTTTAACTTAGGTAAAATGTGGTGGTGATAATGCTGTTAAATGTTATATAATATTGTTTTTAAATTGACAAAGTAACATTTTTGCACACCATTTTTCCTGCTTTATACCTGTACATGTGCGGTCTTGTTTACAAATGGTAGTGCCAGGATTGCATGCTCTGAAATATTATCTCAAGGCTATTTATATGAACATTAGGTTTACTTGTTATGTCAGTATTTTCCCCAAAATAAGGAAAAAAGAAAACGGCATTATAGGACATATCATGCTGAACTTATCATGTTCACTAACAGGTATATTATAAGTTGTTTACACACGTTTATATGAGTAGACATTTATTCTATTATTTCTAAACATTTTACTGAGATGCTTGAAATAGGAATTAGTAAAAATATGTTTTAGAACAATCTTAGAGAGAGCCTCTGCTCTCTGCTGTATGGCTGTAGAAACATGCATCTGACTCACAGACTGGTGTTTAAAAGAGGTTCCATTTCCCAAGGCTCACTTACTACTTGTTACAGCAAAGGGCTTGACCAGGTCACATCGTTAAGACTTGCATTAGCTTGCTTAATCTTTAAGCCAAAGTTTAGTACAATGTTGGTCTAAGTACAGCTTTAAATACACTAGAGTCAATCATTACACATAAAAACCTCACTGTTCAGATGAGCATTGTGCTGCCAAGAAGTGATAAGTCATGTGAGCTATCTATTGAATCTCCTCCTTAGAAATCTACAGGGCATAACCTTTGCAGGACTTTTGTATGAAAATATTGAGAAATCTTCTATGTTGTGTGATAACTGTTGCCACTGTTGTGGTCAGTTTTCGTGCTGTTCCCCAAGTTTAAATTCAAGCAATGTCTCAAACCATGTAAGAATACATTGTGGTCAGAGGGAGATGGGTGAAGTAAAGAAGTTAACATGCACTCAGACATTCTGAGAGCCTGTATGGGGAACACGTGGCATTCTGATATTTTACTAGCATTTGGCTCTAACTTTTGTGGGCAAGATGTGTCCAGAATTTGTACTCAGTAAGATACTTATTAACAGCAGAATTTAAATTCAGAATGAATTAGATGGTTTTATAAGAATAAACATACATAAAAATTACCTGTTTGAGAAGGGTCACTTTTACAGTATACAGTATATAACTGTAAAGAGACATTTTGCACTATGTAAAGAAAGGAGGAGTTCATGCATTGGGGAACTATGACAGTAGGTAGTATATGTGACTGAGCAGGAGTGAATCTAGAGTAACTCCGTCTGGATTAGTTATTCAGTATGAATGTGTAAATGGCTTATATATAATTATGTATGGAGATTCTTTTGCATGTGACCATGGAAGTATAACTTGAGTTATACCCCATGATGTGACCAAGGTTAATATGTGCGAGCCTCGATCATTTGTACATTAATTACTACATATATTTATATTTGTTCTAATTAATTAATACTATGTACATATTATATTTTTTTCGAATAGTATTTTATCTTTTTTAATTTTTTAATCATTTAATTAAAATTTTAGATTCAAGTTTGTGGATTCAAAAGCATGCAAATTAATTATTGCCAGGTTGTATAATGCACACATTTCTACTTGTTTCAGTCCACAGCTAAAGTCAGCTGTGGCCAGCATCCAGTAGCCTGCTATGTATATGGGTACTTTATTACATTGGATTTTTATTTCACTGAATGGCTTTTAGCTTACAAATATATTTTTTGGGGTGGCAAATTGTTAATACTTCATTAACATTAAGTTTATGAAGTCCCTAGTGTTGTATGCTGGTACCTGTTGGCTCAGACTAGTTTCTGCCTTTTCCTGACATCTGTATTCTCTGTTGTTTTCTGACCTGATCTCCTTACGACAACATCAACTTAATGAACATTTGATTGCAAATGTGTTGAAGTGAGAGCTGAATTTCCATTTTCGATAAGACGCCTTTGACCTTTGAGAATTCTATATCAGCAAAAGTCAAAAATAGGCAGCCCCAGGCCAGCAAAGGTCATTAATTAATTGCCTTACTGATAAACCTCCCATTTGTTACAACAGCGTGGACTGTTGCTTTAAATTAATGTAAAGATGCCTAATTGCATGATAGAAATGAAGTTTTTTAAACAGCCATGGGTAAGGGGTATTCCAGAAATTTATTTAAGCTATCCAAGAGAGTTTTTTTTTTTTTTATGAATAGTAATTTCCCATCAGTTATTTAGCAATTTTGCATTAGTTATTTAGCTTTTGTAGACTAAGACATTTGAAACAAAAAAAATACTGTATTATCCTTGGTGGATGTTTGCAGGCACTTATTTGCTCTTTCAGTTTACTTATTTTTGAGAAATAAACATAAACACTTTTTTAAAAGCAGCCTTGCTAATGTTAATTTCTGAAAAGTGAAATAAGAGATAAACTAGAAGTTCACCCAAGGGACCCCATCTCCATGGATACCTAGGCTACTGACTAGGTACCAGTATTGATTATTTAATTATTGATAATGAACTTTATAACAGCCTAAGAAATCTGCCTTTGCGTGTGCATATTTGTATTTGTAAAAAATTAAAAGACCAAGGTTTCATATGATGTCCAATACACATGGCTAGTAATAGAAAGTTGTAAAGGGGAAGAATTGATGTCGATATGGTGAAGAGAACCAGTATACACAAGCTACATATAGACAAGACCATAATTATCAGAAGAAATTGTCAAATAAAAATGTGAGGAATAAATGGCTCTTTTCTGGTTTTGAACTTCACCTGCATTTTAGGCCTCACAAGTAACACCTAGTTTCAGCTTAAATAGAGTTACCATAAGGATAACACAATGCCCAAAAGACTCAAATTAAGGGAAAAATATTGATAAATACAAGAAATGATAGGAACAAACCTAGTTTTGAATTTGAGCAGCATCAAGTAATCTGCGAATTCGAAGCTAAATGGCAACATTTATTTCCAACTATTGCTGTAAAAAGAAATGCTTCCTGCATCAACTACATATCTCATTCGAGTGACATGGACTGCAAAGGGTGATGGCAATAGAGAGGAACCTCTCTCTCTACTTCTATGAGTGGAACCAGTACGAAAACAGCGAGAGACCCAGATGAAAGCTTGTTCACAGTGAGAAATGCGATGTTCGCAGCCAGTATTTTTACTAGTGGTCCGTGAAAAAATGGTTTAAGTCATTAATTTGGCTATCATAATCAGCAATTCACAGCTCCAAGTTACAGAAAACACTTATCATTAATCAAGCCTGTCAAATTGCTGCTGCAACATGATATTCTCCTGGAAACTGAACATGAATTATTATAAAAAGATACTTTTTCAGTAATTCCAATATAAGAATTGCTTTTAAATCATAGATTGGTATGTATGCTATCTCATGGCTAGTCAGAGGTAGCATTGAAATAATTATTTATGTAAAAAAAGATAAGTACCCCCCAGGGTTCCTAGCAACATTGTGCTACTGTTGATCCTTAATAGAAAACATACATGGTAGTTAATGTTGCATGCGGGATTCATTTATAATGAAATTATGAAAAGAAATTAAAATTCATGTAAAAAAAAATAAATCACCCAAGGGACCCCACCCAACATAACTGCCATGGTCTTGACTACTGGTTATAATCTTCATAAAAACTAAATAAGAAACATGCCTTCATGCATGTCTTTTAAAAAGAAAATTCCAGTAAAAAAATGGAATCATCCACCCCTGGGATAGTCCACAGTTACACTAACATTCCCAAAGGCCCGCCCACACCTTTGGTGATACACGTAGGTCTATCAGTCCCAAAAGTTCCTCACTATAATATACATGTAGTAGAAATTATACTTTGTGAAACTAGAAAGCAAACTACCGCCAAGACAGCACAATTCTCGATGTTTTCAATTATAAATAGATCACCACCGAAATCAAGTCGATTCTAACTAAGACCTTTTCTAAAAATCAAATAGTTAGGCCGCTAGCTGTCAAACCAACAAAAGCAAAACATTCCCACCTTGACGTAGGAAAGGTCTCGGCGATGTGAACAATCTTACACTACAGAGATCATGAAAACTAATGTAATTAAACCTAAAAGAGACATAGACAAAGTATTCTTTAAATAAAAAGATTTTATTTTTTTTCTTACAACTCATTCTATTGTAATAAAGAGACATTGAACTTTCAACTGGTCAATAGAATCCGAGCATAAAATTGTCACTTAGAAAAAATGGAACTATAATTAAATCCTTAACTAATTTTTTTTTAATCTTAGAGTTACGTAACTGAGGTAACTAAGTTTCGGCGTTGTCACGACATAATTTCAGTACACATGAAGAAGGCTTTGTAATGCGGCTGAAAAGTTTTGACCTCCGTTTTAAACGTTGGGTCCAGTTTGAAATTTAATGAAAGTTCTTTAAATCTTCATATCATCTTAGATTAAACCTACTGAATCAAAACTTTAATTTTAATTACTTTAATCATTCCTTATTTTGTGGGGAGGCAGCAAGGGTTTGGGATCGCACCACCCCCTCCCTTTTCTCCTAGCCTCAATAGTCTTTCGCCAGGACTGCAGCCCAAGCAAGAACAGAAACGGATGACCGGATAGCTGTCAAACAAGATTGCTACTTCATGTGGAATATTTTTTCAGATGAAAGGAATTTCACAAATTGTTCAGTTACATATTAGGTCTTGACCCTGTGTCCCTGTAGTCTGATAACCGAGCGCCTGGTGATCTTCTGCCCCTCCAGGGGTTCGCGGTATCAAGCCGGCAATTGATGCCCTTTACATAGTTTTTCGCGTGTTAATAGCTATTCGTACACGGACTGCTATCTATGACATGTAGGTGAATTGCTAATTGATTTATCTACAGTTTTCAGAGGTCTTGTTTAGTGACGGCAAAGTGATTGCTTTTGTTTCTAATGAGAACAGAAAGCTCGTAGGCTCCGCACGCGCCTATGGGGCACTTTCTCGCATGCAACATATTAAAAAAGTACATTTATTCATAAAGAATGTCTGCGACAAATCGATAAAATATTTGTTGTTTTTGTTTCAAAGGCCCAATGGCTGATTTTTAAGAAAATAAAGTTTGGAATGGATAATCATCATTTTACTAAAATTAGCACTTTTAATATTTAATCTTTCTCCCCCTACCAAAAAAAGGTTTCTCAAAGTTCAATATAGCAGATTGGAGCAATGGTGAGAGATGCCATTTGCTTTTGTACAGGCCATCTGTGACAAAATAAGTCTGGAAAACCCACTGAGTTACTTTGTTTTGAAATACTAAGAGTAGAGATCAATAGCGAGAGAAAAGAACCGATCAAAATTTGTTTTGGTGGCTTATATTGCTCCATCTCTGTCTATATCCCGTGGTTGGCTTGCTGTCTTCTTATCAGTTATCCTCATTCCACGGTATACAGTCATTCCTTTCTTATCCTGTCCTATTTTATCCCATGCTTTATTCCTATCTCGGGAACCAGAATCACTTATTATTATTACCAGTGTTTTATTTCATTTATTTTAATTTTTGGTATTTAATACTTATCCCATTTAAATGGCCATTTTGGTATGATACATGTATATTCTAATCTACATTGAACGTCAGTATACAGGCAGAAGCAGGATATCAAAAGATTATATGCTCTCCCTGTTCGGTAAATTGCCAAAAATATGATCGAGAGTGTGGACATTTCCTAGCAGTGGACCACAGGGCAGTTACTTTACTGCAGAACAGAGATAGTGGGCGCATATCACATTAAAAATCCCGCACCCTAAAAAAATACACGCAGAAAAAATGTGCTTTTACTTCTATGAGAATGACGAGATGTTCTTCTTCTTCCACATCAAACCAAAATTTGCACAGTATTGAAAAGTCAACCCAACATATAACGATCTTTATTATTATAAATGTCTACACAGCGCCCATGTCTGCACTCACCAATATGAATTCCAGTAATCCTAGGAAATAACAGCAGCCGGTGACTCGGAATCAGGGGAGAGACTCTGGCAGTCACCTAGGATATCTCGGTCTCGAGGCAGACTTCGATAAAAATATGAAAAAAAAGAAAATCTCGTGAACCAGTGACATTTTCAAATAAAAATTCACTGACTCAACCGAGCCGATAACGGGTTTGGGCTCATGTTATAAAACAGTCCTTGCTTAATATCCCGGGTGTACCAGTACCATAGTGCACACATAGATCTATTTGTGACAAGAATAAATAGATTTCTCCGAGATAACAGCGAGGAAAGATAACATATAGTGAATGGAATCCCTCCAACAGATGTTCTATTGCTGTAAAACCTTTGACCTTTTTTTTTCTTTTTGTATTTGGATTGCACGCATCACTTCTGGCTCATCCACTGCTCACCTTCTACCGCCCCTCTGCTCCCCCCCCCCTCCCACCCATCTCTCTCTCTCTCTCTCTCTCTCTCTCCCCCCCCCCCCTCCCCGACACATTTTCTTGTCTACCTTCACAAAACTAAGACCTGCTCCACATTGTATTATTGCAATACAATCTGATCCTCTCTTGGAATAGAAGCCGATAAGAAAAATATGCGATCAAATATTCAAACTAAATACCCCATACAAGAGGGCCTCAAGACTGCTGAGGGCGAATGTCTCGTGGTCAAGGTTACAAGATGAACGAGATGAAGGAAAAGGAAATGAAGTCCAGATAAGATCTAGCCAGTGGTTGGGAGATAGACTTTCAAGATAAGATGACCCACTGATAACACACTTAAAGCCAGCAGCATCATGTATTCACTGATCCCTTCTTACAGCCTATTTAAATACAAAGGGGTTTAATCATACATTTATTTATCTATTAATTAATTTATTTATTCATTTATTTATTCATTTATCAAATGCAAGACTTTGGTGATGATTGGCCAATATAAAATTATATTGATTGTACGAAAAATTGACGTTAATAGCTATATAATTTTGACGAGACGATTTAAACACGGTGGTGTCTTGATAGTCTCCATTTTCTACGTTTAAGACATTTATCAGATTTAGCAGAAAGTAAGAGAAGAGTCATTCCTTCCAGCCCAAAAACTTTTTATTGTCGTCGTACTCTTATTACGCTTCCTATAAACAAACAATTATAAACAAACAAAATATACCTAAAGGTTGTGCGTCCCTATACTAAACCTTATAACATCACAGTTCTTATTAAGCAAGGTAAAATCTATGCTTACTATATATAAACTATAAAGTACGGGGCCTACAAGACGCCCACGACAAAATCAGTAGGCCTACTATAAACACTCTGTCTGACACCAATAATCTCCGTAAGGATACATGAGGATATTCACTACTACACCTGGAAAAACATCGAAAAATATCTGCGGAAACAAGTGCGAGAAGACAAATACTGCTATGCCATAGTGGCATGTCACGGAGGCCAGTAAAGCTGCCCTTGGTATGGTCTGCTTTGAGACATACAAAGAACAAGCAAAATCAATTTAAATTGCTTTTGTAATATTCCTTAAGAGGTTAATTTAAAGATACGATATCCAGGATTTTCGTACCACATTCAATTTTCCTTGAGAAAAAAGCATTTTCTCTTAATCAAGAAACAGTGTTGGATTCGTCCCTGAACTTTGATTAGACATATATTATTTATTGAAATTATAATTAAAATCATTATAATTGAAATTTAAAATTGAAATATATTATCGTTTCTACAAAAAAAAATCTAGCTTTAAATGTCTTGCCAGAAATGGATTAGATAATTAGCGTTGCAAGATATTTGGACAAAATAATACTTTGGGACATTTCAAATTCGGTAAGTACGCGTTTGCCTTCCAACATATGATGATATCCAGTTGCTATATTCATTTCAACACTTGGTTGTCGATTGTGACAATCTCATCTGCAGCAATATGATACATGTAGATGTGGTGAAGCCAGTGAACCTTCTCTGGTCACCCTGTGCACCGGTAGAAAAGGCGTAAGTTCTTCTTGCCAGGTGTGGCCAGGAAGTTATTTGACAGCGTTACCAGATTAATGACATTTCAATTTTTGCTTGAGGTTTTACTATTTTGCTCATTGTTTCACAATTTAACACAAAATACATGAAGAGATACGGTTAGTTCAAGCAAATATCCCGTTTTTTACTCTAAAATGTCGCCTCGTTAGTGTTAGAGCAATATTCTCTACTTAATTTTTGTGCAATTTTATATATAAATAGCCATCGCCTTTTAGAATAGAAAGATAAAACGTAGGATTCAAAACAAACAATAAGTACCTAAACCAATTCTTGTTTAACTTATCTGAGGACAAGTAAATTTTTTAAATCTCAATTTCACAATTAAATAACACAAATTAATGTCGCAATAACAATCAGTTTTACCAGAATTTGATAGCACATAATCCAGAAGTCAGCGCTAGCATTGAGCTTGAATGGATGGGTGAATTCATAAAACCATCGTTGGTGTGAGCTAAGGACTCTTAAAAATTTCCAGACTGTTTCAGATTTGTGAAGAGTGTCGGGAAAAGTGAAAGAAAGCTTTGGTACAAGGGAAAAAGACAGTTTCCCTCTGGGAAATTCGTTAAGCACGAGCACACACACACACACACACACACACACACACATGTAAAGAAATATCATTAGACGAATCACGTTATAGGTCTACTGCCCGTGTAACAGGAATGGAAGTCCGCTAGAAACCGTAGTCCGCATCCCTTTAATTTGTAAGGGTGACATTCGTCCTATATACTGACTCCAATAAGGGGTACCTCCAACTAACCCTAACCTGTACTAATCATATGGGAGTCCGGACTTCCATACCTGCCACACCGGCATGAATAGGATCTCGTCTTTATAAAAGAAAAGAAATATAATATGAAGACAAACCTACCTACTCGGCTTGGAAGTTCAACCCGCGAGTTTATCCGAAACTAATCATGAAATACCAAGGAATTTGACTCCCTGACACCCCCCTAAACCCGCCACTGTATGACGTGGTCTTATACAGAGAAATCATGGTAGGTGATAGCTTTGGATTTTAATTAGCAGCCGTGCACGCTACCGACTGCGCTGTCACCCTTGGGGTGAGGTCCGGGGCCCCTTCACGAAAAAATTGGTGTTTTGGAGGAAAAACAATGCCATTTGGTACTGTTTAGAACTATGAACCAGCTAATCAAACTCTTATTTTAAGAGGGGGGATATTAATGTGATATTTTCAGAAACCGAAGGGGGGGGGGGGGGGAGTCATGGCCGCCTTGACCCCCCCCCCCCAATCGGGCCCCTGCAACTGTAGAAGGCAACTTCAGATTGAATAACTGACCGGCTGGCGATATAAAATACAAAAATAATATGAGATTGTTGTCTATTTACTGCATGAGGATGTTCGCTTCTTGGTTAAGAGCTACATGTACTTCAATCTTGGATCATAGCTTCGGTCCAGGCTGTAATTCCATCGCCTTAAATACTGCAAAGACACGAATTTCAACATCATTAAACAGGTACATAAATGAGCACATGTTTTGATTACCAATTTCTCTGTATTTTGAGATATTTGAGAGATTTAATATGTTCATCATTTTTTACTCGCATTCTGGTGACTTAAAACCAAAAAAAAAAAAACGTTAATTTAAATAAAGCCATCGATATGAAACTTTTACATCAAATAAAATAGTTTGAAGACTTTTCTTTCCGTTCTTTTAAAATAGAGCTTTACACAAAAATAACTAGAGGATCAGAGAGGCGATACCGCCTCCGGATGTTGTACCACCAGCTGGAGTAAGCGTATTCGAATGGAAACCCCCCCAAAAAAGGGACACCACCACCACCAGTCTTGTGCTTGAGAAGCTCTATATCATGTAATTGACAAAATTCTTAAAATATGCAAAAAATATAACTAAAAATGGTACAAGCAAGCAGATTTTCGAAATGACCTGTATTTTCCTAACATTGATCACTCCTGTGTTTCTCTAGACAATAGACCTATTGTTTTTCCTTGAAATGTGTTGTCAGTGTTGCATATATGCTGACAAAAGAAAAAAACCATGAGGCAACACTAGGCATATCTCTGTTAGTTTTGAAGATATGAGGGACAAGAAAATATGTAAAGCTCAGTTCATGGTGAAAAAGTAGGTCAAAGGTCAATTTCAATGTCACAGTATATGACTACCTATTCAAGTTCAATAGTAACCATGGGCATTTCTTTGGCAATTTTGGAGATGTAAAGGCCAGAAAACATGCAAAAAGCAGTTCATCATAAAAAGTAGGTCAAACGTCAATTTTAAGGTCACAGTTAGTTGCCAGTATATGATTTCCTATTTAACTTTAATTGTAACTATGGGTGTATCTCTGTCGGTTTTTGGGATATAAAGTTCAGTTCATGGTGAAAATAAGGTCAAAGGTCAATTTCAGGGTCACAGTTAGATTGCCAGTATATGACTTCCTATTCAAGTTCAACAGTAACTATGTGCATATCTTTGCCAGTTTTGGAGATATAAAGATCAGAAAATTTACAAAGTGCAGTTCATGGTGAAAATAAGGTCAAAGGTCAATTTCAGGGTCACAATTAGATTGCCAGTATATGACTTCCTATTCAACTTCAATAGTAACTATGGGCATTTCTTTGCCAGTTTTGGAGAGATTAGGGACTTAAATGTTGCAAAGTTCAGTTCATGGTGAAAAGTAGGTCAAAGGTCAATTCTAAGGTCACAATTAGATTGCCAGTATATGACTTCCTATTCAACTTCTATAGTAACTATGGAGATATAAGGGATTAAATGTTACAATTTTGGAGTTAAATTATGTGCCATAAATTTCCAACAAAAAAATTAATTGAAATAAAGAAAATGTCATTTTGGTTGAAATTCTTGAAATGGGAGGTGCTCAGAAGTTCCAGATGTTCAAATTTCATGAAATAATGTCATTTTTGACCAGAAGTTGTCTGCCTCGGTCTTCTGTTTTATTTTCCAGGGGTTCAAAATTTATTACACATTACCGTATTGCACATTTTGCTTTCACCACCACAATGTACTTTTTGATACAGCATAACTCGTAAACCGTTCGGAAAAAAAACGGAGACCACCTTCAGTGTTAGGCTTGACATGCTCTACAAAATGCAAAAAAGAATAGGTCTCTAGCATTAACGGTTCCCGAATTGGAGACAGTTTTCAGTTTCGGTATCTTTTCAGGGGCGGATCCAGAGATATTTTCTGACAGTCTTCCAAATTATCTTCGTTGATCCATCTTCCATTTTTGACCGTCTTCCGACAGAAAACATTAGATGGCTGACAATGTAAACTTGAAAATCTGACCGTCTTCTAGAAGACCCAGAAGACGGCCTAAATCCACCCCTGCTTTTGGTCGCTACTCCCGTGAAAATGCACCGATTGACCCCAAACTCACGGAGATGAAAGATGACCTGAAGGGTAACACCTGCCAATAATATTATAGGTTAGGTCTGTGTACATAAGCGCAAATAATTCCAAATCTGTCTGAACATAAGCGCAAATAATTTTTCTTTCGTAAAAAACTTCCTTTTTCTGAAAATTTTGGCCCGTTTGACCCTGAAATAAAGGTCAAAGGTCAAATCCAAGGGCATATATGAAATCTCCACATATGACTTTCTGTCAGCCGTCTGTAGAAATTTTTCCCATAATTCTTTCCGTATGGTAGATAATTAGCATTTAATTTTGCCATTTTTGGACAAGGGTGCGTTGCAATGAGCGCCACACCTAGACCCCGGCACCGACAGACCCCAAAATTACATGGAACGAGTTGAGATTATAGGTGACCTAAATCCAAGAGATGGGTACGCAGGCCCTTGTAGTCTAGGAGGAGAAGCGGTAACGGTGAGATGGCGGCGAAGCCGGCGGAACATGCGGGTCGGGACTAAAACCATGTGTACCGCCAGCGCCTACGCATATTCAAATATAAACAGGGAATCGTTATCTTAAAAGTGAAAATCTTATACAGTTCCGACTTTTGACGGGTATTGGGGTATTTTTTGCGATGTTTATAGAAAAAATTCAAACGTTTACTCTCTTTTTTTCAACTTTTCTCGTTTTACTTTAAACTTAGAAATATAGTCAGTGTCGTAATTTATAAATGAAGCAGTATTTCATTCTTGCAAAATCAGTTAATTGTGGACAGAAATTTTGCTATTTTACAGAAAGAGCTTATATTGTTATTATGGAGACGATGTGGTAAATGTGCAGGTAAATGAAATGAGCTAGAAGATTATGTGGGCTTCATTGCGGCAGCTGCCCTTCTTCCAAAATCTGGGCTTCATGAATATTTCAATAAAATGCACAAACGAATAATCAAGTCAAAAACGAATAACAAGAAAAAGAAACAATAGACAGAAATTTTGGTATCCTTTATTATTGTTTTCAAGTGCTTCTTTTACCCCAACAATCCATTTTATCTCAAGACAAAAACACCCCTTATATGCCAAGCTATCAATATATATTTGCACACCCAGGGGCGGATCCAGAATTATTTTAAAGGGGGGTTCGCAGATGCAAAGCCGGCCCCCACCTCTCTCCCCTTGGCGTGGGGTTCGGGGGCCGCTGAAGGCCCCCGAAATTTTTGGTATTTTAGGGGTGCCCTTAAGTATGGTTTAATGCTATGATTCAGTTAGTCAAAATTCTAATTTCAAGAGGGGACCATTGGTGTGATCTTTTTTTCAGAAATCGAAGGGGGGTCAGGACCCCTCTGACATCCCCCTAAATCTCCAACTGTTTAGGTAGTGAGAGTTGGAGAGGGGAGTCGGTGTTACGTGACAGAGTCCGCTTCCCATTCATTTGTGCAGGTGAGCCTCGCTCTAGATTTTGACCCAGTTAAGTCAAACTAACCCTAACCATTATAACTATGTAAACGTGCGTTACTCCAAACCATCATCCAGAGGCAATTCCGTGGACTTGGACAGGTTATCAAGGCAATTGGCAAAGGAAGTTTAGAAAGTGTGGCTTTACGAGGGAGAAACGAGGGGAAGCGAGCAAGGGGAAATAAAGAAAGCGGGTGAAAGCTTATGGACTACAATATGTGGCACGGATTCAATAGCGGAGATTTTAACCTGGGCCAGTAATTGTAACCGTTGGAAGCTCAAGAAGCATTCTCAAGAAGCACTTCACTTGCACTTGAAAGAATGAGCGAAAGCTGTAAGTCACCTATCTTGATGATTTGATTGAATTGAGTTACACAGTCCTTGATGTTTTGCAATGTAGCAGTATTTGACGTTATGGTCAGAGGGTCCCTGGATGTTATCAATGAGTTGCGTACACTTTGTATTGTAAATTCGAGTCTTAGTGGTTGTAGGATACGCTAAATTTCACGTAAGAATTTTACCATTCATCCAACCTTCTAACAGAAAAAAGGAAACAGACATAAAAGCACAACGGGATAATCATTATAACTTTATGCCTTCACTGTCGGCAGTTCTGATGTCTTCTCTGTATTTAGTTCTCGACCAGGCGTCTGCCTCTTCTGCAAGGCCTCCACTGTGACGTAGCCCCCCATGCCCAGGGCCAAAGTGCCAATAAGGATGTACACCTTTACATAGACACAGAGCTGGAAACTGAAGACGTAGGCCAACATGAATCCAGCTGACTCCCACATGCGGTAGTTAGAGAACGCTGCCGCCTGGTTGTTGTGAAACACTACTCCATATAACGCTGAAAAAATATTTTTCATTATTTTTTAAAGCTTCTGGGAGCACATAACTGAAACTCTTACATTAATGAAGTTAGAGAATGAAAATGACCTGGGCTTTGTCCTCTCCACCTTAAATTGCCACTGTCATAGCTGATGTCTTTAACCATAAAATTTAACTACACTAATACTGTGAAAATAAAAGAATATAACGGTATGTTCCTTTTCTATATGTGCGATTAAAATTGCATAAAACAGATATATCAGAATCGACAGTAAATTACTGAAAAACTAGGTTTTACTTTTTTGGCTTTTTTGTTTTGTTTTGTCTTGTTTTCTTGCCTTTCCTAATCTCTCTCTCTCTCTCCCTCCCTCCCTCACTCACTCTCTCTCTTTCTCAGTGAAAAAATGGCTTTCAAACAGACATTTGGTAGTGTCTCTACTCAAGAAGTTATAACTTCTTGATCCGTCAATGCTTGTGGCTTAGGCTACATTGATCAGTACCATTAATTTGAGTTTGCCATATAGCGTCTCCCATCCCCCAAAGTCCTGCAAACACAAACAGCAAAGCTAGGCTGTCTGAGGTGGGCTGCCATGTTAAAAACACCACTTGCAGCGACAGATGTAGGAAAGAACCTGAAGTTAAATAAGTAATGGTAATTATGCAGCAACTGTGCCTATGCACCTATTAACATACATTTGGTTTCATAAGACAGCAAAGCTGTCTCATGGGCAGGCAGAAGATAAAGATAAAGAAGCAACCTAACAATGGAAGCGTACAAAGACGTTTGTGTCAATGTAAATGCAACGTTTATGATAAAAACATCGGCATGATCACCAGTTCTTTATAATGTACTACTTTGTATATTTGGAAAATATAGTATGCACGACAGACAACACACGCAGGTGATAGCTATATGTCCAGACACGGTGTCCAGGCCCGTAGCCAACGATTTCAAAAAGGGGGGTCTTTTACCATGTCACCTTTGTCTAACTAGACTAAATTTTACCCAGAAGGGACCTTTTCCCGGCAAAAAGGGGGGTTCTTTCGAACCCTCCCCGACCCCCCCCCCCCCACCCCTGGCTACGGGCCTGGTGTCTGTCCATTAAGATATGTATGCTCCCACATGAACACCAATGTGTTATGTTTTATTTTCAAGCAAGTTTTGTGCCAAAGGCTGCTTTATTTTTAACATTCTTGTGCATGAAGCAGTACAGAGTGAAATGTCATTGAATGGTTGTGACTACTCTTTTAACAAAATGTTTATCAAAACACGTGATAAGAAATACCAAACAATGAAATATAATACCACTGAACTTTTCTTGTGTAACACGTGTCAACATTAATTATACGTTGATTCGCAAACATATTTCTCAATATTAGATTCGTGTTTTATCTAATCCAAGAGAAAGAATTAGTTACCAAAAACGAAAAATGGAATTCTTCCAATGTCTTTCACCAACTTCCCAAAACCAAAGGAACATACGGCATCTACGGCAGCATTGCAAAGCATCACGTAGCCCACATTCCAAATACCTTCACTGCAACTCACATACGACTGAAATGATATATCATTAAACAAAGGAAAATGCTTCATAAAAACCATGGCTTATTCACCATGCACACGCATTCATACAGAATATGCCCCATATTCATTTCTAACAGTTTCAGTAAAATCACAGATTACTTAATTTGACTAAGCCCATTTGAATATCTATGGGCCAATTTCAAGAACAGTTTTAAAGTTTTTTCAACCACGTTTAAACCTGAAATTATTCAGAAGTTTTGTTCATAAATAAAACAGCAGATGAATGCGCATGTAGTATGTTAATTCTGAATATGCTTGAATTAATTCTACCGTCTTTCACAGATTGACATGTCAATAAGTTTTTCATTATAAATCTGCAGAAACCACAAAATAAGCTGGAATTCTGCTAAACTATTTATATCGAGGTGTCATTAAAACAACATGCCGCAAACTTGTGTTTCACCCAGGTGCCATAATTAAGAATAGATCTTCAATAAAAAAAGCCGTCAGCTATTTTGTCCTAACCTTCGGAGACATTAAAACGTCAAATTTGGATCAAAGCTTTGTTCTCAAAAATATGTAGAAACATTGCAATGTTTTAAAAATTGATTTAATCAGAAAGATTACTCAGTTTTAAGATGTCTGTTTTTATGTTTTAGAGATAAGTGTAATGTGTAAGATGACTTTAATTGTAGATGATTGTATTTTATAGACAATGAGAGAAGAATAAAAAAATAACTTCGTTTTCGTAACTGTAATTTCCTCGCGGCACAGCTCTTTGATACGATGTAAAATCTGAAAAAAAAAAAAAGAAGTATGGACTTTTAACCATATTTAGGAACAAATTCCCTTTAACCCAAAATAAGTTAAGGCTTAGCGATCCTGACGGAAAGAGGGTGATAATCAAAACCCAAACTCCAATGACAAATAGAAAATGCCTGCACTAAGACGCGATCGAACATGAGATACATGTCTTTTTTGAGTGAATGTGAGCATTTAGCCGAGAGAAAACTGTTGTTTGTTGCTGTACCTGAGGTAAATATGAAGTCTTTAACAGACAGTGACATGCAGTATGTGATGAGAAAATTTACACAGAAATAAAGACGTTCAGGTGATCAGTTTTGTTTTTGGGTTTAGTAGTATTAGAGAGCCTGTAATTATATCTTTATTAAACCATATTTATTTAGGATTTCGTAATGAATAATTAAACCGCAGCCAGCCGTTACTTTTTACTTTTTCATCTCTTGCAAGGTGCAAACTAGCCAGGGAAGTCATGTATATACATGTACTTCATTGTAGCACTATCGTGGTACATCTGACTTTGTCTAAGTGAATTTATAAAACTTACTTTTGTGAAATCTCCACCTATAAATCCTTGTTCCAACCCACTATACAGGGTGAGAGGGATGAGCAGAAGCTGCTCACGTCTCCTCGTTTGTTGAAACGTGGCCGTGAGAAGCTGCACTGAAATCAGAGGCCGTTTCTTGCCTGGTGTATCTGGGTGTGCGGCCAGTCGGTCAAGAAATGTCACAAGTATTAAGATCGCCACTACCCCACTTGCTACGTACATTCCGCACAGAGTGTAAATCTGGAGGAAAATAAGCATAACACGTGTATACTAGAGAAATGTGTTTAATTTTTATTGCATTGTATTTTTGGACGATGAAAATATGATTGAGAATAACCGAGTAGAGTTAAAACTTTCATGTATACAAGTTACAACAGCATGTGGCAGTCAACTCCAATGAAAGATGACACATTATTTTACCAACCGATAATATGAAGTTAGGTGCGTTTATCTCCAACAATTACACATTAAAGATGTTGATTAGCTCTCTATTAGCCTGATGTGAATTTTGGCCAGTGTGTGTTGTGCAGACTTGATATGGTCAAAAGTCACCGAAAGCATCTTATCAAAACATTTTCTAGCTTTAACTTGTGAGGCCTCAGAAATAATTTAATACATATTTGAAAAAAAAATTAATTATTAAATCGCTGATAAAAGACATCGAAAACATTACCATAATGCATCTTTTGGCTCAAACTTGCGTGGCCTCAGAAATATCTTAAAAGCATTTTGATAGAGAGGTTTAAGAAAGTATCAAACGGAAGAGCTTTGTAAAAGGCGCAATCCTGAAAATTTTCACGAGTAATCTAATTTAGTGAAATAAATTGAAAATGTAACGTTGTTGTCTATTTAATTCATTTAAAATGTAGAATAATTATGAATTGGTTAATCTCATGACACTCTTCTAAAGCTACAACTTCTAAATATACAGCGCAAAAACAATGCCAAGGGACTAAAATCCCTATAGTTCGAAATGAGTCCGACAAGGACATCGAATCTTTTATGAAGGACTCTAAGTGAAAGGTGTCCAAAGCTCTCTTATTTCCATTACATCATACTCCAGAACACGCGTTTCTATGAATGGGGACCTAGCCCATGTATTCCCCGAGAAGTCAGTTATATAACGCTTGATGCACTCTTTTAGATATTACAAAGTTCTAAGTTTAAATGAAAATCCCATGGTAAAACGATTGTGTAACATCATATAACTGTTATGTAATGTTTTTAAAGGCACCGTCATTATATATTTCAGAAAAATTCATTTCATTTAAGGAATTTGATTTGCCTGCAAACATGCATGTGAAAATATTTTCATGACATTTCAGCAATTTGTTGATGCAATTTGTTTGAAATGTTTAAAAAAAGAGAGTCAAAATGTTTTGCTGTACCTGGGGACGGGATTTTCTTAAAAAGCTACTTACTGTCTCTGCCGGTGGCCTTTTTAGACCTGCGTGTGTCACATTTCCCAAATCCTCATCTCCCGTGCAATAGGAGGCGCCACATCTGTCGAGAAGTTCTTTGGAAATTTCTGTTTCGTTCTCCGGTTTTTGACTCAAAATCAGAGAAGATGCGAAATTACCCAACATGACACCTAGAAAAGAAAGAGAGAGAATTGTCCAATATATACTGTTTACTTTTAGGGATCATTTCTATTAGCAATGAAACAAGTTAGGTAACACAGGGCCTTGAAGTGCGGGGGAGGGGGGGGAGGAGGGGTAGCGGGTCGATTTGTGAAATGTTACCCTTTTTCCTATCAGGAGTCTCTTACTTTTCCTTCGGTCAGTGTCTCGATGAAAAACACTAAGGGTTGAACTTCCAAACCGAAAGTACATGTACGTTGAGCAGAGAGAACTACGTCATTTTACTTCTTTTACACACAGTGCAATTTAAATAATGTCCACGTTACTATCTTGACTTTTCTCGTCTCAAATGTGCCTATTAAATAGACCACAGGTGCTGAGCCTACTTATGCCCCAGGGCTGTAGTGTGCGCGTGTGTGCGTGTGTGTGTGTGTGTGTGTGTGTGTGTGTGTGAGGGGGGGGGGGTTCGAGGGTTTCGAACTGAACACCACTTTTGCCGGTGTAACAGGAATGGAAGTCCGCTAGGAACCGTAGTCCGCTTCCCATTACTTTGTACGGGTGACATTGTCCCAATATTCCAACTTACCGTTGCCTGTACTAATCATATGGGAGTCCGGACTTCCATGCCTGTAACACCGGGCTCCACAAAAGCTGTAATTACATGTACTTTGTGCATTATTATTTTAGTGGACTGTGTGTTAAAAGACAAAATACCAATCTTATCTCTACTCAACGCAATTGCGGCTTTGGAGTTCAACCCACTTGCACAAAAAGTTGAAATACAAATAACCTGCTTAGCTGCTCCAAATATTTTCCTCCGTCCACTGGCCAGGAACATCACTGGACAGAAATATTAATGACAGTTGACGTATGTGATGAGAAAATTTACACAGAAATAAAGACGTTCAGGTGATCAGTTTTTGTTTGACCAAAATGCGTGCACTGCACATTTTCTGTAAGGAGGTAGTTTTAAAAAAGTCAGAAACAACTTAAATGAAAATGGTGTGTGGAATATTGTAGGATACATTTCTAATACAAGATTTATACGTACTTGTTTGAAAGCATCCGAAGAAAATGCCAAAAAATCTATTCACTACGGCAGTGGCGGTTTCTCCAGTCAGTTTTGCATATTGGAGCGCTAACTCTGTCAAATATGTACACTTGGCAGCCCACAGGGGTGCAGCACCCAGCCCCATGATTAAGGAGGCCGGCACCATTGTACCCCAAACGGCGTAGAAATTTCCTGCAATGTAGAGTACATAACAGAACATCGCCGTGACGATCGTCCATTTGCATCCAAGAAGAGATATCATGGGAGATGGAACAAATAGGCATGACACTATCACCGCAATGGAGACAATGGCAAGACCATACACTCCCAGCCCTTCATCTTTGTTTAAACTACTCTGCAGCGCAAACAAGGATTGGACTGCTGCAAACATAAAAACAAAAGCCACACACAAGAGTGTTAAGTTCTTTATGATTTTTTTCTTGGGGAAGACGATAGAATGGACATCAGCGTTTTCAAAAATTTCCTTCGAAAGAATTTCTCTGGACGAGTCGCACCCATCACTAGCTCCGGATGACGCAGCTTCTGGAGAGTTCATCCTTCGCAGTGCCTTGCTGGAAAGTTTAACACCCGTGGAAATTAGATCCCCTGGAAGTTTTTTCTCACAACGAAAGCTGTCTGTTCCGTTCGTTTTTGATGTTTTTCATTCCAGCATCCCTTTCTTTTTTCGTCACCTAAAATCACCAAAAATTGTATAGTACGAATGTGTCATACAGCAATTGCAAAAACAGCAGAATTTCACATTCGTCTAGAATACCGTGCGCTAGTAGGGCTCCATGTGTAAGTCAGTCCCCATTGCGCCACTTTAGAGCAGATGACACAGCATTAAGAAGGGGGCTGCCTATATTTGCCCTCTCAAATCACAAGTCATTGTTGGACTGAATGGCATCCAAAGTGACAGAAAAACCCTGAAATATCTTAAGAACACATACCGTCTATGACAGATTCGCATCTTACTAAACAATTTTGTAGCTAAGTACTATGCAATTTTGTAGCTAAGTACTATGCAACTAACCTAGATGAATGTTAAATGAAAACAATTGGTGTAGCGATCTCAGAATAATCATGCAAAAGCTACAGTTAGAAGATATGTTCAATATGCGGTCCGCAGTAGACTTCGAGCTGTCATTAGGGAAAATTATCGAATTGTAAAAGGTGTTATGGAAAAACAATATTCTGAAAAAGTCAAAGGTAAGAACATATGTGCTTCACTTGTGAGTCATATGTTAGGTTGTCTATGGGTAAGGCATTAAGATCAGTACTACGCCAATTTAGATGCGGAATACTGCCGCTGAGACTAGAGGCTGGCCGCTACGTGGGGGAAGAGGCTTCGCCCCGCCTTTGCAAATTGTGTGATAAGAACATGGTTGAGGATGAGCTTCATTTTGTTTTGGTATGTCCCCTATACGAGGACATACGCTGTAAGATTATGGGAGACTTGGACTGTAATCATGTTGACAGGGAGGATTTATCCAAAATACTGATTGACTTAATTGAAAATATACCTAAAGACATGGCAATTTATTTTAAGAGCAGTTTTAGTTTAAGGCAGTCAGTGCTATTTAGGGCTCAAGAGTTTAGTGTAGCATAAATTATAAATTTGCTTAAGTTATAACTTTCAACCTTAATCTTAGTTTTTTGTTTTGTTTTGTTTTGTTTCTGATATGTGTGCAAAGTTCGGTGACTTGTAGGCCCATGAGGCCGGGTGATCTATATATCTATATATGTAGCTTTGACTTTTAGGGACCATTCCCACACCCTATTGTACTAACTGTGAATCGATCTATCTCCAAGGGGATTCTCGCTAAATTGCAATCACCTTAAGCTGCTTAGATGTCTGTCACGCCTGCTGAGGCTGCTACGAGGTAATTAATTATCGTTTAGCAGCTTCAGTAGGCGTGCCAGACATCGAAGCCGCTTAAGCTGAAACCCCTTGGAGATGGATCGATCCTGTAAGATCGTTCTAGGTATGGGAACTCAGTCTTAATCTAAAGTGCCGCAGTATATTGTATTCTACTGTTCATTGACCGGCACACAGCATTTTCTTCTTACTGGTCTGTTTTTCTATCACCATGTACCTTTGAAATAATTTGAAATAACCCTGGTCACCTTACATAGCCTACTGAAGAATTCAACCCAAAAGGTTTTATAAAATGCTTTATAAGCAGCTGAGCTTTGACCCCCCTTTTCATGGTTTTCGTCACGTTAGCCAACCGAGGATATCAATCAGGATAGCATCTGAACCGTCTTTTTATTTGCACATCAACACTACCGGCGTTAAAAAACTGATGGTCTGTGTAAATGAAGTCCGTCTTTCTTTCGGTTCATAGAGGTTAAGGCTAGTGTGACGTAAGTGGATAAAATCTAAGATGTGACTTACCTGTACAAATCACTGGAAACCAGACCCTGTATCACGGGGGACTCTCTCGTACAAGGCACCGTACGCTATATGATACACATGCACTGCTGTGTGTGTTTGCGTCATGTCATGCGACCTGATCATTTTACTAACCGGTTAACAGTACTTGGTGCAGGTTAAGCCATGCCTTATCTTTGAAACCTCTGATCTTTTGGACTGCTTCTTTAAATCATACATATACACAATGGCTCATTTTTATCAGGCTAAGGTAAGTAAAATGCTGAACAATTGGTTGTCACAAATTAGCAAAGACACGCTGTATGTTGCGTACAGTTTTACCTGTGTTGTTTACTTCTTTGGATGTCCAGCAACACAACATATGGCTCCCATTGTAAATGTACCTATAATTAAAAGTATGTCATCTCAATGACTCTGATGAACGGCCTGAACCGTACACTGAAGCCGTATTCCGTACATGTATGCTGCACTTGGGAAGAGACAGTTATCTTCGTATAGGACAGAAGTAGTTCGTGGCATAGGGAACGAACTTTTCATAGGGAGCCATCCATTCAGGAATAATATAACTATCGACAGGGGTGGAAAAACGGCAAAAATATGTCTTTCAAAGACTTAGATTCGAAGCATGTAGACAAACAGAAGCAAAAACATATCCTCTTTGGCGACGGTAAAAATGAAATATAAATACGATAACAGTCTGCAACGTTAGCCACTGGTCGATGTGATTTGTTGTGAATTTCATCATTGTTAGATAGGACTATGGTAAAGCCTTTCATCCGGGTAAATTTCATATGTTAATGCAAAACATGATGTTATTTCAGCCAATGACATGCACACAGCTTTGTCTTCGCCTTGATGGATCAGAGACTGCCATGCAGCTGTTGTGGACATTAGGAAAGGTGTACAGTCAATCCGAAAGAGGCACATTTTTCCGTTCCCGAGACTTATGAGCTGCTCAAAAATTTGGTTGCGGAAGATATACGCAAAACATACGCAATGCATAAGCAATACATATGCAATACATGCGTTGTTTTCTGCTCTTATCCGCAACTCACAGGTAAATTGTGGCTTCCTAGCAGACTAGGAGAGCATGTATGGAGTATGTCAACCATAAGTAGAGCACCCCTATCACGTGCATTTCACGAATGTAAATAATATATTGCGTATATTACGGATCTAAGCGTTTCTGTTGCGCTTTTGTTCGTGATACATACACAATACATTATTCATATATTCGTAATTCATACTGTTCTTCTCAGCATAGCATACTATTGCGGAAAATTTGACATTTTGATCAGTTCTGTTGCGAATGACAACGAAGGCCCGAATCCCAAGAAAATTTGTATCCGCAATTCATCCTCACGATGTGTTACCAGGCCTTTAGGCCCCGATAGTGCTCCAGCTGGTTGGGGACTGATGCTAATATTGGAGGGTCAAAAGGTTCTCCAGTCAAGTCATTTCTTCACAGTGGATTTAAAAACATAATTGAAACAGAAAAGAAGGAATATCCAACTGATCTCTGTAAAAAAATGAAGAGTATGATGAATAAAAAACAAACAAGGAACTGTTCAGCAAAGATGAGTGGCAGAGTGTTCAGCTAATCATTGGTTATATTTCACGTTTAAATATTTTAAACATGTGGGAAGCTAGATGTAGTGCACAGTGATGGTAGTGATGAAGATGCACCGGATAAAGCCTTTCAGAGGCAGACATTAAAGCAACAGATCAATGAAATGGCAAATATAGATAAAAGGCTTTTTCATTTCCTTTTTTTTTAATCTGTAGCCATATAAATTGTACATATTCAGCACAGTATCCTTTAACTAAATGCAGATTATAGATAAGTCAATTTTTCATTCAGGTTTTTGAAACTTGTAATGATGTATATAATGTAAATATAAGATGTATAGAATCTGCCCCTGTATATGTATTTTCGCTACATATAATTCTTTTAAAGCAATTTGTTTTTCTAATGACAAGAGATGGGAATAGATAAAAACATCATTTATATTGCATCTGAAATGAATGTTTCAATAAAAAATAACCTGTAAAGTATGATCTTGGCTCAGTCTTTTGGGGACAGGGGAACTGGGTCCCATGCTACAGTAGTGCCGCTGTACTAACCTCCCTCGCCAGACATATTGGAAAGTTGAAAGCTAACCCAGCTAACCCATTTTATAAGTGATATGACCACAGTTTAAATCTACCCCATTTTTAAATGTTTGAAATGGGTGTACTTCAGTGCATTGAAGGAATTCTTAATGGGGGTGCTGATATTACACAACGAAGGTAACATTATGCAACAGTCACAGAGCTCGTTCCCAATGAAACTATCATACTTGTAAAGAGTAGCTCACCCTCAGGGACCCTATCCAGGGCAGATCCGTAGATATTTTCTGACAGTCTTCCTATTTACTATTTACCTTATTTTTATCCATCCTCCACCGCCCCCCCCCGACCCCCCCCACAGCCCCCCCCCCCCCCCCCCCCCCCCACACACACACACGTATGATCTAAACCATAGTCTCATCGCATCTTTTGTCTCCGAAGTTTGTAAGACAGTCACGGAAGACGGTAACAGCCAAAGTAAAGATAAGATAAAAATTTATTTTAACGTGTTCCGACAGAAAAAAATTAGATGCCCGCCAATGTAAACTTGAAACAGAGATCTTATCTCCACTGTAGGACCCAAAATATCTTCTATCCTAGCAGAGACACTGCAACCCTAAGGGTCCTGGAGTTTCAGGGTCCTAAAGTGCTTATTTTTACTACAAATTGTCAATGATATTATGAAAAGTATTTCGCATATTTTCAATTTTTTTAAAGAAACGGGTAACAGCTATTTTGCCTAATATACCTAGGCTTTTTTTGCCTTTAAAAGGAATTAGAGTCGTACTGATATCAAGCGTCTGCTTTCTAGCTCAGGCTTAAACGGTTTTCATTTATTCCAACCAGTCTTAAATAAGTAACGATTCCATTTAAGGGACATGGGAATACTACCACATGCCTTGTTTGCAGCGTGAGTGAAATGTCACGAGAGGTCAAGAAAGTCGTGCCTTTACATATATAACCAATAGACTATTACGACAATATTAATCCACGCGCTGACACTGTAAGAAGACTCTTCAAAAGACAAGGACGAATATGTTGTTCGCTTTAACTGTGGTATTTTGTGCTTCGGCTGCTTTTGCAGGTTAGTTGTATTTCAGTTTTGTTGGTTAATTTTTCTAAGCCAGTTTTTGTGGATACCTTTCTTAATTAATTTCTCCTGATGAGCGAGAGTATTTTCATATTTTGCCGACAATGGTTTGATGGGTTATTCGCAGAACAAAAGCGTTAGGTTATTTTTGTCAGTCTTCTTCCAGTAACACACTTAGTGTTTTCTAATGCTTTTCGGTTTTGAAATATACAGTTCACCTTCGAGTTAAACTATGTTATAGTAAGTGAGATAGGAGTAATGAGGAGAGGGACGTTGGCTTTGTTATATTTCTTCTTCCAAAGTGCACCGACATTTTGACTGATACAACGCAACGCTTAATAATTTGATGATACTTTTTTCAATATGATTTCATGTGATTAATTATCATTAGATATGGGAATCACTTGGATTAATTGTGTTTTTTTTTAATTTTCATGACAAATTGGCAAAATAATTATGATTATTATTATTATTCGTGACTAGAATCAATAACATAAAATAACCAAACTCGTAGTGTGTAGCACCATGCAAAGTGCTCCATCACAAACGTTTTACTAAACAGAAACTGTGTCAAAATTCACAGGGACACTCACTTTCTTTTTTACGATATATTAGTAATTTGAAAAATATTACAATTCTTTAAAGATAGTAGGCCTACTAGAGCTGTGAAAATTTAACGTTAAGTCGTGTTCTTGATATCTGAGCAGTCCCGATGCCGTGTTATCTGCTCTCTGCGTGAAATCTCACTGCTGTTCAACCACCTGGTGTAAAGCGTGTAATCGTCTTATTGTGCATCGTCCATTTGAGTTTCAGATAATTCCCCTGATGAACATGAAACAATTCATTTATCAATTAGTATTAAATGTAGAGTTTCATCCTGCTCTTGATTAGACGACGAGAAAAATGTGAAACAAATACCAGCCTCTGTCTAGGGGAACATGTATTATTATAAATGCTTTCTTAATAGTTATTTTGAGTTACGTCGTCTTCCGATTGTCTTGATATTAATGTATATTGTATTTTCATGTTGTCTTATTTCATTTCACAGCCCCCGACTTCACAGTGTGCAAACATAACGGAGAGGAGTACAAACAGGGCGAGGAATGGCACCCCTCGGATGACATCGTCTGTCAATGTATCTCTGCAGTCAATAACGCCACTTCCTGCACCAGCATGTACGTACTGCATGTTTGAAACAATACCAACAACAATTAAGATACAGCGTAAATATTTGTACTATCAGGAATGTTGAATTAATATGCATTTGAAGTATAATTATATTATAAATGCGTTTAACCGGTATTGTAAAGTTAAAAGTTTGTCGAAACAGTAAATTAACCCCACGTTTTTCTGATGGTATTTTTATTAAAAGTTCATTAAAGGTAGGCATCCCTTTAGCACACACACACACACACACACACACACACACTTTTCCATGTCTTAAAATATCTATGATAACTGCGGACCAAACTCACCATACGGCTTGTTCACATTTAGCTGTCCCCAGTACACTCACATTCCAAAGGACTGCTCGTTAGTGGACGTCTCCGGGGAGGCCTGCCCCAAACTGTCCTGCGACTGGGAAGGTCAGGATAAATGGATTGCTTATTTTTTTCTCCAAATTCTAAAAATTTCTATATTGCTACTAACCGTTCATTAATTATACAGAGATATCCTCTTTATTTTAACCAAGTATGAAACTCAGGTAATATGTACACTTTATGTACAAATAAAGATAAACGGTATAAAATAAATTAAAACAAAATAGTTTTGTAGATATTACTGCAAAATGCTTAATCGAGGTTAAAGCAACTGACTATTGGCATTTTTGCAAGGTTATTATTGCTAGTGTAAACAGTGGATGTAATGTGACGATATGACAGCATGTTCATATGTAGGCATGCCCTGTTTTAGAGTGTTTATCACCACCTATTATTTAGCGAAATGTCGTTCTAACGGCACATGGCACGACCAAGACGAGGAGTGGTACGAAGGTTGTAACTACAAGTGTAAATGCACGGACGCCAAGCGTGGCCTCATATCATGCCAGAGCGCGTACGTATCAATGGTTGGACAGGGTCAAATGGGTCTAGACAGGCGGGGTTAATTGGTCTTCTTGGTTTTTTCGGGAGTTATAAAATGTTTCTTAAAAGACATTTTGAAAATGAAAAAAGGGTAACATGCTTCCTAAATTAGCACCAATTTGGTCTTTGTTGACACAGCATTTTGAACTTATCCATCAACTGAAAACTGTGTCAAGTAGAAATAGCGTTAGGTTGGATGCTAAGTGATTGTCACCATAAGTCAGAATTCAACGCTGAAAACTCATATCACTCTTTATGTTCTTTGTATGAGAATAAATAAATGTAGTAATTATTTTGTAGTTTTCAAGTTGATGATGTTACTTAAATCTTTGGTTCTAAATTAATGATTAGCTAATTTTCTTATGTGCGACTAAAAATATAACCTTTTTATTCGTAGAACTTTAGGAATATGAAGTCAATAATATTTAATTCAAAGACTGCTGTATCCATCCTGTTACATGTAATCTGTGTGTCAATTAATTCTTTGTATGTATTGTATCCTTTCAGTTGCACGGAGTACACTCTGATCCCACCAAACTGTAAGTTACTGCAGGTTGACGGTGAGTGCTGTAGAAAGCTGGTGTGTGGAGATGAGTTGTCGAAGATCCCACCGAGCCAGATCAAAGAGACCACTGACAACAACAACAATGATGCTAGTATGGGTAGGTGAATTAGCACCAAAACAAAATTATTATAGCAACATGAATTAGACGATCGACAGCCAAAGCGACATACAAACAGTCCAGCAAGATAAACTAGGACCAAAGTCATTTATTTTGTGTTTCCTCAACGCAAGGTCCATGTGCGTGGACCACGGGGTCTACATATTCTGAATCAGCCTGCAAAGTACATGAATATAAGTTCTGTTGCTGTATATTGATTGAGCAATATGAAATTATGATGTTTGGGGATATTTTCTTATTTATTTACTACATTTAATTGATAAGCACATCATGCCTCGTTTTGCTAATTATTTGTATTTTATATAGGATGCTACGACATTCAATTTAACTGTGCTGACTACGGGCAAGGGATTTGTACGTCCGCCTGGGCCAGGGAAAACTGTGCCAAAAGCTGTGGATTCTGTGGTAAGTTACGTTTTACATGCACTCACCATGCTAGACGAAGGCATTTATGATTTAATGTACACTGAGGTTCAGGATTTCAGAAAGTTATCTTTTACCTTAAAAAATCGGCGGTAGAGAAACAAAAATTTAAACTTTAAAAGTGAATCAAAATATACAATTATTGTGTATACCCACACACAATATCTTTTATAGCATTTGTCTTGACTGTTAATCAATTGTCAATCCTTGGAGATGTACATGTGATTATGGGAGTCAGCCAGGTAGCACATTGAACGATACGACAATCCATTCACCGTCCAACAGGATTTGTTTTAGTGGCAATAGGTCGCATTCAGAACAGATGATCATCGGATCTACTGATCTGCGGATCAAATATGGCGGACTCTACATGAAAGCAACACCGCCTAATCCTTTAATGGTCTCCCCGCCTCCACACGGATTAAATTTCGGCTTTGAGTTTTAATTGCTAGGCCCCTGCAGGGAAGGCGCGCGTGGAGGCGGGGAGACCATTCAGGGATTATTCGTTATTGCTTTTTAATAGAGTGAGACATGTTTGGTCCGCGGATCAGTAAGCCCGGGGATCATCTGCTGTGAATACGACTACAGTATAAATAAGGGACCATTCCCATACCCAATCATACTAACTTCTACTTGTCAATTGAATCTCTTTAAAATAATTTTCTACCACAATATGGATTATTAAAAAGAAACAATAAAATAGACGTGTGATTGCAATAGTTTAAAAGCTCGACAAAAACATATCCAGTTACAAAGGAAGGAAAGTTAACGACCACAGTGTTGCTGCTCTACTACAACAGTAATCAAAAGTGCCGACAATTCCTAAAACTCCACACATTTTATTTCAGCCACAAACGAAGGTAATTCCAATGGCAACGCCTGCGTGTTCCCGTTCAACTACAAAGGCAGGCAGGTGGACAGCTGTATTCTGAGCAATGCTGACTACCCGTGGTGCTCAACTACCAGTCAGTATGACCAGGACAAGAAGTGGGGTTATTGCCATGGTGGGTAGCTTCGACTTCATGTTTCATTTTTAATGTTTATTTACTTTGTGTTTACCAAGGGCAAGTTTGCCAACGGGCTTACTTCTTTTCTATCTTCTTTTTCAATTTTTTATTCGCTGTCCATCCTGATTTACCAACTCATGTATGATTCCTTGATCTTTTGAACAAGTTGTAGTAAACTTCATCATTTAATTGTAGCCGAGCTAATGAAAACCCGATGCAAAGATACCGATGGGACCACCGAGTGTAATAAATATGCCAAGGAATCGTGTGGAGCGTTCAAGGACTGGGCTAAAGGCCACTGTGAACGTTACTGTGGATTGTGTGGTACGTATGGAGGCAGTGTGTGGTATTAAAGCAGTGATAATAGTCTAGGATCACCTCCTCACGTTTGGAGAGCTACCCATCTATTGTATCATCTATTGTAGATGCATTTAGTATTTTGTTTTACCTGCTGCTGTGATGTACGTCTCTTTATTTATTACAGAAAATCCTTTCGTCCCTTCGACCACCCCAGCCCCCACCACCACACCAGTTACCACATCAGCCACCACCGCCGTAGAACCACCCACCGTCTCTATGGAACCGGTCACCAACAAGCCCACGCCGACCCCTGGAGTGCCTGTGAAGGAGACACCCACCCCTGCAGCCGCAACTAAGCCAGTGGTTGACCCCTTGAAGGGCGACAAGTCTACCCTACCTCCAGTAACCCAACCAGAAGTTACACCCATTGAGGGATCCGGTGATGGATCCGGGGACAAAGGATCCGGTGTAGATGTTTTGCTTTTCCTTTAGGACCATGTTGATTTAATCAGTTGCAATGGGTCACAAAATTGTCAATAACCCCCAAATATGACTTCTAAAGGACTTTCAGCGTTTGCCTTATAACTTATGAATGGTCTGTGAAAGATTGTCTTCAATTTATGAGAGTCCCAATTACAATAAAAACACACAATTAATGCACACTTTTTTGGTGTAAAAATAAAAAGGGATATATTTTTGTTGGGTTTTGTAAATCAAAACAAGTAGAAGTAAAGCTCGCTTTAAACAGAAACGCGCGCTGACACGTTATCATCTTTATATAAAGACGGTGCCTGTAAATTGCGAAAAATAGCGTCGGCTTGAAAATAAGCATTTTAAAATTATTTTAATTCATTTATTGCTATTAATAATGCCATCCATGCATTTTACAATTTTTTTTAAACAAAAATCAATCAAAGTGTCTTGTGTTGATAAGGAATATTTTGCCAGGGTTGGTTTCCACTATACGGAATCTTCGCAACCACCAATCCAGTTTTGAAATAAAATTTTAGAGCAGTTAATAATTAAAGCATCCTTGTACCGGATATTGAACACTCAGGTTGTTAACTTTTTCTTAATGCCAATATATTCAGAACAAATATATTCAAAACTAGACTTAATTTTTGCTTTTATATTTACTTCTGTATGTCTATTATTATAATGTATGTATGACATCATTGGCGAAGTCAGGGTGCACAATTAGAAAATCACATGGCACATATTATGGGGATATCCTACCTTTATCTGTTTGATTGCCTGCCTAGTAGCGTGACAACCACTGTACATGGATATAGCAGATTATGGTATAAAGTATCAATTTAAGGCAGGCAAGGGGCCTACCAAATTATTCAAATCGATATTTGGCGGTATTCAGAACCAGGGCGGATTATATTCAAATTCCTTTATGGTTGTTCACCACTGGGAAATGTGGCTTGCTTTCACATTAAAGCCAAAGTTAATTGAATAAAATTTGTATTTTCATGAATTTCGTACAAAAAAGAGAAATACCCATTCAACATCTTGTAGAGGATAAAAAAATTCTATATATCTATAGCTGGGCTAACAAAATTTTTTGCGTCTCCCTCGGCTGGTCTGTTGGGAATATAGGTTGAAATAACCGTTTTTTACGCACTTTTGCTCACATAGTAAAGTGGGGTCAGGGGGGTCAGGGGGATCACGTGACTCCCCTTCGGTTTCAGAAAAAAACACAAAGATTCTCCTCTTGAAATGCACATCCAAACTGGCCCTCTCTGTGAGATGGTAGAAAGTGTACATTTGACTCGACGCCTACCAGGGAAACTTGGAGACAGCTAGACACTTCTACGTGGGTTTGAATTCTAGAATGTTCAATCTAACATTTTTGCTAGGAATTAGTTCTAAAATTTGCGTTTGATTACTATAAGAAGAAACACATGCATGTACCTACGAATGGTGGGCGGGTCATTAACGGCGCAGTCGGTAGTCTGCACGACATAACAAAGTATTGCCCTTTCATCAAAAATAAGTACTTTCTTCTCGGCGGGAAAACATCAAGATGTGTTTTTATTTTTTATTTTTCGAAAGTCACAAAGACACTATTGCTTTACCCAATTATACATTTTGTTTTTTATAACCCCCTCATATTCTTACCCCCCTGCTTATCAAGACTGATCATATGGTCATGCAGTACCCGGGGCAACTCCACAGTCGACATTTGAAAAGGCAAAGCCAACTCAAAACTTCAACCGCCAAGGTGTGTACCGCTCTGGCTCTCATCGTGCTCTTTACCGTCACAGGTGGAGTCTAGTATAATCTCAGTGTAAAGCAAAATGAAAATAAAAGCATCTAACTAGGAACGTTCCGGGCAGGCTTAAAGCGACCAAACTTGATTGATTCAGTAGCTTTCCGGGTAGAGCATCACGCCATACAGTGCCGAATGGGGGTCGGGAGGGGGGGGGGATTTGGTTTCTGAAAAAAATAATCACATTTATATTCCCCTATCGAAATTAGAATTTTGGCTAGCTCTCTATCAAATGGCAACGTTTGCCCTCCAAAACACCAAAAAAGTTTCGGGGTCATTCAGCGGGCCCCGAACCCGACGCCAATGGGGGCCAGGGTCGGCTTTGTATCCGAGGCCTGCCATGCCTTAAATAAACGGACACCCCCCTTTAAATAATCCTAGATCCGTCCCTTTAATATGATATGGTAAAAGATGTAAGAAGTCTGTCTGGAAACCCAATCATCTGAACCTGTTTCTTTCTTTCTTTTTCTTTTTTTTTTTTTTTAATTTTTTTGTTTCGTGTCGGGTCGGCGGTTCTTTCTTTGTTTGTCTTTAATCTTTCTTTCTTCTCTTTCGTATAATCATTATCCTCATCAGATTTTATCTACAGAGTGTCTGCAAATTATTAAAAGCAAATCGTTTCACCATGGACTTTCTTGGACTGTTGAAACGAAATAATTCCCAGATCACTTTCTACATATTAACCAACTTAAATCTTTTCCGTGGTTTAAAACATTTCAAGTAAACACAATATATGTAAACGGAATTGACTGCCACCAGGATGCGTATCAATTAACAATTGCAAGAAACCCAGCTAACTTGTTTCATTTTCCTTCACTTTTCAGAAAAATATCTTATTTTTTAAATTTTAAAAATGTAACCAAGTCCTGGGTTTGGTATCGTAACACACTGAATATTGGCTCCGAGCACTGCGCACATGTTGGTGCACATAGCATCAACCCCATTACGAGACACCAGCCTTCTTTAGATAACCCAGGCCACTGAGTATGCTAGGCCCCGGCTATACCTGTGTGCACGTGAGTGGCACTGATAGCAGCCATAACCTTGAACCACACGATAACGACCTGGTATAGTTACTGGTACAAGTTGATATCTAAAAAAATTAGGAATATTTGAAATTGGTGCACGAAATAATGCGTGGCAAATTCGTGAAGTGACAAAATAAACTAGCACCTTTGCAACCATGGCATGTTGTTAGAGTGATATTGACTTTCCACCCAGATTATGCTCTTAAACCTTTTAATGGTTTTATACCAGGTTATATCCTTAATCTCTGTTCAATCATAAGAACTGATAATTCTGAACCTCAATTAAGATTAAAGGAATCAAGTCCATTAGTGCAGGATTGGTATTTAAGAGAGATCGAGTTGAAATTATAGGGGGAGACAAAACTCTGTAGATGAGAGAGAGAGAGAGCGCTAAGAAAATTTCAGACTCCTGTCGTTCTATTCCCTCTCCCATGCCTCAGTGACAAGCAGTGTCCCTGAAACCCGGGCGGGTCGAGAACAACACTGATGAGGCATTCGAAGATATTGTTAACAATAAAGTGGCTCCTGCACCTCAATTAAAGAGATTGGATTGCATTAGATGACCTCCAAATCTTGGAGGAAAATTGCCAGCGCGTTTGATAATCACTAAGTTTCGTTAATGAGTTACCACGGGGCAGGTGGGAGAGTGGATTTGCCGGCACTATGCAAGTTGAACTTTGACGCTGCCGTCACAATAACCACCTGTGCAAGGACGTATTCGCATTGCTCACTTGTCTTTCGTTAAGTGAGCAAGGGTTTAGCTAGGCCAGTTAACGTTATTTGTTCAGTATACATTTAAGTTCTGAGCTGGAGCAAACATGGTAGGGTTAGGCCAAAAGACCAAGTTGGCTATAGTGCCAATAATGACGACGGCTTTTTTCTGTTTGGTGTTTATTGCCCTGTTGCCGCACAGTGAAAATACGTTGAAGCTCAAGGGAAGGGGTTCGATTTTACCACCGTCTCACAAGTAAGTATTGTTGTTTGCATTAAGTGTTAGTATCTCGGCAAATTAGTAATTTAGAGTTATTTGTATCATATGTAATATACACATGTATTTTCTATCTTGTGTTTATAATGATAAATTTGTAAACAAACAAAGCAACTTCCGTTTTAGGTGTATTTAAAAATATAATAGGCCTACAGTGGCTAAATTAACTTAATCACTATTTATATCTGTGTAACTGTGTTATTTATTTTTCTATTTCTTTATGTAATTGTAGTTCTCCTTCCCTCTCTTTAAAATTTGAACCACTCCATATTGTGTAACATATGATGTAGCTGTATGCTTCAAGACATGTGTTTATGGTAAATTTATAATCACACCAAGAAGTTATATCTCACCACTTAGCTTGAACATTTTATTAGGAATTTAACTAGTATATCTGTTCATTATATAAAGATATATGTTTGTTCATTCACAAACTGGCAACACAATTACCAATTAGAGAATGCTAATACACCTATTGCATTGTTGTTTGTATATTATATTGTACAAGAACATATATCAGATGGTCAGATAATCTATGTACCAGTACCAGAGATGAACTGAATTGAATTGAAAAATTATTATTATTAAATAATGTCGGGGTGACTAATTGCAATCCGGTAATTGTCACATTATCAGGGACCACAGTATTGAAAAAAATTGTGATATTTCGAATGTTTCATACTTGGTGTGGTATTAATTCAATCAGTGGAAGTATTTATCTGACTGATAAACTTCACACACGAGAAGTAAGATGTATAAGTAGCTTTAGATAATATTTCATACCCAGCAGTTCAAATTTCAATGTCCTTTGTTTCAAGCAAATAATCCGTTAGATCTTGATTACATGGAATTAGTGGAAGTGCCCACCATAAAAGGGTAGACTTGTGTTTGAATTAACCAATCAGTTAATGAATTATCTGACTGACAATTTAACTGATAAAGTTAAGCATAAAAATCTGTGAACTTAAAAAATCTTAAAGGAGACTGGAGTGACTAGGAGACTTGAAAGAGAAGAGAGAGACTAGAAGGGGAGAGGAGATTGAGTTCAGGCTGAGAAGGGGTCTTTATTGTACCATGTAACTTTTAGTTTAGCAAACTATATTCTGTTGAAGTAACAACGTTTCATTCTTTTTCGTGTGCTTACTTTAAGACATAGAACTTGTGAATCTCCGTAGCAGTTGAACAGACCGCGTTATCCGAAGATGTGAGTCCATTGTGCCCTACTCCCGGGGTTGTATTATAAAGAGTTATTTAATGTAATGTGGGGGTTATAGTAAGAAAGAGATCCCGCTCAAGTAAAGGGAACATGATAAATGTTCCCTCTGTTTATGGATCAAACCTATAGTGATGTGAAGCAATAAATGGTTTATTGTACTTTAGGTTTAACGCGGGGCACCAAGGCCAACGTCCTGGTCATTTTGATGATGTCGAATCGCGGAGAAAGGCAGGGCCGGCTGGCAGCCACAACCCGTTCCGCTTCGGACAAGAGCAGATTAAGCCGCTCACCAGAAATACTCTTTCAATCGACGAAAAAGCAGGCGATTCGATTGAAATACCAACTTTCTTTTCTAAAATGAAGCCAAGGTTCGATAAAGGGACGTTTAAAGATGAAACGAGATGTTTCAGTCAATTTTTATCATATTTGAGAACATTGAAATAGTATTTAATTTTTACTTCTTGAATACACAATGCTGTTTCATCATAGAATTGTAAGTACTGAAATAAACTTTTTAATTGAGTAATGGAGAGTAATCCAGAAAAAAAACAGCAAAATTTAATTTGAAGTACCATGGAGTGCCTGAGTGCACCAGAATAACGTTAAGATAACTACGTACTTGTGATAAATATATTTGCTTTTGATAAACATATATGTTACACACACACACACACACACACACACACACACATACGCTTTTCATGACTTGAGGTTTTGAAGGAATATTGTTCATGCTATTTTTTATTTATTTATTTATTCATTTATTTATTTATATTTTTTTGTGATCGCCGTTACTACTACCGATGTCTTTAACGACAATGATGCATCTTACCATATTAGGTTCAAAGACATCAAATTGGAGAGCGGTGGCGGAATCCCGGTCAATCCATTCTTACAAGCCTGTAAACAAGTTGTATCGATATTTGGTAGGTGTCCACGAAGTGTAAGTCTATGCAGTCTTTGTTTATTCAAGAAGAACATTGAGCAAATATCAACAAATATTGTTTATCTACAGATATAGAGAGTTGCGTATATTTGTAAATGATATATTAGCAGTTCATGTCTGTAAGCACCGATTTTTAAAGATGAAATAGCGTAAATCTTTTATACAAAAATGATTGCTTGTAACCTTAGAAAAGCATAGATTATGATTTTGATTAAAGTCAATTATATACAAATATTTCCAATTTATTAATACCTTTATAATTTCCGAGTAAACTGATAATGACGTTAAATTTTATTCAGATAAACTTAATTCTGCTGCATTTTCACCAGTGAAGATGGATCTTAACGGAAACATAAGAGTAAGTCATCATAATGTATGTCAGAAATATACACAAAGTTCAAATGAAGCCCAAGTGACAAGTACTTTACCTGCTGATTTTGAACAACAGTGCAGGTAGTTCACAACTTGGTAGAAATTACACCAGATTTTCTGTGTTTAAATTTGATTTTTCAGTTGATACTGCAACATAGTGTTAACTGTGACTATGATCACCAATGGTTGTTTAACTAAGTATCCATTCGCCATTTCTTCCCTGTGTTGAATTACTTCGTACTGTCTTGTAAGGATAGCTTATCAGTTCTCGGTCCCCAACACTCACTGGGTGCAAAGTGTTCCTCGTGTGTGTCACACAGCTACAGTTAGCAGATAACACTTGCGTACTTTACTGATAAAGTAAGGTTGAAATAGGTGCATTTCATCTTGACTTAACATTTGGTTCAATTTGAAAGTGGGTCAAAATCCTATGCAATTCTATCAAAGCTCTAATAATCAGTACATGTAGGTCCTATACACGCACCATTATATGAGTAGTGTGTTGGCGTTGGAGGGATAAGTGTGTGGGCTACCTGGTATAATGAGCCCAAGACAACACAATCATTTATAAAAACAGAATGAGACACATTTCTTTATTCCATTTGACAAGAGTCACGGGAATTTATTTTTCCAAGTAAGCAACAATAGGCATCTTTCACTCATTTTATCATCTCATATCACATATTTGATTAAATGAAAAGCCTTGTTTTTAATCTATTGTTTTGTGCTTCCTTATCACAATCTTGAGACTGGAGATAAATATTTGACTATACCCCTTGAGTTATCTGACCTTTACGCCCATCATAGTAATGTCACTGCTTTTTTGATCAATCATTTACTTTTTTCAGAAAATAAGTCTTCAATACGACCTAAATCCGTCCGCCAAAACGCTTCAAGAGTTAGTTTTGAAAGAAAAAAATGCTGGCGAAACTCAGCTTCCCGACTCGGTTACCCAGGCTCTTCTTTGGATGAAAAGGTATATGCTTTATCATTCCACATAATAAAGATACGCTGAATATTAACTTAATACTGTCTAAGAAATCACAAAATATTGGATTCAGTAACAAACTACATCGCAGAGGATTTTCATTACATCTTTAAAAATGGCGTAGCGACAGTTATACATGTGTATCAGTTGTGCTTACGTTTTCGTTAAAGACGAATGAATAATCGTAACATCTGGATTCCATGGCAGAAATATTATTTCATAAAAATTACCCAGTGTTTATCTCACATCTTCTTCTAGGTCAGTTCACTTCATCCAGGAGTTCATATACAGGCTGTCCACGGGAAGTTCAGAGCTATCAGATGTATCAGAGGCAGCCACCAAAGCCTATGAACTCAGCCTCAAGCCGTACCACGGCTGGGTTGTACGGGGAATGTTTTCAGTAAGTGTAGGGGATTTGGACATGATTTAATAGATATGACAGTATGATAAAGGTAGCCTAGCTGTATTGGAGGAGAGGCCAGTTAGTTGTGGCCTGCAAATGACTTATATTTGAAAATTTGGTTTACTTTACCCTAAAGGCGGGATTTACACGCGTGGAAAATAACTGAAAAAGAGAACAAAATATTTACGTGGAAATTACCATCCCATGAATTTTGATTTCAATACTAAACACATACTTTCAATACTTAAAGTTTTACTTCTGTTAGCTTCAGATTATTTGTCTGTGCCGAAACACCAGACATAAAATGTGTTAACTATTGTGGCTCCAACAGTACCCCATCACCGCGTACCGCCAGCGTAACCCTCTATGATTATCTCGAATTTCGAACTTTTTTAATACTACAGTAAATGAAATTCAATTTTTGAATATGGTTTATATAAGTTATATAATGGGTATCAATATCAAAATTCTCTTTATTTTAATACAAATAATCCCCCCACCCCCATATCCGTATAAAGCGTGGACTTAATCTTAGTATTTTTATTTCAAAGGGTACAAAAGTTCACTAACCCTGCTTATTTTGCTCTTGTCCTATGTGACATGTACCGGGTGACACCTCAATCTGGCAGTGGTAACCGGTATCTTCAAGATTTGATAAGCTCAGACGAGTAGCATTAATGTAGGCTATATAGCTTGTTGATAGGCGTTGATCACTACAACTACCCGTATGAGAATAGTAAACATGTTTATAAAATGTTATTTCAAACTGTTTATATATTCGAAGTAACTTATAAAGTAGTAGCAATGAGAAAGTTTTTCGGGATATATGCACGTAGCCTGGCGGTGGAAATAGACCGAGACGTGAGTTTCAGTTTGAGTTTGAGAGAGAGAGATTCTTAACGTGAAAGAGAAAAGTCACTATCACATATTGCCGTCTGGTCATACCACGGTGCATGGTACCAACAGAACACGGTGCATGCACAGAGAACTAGTAGAAACGTAGTGAAAATAGCTCATAGGTTTCTTGTGTAGCAGCACCTCAATCCTTACCTTCATCCTCTAATTATTTTGATATAGATAAAGATTTTACAATTAATCAATTAATATGCTTCCAGGTTGGTTTGTCCGCCGTGGGATCAGACGGCTCTACCCTTGCCAAGGCCTTTGCTGAGAGTGAGGTAGACTTCGAGAACCCCAAGTTCATTAACCAACTCAAAAAGGACCTCCGAGAAACGTCTCAAGATTTGAAATACATGATCACGGAAGTCGATAGGTTCTACGAAAGGGAAGGAATCCCCCTGGATTCTTAACGATTGATACAAAACATGTTAATACTCAATGTGCATTACACCGTATGACTTACTACAACTACGCTAATGATAATGAAAAATAACTGAGAGAGAAAGAATCTATTTGATAATTAAACTGGGTAGTTTTCTGAGTACCGTTTATAAACATAACGTAAATAACCGTGAACACTCGTACAGTAAACCACAAAAGCGATGCAGTGTTGAAAGTACTGTGAGTTGGTGAAGACTAACCATATTTTCGCCTCAGTGGCACACACCGCCAGTTGAACTGCACTGTTCCACATATGTTCCACAGAGATTTTGTATTTCATTAAATTCACATCATTGCAAATTCCCGATATTGTTGAAAATTTCATTAATAAATAATGCAACGTAGCTACGTGTGTTCACTCTTTTCGATCGCTTAATGAATTGAATTGTATCAAAGTCGGACTAATTTCGAAATCAATCTTCGTTTATGTTTCGAATCACTTCATAGTCAATAAACCCTTATGTCTCGTAGCACGTGGTGCAGAGTTTCCGGGCATATACCGAAAGCTTGGGTGTTTCTATACATAGTTTTATTTGATCTATAAAGATGTATTTTAACTCGGTGAATAATTTTTATCAAGGAAAGGCACATATTTAAAACGTAATATATAAAATTCGCTGGAAATAAGTTCATTCAATAAAAAAGTTTCGTTCTGATTTTAAGATTGCTTGTTATGTTACCTTAAGAAACTAAAAGAAAATAAGCAAATAAGCGCCCTCTATCATTAATCGCGGTCTTCGCAAGCACAATGTGATGAAATTTACGGACGCCGTCACAATCATGTTGAGACAGAATCTAAGGCCGAACACTGTGGACTTCGGTACTGTTATAACAGAAATTCTTGTCTAAATGGATTCTTACAAACTTTGGCAATTTACTAATATAAATACTTCCAGGTAAAATAATAGTTACACTTAAGTTTGATTTATGTTTTCCCTTCTCTTTGATGTTAACATTCTAAGCTACTCGCCCGAGAGATCAGTTGGCTTAGGTGTCACTATATACAAACTTTCATATAAGCTTGGGTGTCAGTATATGCACTCTTTCAACGTTTGTTAGGAACACAAGTGTTTTCTTTTTCGGTTTATTTCACCACGTGATACAGTTACTGTCCGCCTTTGAATGTCCCAAAAATTATATCTTCTACCTGCATAGCTGTTAAAATTCTCTAACTCAAAACATAAAAACTAAATTTATTAGCCTTTTAGGGCATCATTTACAAGTATTAGCCGTACTTTAAGGGCATCAGTGTACCCAATGGAGCGCATCCGAAATTCAACTTCCCGAATCTCCTGGACCATTACCTCCCAACGTATCTCCCCCCCCCCTACACACACACACACACACACACACACACACACACAATAATGAGAGTGAAATAAAAAAGACATTGATTTAATCAAAAACGTTAATTTAATCGAAAGCAGGAACATCTTTTCAGGCAAATAGATTCCGTAATCTCTTATTATTCCATAATCTCTTATATCTCTTCCATTAAGGTTTCATCAATACAACAAAAATCAGCTTTCAGTGTCTGTATTCCTCTCTTCTCTCTCTCTGTCTCTCTCTCTCTCTCTGAGTGTGTGTGTGTGTGTGTGTGCGCGCGCCCTCGCGCGTGCGTGTCTGTGTGTGTGGGGGGGGGGGGGTCCGATTCTGATTTACTATTTTAAAAGAAATCAATATATGCCTTTAAACAATTGAGTAGAATATTATATGCTTTTGGGGATCTTTGTCCCCCATAAATTGTCCACCACCGTAAACATAATTTGAAATCGGAAATATATTTTGGCTTTACACTCGAAAAGCCTAGATCCCATTGGAGCCAGAAAGAGAAAAAATATTAAGGTACAATTTTTTAGCAAAAAAGGACTGTGATATATTTATAAAACATGTGTTATTATCATTTAGAGACGAACATTAAAAAATAACTACATGTAACTTTCATGTTATTGTTTGGGTTACTTTCGACGATGAATATGAGAATGTTATAAGATTGCCATCCGCTGATTAATCACAAAGAATATTTTTCATTGCAAAATTTTGCAATTTTTCTTTTCAGAATATATTCATCACCATTTCATTTAATTTTTTCTGATTGCAATCAACCCAGATTGACAAACGTCACATTAGCCCAACACTGGTCCAACGCATAGTTGGTTGTATGACCAATATTAAGCCTCGGTCACAACCGGACGCACGAATTTCAGGATCGTCCCCTGCGTGGAGGTCGTAGAAGTAGAGGAAAGTCTGCCTTGCGAGTCGCAAGGGCCACATGAGATGTCCTTGCAAGCAGAGACGCTAATTGCAAGGAGCAAAAATTGTACTCATTTCTTGAGTTTGTCTTGCTGTCTGTGTACGTGGCACACACTCACCACTTACTAAGGGAATGCAACGCACGACGAAAGTAGTGCCCTTTTGCGTTAGTTTTGCTTCACACTTGCCTCACACGATTGTGGTGACGTCCTGACGGCGTACGTCAGTTTTGCTTCCTGTTCCCCTCTTCTTTCTTCTCCCTCCTCCCTTTTTTTTTTTTTTTTTTTTTTTTTTTACTATGTAAGCTTCTTTCTCTTGCCTTTTGGAGGCATATTAGAAACTAAATTGAGCAAAAATTTAAAATTTTTGAAAATTGTTGTACACGTTACACTGTCGACGTTCATTGTAAAGACACGAGCGTGCGTCGTGAGCACGCCTTTTATACACCAGGCGTGGGGGTGACGCACGTGCGACGCATTCCCAGTGTGCTCTCTACTTTGTTCGTTAGTTGTGAGGGCGTGAGCCTTACTCAACACGCAAAGGGCTCTTGCTCCTTCATAGCTTGCGACGTGCGTTTTGCACAACGCACGTCTCTCTTGCTAACTCCGTGCGAGGGGAGCAAGTTACGCTTGCGGCCTCGCTGTTCGCAGATTATTCGTAGAATCTTTTTGACATGTCCAACATCCTCAGTACGTGCTTACGGGCTGTCTGCGAACTCGAAATTGCGTAAGAAGGACTTGCGTGGGACGTGAGATTCTGCGCAAAATTTGGATGCAAACAGCCCGCAAGAGCCCCTACGGCCAGTTGTGACCGAGGCTTACCAACATTGGTCCAAAGTTGAAAAGCCAAGGACAACATACCAAGATTGGCCTAACGTTGGCAGAAGGTTGGAAATCCATTGCCAACCCTGCCAACATTGGGTTATTTTCTGCAATCTGGGTTGTTGCTTTTGTCTCCAATTTACTTAAACACGATAAAACCTTATACAACATGTTTAACTTACATGATTAGAGTACCGATTCAGCTGCACAAAGACACTTTATTTCTAACTGAGATCCCCTATTATGAACAACTCCTCTCCCTTTATAGCTACGACCTTTAACTTATATGTTTAGAGCTCCGATTCAGCGTAAAAAAGATATATTTCATGTAACCATCTTAGAAAACTTTTATGTTTAAAGCATTCCTTCAGTAATACAACGCTCTATATGTCATTGGTGGATTTAAAATAAATTCTAAATTATGAATGATATACCGGTATTTCCCTTACCCTCATGGTCCGTATTCCAGAATCTCCCTTTAGCGTTAAGGGAGACTTAAAGTCGACCTTATACAACATTTGTATTCCAAGACCTTTCTTTATCTCACTTGAAAGGAATCACTTAACAATCATCCTTAGCAAAGGAATCGGTCATTTCTAGAATCTGCCTTTGCTTAAAGATTTCCTTTATTTTCGGTTGAGTATTCCTTAAAATGTAAGGTTTGTCTGGAGTAACTTTTAGTCTTCCTTAAGCAGCCATCGTGTACATTTCTCTTGTGAAAATCAGCTCCACGGAGGACTACATAAGCCAACATGCCTACCTAAATTCAAAATCATTAAATTCAACTAGAAAAGCACTCCGAGAGCGAAGTCTCCACCCAATTTTCATTCCATAATGATTTAGTTTTTTATTTTTGATTATTGATTGATTACTGATCCAGATCACCACCAAAAACGAATAATCTGTCCCTTGGCCCACTTGTGACAGTTTCCGAAAATTTCATCACAATCGGCGCATAACTTTTTGAGTTATTTGTGATTATTGATTATTGATTGATTATTGATCTTGATCACCACCAAAAACTAACCACTTCTAAGTTAACCCATTTCTGACCAACCCTGTAAATTTCATAAAAATTGGTCCATAATTTTTTGAGTTTTTTTATTAATGATAATTGATTGATTATTGAGCTTGATCACCACCAAACACTAATCACTTCAAATATAACCCATTTCTGACCTACCCTGAAAATTTCATCAAAATCGGCCCGTAACTTTTTGAGTTATGTTGATGACAAACAAACAAACAAACAAACAATCAGACAGACAGGCAGACAGACAGACAGTAAGACAGACACAAACAGGGATGAAAACATAACCTCCTTGGTGGAGGTAACAAAAAGACAGACAAACAAACAGGGGTTTGATCGAGGATAGGCTTTTCTCTGTTGACTAGTTGCATCGGTAGCTGCTTTTTCGATATCAGAAAAGGGTCTACGACTTTGGTTTACTCATCCTCCAAACCATTCTTTTCTCTTCTTGCCATACTTGCTTTATTCACTAAATTTGGCTTAGATCAAAAGATCCACATGCAGTGATAATGTCCATAGGCGCGGTTGCATGACTGAAGTTGATCAGTTGACCCAGCATTACTAAGGCATTTTTAACGAGGAGGGTGTCACAAAGGCCTACTCTAACCAATGAGGAGCTCCTTTATGTCAGTGTCCCTAACCTAAAGGCTGACTTTTGTCAAAGTAATTCCTTATCAAAGGAGAGGCTAAAGTGTGGTCTTAGAATACCATTTCGTCAGGCCTTCCTTTACCAAGGAACACCTCATCAAAGGAAGCCTTTATAAAAGTTGACCTTATTTTAAGGAACATCTTGGAATACGGGCCTATGTTTTAAAATGTGCCCATTCAAGTAACAGTTCACTACATAACAATAAATTAAATCCTAATGGCACAGTTTTTCGTTCTGAGAACCCCTAGAAATAAAACACTTAGACATCAAGGACACGCATGTTCCAATCCATTTTCAAGGAGTTGTACGAGTATCCTTTGTTCCCAGCAATCTCCTATATAGTTTATTGCTGTCTCCGCAATTACAGTGTAACTAAATACGAGGACAACGTCGCAATCATGCCTAGACAAACTCTAAGACCAAATTCTGCACCCTTGCCACTTTTGTAACTTAAAATCTTCAAGATATATATATCAAATTTAGAATACAATATTTTCCAGTAGTAATTCTTGTTTTACAATGTTTTTGATATAAGGGTGAATTATTTTGCATTCACTTTAATAATTTAAAACATTCTTAGCAACTCGTCCTTGAGTTCAGTTGGCACAGGGGTAAGTTATCGTATCATTTCTAGCACAATTGCTGGTAGCAACGCACAGCTACCAGTCATTCAAAGGTTTATTCGTGTGCGTGACAGAATGGTTCGTCTACAGCCAGCAGCTCAAGAATGACTCTCTATAACTATTGGAATATAATATTTAATCCACTCTGATTTAAATTCATGGATGATATCATGCAGAGACCTTAAATCTAATACCAGTGGGCAAAAAAAATGTTGCTCAAGTAAAAGAATGCACAAGCTGCTGAAGATTACACAAATAAAGTAACAAAACGCACAGTATCAAACAAACATCTTAATTGGCGCTTAGGACACTAAAGAGTCAGTAGTCATCTGCTTTACCTCAGTGTATCAAACTGAATTTGCCCATCTTCTGTCCACTTAATCGGAACAAAGCAACCCAATCCATCTCATTCCCGTCATTTATGTATAAAAAATGTGCATGGTGCCCTGGACAGGAGGTCTTTGGAGCCGTCTCCGTGAAAGTAATTTGCCACATCCAGTCTGTTTTTGACTATATTTATTTGTTCATTTACTAATTTATTTATTGAGTACAGGCAAAAATAAATGCACACACAGAGGTTATCCATACAAATTCATAGTGGTGTTTTAGAATAAATATGAAATGGAATGGAATTTTTCCCCGACACCCATTTTTTAGCAATGGAACTTTACCCATTTGCAGTTTTTGGAATGGATATAATCTACCTACTACATTTATATACAAAACGCGCCCAAAACCCATTTTAATCCTGGTAATGCATATGGAATTTACCAGTGATACATCTTCACAACATACCGTGTATTAATGTCTCATGTCCTCTGTTAAGGATATACTTTATAGGTTAATTTTAGTAATGCATCAAAATTTTCTGGCCCAACTTTGGCCAAGCACATGGTTGGTTGTAAAACCAGTACTTGCCCAATGTTGGAAAGCCAACCATTAGCATGGCACCAAGGTTGGCACAATGTATGGTTGCACTTCAGCAGTAAGTTGCATACAGACGTTGGCCAAACATCAGCTAGCCAACCAGCCAACATTGGCCAAATGGTATTTGCTCAACCATAGCCTTTGGCCCAACGTCATGCCAATGTTCAATTTCTACTATTTTGACAGCCAAGGTTGGCTCACTGCCATGTGCCTATCCAATCTTCATTGCTCTTCGTCATACTTCCGACATTGTTTAATTCTTTCTATTCCAAGCATCTCCCATGGCGTCTCCTGCCGCTTGTCAGCTGAGCCAAGTAAGACGCAGGGAGAATGATGCCGTTCTTACCCAGGAAGGGTATGAACGCCTTGAAATATGTTGGATTTTCCATCAGTACTTATTGACACTAAAATCATCCATAAATATGGGGTGCACACAGTGTTAAATTACAAAAAGCAGAGGCACATTAATCCCATAATGTCATCAACAGCAATTGGGACCACAAATACACAATGAAACGTTTTTACTTACAATAATGATCTACCTTTTAACATTAAAACTTATGATTAATGGACATATAAAGCTGAACAAAGACACATTCCATGTCACAGTCTACCAATGCTTATATGTTAAATGCATTACTTACAGCAACACAACTCTCTATAAATCATTGCTTGGTTTTATTTAAATTCTAAATTTTAAATGATATACCAGTATTTCCCCTACTCCCATGTTTTTAAATGAGCCCATTCAAGTCACAGTTCATTACATGATACTAAATTAAATCCTTAATGGCACAGTTTTCCGTTCTGAGAACCCCTAGAAATAAAACACTTAGACATCAAAGATTAAGAACACGCATGTTCCAATCCATTTTCAAGGAGTTGTACGAGTATCCCTTGTTCCCAGCAATCTCCTATATAGTTTATTGCTGTCTCCGCAATTACAGTGTAACTAAATACGAGGACAACGTCGCAATCATGCCTAGACAAACTCTAAGACCAAATTCTGCACCCTTGCCACTTTTGTAACTTAAAATCTTCAAGATATATATATATCAAATTTAGAATACAATATTTTCCAGTAGTAATTCTTGTTTTACAATGTTTTTGATATAAGGGTGAATTATTTTGCATTCACTTTTATAATTTAAAACATTCTTAGCAACTCGTCCTTGAGTTCAGTTGGCACAGGGATAAGTTATCGTATCATTTCTAGCACAATTGCTGGTAGCAACGCACAGCTACCAGTCATTCAAAGGTTTATTCGTGTGCGTGACAGCAACACAACTGTCTATAAATCATTGCTTGGTTTTATTTAAATTCTAAATGTTAAATGATATACCAGTACTTCCCCTACTCCAATGTTTTTTAATGCACCCATTCAAGTCACAGTTCATTACATGACACTAAGTTAAATCCTTAGTGACACAGAATGACTCTTTATAACCATTGGAATATAATATTTAATCCACTCTGATTTAAATTCATGGATAATATCATGCAGAGACCCTAAAACTAATACCAGTGGGCAAAAAAAAAATGTTGCTCAAGTAAAAGAATGCACAAGCTGCTGGAGATTACACAAATAAAGTAACAGAACGCACAGTATCAAACAAACATCCTAATTGGCGCTTAGGACACTAAAGAGTCAGTAGTCATCTGCTTTACCTCAGTGTATCAAACTGAATTTGCCCATCTTCTGTCCACTTAATCGGAACAAAGCAACCCAATCCATCTCATTCCCGTCATTTATGTATAAAAAATGTGCATGGTGCCCTGGACAGGAGGTCTTTGGAGCCGTCTCCGTGAAAGTAATTTGCCACATCCAGTCTGTTTTTGACTATATTTATTTGTTCATTTACTAATTTATTTATTGAGTACAGGCAAAAATAAATGCACACACAGAAGTTATCCATACAAATTCATAGTGGTGTTTTAGAATAAATATGAAATGGAATGGAATTTTTCCCCGACACCCATTTTTTAGCAATGGAACTTTACCCATTTGCAGTTTTTGGAATGGATATAATCTACCTACTACATTTATATACAAAACGCACCCAAAACCCAATTTAATCCTGGTAATGCATATGGAATTTACCAGTGATACATCTTCACAACATACCGTGTATTAATGTCTCATGTCCTCTGTTAAGGATATACTTTATAGGTTAATTTTAGTAATGCATCAAAATTTTCTGGCCCAACTTTGGCCAAGCACATGGTTGGTTGTAAAACCAGCACCTGCCCAATGTTGGAAAGCCAACCATTAGCATGGCACCAAGGTTGGCACAATGTATGGTTGCACTTCAGCAGTAAGTTGCATACAGACGTTGGCCAAACATCAGCTAGCCAACCAGCCAACATTGGCCAAATGGCATTTGCTCAACCATAGCCTTTGGGCCATCGTCATGCCAATGTTCAATTTCTAATATTTTGACAGCCAAGGTTGGCTCACTGCCATGTGCCTATCTAATCTTCATTGCTCTTCGTCATACTTCTGACATTGTTTAATTCTTTCTATTCCAAGCATCTCCCATGGCGTCTCCTGCCACTTGTCAGCTGAGCCAAGTAAGACGCAGGGAGAATGATGCCATTCTTACCCAGGAAGGGTATGAACGCCTTGAAATAAGTTGGATTTTCCATCAGTACTTATTGACACTAAAATCATCCATAGATATGGGGTGCACGCAGTGTTAAATTACAAAAAGCAGAGGCACATTAATCCCATAATGTCATCAACAGCAATTGGGACCACAAATACACAATGAAACGTTTTTACTAACAATAATGATCTACCTTTTAACATTAAAACTTATGATTAATGGACATATAAAGCTGAACAAAGACACATTCCATGTCACAGTCTACCAATGCTTATATGTTAAATGCATTACTTACAGCAACACAACTCTCTATAAATCATTGCTTGGTTTTATTTAAATTCTAAATTTTAAATGATATACCAGTATTTCCCCTACTCCCATGTTTTTAAATGCGCCCATTCAAGTCACAGTTCATTACATGATACTAAATTAAATCCTTAATGGCACAGTTTTCCGTTCTGAGAACCCCTAGAAATAAAACACTTAGACATCAAAGATTAAGAACACGCATGTTCCAATCCATTTTCAAGGAGTTGTACGAGTATCCTTTGTTCCCAGCAATCTCCTATATAGTTTATTGCTGTCTCCGCAATTACAGTGTAACTAAATACGAGGACAACGTCGCAATCATGCCTAGACAAACTCTAAGACCAAATTCTGCACCCTTGCCACTTTTGTAACTTAAAATCTTCAAGATATATATATATCAAATTTAGAATACAATATTTTCCAGTAGTAATTCTTGTTTTACAATGTTTTTGATGTAAGGGGGAATTATTTTGCATTCACTTTTATAATTTAAAACATTCTTAGCAACTCGTCCTTCAGTTCAGTTGGCACAGGGGTAAGTTATCGTATCATTTCTAGCACAATTGCTGGTAGCAACGCACAGCTACCAGTCACTCGAAGGTTTATTCGTGTGCGTGACAGAATGGTTCGTCTACAGCCAGCAGCTCAAGAATGACTCATTATAACCATTGGAATATCATATGTATTCTACCAGTAGGCCACTCTGATTAAAATCCATGGATGACATCATCTAGAGACCCTAAAACTAATACCAGTGGGCAAAAAAATGTTGCTCAAGTAAAAGAATGCACAAGCTGCTGGAGATTATGCAAATAAAGTAACAGAACGCACAGTATTAAACAAACAAGATATCTTAATTGGCGCTAAGGACACTAAAGAGTCAGTAGTCATCTGCTTTACCTCAGTGTATCAAACTGAATTTGCCCATCTTCTGTCCACTTAATCCGAACAAAGCAACCCAATCCCTCTCATTCCCGTCATTTATGTATAAAAAATGTGCATGGTGCCCTGGACAGGACGTCTTTGGAGCCGTCTCAGTGAAAGTACAGACTTGACATTTAATATGGAATATTTTTTTCCAAATCATTTTTCATTAGTTTTTTCCTATTTTGCAGACTGATAAATGAAAATAAGGATTAAAATCGTGTTTTAATAACTTTTAATTATCTCTTTGATGTCATTGTGGCATCAGTTCATTAATGGAATTCGCCAGAGGAGCAAACAAAAACACATTGCCTATTCTATGTCATACGACAACCATTAAAAGGGATATTTTGGACCTCCATATTTTCCAAATTATTGTCTGTAAAAGAGTTAAATGCTCCACAAAGGACCCTCATGTCAGTGTCTAGTCACAGTACCGGTCGCTGTTACGCCTGACTTCTTCCGGCTGCTACCAGCGCTGTCAAGTGGCAAGGCATTCCTTGGGATAGGTTTTTTAAGTTCAATCTGGAATAACTTTCCAGACATCGGTCAAAATCTGCCCAATTTGGTCCAGTATTGTTGTAGGACATGTAGGCCATTGATTCGGAGAGAAATGGCCTACCCACATATTGTCTATGTGGTTCAAATATGGCGAATTTTATGACCAAGGTAGCTGCTCATTCTCTTGGTTCTGTAAGTAAACTGCTATTAAAAGTGCTCTGTGTGAACCGGCAATCTCACCGTGCAACATAAAATTGTTCTTAAGTTGTCCCCTATCAAATGACAGCCAAGTGGTTCCCAGATTATTTCTTTATTTGATCTGGTTCAGGTTTTCGTCGATGACTACCATTGGTGTTTTGGCACCAATGTGGTATCCACTCCATATACTGACGCTGTTAATGACCTTAGTCACTTAGGACACGGCACACGCTTCGTCGTTGGCCTCTTCTGGATGTCTGTAAACACTGTTTTGACTGTTGACCGGTACAGGTGAAATCTGACCTCAATAAAGAAAGCCACGAGATTTCAGTGTTCAGCCCAGAAACAGTCAAGGTCTCAAATTCAATAGAGAAACATACAACGATGTTTTGCTGTTTATAGTAGGTTCCTCGGAGGTCGTCTGGCATGCTAACCTGCTAAAACCAGTTTGGTGTTCGCTAAGGGCCTTGAAAATTGCGTTTTGGTGGCAATTTACCCCTCATTCTGAACAGACTGGGTGGTTTTTGTTTAGTTGCAACAGCATATCCCGAAAGGCAGTGGGTCCTGTACCCTGGTGGTAAGATTTCAATACATAGGGTGTGGCCTCTGTGTAGGTACATCAGTCTGGGCATTACTCTATAAAACTGTGCGGACCGTTTCGTTTGGCACAATTATCTGTCTGGCAATGCCTGTCTTTTTCGTGCCATTCTGCCACAGATTAACAAATTTGTAAAGCACTGCATAGCTCATTTTACACACTGCAAACCCGACCACTTGCATGCAAAATTTCAAATTCTTCTATGCAGTAGTTGCCCACATATGGAGAGTTTTTTGACAGAACCATGCTTTGCCAAAACCAAGCCTTGACCTGCCCAAAGGAGCACTACCAAATTAAATCACTGCATATTACATAATGCAGCAGCGCAACAAACCTGGTGTTCAGTTAATTGGTAGCGACACACCTGACTACACACTTCTCCATTTACATATCTTATATGAGATCGGAGTTTGTGAAAAAAGAACGCATTTTCACCTAGGCATACCTTCGAAACTGAAATATTCCATATTAAATGTCAAGTCTGTACAAAACGCGCCCAAAACCCAATTTAATCCTGGTATATGCATATGGAATTTACCAGTGATACATCTTCACAACATATTAAAGTCTCATGTCCTCTGTTAAGGATATACTTTATAGGTTAATTTCAGTAATGCATCAAAATTTTCTGGCCCAACTTTGGCCAAGCACATGGTTGGTTGTAAAACCAGTACTTGCCCAATGATGGAAAGCCAACCATTAGCATGGCACCAAGGTTGACACAACGTATGGTTGCTCTTCAGCAGTAAGTTGCATACAGACGTTGGCCAAACATCAGCTAGCCAACATTGGCCAAATGGCATTTGCTCAACCATAGCCTTTGGCCCAACGTCATGCCAATGTTCAATTTCTAATATTTTGACAGCCAAGGTTGGCTCACTGCCATGTGCCTATCCAATCTTCATTGCTCTTCGTCATACTTCCGACATTGTTTAATTCTTTCTATTCCAAGCATCTCCCATGGCGTCTCCTGCCACTTGTCAGCTGAGCCAAGTAAGACGCAGGGAGAATGATGCCGTTCTTACCCAGGAAGGGTATGAACGCCTTGAAATATGTTGGATTTTCCATCAGTACTTATTGACACTAAAATCATCCATAGATATGGGGTGCACGCAGTGTTAAATTACAAAAAGCAGAGGCACATTAATCCCACAATGTCATCAACAGCAATTGGGACCACAAATAAACAATGAAACGTTTTTACTAACAATAATGATCTACCTTTTAACATTAAAACTTATGATTAATGGACATATAAAGCTGAACAAAGACACATTCCATGTCACAGTCTACCAATGCTTATATGTTAAATGCATTACTTACAGCAACACAACTCTCTATAAATCATTGCTTGGTTTTATTTAAATTCTAAATTTTAAATGATATACCAGTATTTCCCCTACTCCCATGTTTTTAAATGCGCCCATTCAAGTCACAGTTCATTACATGATACTAAATTAAATCCTTAATGGCACAGTTTTCCGTTCTGAGAACCCCTAGAAATAAAACACTTAGACATCAAAGATTAAGAACACGCATGTTCCAATCCATTTTCAAGGAGTTGTACGAGTATCCTTTGTTCCCAGCAATCTCCTATATAGTTTATTGCTGTCTCCGCAATTACAGTGTAACTAAATACGAGGACAACGTCGCAATCATGCCTAGACAAACTCTAAGACCAAATTCTGCACCCTTGCCACTTTTGTAACTTAAAATCTTCAAGATATATATATCAAATTTAGAATACAATATTTTCCAGTAGTAATTCTTGTTTTACAATGTTTTTGATGTAAGGGTGAATTATTTTGGATTCACTTTTATAATTTAAAACATTCTTAGCAACTCGTCCTTGAGTTCAGTTGGCACAGGGGTAAGTTATCGTATCATTTCTAGCACAATTGCTGGTAGCAACGCACAGCTACCAGTCACTCAAAGGTTTATTCGTGTGCGTGACAGAATGGTTCGTCTACAGCCAGCAGCTCAAGAATGACTCATTATAACCATTGGAATATCATATGTATTCTACCAGTAGGCCACTCTGATTAAAATCCATGGATGACATCATCTAGAAACCCTAAAACTAATACCAGTGGGCAAAAAAATGTTGCTCAAGTGAAAGAATGCACAAGCTGCTGGAGATTACGCAAATAAAGTAACAGAACGCACAGTATTTAACAAACAAGATATCGTAATTGGCGCTTAGGACACTAAAGAGTCAGTAGTCATCTGCTTTACCTCAGTGTATCAAACTGAATTTGCCCATCTTCTGTCCACTAAATCCGAACAAAGCAACCCAATCCCTCTCATTCCCGTCATTTATGTATAAAAAATGTGCATGGTGCCCTGGACAGGACGTCTTTGGAGCCGTCTCAGTGAAAGTACACACTTGACATTTAATATGGAATATTTTTTTCCAAATCATTTTTCATCATTTTTTTCCTGTTTAGCTGACTGATAAATTAAAATAAGGATTAAATTCGTGTTTTTATAACTTTTAATTATCTCTTTGATGTCACTGTGGCATCATTTCATTAATGGAATTCGCCAGAGGAGCAAACAAAAACACATTGCCTATTCTATGTCATACGACAACCATTAAAAGGGATATTTTGGACCTCCATATTTTCCAAATTATTGTCTGTAAAAGAGTTAAACACTCCACAAAGGACCCTCATGTCAGTGTCTAGTCACAGTACCGGTCGCTGTTACGCCTGACTTCTTCCGGCTGCTACCAGCGCTGTCAAGTGGCAAGGCATTCCTTGGGATAGGTTTTTTAAGTTCAATCTGGAATAACTTTCCAGACATCGGTCAAAATCTGCCCAATTTGGTCCAGTATTGTTGTAGGACATGTAGGCCATTGATTCGGAGAGAAATGGCCTACCCACATATTGTCTATGTGGTTCAAATATGGCGAATTTTATGACCAATGTAGCTGCTCATTCTCTTGGTTCTGTAAGTAAACTGCTATTAAAAGTGCTCTGTGTGAACCGGCAATCTCACCGTGCAACATAAAATTGTTCTTAAGTTGTCCCCTATCAAATGACAGCCAAGTGGTTCCCAGATTATTTCTTTATTTGTTCTGGTTCAGGTTTTCGTCGATGACTACCATTGGTGTTTTGGCACCAATGTGGTATCCACTCCATATACTGACGCTGTTAATGACCTTAGTCACTTAGGACGCGGCACACGCTTCGTCGTTGGCCTCTTCTGGATGTCTGTAAACACTGTTTTGACTGTTGACCGGTACAGGTGAAATCTGACCTCAATAAAGAAAGCCACGAGATTTCAGTGTTCAGCCCAGAAACAGTCAAGGTCTCAAATTCAATAGAGAAACATACAACGATGTTTTGCTGTTTATAGTAGGTTCCTCGGAGGTCGTCTGGCATGCTAACCTGCTAAAACCAGTTTGGTGTTCGCTAAGGGCCTTGAAAATTGCGTTTTGGTGGCAATTTACCCCTCATTCTGAACAGACTGGGTGGTTTTTGTTTAGTTGCAACAGCATATCCCGAAAGGCAGTGGGTCCTGTACCCTGGTGGTAAGATTTCAATACATAGGGTGTGGCCTCTGTGTAGGTACATCAGTCTGGGCATTACTCTATAAAACTGTGCGGAACGTTTCGTTTGGCACAATTATCTGTCTGGCAATGCCTGTCTTTTTCGTGCCATTCTGCCACAGATTAACAAATTTGTAAAGCACTGCATAGCTCATTTTACACACTGCAAACCCGACCACTTGCATGCAAAATTTCAAATTCTTCTATGCAGTAGTTGCCCACATATGGAGAGTTTTTTGACAGAACCATGCTTTGCCAAAACCAAGCCTTGACCTGCCCAAAGGAGCACTACCAAATTAAATCACTGCATATTACATAATGCAGCAGCGCAACAAACCTGGTGTTCAGTTAATTGGTAGCGACACACCTGACTACACACTTCTCCATTTACATATCTTATATGAGATCGGAGTTTGTGAAAAAAGAACGCATTTTCACCTAGGCATACCTTCGAAACTGAAATATTCCATATTAAATGTCAAGTCTGTACAAAACGCGCCCAAAACCCAATTTAATCCTGGTATATGCATATGGAATTTACCAGTGATACATCTTCACAACATATTAAAGTCTCATGTCCTCTGTTAAGGATATACTTTATAGGTTAATTTCAGTAATGCATCAAAATTTTCTGGCCCAACTTTGGCCAAGCACATGGTTGGTTGTAAAACCAGTACTTGCCCAATGATGGAAAGCCAACCATTAGCATGGCACCAAGGTTGACACAACGTATGGTTGCTCTTCAGCAGTAAGTTGCATACAGACGTTGGCCAAACATCAGCTAGCCAACATTGGCCAAATGGCATTTGCTCAACCATAGCCTTTGGCCCAACGTCATGCCAATGTTCAATTTCTAATATTTTGACAGCCAAGGTTGGCTCACTGCCATGTGCCTATCCAATCTTCATTGCTCTTCGTCATACTTCCGACATTGTTTAATTCTTTCTATTCCAAGCATCTCCCATGGCGTCTCCTGCCACTTGTCAGCTGAGCCAAGTAAGACGCAGGGAGAATGATGCCGTTCTTACCCAGGAAGGGTATGAACGCCTTGAAATATGTTGGATTTTCCATCAGTACTTATTGACACTAAAATCATCCATAGATATGGGGTGCACGCAGTGTTAAATTACAAAAAGCAGAGGCACATTAATCCCACAATGTCATCAACAGCAATTGGGACCACAAATAAACAATGAAACGTTTTTACTAACAATAATGATCTACCTTTTAACATTAAAACTTATGATTAATGGACATATAAAGCTGAACAAAGACACATTCCATGTCACAGTCTACCAATGCTTATATGTTAAATGCATTACTTACAGCAACACAACTCTCTATAAATCATTGCTTGGTTTTATTTAAATTCTAAATTTTAAATGATATACCAGTATTTCCCCTACTCCCATGTTTTTAAATGCGCCCATTCAAGTCACAGTTCATTACATGATACTAAATTAAATCCTTAATGGCACAGTTTTCCGTTCTGAGAACCCCTAGAAATAAAACACTTAGACATCAAAGATTAAGAACACGCATGTTCCAATCCATTTTCAAGGAGTTGTACGAGTATCCTTTGTTCCCAGCAATCTCCTATATAGTTTATTGCTGTCTCCGCAATTACAGTGTAACTAAATACGAGGACAACGTCGCAATCATGCCTAGACAAACTCTAAGACCAAATTCTGCACCCTTGCCACTTTTGTAACTTAAAATCTTCAAGATATATATATCAAATTTAGAATACAATATTTTCCAGTAGTAATTCTTGTTTTACAATGTTTTTGATGTAAGGGTGAATTATTTTGGATTCACTTTTATAATTTAAAACATTCTTAGCAACTCGTCCTTGAGTTCAGTTGGCACAGGGGTAAGTTATCGTATCATTTCTAGCACAATTGCTGGTAGCAACGCACAGCTACCAGTCACTCAAAGGTTTATTCGTGTGCGTGACAGAATGGTTCGTCTACAGCCAGCAGCTCAAGAATGACTCATTATAACCATTGGAATATCATATGTATTCTACCAGTAGGCCACTCTGATTAAAATCCATGGATGACATCATCTAGAAACCCTAAAACTAATACCAGTGGGCAAAAAAATGTTGCTCAAGTGAAAGAATGCACAAGCTGCTGGAGATTACGCAAATAAAGTAACAGAACGCACAGTATTTAACAAACAAGATATCGTAATTGGCGCTTAGGACACTAAAGAGTCAGTAGTCATCTGCTTTACCTCAGTGTATCAAACTGAATTTGCCCATCTTCTGTCCACTAAATCCGAACAAAGCAACCCAATCCCTCTCATTCCCGTCATTTATGTATAAAAAATGTGCATGGTGCCCTGGACAGGACGTCTTTGGAGCCGTCTCAGTGAAAGTACACACTTGACATTTAATATGGAATATTTTTTTCCAAATCATTTTTCATCATTTTTTTCCTGTTTAGCTGACTGATAAATTAAAATAAGGATTAAATTCGTGTTTTTATAACTTTTAATTATCTCTTTGATGTCACTGTGGCATCATTTCATTAATGGAATTCGCCAGAGGAGCAAACAAAAACACATTGCCTATTCTATGTCATACGACAACCATTAAAAGGGATATTTTGGACCTCCATATTTTCCAAATTATTGTCTGTAAAAGAGTTAAACACTCCACAAAGGACCCTCATGTCAGTGTCTAGTCACAGTACCGGTCGCTGTTACGCCTGACTTCTTCCGGCTGCTACCAGCGCTGTCAAGTGGCAAGGCATTCCTTGGGATAGGTTTTTTAAGTTCAATCTGGAATAACTTTCCAGACATCGGTCAAAATCTGCCCAATTTGGTCCAGTATTGTTGTAGGACATGTAGGCCATTGATTCGGAGAGAAATGGCCTACCCACATATTGTCTATGTGGTTCAAATATGGCGAATTTTATGACCAAGGTAGCTGCTCATTCTCTTGGTTCTGTAAGTAAACTGCTATTAAAAGTGCTCTGTGTGAACCGGCAATCTCACCGTGCAACATAAAATTGTTCTTAAGTTGTCCCCTATCAAATGACAGCCAAGTGGTTCCCAGATTATTTCTTTATTTGTTCTGGTTCAGGTTTTCGTCGATGACTACCATTGGTGTTTTGGCACCAATGTGGTATCCACTCCATATACTGACGCTGTTAATGACCTTAGTCACTTAGGACGCGGCACACGCTTCGTCGTTGGCCTCTTCTGGATGTCTGTAAACACTGTTTTGACTGTTGACCGGTACAGGTGAAATCTGACCTCAATAAAGAAAGCCACGAGATTTCAGTGTTCAGCCCAGAAACAGTCAAGGTCTCAAATTCAATAGAGAAACATACAACGATGTTTTGCTGTTTATAGTAGGTTCCTCGGAGGTCGTCTGGCATGCTAACCTGCTAAAACCAGTTTGGTGTTCGCTAAGGGCCTTGAAAATTGCGTTTTGGTGGCAATTTACCCCTCATTCTGAACAGACTGGGTGGTTTTTGTTTAGTTGCAACAGCATATCCCGAAAGGCAGTGGGTCCTGTACCCTGGTGGTAAGATTTCAATACATAGGGTGTGGCCTCTGTGTAGGTACATCAGTCTGGGCATTACTCTATAAAACTGTGCGGACCGTTTCGTTTGGCACAATTATCTGTCTGGCAATGCCTGTCTTTTTCGTGCCATTCTGCCACAGATTAACAAATTTGTAAAGCACTGCATAGCTCATTTTACACACTGCAAACCCGACCACTTGCATGCAAAATTTCAAATTCTTCTATGCAGTAGTTGCCCACATATGGAGAGTTTTTTGACAGAACCATGCTTTGCCAAAACCAAGCCTTGACCTGCCCAAAGGAGCACTACCAAATTAAATCACTGCATATTACATAATGCAGCAGCGCAACAAACCTGGTGTTCAGTTAATTGGTAGCGACACACCTGACTACACACTTCTCCATTTACATATCTTATATGAGATCGGAGTTTGTGAAAAAAGAACGCATTTTCACCTAGGCATACCTTCGAAACTGAAATATTCCATATTAAATGTCAAGTCTGTACAAAACGCGCCCAAAACCCAATTTAATCCTGGTATATGCATATGGAATTTACCAGTGATACATCTTCACAACATATTAAAGTCTCATGTCCTCTGTTAAGGATATACTTTATAGGTTAATTTCAGTAATGCATCAAAATTTTCTGGCCCAACTTTGGCCAAGCACATGGTTGGTTGTAAAACCAGTACTTGCCCAATGATGGAAAGCCAACCATTAGCATGGCACCAAGGTTGACACAACGTATGGTTGCTCTTCAGCAGTAAGTTGCATACAGACGTTGGCCAAACATCAGCTAGCCAACATTGGCCAAATGGCATTTGCTCAACCATAGCCTTTGGCCCAACGTCATGCCAATGTTCAATTTCTAATATTTTGACAGCCAAGGTTGGCTCACTGCCATGTGCCTATCCAATCTTCATTGCTCTTCGTCATACTTCCGACATTGTTTAATTCTTTCTATTCCAAGCATCTCCCATGGCGTCTCCTGCCACTTGTCAGCTGAGCCAAGTAAGACGCAGGGAGAATGATGCCGTTCTTACCCAGGAAGGGTATGAACGCCTTGAAATATGTTGGATTTTCCATCAGTACTTATTGACACTAAAATCATCCATAGATATGGGGTGCACGCAGTGTTAAATTACAAAAAGCAGAGGCACATTAATCCCACAATGTCATCAACAGCAATTGGGACCACAAATAAACAATGAAACGTTTTTACTAACAATAATGATCTACCTTTTAACATTAAAACTTATGATTAATGGACATATAAAGCTGAACAAAGACACATTCCATGTCACAGTCTACCAATGCTTATATGTTAAATGCATTACTTACAGCAACACAACTCTCTATAAATCATTGCTTGGTTTTATTTAAATTCTAAATTTTAAATGATATACCAGTATTTCCCCTACTCCCATGTTTTTAAATGCGCCCATTCAAGTCACAGTTCATTACATGATACTAAATTAAATCCTTAATGGCACAGTTTTCCGTTCTGAGAACCCCTAGAAATAAAACACTTAGACATCAAAGATTAAGAACACGCATGTTCCAATCCATTTTCAAGGAGTTGTACGAGTATCCTTTGTTCCCAGCAATCTCCTATATAGTTTATTGCTGTCTCCGCAATTACAGTGTAACTAAATACGAGGACAACGTCGCAATCATGCCTAGACAAACTCTAAGACCAAATTCTGCACCCTTGCCACTTTTGTAACTTAAAATCTTCAAGATATATATATCAAATTTAGAATACAATATTTTCCAGTAGTAATTCTTGTTTTACAATGTTTTTGATGTAAGGGTGAATTATTTTGCATTCACTTTTATAATTTAAAACATTCTTAGCAACTCGTCCTTGAGTTCAGTTGGCACAGGGGTAAGTTATCGTATCATTTCTAGCACAATTGCTGGTAGCAACGCACAGCTACCAGTCACTCAAAGGTTTATTCGTGTGCGTGACAGAATGGTTCGTCTACAGCCAGCAGCTCAAGAATGACTCATTATAACCATTGGAATATCATATGTATTCTACCAGTAGGCCACTCTGATTAAAATCCATGGATGACATCATCTAGAAACCCTAAAACTAATACCAGTGGGCAAAAAAATGTTGCTCAAGTGAAAGAATGCACAAGCTGCTGGAGATTACGCAAATAAAGTAACAGAACGCACAGTATTTAACAAACAAGATATCGTAATTGGCGCTTAGGACACTAAAGAGTCAGTAGTCATCTGCTTTACCTCAGTGTATCAAACTGAATTTGCCCATCTTCTGTCCACTAAATCCGAACAAAGCAACCCAATCCCTCTCATTCCCGTCATTTATGTATAAAAAATGTGCATGGTGCCCTGGACAGGACGTCTTTGGAGCCGTCTCAGTGAAAGTACACACTTGACATTTAATATGGAATATTTTTTTCCAAATCATTTTTCATCATTTTTTTCCTGTTTAGCTGACTGATAAATTAAAATAAGGATTAAATTCGTGTTTTTATAACTTTTAATTATCTCTTTGATGTCACTGTGGCATCATTTCATTAATGGAATTCGCCAGAGGAGCAAACAAAAACACATTGCCTATTCTATGTCATACGACAACCATTAAAAGGGATATTTTGGACCTCCATATTTTCCAAATTATTGTCTGTAAAAGAGTTAAACACTCCACAAAGGACCCTCATGTCAGTGTCTAGTCACAGTACCGGTCGCTGTTACGCCTGACTTCTTCCGGCTGCTACCAGCGCTGTCAAGTGGCAAGGCATTCCTTGGGATAGGTTTTTTAAGTTCAATCTGGAATAACTTTCCAGACATCGGTCAAAATCTGCCCAATTTGGTCCAGTATTGTTGTAGGACATGTAGGCCATTGATTCGGAGAGAAATGGCCTACCCACATATTGTCTATGTGGTTCAAATATGGCGAATTTTATGACCAAGGTAGCTGCTCATTCTCTTGGTTCTGTAAGTAAACTGCTATTAAAAGTGCTCTGTGTGAACCGGCAATCTCACCGTGCAACATAAAATTGTTCTTAAGTTGTCCCCTATCAAATGACAGCCAAGTGGTTCCCAGATTATTTCTTTATTTGTTCTGGTTCAGGTTTTCGTCGATGACTACCATTGGTGTTTTGGCACCAATGTGGTATCCACTCCATATACTGACGCTGTTAATGACCTTAGTCACTTAGGACGCGGCACACGCTTCGTCGTTGGCCTCTTCTGGATGTCTGTAAACACTGTTTTGACTGTTGACCGGTACAGGTGAAATCTGACCTCAATAAAGAAAGCCACGAGATTTCAGTGTTCAGCCCAGAAACAGTCAAGGTCTCAAATTCAATAGAGAAACATACAACGATGTTTTGCTGTTTATAGTAGGTTCCTCGGAGGTCGTCTGGCATGCTAACCTGCTAAAACCAGTTTGGTGTTCGCTAAGGGCCTTGAAAATTGCGTTTTGGTGGCAATTTACCCCTCATTCTGAACAGACTGGGTGGTTTTTGTTTAGTTGCAACAGCATATCCCGAAAGGCAGTGGGTCCTGTACCCTGGTGGTAAGATTTCAATACATAGGGTGTGGCCTCTGTGTAGGTACATCAGTCTGGGCATTACTCTATAAAACTGTGCGGACCGTTTCGTTTGGCACAATTATCTGTCTGGCAATGCCTGTCTTTTTCGTGCCATTCTGCCACAGATTAACAAATTTGTAAAGCACTGCATAGCTCATTTTACACACTGCAAACCCGACCACTTGCATGCAAAATTTCAAATTCTTCTATGCAGTAGTTGCCCACATATGGAGAGTTTTTTGACAGAACCATGCTTTGCCAAAACCAAGCCTTGACCTGCCCAAAGGAGCACTACCAAATTAAATCACTGCATATTACATAATGCAGCAGCGCAACAAACCTGGTGTTCAGTTAATTGGTAGCGACACACCTGACTACACACTTCTCCATTTACATATCTTATATGAGATCGGAGTTTGTGAAAAAAGAACGCATTTTCACCTAGGCATACCTTCGAAACTGAAATATTCCATATTAAATGTCAAGTCTGTACAAAACGCGCCCAAAACCCAATTTAATCCTGGTATATGCATATGGAATTTACCAGTGATACATCTTCACAACATATTAAAGTCTCATGTCCTCTGTTAAGGATATACTTTATAGGTTAATTTCAGTAATGCATCAAAATTTTCTGGCCCAACTTTGGCCAAGCACATGGTTGGTTGTAAAACCAGTACTTGCCCAATGATGGAAAGCCAACCATTAGCATGGCACCAAGGTTGACACAACGTATGGTTGCTCTTCAGCAGTAAGTTGCATACAGACGTTGGCCAAACATCAGCTAGCCAACATTGGCCAAATGGCATTTGCTCAACCATAGCCTTTGGCCCAACGTCATGCCAATGTTCAATTTCTAATATTTTGACAGCCAAGGTTGGCTCACTGCCATGTGCCTATCCAATCTTCATTGCTCTTCGTCATACTTCCGACATTGTTTAATTCTTTCTATTCCAAGCATCTCCCATGGCGTCTCCTGCCACTTGTCAGCTGAGCCAAGTAAGACGCAGGGAGAATGATGCCGTTCTTACCCAGGAAGGGTATGAACGCCTTGAAATATGTTGGATTTTCCATCAGTACTTATTGACACTAAAATCATCCATAGATATGGGGTGCACGCAGTGTTAAATTACAAAAAGCAGAGGCACATTAATCCCACAATGTCATCAACAGCAATTGGGACCACAAATACACAATGAAACGTTTTTACTAACAATAATGACCTACCTTTTAACATTAAAACTTATGATTAATGGACATATAAAGCTGAACAAAGACACATTCCATGTCACAGTCTACCAATGCTTATATGTTAAATGCATTACTTACAGCAACACAACTTTCTATAAATCATTGCTTGGTTTTATTTAAATTCTAAATTTTAAATGATATACCAGTATTTCCCCTACTCCCATGTTTTTAAATGCGCCCATTCAAGTCACAGTTCATTACATGATACTAAATTAAATCCTTAATGGCACAGTTTTCCGTTCTGAGAACCCCTAGAAATAAAACACTTAGACATCAAAGATTAAGAACACGCATGTTCCAATCCATTTTCAAGGAGTTGTACGAGTATCCTTTGTTCCCAGCAATCTCCTATATAGTTTATTGCTGTCTCCGCAATTACAGTGTAACTAAATACGAGGACAACGTCGCAATCATGCCTAGACAAACTCTAAGACCAAATTCTGCACCCTTGCCACTTTTGTAACTTAAAATCTTCAAGATATATATATCAAATTTAGAATACAATATTTTCCAGTAGTAATTCTTGTTTTACAATGTTTTTGATGTAAGGGTGAATTATTTTGCATTCACTTTTATAATTTAAAACATTCTTAGCAACTCGTCCTTGAGTTCAGTTGGCACAGGGGTAAGTTATCGTGTCATTTCTAGCACAATTGCTGGTAGCAACGCACAGCTACCAGTCACTAAAAGGTTTATTCGTGTGCGTGACAGAATGGTTCGTCTGCAGCCAGCAGCTCAAGAATGACTCTCTATAACCATTGGAATATCATATGTATTTTACCAGTAGGCCACTCTGATTAAAATTCATGGATGACATCATCTAGAAACCCTAAAACTAATACCAGTGGGCAAAAAAATGTTGCTCAAGTGAAAGAATGCACAAGCTGCTGGAGATTACGCAAATAAAGTAACAGAACGCACAGTATTTAACAAACAAGATATCGTAATTGGCGCTTAGGACACTAAAGAGTCAGTAGTCATCTGCTTTACCTCAGTGTATCAAACTGAATTTGCCCATCTTCTGTCCACTAAATCCGAACAAAGCAACCCAATCCCTCTCATTCCCGTCATTTATGTATAAAAAATGTGCATGGTGCCCTGGACAGGACGTCTTTGGAGCCGTCTCAGTGAAAGTACACACTTGACATTTAATATGGAATATTTTTTTCCAAATCATTTTTCATCATTTTTTTCCTGTTTAGCTGACTGATAAATTAAAATAAGGATTAAATTCGTGTTTTTATAACTTTTAATTATCTCTTTGATGTCACTGTGGCATCATTTCATTAATGGAATTCGCCAGAGGAGCAAACAAAAACACATTGCCTATTCTATGTCATACGACAACCATTAAAAGGGATATTTTGGACCTCCATATTTTCCAAATTATTGTCTGTAAAAGAGTTAAACACTCCACAAAGGACCCTCATGTCAGTGTCTAGTCACAGTACCGGTCGCTGTTACGCCTGACTTCTTCCGGCTGCTACCAGCGCTGTCAAGTGGCAAGGCATTCCTTGGGATAGGTTTTTTAAGTTCAATCTGGAATAACTTTCCAGACATCGGTCAAAATCTGCCCAATTTGGTCCAGTATTGTTGTAGGACATGTAGGCCATTGATTCGGAGAGAAATGGCCTACCCACATATTGTCTATGTGGTTCAAATATGGCGAATTTTATGACCAATGTAGCTGCTCATTCTCTTGGTTCTGTAAGTAAACTGCTATTAAAAGTGCTCTGTGTGAACCGGCAATCTCACCGTGCAACATAAAATTGTTCTTAAGTTGTCCCCTATCAAATGACAGCCAAGTGGTTCCCAGATTATTTCTTTATTTGTTCTGGTTCAGGTTTTCGTCGATGACTACCATTGGTGTTTTGGCACCAATGTGGTATCCACTCCATATACTGACGCTGTTAATGACCTTAGTCACTTAGGACGCGGCACACGCTTCGTCGTTGGCCTCTTCTGGATGTCTGTAAACACTGTTTTGACTGTTGACCGGTACAGGTGAAATCTGACCTCAATAAAGAAAGCCACGAGATTTCAGTGTTCAGCCCAGAAACAGTCAAGGTCTCAAATTCAATAGAGAAACATACAACGATGTTTTGCTGTTTATAGTAGGTTCCTCGGAGGTCGTCTGGCATGCTAACCTGCTAAAACCAGTTTGGTGTTCGCTAAGGGCCTTGAAAATTGCGTTTTGGTGGCAATTTACCCCTCATTCTGAACAGACTGGGTGGTTTTTGTTTAGTTGCAACAGCATATCCCGAAAGGCAGTGGGTCCTGTACCCTGGTGGTAAGATTTCAATACATAGGGTGTGGCCTCTGTGTAGGTACATCAGTCTGGGCATTACTCTATAAAACTGTGCGGACCGTTTCGTTTGGCACAATTATCTGTCTGGCAATGCCTGTCTTTTTCGTGCCATTCTGCCACAGATTAACAAATTTGTAAAGCACTGCATAGCTCATTTTACACACTGCAAACCCGACCACTTGCATGCAAAATTTCAAATTCTTCTATGCAGTAGTTGCCCACATATGGAGAGTTTTTTGACAGAACCATGCTTTGCCAAAACCAAGCCTTGACCTGCCCAAAGGAGCACTACCAAATTAAATCACTGCATATTACATAATGCAGCAGCGCAACAAACCTGGTGTTCAGTTAATTGGTAGCGACACACCTGACTACACACTTCTCCATTTACATATCTTATATGAGATCGGAGTTTGTGAAAAAAGAACGCATTTTCACCTAGGCATACCTTCGAAACTGAAATATTCCATATTAAATGTCAAGTCTGTACAAAACGCGCCCAAAACCCAATTTAATCCTGGTATATGCATATGGAATTTACCAGTGATACATCTTCACAACATATTAAAGTCTCATGTCCTCTGTTAAGGATATACTTTATAGGTTAATTTCAGTAATGCATCAAAATTTTCTGGCCCAACTTTGGCCAAGCACATGGTTGGTTGTAAAACCAGTACTTGCCCAATGATGGAAAGCCAACCATTAGCATGGCACCAAGGTTGACACAACGTATGGTTGCTCTTCAGCAGTAAGTTGCATACAGACGTTGGCCAAACATCAGCTAGCCAACATTGGCCAAATGGCATTTGCTCAACCATAGCCTTTGGCCCAACGTCATGCCAATGTTCAATTTCTAATATTTTGACAGCCAAGGTTGGCTCACTGCCATGTGCCTATCCAATCTTCATTGCTCTTCGTCATACTTCCGACATTGTTTAATTCTTTCTATTCCAAGCATCTCCCATGGCGTCTCCTGCCACTTGTCAGCTGAGCCAAGTAAGACGCAGGGAGAATGATGCCGTTCTTACCCAGGAAGGGTATGAACGCCTTGAAATATGTTGGATTTTCCATCAGTACTTATTGACACTAAAATCATCCATAGATATGGGGTGCACGCAGTGTTAAATTACAAAAAGCAGAGGCACATTAATCCCACAATGTCATCAACAGCAATTGGGACCACAAATACACAATGAAACGTTTTTACTAACAATAATGACCTACCTTTTAACATTAAAACTTATGATTAATGGACATATAAAGCTGAACAAAGACACATTCCATGTCACAGTCTACCAATGCTTATATGTTAAATGCATTACTTACAGCAACACAACTTTCTATAAATCATTGCTTGGTTTTATTTAAATTCTAAATTTTAAATGATATACCAGTATTTCCCCTACTCCCATGTTTTTAAATGCGCCCATTCAAGTCACAGTTCATTACATGATACTAAATTAAATCCTTAATGGCACAGTTTTCCGTTCTGAGAACCCCTAGAAATAAAACACTTAGACATCAAAGATTAAGAACACGCATGTTCCAATCCATTTTCAAGGAGTTGTACGAGTATCCTTTGTTCCCAGCAATCTCCTATATAGTTTATTGCTGTCTCCGCAATTACAGTGTAACTAAATACGAGGACAACGTCGCAATCATGCCTAGACAAACTCTAAGACCAAATTCTGCACCCTTGCCACTTTTGTAACTTAAAATCTTCAAGATATATATATCAAATTTAGAATACAATATTTTCCAGTAGTAATTCTTGTTTTACAATGTTTTTGATGTAAGGGTGAATTATTTTGCATTCACTTTTATAATTTAAAACATTCTTAGCAACTCGTCCTTGAGTTCAGTTGGCACAGGGGTAAGTTATCGTGTCATTTCTAGCACAATTGCTGGTAGCAACGCACAGCTACCAGTCACTAAAAGGTTTATTCGTGTGCGTGACAGAATGGTTCGTCTGCAGCCAGCAGCTCAAGAATGACTCTCTATAACCATTGGAATATCATATGTATTTTACCAGTAGGCCACTCTGATTAAAATTCATGGATGACATCATCTAGAAACCCTAAAACTAATACCAGTGGGCAAAAAAATGTTGCTCAAGTGAAAGAATGCACAAGCTGCTGGAGATTACGCAAATAAAGTAACAGAACGCACAGTATTTAACAAACAAGATATCGTAATTGGCGCTTAGGACACTAAAGAGTCAGTAGTCATCTGCTTTACCTCAGTGTATCAAACTGAATTTGCCCATCTTCTGTCCACTAAATCCGAACAAAGCAACCCAATCCCTCTCATTCCCGTCATTTATGTATAAAAAATGTGCATGGTGCCCTGGACAGGACGTCTTTGGAGCCGTCTCAGTGAAAGTACACACTTGACATTTAATATGGAATATTTTTTTCCAAATCATTTTTCATCATTTTTTTCCTGTTTAGCTGACTGATAAATTAAAATAAGGATTAAATTCGTGTTTTTATAACTTTTAATTATCTCTTTGATGTCACTGTGGCATCATTTCATTAATGGAATTCGCCAGAGGAGCAAACAAAAACACATTGCTTATTCTATGTCATACGACAACCATTAAAAGGGATATTTTGGACCTCCAGATTTTCCAAATTATTGTCTGTAAAAGAGTTAAACGCTCCACAAAGGACCCTCATGTCAGTGTCTAGTCACAGTAACGGTCGCTGTTACGCCTGACTTCTTCCGGCTGCTACCAGCGCTGTCAAGTGGCAAGGCATTCCTTGGGATAGGTTTTTCAAGTTCAATCTGGAATAACTTTCCAGGCATCGGTCAAAATCTGTCCAATTTGGTCCAGTTTTGTTGTAGGACGTGTAGTCCATTGATTCAGAGAGAAATGGCCTACCCACATATTGTCTATGTGGTTCAAATATGGCGATTTTTATGACCAAGGTAGCTGCTCATTCCCTTGGTTCTGTAAGTAAACTGCTATTAAAAGTGCTCTGTGTGAACCGGCAATCTTACCGTACAACATAAAATTGTTCTTTAGTTGTCCCCTATCAAATGATAGCCAAGTGGTTCCCAGATTATTTCTTTATTTGATCTGGTTCAGGTTTTCGTCGATGACTACCATTGGTGTTTTGGCACCAATGTGGTATCCACTCCATATACTGACGCTGTTAATGACCTTAGTCACTTAAGACGCGGCACACGCTTCGTCGTTGGCCTCTTCTGGATGTCTGTAAACTCTGTTTTGACTGTTGAGTGGTACAGGTGAAATCTGACCTCAATAAAGAAAGCCACGAGATTTCATTGTTCAGCCCAGAAACAGTCAAGGTCTCCAATTCAATAGAGAAACATACAACGATGTTTTGCTGTTTATAGTGGGTTCCTCGGAGGTCGTCTGGTATTCTAACCTGCTAAAACCAGTTTGGTGTTCGCTAAGGGCCTTGAAAAATGCGTTTTGGTGGCAATTTACCCCTCATTCTGAACAGACTGGCTGGTTTTTGTTTAGTTGCAAAAGCATATCCCGAAAGACAGTGGGTCCTGTACCATGGTGGTAAGATTTCAATACATAGGGTGTGGCCTCTGTGTAGGTACATCAGTCTGGGCATTACTCTATAAAACTGTGCGGACCGTTTCGTTTGGCACAATTATCTGTCTGGCAATGCCTGTCTTTTTCGTGCCATTCTGCCACAGATTAACAAATTTGTAAAGCACTGCATAGCTCATTTTACACACTGCAAACCCGACCACTTGCATGCAAAATTTCAAATTCTTCTATGCAGTAGTTGCCCACATATGGAGAGTTTTTTGACAGAACCATGCTTTGCCAAAACCAAGCCTTGACCTGCCCAAAGGAGCACTACCAAATTAAATCACTGCATATTACATAATGCAGCAGCGCAACAAACCTGGTGTTCAGTTTATTGGTAGCGACACACCTGACTACACACTTCTCCATTCACATATCTTATATGAGATCGGAGTTTGTGAAAAAAGAATGCATTTTCACCTAGGCATACCTTCGAAACTGAAATATTCCATATTAAATGTCAAGTCTGTACAAAACGCGCCCAACGCCCAATTTAATCCTGGTATATGCATATGGAATTTACCAGTGATACATCTTCACAACATATTAAAGTCTCATGTCCTCTGTTAAGGATATACTTTATAGGTTAATTTTAGTAATGCATCAAAATTTTCTGGCCCAACTTTGGCCAAGCACATGGTTGGTTGTAAAACCAGTACTTGCCCAATGTTGGAAAGCCAACCATTAGCATGGCACCAAGGTTGACACAACGTATGGTTGCTCTTCAGCAGTAAGTTGCATACAGACGTTGGCCAAACATCAGCTAGCCAACATTGGCCAAATGGCATTTGCTCAACCATAGCCTTTGGCCCAACGTCATGTTGTTCAATTTCTAATATTTTGACAGCCAAGGTTGGCTCACTGCCATGTGCCCAACCAATCTTCATTGCTCTTCGTCATACTTCCGACATTGTTTAATTCTTTCTATTCCAAGCATCCCCCATGGCGTCTCCTGCCACTTGTCAGCTGAGCCAAGTAAGACGCAGGGAGAATGATCCCGTTCTTACCCAGGAAGGGTATGAACGCCTTGAAATATGTTGGATTTTCCATCAGTACTTATTGACACTAAAATCATCCATAGATATGGGGTGCACGCAGTGTTAAATTACAAAAAGCAGAGGCACATTAATCCCACAATGTCATCAACAGCAATTGGGACCACAAATACACAATGAAACGTTTTTACTAACAATTATGATCTACCTTTTAACATTAAAACTTATGATTAATGGACATATAAAGCTGAACAAAGACACATTCCATGTCACAGTCTACCAATGCTTATATGTTAAATGCATTACTTACAGCAACACAACTCTCTATAAGTCATTGCTTGGTTTTATTTAAATTCTAAATTTTAAATGATATACCAGTATTTCCCCTACTCCCATGTTTTTAAATGCGCCCATTCAAGTCACAGTTCATTACATGATACTAAATTAAATCCTTAATGGCACAGTTTTCCGTTCTGAGAACCCCTAGAAATAAAACACTTAGACATCAAAGATTAAGAACACGCATGTTCCAATCCATTTTCAAGGAGTTGTACGAGTATCCTTTGTTCCCAGCAATCTCCTATATAGTTTATTGCTGTCTCCGCAATTACAGTGTAACTAAATACGAGGACAACGTCGCAATCATGCCTAGACAAACTCTAAGACCAAATTCTGCACCCTTGCCACTTTTGTAACTTAAAATCTTCAAGATATATATATCAAATTTAGAATACAATATTTTCCAGTAGTAATTCTTGTTTTACAATGTTTTTGATGTAAGGGTGAATTATTTTGCATTCACTTTTATAATTTAAAACATTCTTAGCAACTCGTCCTTGAGTTCAGTTGGCACAGGGGTAAGTTATCGTGTCATTTCTAGCACAATTGCTGGTAGCAACGCACAGCTACCAGTCACTCAAAGGTTTATTCGTGTGCGTGACAGAATGGTTCGTCTACAGCCAGCAGCTCAAGAATGACTCTCTATAACCATTGGAATATCATATGTATTCTACCAGTAGGCCACTCTGATTAAGATTCATGGATGACATCATCTAGAGACCCTAAAACTAATACCAGTGGGCAAAAAAATGTTGCTCAAGTAAAAGAATGCACAAGCTGCTGGAGATTACGCAAATAAAGTAACAGAACGCACAGTATTAAACAAACAAGATATCTTAATTGGCGCTTAGGACACTAAAGAGTCAGTAGTCATCTGCTTTACCTCGGTGTATCAAACTGAATTTGCCCATCTTCTGTCCACTTAATCCGAACAAAGCAACCCAATCCCTCTCATTCCCGTCATTTATGTATAAAAAATGTGCATGGTGCCCTGGACAGGACGTCTTTGGAGCCGTCTCAGTGAAAGTACAGACATTTAATATGGAATATTTTTTTCCAAATCATTTTTCATTAGTTTTTTTCCTATTTTGCAGACTGATAAATGAAAATAAGGATTAAAATCGTGTTTTAATAACTTTTAATTATCTCCTTGATGTCATTGTGGCATCAGTTCATTAATGGAATTCGCCAGAGGAGCAAACAAAAACACATTGCCTATTCTATGTCATACAACAACCATTAAAAGGGATATTTTGGACCTCCATATTTTCCAAATTATTGTCTGTAAAAGAGTTAAACGCTCCACAAAGGACCCTCATGTCAGTGTCTAGTCACAGTAACGGTCGCTGTTACGCCTGACTTCTTCCGGCTGCTACCAGCGCTGTCAAGTGGCAAGGCTTTCCTTGGGATAGGTTTTTTAAGTTCAATCTGGAATAACTTTCCAGACATCGGTCAAAATCTGCCCAATTTGGTCCAGTTTTGTTGTAGGACATGTAGGCCATTGATTCGGAGAGAAATGGCCTACCCACATATTGTCTATGTGGTTCAAATATGGCGAATTTTATTACCAAGGTAGCTGCTCATTCCCTTGGTTCTGTAAGTAAACTGCTATTAAAAGTGCTCTGTGTGAACCGGCAATCTCACCGTGCAATTGTTCTTAAGTTGTCCCCTATCAAATGATAGCCAAGTGGTTCCCAGATTATTTCTTTATTTGATCTGGTTCAGGTTTTCGTCGATGACTACCATTGGTTTTTTGGCACCAATGTGGTATCCACTCCATATACTGACGCTGTTAATGACCTTAGTCACTTAAGACACGGCACACGCTTCGTCGTTGGCCTCTTCTGGATGTCTGTAAACTCTGTTCTAACTGTTGAGCGGTACAGGTGAACTCTGACCTCAATAAAGAAAGCCACGAGATTTCAGTGTTAAGCCCAGAAACAGTCAAGGTCTCAAATTCAATAGAGAAACATACAACGATGTTTTGCTGTTTATAGTGGGTTCCTCGGAGGTCGTCTGGTATTCTAACCTGCTAAAACCAGTGTGGTGTTCGCTAAGGGCCTTGAAAAATGCGTTTTGGTGGCAATTTACCCTTCATTCTGAACAGACTGGGTGGTTTTTGTTTAGTTGCAAAAGCATATCCCGAAAGACAGTGGGTCCTGTACCCTGGTGGTAAGATTTCAATACATAGGGTGTGGCCTCTGTGAAGGTACATCAGTCTGGGCATTACTCTATAAAACTGTGTGGACCGTTTCGTTTGGCACAATTATCTGTCTGGCAATGCCTGTCTTTTTCGTGCCATTCTGCCACAGATTAACAAATTTGTAAAGCACTGCATAGCTCATTTTACACACTGCAAACCCGACCACTTGCATGCAAAATTTCAAATTCTTCTATGCAGTAGTTGCCGACATATGGAGAGTTTTTTGACAGAACCATGCTTTGCCAAAACCAAGCCTTGACCTGCCCAAAGGAGCACTACCAAATTAAATCACTGCATATTACATAATGCAGCAGCGCAACAAACCTGGTGTTCAGTTTATTGGTAGCGACACACCTGACTACACACTTCTCCATTCACATATCTTATATGAGATCGGAGTTTGTGAAAAAAGAATGCATTTTCACCTAGGCATACCTTCGAAACTGAAATATTCCATATTAAATGTCAAGTCTGTACAAAACGCGCCCAACGCCCAATTTAATCCTGGTATATGCATATGGAATTTACCAGTGATACATCTTCACAACATATTAAAGTCTCATGTCCTCTGTTAAGGATATACTTTATAGGTTAATTTTAGTAATGCATCAAAATTTTCTGGCCCAACTTTGGCCAAGCACATGGTTGGTTGTAAAACCAGTACTTGCCCAATGTTGGAAAGCCAACCATTAGCATGGCACCAAGGTTGACACAACGTATGGTTGCTCTTCAGCAGTAAGTTGCATACAGACGTTGGCCAAACATCAGCTAGCCAACATTGGCCAAATGGCATTTGCTCAACCATAGCCTTTGGCCCAACGTCATGCCAATGTTCAATTTCTAATATTTTGACAGCCAAGGTTGGCTCACTGCCATGTGCCCAACCAATCTTCATTGCTCTTCGTCATACTTCCGACATTGTTTAATTCTTTCTATTCCAAGCATCCCCCATGGCGTCTCCTGCCACTTGTCAGCTGAGCCATGTAAGACGCAGGGAGAATGATGCCGTTCTTACCCAGGAAGGATATGAACGCCTTGAAATATGTTGGATTTTCCATCAGTACTTATTGACACTAAAATCATCCATAGATATGGGGTGCACGCAGTGTTAAATTACAAAAAGCAGAGGCACATTAATCCCACAATGTCATCAACAGCAATTGGGACCACAAATACACAATGAAACGTTTTTACTAACAATAATGATCTACCTTTTAACATTAAAACTTATGATTAATGGACATATAAAGCTGAACAAAGACACATTCCATGTCACAGTCTACCAATGCTTATATGTTAAATGCATTACTTACAGCAACACAACTCTCTATAAATCATTGCTTGGTTTTATTTAAATTCTAAATTTTAAATGATATACCAGTATTTCCCCTACTCCCATGTTTTTAAATGCGCCCATTCAAGTCACAGTTCATTACATGATACTAAATTAAATCCTTAATGGCACAGTTTTCCGTTCTGAGAACCCCTAGAAATAAAACACTTAGACATCAAAGATTAAGAACACGCATGTTCCAATCCATTTTCAAGGAGTTGTACGAGTATCCTTTGTTCCCAGCAATCTCCTATATAGTTTATTGCTGTCTCCGCAATTACAGTGTAACTAAATACGAGGACAACGTCGCAATCATGCCTAGACAAACTCTAAGACCAAATTCTGCACCCTTGCCACTTTTGTAACTTAAAATCTTCAAGATATATATATCAAATTTAGAATACAATATTTTCCAGTAGTAATTCTTGTTTTACAATGTTTTTGATGTAAGGGTGAATTATTTTGCATTCACTTTTATAATTTAAAACATTCTTAGCAACTCGTCCTTGAGTTCAGTTGGCACAGGGGTAAGTTATCGTGTCATTTCTAGCACAATTGCTGGTAGCAACGCACAGCTACCAGTCACTAAAAGGTTTATTCGTGTGCGTGACAGAATGGTTCGTCTGCAGCCAGCAGCTCAAGAATGACTCTCTATAACCATTGGAATATCATATGTATTTTACCAGTAGGCCACTCTGATTAAAATTCATGGATGACATCATCTAGAAACCCTAAAACTAATACCAGTGGGCAAAAAAATGTTGCTCAAGTGAAAGAATGCACAAGCTGCTGGAGATTACGCAAATAAAGTAACAGAACGCACAGTATTTAACAAACAAGATATCGTAATTGGCGCTTAGGACACTAAAGAGTCAGTAGTCATCTGCTTTACCTCAGTGTATCAAACTGAATTTGCCCATCTTCTGTCCACTAAATCCGAACAAAGCAACCCAATCCCTCTCATTCCCGTCATTTATGTATAAAAAATGTGCATGGTGCCCTGGACAGGACGTCTTTGGAGCCGTCTCAGTGAAAGTACACACTTGACATTTAATATGGAATATTTTTTTCCAAATCATTTTTCATCATTTTTTTCCTGTTTAGCTGACTGATAAATTAAAATAAGGATTAAATTCGTGTTTTTATAACTTTTAATTATCTCTTTGATGTCACTGTGGCATCATTTCATTAATGGAATTCGCCAGAGGAGCAAACAAAAACACATTGCTTATTCTATGTCATACGACAACCATTAAAAGGGATATTTTGGACCTCCAGATTTTCCAAATTATTGTCTGTAAAAGAGTTAAACGCTCCACAAAGGACCCTCATGTCAGTGTCTAGTCACAGTAACGGTCGCTGTTACGCCTGACTTCTTCCGGCTGCTACCAGCGCTGTCAAGTGGCAAGGCATTCCTTGGGATAGGTTTTTCAAGTTCAATCTGGAATAACTTTCCAGGCATCGGTCAAAATCTGTCCAATTTGGTCCAGTTTTGTTGTAGGACGTGTAGTCCATTGATTCAGAGAGAAATGGCCTACCCACATATTGTCTATGTGGTTCAAATATGGCGATTTTTATGACCAAGGTAGCTGCTCATTCCCTTGGTTCTGTAAGTAAACTGCTATTAAAAGTGCTCTGTGTGAACCGGCAATCTTACCGTACAACATAAAATTGTTCTTTAGTTGTCCCCTATCAAATGATAGCCAAGTGGTTCCCAGATTATTTCTTTATTTGATCTGGTTCAGGTTTTCGTCGATGACTACCATTGGTGTTTTGGCACCAATGTGGTATCCACTCCATATACTGACGCTGTTAATGACCTTAGTCACTTAAGACGCGGCACACGCTTCGTCGTTGGCCTCTTCTGGATGTCTGTAAACTCTGTTTTGACTGTTGAGTGGTACAGGTGAAATCTGACCTCAATAAAGAAAGCCACGAGATTTCATTGTTCAGCCCAGAAACAGTCAAGGTCTCCAATTCAATAGAGAAACATACAACGATGTTTTGCTGTTTATAGTGGGTTCCTCGGAGGTCGTCTGGTATTCTAACCTGCTAAAACCAGTTTGGTGTTCGCTAAGGGCCTTGAAAAATGCGTTTTGGTGGCAATTTACCCCTCATTCTGAACAGACTGGCTGGTTTTTGTTTAGTTGCAAAAGCATATCCCGAAAGACAGTGGGTCCTGTACCATGGTGGTAAGATTTCAATACATAGGGTGTGGCCTCTGTGTAGGTACATCAGTCTGGGCATTACTCTATAAAACTGTGCGGACCGTTTCGTTTGGCACAATTATCTGTCTGGCAATGCCTGTCTTTTTCGTGCCATTCTGCCACAGATTAACAAATTTGTAAAGCACTGCATAGCTCATTTTACACACTGCAAACCCGACCACTTGCATGCAAAATTTCAAATTCTTCTATGCAGTAGTTGCCCACATATGGAGAGTTTTTTGACAGAACCATGCTTTGCCAAAACCAAGCCTTGACCTGCCCAAAGGAGCACTACCAAATTAAATCACTGCATATTACATAATGCAGCAGCGCAACAAACCTGGTGTTCAGTTTATTGGTAGCGACACACCTGACTACACACTTCTCCATTCACATATCTTATATGAGATCGGAGTTTGTGAAAAAAGAATGCATTTTCACCTAGGCATACCTTCGAAACTGAAATATTCCATATTAAATGTCAAGTCTGTACAAAACGCGCCCAACGCCCAATTTAATCCTGGTATATGCATATGGAATTTACCAGTGATACATCTTCACAACATATTAAAGTCTCATGTCCTCTGTTAAGGATATACTTTATAGGTTAATTTTAGTAATGCATCAAAATTTTCTGGCCCAACTTTGGCCAAGCACATGGTTGGTTGTAAAACCAGTACTTGCCCAATGTTGGAAAGCCAACCATTAGCATGGCACCAAGGTTGACACAACGTATGGTTGCTCTTCAGCAGTAAGTTGCATACAGACGTTGGCCAAACATCAGCTAGCCAACATTGGCCAAATGGCATTTGCTCAACCATAGCCTTTGGCCCAACGTCATGTTGTTCAATTTCTAATATTTTGACAGCCAAGGTTGGCTCACTGCCATGTGCCCAACCAATCTTCATTGCTCTTCGTCATACTTCCGACATTGTTTAATTCTTTCTATTCCAAGCATCCCCCATGGCGTCTCCTGCCACTTGTCAGCTGAGCCAAGTAAGACGCAGGGAGAATGATCCCGTTCTTACCCAGGAAGGGTATGAACGCCTTGAAATATGTTGGATTTTCCATCAGTACTTATTGACACTAAAATCATCCATAGATATGGGGTGCACGCAGTGTTAAATTACAAAAAGCAGAGGCACATTAATCCCACAATGTCATCAACAGCAATTGGGACCACAAATACACAATGAAACGTTTTTACTAACAATTATGATCTACCTTTTAACATTAAAACTTATGATTAATGGACATATAAAGCTGAACAAAGACACATTCCATGTCACAGTCTACCAATGCTTATATGTTAAATGCATTACTTACAGCAACACAACTCTCTATAAGTCATTGCTTGGTTTTATTTAAATTCTAAATTTTAAATGATATACCAGTATTTCCCCTACTCCCATGTTTTTAAATGCGCCCATTCAAGTCACAGTTCATTACATGATACTAAATTAAATCCTTAATGGCACAGTTTTCCGTTCTGAGAACCCCTAGAAATAAAACACTTAGACATCAAAGATTAAGAACACGCATGTTCCAATCCATTTTCAAGGAGTTGTACGAGTATCCTTTGTTCCCAGCAATCTCCTATATAGTTTATTGCTGTCTCCGCAATTACAGTGTAACTAAATACGAGGACAACGTCGCAATCATGCCTAGACAAACTCTAAGACCAAATTCTGCACCCTTGCCACTTTTGTAACTTAAAATCTTCAAGATATATATATCAAATTTAGAATACAATATTTTCCAGTAGTAATTCTTGTTTTACAATGTTTTTGATGTAAGGGTGAATTATTTTGCATTCACTTTTATAATTTAAAACATTCTTAGCAACTCGTCCTTGAGTTCAGTTGGCACAGGGGTAAGTTATCGTGTCATTTCTAGCACAATTGCTGGTAGCAACGCACAGCTACCAGTCACTCAAAGGTTTATTCGTGTGCGTGACAGAATGGTTCGTCTACAGCCAGCAGCTCAAGAATGACTCTCTATAACCATTGGAATATCATATGTATTCTACCAGTAGGCCACTCTGATTAAGATTCATGGATGACATCATCTAGAGACCCTAAAACTAATACCAGTGGGCAAAAAAATGTTGCTCAAGTAAAAGAATGCACAAGCTGCTGGAGATTACGCAAATAAAGTAACAGAACGCACAGTATTAAACAAACAAGATATCTTAATTGGCGCTTAGGACACTAAAGAGTCAGTAGTCATCTGCTTTACCTCGGTGTATCAAACTGAATTTGCCCATCTTCTGTCCACTTAATCCGAACAAAGCAACCCAATCCCTCTCATTCCCGTCATTTATGTATAAAAAATGTGCATGGTGCCCTGGACAGGACGTCTTTGGAGCCGTCTCAGTGAAAGTACAGACATTTAATATGGAATATTTTTTTCCAAATCATTTTTCATTAGTTTTTTTCCTATTTTGCAGACTGATAAATGAAAATAAGGATTAAAATCGTGTTTTAATAACTTTTAATTATCTCCTTGATGTCATTGTGGCATCAGTTCATTAATGGAATTCGCCAGAGGAGCAAACAAAAACACATTGCCTATTCTATGTCATACAACAACCATTAAAAGGGATATTTTGGACCTCCATATTTTCCAAATTATTGTCTGTAAAAGAGTTAAACGCTCCACAAAGGACCCTCATGTCAGTGTCTAGTCACAGTAACGGTCGCTGTTACGCCTGACTTCTTCCGGCTGCTACCAGCGCTGTCAAGTGGCAAGGCTTTCCTTGGGATAGGTTTTTTAAGTTCAATCTGGAATAACTTTCCAGACATCGGTCAAAATCTGCCCAATTTGGTCCAGTTTTGTTGTAGGACATGTAGGCCATTGATTCGGAGAGAAATGGCCTACCCACATATTGTCTATGTGGTTCAAATATGGCGAATTTTATTACCAAGGTAGCTGCTCATTCCCTTGGTTCTGTAAGTAAACTGCTATTAAAAGTGCTCTGTGTGAACCGGCAATCTCACCGTGCAATTGTTCTTAAGTTGTCCCCTATCAAATGATAGCCAAGTGGTTCCCAGATTATTTCTTTATTTGATCTGGTTCAGGTTTTCGTCGATGACTACCATTGGTTTTTTGGCACCAATGTGGTATCCACTCCATATACTGACGCTGTTAATGACCTTAGTCACTTAAGACACGGCACACGCTTCGTCGTTGGCCTCTTCTGGATGTCTGTAAACTCTGTTCTAACTGTTGAGCGGTACAGGTGAACTCTGACCTCAATAAAGAAAGCCACGAGATTTCAGTGTTAAGCCCAGAAACAGTCAAGGTCTCAAATTCAATAGAGAAACATACAACGATGTTTTGCTGTTTATAGTGGGTTCCTCGGAGGTCGTCTGGTATTCTAACCTGCTAAAACCAGTGTGGTGTTCGCTAAGGGCCTTGAAAAATGCGTTTTGGTGGCAATTTACCCTTCATTCTGAACAGACTGGGTGGTTTTTGTTTAGTTGCAAAAGCATATCCCGAAAGACAGTGGGTCCTGTACCCTGGTGGTAAGATTTCAATACATAGGGTGTGGCCTCTGTGAAGGTACATCAGTCTGGGCATTACTCTATAAAACTGTGTGGACCGTTTCGTTTGGCACAATTATCTGTCTGGCAATGCCTGTCTTTTTCGTGCCATTCTGCCACAGATTAACAAATTTGTAAAGCACTGCATAGCTCATTTTACACACTGCAAACCCGACCACTTGCATGCAAAATTTCAAATTCTTCTATGCAGTAGTTGCCGACATATGGAGAGTTTTTTGACAGAACCATGCTTTGCCAAAACCAAGCCTTGACCTGCCCAAAGGAGCACTACCAAATTAAATCACTGCATATTACATAATGCAGCAGCGCAACAAACCTGGTGTTCAGTTTATTGGTAGCGACACACCTGACTACACACTTCTCCATTCACATATCTTATATGAGATCGGAGTTTGTGAAAAAAGAATGCATTTTCACCTAGGCATACCTTCGAAACTGAAATATTCCATATTAAATGTCAAGTCTGTACAAAACGCGCCCAACGCCCAATTTAATCCTGGTATATGCATATGGAATTTACCAGTGATACATCTTCACAACATATTAAAGTCTCATGTCCTCTGTTAAGGATATACTTTATAGGTTAATTTTAGTAATGCATCAAAATTTTCTGGCCCAACTTTGGCCAAGCACATGGTTGGTTGTAAAACCAGTACTTGCCCAATGTTGGAAAGCCAACCATTAGCATGGCACCAAGGTTGACACAACGTATGGTTGCTCTTCAGCAGTAAGTTGCATACAGACGTTGGCCAAACATCAGCTAGCCAACATTGGCCAAATGGCATTTGCTCAACCATAGCCTTTGGCCCAACGTCATGCCAATGTTCAATTTCTAATATTTTGACAGCCAAGGTTGGCTCACTGCCATGTGCCCAACCAATCTTCATTGCTCTTCGTCATACTTCCGACATTGTTTAATTCTTTCTATTCCAAGCATCCCCCATGGCGTCTCCTGCCACTTGTCAGCTGAGCCATGTAAGACGCAGGGAGAATGATGCCGTTCTTACCCAGGAAGGATATGAACGCCTTGAAATATGTTGGATTTTCCATCAGTACTTATTGACACTAAAATCATCCATAGATATGGGGTGCACGCAGTGTTAAATTACAAAAAGCAGAGGCACATTAATCCCACAATGTCATCAACAGCAATTGGGACCACAAATACACAATGAAACGTTTTTACTAACAATAATGATCTACCTTTTAACATTAAAACTTATGATTAATGGACATATAAAGCTGAACAAAGACACATTCCATGTCACAGTCTACCAATGCTTATATGTTAAATGCATTACTTACAGCAACACAACTCTCTATAAATCATTGCTTGGTTTTATTTAAATTCTAAATTTTAAATGATATACCAGTATTTCCCCTACTCCCATGTTTTTAAATGCGCCCATTCAAGTCACAGTTCATTACATGATACTAAATTAAATCCTTAATGGCACAGTTTTCCGTTCTGAGAACCCCTAGAAATAAAACACTTAGACATCAAAGATTAAGAACACGCATGTTCCAATCCATTTTCAAGGAGTTGTACGAGTATCCTTTGTTCCCAGCAATCTCCTATATAGTTTATTGCTGTCTCCGCAATTACAGTGTAACTAAATACGAGGACAACGTCGCAATCATGCCTAGACAAACTCTAAGACCAAATTCTGCACCCTTGCCACTTTTGTAACTTAAAATCTTCAAGATATATATATCAAATTTAGAATACAATATTTTCCAGTAGTAATTCTTGTTTTACAATGTTTTTGATGTAAGGGTGAATTATTTTGCATTCACTTTTATAATTTAAAACATTCTTAGCAACTCGTCCTTGAGTTCAGTTGGCACAGGGGTAAGTTATCGTATCATTTCTAGCACAATTGCTGGTAGCAACGCACAGCTACCAGTCACTCAAAGGTTTATTCGTGTGCGTGACAGAATGGTTCGTCTGCAGCCAGCAGCTCAAGAATGACTCTCTATAACCATTGGAATATCATATGTATTTTACCAGTAGGCCACTCTGATTAAAATTCATGGATGACATCATCTAGAGACCCTAAAACTAATACCAGTGGGCAAAAAATGTTGCTCAAGTAAAAGAATGCACAAACTGCTGGAGATTACGCAAATAAAGTAACAGAACGCACAGTATTAAACAAACAAGATATCTTAATTGCCGCTTAGGACACTAAAGAGTCAGTAGTCATCTGCTTTACCTCAGTGTATCAAACTGAATTTGCCCATCTTCTGTCCACTTAATCCGAACAAAGCAACCCAATCCCTCTCATTCATTTATGTATAAAAAATGTGCATGGTGCCCTGGACAGGACGTCTTTGGAGCCGTCTTTGTGAAAGTACAGACTTGACATTTATTATGGAATATTTTTTTCCAAATCATTTTTCATTAGTTTTTTTCCTATTTTGCAGACTGATATATGAAAATAAGGGTTAAAATCGTGTTTTTATAACTTTTAATTATCTCTTTGATGTCATTGTGGCATCCCTTCATTAATGGAATTCGCCAGAGGAGCAAACAAAAACACATTGCCTATTCTATGTCATACGACAACCATTAAAAGGGATATTTTGGACCTCCATATTTTCCAAATTATTGTCTGTAAAAGAGTTAAACGCTCCACAAAAGACCCTCATGTCAGTGTCTAGTCACAGTAACGGTCGCTGTTACGCCTGACTTCTTCCGGCTGCTACCAGCGCTGTCAAGTGGCAAGGCATTCCTTGGGATAGGTTTTTCAAGTTCAATCTGGAATAACTTTCCAGGCATCGGTCAAAATCTGCCCAATTTGGTCCAGTTTTGTTGTAGGACATGTAGGCCATTGATTCGGAGAGAAATGGCCTACCCACGTATTGTCTATGTGGTTCAAATATGGCGATTTCTATGACCAAGGTAGCTGCTCATTCCCTTGGTTCTGTAAGTAAACTGCTATTAAAAGTGCTCTGTGTGAACCGGCAATCTCACCGTGCAACATAAAATTGTTCTTAAGTTGTCCCCTATCAAATGATAGCCAAGTGGTTCCCAGATTATTTCTTTATTTGATCTGGTTCAGGTTTTTGTCGATGACTATCATTGGTGTTTTGGCACCAATGTGGTATCCACTCCATATACTGATGCTGTTAATGACCTTAGTCACTTAAGACGCGGCACACGCTTCGTCGTTGGCCTCTTCTGGATGTCTGTACACTCTGTTTTGACTGTTGAGTGGTACAGGTGAAATCTGACCTCAATAAAGAAAGCCACGAGATTTCAGTGTTCAGCCTAGAAACAGTCAAGGTCTCCAATTCAATAGAGAAACATACAACGATGTTTTGCTGTTTATAGTGGGTTCCTCGGAGGTCGTCTGGTATTCTAACCTGCTAAAACCAGTTTGGTGTTCGCTAAGGGCATTGAAAAATGCGTTTTGGTGGCAATTTACCCCTCATTCTGAACAGACTGGGTGGCTTTTGTTTAGTTGCAACAGCATATCCCGAAAGACAATGGGTCCTGTACCCTGGTGGTAAGATTTCAATACATAGGGTGTGGCCTCTGTGTAGGTACATCAGTCTGGGCATTACTCTATAAAACTGTGCGGACCGTTTCGTTTGGCACAATTATCTGTCTGGCAATGCCTGTCTTTTTCGTGCCATTCTGCCACAGATTAACAAATTTGTAAAGCACTGCATAGCTCATTTTACACACTGCAAACCCGACCACTTGCATGCAAAATTTATAATTCTTCTATGCAGTAGTTGCCGACATATGGAGAGTTTTTTGACAGAACCATGCTTTGCCAAAACCAAGCCTTGACCTGCCCAAAGGAGCACTACCAAATTAAATCACTGCATATTACATAATGCAGCAGCGCAACAAACCTGGTGTTCAGTTAATTAGTAGCGACACACCTGACTACACACTTCTCCATTCACATATCTTATATGAGATCGGAGTTTGTGAAAAAAGAACGCATTTTCACCTAGGCATACCTTCGAAACTGAAATATTCCATATTAAATGTCAAGTCTGTACAAAACGCGCCCAACGCCCAATTTAATCCTGGTTTATGCATATGGAATTTACCAGTGATACATCTTCACAACATATTTAAGTCTCATGTCCTCTGTTAAGGATATACTTTATAGGTTAATTTTAGTAATGCATCAAAATTTTCTAGCCCAACTTTGGCCAAGCACATGGTTGGTTGTAAAATCAGTACTTGCCCAATGCTGGAAAGCCAACCATTAGCATGGCACCAAGGTTGACACAACGTATGGTTGCTCTTCAGCAGTAAGTTGCATACAGACGTTGGCCAAACATCAGCTAGCCAACATTGGCCAAATGGCATTTGCTCAACCATAGCCTTTGGCCCAACGTCATGCCAATGTTCAATTTCTAATATTGTGACAGCCAAGGTTGGCTCACTGCCATGTGCCCAACCAATCTTCTTTGCTCTTCGTCATACTTCCGACATTGTTTAATTCTCTCTATTCCAAGCCTCCCCCATGGCGTCTCCTGCCACTTGTCAGCTGAGCCATGTAAGACGCAGGGAGAATGATGCCGTTCTTACCCAGGAAGGATATGAACGCCTTGAAATATGTTGGATTTTCCATCAGTACTTATTGACACTAAAATCATCCATAGATATGGGGTGCACGCAGTGTTAAATTACAAAAAGCAGAGGCACATTAATCCCACAATGTCATCAACAGCAATTGGGACCACAAATACACAATGAAACGTTTTTACTAACAATAATGATCTACCTTTTAACATTAAAACTTATGATTAATGGACATATAAAGCTGAACAAAGACACATTCCATGTCACAGTCTACCAATGCTTATATGTTAAATGCATTACTTACAGCAACACAACTCTCTATAAATCATTGCTTGGTTTTATTTAAATTCTAAATTTTAAATGATATACCAGTATTTCCCCTACTCCCATGTTTTAAAATGCGCCCATTCAAGTCACAGTTCATTACATGATACTAAATTAAATCCTTAATGGCACAGTTTTCCGTTCTGAGAACCCCTAGAAATAAAACACTTAGACATCAAAGATTAAGAACACGCATGTTCCAATCCATTTTCAAGGAGTTGTACGAGTATCCTTTGTTCCCAGCAATCTCCTATATAGTTTATTGCTGTCTCCGCAATTACAGTGTAACTAAATACGAGGACAACGTCGCAATCATGCCTAGACAAACTCTAAGACCAAATTCTGCACCCTTGCCACTTTTGTAACTTAAAATCTTCAAGATATATATATCAAATTTAGAATACAATATTTTCCAGTAGTAATTCTTGTTTTACAATGTTTTTGATGTAAGGGTGAATTATTTTGCATTCACTTTTATAATTTAAAATATTCTTAGCAACTCGTCCTTGAGTTCAGTTGGCACAGGGGTAAGTTATCGTATCATTTCTAGCACAATTGCTGGTAGCAACGCACAGCTACCAGTCACTCAAAGGTTTATTCGTGTGCGTGACAGAATGGTTCGTCTGCAGCCAGCAGCTCAAGAATGACTCTCTATAACCATTGGAATATCATATGTATTTTACCAGTAGGCCACTCTGATTAAAATTCATGGATGACATCATCTAGAGACCCTAAAACTAATACCAGTGGGCAAAAAATGTTGCTCAAGTAAAAGAATGCACAAGCTGCTGGAGATTACGCAAATAAAGTAACAGAACGCACAGTATTAAACAAACAAGATATCTTAATTGCCGCTTAGGACACTAAAGAGTCAGTAGTCATCTGCTTTACCTCAGTGTATCAAACTGAATTTGCCCATCTTCTGTCCACTTAATCCGAACAAAGCAACCCAATCCCTCTCATTCATTTATGTATAAAAAATGTGCATGGTGCCCTGGACAGGACGTCTTTGGAGCCGTCTTTGTGAAAGTACAGACTTGACATTTATTATGGAATATTTTTTTCCAAATCATTTTTCATTAGTTTTTTTCCTATTTTGCAGACTGATATATGAAAATAAGGGTTAAAATCGTGTTTTTATAACTTTTAATTATCTCTTTGATGTCATTGTGGCATCCCTTCATTAATGGAATTCGCCAGAGGAGCAAACAAAAACACATTGCCTATTCTATGTCATACGACAACCATTAAAAGGGATATTTTGGACCTCCATATTTTCCAAATTATTGTCTGTAAAAGAGTTAAACGCTCCACAAAAGACCCTCATGTCAGTGTCTAGTCACAGTAACGGTCGCTGTTACGCCTGACTTCTTCCGGCTGCTACCAGCGCTGTCAAGTGGCAAGGCATTCCTTGGGATAGGTTTTTCAAGTTCAATCTGGAATAACTTTCCAGGCATCGGTCAAAATCTGCCCAATTTGGTCCAGTTTTGTTGTAGGACATGTAGGCCATTGATTCGGAGAGAAATGGCCTACCCACATATTGTCTATGTGGTTCAAATATGGCGATTTCTATGACCAAGGTAGCTGCTCATTCCCTTGGTTCTGTAAGTAAACTGCTATTAAAAGTGCTCTGTGTGAACCGGCAATCTCACCGTGCAACATAAAATTGTTCTTAAGTTGTCCCCTATCAAATGATAGCCAAGTGGTTCCCAGATTATTTCTTTATTTGATCTGGTTCAGGTTTTTGTCGATGACTATCATTGGTGTTTTGGCACCAATGTGGTATCCACTCCATATACTGATGCTGTTAATGACCTTAGTCACTTAAGACGCGGCACACGCTTCGTCGTTGGCCTCTTCTGGATGTCTGTACACTCTGTTTTGACTGTTGAGTGGTACAGGTGAAATCTGACCTCAATAAAGAAAGCCACGAGATTTCAGTGTTCAGCCTAGAAACAGTCAAGGTCTCCAATTCAATAGAGAAACATACAACGATGTTTTGCTGTTTATAGTGGGTTCCTCGGAGGTCGTCTGGTATTCTAACCTGCTAAAACCAGTTTGGTGTTCGCTAAGGGCATTGAAAAATGCGTTTTGGTGGCAATTTACCCCTCATTCTGAACAGACTGGGTGGCTTTTGTTTAGTTGCAACAGCATATCCCGAAAGACAATGGGTCCTGTACCCTGGTGGTAAGATTTCAATACATAGGGTGTGGCCTCTGTGTAGGTACATCAGTCTGGGCATTACTCTATAAAACTGTGCGGACCGTTTCGTTTGGCACAATTATCTGTCTGGCAATGCCTGTCTTTTTCGTGCCATTCTGCCACAGATTAACAAATTTGTAAAGCACTGCATAGCTCATTTTACACACTGCAAACCCGACCACTTGCATGCAAAATTTATAATTCTTCTATGCAGTAGTTGCCGACATATGGAGAGTTTTTTGACAGAACCATGCTTTGCCAAAACCAAGCCTTGACCTGCCCAAAGGAGCACTACCAAATTAAATCACTGCATATTACATAATGCAGCAGCGCAACAAACCTGGTGTTCAGTTAATTAGTAGCGACACACCTGACTACACACTTCTCCATTCACATATCTTATATGAGATCGGAGTTTGTGAAAAAAGAACGCATTTTCACCTAGGCATACCTTCGAAACTGAAATATTCCATATTAAATGTCAAGTCTGTACAAAACGCGCCCAACGCCCAATTTAATCCTGGTTTATGCATATGGAATTTACCAGTGATACATCTTCACAACATATTTAAGTCTCATGTCCTCTGTTAAGGATATACTTTATAGGTTAATTTTAGTAATGCATCAAAATATTCTAGCCCAACTTTGGCCAAGCACATGGTTGGTTGTAAAATCAGTACTTGCCCAATGCTGGAAAGCCAACCATTAGCATGGCACCAAGGTTGACACAACGTATGGTTGCTCTTCAGCAGTAAGTTGCATACAGACGTTGGCCAAACATCAGCTAGCCAACATTGGCCAAATGGCATTTGCTCAACCATAGCCTTTGGCCCAACGTCATGCCAATGTTCAATTTCTAATATTGTGACAGCCAAGGTTGGCTCACTGCCATGTGCCCAACCAATCTTCTTTGCTCTTCGTCATACTTCCGACATTGTTTAATTCTCTCTATTCCAAGCCTCCCCCATGGCGTCTCCTGCCACTTGTCAGCTGAGCCAAGTAAGACGCAGGGAGAATGATGCCGTTCTTACCCAGGAAGGGTATGAACGCCTTGAAATATGTTGGATTTTCCATCAGTACTTATTGACACTAAAATCATCCATAGATATGGGGTGCACGCAGTGTTAAATTACAAAAAGCAGAGGCACATTAATCCCACAATGTCATCAACAGCAATTGGGACCACAAATACACAATGAAACGTTTTTACTTACAATAATGATCTACCTTTTAACATTAAAACTTATGATTAATGGACATATAAAGCTGAACAAAGACACATTCCATGTCACAGTCTACCAATGCTTATATGTTAAATGCATTACTTACAGCAACACAACTCTCTATAAATCATTGCTTGGTTTTATTTAAATTCTAAATTTTAAATGATATACCAGTATTTCCCCTACTCCCATGTTTTTAAATGCGCCCATTCAAGTCACAGTTCATTACATGATACTAAATTAAATCCTTAATGGCACAGTTTTCCGTTCTGAGAACCCCTAGAAATAAAACACTTAGACATCAAAGATTAAGAACACGCATGTTCCAATCCATTTTCAAGGAGTTGTACGAGTATCCTTTGTTCCCAGCAATCTCCTATATAGTTTATTGCTGTCTCCGCAATTACAGTGTAACTAAATACGAGGACAACGTCGCAATCATGCCTAGACAAACTCTAAGACCAAATTCTGCACCCTTGCCACTTTTGTAACTTAAAATCTTCAAGATATATATATCAAATTTAGAATACAATATTTTCCAGTAGTAATTCTTGTTTTACAATGTTTTTGATGTAAGGGTGAATTATTTTGCATTCACTTTTATAATTTAAAACATTCTTAGCAACTCGTCCTTGAGTTCAGTTGGCACAGGGGTAAGTTATCGTGTCATTTCTAGCACAATTGCTGGTAGCAACGCACAGCTACCAGTCACTCAAAGGTTTATTCGTGTGCGTGACAGAATGGTTCATCTGCAGCCAGCAGCTCAAGAATGACTCTCTATAACCATTGGAATATCATATGTATTTTACCAGTAGGCCACTCTGATTAAAATTCATGGATGACATCATCTAGAGACCCTAAAACTAATACCAGTGGGCAAAAAAATGTTGCTCAAGTGAAAGAATGCACAAGCTGCTGGAGATTACGCAAATAAAGTAACAGAACGCACAGTATTTAACAAACAAGATATCGTAATTGGCGCTTAGTACACTAAAGAGTCAGTAGTCATCTGCTTTACCTCAGTGTATCAAACTGAATTTGCCCATCTTCTGTCCACTAAATCCGAACAAAGCAACCCAATCCCTCTCATTCCCGTCATTTATGTATAAAAAATGTGCATGGTGCCCTGGACAGGACGTCTTTGGAGCCGTCTCAGTGAAAGTACACACTTGACATTTAATATGGAATATTTTTTTCCAAATCATTTTTCATCATTTTTTTCCTGTTTAGCTGACTGATAAATTAAAATAAGGATTAAAATCGTGTTTTTATAACTTTTAATTATCTCTTTGATGTCATTGTGGCATCCCTTCATTAATGGAATTCGCCAGAGGAGCAAACAAAAACACATTGCCTATTCTATGTCATACGACAACCATTAAAAGGGATATTTTGGACCTCCATATTTTCCAAATTATTGTCTGTAAAAGAGTTAAACGCTCCACAAAGGACCCTCATGTCAGTGTCTAGTCACAGTAACGGTCGCTGTTACGCCTGACTTCTTCCGGCTGCTACCAGCGCTGTCAAGTGGCAAGGCATTCCTTGGGATAGGTTTTTCAAGTTCAATCTGGAATAACTTTCCAGGCATCGGTCAAAATCTGCCCAATTTGGTCCAGTTTTGTTGTAGGACGTGTAGTCCATTGATTCAGAGAGAAATGGCCTACCCACATATTGTCTATGTGGTTCAAATATGGCGATTTTTATGACCAAGGTAGCTGCTCATTCCCTTGGTTCTGTAAGTAAACTGCTATTAAAAGTGCTCTGTGTGAACCGGCAATCTTACCGTGCAACATAAAATTGTTCTTTTGTTGTCCCCTATCAAATGATAGCCAAGTGGTTCCCAGATTATTTCTTTATTTGATCTGGTTCAGGTTTTCGTCGATGACTACCATTGGTGTTTTGGCACCAATGTGGTATCCACTCCATATACTGACGCTGTTAATGACCTTAGTCACTTAAGACGCGGCACACGCTTTGTCGTTGGCCTCTTCTGGATGTCTGTAAACTCTGTTTTGACTGTTGAGTGGTACAGGTGAAATCTGACCTCAATAAAGAAAGCCACGAGATTTCAGTGTTCAGCCCAGAAACAGTCAAGGTCTCCAATTCAATAGAGAAACATACAACGATGTTTTGCTGTTTATAGTGGGTTCCTCGGAGGTCGTCTGGTATTCTAACCTGCTAAAACCAGTTTGGTGTTCGCTAAGGGCCTTGAAAAATGCGTTTTGGTGGCAATTTACCCCTCATTCTGAACAGACTGGCTGGTTTTTGTTTAGTTGCAACAGCATATCCCGAAAGACAGTGGGTCCTGTACCATGGTGGTAAGATTTCAATACATAGGGTGTGGCCTCTGTGTAGGTACATCAGTCTGGGCATTACTCTATAAAACTGTGCAGACCGTTTCGTTTGGCACAATTATCTGTCTGGCAATGCCTGTCTTTTTCGTGCCATTCTGCCACAGATTATCAAATTTGTAAAGCACTGCATAGCTCATTTTACACACTGCAAACACGACCACTTGCATGCAAAATTTATAATTCTTCTATGCAGTAGTTGCCGACATATGGAGAGTTTTTTGACAGAACCATGCTTTGCCAAAACCAAGCCTTGACCTGCCCAAAGGAGCACTACCAAATTAAGTCACTGCATATTACATAATGCAGCAGCGCAACAAACCTGGTGTTCAGTTAATTGGTAGCGACACACCTGACTACACACTTCTCCATTCACATATCTTATATGAGATCGGAGTTTGTGACAAAAGAACGCATTTTCACCTTTGAAACTGAAATATTCCATATTGAATGTCAAGTCTGTACAAAACGCGCCCAAAACCCAATTTAATCCTGGTAATGCATTTGAAATTTACCAGTGATACATCTTCACAACATATTAAGTCTCATGTCCTCTGTTAAGGATATACTTTATAGGTTAATTTTAGTAATGCATCAAAATTTTTTGGCCCAATTTGGCCAAGCACATGGTTGGTTGTAAAACCAGTACTTGCCCAATGTTGGAAAGCCAACCATTAGCATGGCACCAAGGTTGGCACAACGTATGGTTGCTCTTCAGCAGTAAGTTGTATACAGACGTTGGCCAAACATCAGCTAGCCAACCAACCAACATTGGCCAAATGGCATTTGCTCAACCATAGCCTTTGGCCCATCGTCATGCCAATGTTCAATTTCTCATATTTTGACAGCCAAGGTTGGTTCACTGCCATGTGCCTAACCAATCTACATTGCTCTTCGTCATACTTCCGACATTGTTTAATTCTTTCTATTCCAAGCATCTCCAACGGCGTCTCCTGCCACTTGTCAGCTGAGACAAGTAAGACGCAGGGAGAATGATGCCGTTCTTACCCAGGAAGGATATGAACGCCTTGAAATATGTTGGATTTTCCATCAGTACTTATTGACACTAAAATCATCCATAGATATGGGGTGCACGCAGTGTTAAATTACAAAAAGCAGAGGCACATTAATCCCACAATGTCATCAACAGCAATTGGGACCACAAATACACAATGAAACGTTTTTACTAACAATAATGATCTACCTTTTAACATTAAAACTTATGATTAATGGACATATAAAGCTGAACAAAGACACATTCCATGTCACAGTCTACCAATGCTTATATGTTAAATGCATTACTTACAGCAACACAACTCTCTATAAATCATTGCTTGGTTTTATTTAAATTCTAAATTTTAAATGATATACCAGTATTTCCCCTACTCCCATGTTTTTAAATGCGCCCATTCAAGTCACAGTTCATTACATGATACTAAATTAAATCCTTAATGGCACAGTTTTCCGTTCTGAGAACCCCTAGAAATAAAACACTTAGACATCAAAGATTAAGAACACGCATGTTCCAATCCATTTTCAAGGAGTTGTACGAGTATCCTTTGTTCCCAGCAATCTCCTATATAGTTTATTGCTGTCTCCGCAATTACAGTGTAACTAAATACGAGGACAACGTCGCAATCATGCCTAGACAAACTCTAAGACCAAATTCTGCACCCTTGCCACTTTTGTAACTTAAAATCTTCAAGATATATATATCAAATTTAGAATACAATATTTTCCAGTAGTAATTCTTGTTTTACAATGTTTTTGATGTAAGGGTGAATTATTTTGCATTCACTTTTATAATTTAAAACATTCTTAGCAACTCGTCCTTGAGTTCAGTTGGCACAGGGGTAAGTTATCGTGTCATTTCTAGCACAATTGCTGGTAGCAACGCACAGCTACCAGTCACTCAAAGGTTTATTCGTGTGCGTGACAGAATGGTTCGTCTGCAGCCAGCAGCTCAAGAATGACTCTCTATAACCATTGGAATATCATATGTATTTTACCAGTAGGCCACTCTGATTAAAATTCATGGATGACATCATCTAGAGACCCTAAAACTAATACCAGTGGGCAAAAAATGTTGCTCAAGTGAAAGAATGCACAAGCTGCTGGAGATTACGCAAATAAAGTAACAGAACGCACAGTATTTAACAAACAAGATATCGTAATTGGCGCTTAGGACACTAAAGAGTCAGTAGTCATCTGCTTTACCTCAGTGTATCAAACTGAATTTGCCCATCTTCTGTCCACTTAATCCGAACAAAGCAACCCAATCCCTCTCATTCATTTATGTATAAAAAATGTGCATGGTGCCCTGGACAGGACGTCTTTGGAGCCGTCTTTGTGAAAGTACAGACTTGACATTTATTATGGAATATTTTTTTCCAAATCATTTTTCATTAGTTTTTTTCCTATTTTGCAGACTGATATATGAAAATAAGGGTTAAAATCGTGTTTTTATAACTTTTAATTATCTCTTTGATGTCATTGTGGCATCCGTTCATTAATGGAATTCGCCAGAGGAGCAAACAAAAACACATTGCCTATTCTATGTCATACGACAACCATTAAAAGGGATATTTTGGACCTCCATATTTTCCAAATTATTGTCTGTAAAAGAGTTAAACGCTCCACAAAAGACCCTCATGTCAGTGTCTAGTCACAGTAACGGTCGCTGTTACGCCTGACTTCTTCCGGCTGCTACCAGCGCTGTCAAGTGGCAAGGCATTCCTTGGGATAGGTTTTTCAAGTTCAATCTGGAATAACTTTCCAGGCATCGGTCAAAATCTGCCCAATTTGGTCCAGTTTTGTTGTAGGACATGTAGGCCATTGATTCGGAGAGAAATGGCCTACCCACATATTGTCTATGTGGTTCAAATATGGCGATTTCTATGACCAAGGTTGCTGCTCATTCCCTTGGTTCTGTAAGTAAACTGCTATTAAAAGTGCTCTGTGTGAACCGGCAATCTCACCGTGCAACATAAAATTGTTCTTAAGTTGTCCCCTATCAAATGATAGCCAAGTGGTTCCCAGATTATTTCTTTATTTGATCTGGTTCAGGTTTTTGTCGATGACTATCATTGGTGTTTTGGCACCAATGTGGTATCCACTCCATATACTGATGCTGTTAATGACCTTAGTCACTTAAGACGCGGCACACGCTTCGTCGTTGGCCTCTTCTGGATGTCTGTACACTCTGTTTTGACTGTTGAGTGGTACAGGTGAAATCTGACCTCAATAAAGAAAGCCACGAGATTTCAGTGTTCAGCCTAGAAACAGTCAAGGTCTCCAATTCAATAGAGAAACATACAACGATGTTTTGCTGTTTATAGTGGGTTCCTCGGAGGTCGTCTGGTATTCTAACCTGCTAAAACCAGTTTGGTGTTCGCTAAGGGCATTGAAAAATGCGTTTTGGTGGCAATTTACCCCTCATTCTGAACAGACTGGGTGGCTTTTGTTTAGTTGCAACAGCATATCCCGAAAGACAATGGGTCCTGTACCCTGGTGGTAAGATTTCAATACATAGGGTGTGGCCTCTGTGTAGGTACATCAGTCTGGGCATTACTCTATAAAACTGTGCGGACCGTTTCGTTTGGCACAATTATCTGTCTGGCAATGCCTGTCTTTTTCGTGCCATTCTGCCACAGATTAACAAATTTGTAAAGCACTGCATAGCTCATTTTACACACTGCAAACCCGACCACTTGCATGCAAAATTTATAATTCTTCTATGCAGTAGTTGCCGACATATGGAGAGTTTTTTGACAGAACCATGCTTTGCCAAAACCGAGCCTTGACCTGCCCAAAGGAGCACTACCAAATTAAATCACTGCATATTACATAATGCAGCAGCGCAACAAACCTGGTGTTCAGTTAATTAGTAGCGACACACCTGACTACACACTTCTCCATTCACATATCTTATATGAGATCGGAGTTTGTGAAAAAAGAACGCATTTTCACCTAGGCATACCTTCGAAACTGAAATATTCCATATTAAATGTCAAGTCCAACACCCAATTTAATCCTGGTTTATGCATATGGAATTTACCAGTGATACATCTTCACAACATATTTAAGTCTCATGTCCTCTGTTAAGGATATACTTTATAGGTTAATTTTAGTAATGCATCAAAATTTTCTAGCCCAACTTTGGCCAAGCACATGGTTGGTTGTAAAATCAGTACTTGCCCAATGCTGGAAAGCCAACCATTAGCATGGCACCAAGGTTGACACAACGTATGGTTGCTCTTCAGCAGTAAGTTGCATACAGACGTTGGCCAAACATCAGCTAGCCAACATTGGCCAAATGGCATTTGCTCAACCATAGCCTTTGGCCCAACGTCATGCCAATGTTCAATTTCTAATATTTTGACAGCCAAGGTTGGCTCACTGCCATGTGCCCAACCAATCTTCATTGCTCTTCGTCATACTTCCGACATTGTTTAATTCTCTCTATTCCAAGCCTCCCCCATGGCGTCTCCTGCCACTTGTCAGCTGAGCCAGGTAAGACGCAGGGAGAATGATGCCGTTCTTACCCAGGAAGGGTATGAACGCCTTGAAATATGTTGGATTTTCCATCAGTACTTATTGACACTAAAATCATCCATAGATATGGGGTGCACGCAGTGTTAAATTACAAAAAGCAGAGGCACATTAATCCCACAATGTCATCAACAGCAATTGGGACCACAAATACACAATGAAACGTTTTTACTTACAATAATGATCTACCTTTTAACATTAAAACTTATGATTAATGGACATATAAAGCTGAACAAAGACACATTCCATGTCACATTCTACCAATGCTTATATGTTAAATGCATTACTTACAGCAACACAACTCTCTATAAATCATTGCTTGGTTTTATTTAAATTCTAAATTTTAAATGATATACCAGTATTTCCCCTACTCCCATGTTTTTAAATGCGCCCATTCAAGTCACAGTTCATTACATGATACTAAATTAAATCCTTAATGGCACAGTTTTCCGTTCTGAGAACCCCTAGAAATAAAACACTTAGACATCAAAGATTAAGAACACGCATGTTCCAATCCATTTTCAAGGAGTTGTACGAGTATCCTTTGTTCCCAGCAATCTCCTATATAGTTTATTGCTGTCTCCGCAATTACAGTGTAACTAAATACGAGGACAACGTCGCAATCATGCCTAGACAAACTCTAAGACCAAATTCTGCACCCTTGCCACTTTTGTAACTTAAAATCTTCAAGATATATATATCAAATTTAGAATACAATATTTTCCAGTAGTAATTCTTGTTTTACAATGTTTTTGATGTAAGGGTGAATTATTTTGCATTCACTTTTATAATTTAAAACATTCTTAGCAACTCGTCCTTGAGTTCAGTTGGCACAGGGGTAAGTTATCGTGTCATTTCTAGCACAATTGCTGGTAGCAACGCACAGCTACCAGTCACTCAAAGGTTTATTCGTGTGCGTCACAGAATGGTTCGTCTGCAGCCAGCAGCTCAAGAATGACTCTCTATAACCATTGGAATATCATATGTATTTTACCAGTAGGCCACTCTGATTAAAATTCATGGATGACATCATCTAGAGACCCTAAAACTAATACCAGTGGGCAAAAAAATGTTGCTCAAGTGAAAGAATGCACAAGCTGCTGGAGATTACGCAAATAAAGTAACAGAACGCACAGTATTTAACAAACAAGATATCGTAATTGGCGCTTAGGACACTAAAGAGTCAGTAGTCATCTGCTTTACCTCAGTGTATCAAACTGAATTTGCCCATCTTCTGTCCACTAAATCCGAACAAAGCAACCCAATCCCTCTCATTCCCGTCATTTATGAATAAAAAATGTGCATGGTGCCCTGGACAGGACGTCTTTGGAGCCGTCTCAGTGAAAGTACACACTTGACATTTAATATGGAATATTTTTTTCCAAATCATTTTTCATCATTTTTTTCCTGTTTAGCTGACTGATAAATTAAAATAAGGATTAAATTCGTGTTTTTATAACTTTTAATTATCTCTTTGATGTCACTGTGGCATCATTTCATTAATGGAATTCGCCAGAGGAGCAAACAAAAACACATTGCCTATTCTATGTCATACGACAACCATTAAAAGGGATATTTTGGACCTCCAGATTTTCCAAATTATTGTCTGTAAAAGAGTTAAACGCTCCACAAAGGACCCTCATGTCAGTGTCTAGTCACAGTAACGGTCGCTGTTACGCCTGACTTCTTCCGGCTGCTACCAGCGCTGTCAAGTGGCAAGGCATTCCTTGGGATAGGTTTTTCAAGTTTAATCTGGAATAACTTTCCAGACATCGGTCAAAATCTGTCCAATTTGGTCCAGTTTTGTTGTAGGACGTGTAGTCCATTGATTCAGAGAGAAATGGCCTACCCACATATTGTCTATGTGGTTCAAATATGGCGATTTTTATGACCAAGGTAGCTGCTCATTCCCTTGGTTCTGTAAGTAAACTGCTATTAAAAGTGCTCTGTGTGAACCGGCAATCTTACCGTGCAACATAAAATTGTTCTTTAGTTGTCCCCTATCAAATGTTAGCCAAGTGGTTCCCAGATTATTTCTTTATTTGATCTGGTTCAGGTTTTCGTCGATAACTACCATTGGTGTTTTGGCACCAATGTGGTATCCACTCCATATACTGACGCTGTTAATGACCTTAGTCACTTAAGACGCGGCACACGCTTCGTCGTTGGCCTCTTCTGGATGTCTGTAAACTCTGTTTTGACTGTTGAGTGGTACAGGTGAAATCTGACCTCAATAAAGAAAGCCACGAGATTTCAGTGTTCAGCCCAGAAACAGTCAAGGTCTCCAATTCAATAGAGAAACATACAACGATGTTTTGCTGTTTATAGTGGGTTCCTCGGAGGTCGTCTGGTATTCTAACCTGCTAAAACCAGTTTGGTGTTCGCTAAGGGCCTTGAAAAATGCGTTTTGGTGGCAATTTACTCCTCATTCTGAACAGACTGGCTGGTTTTTGTTTAGTTGCAACAGCATATCCCGAAAGACAGTGGGTCCTGTACCATGGTGGTAAGATTTCAATACATAGGGTGTGGCCTCTGTGTAGGTACATCAGTCTGGGCATTACTCTATAAAACTGTGCAGACCGTTTCGTTTGGCACAATTATCTGTCTGGCAATGCCTGTCTTTTTCGTGCCATTCTGCCACAGATTATCAAATTTGTAAAGCACTGCATAGCTCATTTTACACACTGCAAACACGACCACTTGCATGCAAAATTTATAATTCTTCTATGCAGTAGTTGCCGACATATGGAGAGTTTTTTGACAGAACCATGCTTTGCCAAAACCAAGCCTTGACCTGCCCAAAGGAGCACTACCAAATTAAGTCACTGCATATTACATAATGCAGCAGCGCAACAAACCTGGTGTTCAGTTAATTAGTAGCGACACACCTGACTACACACTTCTCCATTCACATATCTTATATGAGATCGGAGTTTGTGAAAAAAGAACGCATTTTCACCTTCGAAACTGAAATATTCCATATTAAATGTCAAGTCTGTACAAAACGCGCCCAAAACCCAATTTAATCCTGGTAATGCATTTGAAATTTACCAGTGATACATCTTCACAACATATTAAGTCTCATGTCCTCTGTTAAGGATATACTTTATAGGTTAATTTTAGTAATGCATCAAAATTTTTTGGCCCAACTTTGGCCAAGCACATGGTTGGTTGTAAAACCAGTACTTGCCCAATGTTGGAAAGCCAACCATTAGCATGGCACCAAGGTTGGCACAACGTATGGCTGCTCTTCAGCAGTAAGTTGTATACAGACGTTGGCCAAACATCAGCTAGCCAACCAGCCAACATTGGCCAAATGGCATTTGCTCAACCATAGCCTTTGGCCCATCGTCATGCCAATGTTCAATTTCTCATATTTTGACAGCCAAGGTTGGTTCACTGCCATGTGCCCAACCAATCTACATTGCTCTTCGTCATACTTCCGACATTGTTTAATTCTTTCTATTCCAATCATCTCCCATGGCGTCTCCTGCCACTTGTCAGCTGAGACAAGTAAGACGCAGGGAGAATGATGCCGTTCTTACCCAGGAAGGGTATGAACGCTTTGATATATGTTGGATTTTCCATCAGTACTTATTGACACTAAAATCATCCATAGATATGGGGTGCACGCAGTGTTAAATTACAAAAAGCAGAGGCACATTAATCCCACAATGTCATCAACATCAATTGGAACCACAAAAACACAATGAAACGTTTTTATTCACAATAATGATCTACTTTTTAACATTAAAACTTATGATTAATGGACATATAAAGCTGAACAAAGACATAATCCGTGTCACAGTGTACCAATGCTTATCGGCTGTTTCACAATCAGGGGTACATAATAGGGGTCACATTGAGAGAAAAATGAACTCTGATGCATTTGTTTAATTTTGTAACAGATAAAAAGAATAACATCTTATAACTATGATATCCACAATTTTAGAACACAATATTAATTACTTTTTGTGCTACGCTCAAATTAACAGAACGCCCCTTAGACAATGATCTGGGGGTACGGACACTACACATTCAAGTAACTGATGCTTTTGACTGAAATATTTTATTGTTTACCAGTTATTTTTGCCAGAATTCTAAAAAAAATCAAACTAAAGATATAACAGCAGTACTTTAACCAAAAGGATACAAGTACTGTTTTTTAGAGAAACACCACAGCACGTTTTTCAGTGGATGCTGGAGCTTGGTTGTGTGTCATTCAGTTTGACTTTCATTCACCAGACTTTAATTTAAACTTTACTTTCTGTTGCTTGACCTTTTTTATTTATTATTATTTTTTTTTTCAGTCTTGATTTCTGTTTTTGGAGTCTTTTATTCTTTTTCATCTCTCGTTAATTTGCACCTCTTGTTCTACTGTTTTCAGGATTGTTGGTTTTCTGCTTCTCTTTGACTCTCTGTCAGTATGCCCTAATTTATTCTCTTTACTTTAGACTTTCTTGCTGGGCCAGCCTAGGATGATTCTTCATTTTTTTGCTTCTCTGCTATGTTACGTGCATTCAACGTCTTCCTTACGTGCTTCAGCAATATTATCTCTACGGATATTAGTTCTTTGACGTCTTTCTTTCAAATTATTTTTTGCTGACAGTAAAATTTGCAGGATCCCTTTTTCTTTTCCTATTTGGCTTTTTGTTTATTGTCATCCATATTTGATACTTCATTCACTGAGAGAGTAATAAATGTACTGTTAATTATGCATGTATTGAAGTGTTCGTACCGCCTCAAAATACATCATATACATTAATCCATAGAATATTAATCCATATACAGTTTATTTTTTGCAATTAGCTATATTTTGCAATATATTCAAACCAATATTGTTCATTTTGAATGCAAAGTGTAGCATCTTTACTAATATTATTTCTTTGCAAAATCTCTTGCCTGACTCTAATTAATCAGTATCACTTTATCGAATATTTATTTATATACAATGTTTTTTCTAAACATCATAAGACATGAATGCATTTTATATAGTCTAAAACAATATTTTGTACCATATTTTGAAGTTTTATCATCATTGTTAAGTAGCCAGTTATCCATTGGTTAATGTATAACTTGGGGGTACGAACACTACAGTAGGGGTACGGACACTACATTTGGCACCAAATTCTTGCATATCTTTTCATAAAAAGGGGTTATGTGCTATTTTCTTCCTGCAAAATAAATGTCAGTGTAGACATTATAGAATAATAAAATCAGACAGAATATGCTGTGATTCCTAAATAAAACAGATAGGGGGTACGGACACTACAAAAAGTAGGAGACACCAAGGGGCTCATGATTATAAACACCATATCATTAATAATAATGGTTATATATGCACAGCTCCTTTATTATGTTTAAGTCATAACATGGTAAATTCATCTTATTATCATGTAGGTGATTTCAAAGTAATATTTGGCCTTATCAAATATGATTTTCATTGCATTAACAAAAATAAGTAAAATGTGTATCAAAGCCCGTTTCTGCAAAATGGTAAAAAATTTTTTTCTCAGAACATATCTTTGGAAGAACCTGCTAGAAGAGAAGACAGATGTTGTGGGAATTATATACCAATATCATATTCACCATAAATCATGACATAAAGAGCTAGTGCATCATCTTTATGACCTTAATTGCAAATGACCCACCGTAACAGCTAAAAATAGGTACTTTTTGAACACATGATTGGCTATATTTTTGTAAATTGTAATCCGGTTATTATAATTCTTTTTTTATTTTGCTCCTATGAACAGTGTCTTTGATATTAGTCTATCAGCAATCTCCAATCAGAAATTGTTAATTTATCAGACACTTTAACCACATTTAATCGTTCACCCTGATTGTGAAACAGCCGTTATATGTTAAGTGCATTACTTACAGCAACACAACTCTCTATAAATCATTGCTTGGTTTTATTTAAATTCTAAATTTTAAATGATATACCAGTAATTCCCCTACTACCATGTTTTTAAATGCACCCATTCAAGTCACAGTTCATTACATGATACTTAATTAAATCCTTAATGGCACAGTTTTCCGTTCTGAGATCCCCTAGAAATAAAACACTTAGACATCAAAGATTAAGAACACGCATGTTCCAATCCATTTTCAAGGAGTTGTACGAGTATCCTTTGTTCCCAGCAATCTCCTATATAGTTTATTGCTGTCTCCGCAATAATTTAAAGACACATGGCTTTGTATAATAAAATTTCTTAATATATTTCTGCCTAATCGTGTTGTAGTGAGGGCATTTTAAGGATAAAATGAAATTCATCCTCTACATCGTTTAAATTGCATAACAGATTCTTAATTTCTTATTTGTGTCTGTGTATCGGCCAGTCTCTACAGCTAGATTATGTGATGAAAGCCTAAATTTTGCGATAAATTCCTTATTTTTCTGTGAAATTGGCTTATGCAAGTAAAATTGCACTGTGAAATTATCAACAAGGTGTTGATACAGAAGCCCTTTACTCGCTGTGAATATTTCTCCTGTCAGTACTTGTCTAAATTGATCCTTCAATCTTTGTCCTATCAAGGACAGTATACAAACATCCATGTTTTCATAAAAAGTAAATGACAGACCCATTAATTCAAGGTCATTCCGTATACAATTTATCCACTCAAAATTATTGTTAAGGATATCTTTATAGCATGTTTGTATAATACAGTTTTTTGAAGAGCGGATTTTCAGCCAATATAGAAAAATTCTTAGTTTTCTACCTAAAATAAGTGGATATCGCCCGGTTTCATAATATACTAAGTTATTACTAGTGCTTCTTTTAACACCCAGCATTCTTTTAAAAAATCGGTATGCACCTTTCTTATATCCTTCGCCTTATTGAATCCCCATATTTCTGATGCATAATTTAAAATACTACCAACGTACGTATCAAATACTGCACACCTGGTGGGCACATTAAAGTGATGGTTTTTTAACATGCTGCTAATAGCAAATAATGCTTTTTTACCCTGTTCTGCTATATGTTTTTGGATTTGACAAAACTTACCATTCAAAGGTTTATTCGTGTGCGTGACAGAATGGTTCGTCTACAGCCTGCAGTTCAAGAATGACTCTCTTTAACCATTGGAGTATAATATGTATTTTAACAGTAGGCCACACTGATTTAATTTCATGGATGGCATCATCTAGAGACCCTAAAACTACAGACTTGAAATTTAATATGAATTGTTTTTTCCAAATCATTTTTCATTAGTTTTTTCCTATTTTGCTCACTGATAAATGAAAATAAGGATTAAAATAGTGTTTTAATAAATTTTAATTATATCTCTGTCACTGTGACATAATTTCATTAACTGAATTCGCCAGTGAAGCAAACAAAAATACATCAACTATTCTTTGTCATGCGACAACCATTAAAAACGATATTTTGGATCTCCATATTTTCCTTATTATCGTCTGTAAAAGAGTTAGACGCCTCACAAAGGAGCCTCACGTCAGTGTTTAGTCACAGTAACGGTCACTGTTATGCCCGACCTCTCCTGGCTGCTGCCAGGGCTCTCAAGCGGCAAGACAATTCTTGGGATAGGTTTTTTAGCATTCAATATGGAATAACATACCAGGCATCGGTCAAAACTTGTCCAATTTGGTCCAGTTTTGTTGTAGGACATGTAGGCCGTTGTTTTAGCGAGTAATGGCCTACCCACATGTTGTCTATGTGGTTCAAATATGGCGATTTGTGATGACCAAGGTAGCTGCTCATTCCCTTGGTTCTGTAAATTATCTGATATTACAAGTGCTCTGTGTGAACCGGCGATCTCACCATGGAACCTAAAATTGTTCCTAAGGTGCCCCCTGTCAAATGATAGTCAAATGGTTCCCATATTATTCCTTCATTTGATCTGGTTTTTTATCGATGACTACCATTGGTGTTTTGGCACCAATGTGGTATCCACTCCAAATACCGACGCTGTCAATGACCCTAGTCACTTTAGACGCGACAGACGCTTCGCCGTAGAACTTTTCTGGATGTCGTAAACTCTGTTTTGACTGAGCGGTACAGGTGAAATCTGACCTCATTAAAGAAAGCCACGCGGTTTCAGTGTTCTACCCAGAAACGGTAATGGTCCCAATTCATTAGAGTAACAGTCGACGATGTTTTGCTGTTTACTGTTGATTCCTCGGAGGTCGTCTTGTATTCTAACCTGCTAAGACCAGTTTGGTGTTCGCTAAAGGCCCTTAAAAACGTGTTTTGGTGGCATTTTACCCCTCATTCTGAACGGACTGGGTGGTTTTTGTTTAGTTGCAGCAGCATATCCCGAAAGACAGCGAGTCCTGTACCCTGGTGGTAAGATTTCGATACACTGGGCGAGACCTCAGTCTAGGTACATCAGTCTGGGCAATATTCCTCTATAAAACTGTGCGGACCGTTCCGTTTGGCGCAATAATCTGTCTGGCAATGTCTGTCTTTTTCGCTGCATTCTGCCACAGATTAACAATTCCACATCACCGTCTAGTGACGTAATAGGCTCCACATGAGAGATGCGCGCGCAGCTCAGCGTCATTCATTGCGCCGTTTCTCAGCGAAGCGTACGCGGATTTACAAGCTGCATGAAATTAATATTTCTGCAGTGTTTTGAGTTTTTTGCTGACATACTGTTAATACAGTGATGTGTGTTTTAATACACACTGATACATATTTATCGCAATAAATGCACGAAATCGTGCTAACTACTGTTTTCATGTGTTGGGATTAGCGTTTCAGACTGTTACAAGCACTGTTCTGTGGCTACATCTGCGCACATTGCTACTGCGCTTCAATTTATATGCGCACAAGTGTACTGCGCAATAAAAGTATATTAAGCGTGGTAAAAGTTTTATACAGTGACACCGATAAAAATGGCGGATAAAAATTCTGAAGGTAACAAGCAGCCCGAAAATTCGGGTTCAAAAACCAGTAAAGTTATCGTCAAAGAGAGTAGACCAAAACAAAAGACTGACAAGGAGATAAAAACACATGCGAAACGGGTTGTCAGTGCGTCTAAGGAGATTTCTAATGAGGAGGTGAAAGTGCCGACACCACGTGCTTCGGCTAGCACATCGAATGACACCTCCAATGGGGGGAATGTCGATCTTTTGGGTCAAATCTCCAAAAAATGGAGCAAATGCAAAAACAAATCAATGAAAACAGTAAACGTCCTTTAGAAGTCGACGAAGACGATTTGTTGGCTCTTAGCGATGAGGAGTCGCTTGATATGGATTTAGAAGTTGACAACCTACTGACTAATACTGAAATCCACAGTGAAACGGAAGGGAATATAATTCTTGAGAAGATTTCCCAAGAATTAATTGACGAAGAAGCAACATCTCCTAGTATGATGCCAGAATTGGCGGAGATTCTCAACAGAATAACGTCAAAAAGAATTTCGGATGAGAAAATTAAGGAAAAGTTGGAGAAGTTTCCACCTCCAGCGAACTTGAGTGGGCTGAAAGTGCCCAAAGTTAATACAGAGGTGTGGAATAAAATTCTACCTGCTACCAGAGGTAAAGATATTAGATTACAGAAAGCGCAGACCAGGGTGGTCAGAGCGCTCACACCTCTGGCCCAACTTGCGAATATGTTTCTGGAGGCTAAAAAAAAAAAAGGAGTCATTTGATATTCCAGCTGGTTTGTCTCTTGTATTAAATGCGTTTTCGTTTGTTGCCAATGGCAGCATTGAGATATCCCTTAGAAGGAGAGAACTGATAAAACCAGACTTGCACAGGGAGTACAGAGACGTTTGTTCACCGGACACCCCCATTACCGAATGGTTATTTGGCGATGATTTTGCCGGGGTTGTGAAAGGTATCAATGAAACCAACAAGGTAGCAACAAAAGTCGGAAGCCGTAAAGATTACTATGGGCGTAATCGCCCAGCATATAGGCCAAGAGGTTTTCAAAAGTACACGCCTTCAAAAAACGGCTACAGAAATTTCAAGAAATCAAGGCCAAATCACGCAGGCAAGCCCAAGCGGGATTAGAGAGAAAAAATGAAGCACCTAAAGAGGTCAGTATCAATTGGTCATCATATATTGATGCTTTAAAAGATAAATTGGCCACTGAGATAGCAAATTTTACTGCAGGTAATTTACAAAAGTGCAAAAAGTTTTGGCCAAATCTTACATCAGATAAGTATATACTGAATACTGTTTCATATGGTATCAATATTGAAATAGACCAATCAACACAACAGTCAAGAATTCCTCAGACTTATGCTTTCAATAAAGTAGAATCTGATATAATTTGTACTGAAATCCATCAACTTTTAGAGAAGAAAGTGATACGAAAGGTCAAACATTGTGCAGGTGAATTTATTTCCAATATTTTCTTAAGAGAGAAAAAAGATGGAAAGTACAGATTGATTTTAAATCTGAGGAAACTTAATGCTTCTGTTGTATATCATCATTTTAAGATGACCAGTTTGCAGTCAGCCATTAATCTTATGAAACCTCAGTGTTTTATGTCAACCATAGATTGGAAAGATGCTTATTATTGTCTGGCAGTTTGTGATGAACAAAAGAAACTGTTAAGATTTGAATTTGATGGGAACTTGTATGAATATCAGGTTTTACCAAATGGCTTGGCGAGTGGACCACGTGTTTTTACTAAAGTTACCAAACCAATTTTTTCCTATTTGAGGAAATTAGGTCACATGAATTGTCCATACATTGATGACAGTCTCTTAGTTGGAGAATCTTTGCAAGATTGCAGAGAGAATGTGATGCAAACAGTTAAAGTTTCTACTCAAGCAGGGTTTACTGTGCATCCAACTAAGTCTGTTTTAGAACCAACACAAAAGTTGGATTTTTTAGGCTTTACATTGGATTCTGTAAAAATGCGAGTGTCCTTAAACAAGAGACAAGCAGATAAAATATTTTCGGCATGTACCGATCTCTTACAGCAGGACTGTATAACTATACTACAATTGGCAAAAGTAGTAGGATTATTGGTAGCATCTTTTCCTGGTGTAGAATATGGGCCTCTTTTTTATAGGTCACTGGATATGAGAAAAAATCAAGCTTTGAAAGCTAGTAAAGGAGACTTTCAAGCAAAATTGCAGATTGCCAATGATGATGCCTTGAAACTAGACTTGACTTGGTGGATACAAAATATTCATTCAAGTTTTAAGTTGATTTCACATGGGAACCCTTCATTAGTTATTTATTCTGATGCATCAGAAAAAGGATGGGGGGGAGCATGCAGGGGCATCACATCAGGAGGAAACTGGTCAGCAGTTGAAAGTACTTTTCACATTAATCATCTTGAATTATTAGCTGCATGGTTTGCTCTAAAATGCTTTGCACGAGATGAAACAAATATTCACATTAAAATGTGTATAGATAATACAACTGCTTTGTCATATATTGCTCGAATGGGAGGGAAAATACCCTCACTAAATAATTTGGCCAGAAAAATTTGGTTATGGTGCAAGGGAAAAAATATATGGTTATCAGTTGCATATATTGAATCAGAAAATAATGTAGAAGCTGATAAAGAAAGCAGACTTGATCATGATAATCTTGAATGGAAGTTGCACCAAACAGTATTTAAAGATATAACTAAGCAGTTTTATCTACCAGAAACAGATCTGTTTGCTTCAAGGCTGAATAATCAACTACCTAAATATGTATCATGGAAACCTGATCCATTTGCTATGACAACAGATGCCTTGTCTATTGACTGGTCACAGATAAATGCTTATGCATTTCCACCTTTTTCTTTAATAGGAAAGATGTTAAGCAAGATAGAGTTTGATCAAGTGGATAGTATCATAGTGGTAGTGCCTTATTGGACAACTCAAGTATGGTTTTCAAAATTGAGCCATATGTTAATATCTTGTCCTTTTTTACTTCCCAGGAAGCAAGAATTGCTGTGGCACCCACACAAAAACATGGACAATCATCTTCCAAAGTTACAGCTAATGGCTTGTGTATTGTCAGGGAAAGTTTCGAAGACATGGCATTTTCGCCAACAGCTGTCAAATTGGTCATGTCCTCATGGAGAGATACAACTGTCAAGCAATACGAATCTTACATTTCCAGATGGATTCAATATTGTAGTGAGAGGAACATTAATACCCTGTCACCAAATGTAACTGATGTTGTAAATTTTCTAGCCCATTGCTTTGATATGGGACTTGGATATTCTGCTCTTAATACAGCAAGATCAGCACTTTCAACTTTTATTATGGTGGATAAGTGTCCAGCAGGTGCTCATCCTCATGTGGTTAGACTGATGAGAGGAGTTTTTACTTCTAGACCTGCATTACCAAGGAACAATGTGATATGGGACACAAGTTTGCTTTTGAATTACCTCAAAAAACTTTCACCTGTGAAAAAACTTAATCTTTTACAACTGAGCAAGAAAGCAGTGACATTGACCATTTTATTGACAGGTCAAAGAACGCAATCCTTGCATCTTATTGACATTCGTAACATCACAATTAATAAGTCTAAAGTCACATTTAGATTTGGTGATTTACTGAAGCAGTCAAGACCAGGTCACCACATTGGTGAAATAACAGTGACAGCATATGCACCAGATAGACGATTATGTTTATGTACTGTCTTAATGGAATACATGGACCGTGTCAAACATTTAAGAGGAAATATCACAAGATTGTTTTTAACATCTGTAAAGCCATTTAAGGCAGCAGCCAAATCTACCATATCTAGATGGATTAAGCAAACTATGAATATGGCTGGTATAGACATGGAGAAATTTACTCCACACAGCACACGTAGTGCAGCATCTTCACAATCAAAACTTGCTAAAGTGCCATTAGACACTATTTTGAAGACGGCAGGCTGGTCTAAAGATTGCACATTTGCTAAATATTACGATAAAGAAATAACTCAACAGGGCCAGTTTGCAGATGCGATTTTGTCTGGCACTGGTGCACATGTTTGACATGGACATTCAGATTTACAGGGAGATGTTTTATAAACTGTTTATTTTGATTTTACTTTTTTAGCTGCAACTTGTGCAGTTACAGTTGTTACCTGCAAATTGTGCAGATGAAGTTCTTTCGAGCATTTAAATATGCTGTTTATAACTGCAACTTGTGCAGTTAGAGTTGTTTCCTGCAAATTGTGCAGATGAATTTCTATTGTGCATCAAATATGCTGTTACAAGTTGTTTGATAAACAAGTTTATTGTTCTTTGCAGTTAATACATGTTGATTTAAACACATAGTGTTTGTGCCTTTATTTGCTGGTTTCAAAAAACCTTGTAAGGTGTTGTGTTTGGACCACACTTTGAACGTCTCATGTGGAGCCTATTACGTCACTAGACGGTGATGTGGAATTAGAGGGTTAAATGAACTTACCGTAGGTGAGTGATATTTGACCTGGATTCCACATCATCGTCGGTGACAGAATAGGGTTCACATCCCACCCTGGGATAGTTCCCTTCCCGTGAACCTTTCTGTCACTCTGTGGTCCACACTACAACTACTTTGAAATATGACGCTGAGCTGCGCGCGCATCTCTCATGTGAACCCTATTCTGTCACCGACGATGATGTGGAATCCAGGTCAAATATCACTCACCTACGGTAAGTTCATTTAACCCTCTAATTCTGTAATACACTGCTTGGCTCATTTAACGCTCTGCAAAACCGTCGTCTTGTATGCAAAATTTTAAATTCTTCTATGCAGTAGTTGCCGATATATGGATACTTTTTTGACAGAACCAAGTTAAGGAATACACTGTACACAAGCTGCTGGAAATTCCGCAAATAAAGTAACAGTTTTTTTAGCAATGGAACTTAATCCATTTGCTTAACCCTTATACATGTAGAATTTACCAAAGATATGCAATCATATCGTATCTGCACAACATATTTAAGGCTCATGTCCTCTGTTAATATACTTTATTATTTGATTTTACCTATAATGCATCAATATTTTACTGTTCCTACATAGCAGGACGGCACTGGCCTAACACTGGCCCAGCTCATGTTTATATGCTAACGGAATGTTCTTGTTGGCATACCAAAATTGGCCTGATATTGGCCGAAGGTTGAAAGGTCAACGGCAACATACAAGTATGGGTCCAACGTTGGCGCAACGTTGGAAATCCAACGCGAACCAAATGCCAACCATACCAACAATGGGCCAGCGATTTATTATTATTTTTATTATTATTATTATTATTTTTAATTTATTATTTTATTTTTTATTTATACATGTATATTCATTTATTTATTTTTGCTATCTGCGTTGTAGCTTTTGTCTCCAATATGTCGACCATTCACGAGCCGACTTATAAATAACGATTTGTTTTATTATTCCCCTTCTTGGTCACGTCTGAAATTGGACAATGTTTTGCCAATTTTTTTATAAGTTTATTTCTGTCATACCAACAAATACAGCATAAGAATACATATGTATATATACACACATACTAAAGCATGCGCACCCGTCTACGTACATGTGCACACACACACATACACACACACATACACTTGTACTTAACTGTAAAGCTATTCGTTGTAGTTTATAGCGGTCAACAACTGTATTGATATTTTAATAAGTATATAAAGGCTAACAGTGATAAATCACTTACTTTATAATATCGTTATTAACATAGTAGCTTGCAGAAGTATATATACTTAACATGTGTAAAGGCAGATTATTTAGAATAAAATATTCATAGCAGAAATGATTACGTTGTTTATACCAGATAAGTGTTTGTTCTAAGCACCCAAAAGAAACTGTTTCAGTTTTATCTATAACAAGGCAGCAAAGCTGTCAAATGTACGGACCAAAAAAAAACAGAAAATAAAGATGCAAAATAGGTCATTTTGTCAATTTTGAAGCAATAATAAATAATGCTTATAATAGCACTGTCAGTCAACACTGAATTTTAATCATGCACAACAGGTAACATGGTCAATAACAGGAGCGGACCCAGAGATATTTTCTGACAGTATTCCAAAGTATCTATGTTGATCCATCCTCCATTTTGATGGTCTTCCAACAGAAAAATATTATATTTATAATTTATATTGACAGATACCAGTCAATATAAATTTAATAACCTGACCGTCTTCCGAGGGAACCAGAAGATGGTCTCAATCCACCCCTTCAATAAGATTACAGTTTCAGGACCATGAGAGTTCAAATTCACATGATGAAAGTCTCAATATTTGAAAAATGATGACAGTGCATAAAATAATATTACATAATGTTTAAAGACATAAAAAACAATACAACTGCTTATGTGGAAATACAGAAAATGTGCAGAGCCTCAGGCAGATGAGAATTAAAAGTCACAAATGCCAGTGTTTGAGAAAAAATTAAAAAGGACAACATAACAAAACTAGAAAAGCACTCCGAGAGCACAGACCTCTGCCAAGGCAGCAATTATTGATTATTATTGATTGATTATTGATCTGGACCACCACCAAAAAAATTGTCCTCCTTGGCCCACTTCTGACAGTTCCTGAAAATTTCATCAAAATCGGTCCATAACTTTTTGGGTTATGTTGATGACAGACAAACAGGGGTGAAAACATAACCTCCTTGGCAGAGGTAAATATAATTCCAATGAAGCTGCTATTCAAACTTTTAATCTTTGAGTTTGATATATATATATATATATATATATATATATATATATATATATATATATATATATATATATATATTAAAAACTTATTTGCAGTATTAAACAAAATTTACTTGCATAATTATCACTGCTTCCTTATTATTAATGTAGCAGAGATCTTAATCTTTGGGAGTTTACAGGGAAATATCAACAAGTGTGCTTTATGTAATCTCATTTAATGGCCTATCAATTAGGCAAATGACTAAACTCTGAACTCAGCTAAGTGATACCCAAGGGAAATTTTCAGACTGATCCTCTCAAGGGTCTTTCAGGCCCTTAAGTCACATCTTAAGAAAAGCACAAAACAATAATGCACAAAATAGGAGACTACCAATACTGATGCAATAATACATTATGTATAACTGCACAGTTGACATCAAATTTTAATTATGCACAACAGGTAACACCGACAAAAGTAAAAGCATAAGGCTTCAGGCCCATCAGAGTTCAAGTTTATACTTAGAAAGTGCCAGAAAAATGAAAATTTCACACAAAATTGCATAAATTCAATAATAAATGATAACCCAATTGACCTGGCTTTCTAATTTGAACTGCATGCCAATCCTAAAAATCATACTTGTAAGTTAAAAATAATAATAAGTAACACAGTTTTTTTTTTCATAATGTTTGCAGTAGCAGTGCAAAAAGATTTTTGTCAATTTTGATATAACATTACATAATAAATTAATAATAAATAAATAGAATAATTATCACCAATTTTTGATTATTGACTATAAATAGCATGGACATGTAGAAAATTTGATTACCATTTGGCTTCATGTCCATGGGAGCTCCCACAGTGAATATGCCAAAAAGATAATAATGAATATTTCACTAAAACGTATAACTTCCAGAAAAAGAAGCCAATTAGACTGCTTTTCCAACTCAGGCTGCATTTTAGTCCTGTGTTTCTTTTTTGAAAGTTTGACAGTCTAAGTAACACGGTTTTCCCATAATGGTCATCATGGCAGCAGCACCAAAAATTGTGTTTTCTTCTATTTTGATGCAACATTACATAATATTTAACAGCATAATGACCATCAATTTTAAATAATAAAATATATGTATCATGGATTTTCAGAAAATGTGATTAGCATGGGTCTTCAAGCCCTTGGAGGTCCTAAGTCACACCTTGAAAATGCCAATATGTGAAAAATTAAATTTTCACAAAAAACTGTTTAATTGCCAGAAAAATTTACCAAACAGACTGCATTGCCTACTGAAGCTGTATTTTAGTCCCATGTTACTTTCCTGTAAGTTTGAGAACAGTAAGTGACATGATTTTCCTTAAATGGTCATCATGGGAGCAGGGCCCAAAAAAGGGGTTTCTTCAAATTTTGATGCAATATTACATAATTTTTAACAGCATATGACCATCAATTTTTAATAATAAAATATTAGTATCATGGATATTAAGAAAATGTGACTAGCAAAGGTCTTCAGGCCCAGGGAACTTCAAAGTCACATCTTGAAAATGCCAAAATGTAAACAAGACAGCACTTTTCTGAAATGGGTTTATTTACATTTTTAACATAAAACAAAATAAACAGTTTACTGCCATTTTTATATGACCAACTAAGAAAATTGATGAGATGGGGAAAATATCAATAGAACAATGTTAAATGTCCAATTTCCTCCATTCTGAGATTCTGAACATAGTGGATGATTGAATCTGACAAACTGCAATGATATGTGTTTATTTACATTTTTGACACTTTATTACACAATACACAATGACAAGTTTACCATCATTTTTACATAATCAACTAACAATGTTGTAAAGATGCAGGAAATTTCAAACAAACACTTTTACGTGTCTTATTAGTTCAATAATGAGACTATTAACATGCCTAAGAATTGAATCTGAGGAAATGTGAAAAAAAAGCATAACTTCTAAAATAATGGCCTGATTATGCCGATTTTCAAACTCAACCTGCGTTTTAGTAAGATTGACCACTCCTGTGAGTACAATGACAATTGGCCCATCCGTTTTTCTTATATTGTGTTATCAGTGTTGCATATATGCTGAAAAAATGAAAAAACAGCATAACTTCCATAAAAAAGGCTCGATCATGCTGATTTTCGAACTTGACCTGCCTATTATGAATATTCATCAGTTCTGTAAGTTTCAACCAAAAAAGTAGAGTAGTTTTTCACTTAACGTGTTATCAGGGTTGCATATATGCTGGAAAAAAATGAAAAAACAGCATAACTTCCATAAAAATGGCCTCATCACGCTGATTTTCGAACTTGACCTGCCTATTATGAATATTCATCAGATCTGTAAGTTTGAAGCAAAAGGTAAAACAGTTTTTCACTTATTGTGTTATCGGTGCTGCATACAGGGTTGCTACTTAAAATGGAATATTATTTATCATTGTTATTTTTGAGTGCTGATTAAAATTGTTTTGGCTTGAGTCATTAAAAAAGTATGTCACTGAGTGATTATAACATCCAGTCTTCTGTTGTGAGATATTTTGTTCAATAATATTAAATCTGACATAAGATGCCATTCAAAAGAAAGGAACACCCCAAGAAAACCATATCAACAGTCTGATGTCAGTATAAACTTTAAGATTAGATATTAAAGAAAATGATAGCCTCCGGACAGTGATATGTTACACAGTCAAAGAACTCACTACAGTAAATCATGAAAAGTCAGTAATTTCGGGTATGACCTCCAGCAGCCGCTTGCAGCGCCCTCATCCTACATGGCATACCCTGTGACATGTTTTTTAGGGTTTGGCTGGGGATATCATTCCACGCAGTGATATTTGCCTGTCGCAGTTCATCACTATTTACCGGTCGAGGACCATAGCTATTAATTCTGTGAGTTACTTCCGCCCACAGATTTTCAATTGGGTTAATATCTGGAGAGTTTGCAGGCCAGGGCAGTTGCTGAACCCATTGGTTTTGAAGAAAAACAGTGATTCTGCGGCCTTGATGTGGGGTTGCGCAGTCGTCTTGGTACGCAAAGTTGTTCCTGAAGATGACTCTTACCAATCGAATCATTGTATGCTGTAGAATGTTTCTGTAGGAATCCTGGATGAGGTTGCCTCCTAGAAAAACCAACTGGTTCTGGGCACCGACATGAAATGCTCCCCAAACAGAGACGTTACCATCCCCTGCTTGCACCCTAGGCAGTACACAATCATCGTTTTATGCCCCTCGTACACGTCGGTGGACACGGATTCGACGATCAACCCTAAAAAATCCATATATGGCCTCATCACTGAAAACGACGTGATTCCAGTGTTTTGGCTGCAAACGCACGTGGTCCCCAGCCCATTGCAGACGTCGCTGTATATGACCTGCTGTTAACAGTGGTTTCCCTACTGGCCTTTGTGCAAAATAACCGGCTTGCAGTAATCTCTTGTTCACGAGGGACCTTGAAACGGGCGTTTGAATGATATTCTGCCTCTCTTTTCTGAGGACACTGGTTGTCTTTGTACGACCAGCACGGCGTCCTTTAAGGAGAAGGCGATCCTGTCTTCTTGGTGTGATACGCGGACACCCTGGTCGAGGTATTGGAGTAGGTGCCCCTGTTGCAGCAATTCTTTGGAGGACTTCACAAACGGTTCCTGATAAATGTTGAATTACCTGACAATGGCTGTCCCTTTTCTGGCCATTTTCTCTCAGAGCAAGAATCCCATAGTAAGCTGCGTTGCTTAGCTGTCGAACCATATCTTCACTAATGTACCTGTCAAGTTTCAGAGCGTTTTTAAACAAGGGCAGAAATTGCCGAAAAGACCACCCCTCACATTTCTGACCACAGAACATGCAACTGCATGCATCAATTGTTTCGAGAGTTGTGTGGTAATTAGGTAACACCCCTGGCTACATATGGAGTGACACCTCAGCTTTGGATTAAAAGTAGTTAGAGAGAAATTAAATATTTTGTAGAAAAATTACTCGCCAAAAAATAATATTCCATATTAAGTGGTAACCCTGTATATGCTGAAAAAAGTGAAAAAACAGCATAAATTCCCTAAAAGTGACCCGATCATGCTGATTTTCGAACCTGACCTGCGTATTATGAATATTCATCAGTTCTGTAAGTTTCAAACCAAAAGAATAAACAATTTTCCACTTATCGTGTTATCGGTAAAAGTGCACGGCGACGACGGCGACGGCGACGACAGACGCAGATGATGGCTATATGTACAGACACATCTGTGTCTGTACATAAAAAGCATGTATGAGTGTAGTACATATTCGTACTCCATCACGTGATTGGTTGTTGAGACGATAGAAATGTGAGTACATATATTCGTATACTTGTATATCAAACTGTCAGATTTAACTACAAATAGGATGCATATACTCATAACAATGATCGAGTAAGCATATATTAATACATTGCTAAGGTTCATGCCCAGTAGGCCTACCACATACCGGTTGTATACCGGATATCGAGCGTATCTATAAACAAACATAGGAGCATCTACTTTCACAAGGCGTATAATATAGCAATACATAGGCCTCACCACAAATGATGTCTTGATTATGCAATGAGTACATAGAAAGAAAAACATATTGAATATAGTTGTAGAGTTATCAGGTGAGAGGGTTTTCTATCAAGGCTTTGATACTATTATTTATTGATAATTTGAGCTTTTTTGTCGGTTTGCAAGAAAGTAGAGTAGGCCTACAGGTCAATGTTGCGGAAAGTCTTGATATATGAGCGGGCATTATTCCAATTAGGTATCTCAGGTTTAGCTCTGCATATAGTTATAAATTTCTTAATGAGCAATACGACGATATGAAGACCCGGTAGCCTGTTATCAATGGCACCCAAAACTAACATTTCTATTTTTCTCTCAAGCCGTAACTCGTAATTTTGTTGAATACTCTGCAGCAGACATGTCCATATGTTCTTGACATAAACATATTCCCATAATAAATGTTTTAATATTTCGGCCTCAATTTGACAGAAGGTGCACATCTGTGACTCACTCAACTTCATTTTTTTCCAACCGATAATTAGTAAAATAGATACCATGATTGATCTTGAACTGTAATGTTTGTAAGCTCGCATCTTGAGTATACAAAAGGTGCAGTGTAAATCAGAGTCCACGTCTCTTCTCCGAGTAAGGCCCCGATTCTTGTTTCCCAGTACCCGTTAGCCCAATTTAAGATTTTTTTTTTTTTTTTTTTTTTTTTTTTTTTTTTTTTTGTTATCATTCAAAACCCCGTCCCCATACTCTTTTATGACCGAGCGCCAATCTCTTGGAATTGACTTTTTCAGCCCCAGATATTGAAGAAAGCTGAAGTTAGCGCTTTATTTTGGGTTTAATTCTTCTAATGTGCAAAGTTCCCCCTCAGCGTTCACAATTTCAGAAATAAAGCTTTGCCAATTTTGATACACTGTTATATAATTAACATAATCACTCTAACCCTCTTACATTATGCGCTACAGGTAACAAGGACACTGGAATAGCTAGCAAGTGATTCAGTTCAACGGGACATAAAAGCCACTGAAAATGCTAATGTGTGAAAAATGAAGATTCAAATAATAATAATAATAAAATAAAATAAAAAAATAAATATAATGATAATTACCGTAAATGTAAACCGATCGTGCAGATTTTTAAAGCAACCTACTAAACAAACACAGTTAATTTAAAGTAAAACTAAATGCGGTTTGGAAGTTATGGGCGAACGAACCAAAATTCTGAAAAAAAAAAAAAAAAACTAAATAAATGAAACAGAATAATTGCTTTCCCAGCAAACACGTCACGCATGGATCACGTGGTTAGCACATTGCTACCATATTATAACGTCATAGTCACGGATTAACCACGCAGTACCGACGGGACGTGTTTGCTGGGTTAAATCAAGACCAATCATACCTATTTTCGAAAGAAACCTGCCCCTTTCCAAAAACAATGTCACTCAGTAAATTTAATGTAAAACAAAAATAATGATTGGCAGTTATGGGGCGAACGTCATGTGTCGGACAGCGACGGCGCGCCGGCGACAGAGCGAACAGACAGACCAATGAGAATATATTCAAAAATATACCAAAAATGAGTACATCATCGCCGTCTGCTTTTATCAACGTCTTCTCCAGCACAATGGGATAAAATTAGTGGACACCGTCACAATCATGTTGAGACAGAATCTAAAAGGCGAATACTGTAGACTGGGCACTGTTATAACCTTGTTATAACTGAAATTCTGTAAATAAATTTGTAAAAACTTTAACAATTTACTTATAGAAATATTTCCAGGTTAAAGTTACAGTTACAATAATGTTTGATTCATTGTGTGTATTGTTTTGCCTTCTATTTGATGTTAACATTCTAAGCTTCTCGCCCGAGAGATCAGTTGGCTTAGGTGTCATTATATACAAACTTTCATAAACGCTGCCTCTTTCTTTCTATTTCACGACAAGATGCATTTACTGCCCGTCTTTCCAACCCCCAAAAATGATTTTTTGTACCTGCCTAGGTGCTAATTTATTCTAATTTATAACATAAAAAACATGAAATTTTATTAGCCGCAGTTCCTGAAATTGTTTCAATAGTTGCCATCTTTAAAAAAGGGTCTTAGTGAATTATTGTATAGTTTATAAATAGATTTATAGAAAAAAATCTTTGATATGTTGAAAAGATTGCACAACGTCCCCTTCTTATTTCTATTACTCAAAGTTTAAGGACATTAACAAACACTGTATAAATAACATGTCATCACAACCAATGCCTCATTAAGTCGTCGAGGGAGAGGAATAAAGAGTTCAAGAATAATAATTATGAAATAAAATAGACAAGACATTGATATAAAGGTTGACAGACGAATAAATTCCACACAAATATTACCGCCATTCCGTTAAGTTTTCAGCAATATAACAATCAGGAGCTTTCGATATGTTTGTGTGTGTGGGTGGGGGGGGGGGGGGGGCGAACTTTAACAAAAAATTTTAGCGGAGTCATTAAACTGCCTTGATTCTGATTTATTATTTTAAAAAATCAAATATGTTACATCAAAGACGTCTGTCTTTAAACCTTGAGTAGAATATTAAGTACCACCGCCATCACGTGGCGCGCCCAGCCCGTTTATGTGGTGGTTACAGCAATAAAACATTTCCGTAAAAATAATTCGAAACCAGAAATATATTTTGGCTTAACATGTATAAAGTCTAGATATGATCTGAGTCAACAAGAGAAGAAAAGAAAAAAATGGATACATTTATTGAGCAAATAAAACTATGATATAGGCCTATTTATAAAACACGTGTTATTATAATTTAAAGTCATTCACAAATATATGTAACTTGTTTCAGTGTTATTGTTTTGGTTTCTTTCGACGATGAATATGCCAGTGTTATAAAATTAATCACAATGAATTTTTTCATTGCAAAATTTTGCATTTTTTCTTTTCAAAATAGGCCCTAAACTTATCACCATTTCATTAAAAAAAATGTCGACCACTCGCGAGCCGACATGTTGAATTCAATGTTTTCTCTTATTTCCATATTTCTTGGCCACGCTTGCAGTTGGATTCGTTGGAAATAAGTACATCCGGTAAAAAAGTTTCGAGCTAAATTCAAGATTACCTGTTATGTCACTCCTGAGAAATTATTTGAAAAATGAGCACATCAGCGCCGCCTGCCGTTTACCACCGTCTTCTCAAGCACAATGTGATAAAATTAGTGGACACCGTCACAATCATGTTGAGACAGAATCTAAGGCCGTTTTAGTAGACCTACTGCTGTAAACAAACCTTTTCCGTCTATATATTGTAACGAACTAAAGCAATTTTTGTAAGGAGGTATTTCTAAATGTTTTTACTTTCACATGTTTCAGTGTTTTATTATTTTTTACAAAACTGGTGAGATCTGGTTTTTCCTTCACTTTAATATTAACATTCTGAGCAGATAAACTTTTATTAATTCTTCACCGACTTTGAGTTTTTCCTGTCTTTTGTGAAATGGGAGAATAGTCGTTTTTTTTTTTTTTTTTTTTAGGGTTGTAGCAGGTTTATCATTAATAACCATATTTACAAGGTGATAGCCGAGCGACCAGTTTGCACATGCTCAGAGGCTATGTTATATTTCGTACTCCCCAACAACGAGAGCAGCAGTCATTTGTAAACAACATGGTGGCAGTGAAGCCCGGCTGAAGATTATGGCGAGGTTTATTTATAAGATTACTTAGTAGCTAAGGAGAAAGACCATATAGTACCATTCTCTTGGTAAAGGTCAGTAGAACAAAATCTCTTCAATAACTTTTTTCATCCAATTTAGTTAAACTGCCCCCACATGTTCATTACTCCGAATAAGCAAACCCTATCCGCCAAATATACTGCACCGAACTAACAAGATACAGCGAGAATCTTTAGCAAATTCCGTTTACATAACATTAGACTCGTTTTCTTGAGTTTTTTTGTTTTAAATAACGGTTGATTTAGCTCGAAGAGGTCATATATATTACTAATAGATCCACACATTTTCAAAGCACACTTCTTATTTCAGCAAATTAACTTGTCACACTTTTCATTCATATATATATGCAAACCATGCACATGTAGTAAAGAAGAACAAATATTGTATGAGGCTACCGTGAATTCCCTGTATGGCACATAAACTAGTTTCTTATACAGATTAAACAAAGTCGATATGCCAAAAGAAAAACCAAGTCACTCAGTCAACCAAAAAATAGTTGAAAACTGCATCTTCTTCAAATTTCTGATCCAAAACTGGACCTATTTATCCATCCCTCCAGTTCCTAAAGGTGCATGTAATGACATGATTATATGTATGGTACATAACTGATGCACACGTAATATTAGCATTAATATTTTTAAATAGGTGGTAGAAGGGAATGAGGGCCATATGTGTATATATCACAGTGTTATACTATTTGAAAATGTATATATGGAATTTGGCCATGTTCATGGGCAAAGATTTGAAATCATATGTTACCAGTGTTAGAAATTAAGGCTGGACCGTCTGCCCGGGGCTGACAACTTTCAGAACAGGCTGAGAAGTTTTTCCACCCGGCAGACATTCAGTCCAGCTACTTTTCAAGATGGCTGGACTTTCGGTCCAGCAACTAATTTTCCTAAGAAGCAAACACTGTATGTAACTGTAAAAAATGTGTTGAATAAACTGTGTCTTCAATCCAGTTCATTCCCCCAACATGGTAAATCATCCCCAGGAGACTGCTGTACCTGGTGTTACATGAAACTTCTGGCAAAGAGATCATTTACTGCATCTTCATCTGCTACATCACCGCCATCCTCGTTTAAAAGACAGTCATGCTTTCACAAGGTAGAGAGCCCCTAAAATTAATACCTGGCAACCTGCTGCCATGTCTGTTGGAATCAGTTTTTTGTAAAATCTGCTTCCTAGCAAGTGTTCATGACTAGATCAGGCAATTAATATATTTTCTTTGCCAAATTTCTTGGTTGTTTTGTATCTAGGTATGTACATTTGTACTAGTATGACAGCATCATTAAATGTGTGTGTATAGATATTATTCCACATTAGACATGATTTGCAGTTTATAATTCAAAAACTCTGCAACAAATTAACTTCAAGCTAATTTCAAGCTAATTTTTTCAACCTTGGTGAGCACAAACACAAACACGTAATTATAGCATTACTGATTATATTTAAGTCTTCACCCCCCCACCCCCACCCCCCCACCCACCCCCACCCCCACCCCCCGCTAGATTGGCCAATGTATATATATGAAAATGCATAGAGCATTGGTGTAGTTCACAAATGAAATATGTGTAGGTGCAGAATTGTTTGTAAATAATAACTTCTGCTGACTCATAACAATACATCATAATATTTAGGATAAGGAGTCGTATTGAATATATGATATATAGTTTTTGTCCCTAAGGCCGTAACATTTAATATGTACAGGCAACAATTTGCTACATTGTTAAAGTAATAAATTATAAGGACAATTTATTAGTGGAGTTTTGTAATATAAGTGGCCTTTTTGGTGAGTCTCGAACAACCAATATTCTTTGTTGCCTGTTTTTTATATGAGTGGGATTATGAATGTTTGTAGTAATCTGGGATTGAGGAGACAAAGTTTATGCTTCATATTTAAAGAATGGTGAAGAATAATAAATGTTATGTGGAGAACACATTCAGCAATTAGAAGTTGAGCATTAATATATTTTATTTGCTTATGTCTTATCCTTCTTTTAGATGCAAACAAATAAAATGACAACTATCTCTTACTAAATAATTTGTTTTAGATAAGAATTAATCAGGGCTTGTTAACAGCAACTAAAATAAATTTACTTTAAAACATTGATATATACATATAGCCACAGGATAGAAATGCCCCTGCATTGTTTACTAAATTAACCCCATTTTACTGCATCTTTAATTCTCATAGACAATCAAACATTTGAATGTTTTGCAAACTTTTTCTGTTACTTCATAGATTTATAATGAATATTAATTACTTCTTAATAGATAGAATAGCTTTTCCATTATTACTGTTGAAAATGTGAAACTTCTCTGTATGATGCATATGAATATTAACAGTTCAACCACTGTAGTCAAAACTTAAATAGATATAAATGTTTTTTTTCCTCCCTCACTCTCATAATCATTATCTATGATTGTCCTATTTTTGTTTTATAGTTAATACCATTATAGCCATTAGAGTCACTACGACAACCATATAATATCCTAAACAAATAACTCTATTGTTATACCCATTGGTCACTTTATAGCTGACCAGTTGCTATTGACTTTCCAAAGATGCCACACATTAACTTCATCTTCATTTTCACTTGTATTTAGAATGGCTATACCCCTTCACAATGGAATGACGTTAGCTGCAGATTGATTTGACTTCATGTGTCAATACGCATGAGGGGAAGACCTTGACAACCGTTCAGTGATGTTTATTGATAGCATTCAAACCTTTGGGAAAATATTGGCCTTGATATATACATCACAATAGGTTTTTGGTTACGCTCAAGTTGAGGCTTGTGTTATTCATGTTCCAGGGTTCTGTTAATTTTAAATTGATGTTATTATGGAGAAGTGATTTTTGGTATGGCTCCTATTGATTTATCCATGTTCTTGGCCTATAGATACACACATGTGCTCCTGACCTGCTTAGTTAGACTTTGCACAAGGCCCTGTGTCAGGATTACACAGTTGTGAAAAAAGAGGCTAAGCACACAAAAGCAGCAAATACTTAAACTAGGCAAAGGCCAGGTAAATGTTTGGTACGGTGTACAGTACAGTCTGTTATGCTGAATAACTGGAGTTGTTCAAAAATCAATTTTTAATTCTCTGTTTATTGTTTTATTTTTAACTTTAAATGTGTTTATTTCCACCATTGTTTACCCCTTCGAAAATGGTTGGAAAAAATCATAATGCAAAAGCTGAATGACAAAAATTGAATTGAAACTTAGAAATGTATTGCTGTTGCCTGCAGAAGTCATTAGATACTGAGCATTCCTAACAGAGATATACCTACAGGGTTTTACTCTTAGCACATGCACTTCAATAAGTAGACAGTTTTGCAAAACTTTATATCTTTGGTTTTTTGCAGAAAAGGCATCTGTTTTACTTAGTAGATGAGGAATATGAATTGCTGAGTCACATCTTGTCCATTCAAATTACTACAGTTCACAGTGCTCTGGGGCAGAGACAACATGGGCAGTGCCTGCAGTACAGCTGACACCATCACACCAGAGGAGAAGAGAAAGCAACCAATTGAGTAAGACTTCTTTTCCTCACTGTATAATAATAAGTTGAACTTTACAAAACAAGTGACATGTTGAGATTCATTAACTGGTTAATTATGATTACTATGTGAATATTTGTTTTCCTTTTTTAACAATGTTCAAGTTGTTTGGTGTGATGTTGTAGAATTGCATTTTAAAGTGGTATGACTAGATTTGTGTATAAGTAATCCAGTTGATATTCTTTTATGTATCTTCAAATGTGTTAACTGATATTTGTAGTAAATTCCTTTAGAGTCATGATCAGAATGGGGTGGGGGGTGGAGGGGTATTGAAGCAAGAAGCTGCCAGTCTTAAGTTTGGAAGGTGAGACAACTAAGAATAAAAGCAAGCTTAAAAGCAGATCTAGAGATATTAAAGCCTGCACCTTAAGTTTTGTGTCTTTTTGTTTATCTCCAGTGTAATTCCTTTAGTATTTGTTTTGCCTTATTTGAACCAGTTAATCTGTGAACTAGATTTTAAGAATATTGATCTTAGCCTTTATAACCTATCATTCAGTAGCTTTCATGCACTCAATGCTTTCAAAGTGGACAGTAAATCTGTAAAAGTAAAAGAAAAAAAAATAATAAAATGAACCTCATTTCCAATTTTATTCCAACAGGAAGAGGTTGACTGTCATTGTTTGTCTCAGGTGGAAACCATGACTTTGCAGATTTTTTGTATAAACTTTTTTTAAAGCTGATGTCATAAGGGCCCACATGCTTTCCAAAAAGTAAGCCAAGTTTCTATTGCGCTGATGATTTAAGATAGACATAAAAGCAGTCAGTTATCTGAGTTTGGAATACACAACTGACGCTGTAGGTTTGCTTACACTCTGAAATCACAAGGTCAGCACAGATATCTGGGTTAAGGTATAGCATCCAAAATATCCTCATTGCCTCAGCGCTAGAACTCTGGGACAGTCATGTAAGTAACCTGTACACAACATCATCCAAGCATCACAGTTTAATAGATTGTTTAAGCCTAAGACATGTCTGACTAGGGACTAGGTTCAGTGCACTGAGATGGGTTTAGTTCTCTTCATCCGTTCCTTCTTCTTATGCACCTTCAGCCTTAATACATAGCACTTGGTGTCCTTTTCAGAACATTTTGAACGTAATCTTGATAAGTTTTGATAGTATTTGAGTATCGTGCTATTTTCATTAATTTTAGGTCCAAGGAAAATAAGTCAACAATTTCCAATGGCAGTGCAGCAAAAGGTGGAATCTCCTCTGAAGACAACTCAAAATCTGACAAATCAAGTGGACCAACGAGAGTGAAACATGTTTGTATTCCTGATGATCGAAAGTTGCCAGCAATAGAAAAATTGGAAGACGGGATTCGTCCACTGATCTATGGGATTTTACAAACAGAAAATGGACAGAAAATCAAAGTACTGAAAAGGCACATTCGGATTTATCATAGTGCTTGTCTAACAGGTAAGATATAGACACGTTTATATAATATATGGAGAGAGAGAGAGCCTGAAAATTTGTTCCAAGATCTTTCAACCCTACTGGGCCTCTTCAGAGTTTATTTGGTTATGGATGTGATTATGACATCATAGTTGTGAGTTGTCACGTCATAGTTGTGACGTCACAACCACATTTGGATAAGCTATCAGATGAATTGTTGAATACAAGTATACAAGTGCACTATATCACATTTAATTTTGACTCAGATATTTTAACAAATTTTCTTCTGATAGAAGGAGAACATTTTTAATTTTTAGGTGTCCATTTTATGGAATATGTCTCAGATATTTTAGTCCAATTTTTTGCTTGTGAAACCCTACCATTAAAAAACATATATTATTTTATCAGAAGTGAATCTGTGACTGCCAGTAATAAGATTATGATTGTAGTATAGTCAGCAGTTAAGAAATGTCCACCCAAGTGCTGCTATAGTTGTGTATTTGTTAACAATATCGATGCTCAGTCATGCATTGAAAAACAAAGTATGGCATTTGCATTTATTAACTTAATGTTGTTCATAAAATACTCAGTCTGTGTACTGTAACTGAGGTCACTGGTGTGAGATGGTCTCTATGGTACTGATAATATTAACAACCATTAGCTGACAAACTCAGTGCCAGCAGCAATGGAATATTGGGTTTGTGTGAAATGTTTGCTTACTGATCCTGCTTTATGTATTTAGGTTTTACATGGTGTGACTTGGATAAACAAACATTCCCAATGTCAACATATTTAATGTTTGGTTTTTATAGACCAGAAAATGGTTATGGTCTACAGGGTAGTTTATAGTCACAATAAAAAGACAGTTTTGTTGTAGTTTTGCAAGTCTCTTGGATTCACCAGTTTTTACTGGTCTGGAATGATGATCAGGGATGGTTACATCAAAGTTACGATTGACATGAATTGAAGTGAATTCTGGAGATAAGATTTAGAGTTGAAAAAGTGCTATCATTTTCCATTTTGCTGGTTTTCTGCATATACACTAAACATTTCTTTAAACTGTCCTGATAGAGACATCATATAAAGTTAGATGACAGTTTTTCTTAATTTTCACACATATATTTTGGAAAGTCATTTTGAGAACAGTATTACATGAATATGTTATTGATTTTTTAATGAAAACGAGCTAAAAAGTTATTGTTTGTGTTAGTTATTCTTTATGCTGTCCTTTTGAGTTTGAAATACATTATTTGCCTAGGATACCTACTGTACCTGTAACCCCAAAATTAAACAAATGACCCTAATAGCTGTACATTTCCTAAAAGTTTTGGACACATGGCATATTATACCTATGGTATGAACCCAATTTTTTGTCTGAGTAACATGAAATCTGCCAGCAAAGGGCCACAGAAACCATCAGGACTAGTAGACATATTGAGCTTTTTAGTCAATAGTCCCAGATATCAGGACAGACAAGGAATACATGCTGGGGGGGACTACTTTAAAAATCTTTTTAACTATCTTTTATATATGCTGTGTGATTTTTATGTATTTCATTTTATTCCATCTCATTCTAACTTATTGATTTTATTGGTTGGTTTTTCTGTCCATCTTTTAAAGGTAGTTGTATAAAAAAATAAATAAAATATTGGCATAACTAGTAGTATAAAATAAAGTTTAGAGTGGCAGTTATCTCTTCTGTTTTCTTTCCCTCTGTAGACTCCATCCACGAGCGGCAGATGCTGTTCACCCAAGTGTATCCCAAACTGAGGCTGCTGTGTGCCGAGCAAGGATTTGACCTCAATGTGGTGGACCTTCACTGTGGTCTGAAAACAGAACAGCTGAATGACCACAGTCTCCGGAATGCATGTCAGAAGCACATGGCCTCTTGCTTTGAGAGAGCTGCTGTACCAGCTTTTGTGGTGAGTTCTATAAACTAATTTCAGTACCATATTTGAATTAATTACCATAGAGTTTGATATTTAAACACATATTAATGTTTACAAAATTCAATTTGTTGTTAATTTTAAAAGGTTAATTTTGGTGTATTTTCTAGTTATTCCTAAACGATAAGTGTGGCACTGCTGTCTGCCCTCCAGCCATACCAGCTGCTGACTTTGAAGCCATACAGAGTGGAGTAGGGAATGAAGCAGACATGAACCTTTTGAAAAGGTAAAGCATTTACAAAAGCACTTGACATTTATATGTGTAAACTTTCAGAATGAAAGTGTCTTTTTTGCATTGTTTTTAAACTTTATTTTAAGTTATCAAGGATACAGAAAATTGTATCTAGAGCTCTAATTTGCCATTGGTCTTTGGCATTTTATGATTATGAACAAAAATTTAGATTTAGGAATTTTTCATTTTTATTTTCATGTAAGGTGGTATCTGAGAGATGAGAATGCCAAGCCACCACAATATGTTCTTCAGCCTGTTACAACACACATCCAGAACTACAATGACTCTATACAGGATGCAGAGACTGGAGAATGGATAGGTGTAGTCGAGAGAATTGTGCTGATTCTGAGGCATGCTATGCCAGTTGACCTACAGGATGTTTATCTTACTTCAGGTCAGGGAATTATTGTTTCTTAAATTCATTTTGTTTGTTTATCTGTTGCAATTGTATGTGATAAATTCAAATAAAATGTTATACAGTTGTGAAGATTGCACAGAAAACAATGAAATTCTCTATCCTCTGACAGTAAATTACCTTATATGTTTAGCACTAATTATGCAAAATTACTAATTAAATTTTATTTTTACAGTTCTTGAAGATGAGATTGAAAACTTTGTGATGAAACCAGGAGTAAATAACCCTGTGGTGTACATCAACCGAAGTTTTGTCACCCAGCCTCAGAATCCACAACAACCCCAGGCCAGGGACTACTTTGATCTCCTTAGCAACCAGCTGGACTCCAAGGCTAAGAGCAAAGTGGACTCCTTGGCCTCCAAACTGGACAGTAGATGTACAGAAAAGGTACATTTGCATTTAATTCTTGGGTTGCTGTTATATATTATCTATTGTGTTTGTTATACATGTGAAATCCTGATATCAAAACCTTCACTCTCTGCTGTTTTTAGATATTTTTTTGAGTACTACTTTTAAAAAACATTACAGGTCACTTCTTTTTACGTGTACCCATTTGTTAATAAATTATAAATAAATATTGCATTCCAGAGCAGTGGAGCAGTGCAGGACTGGCAACAATAAAGTCATGTTTAAAATGTACATTAGCATTGGTGCAACTGCTTCTGTTACATTTGGTGAAAACAAACTGAGAACCAACTTTTATATAATTTTACACATTTAATACTGAAAATTAATGTAGAACAAGGAGAGTCATATTCATATGGCCAATTGCAGAAAAGAAGAAAACTTGAAGTGAGCCATGATAACTTTTCTTCCAGCTTCAAATGTCCCTTTCCTGGTGTGATGAGACTGGTTTCAGCCCCAGAAGTAATCCTGAACATGTGAAGTACCTGGACTCTCTGTGTGAGCAGTACTATGGCAAGATGAAAGTCCTGCTTGAGTCATCCATGAAACAGGTTTTAGTTCAGGCAGAGAACTTTAGACAGAAAGGTAAACCATTTAATTTTTTTGTTACAAACTGTAATTTTGAAGCATTATAGTTTAATCAGATAGTGGGTTTATTAATTTTTTCACTTATTATGAACAGAACTGATCCTTTATAATTATACATTTAGTAGTAATATCTGATAGTTTGGTTCATGTTATAGCATATGGTTTGGGTGAGAAATACAATAAAAAATGAGATGTTTTTAAATTGTAAGCAACAAATTTTATAGTAGCTTTTTATTTAACATTCACTTCATCCATGGTTGAGAGAAAGGTTAGTTGGTTCATTCTCATAGCTTCATTATTTATATGAAAGCAGGTTGGCATTAGAAACTATATATTCCTGTTTACTAAAATGTAAATTTAAAAAAGATCATTTGTAACTTACATGTAATTCTTTATTTTTCAGATGTGAGTTCTAATCTCCATGAAGAGCTTGTAAACCTCTTCAAACACATATTTATCAAGAACTCATTCAAGTTTTTTGGTGGAAGAGAAGGTATGTTGAAGAAGATTGAAAGCTACATTGCCAGTGGCCACACAGGTCAGAGTGACACTGCAGTCAGGCCGTTACTGTTAACTGGGTCACATGGAAGTGGCGCCAGTGGGATCTGCATCCTGACCAATGGGATAGTGCATACTGTCCCAGGCTGGGAGGGCAGTGTCTGTGTACTGAGAATTCTTAAGTTGTCCACTCGTGCCAGAACTGTGGAGACCATGCTTCACTGTATCCTGGAGCAAGTTTGTCTGGCATATGATCTACCTATATCATATGCTACCAGGGTAAGTGGAGGGGAGATTGGAAAAGAGGTGATAGATGGTTGTTTGAAAAAGAGACTACCACACACACAAACATGTCACAGTTATTATGCAGATTGGGTGGCATTTGGATTTTGCCTTGGCCACTTTTTGATTTTTGATGGTGAGATTGCTAATGGAATATCATCTGAACTAACTGCAAACCAGATTGTACAACACACTTAACTACCTGTGAGTTGGGAATCTTCCATATTGAGAAAATTTATTTAGGATGAAAGGACATAGCTACGGAAAAAAACAGCCCATCTTTTATATTATGAATAATTTCATACAAAATAGATGATTAGAATAAAGATTAAAAATGGACTTGAATACTGCTGCTCTTTTTAGATTCACCAGTTGCAAGTTGCTGTCCATATTGTGTCTATTTATCTTTTTTTTTTAAATTTTGTTTTGTATTTGATTTGATCGTTGTATCAAGTCTTAAAAGAAATATTGCTTTTAAATATAATATTTTCTGTCTATAAGCTCTTCAACAAAGTCACAGTTTTAAAAACATTTTTCACATCACAAACAAGAATTTGTTAATAGGGAGGAGAGTCAGTTAAAATATTTTGTCACTTTATAGACTCTAACATAACTGTTTGGTGAAAAGAAGCATTATATTTTTAATATATTTAAATAATGGTTCCAGAATTAACAATCATTAATATAAGTGTACCTAGTGCAATATGATATTTAAAGATGTCTGAAGTTTAATTTAGGTTAGAAAGTACATCCAGTAATGACTTGTAAGCTATTTCACTGAAGTACTTTTATATTTTGAAATTTTTATTGCAGAGTCTTAAAGAACAACAGAAGCTATTTTACAATATTCTGGAGAAAGTCACTGCAAAGAACCCTCTGATCATCATCATGGACGGTCTGCAGGATCTTATCCCTACACCTGGAGGCCAAGTTGAATGGATACCTGCTGAGCTGCCACCTAATGTTAGGATTATTGTCACAGCAACAGAGGATGGTTTGCAGAAAATGAAAGTGAGCAAACAAACTCAAATTGAGTTTTATACAAAAAAGATATACATAATTTTATCACATTTATTTCCAGAAATGAAATGTTGTCAGCAACTTTTTTTCCCTTGGTAAAAAATTCAAAGTCCGATATGCTTGATCACATGAATTTGTTGCACTGCTAACAAGTCTTGCATGTAAAAAAACAGCAATCAGATTTAAAACATTTGTGAAAATATTGCACGTTTTGTGTCATTTTTTATAGATTTAACAATTTTATTTCAGCTTCCAAGTTCAACTCACTCTCTGAGCATTCCACCATTCACAAAGGAGGAGGGCGAATTCTTACTTAATCGCATCCTAGAACTTCATAGTCGCACTCTCACCCCCTCACAGAGAGGAGAAGTAATCTCAGCTATAGAGAGGTGCCCATCCCCTATATATGCTGTGACCCTCTCCGCCATGGCCAGCCACTGGCACAGCTACACCTCAGATATGCAGAACAGAATCAAAGGTTCCACAGAGGAGCAGTTTGGTTTGCTTCTGGACGAGATGGATGAGAAGTATGGAGTTGACTGTGTTAAGCAAATCCTGGGTTACTTCAGCTGTGCCAAAACTGGCCTAACTGACAATGAGCTGATAGACTTGGTGTTGTGTGATAAGGTGATAATGAACAAGTTGGATGGAGATGCCTTCGCAGCTCGCTCTGTCTGGAACAGGCTCTGCATCGACATCGAGTACCTCCTGATGTATAGGATGGTCTATGGACTTATAACTTTCCAATGGAAGCACTCTGTTTTTGCTGATTGTGTCATGAAGAGATATTTTCCCAAGGCAGAAGATATCCAGGCGGTTCATAGGCTGCTGATGCAGTACTACGAAGGCAATTTGAAGCTTAATGTCTCACTGGGATCCACCATACCTCAGCCAATCAAATTTGGAAACACATTCAACCTACGGAAACTGACAGAACTTCCATATCAGATGGTGAAATCAGGCTGTGTGGAGAAGGTGAAAACCCAATGTTTGCTCAACCTGGAGTTCTTAATGGCTAAGATGGAAAGTGTTGGAGTTGATGGGGTCATAGAGGATGTTGCCATGGCAGTCCAGGTCAACCCCAATGACCAGGAGTTACAGCAGCTATATCAGTTGCTGCAGATGTCGGCTTTTGCTCTGAGTTTGGACCCCAGTAGGTTATGGATGCAATTCACAAGTCGTGTGGGAAAAGCGTCACTCTGTCCACCAATACAACAGCTGTGTGATGAAAGCAAATCTGTGATCCATGATGAAGGATGGTTTGAGACTAAATCACCTGTCAGTCATGTCTTGGACCAAATGCCATCTGATGACAAAGTTGGCCAAGCCCTTGTTACTGGCGTTTTTAAGCTAAAAACTGACCCAGCACATGTTGTAACTGTTTCCACCAGCCAAAAGAAGGTCCAGGTGTGGAACTTGACCTCTGGTAAAGCTGTGAGGACACTTATAAATATCCCTCAGCCAAGAAATGTCCGCATGGTTGACGACTACAGAGCTGTTGTGCTTTGTAACCGGGAACTGAAGGTGTTTGACTTGAACCAGGGCACCTTGCTGTCAGAATTAAAAGGTGTCCTGAATGTTGAACGACCTTATTTTGAAATCATGGATGAAAATCATGCTGTGACTTTATCCAGGAACAGAATGTATGTGAACATCATGGAACTGGAGACTGGAAGCCAGGAGTCCACTTTCAAAGTGGGTGAAGATCGTTTCCTCGACAGCCTCTTTGTCAGTGCAGATGGCCAGATGTGTGTTTGTGGAGATGAGGTCCAGAAGCCATTTCCGCTACTTGTGTGGGATTTGCCTAACAAAAAGCTGATCCATGATATGCGCATCCCTAACCATGAGTTCCTTACCAGCATGGCAGCCATTTCTCATGACGGGCAGTACGTGGTGTCAGTGTGCAAGGTAAGGTGGAGTGGATATTGATCCCAAGTTTAGATGTGTTCAGATTAGTACATCATATTACTATTTAAACTTTACATGAGTCATTGATATTTGACTCAATATGTAAAGGAATTTAAAACTGTAAATGAGCAAAAATGTTCATTAGCTTGGTAGTTTTTAATTTTTAGTTGGTAATTTAACACTGATTTTATCCTTCCTTTTTCTCTTAGGAGGTTGATGACCCTGCTCCAAACTTCCTGACCATCTATGACCTTCAGAGCGGTCAGATGTACAAAAAGTGGACACCAGAGGTCAGCACCTGTGCAGTGGCCATTTCGTCTGCTGGTCACTGTGTGGTCAACTGCCTGGAGACGGGGACCCTGATGGTCTGGGACCTGGTAGCTGGAGGGTTAAGGTATAGCATGGGTTCAGGAAAGGAAAGGACACAAGATAAATATTTTTTTGTTTTAGTGTACTTGATATTTACATGCCTATCTGACATACACAGAGCAGCAGTTGAAGTAAAGAGTCACACACTGTGTTTGCTTCAAAGTGAAATCAGTGCAAAATATAAAAAGTCCAAATGCAGTGATAGCATTTTATGTAAGTGTCAGGCATGAGTTTTCCAGTTGTATATTTGTCAAAACAGACGCAGATCTAGCATGATATGTTCTGTAATTCCAGACATGAGCTGTCAGGACATAGACAAGGTGTGGACCGTATCCTCATTAGTGACAGTGGGACCAGATGTGTCAGCTACTCCACCAACAATATAGACCAGACAGTCAAATTGTGGGATTTGACCAAAGGTTAGTGGATTTTATTTTATAAATAGGATGATAATTTGCTTGTTTTTTATTCACTTTGTTGATTTATTCCATTTCCATTTTTTCTTTTTAAAATTTGTTTTCAATGAACAGAATTATATGAATGATATAGTAATATATCAATGAGTGTTACATTTAGATCAGTATGTACCTGGTACTGTTGGTTATGGCTGTGGTATGTCTATACACTGCATTTTTATCCCCTGTTACATTTTTGATATGTAAGGAGTTCTAATGTTCCTGTTCCAGGAGCATGCCTTGCTAGTTTCACCTCAGATGTTCCACTGACCAGCTGTGAGTTGAGTATGGATGGCAATGCAGTCATTCTTGGGCTGGAAGGAAGAGAGGACATTGTAGTACTACAGCTCTGCTTGAAGGAAGGAGGTTTGCAGATGATCACAGATGGCAGCTATGGGGATGACTCTTTGAAAGACAAGGAGTTTGATCCAATGGCAAAATAGAGTGCATTTGTTAGCTTGTGACAAACACAGCCACTCTGGATGAGACAGGGAATTTGTAGTAGTGTCTGTGTATGGAATTAAACTAGAAGTGCATTAAAGTCAGGTATTTGTAACACCCAGAACTATTGTAAAACCAAAGAGATTTATCACTATGCATAACAGTATTAGATGTAAGTCCAAGTCACGTGAATATAGAAGATTTTTTTATATTCTTATTTTATTAATATATTTTTCTCAAAGCTCTTAGTATCTTTCAAAAATTATATGTATTTGATCTATATATGTTTATCTGTAAGCAACTTAAATATTTGTATTTTATTGGATATAAATATCTGCAATATAGCGGTTCATAAAGATTAACTCTTAAGTTTTAGAACTATTTCAACAGTCATCCATGTTTTGTCCTTGCTTGTATGTACATTTTACTCTGTCAGCTGAATTTTATGTAGGGGAATTTGTAATGTACACCAAGGATTAGAGACAGTGTTTACTAATGACCTTGAATCCAAAGTTTCAGCCATAAGTGTTGTTAAGCCATCATTGTTTTCATTTGACATGTTCTGATAAAGCAATCATATACAGAAATGTCATCAGTGTCTATGTTTGTTATGCTATAATAAAACAGTGGCATAAAGAAATAACAAAGAAACAAAAAAGCTCTGTTGCATCAGCATCATGATTAATAATCAAAATCTAAATCCTTGACTCAGTCTTATAATATTACATGTATATGATATGAAGACTTTGTTTTAGATATAAATTATATGTACCAGAGTATGATTTTCTACTTGTGCCACTCTGAATATAATTATAACTTCAATACCAGAATATAATTATAACTTCAAAGTTTATAAGAAAACAATATTTCCAACTTTGACAATCAGCTGTAGAGAATTTAAAAAGGAAATTGTGACGCTTATAAAATTATTCTTGTGATTTGTAAATGATGAAAGACAGTTTAGTCATATTTTAAATCTTTTATTTGTATACCTCTTGTACATAATTGAAATGATTGTATCAGTTATTTTTGTAAACAACATGTAAACAGGTTATTTCCCCCAAAAAAAGTACCTCTTTACATGAAATACAATTAACATATTGACAACTGATATTTGATATCTATATGTATATGACATTGGACAATCAGTGTCTATTTTGTAATAGTATGTTATCGTTGTGCAAAATAATGATAAAATGCCAAATGAACATTTTGTATAAATATCTTTTTCCATCAAGACTTGTCAGATGTTTGATAATTCCTAATGCTTGTTTATGATTCAGAAATACAAATGCTTAATGAAGTACTGCTGCATTTTAGTTGGACTTGACATGTATCATCCCATGTATAAAACCTGTCATATAATATAAAGTTGTGAGGCTTGCCATGAAATGGAACAGAAAATAAAGAAAATGTACAGTATTTATATGTGAGTTAAATGTACAGTATTTATATGTGAGTTACACACAGCTTATTTACTTCTACCTTTGAACTGTGCTTTCTTATAGTAGAATGAGAAAAATACAAAAAAATGTTCTTCATATTAAATAATAGTTTTAAATGGGAGACAAATATCAAACTTAGATTTTTATGTAAAAGTACCTAAAACTAATTTTTGGTACAAATAAACCTTTTGGTTTATTTCAAAATTATAAATTTTTCATGAGCAGAAAAGATGTGTCTAGACATTTAGCCATCACCTGCAGCCATCTTTGCTGATGCCATGCAATTTCATGATATTTTTACTCATAAACTCATACACACCATAAAAGACAAAAAGTTTACATAATATACTCCTGACATGAACAATTCACTGGCCCCCAAAACTTCCCAAGTACAAAAATATGGATGAATTGTATTACTCTTCTTGAAGTTCTGAAGTTTTTTTATGAATGTGTCATTTTCACACATTTTTCGTTTTTAAAGTGTGGTTTTTAATTCTAACAGATTTTGCAACCCCTTGCTGTTTACATTTTCTGAATGTTGTGCTTGTTTTAAAACTAGTGGTGATTATGCCATGCAGAGTGATGTAATACTTGTGGCATTTGTACATTTTCATCATTAAATTGGTTGTTTGTCATTTTAGAAGGTTTTAACACCACTGCTTCTTTCGGTTTTGTCTTGTATATGTCTGTTCGTTCATGTTATAACTGTGGACAAACTGTTTCACATTGTGTTAGTTGCGACATAGACGCCCAGATTGCTCTGGTCGCAATGGCGTTAACATGTTAGTAAACAGAATTGCGCACCCCGCTTCATAATCTGGACATAGGGGCCAAACGATTAGTTGTGTCATAACAGCTATAAAATAACACTTCTTTTTGATCTTGAAAAAAATCCCCTTTGAAATAAATTGGAACACCGGCCTTACATGCATGTGTTTCTCGAGGTGAAATATTTTCCAACAATCCAAAACTGGCAAGTGACACTGTTTACGTTCGCGTACAGTATTTACACAAACAGTAGAAAAGAAATGTGACCGTACTATTCTGAGGCATTCCATATTATAAAGCAAAGTTCTCTAATCTCTTCTTTTTTTTTGCTGAGTTACAGAGGTGCAATTCTATATACTGTTTCAACATCAGGTGAGACTCAATAAATATTTCCATGCACCAGAAATAGAAAAAAGATATAGATTTCTTATTTCATAATTGATTAAGTTAAAGACGAGATTTATCATTTAAAAAATGTCGAGAAAGAAACACACCTTCCAGTTTTCATGAAATAAGAGGACGTAATGCAGTTGAGCTAATGCAATTGTTGTCCGTTAAATAATAAAGCCGACTTACTCAACCATTCAGGACAGTGCAGTGAAGTGATTAAATTCCCTCTCAATTTTCCACAAGAAGAAAAGAATGTAGCAAAGCATGGGGAACATGTTGCACTAGTCGGTGATTTCCTATTCCATCATGTTTAACAAGAAACCCCAGCGAGCAAAACTGGCAGAGATTGGCGGACGATCGCAAGATTTGCCGGGCTAAAATTGGGCATACCTAGATTCGCGCCCCGAATCCCCACCAATACACTTCCAGGGGCTTCTCGTGCGGCATTCACACGTGGAAATTCAGGATTGGGCCTCGTCCGGGTCTAGCTCGAAGTAAGATTGCTTCATCTTCAAAGAAAACAACTTATGATTCAAGTTCTAAAGCAGTTTCCTAAATCAAGTATTTATAGGAACGCTCTGCTAGCTGTAATATGTAGTCGGCGATTTTCGAATCGTCCCCTGTTCCCCTAACTCCACGAACTTTAGAGAAGACAGTGTGAACACAGCTTTCGCCCAGGAATCAGTTAACCTTGATTTACTTCGACAAAAATGTATCTTGCGGTTCCGAAGTGATTGGTTTGATAAATATAGCAACTTTTCTGTTTACAGGCATTCCGGCACTTTCCGAGGTCTTACGTTTTCTGACCTGCGAGTACTACGATCTTACTACGCTCAGCCGTCGGCAATGCCGTATCCTTTCATCTCTACCCCACAACGTTACGAAAAGTGACCGATGCTTTCTCAGTAAATCAAATTCTTACTACTCCTTACTTTGATTAATTAGAAATAGATTACCAGTTCAAGGCCTCGTATCATTTAACTGTAGCTGTTATCTTTGCGAGGAGCTATTCGTTTCATTATCTATTTGGGTAAAAACTCTTTGATCAGAAAAGTTGGTGAGATTTACTGAATGGTTAAAAAAAGGGAACCACTGGACTTTGCTTCTCTAAAAGCGGGAATACGTCCAGAAATATGTGGATCTCTAATTTTGGCATGGCCATTAGCTTAAGTAATGAAATCATACCAACTAAGTATTGCATAACCCGCAGATAACGGAGCATTGTTTTATATAAAAAGTACTTCTTTCTGTGTATTTTGCGTATTCAGAGATGAAGTCGATCAGATAAGAGCTGTAGTTTTAGAAATGAAAGTGGGGTCGATTTCAGTTTCTGAACATTATACACTTGCTTTGAACATCCTCTCCAGTTTTTAGCAAGACGGTAGCATTTTGTCTTTACAAGATGCTTTATTTTGTATTTGAGTGCCATAACAAAAAGGACCGTTAAAATCTGATTAAATGGAATTAGAAAATCTTATTATATGAATTATGTTAAGACTTTCGGCTGTCTTAACTAGTTAACATAAAGCCACCTAGATATAACACTGACGGGGCGTGAACTTATAATAGAATCATGCTTAATTTTATAGACGTTTATCTGAGCCGTTTTACAGTTCACGAAGATATGAACTACTTAAAACGGCATCGTGAATTTCAGTTAACATTAATATTTTACCCCGCTTCTTCTTTGCCATCACCATCTTTGGCTAGGAATTGGAAGAGAAACACAGGTTGTAGATTTTGAAACTAAATCACGGATTTGGATACGCGGCACCCTGAGGTTTAGTGATTAAGCGTGTTTCAGTGCGTTCTCTTCAACTTCATGGTCTGACTTAACTACGTAGATTTGCGCGAGAAGGCTGTTTGAGACTGCATGAGTTCTAATGTAGCTAACGCACTGCTAAGACATCCCTGTTTGCGTTGTGAATTATATTATATTTGTGATGCCGTATACATAATAGATCTGAGATATATTTTCAAAATCGAGAAAGCTTTATTCTATCAGGGTTCTATCAGTGGCATTCAGGGTGCCACAAGTAGCCGTCACTTTTAATTTGTTTACGGGCAACAAAACAGTTTAACAGGCATGTTGCATGTAATTTGTAGTAGCAAGCTCCTTTATGCTGGGCTCGGTCGTAAGAGGAGATGAAAATTGAAATAAAAGTCACTGTGCTCGGAAACGAACTATATAAGTTATTTCATCTGCTTGGGCACCATTGATAAACTTTGTTATAGCCTCCCACGTGGTGAGTTGCCGCAGGGTTCTACTATACAGGAATGCGTGTCTGGACCATGGACTGGCTGCCATAAAGTTTTCATAGAGGACCAGCTTCGCCATAATTCGGTGAATGGAAGAATCAACAAACTTTCCCTCCCTGAACAACACAATTAGGTAACTGCCAAGTGTCTACAACTTTCACTTCTCACTTTTTTATTATTTACTTTGAACACTGACACACTGGGCCTACCACCATCTTATTATTTCAAAACAGATATAATATCCAAAACCTTATTAAATATTTGGATAAAGAAATATGCAAAGAATTCACGTGGTCTGTATCAGTTTTGGCATCACTATGTCGAAAACAAGCGATCAAAATGTTCATATAATTTACTCCTAATATACATCAAGGTAGCAATTAACTGACTACGGCTGTGTTATTGAAATTCTATCATTCCATGTAGAAATTAACTTATTAAATTGTCGTTTGTAGTTTTGTATCGGAGCATCTTGAGATTATGTGTATAAACAAACAAACATTTAGAGTACTTCCACATATCACTTTTACTTTTTGTTAACGAAGAGGATCCGTAAATGTAACAACAACTTATTGATTTCTCCCATCTTGGGTTCAGCTATGTGGGGTCCCAGACCGCTTCACCCAGATTTGGGGCTTGGTTCATAAATGAGCCCAAAATTAGACTAAAGTAGTCCAAACTTTGACCCAAGATAATCAGTACATGTATATCATAACTTCTAGTCTTTCAGTTCCTTGAATAAGGAAAACACTGGTCTGCTTAGGCAGCGGCTATTTTTTTATATAAAAAAACAGCGAAAGGGAGAACTCCTTGATGTCCTCTATCTGCCAGTGTAAATGGTATAAACACGAGGAGACATCTATGAATAGACCTTTATTGATATTTGCATGTATGCTTTTATCTAAAACTTCAATAAAATATTGGAACGACTTATAAGCACTTGTGTGTCACCTAAATAAAGGTAGAATACCCGATGTTGACGACTATCGTGCAGTGTTTGGGAGAATCTGGGTGCCACAATGGGCGTGTTGCAAGCCAGGTGAGAACTAATTGGTAAAATTTTGGCTCTTGGTTAAATCATATACGTGCTTTTTAACTTGATGTTTATTGACATCACACGTTTGAAGCTTCCTGTTATATCCTAAGCACCAACAATTGCCACTAATAGCTCGAGGATACGCATCCGCCTTTCAAAGTTTTCCCTTCTACCTCTTAAATTACTTTGAAGAGTCCGGCGATAAAAAGAGGCTTCTGACACCGAACACGTTCCTGAGATCAAAGAGTTCATCCTCGGCGTGTGACGGCCTCGGGCACAACATTTAGCGTTTCTTAGACAGTAAATCGCTTTTTTCATCGGTGACACGACAAAGTTAAAGAAATACCGGTATGATGTAATAGCAGTAAGTCCTCCTTGTTACTTTCTTCCTCTACAAATTAGTGATGATCCTATACGTCCAATGAAATAACACGTGGAGGATTTGGTGTGTGTGTGTGTGTGTGTGAATGAGTGCCCACGCTCGGTCTTTTTTATTTATCTTATACTTTCACAACAACAGGTATGCCCAAGGAGAACAATGAACTAGTGATTAATGAATGACAGAATGAATGGATTAACAGTAAAAACAATATGTAAAATAATCACTTTCATGTCGAAAATGTAAAATCATTCATAGTTTGTGATATATATTCCCTTTTTCGTTTCCGTGACTCTGTATCTACGGTATTATGTCATGAGAAACGCTCTCAAGTGAGTGCTTAACTACTGCACGTTCTGTCGACCCCCTGACCCTCATTTTCCATAAGAAAATTTTTTATCAGTTACACTTTAGTCTTCGTATGACTGCGCTTTGTCGATATCTGGAACACACATTAATTAAGTCAGCTTGACCGCTGGTCACTACCCTCAGAGACCATGGGTCATAAACGAGTGACCAGCGTTCCGATCAGTTACCGACGTGCTCACAAACTGATCATAAACATCATGGGAAGACACATTTGATGGGAAAATCCCTCTTGGATGAGATTTTTGGCCTCTAATGACACCTGTAAACCTGTGGCATCTTCCACTTGTTAATCAAGTGTAATCAGTTTGACCAGGGAAATAAACAATAAGCGTGTGCAGCCCCATTCTCGCCCCCACTTGTTAGCCTAGTGTAAAAACATTGGTCACGCGCTGAACCCGCCCCGCCGCGCCCTCAACCACCTCATGACGCGACCACCCATTTTCTTTGAAAAACAATCTCCCGTTTACATCGGATAGAACCAATTTGCTTTGTTTGGGTTTTCTTGCTGTACACATGGTTTTGATATGTTTAGGATATTAAAAGGAATAAAAGGCAGGTGCACAAGGTGGGGAGTAACAATTCCAAGTAAACCTGAGTCAATAACCAAGTGTCTGAAATGCCCGGATATATTCGCAGTTTCTGATCATCTTCACTTTATTTTCATGTTTGTTTTTGCTCGAAATTTAGCGACCTTGAATCGCACTCTAAAATTATAAAGTGTACTTACTATTTTCTCCAATCTAAACTACCTTTTATATCGGTACTAATACTTTGTAACTATCTTAAATCTGTGTAAGTTGCACTGTATGTATACATGCGTGTATTAATGGACATAGGTTGTGTAAGACTACCAACAGTAACTCATAATAAAACATTTATTCGGTTTTTAACAATTTTTAAATTATCCTATCTAATTGTGGCTTGGCTTTTTCCATGACTCATGAGAGAACAACACGAACGGAGCAAAATAAATACCTGTTTATTCAATCCTGGAACATTTAATGTAAAATTCAGAACTCTGACAGTGGCGTTTTCCATCGCGGCATTGTACATTTTAGTGGGGAAAAGGCCAAGCAGGCTGTTAGATAGGTGGTTAAGTCTGTAAAAAAATATAAAAGAAACAATGATTGATAGATCAAAGATTAAATAGATTTGTTGGCTCTTAAAGTCAGTTGTTTAAATAATGACGCTGAAACTGAAGGACGCGTGCCATTAATTAAACGCCACAAGGTTGTAACGGATCACGTTAAAATGAAAACAACTCAAGGATTCCGTTAAAGAGCCATCACGGGAGTTAATTATAAGACTATCATCAGATACTTTAACGCCACTTTAAGTTTGACAGAATATCTCGCGCAAGGGTAATTGAAAACTGCGTGTATGGATATGAAGTAAAGTGGGTCTGGTCATCGTTTTAAGTGACTGGTTGTATACCACTAGGATCTTCTTTGGCAATGTTTTATAAGAAAAAGGGGCCTGATTGGATAGTGGCTAGAAGTTAAGGGAAAATAACGGCTGTGTTCAATGCAGAACATCACAAACACTGACTTTACATTTCTCTCATATTTCTTTTTCATGTAGCTTAGGAATTTTATAATCACGACAATTTTATCTCTTTTTGTTCACATAGAGGTGATGGTTATGGTTATATGAACCCAGGGAATCTGTCTGTGGTTACGCACGAGTTCTCACAGAAGGCAATCTGCTTCATGATTGAATTTTCAAATGATCCAAAAACTTTCGTAGAAAATTGATCATTTGGCTGGATGCCATTGATTTTAACTTTGTCTTGAAATGTTTTGGTGGTGATCACGGGAATCTTGCACTTATAAATAACCCGAGAATAAATTACTTAATATAATATAAATAACAAGCACCAGTAAATAGCCGGAGAATCTGCTCAATGATCGGAATGTATGTTTGGCTGTTACACATGTAAAAGTATTTTCATTTTAGCAATATTAGAAAGTGAGTTCGTTCGGCGTTAACATACACAACATTAAATGAAGGAGAGGAAATAACAAAATTTAGTCACTTTTGAAAAGTTTGTTTACTTATTCATTGCATGAATGCTATTGTTGTCAGTGCAGTTAAAAAATCGCAATGTAAAATACAGACAAAGCCAGCTGGAAATAAAATATAATCAAAGCTACCAATATTTAAATTCGACCCTTTGGGATGGTTGAAAACTACTTCTGTTATTACAGGTTTTCTTTCCGCGATGCACAGTAATGTGAAATCTTTGTACTTGTTTATCCTGTTGCTTGGGCATTTGCGATGTTGGAGTGACCTTACAAATACCAGGCACAAGTTTTCATCCACCCCGATGAAAAAGAACTGATCAAAGGTTGTGTTCAGATACAAAGTTATCGATCTAGCAGCATCGATCTATCTCTGCAGGTATTCTCGATAAAGTGCACTCCATGTAATTAGCTTAATTGTCTGGGCCGCCTCTCAAGAAGTTAGGGGGTAATTATCTTTATCTCGTAGCGGACCAGAAAATTAACCTGATTATATCCCCGCACAGATAGATCGATCTATCTGGACCGATAACTTTAATCTGAACACAGCCGAAGACATCGCAAGAAGTAGATCAGTTGAGGAGTCGTCCCCGGCTGTGACTAGCAAGTTGTGTGTGTGTGTGTGTGTGTGTGCAGAGAGAGAGAGAGACAGAGAGAGAGAGAGAGGAAGTAGAACAAAACAAAATCATCTGGAAAAAGAAGAAAATTAAATGATCAGAGGGTCAGAAGAGATAATTTTTTTTTGTAGAGTTCATATTTTTAGAATAATCACAGGTTGATGAGCAACTCGCTAGTTTGTTTTATGAAGCTCTGAAATCCCACAGCACAATGCTAATGTCGGAAGGGCACGTCAGGTTAAATAGTCATATTTCTTTTTGATGATCCCAAAACATATTGTTTTGTCTTCGTTTCACCTCTGAAACACGAAATAAGAATACACTTCAAAACGAAATATTCTTTTTCGTAGCTGATGATGGCAGATGATGATTTCAAGTTTTATCTTCTTTAATAGTGATCTAATGTTGCACACCCTGTGTGACGTCTTAGAAAGATTGCTTTCAGATTTATCATTAATCAAGGGAAGAGTGATGTGAAAGAAATGCACTATGCTTGAGCCAAGTCTGGGTAAAGGTTTCAACATTACCCCTTCTCTTTTGCCGCGATAAAGCCTACCGCGACAGTTAATTATAGCTGAAATGAACAGAATGCGTGTGTGCGTGCGTTCGTGCTTGCCAGCGTGCGTATTTTTTTTTAATTGATTACGCGTGTGTGTGTCCTTATGCACGTATCGTCCCTCCGTCCATTGTTTAGGCTCTGGAACTACCACTTTACTGTCTCATGCCAAAACCACCATTACTAATAGTACGTGACTAACTAGAGTTCTCGGAGCATGATTATTCGTCAGTTATATATAGAAGTTTGGTACTTGGGTAGTATCATACATCATAAAAGATTGTTTAACCGCATGTGCACTTTTTACACATTTTTAATGTTGGAAAAATTACTCAACCAAATCAAATATTAATCATGTGTTCGCACCGGGACATAACAACAAAGCAAAAGAATAATTAAAAATACCGCTATGATGATACAGTTCATCTATATGATTAATCGAACATTCTTGGAGAATCTGACGAAACACCTCGACTATAGAAACTCGTCAGACAGATGGGAATGATTTCACAGTATTTCATCATGTTAGATGAAGATCACAGGTCAATAATGTGGAAATGAGAATATCACCCCCTTCTTCACAGGTGCACGGCGAGGTGAACGAACCGAGACAAAGCTTCATCATACCAAAGCCTGGGAGATTTCAAAGCAAGAGTAAAAACGCTGTGAAGTGTAGGAGCATAATGCCGTTGTCGCAATCACAAATTGCCAATTATGTTTAGATGAGTTGTAAAGATTATATTGTACGCAGCCAAGAGGAAGTTGTATATAAGTTTAAACTACATCAAGGCGTGCTATTAAAACACGATGCACTGAGCTTTGTTATGCCCGGTACTTGTATCCGTGGTGTCAGTGATGCCAGTCTATAGACCACTGAGACTGATGAACGCACCTCTGCATTTGTTGTTAATTTTTCATCCGCATGTTTTGTTCATTACGCTTATAAATAGATGTAGAACAAACTTGTCTCTGATTTTGCTGTGTTGCGCATAATTAACATACAGAGCAGCTAATATATGTCTTTCACGTTTTCGCAGACGTTCACGTTCCCTTCAGCTGAATTAGAAAAGTTTTCTTGTAACCAGACGTGTTTAATGTCCATCATTTTGACATTTTATGATTTGAAGGTAGAACTGAGTTTTGTGGGAAGGGAAGCGGTGGAGAGCTACGCCGCTTTCACCGGTAGCCAAACATTAGGTCGTCTGATGTATGATTCTTAATATCAGGAACACTGGAATTGTAAATTAAGATAGGGGCGCATAAATTGCTAAGCACATAGCAAAAATTCACATTTTGTTGACTGCCCAGGAAGTAGCTTGTCATGACCTGTGAAACGTTACCAAGGCCACGCATCACCCCCTGGCCACCAATATCGACAAAAATGATCTGTACGCTTAAATGATATAACGCGTTACGTGATTGATTCTAAAAATGTAGGTAAAGTGTAAATGGAGAGAGAGAGAGAGAGAGAGAGAGAGAAATCTGGTTATGTTAATGAGTGTAAGTGTTATAATATGCTAATCATATCTCAGTTATTCTGCAAGAGCTAATATATATTATTTTTAACATGTAGTTATTGACAGGAACTGTCAGAAATGTTAGCCAGCAACATCTGTTTCTACCTGCTTGGTATGTTTTCACCATTTCTCATACAAAATCAGCAGGTAGAAACCTAATAGCACACACTGACCACCGGCTGGCCGCTCTTCGGCCAGTGGTCAAGTGGCGACGTAACAACTACCTGTGAGGAAACCGCCTCCACTGAGAAATAAACAGGTGTAAAACAGTGGAGTGTTTCACCTGGGATTGGTGGTAGCCTATGGGTGGGAAAAGCACATGAATAAAGGCGGAAGACGTGAGGGAAGGCTGGGAAAAAACAAATATACAAAGCAAGTTTGGTAAATGGTCCATGATGTGAAATAAACAAGCATAACCAATATTATGTAAAGATTATTCTAAAGACGCAACGCAAAGAGAGAGAGATAGTGAAAGAGAGAAATAAATGCTATAAATCGTATTGTACAGTAATACATTAATTAATCAGAATTTTCTGAAAAGAAAGAAGGCATTTCTATAGGAACGTTGTCAACATGCTAGGCAATTTGTTAATAAATAAAAAAACGGAGAAACAAGTTACTCGACGTTTCTAATGAATACCATATTCAAACTTCATTTTCATTAATTTCACTTCAGGAAAATTGCATTCAACTTGCCCCCTGTCCAACCTCGTAGTTCTATGTACAACAGTTTTCTGTCCAGACAAACTTCTTTCACACAACCCAGCTGTTTAATACAAGTTTATGCGAGGTGGTCTGTTATTTGAAATTTCCTTTGCCTATTTATCACACAGCGTATGTTGATGCGTTTTCACGCGGTCATGCTACATTCTGTTCCATTAAAAAGCTCAGTGCTTTTTCCGGACGCGTGGCGCTGGGATGATGCACGAGCAGGTAAAAGCCGATCGCTTCTAAACGACACGCGGCCTCTGGTGATGTCTGTGTCAAAACCCCAGCGGCACAGAGTAACGGGGATGGTCAAGATAATTTAAAACTCCGGTCGTTTTTTTTTTTTTTAATAGTAAGTGTTGACGGCACAGTCGTGTATACGCAGGTATCCCTTTTTTCATTTTTCATTTAATTTAGCGAGCGAGGCGACCGGATTTTCAAACTATAAACTTTGTGTGAAAAGGTTTACATTTTACCTTCTCTTAATGTGAATTATGAACTGCTGTTCTATGTAAACATATGGTGACGTAGACTTTCGTGCAATGGGGTGGCACTTCTTTCTCTGGTGCAGATGGGGGAAGCAGAGTTTGCAAGCTCCACAGGAGAACTGATACTGTGAATAGTAAGAAATATAAACTTTTGTTTCAAGTATGGTTCACCGCTACATAGAGTGTTGGTTACATTCCTTTTGTAGGCTTTTTTTCACGCTTAGAGGACCTTACCGGTCCCAAACGTCACCAAGTAGTTCTCATAGCAGCATAAATACACTTAGACAGTCTTCTTTAACCAGTTCCTAAACAGTCCCTAAGAAATCACAGCCTTCCTGCAGGACGCAAACCAAGGAATTCCTTTACACCCGACAAAGATCAATCGAACTACCGTGAGGTCTAGGTAAACTGTTTTTTTTTTAATTGTAATTAATTAATTACTTAACCTTTGAACTTTAACACTCTGAAATAAAATCAAGAACAAAAATCAAACATTCTGACTTGATTTCATTTCGAATTGATCACAGCACTGAGATCGATGGATCTTGGAAAAATGTGAGCGCAGCCGAAGATTCACATGGGAATCTTAGTATCCCTGAATTATTTCTCATGTCAATGTTAATTGGTAACAATTATATATTTGCCGCTGGCAGCGCCGGAAAAATAAACTTGGGAGATGAAGATTGCTCCATAACGACTTTAATGTGATTCGTTAATGCTTTGGGTTTTTACGTATGAATGAAACACTTTGCTCAAATTGTAGGTTTATATAGTAGGTTTCCACCTAAAGCATGTTTTTGTTTAAATTTAGCTTCAACAAAGAAAAAACTCAGACACCTAGACAAGTTACTGGTGTACTCAAACCGCGAGGAACGCGTGCATCGCTAATGAGTAAAACAAACTCGCAAAAAGAAATAGTTATTTTAACAAAAACCAATTATCTGAACCTTTAGTGGTCGTTAACAGTGAATTATTTTCAAAGGGAGGTTTCTTGCCGGTCTAATAGCGCGTTACACGCAGTTTCACCTTTGACACCAGCACACGTCTTAAAGCATGATTTCCAGATAACAGTTTCCAATACTTTTACAAACTCAAGAAAAACGACTTTTTTTACTCAAGATCGGGTTGGCATACTTGTCAAAGATTGATTTTCAAATCACGAGTTTCCTTCACAAGCGGATAATTTCATTTTTTTAGTTTCTACTAAAGTGTACAATCTTTATAAAAAAAAGGGACTAACTCCGAGCAGAAAGAGTAATGGAATGTAAAATTTCACGTGTACATATAAACACCATGTTGTTGATGTTTGTAACAAAACACGTGCAAGCTCAAAATTTCATGAAGTTAAGCGCACACAATTCTAACAAGATATTTATTCATACAAAATATGTTTTCCCAGTGATGTACTGTAAATTCTCATGTAATATATCTACGCCAACCTTTTAATGAAAGTAAAAGAAACTAAGCTCCAACAGACGACAAAGAAAAGAATGATTTCTTGTTTACAGCTGCCAAAACTTAAAGCACATCACTAGCACTTCAAGAATAAGCTGAGCCAGACGACAGTTCGCTTCCTTAAATTTAATCCCACATCTGGAGACAATCCACCTTCCATTTATGGACAAACTGCGCTCATGCTGTAACACGGCACAAAGTAACGTGGTAATAATATTCCAACAAGTGGTCCGGTGTCTACTCTCTTGCAGCGCGTGCTGCAACCTGATAGGTTGAATCCGCACGAGGCGATAGGGTCACGTGGCCAGGTGGTACAGGCAGTTTTAAATGGCATTTTACCTTGTTTGGAAAGCGGCACGAGTGCAGGTAATTCGATCCAGCTTATCAACTCTAATGCTGAGTGACATATGGGAAAGTGTGATAAAAATAACCGCAACAGCCGCCCGTGTTGCGAAGATCACTCAATGAAAAAGCCGTAACCATCCTGCTCAGCTGCGCTGACCCGTGTTGAGTTATTACGATACAAAATACTACAGCATACACTCTACTCTCCCTGATAAGATGCAGAAATACTGAGAAGATAGAGGTTTTTCTGAATGGACGATTTATGAAGAGTTTTGTAGCCAATTTCAGACACATTTAGTAAACAACAGTTACCTGAGGCTGTTGGGAAAGTGTTTGCCATTTGCTCACCTCTTTAAAAAGAGAACTCTATACTTCAAGATTTTTAACCTAAGCCAATTTACTGATGCCTGTAGAGCTATGTACATAGGTTTAGTTTAGTGAGGTAATTTTAATTTCACCTTCTAGACAGGGGTGACAGAACCATGTGTGCAATAATCCAAAAATAAAGATTTTGATGTTGAAAATAATTGTTTAAGCTCGCTCGTGAAACAAAAGCTGTACTTTTTATCCAAGAATTTTTCATAATTATATTATATACAGATAGATTCGTATACACGAAGTGAAAGAGTTTACACTGATACCCCGCATTTGTTTGGACAAATGAACGGAAATTTCGTTAAACAGCGTGAAACCCGCTTGCACAGCTTGTCACTCAGAGGTCCACTCAATCACTTCACAGGCACCACGTGGTTGGCGCGAGACCTCGTGTCGGTCCAATCACCAGCACGTGCCAAAACCACAAAAAGTTCAATTTTAGTCTCAGTAGGGATGATGGTTTTCGTGGATTTCGGTAAATTTTCCTAATCGAAACTAAACGATCTTCAAAATAAGATTGACTGAATCTAGGGTCGAGTGATGTTTTTTTTTTGTAGGTTGCATGTTGTGTAAGTCATCACAGCAGTTACTTTAGGTTTGTACTGCGTACCCTGCCACCCCTATATTAGATGTTTCCGAGTCCATCCCACACAACTTGTTCCAGCCCCTTTCGGCTTCTCTCAGCGGGTTATGGCCGGCCCCTGTTTAACAAATAGGGCCAAACGACAGTGAGTGATAGCCGCTTCCCACCACATCTCCTCAACGATCGTCTATAGGAGATATAATACGCCTCCCCGCCTACCACTTGTTAGATGAACGCGTTGTACATACGCGGCAGTCCGCCGAAAGACACCAAGTAATATAAACTTAATATCAGAGAAAGATACGCGTTAAGCAAAAGCAAATCCTGGAGCGAAAGGTGAACTTGAAAGTGATTTACTGTAGGAAGCTTTCAGAAAAAAACACTGACAAACAGGCTGTCTTGTCTTTTCAAGGTGGCAGTTGGTTGTTTTGAGAATCCGCAGATTACTTTGAAAGCAAAAAAGGCAACCAAGTCATCAACCTTAAGCACTCGTGTTATGGAAGTTGCTTATCTGAGAGCGCACACCTGGATATTTCGTTTCTAAGATACGTCCAGGAATTTCACGGTTATTAGAATATTCGGCAACTGTACAGAGGAGAGGTATTAGTGTTCCACAAACACTTTATTAACTCATCAATATACTTATTCATCCTAAACTCGCAAGGGCGCAAGTTTCTAGTCGTCTTCAGCTGTTTATCACCAAGTAACCACAGACAGTTAAGGGAGAAGCGTAAATCTGCCAATTAGCGCAGCGCGTCTTCCTTACGGTGCATCATCGGGTTGCAGAAAGGTGTGTTGCAGATACTTCTTTCTTCTACCGCAAGTTGTACCGACCAGGTGATTTTTCGTAGACTTTAGCTAAATGTTTTAAGTACTTTGCCGCCTTTGAAGCCAAGCTAAGGTTGTATTCCACCCACCTGACGGGATTTCGTACGTTTTCATGTTCACTGCCGTCGCCTAGTGTTCAGCAAACCCGACGTTACTTTGAAACGGAACGACACCCAGTTGGCTGATTTAGAGCAAGAACTTGGTTGAGCGCTGAATGGACGCATTTTATTAACAGTTACCGTGTATCAAAGAGGGTGAAGACTGAGAAAGTGGTTCTTTTGCGCTGACTGGTTCCCCCTACCTTCCAAACCAGGTGGGCATATCAATCTCATACGTGAAGTAAACATAGTTTGTGCTTTGATTCACCTAAGAAGATCGCCCAGATCCGTTACAGCTGCGTTAAGGCATGATTCAGGTTTGAACTATAAGGGTTCCAGCCGCATCACTGACATCATTTCAGCGCACACCTGTGATAATCACTGTCTGTCAGATTACTCCGCCTGCCGAAGAAGATTCACAGAAAACGTTTGTCTCTCGGAAAGCACCGACTGTTGCTGACTCCCAGAATTCGCCTAAATCGACTGGTTATTGTTCTTACACACATATCTACTCATCATGCCTAGGGCTTTTATGATAACGAACAAAAGATACAACAACGAAGAGGATGGATGCTATCTCTCGGAGAAGGCCCATGGTTTCTCAGGTAGGTTCCCCTCTTCTAGAAGTAATCTTGTTTTTCTGACCTTTTCCGAGAAGATGTCATGCAAAGCAAGTGGTTAAGAAAATGTCCAGAGTTTTAACATGGTGTTCCCCTGTAGTAGCTTTAATAGAACTTGTATTTGCCTTTCATGACGAGTTTGTACCTGGTAGTTTATATTTTCATATACTTGGATTACAATGCCAACCTTCTGGCACCTTAAGACGGCAACCTTATGCTTACCACTTACACCTACATGATACAGTGTGCAAGTTACCATGGGGGTATGCTCAAGTACCTCTAACAACGCATTAAAGCAATTATTGCACATTTTAACTATATTTTTGTTTTTTTGAGATGCTATTTTTTGTTTGAAAATGACGGACGAAATTTCAACTCTTTTGTTTTTAACCTTTGAATTTCTTTATATGGAGGTTGCTGTTAGAACCATATTATAACGATTTTTAGAAAAAAAAATCCAGGATTAGCAATTCCTTTATAAAGGTTAATAGTCAAAAACTATATAGACGCTTAAAATATGTTGCTATCATTCACCTTTGCCGAATGCGGAGATAGGATTTTTAATTATCCGTCACAACGTTATGACTGACCATCGTGGTGTTATACCATCCTCTTCACTGAAGTCGTTAAAATCACATTTTTATCATTTCATCATGGATGTAATGTAGGTAATAATACATTGGATGCAGAGTATAGAAATAATTGTACGATAGAATTATATATCAGACACATGGAAGCGAGGGTGCTGAAATGTATACTCAGAGGCGTTTTGAAGACACAGGGACAGAAACATTCACACTGACATGTAAAAGAAAGCCGGTTCCACGACAAGTATGGTTAATTTTTGTTCAACTGGCAAATTGGAAACTATATAATGCACAGATCTCAAATTTATCTCTGAGTGGGGCATTGCTTTCTACTTTTTTTGGGTGAAACAATCTTCAGTTGCTCCCGATTTAAGTTCACTATCAAATTGTGCGGTTTGAAGGAGTTTCGTTCAATGTTATGGCCTTTTGAAACCAACATTAAGGCAACTGTGCTTCCATATATCAGCCGTGGCATCTGACTGACAACCGGCACACGCCAGAGCAGAAGGAGAGCGGCTTTGTTCCGCCAGCGCACGTGGCATATTTTGTCATGCGCCCTACAAGGTTCAAGGGATTTGAACATCATTCAATGCCCGCAGTTTAACTTTGCAGATAAGATTTTATTTTGTTTAATTATTATTATTATTATTATTATTATTATTATTATTATTATTATATTTTTATTTTTTGCATTTGTACACATTTTAGCTTTTGAGATCGTACCAGTAAGTCAAAGAATAGGATAAAAGTCACTATCACTAAAACGCGTGAAAATCTTTAAAATCCTTTTGTTCTGCCGTAGCTGATAAGTGGCTTAATAAACTGTACAGATAAATTTTACTGCTTGCATGATTGTATCTTTAAAACAGCCGAATATCCACACGCGACTAAGTACTTTCCAAAAGCCCGCCCAAAACGTCGTTGTGTCCCGAAGATATCATTAAAAATGTCATGTCTTAGCTATAGGCACTGGATCCTGAAGCTGTGCCAACTGCAGGCGATCACCATGGTCTCACTTGTGGTTTCACTCTGCTTATAAGTGGGTTTCGTTATAATTCGTTCCTGGTTTCAAAGTTAAATATTTGCTCTGTTGCTTTTCCATCTTTTTATAAGTCATTTATTCGCTGAAAGTGTTAGAGATATTCATTTGTACATGCATCAACAAGTAACACACATATTATGATAGAATAGCTGACTTTTGTTGAATTTGTCACTTTATCGGACTCTAAGCTACTTTGGTTCCAACGAAATATATCATTTAGAGATAACAAGTCTATAGGTCCACGCCAAAAGAAAACAACTGGCAGGACACCAATGGGAGGTTTATCGCTAACTGTGGTTTTGCAGACTAACTCCAGATCTAACAGTTTTTATCTTGGCTGACGAAAAAACAGTTTTTAGTTTATCTACTTTGGCTTTTGTGAAATATAGAGTTCAAAATGGGAGTGGGTGGAAAGGTCCCGAAGTCAAACCCTGTCAAAACTTAACCTACCCTGTCTCCTGAAAGTTTCGGCCCTTTTTTGGTGGACTCAATTTAATTTTGTAGCATGAACATATGGCATAATTTAGCTCTTTCATTCCAAATTTTGAGTTCCCCTAGAAAAAATAAAAAATGTTCCCTTTTCCCATTGTATTCAGTTAGATCAACGGTATAGTTCGTCGAATTCCACGATCATATACTGGTATCTAGATTTAAATGAAAAATCCTTTTTGCTGTTCTCTTTGTCTTCTGTGTATTTCAGCATTATTTCGTTTCCGTCTTATCTTGGTCTAATCGCCACCTTTGGTCTTATCTCACATTAGTTGTTGTAGCGCGTTAGGAAACAACCAGCTGTTCCTCGGCGTGAGCGCGTGTTTTCGGGGCTGGAGAGTGCAACAAAAAGCGACGTCGTTCACTCGGGCAATTATTCACAGCAGTTATGAATCGGTATGTAGTTGGTTATGGGCGTTCGGACAACGTGAATTTTTGGAACCCAGCAAGTAATTTGAAAGGGGGGGATACTCTTTCTGAAAAACTGGACCATTTCACCCGTATAGTTATAGTTTCAACTTGAGAAATGGCATAGAACATAAATCAGATTTTGATTCTGAGCGGTCTTTTTCCAGCCACCCACCCCCACCCCCACCCCCTCACCCCCCCCTTTCGGGCCTGGGCTATGTGGACCTCCATTACTTCGCTCGGTGTCCACAGCAAGTGGTCATACAATCAACCGAAGTGGAATCTTTGTAAGCAGGTGTCATCTCAAAATAAGTGGCAAATTTACTTTTCTTGAAGTTGATGCATTTCCTTCTCCGAAGTTCTTGTCGATGCAGGGGTTGACAGCATTAGTAAAATTTTAAATGGTGTTTGCTTATATTTAATTTACATTTTAATAACGTCTAATACAAGATTACTATAAAGTCACAGAATATAAGTAAAACCGCTAGTGGTAAGTGTGAACTGCCCTCCCTGCTAACCCGCTGCAATGGCAGGACACGTCGTGATGCACTCACATTATCTCCGCGGTATTCAGATTTATGAGCAACCAAAACGGTGGTTGCTGGATCATGTAGACGGAAAAACACCTAAAGGCATTTTGGATTGGAGCAAATCGTTTCCACCTGTACGAAGGGGATAGAAGGACTAAGAAAAAAATGTTGGGGGGGGGGGGAGATATAAAGAAAGTCAAGAAAGACGCTAAGACCTTGTGTTATCCAACAGATGAAGAATATATAGAAATCAATCGTCATATTTATACATGTAGCAAGGCCACAATTCACGGCGCATGCAGCATCTCTGTTGTAGTAACACTGCGTCAAAATGCCGTACATGAACAAGATTGCTCATACACCACCGTCCGTACCAGGCATTGCCACGGGACTTTGTATAAATATACTAAAACCTATCAGTATCATAGATTACCGAGGTGCGGCTTAATCTTTTTAATCATGCTTACCTAGATCGAGTATCACCGCCGAGGACGGAACAGTGGTTGTAAAAAGATAAAAGCTTACTTTCACCAGTTGCTTACGGTGTCGGAAAAAAGGAAGACGCATAAGGCCGACGGTTAAAAATAAAAAGACAATGTCGCGGATATCCCTGCCAAATTGTCTCTCCCAGTCGGCAAGGTGGTTCGATTTACCTAAGAAATATCAAACTTGTAGTTTTTTTTTTTTTTCGTGTTAATTCACGGTTTGATTTTTAATCAATATTAAGTAAGAATGTGATCTATAGAGAGTGTTACTCTGAAAGAAAAAATATTATGATTACATTTCAGAAATTTGGTGTTCTTATTCATACCCTGAAAAAGTATTCAAAGTGTAGTTTAACAAAGGTTTATTTACTTTTAGAAAAGTCCACACAGCGTTCGATAAGATAATGTTCGTAGAATAAGGAAAGTAATTAGATTTCGTGCAAAATGGTGCTCTTAAAAAACCTTGCATCAAGTTGATAAATGATAGCATAGCCAGGATGAAAAAACAAAGAGTAATTTAGAATGCAAGTATACAAATCATATACCTCTGATCGAAAACAAATGGATAATAGAATGAAATTTGGTGCATATTATCTCTTCTAATGGGAAAAAAGTACCTGCTTTGTATTTTAGTAAAAAATAACACAGATAAATTCAACTAAAGGAACCAATCTCAACATAATACAGATCCGCGACCTAAACTTACCTATAAGAACAAAGTGTCACTCTCTTGATATTTTAAAGGACGAAAGGAAGACGAAAGTATAAGATTTCAACATTGGGTTTTTTATATGGAATCTTTAATTCACCTACCTCGGTAAGAGGTACGGATAAATTGGCAATTTTTTACCTCAAACTAACCCCAATACCGAGTTAACAAATTTAATGAGGTGTGAAAAAATGTCTTGCTCAGCAGAGTAGAAATGGTTTTTTACCGATAACATGTGTGCAGAGACGAGGGCGGGAAACAGATTCTGCTTGGCTGAGTGCCAAATTGGTATTTTGTGTGGAAAGTGTTCACACCAGGTCCAGATGGAGCGATGGAAATAATGTCACTGATAAATAAACATAGTCAATGCGTGTGTTGCGTTCCTTAAGACTTAGAATTATGTGAACGTGGCTTAAACAGGTCAAGGAAAATTTTCTTTTCGAAAATTTTAATTAGATATGTGTTATAGGCAGACGTTACTTCTATAAAGACTTGATTATCAGATTTGCCTGCCTTTTTTCCTTTTTGACTTGCTCTTCGTACAATTCCATGAAATTACTTATTTCCTTGGCTGAGACGTCATCTAAAAGAATCAAATCAATTGACATGTGGTTCAAAGTGTGAGAAACACTTGGGTCTCTCTGAGCAGAATGGCCCAGTCTGAACTTGGCTTTCGTTTGGAAACTATCACTTGGTTGAAGTCCGAACTTAAAGTGGATTTCCGACAGTTTTATTTTTTACCCTTATTTTTGGCAGTAGGAATCACACTTTTCGTGTAAATTGTATACAAATTGTAAAAACTTCCGCAACTTGCATAATTTACAATTTACTTATCCAGCGACTTGTTTAGAATACTTCGCGGCACAGGATGAACTGTTACTTAGACAGTGTCCAACAGCTTCTCTATTCTGTTATTGCTTTATTCCTAAATCGGGACATGTATTAGGTATTTTGGATTGTATTCAGACATCTTATTTTTCCAGAAAAGTCATCATCTGACAATTCTTTCATTACTATGGTGCATTGTAACTCTTGGCCTGCCATTCACTATTTTAATTTTTGATCGTATTTTTGGACTCCCAAAATAAGTTATTCTTTGTTATAAATTATGAAGGTGTCCGCCTTTGCAATTGATTTAATAAAAACCTTCATTATGATGACGATATCCTGATAAGATGTCCTTGAAGTATTAACTTCACGATTTTGTTAATGTAACAAATAGTTTTTTAGAAGCAATGCGCATACCCGGAATAGTCCTGACTTCATGTGAGCAGAGTATCACTACATGTACATGAGGTACTTGCCGGTGTAAACCGTGCGAAAATGTTGGAAAGCATACCTCACAGGTCTAGTTCAGGTTCATGAGATGTTAAGGTTTTAAGGCGGGAAATATAACACCGCCCTATATATATATATATATATAGAGAGAGAGAGAGAGAGAGAGAGAGAGAGAGAGAGAAAGAGAGAGAGAGAGAGAAATTGTCGCAAGATCTTTCAACCCTATTGATTTCGCTGAGTTTATGTGATTATCAATTTATAATGTACGATTAAGATATCTGTGTGTGATTTCCTATTGTTCGGTTGCAGTTCTACCGTAAAAGCGAACTCTAACATCTGACATTTTCATTCGTAGAAGCTTTTCTAAAGCGAAATAAAACAAAAATAAGCGGAAACCCCCTACAATTACAATCATTTTTTACGTCGGTGTGTACTGCGATAGTGCTATGCAACGTTTGTAAGGAATGCTACAGAAATACTCTTAAACCCATAGATAGAATTAACGCTAATGAGTAAAAAGGCTTCCGTCACTCAAACTGCCAGATTTTCTGATCTTTCCAAGCCACTAAAACCACTAAAGTATTAGGACCTGGTTAATCATGAGGGGAAGTAGCATTAAAGGACCAAATTTAGCAAGCAAGGTGGGGGGAATGAACGAAAATGAAAGGCAACCAGAGCTCTCCCGGAAACGACGATTAAATGCACTATTTACAACCCGTCACATCTCCTTACGCCGGCACATTTTTTCGAATGGTAGAAACATTTATAAGGGCTATGTATAGAGGTAAGAACCTTGCTAAGAACTTGAGCTATTTGCATAATTAAGGTTGAGCCGTAATTGTTATGACAAGTTTGCACATCAGATCTAAATAAAAAACATGTTGGAACGCTGTGAGGCGTGCTCTTTAAGTCAACTGCTTAGTCTACGCATTCTCTGTATTGTCGTTAATGGACGACAGAGGACACCCACTGGGGGCGTAAGAGGTACACCATGTTGCAGTCAACCCAACAAAATGTGTGCCACGCGAGGCCACGCGCCTGTTTTGCTTAATGTTATTTTTACTTTTTTCTGCCATTATAAACCGACTTTTTTTGTTGTGACAGCAAATGTTTGATATCAGGTTTTTTCTTTGTTTCTTTTTTAGTTGACGTCAACAATATATCCCCCTCTCTATCTCAAATTTGAGTAACATAATTTATAATCCTTTTTTGCAACTGTAAAAAGCCGAGAACTAAAATGTTTAAGCTCATCTTACTGCATTATTCTGCGTTCTAACTACAGAACATCTTGTTCATGAAATTACCGCTTGAAAATAAATCTGCATTGTTTATATCAATACGCTCGCTAGAATTTATAGATAAACAATTATTTACACCGTTTTATTCCTTCAGTTTGATCCAATGCAGCGGTACGCCCTGGTACAGCGTACGAATAATTCATGAAGCGACCGTGAAAAGTCACGGGTTATATAAATTCGGACAATGGATTCTTATTTCAGCACATTATTGAATCAACGCTAGTTGAACACCGATCTAACACTTCACGTGCTGTCTTGATATACATGTAGGCCTACTTGACGCTGTATCAATAAGCAAATACTCCATCTTGCACTGTAACAAAACAAGCAATGCTTTGTAAATATGTGTATACCGATCTTTTGCTGAGAAGCACGTTCTGCCCGTAGTATTCGATCTTTTTCTCGTTGACGTGCCTGTGCATGCATGCGTGTTTCGAATGAGTATGCACTCGTATTTTTATGTATATTTTTTCCAACTCACAATTCATTTTCCTTAATCTGCATGCAAAAAACATTGTAGCAGATACTGGTCCGTTTTTAGAAACACCTTTTTTTGTGGTCTCTTAAAGTTGATTTGTTTTGACCGAGGAACCCTGAGCCACAAAAGTGGTATCCGAGGCAGACAGCACTGTTCATCTCTGGTCTGCTCCACAGGGCGGCGCCTTAGAATGGTTTAAAATAGATACAGCTAGCTAACCAAAAGGCATTTCAATCTGATCATTCCTACTTATATCTTCACTTAAATTGAACGGTTGTGTCAAAAAAGTTAAAGAGCATGTTATGCAATTTCTCTTTGATACAGTTTCGTTTTTGACTTTGGCTAATTGCAAACTGTGTTTCTCCCGACTAATTCTTAGAACTTTCAGCGGTAAGTGTAAGAGCCTACGCTCTTTGCCTTTGCAGCTTGTTACGCAACTTGCATACGGCATTCCTTCCGTTCCCACTTTTCTAGCTGTCAAAATAAATTTAATTTTGTCTCATTTTTTCAGAACCCATTGAACTTGAAAAACCGACTGAGAAACTTGAGGGCGCCCTGAGGTTGGCAAATGAGTGCTTTGATCAGTGTGGTACCCTTCACAGCCTGGCACTGGTGGCCGCAGAAAGCGAATACCTGGCAGCTGCCACCTCAAAACGCACCACCTTTGGACAGTTGGTCCACAACGAGCCCCAAGCTGCCCATTCTCCTCCTCAGTCAATGCTTTTTGATCAAGACAGTTGCTCTTATTTTCAAAGCCTAAACGGCCGCCAAGACAGCGAATATGCGAGAGTTCGCGAAACTCTGATTGACGATTTTAGCCAACGACACGCCAACGTCCAAGACCTCTACGTTGAATCGTCCTCTCCAAACGGGAAGAACCGTGGATCGTACCCATTAGATTTTAATCTAAATGTTCTAGTTGACAAAGCTTTAGAGGAAATAAATGTCGCAGAGAATTACATCTGCCCCGACTGCGGTAAGCGCTATAGCACGTCTAGCAACCTTGCCCGTCATCGTCAAACACATCGCAGTGTAAACGACAAGAAGGCGCGCAAGTGTCCGCATTGTGAGAAAGTCTATGTTTCAATGCCAGCATATAGTATGCACGTGCGCACACACAACCAAGGGTGCGTCTGTTCCTTCTGTGGCAAACGTTTCAGCCGACCGTGGCTTCTGCAAGGACACATTCGCACGCACACCGGCGAGAAACCGTTCAAGTGTAACATTTGCGATAAAGCTTTTGCCGACAAGTCGAACCTGCGGGCTCATACTCAGACTCATTCGAATGAGAAGCCTTTCACTTGTGAACGGTGCGGAAAGGCATTCGCCCTGAAGAGCTACCTATACAAGCACGAGGAGTCCTCCTGTATGCGAGGACAAAGGCGGATGAGATAGGAAGTTTTTTTAGGGCAGTATCATCCAGAATCTATTGTATGCTTGAAAGATAGTTTTGTCTACAAGTAATACGGAGAAATACTTCCGTGGCAAGCCGTCCAGTGTTTTTTGTGGATAGTCTAATTTTTTACATTTTGTATATTGTCACAAAGGTGAACAAATCTTGACCTGTTGGTAATGATATCGGTCATTTCTTATTGTATATTTTTTGTTTTACAAGTTAGACGTTCGTCCAATTATAAAGAGTTGTGCAACAACCAAAAATTAGATTTAAAGCGCGTTTACATCCATATTAGTGACGTATTTCCGCTGCAAAGCAAGGACCAATTAATTCAAAGAGTTCTATTTTGTTTAAAGAACATTTCTTTATGTTAGATTTTATTTTCATTTGCTTTATAGCAAGCACGGGAATAAGTCTGTGTACATATTATGTGTGACAACATGAAATCTAGAGAAAGTAATTTTACTATAACACTGGACCAATTGAGTGTAAACAACATATATATCTGTCCTTTCGCCAGACTCTCTGTGTCTGCTTTGAAATATAGAAAATGAAAACATGTTTGTAAAACGCTTTTATACATATTAGTGCATTGGCCATCCCTGGCCTGTAATTTATTACATTTATTTCTTTTACGGTTGTTATAATTAATTTAACTGGATATAAATATGCCGGACGAAGTGCAATGAAGTTTTTAGAACTCCTAAAGTGTGTGCGAGTGTGTGTTGCCTGTAATATAAATAATTGGTTTTCTTTGATTGTGTTTACGTGTGTGTGTGTGTGTGTGTGTGTGAGAGAGAGAGAGAGAGAGAGAGAGAGAGAGAGAGAGAGATCTCAGCTAATTTCAGCCATTTCAGCGATGTTAAAAAAGAAAATCTAGCAAGGTTACGCTAAATCTGTATTATTTAAGGGAGCAGGTGGTCTGTGAGGGTGAAAAATTAGCAACACGTGCACTTGATGTTTTTTCTACATCAACACACTTTTGAAAACACAAATCTATCTCGGGACTCTAGGAAAAGGCCTTGTCTATAAATTTGAAGTCCAAGAGCTAAGAAACTTTGCTGAAGCCCGTTCCTGGGAAATGTCAGAGGAATATAAATTCACAGTCTATGAAATGGTATTCTCTGTGACAATGAACATCTCCACTGTAGTGGCCTTATGTTGCAAGTGCATTCCGAAGGCGGTTTTGTTGTGGCTGGTATTTATGCGACATCTAGAACACTTACATGGGACTTCAAAAAAAAAAAATTGGCCCTTTTGTGTTGTGGATATATTTGCATTTATCCCAGACACAGGCTGCAACGTTGTTCAGCTTTTTGATTGGACGATATCGCGCCTTAAAGTGTTCTCGGTGTCAAGTCTCGTGCCAGCCGCACGCGAGCGCCATACCATATAAGGGATTCAGAAACTTTAATAGGGTTTCAAATTTCCATATCGTGAATGGAACACGATGAAAAGTTGGAGTGCACGCGGCCCCTGAAGTCCTGAAGTCGGTTGTCAGTGTCGCACGTGTGCCTGAATGGTAACCTGATTTATATATCATAGATAACTTTCATTTTATGTACATAAGCGTTTCCTTTTTGGTTTGGTGCAATTTGTGTATATTATTCAGTGTAAATGATTTTTTTCTTAAGAGATTAAGTTTACTGCGTTTTTTATGCGTAAATCAAGCACTTTGTAATGTATATTTGACGTAGTAATGAAAATGAACTGTAGATTGTATGGAGATGAGTCTGATCTCCACCTGCCATTTTAACATATCAAATTTGTGTTTGTAAATCGTGGTTTTTGTATCAAACCCTGCAGTTGTACAGCAGCAGTCCTAGAACTAGAGGTTACATAACTTATACAGTGCATTTGCTTCTGTGAACCTTTTTCCGCCAGACTGGTGCAATGTTCCTGCTTACTGTTTCGGTTTTATGAATTACCACTCAAACTGAGTCTCAATACTAAATATACCAAGTCTTCTCTTAACTTATTGGTTTAATTCGTACATTTAACCATAAGACAAGTTAACTGTTGGCGTACCAGCTTAAGCAATTTTAATGAGTCTGCTAATGGCAATATCTTTAATGCGTCTGAAACAGACGGTGGAGTGTGCGGTACGCTTTAACACGTATGTATATGTGAAAATTGAATTACAGCAGTTTTAAATAAACTCTTTAAGAAACTATCATGTTTTTTTTTCTCTTTTTATCCTTGCCATCTTCAGAAAGCTTATACAGTTATCAATTGCCTCCGTGGTAGATAATCACTTTGAAATGTACTGACTGCAAAACGGAGTTGTAAATTGGGTTGGGTACCGGTAGGTGACACACTTGTGAGTTGCTTTCGCTTCGTACTTGGCCCACCAGTTCCATCATGATATGAACTTATCCTATTGCTATTGCTGTCGACAACTCAAAGCCAATCAGCACACGCTACTGCTCACACCCACTGGCCTTTCCTGGACGAAGCAGATGCTCGGTGTTCCCGTTGGAGCAGCGGGCCGTGCAACAAAGAGGTCTTCCACGAAAAGTAATGGTTAAAATGTGTTAGTGAGTATTTTCAACTGAAATGGTCGTTCAGTGGGATACTCGATGCTCTCCCCGCCTCTCTCTCTCTCACACACACACTCACAAACACACACACACACACACACACGCATACACACACACACAACACACGCACACACAAACAAGCACACGCACACACACACGGGCCTAGGTTCCTGTCGTGCTCATCAAAGATCGGGTACCGACCATCGAGTTCCAAGCTAAGAATGTCCTGTATATTCAATACATAACATCGTGTTTCACTTTTCGGAGATGAGTATATCTGTTCAGTAACTAATGCTTACATTCAATTCTGCGACAGAGATCCAGAGCCTCCACAGACAGCCCGGGAAATAGTTTTGATTCTGGTGCATTTTTCTTTATTCTCGTTTTTTACAATTAATTGTACGTCTTTAGTCGGAATTCTATCAAATGATAGACAAGTGGTCTGCTTAGCGTGCTACAACTCTGCAACACAATGTCGATGGACCAGCCATTGAAACATATGAACGTGTGTGCTAAGAATTTGCTGAAGAGGAACGTTTGAGCAACATACTTCACATTGCTCATCCTCGTGCCTTATTTCCAGGTATTATATATGACATGCGTGCAAGTTTGGGCTGAAATGGGGTCCACTGCCGTAAACAATCGCTGTTCGACCAAGACATAACTTATTATTACTTTTGGGGTATTTACTTTGTCGAAAAAGTTAACGAGTAGGTTAGGTTGGGGTCACTTTGGTAAGGTGTAAGATCTTAAACAACATATCTATCAGATAGGGGATAAGTGCACTTGTCGTAAACTATATGTATAAGCTGGTCAGTAATTATATGTTCCATTATGTATTCTTTAAGTAAACTGAAAAGGGCACTTGAACTTAAAGTCACTTCACACCTTGATATGAACGTTCAGACTATCTTTGATGGAAAACCGGATTACCCAGCGTCACCTGTCGAACAGACTGCAAAGCGACTGAATTTTGGCTCAAATTCGAAACCCCAGCAAATCAGAATAGCCGTCTGGTGACTTGATTTAGCCCGATATCCAGTTCATGGTAGTCATCGTCTGCACGGCGCTGAATGAGGCTGGAATGACCGAGTTACTAACGCAACGCACGTCGTCTAGCAACAGGTCGAATTGAAGGTGTGCCAAGACTACCTGTCAGATACGCAAATTCCAGGTAAATACAGGTAAACAGGTAGTTTGGCGGCCGATCATTCTGTATACAGTATATATATATATTTAGAACATGGGTCTATCTTTAACGTACCTTGTTAGGTCTAAGTTTAGATATCTTTATCATCATGATGTATGTCTCGTGGCTTATTGCTCTTCTTGGATCATTCCTTACATTATACAAAATGGAGTCTAAACAGGATCGTCATATATACATTGTGGTTATATTTAGAAACCAGTGCTATTTGTGGACTGTCGGCAGATTGAAATAGTGTTGTACTTTTTCTTTGAAATTGCAACAGGTACCGAATATCCAAGTAAAGCAGGCACTTGTGGTCTGACTGCTGATCACAATGACACAATAGTTCGTGACCAGCACTATCTTCATATACACTTGTTTAGGCTATTAACGAACTTGTTCCAACTTACGTAGGGACAGATGTATGTGTCAAATTGTTGTTCCTCTTTTAATTAATGATGTTCGCGTCGGTTCATAATTATGATTGTCCTCAGAAATAGTAACACTGATGAGTATAAATGAGATTTTTTTTTGGTTTTGATGGACTATTTTTTCTTGACTGCCCAACCAAGAGTCGCTGAACTGCTTGTAAAAATTAGACCAGGTACTGCATGTGTCCACAGTACACGTACTCTGTCTTTATGACGCTTTTGCAAATTACAGAAACGAAACGTGCTTTGTTTAAACATTGTAGAGTATTTTCTTTCAGTTTCTTTTATTTACGTGTACAAGTGTGATGTAAAACATTTTGACAAATATAAAATTTTGACGCCATTTCCGATATATGATGTTTTTTTTAAATTTGACTTCGTACCGTCAACTCCCAGGTGAACGAAATGGACAGTCGTTCAGATTTACCCGTACAAGGTTAACTTTTGCAGCATTTACATACACCTTTTTAATAAACTACTATTGGGTACTGTGCTGGGATTAATTCAGGGTGTCCTGCGATGTCTCCCAAATATGTTTGTCATTTTCAGTGAAATTAATATTTAATTTAAGGTGAATTATAATTCAGCAGATTGGAGCAACAACACATTGCTCAAATATCACTGACGTTACTACCCAGGAGACAGGCTCGCCTTTTGTTCCGTCGTACGGACCATCCCTGAGCTGCACATCCGCCAGACTTAACCCCCCTGGACTTTTCTGTGGGATAACATATCAAAACAGGGTCTACACTAACAATTCCCAAACTATTGACACTGTTAAGGATAATATTCGAAGGGAGATTAGGTGCATTCCCCGTGAAATATTAGACAGGATTATGGCTAACTGAAATGTGCGTGACACGGTGTAGCCCCCATGGTTCAACGCTGAGGTGCTTGGATCGAGCACATTATATGCTATTGAGGTGTGTTACACCATACCAACCTTACATGCCCTGCATACTTGTAGGACAGGTGCATAGTGTAATTACAAAATGAACAGTACAATCTTGAGTAAAAAGGCGTGGTGATAATTTGCACGCATGCACTTGTTTTACATATTTTTTGCTTTAAATTGTACCGCATTTTGTACAAACGTACTTGCAGCGGGTGCATATGTACCTGTAGTCTAGAAAACACAGGTAACACATGCGTTGATTTTAATATCGTAAAGAATAAACACATACTGTTTTCTGATAGGAGAACCACATATTTCAGTTAAAATGCTGCCTCCACTCCTGTATCCTCATATATCCCTTTAATTTAGGTTACCTTGTTCCCCGGTATGCGGCGTGCCTTGACCTGCTGCTATTCCTGTATGACCCTTCCGGAAGACATTTCTGTTCCATGTTGTACTATCCTGTGTTATAAAGTTAGGTATTTCTCGTGCTTTGATTACTGCTACTTAAAAAGAAAATGACCTGACAGGAGGTGAGCCTAACTATTTTATGTGTTGACACACAAACTTTTGATCGGTTCAGAAAGAAATTGCAATACACCTGTGTGAGTGTGCCAATTTGAAATAAATTTTATAACATCAAATTTAATCAACTGCTGACCTTATAATTTATTTGGTATCAACCTGATATACGTCAAGACGCAGAGTCCGACTTTTAATATTACAGTCGATATGAAATCAGTAGGCCTATTAGCGATTTATTTAGATAGTTAGTGTTACTAGAGTGAAAAGGTCTGTTAAAATTGGGGTGGGGTGGGGTGTGGGGAAGGTCATATAGATGGGGTTTATTATTGGCACTCATTGGTCTAGTGCTGGGTCTCAAATTCGAATCGTACATGTAAGTGACTAATAGTGCTATAATTTGATAGCACGGAGATGAAATGTACCCGGTATACCCAAACTATTTCAGTCTATCGCAAAGGACAAAGCAGGGAAGCTAAAAGAATTGATAAATTTAACAAAAAAGGAATTGACTCAACTTTCATTTTCACTAATTACTTGTGAAATTACCAAGACGGGAAATAATCCCTTTGCATGGAAAATATTGGTGTGATAGAGGGTTGTGGTATAAAGGTGTGGTATAAAGATAAAGTCTAAATGAAGCAAAAATGAGCCTTCATTAATGGACAATATTAATTTACCAGGAATCAAATGCCTGAAGGTGTAATATGGGTTGTCCCCGTAAATTCCTCTTCCACGAGAAGAACGAACCCCTTCTCATGTCAGATAGTTAAATGCCACGGTTATAAATCAAGACGTCTTATGGCATGTTTTAGATTTTTTTCCGTTTGAAAATGTTTTTGTGTAAACGGGCGTAATCTCGCATCCTGGGCTTCGCTGGTTAATTGTTCATCTTTGAAATCTGTGCTGACGGCCGGCTCTGACAATACACATGTTATGATTTCGTTACTGACACTTTATCAGCAGCTGTTCGGCAATTATGAGTTTTTTCTAGAAATTTATGTTGGGCTTTATGAAATCTGATCAGCGCACAGGTGTGTGTATGTGTGTGAGTGTGTACGTGTGTGTGTGTGTGTAATTCCTTCAAACCCTTTTATGGAAACTGAAATCTGGCCTAGTAATCTGGCCCAGTAATCTAACCGAGTATCAACCTCGTTCTGCGAAGTGGAATTTTAGATCTTTAAAAGAAAAATCTGAAAGGTAACTCTCTGTCGAGTTTGCGAAAGGTCAACATTCTCAAAAGCTGCGTCATTATAACCATTCTTTATTTCAAAAAGTTGAAAATTGAGTCAATTGGCGAAGGAAAAAAATCACTTTTAAAATATTGTATATTTTCAATATAAATTCAAACTTACCAAAATAACTTCAAGATAGTTTCCATGTGTTTTGAAAAGAAAAGAACTGTTCATGTGGACGAACATGTACCGGTACAGGTAAACAATCATGAGTAAATTATTGAGCAAAATGCGACCCAAACGCTTACATAAATAGATAAAATAAATAAGTGAAAAATGATGTTCAAACATGTTTTCCGTATTTGGTGATTGAAATTGGCGAAAATTACATTCGACAACAATGAAATAACTGAAAGACATTTGCGGTTTTATATAGCAGAATACATGTAGGCATATAATTTGACGGACGTAGTTCTAAGGTGATAAAGAATCTGACTAAGGCCTCCGTAAATCACCGGCCCAGCTGCCAGAAAAACCCAGCGTAAATCGTGTCTTATCAACGTGCCAGCCCTGCCTGAACCATCAGTAATGTGGATTCCCACGTGATAAGATGTCGTCTGCTTATATGATGACGTCATCGAACATAGCAATGCATCGATGATTCACGATGTAATACATTCTTAACGAAATAAAACTGAATTTTTGAAAATTTTGAAAATGAAAGATAACTGTTCAGCCCTATTCTGAGGTTTAGGTTAATTAGTCTTTTCTAAAATACACAAAGAAAATAAAAAAGAAAGGGTCGAATAATAAATAGGCCTAAAGAAAGAAAACCGATATGTTGGTATTCATGTCATGACATCATATGCCTATGCACAGGTGTTCAAAGTGTCAGCCACGTTTATCTTACTGATGATAAATGATATTCCTTGCAAAGTCGTCAGTGAATATCATCATCATCATCATTATCTTCATCATTCAGAGCCCAAAGTGTTCCACTGTTGGACAAAGGCCTCAGCATGCTTCTTCCAGTGTTTTCTGTCTTGGGCTTCACTCTTCCAGTTTGGTGTTTTCCAGTAACCTACATATAACACATCCCTCCATCTCTTACGAGGCTTCCCTTGTTTCCTATGTCCATATCTTGGTGTCCATTCTGTCAGCCTTATTGTCCATCTGTCATCTTTTATCCTACTGACTTGTCCTTTCCTTCCCAACTCCATTCCATTTTTTAATTGTAAGCAGCACATTCTTCACCTTGGTCTGTTCTCTTCATGAATATAATGAATGTAATATAACAGAATGTGCAGGTTGACAAGCAAAGACTGAAATAACTAAATACAATGACTAGAAAACCCCACTATTCCATTTATATATATATATCCGTAGTATTTCTATCAAAATACCATAAGAAGAAAGATATTTTAGGTCAATTTAAAAAAAATTCTTCACCGTTACAGTGATATTGGAGAATATCTGGTATTAAAATGATTCAAAATTTTCGAATCCTGGTATTTATCTTTACACGTACAAAATTTTTCATGCGGAATACATTTTAAATTCATTAGTTGACTGGATGTGAAAAACAGAAATCGAGATCACGTTCGAAGGCTTTTAATGAATTATTTCGACGACAAAAAAACATGAGTAAATGTTGATGAAAATTTTTAAAATATAGATAAATATATAAATAAAGAGATAGAAAATACAATGAAAAATATCTATAAGGCGTTTTCGTATAGTATCGCCAATGGATTAAAGATAAATTTGATTTTGGTAAATATAGAAATGGTATGGCGAACGCAATCATTGTGTGTTTACCTCGTTTTTATGTAACCGTGATTTCAGACAGTCAAAGATAGCTGGGGTCGACATGATTTCCTTTCATTTACACCATGAAGAAATCATTTCATGCGGAAATGTTTACATTTCATAGCATGAGTTACAGGTTGAAATTTCACAGTATGGCTGAATACAGTAAATCGTAGCGCAGGCACTATATAGTGTCATTATCGTTATCACACAGTTGGACGCTCACGTGCGACCACACCCAAGGTTTTTGAGTTCTGACAGTCACTCTCCGCAATGCTAACGTACGTGTATAATTGTCGTCATCCTCCTTCAGCTCCCTCTTTTGTTTAACATTTCTGTATTTGACTGCTCCCCCCCCCCCCGGACTCTCGCTTTCTAAGCACTGTCACCGGTAAGAGACCCTGCAGCGAACTCGATACATTCTGGATATGACGCACCTGTTTGTGGTAATAACGTGCATTTTTGTGATATCATCTGGAATAGGTTATTATAAGAACCCGTCATAGCAGAAACTGTTACTCATTACAACAAAATCCCCTTAGCTTTGGAAAACCGATATTCCATATGAATGCGTAGCGTTCCGACTTCCAAAGTAGGCCTACTCATACTAACTGTTATGGAATGGTGTTAACACCCAGAATAGGTATAGTTTCTTGAACTTGTATACTTACACACTATAAATCATACATATATGCATGTAAATCCATTCATTTGTTTGCTAGTTCCCAATTTTTATTCGCAGTTATCAGCGCAAACCAGTGTGCTACACACTTACCCTTTCCTGTCTTTGCTGTTGAAAATCTGAAGCACATACGCACAATTAAAAATATATAGCATATTAGGTACCCTTCTATTGTAAAGAAAATAATCAACATAAGAGGAAAATTATGAGAAACATAAAATATAGTTTTAAAAAGCGATATCTCCCACCTTGTGGTTGCACGTATTCGTTTTGAAAATGATGATTCAAATGTATAGTCGGTTGGAAATTTTCTCTGGCGGGTAGCTTTGTCCGCGGCAGAGTGCATATCGCAGCAGACACAACCGGCAAGGTAGATAATGGGCGCAACTACCTGCATCACATCTAACGCATTTTGTGCCTAGATACTCTTTTGTCGTGTCAAGCACAATGGCCCCATCTTGCCCCCATAATATTTTCACCTGCAAGTTAAGTGCAGATTTAAAAAAGAATGATGGAAGGCGTTTAAGTTCATCTGTTTATTTTAAATATCATTAAAATGACATGTAATGCTGAAATGAGAAAGCGTACTTGTCTTGAAAACAAAATTCCGGTCATTATTTTCATGTCCGGTTATAAGTACATGTAAGATAACATTTTAATCTGAAAAGACCTTGATCCACCACATGCTATTAGTGACTAGTGATCTGTGTGTGTGTGTGTGTGTGTGTGTGTGTGTGTGTTAGAGAGAGAGAGAGAGAGGGAGAGAGAGAGAGAGAGAGAGAGGTTTGTGTTTGAGACACAAAATATCGTTCTACGTAGATCGACCCTACTTCGAGGGAGGACTCTCGCTGAATGCGATCAGATTGACAGGATCGATTTACGTAGAATGAAAATTTTATTGGGAATGAGCCGTAAGGGTTGAATGTTATCACATTAAACGAATGAGACGCTTCCTCGAGCAGCTACAGGGTGATTAACGTTTATGTGCATTCGATCGCACTCAAAACGAAGCAAAAAAGCTTCCAGAAGAAGAACTTTATACGGCAATCAAAATGTGTCAAACGATCTTGCGTCGCGCGTGACTCCTCTTTCGAATATCTTGAAATCTGTCAAAAAAGATACATGTATCATCTGTTCCTAAGAGTTATAGCTCCAACATTTCATCTGAACAGGAAAAAATCCGCCTACATACTCAAACTTTCAGTAAAAAAAACAGTTACCGGTTGTATTTGATCCTGTTTACAATATATCCCAATAAATACTGTTTACTTAGTAACAATGATACAATTATATTGATTATCATTAACGTTGTTATCTGTATCAATTTCCACTGGAATAACTCCCATTGCCATAATCGTTATTTATTGTTGGAAATAGCTCGGTTATGCCAGACATCAGTCTATGTTAGCTGCTACTGAATTGGAAGATAGGAGTCGTGAGCTGACCGTGCTTGAATGCTTGTATTTGTTTTTACATATATATCTAAAGTAGCTGAAAATAAACTGATAATCACTATTTAAATCGTATAAACTGATAGTCAGCGTAAGCCATGAAACATCCGCTTTTTCTTTGCTTTCTGTTGCAGGTGTATTGCCGTCTTCGTGGCATCTATTGAACAGAAGGCCAGACCACCTTCATATGGTGTGCATTGCTTTGGAGCTGATAAAAGTAAGTTATGAATTAAAGTATGAATAAGAAACTTAGGGGGAGACCCCCAAGGGGACCAGTGTCTGAGAGATCTGTCTATTCGAGTGATGGAGGCGCAGTGAAGTGGCGTTCTTTTTAGCTAATTTTCCTTCTTTTTATTCATTAAGATAAGCGGTGCAAAGAGATGCGGACTTTTTCTATGTCCTTAGCGTTGAATACGATTTACATCATACGAATTAAACATAAAATATTTATATATTTTAAACAATATGTCACCCTGATATATCATTATGATGGTAAGTGATTCATTCAAATTCTTTGAAGCATCACAAACTTTCCATTGTACACGGTGCTGTCCAGAGATTGCAGTAGATGAGCGGGTGAGCCGTAATAATGCTACGCATTGTTTGCGAGAATGTATAGGTTGGGGATGGCGTGCTTCTGAATTTTGATACAATTACCAAATCCGGGAAGATTCTTTTTACGTGTCTGTCAGTATAAGAATTCGTTTCTATTTTAGATCATGTTATTATTATATAACACACAGGCATTCCACATGTAAAAATTATCGGTTGCGTTTGCTCTCAGATTCAGACCTCGATGTAGACCATGAATAAAACTGGTTTTGGATTATTGAGAGTTGAACCACTTGCCCCTAACCGTGTGCAGTTGGCCACATTTGCTGCGTATTGCCCTTTTCTGTGGATGAAACGAGGGCTCAAAGAAAAGGAAACGACTACAGTGGCGGATTTAGGGGGGTGTCAGGGGGGATCCTGACTCCCCCTTTGATTTCTGAAAAAAATCACACAAAAAAGGTCCCCTCTTCGAATTAGAATTTTGACTAGCTGAATCATAGTTCTAAACAGAACCAAATAGCACCGTTCCCCCTCTAAAATACCAAAATTTTTCGGGGCCCCGAACCCCACGCCAGGAAGGGGGGTGTCGGCTTCGCATCCGCAGACAACCCCCCCCCCCCCCCCCCTTCAAATAAACTGGCACCAAATAATAAACGAAAATTTATATTATGGCACATGGGAGACTAACTTGTCACACTGAATGGTTAAGTTTAAATATCCTGAATGTCAGTCACTGAGGAGTAGGCCTAATGATAAAGTGACTTGTTAGTCTCTCTTGTGCCATACTATAAATTTCCGTTTAATATTTAGTGTCAGTCGTTTTTTTCCTTTGAGCTATCGTTTGATCTATAGATACAGTATGCTAGTGTAAAATAAACTGGCATAAAAAAATTGCTTGGGAAGGGGGGAGGGTACAGGGGTGAATATAGTCCTCTGTAAACAGCATAATGATTTGTGACCATGCTACAGTGCAATGCCAATGAACAAAATTTGGAGCCTTTGTCACATTTTCAGAAAATTATGTAATTGAATATGCCTTCTTTGAAAGTTGGGGTAGGGGAGAGAAAACGCTTAGTATATCAAAACGGTAAAAAAATAACGGATTATATGTCATTAAGGAGGCGAGTGATAGGAAAATTTATGTCATAAGCAATGAATGCATGACAAGGGCAAGGGTCTTTGATAATGAGTCAAAGGTCACATGAGGTCATATTTTATGGATTTTTCATAAATTAAACAAATACTTGTTTTAAAAAGAATGTTTGTGTAAGAAATTGGTATTTATTGAAGAATTGGTGACCATGCTACAGTGCAATGCTTGTGAGGAAAATTTGGAGCCACAAGTGTCTTATTTTAGAAATTTGTGTTTACTTATTAAATATGAACCTAACAGTGAAACTACACCCCCTTTGAAAGTGGGGATAGGGGAGAGAAACTGCTCACAATTGGACAGGAGAAGAAGAAACAGCAACACAATGTAAATATTTATGCAGCCTAAGGATAGGACTATTTATTTCTTTATAAAGACACATGTAAACAAAGTCATGACTCATTTGAATTAGTTCAGAAGGGTCAGCCGGGATGAATTTAAATTTCTTATGAATATGATGCTAAAACACCAGTAAAAGATTATTTAGTGGTTTAAAGAAATTATATTTAGAGATAACTTGATATTACATGACAATTTATGACTAATGCATTTAGTTTGAGATTGTTTCTTAATTTATGAGTTTTTAATATGCATATATAATGTCAAGTTAGAAATGGGGCCTTTTGTAAAAAGGAGTATTGGGTTAATTTTTTTATTGTTATTTGTAAGTTGAAATACAGGTTATTCTTTTGCAACTTAACCAATTTCCTGAAAATACACTCTCTATGAAAGTAGGGGTATGGGAGAGAAACTGCTCTTCATTTGAAGACAAAAGAAGATACGGCAGTAAAATGCACATATTTTTTGCAGCTTTAGGATAGGACAATTAATTTCTTGTTTAAAACACTTGTGAACAAAGTCATGCCTCATTACAATTAGGTCAAAAGGTCAGCGGGTGTATAAAAAAAAGCAAAAATTTAAGCTTTTTAATAAATATGAACTTAAACAACATTAAAAGAGAACATTTTATATTATATAAATTTTTTTTTTTTTGCTATAATTTAATGTTTTGTGACTATTTAAGACTAGCTCATTGTGTCAGAGGCCCTTTCTTTAATTTTTATATTTTTTTAATTTGCTTATGACTTCAATTTAAGTAAACACACAAACTTTCTGTTATATGGAGTCATTTAATTTGGAAGAAATAAGGTAAATCACTATTGTACCATATCTAAAAGATATCCATCTATTTTTTCTCATATATACCACATATTACCGTGCATTCATGGGTTAAGACTGGTAGGTCAAGGATCATCCACGCTCACTTTATGGCACTAAAATCTAAGCATTATATGTAAATTGCAAAGCGATTTAATGATTTATAGGTGATATTTTATATTTTAAAAATATATTTGGTTTTAGTACTGACAGTTTTTGTAAAGCAAAAACAATTTTGAAATTTGTATGATTGAATACAACATCCTGTATAAATGATATTTTGCTGTTCGACATCCAGGGGTGGATCCAGGATTAGTTGAAGGGGGGGGGGTCCGGAACGACAGGCTTCAGATGCAAAGCCGACCGTCGCCCCCTTCGTCTGGGGTTCGGGGCCTACTCAAATTTTTGGTGTTTTGGAGAGCAAACAGTGCCCTTTGGTATGGTTTAGAACTACGATTTAACTAGTCAAAATTCTAATTTTAAGAGGGGAATATTGGTGTGATATATTTTTCAGAAACCGAAGGGGGGTCAGGACACACACACACACACACCCCGACACCCCTCTAAATCCGCCACTGTATCTACGCTTGTACTTTGTACAAGCAAAGCAAGAAGTCTCTGGCAGTGAATCGTGAACTGCTGCTGCCACTCCAACATAAAGTAGATATTGCAAATATATATCGGCACATGAATAAATAAGATATCAGACAACTTTCATAGAAAATATTCTGAACTTTAATTAAATCTGGAGATTCTTTTATCTATTATCATTTCAAATTTACATGTACGTTAAATCTCGGCACGTTCGTCTTCATCACCATCACACTTCCGTGGCAGTCCGAAGCACGAAGTTCAAACAGTATCAAAACCGTAAATAGAAGTCCTTACGTAGGAAACATCGCGCTAGAGAACAGGTTTAATCAAGGCATTCTTGTTAGCGGTTTTGTCATTAATTTAGAGAATCACGAACAAGTCTATCTATAACAAAGCAATAGTTAGGCCTACATGAACATCACAAATTTTACTTTTCAGAATTAATACCAGAAAAAATAATGATAAATAATGATTTAAAACCAGTACGACTAAAAACTAGTTATAATTAATTTTTTGAATGATATCGGTACTTTGTCTAGACATGGCAAGACTACGTGAAAACGACATACACTAATGCGCACGCGATCAAAAATATCAAGATCAGATGAAAATTATAATAAAGTACGGAATGTGCAGACCAGCACACTCAACAATTGTGGGCTTGGATACAAAACTGATCCTCCCGGTTGCCAACGTTCTCAATTCAGATCTATCATTTAAAATGAAATATCTTATTGTACAAAATATAATATAGACTTCGGTCGAATAATCTAGCTATGTGTAATACATAGTGCTACAGAATAATCAAAATAGAAAAATCAAGACTTCATGGACAAGAACAGTCACAAGAGAATTCACCCCCCCCCCCCCCCCCCCACCAATACGCCCCCTTTCTAGTATTGATACCAGCGTGTGTAGGAGTGTGAAAGTTATGTGAAAGTAGGTCAAAAGTTCACGGATAGGGTATGCCATGTAAGGATTGTTAGGGGAGATAGATTACCTCTTTTTGCGTAATTATCATTCTGCCAATTTAGAGAAGAAATATCAGTATCTTTCATTGCACTTAGTAAAAATAAATTCTAATATGTCAATTTTCTATCCTTTGTCACGTAATTCGTCAGATGTAATTAAATTCAAGAAATTCCTAGAAAACCTTTACCCCCTCTTGTGAATGCAATGTGTCGCCTGCAGAGCATCAGCGTCTGCCACCACGCTGGATGATTCTCGCTTCCCGGGACCTGAACAGTTAACGTGGTCTGAATTTTTTTGAGGGAGAGTCAGATGAAATAGAGAGGGACCGTAGCTTTTATAATGTTCTACATGGTGAAGCTGGAGATGTGGGCTAGTTTTACTTTCTTTTAAATAGTTTGCAATATACTCTGACTTTTAGTATCCCTATGCAACCAAAATATTTTGCTGGCATCTTGATACATTTTCCATTTCTGTCTCCCCCATAAATCGGTCCACTCTAAAAAATCAATAATCGTATGGCAATTTTATACAGGCAATTGACCTACTTTTATACCCATGCAGCTATTGTCGAGTATTATGGCTGTGGAGTGAAAACGTGATACACGTCTGTGATGTAAAAGTTATTTCTAATTACATTACTTACAAACAATGCATGTGGATCAAAGGTGTCCCGATTTGTGAGCAAATGAGGTCATTACATTTTGAAAATAACGAAAAAATTGGAGAAAAGCCAAAATCAGAAAAAATGCATTTTTTTCTCTTATATGCAAATTAGGTTCCTTGAAGTAATATATGACTGGCCGGAAGTGATGTTCATATCAGAGATTTGTAACGATGATGATCTTGATGGCCTTGATGTTTTTAATGGTGATTCAAAAAACCTTATCAAAGTTTTCAGTTGTCATCTGGTGAGAAAGAAATTTTCTGCACTAACACAATCATTCCACGAGTGAAAAATAATTAGTAAACGCGCCTCAGAGTTGCACTGCTGACGTTACGGCTTTTGGGTGAAAATCGCACGCAATATTTGATTATAATTATGATATGTAGGTAAAAAAAAAATGCGTGTCTAATATTTCCAAGTGAGTGAAAATGAATATTGGCAAACCATTAATAGTCCGGTTGCTTAGGGCAAAAAAAAATGGCCAAATCGTGACACGGCGGATAAAAGCACCAAATTTTGCATATGTGGGTACCTTTTAACATACTAAATCAAATTAGAGCCGTAGCCCACGGAAAAAAAATTACCGTTTGGCCAAAAAATCCAAAATGGCCGCCAATTTGTGAAATTCTGTAGAAATATATACATACCTATGTTGATTTTTATCAAATAAAGTATTTTCTCAATGTTTTCCACATCCTTATTACCCATATTATGCATATATGTCAGATAACAAACGAGTGTACTTGGACTTTTTGAAAAATCCAAGATGGCCGCCGTATGGCATAGGAATACTAGGGCATGTACAAGGGTTTTCAACTAATGCCAAATAGGAAGATGCATGGCCCACTATCTAATTAATTTTGTTTCTGAGTGCCTTATTACAGAAATAATATATTTGTGGTGAGTAACTAACCTTTATTCTCAGGCATTTCGAGAAAAATCCAAGATGGCCGCCATATCAAAGGAACACTATAGTATACACATAGGGCTTCTTCTGCCATGGAGATATAATATTAATTGATAAATTAGGTTTGTTTCTGAGTAGTTTCCACGTCTTTTTAATCCACATAATATATATATGAGGAGAATGTTATGTGTATCCTTTTTGAAAACAAAACAAAACAAAATGTCTGCCATTAGCCATAGAAGGTGGGGTTAAGTTAATACCTGCGAGAGAAAGGGTTCCAAATAAAATGAAGCTAAATTCAGTTGTTTTTCTTTTATTATTATTATTATTATTATTATTATTATTATTATTATTATTATTATTATTATTATTATTATCATCCCATGATACATATCTGTTAGGTAATCTATGTCCATATTTGATCATTTTGGGGAAATCCAAGATGGCCTTCTTTTCCCCATAGGAAAACTGGTGCATTGGATTTTATAGGCACTTCTAAGGCAAATCAGGGTCATTATGATATTTTGTCAAAATACTTAAAGGTACACACTTGTTACCCACCAGACAGATATCTCAAAGTCCAAAAAGAATGTGGGAAATACGGAGAAACAAAATTCATTTTATATTGAACCCAATGTCACTCTGGCACTAGTTGACTGTATTATTCCTATTGTGAATTGCAGCAATCTTGAATTTTCTCAAATACGCAAGATGCACACTTGCTACACACCAGATTTATATAGAGTAAGGTTAATAAGGATGTCAACATGTTTAAATATCAAACGGCTTTATTTCATGTTGGAATCAATGTCTGAACTGTTCCATTAATTGACACCTATGTGCATTTGAATGATGTATTCCTATCGCAACTGGCATCTATCTTGGGTTTTCTCTGAATAGTACTCAATGATACATACACTTTCTACACACACAGAGTCTTTCAAAAGGATAAATAGGATATGAAAGGGAAAACATTTAAAACAATCTGAAGTTAACTGCATTTAAATTGTACTCAGTGTATCTCCGGCATTATTTGATTATGTGTACGAATATTCTAATGACAAAAGGCAGACATCTCGAATTTTTTCAGAATACCCAAAGATACACACATGCTACATACGAGGTATACATCATAGGGGTAATAATAAATGGAGAGAAAAACGTAAATTATTTTTTAAAACAAACCCATGGTAATGTAATTGTATAACGAACCACATGCAGCAATTGAAACCCACCCATTAGTATTCCTATGTCAAATTGTAGCTATCTTGGATTTTCTCAGAATATCCAAGGATGCACACTATTTACCCACCAGATATATATCATAGGACTAATAAGGATGGGCAAAACTTGATAAGCAAACACTATTTCACCCTGGTAGTAGATGAAAAGCCATGGATGTGCAGTTGTAATTCCAGTAGTATTCCTATGGCCAAGACGGCCATCTTGGATTTTCTCAAAATGATCAAATATGCACATTTATTACCTGCTAGATATGTATCACAGTGTAATGATAATGTGTAAAACACTGAAAAAATAAACTGAATTTGATAGTGAATTATGTTTTTCCTAGCTGGAATTAGTTCTAACCCTTTGTAATACTAGAAGAATTCCTATGACAAATGGCGGCCATCTTGGATTTTCTCATAATGCCCAAGAATACATGTTAGTTACTCACCACATACATATTGTGTGGAAGGGATGTGGAAAACACTCAGAAACAAACTTAATTTGATAGTGGAAAATTAATCTTTCCAGTTGCTATTAGTTGAATTCTTCGTATACTAGAATTCCTGTGGCACATGGCAGCCATCTTGGATTTTCCAAAATGCCCAAGAGCACTTCGTAGTTACTCACCACAAACATATTATGTGGGTAACAAAAATCTGAGAAACAGACTTAATTTGATAGTGGACAACGTATCTTTCTAGCTGGTATTAGTTGTGCACTAGTATTCCCATGGCTGTTTCTCTGGCATATGACAGCCATCTTGGATTTTTTCAAAAGGTCCAAGGGAACTTGTTTGCTACCTGACATATATGAATAAAATGGGTAATTAAGAGTGTGGAAAACAATTTATTTGATTAAAATCAACATGGGTATGTATATATTTCTAAAGAATTCCATAAATTGGCGGCCATTTTGGATTTTTTGACCAAACGGTAAATTGTTTGAGAGGGCTACGGCTCTAATTTGATTTAGAATGTCAAAAGGTAACTACATGCCAAATTTGGTGCTTTTATCCGCCGTGTCACGATTTTTTCCTTAAGCCACCGGACTATAAAATTTTGACTGCATTTCTATTTATTTGTGTTCAACAAGGGTGAATTTAATTAGAATGTTTTTAAGCGAATTTTAAGGAGAAAGCCGAGAGAAAAAATAATAACCGTAACAGTTAAAATATTCAGATGTAAAAAAAAGATTTCAGATTTGTGTAAGGCTTTCACTTTTAAGATAATGATTTTCTATTTATGTTTGAATGATGATAAGCTTAAAACATTTTCCTGTAAAGCTCTCTTTAAGAGAAACGGAAGGAAAAGTCTTCACAATATCTTATTTCATGTAAAAAGTTTCATATGCATAGCTGACTAAATAAACATTATGTTAATTCTAAGTCACCGCTGTAATCATATCTACTTCGAGAATACCCCTCTCATGTTGGAAGTGGGTGTGATTGCTTATTTTCTTTCATAGCCAAAATCGAATTTTCCAAGTGAAGCAACCCATCGTGGTATATTTAACCTGGGGCTGATCACATGACATGTCGAATTCCAGGTTGATATTCTAAGCAACATTTCCAGACGTGACCGCCACCGCCATGCCATCCCTAGGTATATCCAATGCCATTTTCACCCCAGCATAGAGTGCGCAGGGGCGGATCCAGGATTATTTGAAGGGGGGTCCGTGGATGCGGAGCGACCCCCCCCCCCCCCCCCACACACACACACACACTTGGCATGGGGTTTGGGGCCCGCTGAAGGGCCCGCTGAATTTTGGTATTTTAGAGGGCGAACGGTGCCATTTGGTACGGTTGAGAACTATGATTCAGCTAGTCAAAATTCTAATTTGAAGAGGGGACCAGAAATCGAAGAAAAAATCCGCCACTGAACATCAGCCAGTATCTTAGAGAACATTCCCACAGATATCTAGATCGATCAATCCCCCTGGGGAGTCTCACTAGATTGCTGTCAGCTTAACTGGCTTAAATGTCTGTCCCGCCTACTAAAAGCTGTTCGAGAGTAATTAACTTTGTGCGCGCTCGGCTCCCGGAAGCTGACAGCAATTTAGCGTGAACCCCCAGGGAGTTAGGTCGATCCAGATGGATCGATCTAAATCTGTGGGAACCCAGTCTTAGGTCCAGCAGTTTAAAGTATTTGACAATTCATTTTTCCTTTTAAGCAAAATGTAAAAATTGAAAGAACATTGATTTTTAAAAATACCAATGCATGTTAATAATAAATTATGTACATGTAAGTCACTGTGTGGGTGAAAGCATCTCTTAATAACCATTAAAGTTGTATACTGCTAAGTAGCTTGGTTTCCACATTTTCTTTCCACCTTATACATGTGCCTTAATTGGCAGATTTTAAATATCAAAACTTGTGTTACAGAATACACAGTGATGGATAAAATATTTTTATCAAACAGATGGATAACATAACTGGTAGCTAAATTAAAATGTTTAACCAAATAATTGATAAATTTGACAAAATACATTAAAAGATTCAACATAATATTGCCTTAAATCAAACTAGACTGTCACGGGTAAGAACGTGGTTGCATTAGTCTACTTAAATCTTTAGGCCTTTTTTAATCTATTTTTTCTCCTTTTTTGTAATGGACAAAGGTTGAATCGACTGTGTGTGTGTGTGTGTGTGTGTGTGTGTGCGTGTTTGGGTGGGGGCTGAGGGGTGGGGGTAGGTCCTCAGGTCCTTGGTCCACTTGATTAGCTTATGCTGTACATGGAAGAATCCAGTATATCATAGAGTAGGGTGCTTCCTGTTGATGTTCTGATATTTAAACCTGATAGTCACCGTATATTTTAAGCTTAATGATTTTTCATGCGCAAATGGTCCCTATAGCTACAATGACTTATGGAAGTTAAGTACATGATTATCTGAAATAAGACTTTTGAGACTCCAAATCTTGTTCATAAGCTTTGCACTATAGCATGGATCGTTGATCATTTGTACATGTAATACATAACCTCAAAATGACGTTCGCTGTTTGCATATGTCATAATTTCTCATTTCACCCTTACCATTGTACTCCATTCCTAATCACAAGTATCAACTTAACACGTAACGCTTCAGAACCTCTTCCTGGCCATCCTACAGGACCCTGTGTTAAATAATGTGTTTGATTCATAAATGCAGGACCTTTGTTGACGCCCTAGACGCCCGACGGCGTAATAGATAGTAGTAGTAGCTGAAGGATTACTGATAACATATACATGAAATCAATAAATGTTATTTAAGATTGAATCATGTATAAGTAAATCCAGACCAAATCTTAATTGAGGTCAAATTTGAAGCACTTTCACGAGAACGATTTTACTTAGACATAATTCAATTATACATAACATTTGTTATTACTTATATATTAAACAAAGAAAAACCCTTCAGCCTTAATGATCGATATATAAATCATAATCATATCTTACTTAGATTCCCTAATAAAAAAGATGCTCTTTCTCCAACCCTTTTTGCAATTGAACTGAATCCCTGTGCAGTAAACCTACTTGTATCGATTACATGTATAACTCACCAACTGTTCTACGAAAACTCTCCAAACCCAATTTAGTAATACTTGTAATACTAAGAAAATTTACCAAACATATATCAACAAAGCATTCTAGACTAAAATTCTTTAAAAATTTCAATAACATTACTGGTTTATTGTTCTGAAAATGGCAATTGAACTACTTGTACCCCCCCCCCCCCCCTACATTACACACTCAAACCTGATATAATGGTAAAGGTGCATGTCACATGCTGATCTATCAGACAATAAAATTGAACGAATTTGAAGTTGTATTCAATTATTTTAACACATAAACCTATACTAATGAAGGTAACAGGTCTATGATATAAGAAAGGCAAAAAATTAAAAATAAATGAAATACGATGAATAAATCCATCAACAGTGTCGTTTTGCCTTCGGACAAAGGTATTCAATATGGTTTGCTAAAGATGGAACCCTTAATTTTGGTAGATGTTTTTCTTAGTTGATTTTGCTTTTGTTGTAGGTTTGTCTGACCGTGTAAAGTTTATTCATTTATGTTTTCATTGTATACCTCTGCTCCGAGGTTTAATTGCTAGGCCCTGCTAGGCCCCTGTGGAGGCGGGGAGACCATCAGGCATCAGCGGCAGCGCTTTTGAACTATATTTAATCGGCAGATCAGGAAGTACTCGGAACATCCATTCTGAATGGGGCCTGTGTTAATGGTTAATACTTAGCTCACTTGTAAAACTACAGTATTATATCGTCGGCATTGTATTTTGCACTGTAGTCTGCAATAAGCTTCGATTCTACATTTTTTTATCTGGAATGAATATCGGTGTGAAAATAATGCAGTAAAATGTATTGAAACATTTTTCCTATAATTATGATGAACGAATTAATAACATGTCAAAGACAGGTTACATGAATAAAAACGAAGCCAGTCAAGCACGCGCACACACAGATACAGATAAGGAGCAAGTTGACGAGCAAACTTGCTACCACCTTCACCTGAGCTGAATATAATAGGATGAGGAGGTCAGTGGAATGCTTAAATTTTGACTTAGACCCCATTCCCACAGATTTTAGATCGAGCCAGCAATGTAAAAGGGGGTTCTTTTCCTGAAAAAGTGGACCTTTTTTCGCGAAACGTAACCTTTGTTTTTTAATCGTTTTTCGAAGTTTTCATCGAAGAATAACAAAGGCGCTGTTAGTCATTTAAGCATATTTAATTTGCTGAAAAGTTTTGACACACCCTAAAGTAAAGTGTAAGAAGAACAAAAATATCACAGCAACATGGGTAATATGCAGTATCATCTGATGTATAAAATTGAAATTGCACAATGAATCAATACTGCCATCACACAAAATCATCTGATTTAAAGTAAAACAGCACCAAGCATACTGCACATATGATATCGCTAATATAGACTTGTGCACCATTGTGAAAAAAACTTGTTGAGACTCATAAAAATGCTCCATTTTTACAACAGCAGTTTACACCAAAAATTTGACAACATAAATTTGCACCAAATTATACACCATTCATAAAATGCACCAATTATTACTCTTTCCTGAAGCTGAACATGTAACAAAAGCGAGGAAGGTTTAAGTGATCTTAGCACTCATCATCTATAAACAAAATTTTTAACTGCACATTACTAATACACAACTGAAGTTGCAAATGTATATATACTGCATATCTATAAACTTGCAAAAATGAACATAAATATATACACATTATGTTCCAAAATATTTTAAAGTTTTACAAGGAAGTCTAAATCCATCCTTTGTTGGTGCTTTCTAGCAAAATATCCACTACCAGTTCTAAACCAATGTCCATGTTGTAATGTATATGTAGCAATGCAAGGTTGCTCAACCTCACCTTACTCATGGAAGCCCGGATGTAAATGTTCAGCCTACGAAGAGCACTGGCGCTGCGTTCACACTCAAAAGAGATTGGGGTACACATCAGGATCACACTTTTTATGACAAGTGCTGGGATATTGGGTCTCTCCCTTTCTGGCAATATGTCAAATCTGAAATACGCAAATCATTCCACTTTCTAAAACAATCTAAGAGTACCGTGGCACCAGTGTTCTTTTCATTCATATTAAAATAAAACCATTTAGTTTGCAGAATGCATTTAATATATCCCTGATCTTAATTACCTGTTTTTCCATCTTCTTACTAGCTCTGGGAGAGGAGATCTTTCTCATAAGTTACAATATCTGTGACATCCCGCTCTCACTCACAGATCACTGATGGCAGCAAGCCCAGGAGGAAAGAGGCTGTGGTTGACAAACCTTAGAAAGTTAAACAGAAAATATCAAATAAAGAAACACTAACTTATTATTGTGTGCTGACAATATGTTTGGATGTTTATTTATACCATGGCCCATAGGAGCCTACGCGTGCGTCTTTTAGACGCCCCTTTACATGCGAAAACGACAAGGCCTATGCCGAGTTCGTCTTTTACTACAGAGCTTTGAGAGCCGAAAATGGCATGGCTGTGTCTCTTTCGCCACTTACTGAACTCCAGAGATGCGAGATTAACACGACCCATGTCGCGTTTGTCTCTCAAAAGACACTGTTATAAAACATGAAATAGGCATTACGTTTGATTTTCGCAGCTGAATAAGTAGACCCTTATAAACGAAGTTGACGTGACCTTAGAGTCATGTCGCTTTCAACTTTTACAAACCTCCAACAAAATCTCCACACAGACGTGCGCGACATGTACTATTGGACATGGGTCAGTTGAAAGCGACATTAACCTAAATGGCTCATGTTACTTTCTGCCAATTAATTTGAAACAGAAGGACCGTCTTAAAACCCTTTATATTTGAATCCTTGAAAATAAAAATATGAGGCCATATAATTATTACAAGCAATTAGCCACACTGTTATCTAGATAGCACTAAATTATGATGGGATTCAAATGAAAAAAATGTTTTGGGACAGCACAACACTGTTTCAAATTAATTGGATTTGACATATAAGAGTTGGCTGAAAGTAACATGAGCCCTTTAGGTTAATAGGGTTTCAACTGACCCATGTCCAATAGTACATGTCGCTCGCGTCTGTGTGGAGATAGATTTTGTTGGAGGTTTGTAAGAGTTGAAAGCGACATGACTCTCAAGTTACGTCAAGTTCGTTTATAAGGGTCTACTTATTCAGCTGCGAAAATCACACGTTATGCCTATTTCATGTTTTATAACAGTGTCATCTGAGAGACGAACACGACATGGGTCGTGTCAATCTCGCATCTATGGAGTTCAGTAAGTGGCGAAAGAGACACAGCCATGTCATTTTCGGCTCTCAAAGCTCTGTAGTAAAAGACGAACTCGGCATAGGCCTTGTCGTTTTCGCATGTAAAGGGGCGTCTACAAGACGCACGCGTAGGCTCCTATGGGCCATGGTATATTTAATGCTTCTTGTCATATATTATAATAGCACTGAAATAATGTAACGCTGTGATAGAATATGGGTTTTACATGTTAATTTTTTTTTTTTTTTTTTTTTTTTTATGAACTTACCGAAAAATTTATCATTCAGATTGTTACTGATATGCTCCAAGAAAGGAATGGCGACATTTACTTTATAACGTTCAAACACAGTTTCTGCTGGAGCGTTGCCCATATGTTTCTGCCTCTTAGAAATTCTGGGGTTGCTTGGTTCAATACCGACCTTCTAGGCCATCCGCACTGCTTGGTTATATATGAACTGAAAAGACTCCGTGACCTTTTCTCTTTCCTTTAAGTAAAACTCTGCACTTCTGCAACCTGAAACAATATAAGAAAAACATAATAATTTTACTCTAGACAAAATATTTTGGGATTTCAAATACAGCTGATTTATTAATCTGATGTCTAAAGAAAGGTAACAGAAACTGAACTGCTTAGAAGTACATGCATTTATATAAACAGCATTTCTGTCAGACATTAACTTAAGTAGTTTATATATATATATATATAAGACATGATTTTTTGCAATTCTGCATCAAACACACTTACCATGCTATGCGTTGGATAATATCCAATGTAGTGTTCTGTAATTTTATCGTGATTCCTGACAGATGTGATAGGTACTGATAAATGATCAGAAATGTCACTGAGGTTACACTAAGCAGGATTTGTTGAGCCTCGCATCTGACACCCGGATCCCAATCTTGGTATTCGCGATGTTCGGCTTCATAGAGCCTTAATCCGTCCCTGTATACTAAACTAAACTAAACTAAACTGAACTAAACTTAAAGTTTTGATAAAATTTCTAAGTACTGCAGAAGGAAGAAATATCGACTAATTAGTCAATTCATCAATGATACGATTATGATAAATGAAAATTATCAAACACAAGCCGAAATACTTTCATACCGTTAGCTTACGATATGATTATGACCTGTGGCTTGACCCTAATCACGTAGCAATTACTCACTTTCCTTGCTCGAATCAAAGAAATGGGACCTCTTCAGTCACCGTTGATGAAATGGCGAATCAGTACCATCTAGTTATGTAGGAAATGTTTCGGATGGATATTACCATCCATACACCTTTTGGACAAATATTTTGGAGAATGGCGTGAGTTTCTTTTACTCAAGACATTCGGCTGGCAATAATCGTGGAGAGCATTCAGAGCTCACGTCTGTGAAAACTGTCCGTAAGTCTAATGTTCTAATGCCAAGTGCTGTACGTTTTTGCGCGACCTCGCCCATCCACCTGTAGACGAAGGAACCTCTTCGTTGACAACATGTCCCCTGCTCTCGTTCTCTCCGAGAGAAAAGTTAGCTGTCAGTTTCGTGAGATTAGTAGCTACCATTAAACGGGGACTGAAAATTACAAATTAAGAGTGAAGAATTTCAAATTGCTTAGTTAAGTTCTTTGACTTTACGAATGACTTATTCTGGCTAAGAATAATCTAAAAAATAAAAGATTAATTGTGACATTTATTTACTACATGTATAAACATTGATTCCGTTATGCAATCCGTTATGCAATGGAATCCCCTTGCCAGAGTTAAAATGTACGGTGAAGCATTGAGTTATTTAACTGTTCCAGTAAATGTCATGTGGTGGTGTGGCATATACCGGTTGAAACTAAAGTCCTTGCCGTTTATTTGTACTTACCGTTTATTTCTCTTTAATCCTCTTTTTACGGAAAGGGGCTGATATAAAAAAAGTCAATAGCATAAATGCAAGAGGAAAACTGACAGTATTTGTTCTGAGATCTATGAATTCCTGACAAATCACAAGCCAAGGAGTATAAAAGTTGAAGTAGACTGATTTCAGGCACCAACTTGATTGGAAATGTGTGTGTACATGTGTGTTAAGGGGGGGGGGGGGGGGTATTCAGAAATGAATAAGCGACACGCGGGGATAGAGGGAATGTTTTTAGCACAATACAGTGTACTCCAAACTGGACATCAGTGGACTGGGTTCTATGTCAGCGACGAAATGTTAAAATGATTAATTTAAATATACTCAATTGACTCAAAATCTTTGACTTGAAGAAGTGGACATGGTCCCTTACCCCTCTGCATCCAGGGTTTTGTTTCAGAAGGTGTCAAGATGAAATAAATAGGTGTAATGTACATGTATATATGGCGATTTTATTGCTCCGTTTAATATGCTGCTCTCATAGTTTGTAGGATGCGTGTAGTAATAGATTCGTTCTTATATTTACATTTTACATTATATAGGTAAATTCCTGTTTGCATTGTACCTCACCACATCTTATAATGACTTGTCATTGCTTACCATAAAGCACACAAGTGCCCGCACGAGCACGTGCATATTCATGTTAGAATATGCACTGAGCAAAAATACAGACTTCACATTTCATATTTAAATATTTAAATTTCAAAGGCATGTCTAGGTAAAAAATGTATTATTTATTTCTAAAACGTGTACTTCATGTGAATTTTGAGAATAGATAATTGTGTAGTCAGGTGTGTCACTTAAGCAACTGCCTTGTCTGAAGCACTGCAGCAATACGTAATGTGAGGTGACTTTTTTTGGGATGGTCCAAGAATGTATATGGCAGAGCATGGTTTATTTAAAAAGCGTCAGTATGTCGCCTGCACAGAAAATATTGAAATTTTGCATACAAATAGCGGATGTTACGGTGCATAAACTGAGCGAAGCAGTGTTACAGCATTGTTGCCCCTCGCCAGAATGGCACTAATCAGGCTGCCAGACGGATTGTATCGCAAGGAGCGTATAACTCTGTCACAGATGATAATTTGGAAAATATTGATATCGAATAACGCTTTTAATGGTTGTTGTATGAATAAGAATCAGCCATGTATTTTTGTTGCTGCATTAGGTGAATTCAATTAAAACCTGGTGTCAGAATTACACTGAGTAGCTCAATTCAGCTATTAGAACAAGATTAAAATCCTTGTTTTCGTTTATAAGTTTGAAAAGCAGAGCAAATCAAAGAAAATTTATTTGGAAAAAATATTCTTCATTAAATGTCAAGTCTGTATAAACGCCCCACGCAATACTTAAAAGAGTTAAATATATATTAAATCATACAAAGTGAATTTTCTTGTTCGGTGTGCAACAGGTTACTGTCCGTGGCCACATATCACTGACCGTAGCCCATAACATAAATAATTCACATGGGGTGTTTATATTTTTGCTCGGTGTATATAGATTGCATTAGAGAAGCGCATGAATCAAAGTTCATTTTTAAAATTAGCAATCTGCTGAGCTGCCAATTGCTGCAGAGACGACCCTTTGTATTTCCTCCAGGTGGCGTAGTAGTACGGTCTTGTTCGTCAAAGCAGACAAAAACTACTCAGGTGAAACCAGTCGACTAAACTAGGACAACCAGTGGCCTATATCATATTATTTCCCTTTGGGGGTGGTCAGAATCTGGGATTTATTTACTTCTGATATTATGAATGTATTGGAATATGTTGATTATATGTCCAATTTTTTATTTTAGTAAATTTTAAAAAATTGTAAAAAGTTTTACCAGTCATATGATTGGGGAGCGGTGACCAGAAAAGGCAACCACTTCCACCTGCCCTCCCCCATCAGTCTAATGGACATAAACTAGAAAGAGTTGTCACTTCTTCAAGTTCTGAGCAACCATGGCGTGAAGACTAAGGCGGTCTGGATACTAAGTATACGAATATTTCAGTTTTAGTCGATTCAATATAACATTTGAAGATCTTTATGTTAAACATACAATGATAACTGATTTGTGTTTAATTTTTAAAATGTTATTTTGCTTAAAAATGGTTTTGTGCATTCCTCAATATTTTCCCCAGGTGACATTTTGCGTCCTCCATAACTTCCTTACCTTTTCACGGCCCATGAGAATTAAAAAGACAGAAAATGCAGTTTGGTTTCATGTTATCTGTTTTGAACTCTGTATGTAGAAAACGTAAAGTTTAAACAGTTAAAGTTTAACCTTAGGAACTGAGAAAAAGTCGAGTAGGGGAAAATACAGTGGAATTGCTTTTTAAAAGCTCTCGCTATTGGTATGTTGATATTAAATGGGCAGTTCGTAGTTAAATTAAAGAAACTAATGTAGGTGTAGTACATGTAAGATACCTCAATGTCCGAATTAAACACAATGATATATGTATAGGGATATACATGTACTTCGGTTTTGAATTTTGGCACGATTATCATATTTCAGTCTATTTATATAAAACTTGGACTGAGTTATTGCAACACTGACTTTTATGTGGCAGATTATAAGACCAGCTCTTGAAGGCACGATTTATGATCTCACTTTTGATCCTCTGATGCCCAAGGTCGATGTCATGCTGTTCATTCAAAACGCTCTGCCCAGAGATGATTTCCATATAATTTTCAATCAATTTGACACCATGAATTTAGACGTACTTTTAAAATAAAACATTGGATATTTGAAACGTCGCACATTTCATTCTGTACAACTACCAGTTCAAAGACTTCCCTTATTTTATTTAAGATATTTTATCTCAAAAACTACATGAAATAAAGAAAACTCAATTATTAAGTCCAGAGAAAGATCAATGTAAAGCTCCATTTGACCTTGACATCACTGGACAAAAGTGAGCATGTAGAAAGGTTATTTTCAAGTTGCAACAGTTTACTAAAAGGTTCTAGAAGTCTTGAATTTTTGTTCGTGTTTTTGCGCAATTTTCTGATCATGTTTCTTAGATTAATAAATCATATAAATATAGGCGCAAACTCAAAATCTTGATCTTATGAGTAATGAATTTGAAGTCCATGAATCTCTTTATCCATATCAGTTGACAAACGAATATTAAATTACTGATTTTTTAAAATGAAATGTCTGTTTTTATTTTCATTATTGAGCGCATATTTCTTCTATGTTTAACCCAGCATACAGAATATTTGAATCTCTTTGAACTTGAACTATAGTGACTTAAATCCTAGAACTGAGAAGTCAAAAATATCTTTATGGATCGTAATTTTCTTGACATTTGAAAACTTGCTGATTTTAAAAATGTCATTCTACTGTCCGCAAGCGAATATTTTGTTACAAAAGTGAATTCTAAAGAGTTTATAAATTTTAGTGTCTGTTTGGGAGACTTTCGTAAACTTGAACAAATTTATTTAGCGAAAATAAGTGTAGATCTGTCTGTTTTACCGTGCATAAAATGGAAAATACATTTTGTTTACGGTTGGTATTTATTTCAAATTTTTCACCATCATAGTAATAAGAATCCGAATAAAAAGCAAAGCGTCAGTAAGATTAATAATGTACATTTCTGGAGTAAAAGTTTGTAAATGAGCAACACGAAAAGTTTCGTTGTAAATGATACCTGTGATATTTAGTTTTTGAACAAATCTGGGTTCTGTGCTAAGATGAAGGGACTATTCATGTGATTGATTATTTCCTAATTTCCAAATTCTTCTGTCGGTTGGCAGTTAGAGTCTAATTCTCTAACCAACAACTTTCATTCCCTCGACCAGCAAGTGCAGAAATGTTGTTTTTAATTTCGCGTATTTGAGAAGAATATACGTTCACAAAGTTGAAAAACATTTGCTACAAGATTTTTGGAATTGAAAGTAAATGTAGAAAAAATTAGTAATTCCATGAACTGACCCTCCGTTTTTTCCCCAGATTTGATTGCTGTACTTTTTGCATATGATGTATGTATTTAATCGATATCATTTTTGTAAGGGGATTTATAATATTTTATATCCCCAATTTTCAAGGATCTTGCGCTTTCTTTTAAGATAAAGATCCGTCTTCTCAAAACCTATGTCTGGTATTATGTCAACTGCAGTGCAGATGTTGTTTACCCTTTTTTCTTCCCAGCAAGAAACCTCGAACTCTACTGGTAGTAGCTTTTTAATTTTGAAAAGACCTATGTCTTTTCTGAAATATTTTACTTAACATTAATAAGATCTAAGATAAGAAGTTGCATTGGTAGTTTATTTGAAAAAATTGTATGCAGAAAAAAGGTTGAATTTGTTACACCTTTGAGTGAGTACTAATGTGGATAGCAATAATCTTTTCTCCTACTCAAACCTTGAAATTTTAGCGATTAAATTATTCTAATTTACATTGGGTGTATTATTTAAAATGAATGAATACGTAAATGGAACTTTGCATTGGTCTTAATAAAAACTTTCTAAATATGCAAAATGTCTTCGTATTTTCATTGGCTTAGTAGAACCTTAGGGTTGAAGTTCGATTCCCGGCTCGGGTACTCCGAAGTGCCTTAATAATTTGTAACTGGAATTTTTTTCAGAATTTTCCTTTGGTTGCTATAAGAAGAAAGTCTACCCGGGGAGGGTGGGTGGGACCACTTAGAGGAGTGGATAACGCGCTTGCCTCCTAAACAGCAAGTCCCGAGTTCGATTCCTGGCGTTACTGGGTCCCAGCAAATTACCTTTTGCAAAAATAAAATCCAAATAAGCATTTTAAATTACTACAGTAGGATCATAGAAAAGTAAGACGGGTAAGCTGAGTTGACAGCTCAGTGGGTAAACCAACAGACTAGTAAGCAGAAGGAAAGTTTAGATGAAGAGTTCGAGACAAGCTGAAGAAAACTATGCAGAAAATTCACGCTAGCATTTTAATACATTTGTAAAAAAAAATGTTTATTATTGTTCGAACAAATTCAAGCAATTATATCATAGATGTTCACAAAAAGAAAAAAGAAAATTACATCGTCAATATTTCTAACAACATTACATTTCAAAATATAAATCGAGTTAAAAAATCCAACTAAAACATGTAAATTCTATACATTTTGAAAATTGTTGCTTGAATTACCAATGATTTCTTTAGTTCAGGAATACCATGGCCGTCGTAAGAACATAAAATTCACATGATCTAGTCTAGAATCAATCAGCAAATTGATAAATTAACAATCAGACCCGTAGCCAGGGTGGTTGTTGGGGTTCGGGGGTTAGAAAGAACCGCCCTTTTGGTCAGAAAAGATCCATTCTGGGTATAATTCGATTAAGGTACACAAAGGTTTCATTGTAAATGACCCAGAAAAATAATTCCTCTTTTGTAAGTGCTGGCTACGGGCCTGGTGATTTTATATTTTACAACTTTAAAGTTGACATGAGTATTATCGCTGATTTCATCCATTAACATTTCTGTCCAAATTCAGTGGTGTGAATGATATCGACCATTCAAAATGCATATGACACTCAAATGTAGGCCTATACATGCACCTCGTATTGTGTCGTCGTGCTGATGATCGCACACAAAACAAAAGGACAGCCCAAAAAGAAGCCATTTTTGTAAGATCTATGGTCGTTTTGCTTATCGAAATGTGCAGCTTTTGGCCTGCATCAACTTGTTTTCTTCACATTAAATCTAAAACTTAAATCTGGACACAATTTTAAGAGAACACTACTTTCCACAGTGTGCGAATCAAAAACGGCATGACGACACAGTCCGTTAACATGTGTATCCCGCCATATTCATTGTAAAAAATAATGTGCAATCAAAACTAGAAAGATTACGCAAAATCTATCTACACAAAACAATTGATTCGACAAATGACGATAAACTCAACTCTGGTCTCTGGTGTTCAATGATCAGGAGACAATAATAACTTCACCAACATGATGTTCAGTACTGACATATGTTAATACTAGATGCACGACCAACCTTCAATAGGCCAATTTGGTCAAAATTTTGTCACGAAAATTTCAATCCTATCGAAGAATGTACTGTGGATAGAATGTTTACTTACGATATTTACTTTTTTATCATGTAAGCAACATCCTACAGTCAAAAAAATGCATCGTTATCGTTATACTTCACCTGGTTTTATTTTCTAAAAAAAAGTTTTTCACCCCCTCCCAGCATTGAAAATATGGGTCCGTCACTGATCGGACAATATCAGTACACCGAGAATCAGAGGAAGTTTATTCTTGTGAAGTAACACTACATATCTTTTCAATGCGTGTGGGCAATACTACATTCTGTCAGTTTTATAATAGTTTAATTTGTGAAGTGTTATAATTTTGATTGCGTTGTTATCAATTTATTGTAGATATAAGTATTGTTTCTATATAACTACATCTTGAATTTTTTCTATACAGATGCATTTTACGTAATGGAGATGTGACAACATTTTTTCATCCAAAAGTTAACTTCATCAAAATGAAGAATGATACCACTCCATATTGCCTAATAGCAGCTTTGCCTGCACGCCACACTTACTGTCAAATAGAAATCTCCTGTAGCGTACCTAAACATCATATAGCGACCACTTTACGAGATTCACTTCATCATTTTCGTTTCTACACATTACTAAACAAAGGACCTTTTTTGCAGACTTTATTTTTGCTTAAGGAGAGTACCAAGTTTTGATCCCATTTAAGTTAGAGAACTGGACACCCTACTCGGTTCAAACGCATAAACAAATAACAATGAAAACGCTATTGAGGGCGGAGAGACTAACGTGAACATTAAAACGGTGACATGCAGGGTTGACAATTAGTGACAATTTTATTCATTTATTATTTTTTTCTGATTAGATGTTCCATGGATAAAATGCTCGTAATCTGCAAATTTTCATTTGGTACACGTTTTGATACAGAATATTATTACCCAAACCAAACATTACATTTCATATTAAATGTCAACCCTGCAAATTGACTAGAGGACAAACTTCGGCATGCGAGACTATCTTGACATATAGGTGCAGTCGCTGTCAAATGATGGACGACGCATTCATCTGCTCGCAAATGGTTGGAAAAAGTCCCTGAAAATAAACGAAGAAATTTACATTGAAATAACGATGCCATAGGGTTTGATAAAACAGTTTTTAACATTACAGCAACGCGTTTTGGTATTAATTGTATTGTATAAAACAAATCACGACTCGCCTTATCATACGAATATATTCAGTGAAAGAACACATGCACTTTACAACGACATTTCTATTTCTTTAATCAAGGCAGACTGTTATACAAGAACATCATCCGTCATTAGAAAAGCTGCTCAGTTTTGTTTCGTTTCGTCCATTATTAAACAATTGAGAGAGAGAGAGAGAGAGAGAGAGGTGTTTGTCGGGAGGGGTGTGGGGTGGGGGCACCCAGGTCCAATATAGAGGTGCATTTTACATGCTCAAGTATCAGAAAATAAAATTGAATGAATTCGAAGTTACATTTATTTTTAATTACATATAATATCATGTGTATAGAACAAAAACCCTACAATGTCTATACATTATGTAAGAAGCATAAGTTTTCCTGTAACGTATGTTCCGGGACATATAATTCTAATTTTTATTTTGCGTTCCGATATATTTTGTAGCAATTCGGTCATGGTAAATAATATATGACGAAAGGATGTTTTTATAAATATTTAAACTGTAACCCAAGGGACTTTTCGTCACTGCTAGGACTACGTAACGTATTGGTTCCCCGAAAAATATTTCAGAAAGTTTCATCTTGCCCAAGCACTTGGTGCAATAGGAAAAGGGTTTTCTGTTGCTGACTGAAAAATATATTGTGATTCCATGTATAGATTGGAATTTCTGATATAATATTTGGACCACGAATGGAAAATATTTTATTTTTAAATAAAATTAAAATGTTTGTTTTACTGCCAGGAGGGTGTATTTACCCCCAGTTTTATAATATTCAGTGACAAGCAAATTAAAGTCGCTAAAAAACAATTGCTCTGTACAGAAGATGATCATAATTCTTATGTTATACTTGTAGGGGATAAATTAAAGACCAAAGCCAGTGATAACTGAATTTTCAAAGGGAGTAAAACGTTCCACAGCTGGACGGTTTGCATTTGTGACAGAAACATGTTCCTTTTTGGGTTTAGACGATGAAATATATTTTATTGTTAATGGTTCCAGGAGAGTGAAACTTTGATACAAACTTCTTCGTGTGGGACCCTAAAATAATCGAACATAGTTTGCAATCTGTGCACTAAATATTTTCAAGAGAATGCCTGTGACTTCGCTTGCACCTCTATATTGGGTTTGGGTGAGGGGTGTCTGTATGGAGCTGCGAAGGTAATTACCTGCCTTGTCGCCTCATTAAGATGGAAGACTTGTTTGGACCATTGGACCGCTGGAAACTTCTACTTTTGCTTCTTTTTTGGCATATGTGTCCCTCTGGAAAATATAAAATAATAAACTATTTAAACTAATTAAAGCTAATTTTGCATTTTAAATGGAAAGTATCGTTCAAGTCAGCGGAATGCCGCCATGAATATGGTGGTTACCCCTTTAGAGCATCATTTTGGGAAAGTATCGACAAGACAATCAGCAATGTTATCTCACATTTATAATCTACAGTACTCACAACATATTGCCGCTGTTTTCAGTGCAAAATATTTGGCCGAGATGTGGAATTTATAGCAACATTCTATGAGACTTATTTCTTCTACATCTTCTGCTGACCTTGGTCCTATCTGAACACCTATCACCAAAATGCTCACCTGATTTACATAATAATAGACACCACCTTTCCAGACAGAAGCCTCCACATGAAGATAGGCTTTGTGATATAATCAGGCGCATTGGAAGCCCAGGGCCGTAGCCTCCGGGGGGCAGGGGGGGCAGCTGCCCCCCCTGTGATTTAGAATTTTCCACTCTGGTAAGGGACACCCCCTCCCCCCTCGGGGGCTTCGCCCCCTCGTGTCCGCTTACTGCCCCCCCTGGCAATTTGCTCAGGCTACGGCCCTGAAGCCTATCCTGGGAAGTGGATTTGGGTTTGCTGAAATCATAATGAAAAAAAGAAACAATCAGAATTCAGCCACCACACTCGATATCAAGTAATAAGACTGAGCATGATTTCATTAGTATAACGAATGAGCAACCCCCCCCCCCCCCACACACACACACAAAAACTGTCGAGTGATCGAGATTGTGCTAGAGAAGACAAGATGCAATTGTGTCGAATTAACTACGTTACCATCAAGTTATTGCGCACACTTGTCATCTTGTGAAATAAACAAAGCAAGATATTTTATTTTCTATACTTTTGTGACTGTATTTTTGTCCAGTTATGCCGGATCATTTGTACTTGCAAAAAAATTCCACGTTTGATTCTTCTCGATCGGAATTGTGTACATAATTTGCATCCTACATGATTTTTCGGTGTATTTTTATCGCCCTGTACAACAGACTTAAGTGGCCGGGCACAACTACAAGTGACACCTCTATCGTTTTATTTGGCACTGCTGAGGAACACAGCAATTCCTCGAATACCGTGAAGTTCAGAGCTACTTCTATGTATATGGGGTGGGGTGGGGTGGGGGGGTTCTTAGTAGCTGAGTACGTTATTTAGCCAAGTTTTAGTGTGCCCTGGTATCTCTTCACATGAAAATAAATTTCTGGCCAGTTTTGTCCATGCTCTTCTCTAACACTTAAGACCCAAACTTGGTTTCCGTGATCATCAATCTGTCAAGAATCGGGGATGAATAGAGGGCAATTTTGATAAGTAATGGGCCATTATTGCGAATATACTCCACCAATTCATTGGAAAAGCTTAAAAGGATATTACTGTTCGTTTTGGCCAAAAATCCGATTTTCCTCGGGTAAACGACGATTCCCCCATACTTCGCGATAGTGAATGAATCCATTCCGACATTCACAGTTAGTCCATTTTTTTCTAAAAAGTTTGGATTTTTGTTGGATTTTTGATAGTCCCTCTCAAACTTAAAGATTAAATAAATAAGTTAAATTTAACGTCTCCTAAGAACAGCTTTAACTGATAACAGTACAAGCGATTCAATTTCTAGGCAGGTACACGTCTCTTCAAGTTTGTAAATTAACAACGCAACGCTTTCTTCAGTGGATGGACTATAGACTATTTTTCAGTCAAACAATTTGTAATTCAGAACAGTAGCTAGCTTAGATCTTGTCACTAGAGTTATGCTGTTCGGCGCAAAGCAAATATATTACATACATATAAATAATACGTAAGCACATCAGTAAGCCAATAACCTACTAAAAAAAAAAGAAAGAAAAAAAAAACTAATCATTAAATACGCGACCGTAGTACATCATAAGTATGGTCGCGCAGACAGCGTTAACCAAATATGCACCATTTTCACGCGAAGTCAATTAAATCAAAATCTCGAGAAGCAAATTGCGCAAGCATACACATGTATCGCTATTTAGTCAAGGCAGATGATTAACTGCTGCGCTGGCGACAATTGGCAATTTATTAAAGCAGACTGACAGTGCTTTGGGCTCAGTTCGACATTTTGTGCCAATTTTTACTTTTCTCGCGCATTCTAGCGATTTTTTTCGCAATCTCTGTCGGATTTTTAATATTACTGTTTAGATATTGTGCAGTAGGCATCATCAAGACATACAATACAACTTAAGACATCGGCAGTCATCTCGGCACTGATATGGTTCAGCATTTCACGTGCGTTGTTCACCTTCCTCCGGGGAACATAAACCCCTGAAGTGATACATGTACACACTGAAACGGAATGCGATATTTGATCATGAAATGAGTTTATTAAAACCATAGCATCCAAAAGGTTGAAGTTATAGCAATATATTAGTGCGAATAAAAAATTTAAAAACCTCTCATCACATAACTCAAGCAGCTGAGTGGCAAACTGACAGCGAATGAAAATGTTTGAATTTTTTAAAAAGTAAAACGATATTCCTTCTCCCAATCATATTTATTAATCTGGGGATATTGCGCTTTCTCTCGACGTTTTCACTATTCTACTGCTATACTTGTTCATCAGTGTGATGATTGACGTTTGTTTATATAACTGCCAATCAAGCCATCCACCTTCAATAGCTTTGATTGGCACCTCTCAATCATAGGAGGTAAAATCTCCTTCGCAGGATGATCGTGATTGACGTTTGTTTAACTAACCGTCAATCAAGCTGTCAAAATTGACTTTGATTGACACATATCAATCACGGGAGGTAAAAGTTCCATTGCGGGACGGCTGTGATTGACGTCTGATTATACAGCCGTCAATCAACTGAATTTGATTGACGGAATATAAAATTTCAAATTTTTCATGTATATTCTTCTCGCAATTCTAATTTGGCTTGGTTGTTCAACTTCATTCGGGTGACGCTAAGGTGAGCTGAAAACTTGATTTTAATATGCTTTTAGTTCTTAACAGCTGGCGGCAGTTTTTCATACTAGTCATTCTTCCTCGTTAAAAAAAAATTAAAAGTGAAATTCTTTTCAACCACAACAGGTTCTTCTACCTGTGATAGAAATAAACGGGCAGATTTTAATCACTGAGGTAAAATAGCATATTTCCCCAATCAATGATAATGTGCGTATTTAGAACTATGAAAGTGAAAAAAGTTGTCCATCTCGCTCTCAATATTACATGTTGCAACAGTGATATGGATAGGGTGAACGGAGTTGGTCATAGATGGTTATGTCTGCAACACTTATTTTTTTGAACAACATACAAAACATTTTATTCTGGGAATTACACAAATGGACTGCAGCAAGGTTGAAGCAATGTATAAGTCAAGTTTAGATTAAGAGAGACAAACTATTCTACAAAATTCAAACTTGTGTTAGTTTTTTTTTTTTAGAAAATTTCCATTCCTTTCCATTATGCAGCATCAGGCCTGCAGAATTATTCCCCACTTTTCTGTCTTGGGCTAAGAGAAATCGAAAAATAAATAAATGAATAAATAAATAAATAAATAAAATACACAAGAAGAAAAGATAACTTCATAATGCATGAAATAGAAAAAAAAATAACCAAAAAAGTTTGATTTTATTTCATGCAGTGTAAATGTATATACATACTGAGCATAATTTGTGACATCAAGAACGTAATGTTCCTTAATTCATCATCATCATCATCCTTCCCCTTTAGGTGAAATGGCAGCAGCATCAGCAACATGATAAGACCAAAGTCGTTTCTGTCTCATTATTGCAGGGATAAACCTCACTTGTGTGTAGACCAGTGTCATTCATGATAGTGTCACACAGAAAAGAAAGAAAGTGGGAAAAATGAGGGAGAATACATGTACCTGTTGTACTCAATGAATGTGGTAAAAATAGATAAACGCAAAGAAAGAGACCAACAGGACCATATCTTTTTTTAATAAACTAAAATTTATCCAAGTTCTTAAAATTAAATGTATTCTAATATCTTTTACTTTTTTGGAATCAAACCATTTTAAATATTATCATCGTACTATCCAACTTTAAGTTGGAACTAAATAATAATTGGTTTCATTATTACTACACAGTCATGTCCCCCTCCCTGTCACTGGATGATCAATGAAACCCTGTAGATTGTGTAGGAAAAGACTTCTGCAAGTTTAAAACAAAAGAGTTTTTACTTTCCAGATATTGCTGCAGTATATTTCAATACAGCAAAATACAATGAAGATGAAAAATAATAAAATATGAACTGCATTCTACATGTAGCTATGCAAGTTACACAGCACAGGCACTGATTTCAAGTAACTGCTCTTTATTTTGTAAGGATTATGAGCACCATAATGTTCTGGTTATCATCACAAATACAACTTAAAATGTTATATGCTCATAATGCTGGTATTTGGAATAGCTGGATGAATACATTCTGAATTTCAGCACATGCATTAAAAGTACTTGTGGTAAGATTGAAGACAGAAAAGGCACCTGAAACATTACAGGAGATACAAGTATAGCGACCTCCTATACCAAAAAATAAATAAATATATAAGTCTTCTAAATAAATCTTCTCAGAATGACAGCACTGGACAAGATGACAATGAACAATTACTACACCTGGCTGTTACAACTTGAGTCTGCTCATATCTTTATTTTATTATTTCTTTAGCGTTCACATTAAAATGTTACATTCACAAGGACTATTGTAAAAAAAACATATATTATTCCACTGAACAATTTCCACGCACAACTAAAATCTTCACATACTAATTTTCATATCTAAAACACTTTCTCTTAAATGACTAAAATCAAATTATCAAATGATAGTAGTGAATTTTAAGAGAAAAAAAACCCTTTGCTTTCAGTTTATCAACAGGGTAGTGAGATGCACAATTTACTGTATGTACAGAATTGGAAGCTAAATATAATTTTATACACAGCAAACCAGTTACTTATTTTACAAAACACCTGGTTTTCACAATGGAGTTTATATCCGTTTTACATATAGCAAAGCACAACATTACACTCATTTATTCACACACTATGTAATCCATAATAATACCTGAAAAGAATGAGGCAATAAATACTACATTTTGAATGCCTTGTTTCCTTTAAACATCAGTTCCAGTTATAATATTGATGTATTAGATAATGTTCAGTGTGTGTGTGTGTGTGTGAGAGAGAGAGAGAGAGAGAGAGAGAGAAGGGTTTTGAGTTATTTTTATTGAAATGAACTATTTTTCATTGTGTCATGATAACATTTTGTCTGAAAAAATTATAGGTCTATCAAAGTACTGAAATGAAATTCAAATGTAGGGATTGTATGATAGATATCAATGATACCGTCAGTTTTTGTACTCATATTTTGTGTAACCTTAAATTACAAATCTCATATCAAGTCTTAGCATTTAAAAGATAGGCCAATATAGAAAGGGGACCAAATTTAGTCCATTTACTTTTAAACTGAACTCAAGACATACCTTCAGAAAAATTATAAATAGATTTTTATAAATGACTTTTCAATGTGAGTGATGAAGTAACATTTTGAATTTCTACATTATGTTTTAACCAATTTTTCCAGTTTTATTCAATATTTCTTTTCTTTTACTTTTCTTACCCTTTTTGTTATTTATTCATTGCATTGTAAAGTCTACTGAACAAATTTGGACTTAAGCCTAGAGTTAAATTGTATTATAATTATCAATATTATTATTATACATGAAGAGTACTCACTACTGTACATGTAAGTTGCTGGATTTAAAATATTTTATTTTAATATCTGACATATTATTGTATCACAAACTGTGAATGAGGACACATAATAGCACCTGAAACAAGTATACTTGGCAACAGCAAACAACCTATCTATTGTCTAAAACAACATATTTATAAACAATTTAAATTTCTGACATAAAATAAGTTGTGATTAGTATTTCTGTTCACCAGACATCAATGGTTCAACCTGTATGTACTATCTGAAGGTAGCACTTCTGCCATATCACCAGTTTATGTGGAAGTTGCTGCCATCTAGTGACAGTTTTGACAGTTGTCATGACACCTCTGTGCATTCACACGACACATGCAACCTCCACTGATGTCACCTGGGCCCTGAAATAGTCATAATTTGGAAAATTTCTGAAAATTGCTGACATAATTTTTAATCATGCATACCTCCACTTACATATAGATATTTATCTTATCTCAAATAGTCTCTTCATCACTTAACTACATCTAAGATGACACAAATATATTCCTAAAAGGAAGAAATTCAAAGAAACAGAATAAATGATAGCTGAAAGCTTTACGATATTTAGAAATCTTGTGCCATTAATGCTATGTGCTTGGATGAAAATGAACTCTGCAAACATTTACTGTATTAATTCATAATTTAAGCTAAAATACTGAATGATAACAATAAATTAATAAAATAAAAACCTACTGCAGGTCCCCATCTGGGTCCTCTTGTGACCCAGCAAATTTCTGTTTTACAAAAACTGCATTTTATCCAATCACATCCATCCTTCTTCTGCACTATGACCCTACAATGTGGACATCGCATGGCATCTCCATCTCTGATCAGTTTCTAGAAAAGCAGAACAGACTAATACTACAGCAAATCCAAGAACAGTGCATATTTTGGTTGTTACAAACAAAAACACTTTATAAGATATGGTGTAACCGGACCCCCCCCCCCCCCCCCCCCCACCTTGTTAAAGTCTACCTATGATGATTCCTACTACAGGGTAGCAAGAAACAACATATTACAGAGGATAAGGATAAGGCAAACTACTGTAAGTGGAATTCTCATGTTCTATATTTTGTGAAATAGGAAAAACATGCATGTGGATGTAAGAAAAATTTACTTCATTAGGAAAGGAAATGGTCTGGCCTCAAGTGCTTCAGTTTTACGGTATATTCGGTATACGTTGAAATGTGAACGGCCCTTACTTTCAATTTGTATTAAAACAGGGCACCCCCACCCCCCTCCAACCAGCTGTTCCCTTGCCAGTGTTACCTCTAACATGTCATTGGTCTGCTTGGCAGCCTTGTCATTTCCTGCTCTGATCTGCAGGTCTTCCTGGTACTGCTTACAGTTGATGCCTTCATGGATTGCCTTACATGTCAGGCAGTTCTTCTTGCCACAAACTGGACAGTCAAAGAAATTTACCTAGTTTGTTAGAGAAGAGAAAACAATTAAGAGTGAACTGAATCACAAAACCTGAAAACTGAAAACATGACTGTGTATTTGCATGATGAAACAACATATGACTTAGTCTAGTAGCAATTTATTTCAAATACAACAATAACACTGTAAAAGTTAGTGGTCAAAATCTGAACAACAGAATAAATTAATAAATTGGATGTGTCCAACCAACCTCATCCTCATATATACACCAGCCCCTGCAGTCTGCTGTCTTACAGTGGTAACTATTGGCAGCCTGGGACTCAGCCTGGGACAGACTCAGCTGCAGGTATTTCTGGAAGACCTCATTGGAAACAAGCTGAAAAACAAACATGCATCAAGCCAATATGGTTCATCTCAGCCAGAAGTGGATGTGTAATGTTGGGGATGACATGGAATAATTGACAGAAATATAACTGAATCAGAATCAATAATAACAAGACACAGCAATATTGTGGGGGTTATTTTTGGTAACATTAATCCATGGCATTTATCTGCTAAAAATGGCCAATAAACATTACTTGTCCGCAGATAAGTTCAACAAGAAATGGTTTTATGTAGCGGTGCTTGAGTAAAAAAATTTGTTTAAAAATATTAACTTTATCCCTTTAAAGGGCAATTATGAGTGTCAAATATTTCACTAAAGTGATGGTTGGAAGAACAAACTGTAAGCGAAACTAGAAAAATCTGGTGATTCCATTATTTTTCATGGCAAAGCTCCATGTATACTCCCTTTAAATGATGTAAAATAACATATATTTATATATATATATATATGCCACTAGGAAGGAATGTCATTTACACTGATTTTGTCTTGCTCAATTTTCATTACCCACTACAAAAGATTTATTTAAGACATGGATAAAAATTCTACTTACTGCCTTTATTTCCATATCTTGCAGAAAGGAAGGACATGTGTAGTTGTCATCCTGATATGGGCACTTCACAGCAGCCTCCTCACTGTAAGTAACTGCAGCCTGCAAACAGCTCCTAGAAATACAAACCAGATACATCTTAATCTACTCCACCATTTCTTTCATAAACTTTAGATAGAATTCAATAGAGTGCAATTCAATACTCTAATCCAGTACCATTTCCATTTCTAACTACTACATCTATACTACAGGCTACATCTACTCTTAGACTTACACAAAAATAGATATATATATAGCACTGGCCACTTTTGGACAGAGACTGCAACCTCCCAACAAAATAAATTTTAATTTGTTAAAACAAATAAAGAAGATAAAAAAGAAAAGAAAAGTCACCATCAGAATTCCTGAAGTTTCTTTAAATAAAAAGTTTTAAATAAAATTTTAAAAAAGAGCACATCATTCTTACTTGCAGAACATATGCAGACAGTCCCTGAGTACCACCCCATCACCAGGTGCTATGTCATCAAAACAGATAGGACAGGTGAAGTCCTCTGTGTTCACCACCAGAGACTGGTCTGCTGCATGTAACAACTGCTGGTAGTTCTCTAATCTTTGCTGCCCTTCTTGACGCCGTCTTCTTTCTTGATACTGAGCAAAATAATTTGAACAAATATTAGCAATTTAAGTAAGCATCAGATCTTCAAAAAACTGGGATGAACTGCTACTCTAAGATTGAAACTCTCAAATCCCAGGGAGGCGAGATTGTACACAGCGTGTTTTGACCAGTTGTATACTTGTTATATGTATGTACATATTTGTAAAGTCTAACGAACATATTCATATGGAGTTTAGACTTAAAATAAATATATTATTATTATTAAATATTTGCTTCCATTAAACTACATGTACCCTTCCTTCATGTACTATTCTATCAGTATTGGAATCAATAAAAATATAGGTTATTTTCCTTGAACATGTATCTATTTTTAATAAAAATGTGATGCACACAATGTTTTGGGCTTTAGTTTCCAAGTTATTTTCAACTATCTTATGTATACAAACAAAAGTCACATACAGGGGCATGCACATCACTTTACAGTCAGTCTGGAGTTATGTGCTATATTTCTTCATATTTCAACACAATTTCAACCATGTGTAATAATTTATGTACTAGAAAACATATCAAGCAATATTTGCTTATTTTCTGTGATTACTATTAAATAGGTATGAACTGAATGATGTAACACTTGATTTTTACTGCAGACAAATTTATTTCCAAAGGGGTTTAAAAATGCATCTGAAGTCAATTTTTCTGTCACTTAAGCTAACCAAATGCCACTATATAGTTTCAAATAGTATAACTTGGAGAAACACCAAAAGACAGTTTCATTTTACCTGAAAAAATATTTGAACAGATTTTTCTGCTTACAAAAGTTCTATGCTGTGTGTAAATGGGTAAGATAAGTAGGTCAAATTATTTACGATGAAAATGTGAAGAGAAGGTCTATTTGAAGCCATTTTATGGCTGATCCAGTGATTAATTCAGTTAATCCCTTGGTAATTGTATTTGAATGGTATGTGCTACTGGGAATCCACGCCCCATCCATGCTCAGTTCAAATGTAAGAAATGGTACCAAGTTTCTTGATACCCCTCTTACAGTTAGATCTTATTGATACATTGATAAAAGTTTGCAGCAGCAAAATTGCATTTTATGATTTCTAGAAGTAAACTGTACATTGAATACTGGGAATCTGTGCTTGTACACCTTTCGTGATCTTATATGCAAATGTGGGTGGTAGAATGTTTATTGAAAGCTGCAACAAAATTACATAATTTTAAGCACACTTCAAACCCAAAGGGCATAAAATGTAATGAAGCAGCAGAATAATATCAATGTTTTCATGTCAGTGTACATGGAGCACTGAAATATTTCTCAAAACCACTAAATTAATACTGCAAACAAATTGCACAACTGTTAATCTTGAAGAAACTCAGATTTATATGTTAACTATAGACATTATACATGCAGTGCACATCTGGCTACATGCATCATAAATTTCCCATGTGAAAGACATGTCTTTTTTCAAATTAACATGAAAGAGAATGTAACACTGGCTTGGCACCTGTAACTTCTAAATTGGCTATCAGTCATTTACATGCAGATGAATAACTTTCATAGGAAGCTTTTTAATTATACCAAATGGACCACATATTTGAAAATGAACACCTTGTCAATTTTGGTCTGCTACAGGTATGAAAAGTGAAAAAGTATTTTATAACCAAATTGCGTTTTTTTTTAAACCTGCAATTTTTCAAGAGGTTCAAAGCAGAATATATATTATGTGCATCTTCATCTTCTCTTAAACTTATTAATATACATAAAGCTACACCACATGCACAAAAACACTCTGGCTCATTTATAAAATGAAAAGAGCATCTTGGTGTATAGGATTATTTGTCCAATTAAAAAAAATATTTTCTTCTTATTAAACAGTTTCATTAGCTATATGTTTGAAATGACCAATAAAGTTTCTTTTGTCGATAGTTTTAGAAAATTCACTAATATTTGGAGTGGGCATTTAAGGAAGGTGACAAGAAAGGCAAAACAAAACAACAAGAATGTTACACTCAACCAGACTGAGTTACCCCACCTCTATCTTCCACTCCTTTGGGGGGGGGGGGGGACTGACTAGATACCACACTTAACGGGTGACAGGGTATAATACCTATCACAGCCCTCATTTTCCTGATAAAGTCTGACTGTCAACAGGCAAAATATTGGCTTGTAAACATCAATGAATTTTACATAGCTATTGACATAAGAAACTCTACTGATTATTTTGTTCTTATCCTAATCCTTGTTTCAAATTTTCTTAAATGAGTATATAATGTAGCAAAAAGCCAGCATTTAGACTTCTGTTACTACTGTCCACCCTGTATGGTGCTCATACAATTATGCAGAAGAGGGAATTGCATAATTTCATGTTAGGTACACTGCACGTGGTTAAACAATCAACCACAACTGATGGCACAATATACTGACAAAGCAAATGCTCAAGTTACAAGCCAACATTGACTGAAATTCATATTTGAAATTTTTCTAAAGAAGCATCTAACATATTTTAATTCAGCAATATCTCATCAGGTGCCTCATGCTTGAGGACTTCCAAGTTCTTGTATTACTGTGATTAAAGTACAGTGTAGGTGGCTAAATGTGACTAGATGTGCAAAATATTATATTGTGAATTGGATTCACACACAAGTTAAAGCAGTTCCTCACTCCAGATATAGTGCTGCAGCATTCTGGACAGAATGGCATAGATACATTTATTTCTTCGATATCAATTTGCTGCAATTTACCTTCGGAATGTCAAAACTCAAAAGTATCAAGTTAAAACTAAATAAAAATTATGACAAAACAATATATTTTTTTGGCTTAATGCATCAAGCCTGATCTTTCAGTTCTGGAGCAATTTAATCTACAACATCTTCATCAGGTGTGGGCTGGACAGCCTGGGTGGTCCGGGCAGTTTGGTTCTGACTCTCCTGGAGTAGCATTTCCAGCTGACCCGCGGGCACGGCAAAAAGTTCCACTGGGTCCTCATCCTCATATGGTCTCCTCATTTGTCTATCAGCCTGAAAAACATGACAAATGAGGAGTGAGAGAGAAAGAGGACCAAGTGGAACAAAGATGTGCCAAACATGCCAGAACCAAATGATTTGTAGAAATACTCTATACGAACAACACACATATCACAAGAACATGGATATGCCAAGCTTAGGCTTAAATTAGAAACTCAATTTTGTAAACAATCTTATTGTGTAAAGAATAGGAAACAGAACTGAAATGGAAACCTAACTATTAGTAAATAACTTAAATGGGAAACACACTTGAGCACAAATGCAAAACACAATGAAACAATATGCAAAGCAACATTCTGTTACTCACGCTATAATGGGAATTATGCACTAAACAGGAAATGAGGTAAAAAATGACAGATCTGTATGCATTTTGAGAACTACTGGCAATTAATTAATTGGTGCACTTTCAGGTTTTAACTGGTGGTTGAGGGATGCACACTGGAGTGCCCCATCCCAGGCATCCTTGTTGTCTATCAGCTAGTTCTCTCTCTCTCTCTCTACAAGAATGCACACATGTGCACACACACACACACACACACACGCACACATACACACACACACATATACACACACACATACACATACACATACACACACTCAAATACACACATACACAAACTGCAAGCATGCACACAGACACACAATCAAATATACACTTGCACAAAGACCCATCCACTCATCTATCATTCCAGGTTTCCCTACCTCCAAAGCTTGCCTATCAAGTTCTTGTTGTTGAGCCATCATCTGCAGCTCCTCATCTGTTGGTACATAGTTGTCTGGTTCCCTGTAGTCAGCAGGTCGGTCAGCGGCACACATGGCACAGCCAGGCCGCAGTGGTAAGTTGACATAGGTGCACTGTGGACAGGACCAACCCTACACAGTGCATAAAAAGTTTTATTTAACATAAATAAAGTTTCATCTCATTATTATCATACTGAAAAATCTACATGAAAGGTAATTATGGTAATTGTACCACAAGTACTTTTAATTCATTTCTACTTCAGACAGTGCTCCCATACTGTTCTTAAATAGCAATATAACAGTATCTTCATGTTACACTTAGTTATATTCTACTTTGTAACTTTAATAAGTATAGGACTTCAAACCTCCGCGGTATCCACTGGTTGTTGTTGTTGCTGTGGCAACTGTTGCTGTCTCTGTTGTTGCTGTGGCAACTGTTGCTGTCTCTGTTGTTGCTGTGGCAACTGTTGCAGTCTCTGTTGCTGTTGTTGCTGTGGTGGTCTCAAAGTTTCTTCTGAACCTGAAGGTCTCCTTGGTTCAGGAACATTTTGATGACCTGAGACAAAGATGAATCATGTCATAACTAGCAAGTATTATTTAATAATGATAACAATAACCAAATCCTAAGTTAGACCTATTTATGAATTAAAAATAATTTAACAATAACATCTCCAAGAAAAAAAATATATACCCAAACCGTTTACAAAACTTACAAGATCTTTTTGAAACTAAATTATGCAATTTCCAAGGCATATAGATCTCCAGAATTGGGGTTCCCTTCCCCTGTTATGAATACAACAGTTGTGAATTTATATAACAACAATATAACAATAATTCTTTACTGAGCACTAAAATGTGTACAGGTTTAATTTTCCTGGCTCTCTACTCTACCATTAGTTTTGTAACATAAATGTACATACAAATTACATATGGCATGATGACTGGCAAAGGATAAAATTACTAGTTATAACTTAGTTATTCAAATGCAGATGTTATTTGAGTTGTATCATAAACCTAGCTGGTCCAGACACTTTGGTAGTGTACCTGGAGCAGCAGCTCTCTGCTGTGAGGCAGGATGTGGTGGTGTTGTTGGTGCAGCAACTGCTGAAAATATACATGAAGGTGCACTGTAGAAGATATATCTATTTTATTACACATTTTTCATGGTTCTCTACTCAACGATTTATATTTCTAATTACTACATACTCATACAAATATCTTTTTTAATGTTGATGCAATCATAGGAAAGCAGCTATATGTAAATATGGTTAAACGCACCTTCAGCAAAACAAGCTACTTTCTAGTACAATTTGAACAAATCATCAATTGTATCAAATTTATCAATTAAAGAGCAACAATTGGTTCTGATTTTAACAAGCATTTTAGCCTACTGCAGGTGGATTTGAAATGTAAATCTTCAGAGGAGTTAATCTCAGCAACATTAACATTATCAATTAATTAATTAACAATATCCCTTCTACTCTTCTGAAAGCAAATAATGTATCATCACATTATCAAACATTTAATCATTACTGCTGTCTCAAAAATTTATCACAAAGAAATGAGCCATCATCAAACATCAAGCAGGTATTAGATATGAAAACTGTGAGTAAAACGATACCCTTTTCATCAATAAAAATCCTGATAAGTTTACCCCCCACCCCCAAAAAAGCATCCTTACTGGGGAATGTGCATTTTAAGGATTCTTTGATGAATTGTTAAATGATGCACATTTGGCTTCCAATTTTGTAAATAAATCTGTAGGTTATCATACTTTGAGACAGGATATAGGCAAAGCAACAGATTAAATTATATTCAGGGATTAAAGATTTTATAAATTTGATAATATATGTAAACACAATTTTGTAATCTAAGACTTTTTTATTTCCCTTGATTTGCTCTTGTATCAAAAGCCATAAGACATGGAGTGCAGCAGACTTAATCTTGAGTGTTCTTGAACCTCATGTCCAAATTTAATTACTGATAACGCCTGTAGCTGCCACAAGATAAAGAAAGCAACAAGGAAGAAAAAAGCTCCATGCTAAAGCTATTCTGGGATAAAAATGAACACCAAAACAGTTGATTTCAGTTATTTTTACATTATAGTAAGGGGCAGATGGAGGCCGTCTTCTGGGAATTCCAGAAGAGGTTAAGAATTTCTCAAGTTTACATTGATGGGCATCTAATTTTTTCTGTTGGAAGATGGTCAAAAATGGAGGATGGATCAACAAAGAAAAATTGGAAGACTGTCAGAAAAGATCTCTGGATCTGCCCCTAATAATGGATTTGAAAATAATTCTCCTCCCTATTACAGAATGATGACCTACCAGGCTCATCACACACGTCTACTGGTATAAGGTCTACAATCATGAAACAAAACATGGTCAGTACCAACAAAACATACCAATTTACAGTAAAGACAAAATACAGTTTTCAAGACAAAATAAATAAAACTTCTGTGCCATACCTACAAATACTGTGTTATACAGACCTGATTTCAGAAAAGCTGCCTTTAATATAGATGTACTTTAAGCCTCGGACTGTAGCTGAAACACACTACTCCCACTGGCTCTAGCAACAACTCAGTGAGCATTTCTATGCCCATGGTACTGACTGCACCAGTCTAAACCTGGGCTGTTTCTTACCTATATATGCCACTCAAATGATGGATATAAAGCACATTTTCAATTTGGTAAATGTAGGAACACTTATTCTTATATAAATGGAAATACAAGGCTCATAGGTGTGTGATTTGGAAGTTTGAACAAACCACCCTTTTTGTCAAGAAAAGATCCCCTCTGGGAAAAATCTGATCTAGGTACAGGAAGATTTCATGCCAAGATACTGATAAGCAGAATAAACAAATCTTTCTTCTGGCTGCCGCATGTCTAACAGCAAGTCTCACCTGCCTGTCCCATGTTATGTTCTCTCTCATACACCTGTCTTCCCGGCAGACCTACCTGCCTGTCCCATGTTATGTTCTCTCTCATACACCTGTCTTCCTGGCAGACCTACCTGCCTGTCCCATGTTATGTTCTCTCTCATACACCTGTCTTCCCGGCAGACCTACAGACTTGGCAGACATCAGGTATAGGTACACTGGAGAGCCATCATGGATCAGCTGCTTGAATTTATTCAGGTGGTCATCATCTTTGGCACGGCTCTTGCCAATTATCCATCTCTGCACTTCTGGGGGGAACTGGTGTTCCAGGAACATCTGTAAGAATTGGTTCCAAATTGACTTTTTCATAAGTAACCATTTATCTCTTTAATATCACACTGTCTTCTGTTTTGTCATTCATGATCAATCTCTAAAATGTGTTCAAATCAATGCTCGCTCATGGAACAACATTTATGTTTTTTTTTTTTTTGTTATTAAACATGTTGTAAGTAATCTTCAGTTATTTTATTAAAGTAGTATAGTAACCTGTCCTTCAATATTACAAGGAATTCTATGAACTGTAATTTTTTCAAAAGGATTCCCATTCTAAAACCATAAAATAATCCTTAAATAATCTTAGTAAGACAAATATTGCATTAGCCATTACTGACAATGCTCATCCAATTTTCCAATTTTAAGCAGTTTTCTCAAAAGGCATTCAGTAAAAGCGCTCCCTAGCAACCAATGAGACCATGTATGAGATAAAATAGTTCAGTAGTTAACACAACCCACAACAAGTTTCCAAAGTCTCCAGTCCCCATGTTTCTCCTACTTACATGCCGTTTTAAATCTCTGATGGTCATTGACAGCCTGACCTTCAGCATGATGGAGGTACCTGAATTACTCTTGTCTTCCACATACACCTTCAGGCTGCAACAATTACAATTTGATTAATAGAACATTTTGATGTAATATTTTAAAATAAAACTTTTATCATAAAACTTGCAATCAACTACTAGCAATTACTAACAATGTCAAAAGCTTAATAAAAAATAAAGGTCTAATCATAAAAAGTTTCAATGTTAAATATGCAATGTTATTATCTGTGTCATAACAAAAAAGGTACACTTGAAAACATAAATATATCCAAAGAAACAAGTCCAAGCAATACTACTTATACCAAACTCCCTGTTACACAGCAGATTTTGGTGAAATGCTACACGATATTATCTGGCTAAAGAAAATGAATCATTTTCTGACATTTTTCACCAAATCATTCATTGGTTGGATTCAAAACATTCCAGTTTTTCCTAAAATTATACAGCCATCTGGTTACAAAAAAATGTTTTATCTCAGAGTAAGCCAGGCAACAGTTAACAAGGCAGCAAATCTGTCAAATGAACAGACAACAAGAAGGAGGTTTGCCAATTTGAACTGTGGATTCTTAGAATCGTTCTTGTAAGTTACAAAATAATTAAAAATACACATTTCCATTTGTAGTGGCAGTGCACAAAATATGTATGTTTTGTCAATTTTGATACAATATTACACAATGCTTAACAGCATAATCATCAAAAATATACAATAATATACCACTGATATTCATAAAATGTAATCAGTGAGTCTTCAGATGCATGAAAGTTAAAAGCCACACCTTGAAAATGCCCATACTCAAAAATTAACATTTCACAAAAAACTGTATAACTTCAAGAAAAAGAGTTCAATCAGACTGGTTTTTGAGCTCAAGCTGTATTTTTGTCATATGCATCTTTTCTGTGAGTTTGAGAATCAGGGGCCCATTTCACGAAGCAGTCGTTAGATAGAACAACTAACTACTGAACTATCTCCCTAACGAGAAAACTTAAGGGGTGTTTCACAAAGCAGTCGTTAACTCATCGCTAAGTTCAGTTGTGAAGTTCGGTCGTTAGTTCTCTCGTTACTCACCGTAGTCTCGAAACAGTCTGCCAGCAGTGGAACACTTGCGTAAAAACGTCACGAAAGCACAAACTCTCCAATTTTTGGAGGCTGGAAATGCATAAGAACGTCTGCTTTGAGGTCGTCGTAAAGGATCTCCACCACCTTTTTGCCGCTCTTTTTGTCACAGCTATGCGCAACCTCTTGTAAATTGCATAATTGTGTGTATATTCTAATAGATTCTGCCTATCATGAAAATGTAGTCTACGTTGCCGTCTGGCGGTACAGATAGCAAGAATGGTAACTGCCATATTGGATACAAAGACAAACGACAGACAATGGTAACTAAGCAACCTTTCTATTTCATTACTTACGCATGCATATGATGAAACTCTGACCAGTTGTTAAATATCCAAGGTAACAACGACACAATAACGAGCGAGAGAGCTAGCGATAGCTTCGTGAAACGGCACTCATTACTAGCGAGAGGCTAACTACCGATGGCTAACTAACTACTGCTTCTTGAAATGGGCCCCAGAAGTGACAGGACTTTTTCCTAAATGGTCACTATGGTGGAAGTGCCCAAAATAGGGTTTTCTTCAATTTTGATACAATATTAAATTTTATTTAAGCTTAACAGCATAATCATCACCAACTTTTAAATTTTCAATGCAGGTAACATAGTTATTTAAAAACTATGACTAACAAAGGTCTTAAGGCCCTTGGAACTTCAAAGTCACACCTTGAAAACCTAAATATGTAAACAGGACATAATTGTAATGAAATGAGTTTAATTCTATTTTCAACACTTTATTACATAACACACAATAACCAATGTTATATCTTTTTTATGTGATCAACTAACAAAATAGTTGAGATGGAAAAATATCTATGGAACAATTTGAATTGTCCAGTTTGCTCACTTCAGTGAACATAACGATAGGAGGAGTGAGTCTAACAAACTGCAGTGCACTGAAATGAAATTTTTCCATTTTTGACACTTTATTACACAATACACAATAACAGATTTCTCATTATTTTTACATAGTATAGTAACAATTGTTAAGATGTGAAAATGTCAAAAGAACACTTATACATATCTCATTAGTTCAAAATTGTGACTGTTAACATGGCTAAGAATTGAATAAGAGGAAAAACCATTTATATACAAAACACACCACAACTTCAACAAAATTAACCTATCAAGCTAATTTGGAACTTGGTCAGTATATCAATCTTATGAATCATTCCTGCAAGTTTCAAAGCAAAATATGGCTTTTTTTGGTATAAAGGGGAGATTAAATAATTCTGAAAAATGCCAAAAAAAAGCATAACCTATGGAAAAATGGTCCAATCAAGCTGATTTTTGAACTTCACATGCTTTTAAGGAATATTTATCAGTTCTGTAAGTTTGAAGACCAAAGGTAAAATGGTTTTCCACTTATCATAATAACAATGAACAAGGCAGCAAAGCTGTCAAATGTACAGACAAAAAAACAGAAAATAAAGATGCAAAAAAGGTCATTTTGTCAATTTTGATGCAATAATAAATAATGCTTATAATAGCACTGTCAGTCAACACTGAATTTTAATCTTGCACAACAGGTAACATGGTCAATAACAGGAGCGGACCCAGAGATATTTTCTGACAGTATTACAAAGTATCTATGTTGATCCATCCTGCATTTTGATGGTCTTCCAACAGAAAAAAATAGATACCAGTCAATATAAACTTAATAACCTGACTGTCTTCCAGAAGACCCAGAAGATGGTCTCAATCCACCCCTTCAATAAGATTACAGTTTCAGGACCATGAGAGTTCAAATTCACATTATGAAAGTCTCAATATTTGAAAAATGATGACAGTGCATAAAATAATATTACATAATGTTTAAAGACATAAAAAACAATACAACTGCTTATGTAGAAATACAGAAAATGTGCAGAGCCCCAGGCAGATGAGAGCCTGCCTGGGGCTAAAAGTCACAAATGCAAGTGTTTGAGAAAAAATTATAAAGAAAAACAACAAAACTAGAAAAGCACTTTGAGAGTGCAGACCTCTGCCAAGGCAGCAATTGTTGATTATAATTGATAATTGATTGATTATTGATCCGGACCACCACCAAAAATTAATCATTGTCCTCTTTGGCCCACTTCCGACAGTTCCTGAAAATTTCTGCAAAATCAGTCCATAACTTTTTGTGTTACGTGGATGACAGACAAACAGGGGTGAAAATATAACCTCCTTGGCAGAGCTTGAGGTAAATATAATTCCAATGAAGCTGCTATTCAAACTTTTAATCTTCCAGTTTGATATATATATATATATATATATATATATATATATATATATATATATATATATATATATATATATATATATATATATTTAAAACTTATTTGCAATATTAAACAAAATTTACCTGCATAATTATCACTGCTTCCTTATTATTAATCTAGCAAAGAGCTTTACCTTTGGGAGTTTACAGGGAAATATCAACAAGTGTGCTTTACGTAATCTCATTTAATGGCCTATTAACGCAAATGACTTTATAACTCTGAAATTAATCTAGTGATACCCAAGGGTAATTTACAGACTGACCCACTCAAAGGTCTTCAGGCCCATAAGTCACACCTTAAGAAAAGCACAAAACCATAATGCCCAAAATAGGAGAATACCAATCCTGATGCAATAATACATTATGTTTTACTGCACAGTCAACATCAACTTATGCACAACAGGTAACACAGACGAAAGTAAAAGCATAAGGCTTCAGGCCCATCAGAGTTCAAGTTTATACTTAGAAAGTGCCAGATTGAGAAAAATGAAAATTTCACAAAAAATGCATAAATACAATAAACATGATAATCCAATAGAGCTGGTTTTCTCATGAGCTGAAGGCCAATCCTAAAAATCATACTTGTAAGTTTAAAATTATAATAAGTAGCACAGTTTTCTTTTCATAATGTTTGCAGTAGCAGTGCAAAAAGATTGTCAATTTTGATGTAACATTACATAATAAATTAGAGAATAATTATCACCAATTTTTGTTTATTGACTATAAATAGGATGGACATGTAGAAAATATGATTACCATTTGGCTTCATGTCCATGGGAGCTCCGAGTCCCACAATGAATATGCCAAAAAAGATAATGAATATAACACTAAAATGTATAACTTCCAGAAAAAGAAGCCAATTAGACTGCTTTTCTAACTCAGGCTGCATTTTAGTCCTGTGTTTCTTTTTTGAAAGTTTGACAGTCATAAGTAACACGGTTTTTCCATAATGGTCATCAAGGCAGCAGCACCAAAAATTGTGTTTTCTTCTATTTTGATGCAACATTACATAATGCTTAACAGCATAATGACCATCGATTTTTAATAATAAAATATAAGTGTCATGGATTTTCACAAAATGTGACTAGCACGGGTCTTCAAGCCTGTGGAGGTTCTAAGTTGCACCTTGGAAATGCCAATATGTGAAAAATTAAATTTTCACAAAAAACTGTTTAATTGCCAAAAAAATTTACCAAACAGACTGCATTGCCTACTGAAGCTGTATTTTAGACCCATGTTTCTTTCCTGTAAGTTTGAGAACAGTAATTGACATGATTTTTGTTAAATGGTCATCATGGGAGCAGTGCCCAAAATAGGGGTTTCTTCAAATTTTGATGCAACATTACATAATGTTTAACAGCATAATGACCATCAATTTTTAATTATAAAATATTAGTATCACGGATATTCAGGAAATGTGACAAGCAAAGGTCTTCAGGATCATGGAACTTCAAAGTCACACCTTGAAAATGCCAATAAGTGAAAAATTAAATGTTCACAAAAAACTGTTTAATTGCCAGAAAAATTTACCAAACAGACTGCATTGCCTACTGGAGCTGTATTTTAGTCCCATGTTTCTTTCCTGTAAGTTTGAGAACAGTAAGTGACATGATTTTCCTTAAATGGTCATCATGGGAGCAGTGCCCAAAATAGGGGTTTCTTCAAATTTTCATGCAATATTACATAATGTTTTACAGCATAATGACCATCAATTTTTAATTATAAAATATTAGTATCATGGTTATTCAGAAAATGTGACTAGCAAAAGCCTTCAGGCCCATGGAACTTCAAAGTCACATATTGAAAATGCCAAAATGTAAACAATACAGCACTGTTCTGAAATGGGTTTATTTCCATTTTTAACACTTTTTAAACATAAAACAAAATAAACAGTTAACTGCCATTTTTATATGACCAATGAAGAAAATTGATGAGATGGGAAAAGTATCAATAGAACAGTTTTAAATGCCCAACTTTCTCCATTCTGAGATTCTGAACATAGTGGATGAATGCATCTGACAAACTGCAATGATATGAGTTTATTTCCATTTTTGACACTTTATTACACAATACATGATAACAAGTTTACCATCATTTTTACAAAATCAACTAACAATGTTGTAAAGATGCAGGAAATGCCAAACAAACACATTTACGTATCTTATTAGTATAATAATTAGACTGTTAACATGCCTAAGAATTGAATGTGAGGAAATGTGAAAAAACAGCATTACCTTTTAAAATAATGGACTGATTATGCTGATTTTCAAACTCAACCTGCATTTTAGTAAGATTGGCCCCTCCTGTGAGTATAATGACAATTGGCCAATCTGTTTTTCTTATATTGTGTTATCAGTGTTGCATATATACTGAAAAAAGTGAAAAAAAAACAGCATAAATTCCCTATAAGTGACCCGATCGTGCTGATTTTCAAACTTGACCTGCGTATTATGAATATTTATCAGTTCTGTAAGTTTCAAGCCAAAGGGTAAAACAGCTCTTCATTTATTGTGTTATCAGTGTTGCAAAAATGCTGAAAAAAAGTGAAAAAATAGCCTAAATTCACTAAAAATGACCCAATCATGCTGATTTTCGAACTTGACCTGCGTATTATGAATATTCATCAGTTCTGTAGGTTTCAAGCCAAAAGGTCAAATGGTTTTCCATTTATGGTGTTATCGGTGCTGCATATATGCTGAAAAAAGAGAAAAAATAGCCTAAATTCACTAAAAATGACCCAATCACGCTGATTTTCGAACTTGACCTGCGTATTATGAATATTCATCAGTTCTGTAAGTTTCAAGCCAAAAGGTAAAATGGTTTTCCACTTATCGTGTTATCGGTGCTGCATATATGCTGAAAAAAGTGAAAAAACAGCATAAATTCCCTATAAGTGAACCGATCATGCTGATTTTCGAACTCGACCTGCGTATTATGAATATTCATCAGTACTGTAAGTTTCAAGCCAAAAGGTACAATGGTTTTCCACTTATCGTGTTATCGGTGCTGCATATATGTTGAAAAAAGTGAAAAAACAGCATAAATTCCCTAAGAGTGACCCGATCATGCTGATTTTCGAACTTGACCTGCGTATTATGAATATTCATCAGTTCTGCAAGTTTCAAATCAAAAGGCAAAATGGTTTTCCACTTATCGTGTTATCGGTAAAAGTGCACGGCGACGGCGACGGCGACGGCGACGACAGACGCAGATGATGGCTATATGTACAGACACATCTGTGTCTGTACATAAAAAGCATGGCGACAGCATCAATGATAACGCCAGACGCAGGTGACTGCTATATGTACAGACATATCTGTACATATACATACTTAAAAAAAATTCAATCAAACATATATAAACATACAAAAGATACCACCACACCCACCTGATCATTTTCTCAGTTGATTTCCCACTATCTCCAGACTGGTAAAGTTCCATTTTTATATTGGCCCTCTTAATTGCAAGACTTTTCGCAACTATGGCAGCTTGTTCTCCTTCACCTTTATAAATAGCACTCTGCAGTGACTCAATCAAGTTCTGAAGTCCTGTAGAAAGTGACCTGCTATGAACTTGTTCTTCACGTCTTTGCACCCCTCCCGCGCCCCCACGGGATGACAAAGGGGTGGCGGGTTGTTCATGTGCCTCAGGGGGTGGGGCGTAGGCGGAGTAAGACCTAGCTGCCTTGGCCTTAGAGGAGAAAGAAGCTGTGGGGGCACTAAAGTCCCTGGGGTGGCCTCCCCCTCCTTTGTATTTCCATTCCTCAGTGCTGTCATAGGGTTCTTTAGGAATGGCGTTTACGTACATGTCTACATATTGCTGTGAGGCTGTGTTGCCAGAGAAAGAGGACTCAGATGAATAGAAAGGTATGGCATCTGCAACTTCACGGCCAGATGCCATGTTCCCGTCCTTCGCTGCACCTTGAAAATAATTCATCAATTTAATGCCAATCTGTTATTTTCACAGTACGGTGAGTATATAAGTTTCAGCTGTATTTCCTTTTAAAACATTTAAAATAATTAAACAAATTAAAGGGGTTGGGCAAACAACAGACAACCAAATCAATACTGCCAACTTTTAAATGAAATAACACAATATAGGATCCAACATGTTCTCTTGGCAGGACTACCAGCTTCCAAGGTGTGGTAGCCAGAATTGGTGTAAAATTATAAAAAATTAATGCAATAATATTATATATTACTGATCTTTAAATGAATATTATGAATATTTAGTTTTTCTTATATTTTTCATGCTATTAACAATCAAATTTCTTTTAGGGATTTTATGTTTTTAATTTTTCATATGTAAATTGCCCTTTTTTATTTTCCCTTACTTTTTATTTAGATTGCACATTCCAAATACCAATTTCTTTCTTACATGAATATCACATGCACTGAATTTAAAGAGGATCTCTCTTTTTAGCCTGGATTTTTTAAGTATATGGAACAAATATAAATAAACAAGCATTTTCTGTCCTCAATTATCAAAATCACATGTGGTGCCAAATATTATGTCAAAAAGAAATCTGATCAAAAGCATTACCAACCTATGATGCTCTTTCCCTACAAGCTTCTCAGCCTCATGGTGCTGTTTAAAAAAAGCTTTTATATTTTACAAGTAAAAATTTAAAACATCCCTCAGAAAAGGACTGGACAGGACTGCTAATTCCTTGAAACATAATTTCCAACATATTCATAATGTAGGACAGATAGGATTCCTATAAAAATATTGATATCATAGAATCACAAGATGACCTGCTTTAAAATATTTCAAGCATTGCATACCAGGTGAGCACTTGGTGTTAGTTTGCTCTCTGTTCCTCCCTCCCCTCCTCAGTGGGTGTCTCTCTAACTGCAGCACTCTCTTTATTTCTGCTTGGAAAACTACAAACTGCTTATCATTTCTGTAACATCCAGAATGAAAAATAAATATTATGTTATATTCACAACTTATAGCATATATCATGAGACAGTATATACATCATATTAGGCAGATGCTTAAAACATCATAAAATCAAAATATTAATTTGATTTTTAAAGACTGCCATATTTATGTAATATAATATTACTCCATGCTATTGCTATTTTTTTGACTCAATACATTTTATAACTGTGGAATTCGACACAAAAATTACAGAATGTGAGAATTTTGTTTTGGTTAAATGACAGCCTCTCTCAGTCTACCAGTTTGCATCTAGCATTGTGGTTATAACTGCATCAGGAAGGAGCAACAGTCCACACAACCAAAGCCAAGTCAGACCATTCTTGACAAGCTTTATCACTAACACTGGATTCATTCTACATGTTTATGATTTGAGTCCAGTGTAGAAAATATCTTGACTATGTAACTGGCATACTTGTCAAATTTAAAAGCAAATAATTTCCCTTCACTGGTCTTGATCTCATGCCATTCCTCTTTTTTCACCTCATAATTAGCTGTGTTCAATATTACTGCCAGCTGACCCTGAAAAAAATATGATCAAAAATTATCTATGTGTACAAATATCAAACACACACAAGATAGTAAATTCAAAAGATAACTAGTCCCCAGTAAGCACATACATGATAAGAGACAAATTTGGGTCAAAGGCAAACTCAATTTTAAACAAGGCAGCAAAGCTGCAAATGGCAGCAAATGTACAGACAACAAGAAAGAAAATAATTTTTTGGAAAAATGGTCCGATCAGGCTGATTTTTTAACTTGACCTGTATTTAATGAATATTCGTCAGAACATTTTATGTAAGTTTGAAGACAAAAGGTGAAACAATTTTCATTTTATTTGTATAACAGTGGATAAAATATGCTGAAGAAAAACAGAAAAACAATATAACTTTTGGAAAAATGGTGCGATCAGGCTGATTTTTTAAACTTGACCTGTATTTTATGAATATTCATCAGTTACGTAAGTTTGAAGACAACATATTATTTGTATAACAGTAGATAAATTATGTTGAAAAAAAAAACAGGAAAACAGTATAACTTTTGAAAGCTGATTTTCAAACTTGACCTTTACTTCATGAATATTTATCAGTTCTGTAAGTTTAAAGACAAAAGGTGAAATGGTTTTCCTTTTATTTGTATAACAATGAAAGTGCATGTTGACGACACAACAGACACAGGCGACGGCTATATGTACATTTGTAACATTTGTGTCTGTACATAAGAATGTTAGAAAATGGTGTCTTTTTAACCATAACATCCATTTTACTTAAATAAATTCAAATAACTGCAATTATAAACAAGGCAGCAAAGCTGTCAAATGTACAGACAAAAAGCAGGAAATAACTATGCACAAAATAGGCTACTGTCAATTCTGATGCAAAAGACATTATGTTAAACTACAAATTCAACATCAAATTTTAATTATGCTCAATAGGTAATACCAATGTAAGTAAAATGTGTAACAAGCATAAGGCTTCAGGCCCATGGGAGTTCAAGTTCGCACTTTGAAAATGTATAACATCCAGAAAAAGAAGCCAATTAGACTGTTTTTCCAACTCAGGCTGCATTTTTAGTCCTGTATTTCTTTTTTGAAAGTTTGGCAATCATAAGTAACATGGTTTTCCCATAATGGTCATCATGGCAGCAGCACCCAAAATTGTTTTTTCTTCTATTCTGATGCAATATTACATAATGGTTAACAGCATAATGACCGTCAATTTTTAATAATAAAATATACGTATCATGTATTTTCAGAAAATGTGACTAGCATGGGTATTCAAGCCCGTGGAACTTCAAAGTCACACCTTGAAAATGCCAATATGTGAAAAATTAAAGTTTCACAAAAAAAAAACTGTTTAACTGGCAGTAAGAATTACCAAACAGATTGCATTCCCTACTGAAGCTGTATTTTAGTCCCAGGTTTCTTTCCTGTAAGTTTGAGAACAGTAAGTGACATGGTTTTTCTGAAATGGTCATCATGGGAGCAGTGCCCAAAATATGTTTTTTCAAATTTTGATGCAATATTACATAATGTTTAACAGCATAATGACCATCAACTTTTATTAATAAAATATTAGTATTATGGATATTCAGAAAATGTGATTAGCAAAGGTCTTCAGGCCAATGGAACTTCAAAGTCACAACTTGAAAATGCCAAAATGTAGACAAGACAGCACTGTTCTGACATGGGTTTATTTCCATTTTTAACAATTTTTTTAACATAAAACAAAATTAACACTTTACTGCCATTTTTATATGATCAACTAAGAAAATTGATGAGATGGGAAAAATATCAAAAGAACAGTGTTTAATGTCCAATTTCTTCCATTCTGAGATTCTGAACATAGTGAATGATTGAATCTGACAAACTGCAATGATATGAGTTTATTTCCATATTTGACACTTTATTACACAAAACATGATAACAAGTTTACCATAATTTTTTTCATAATCAACTAACAATGTTGTAAAGATGCAGGAAATGTCAAACAAACACTTTTATGTATCTAATTAGTTAAATAATAAGGCTATTAACATGCCTAAGAACTGAATCTGAGGAAATGTGAAAAAACAGCATAACTTCTAAAATAATGGCCTGATTATGCTGATTTTCGAACTCAACCTGCGTTTTAGTAAGATTGACCACTCCTGTGAGTTTAATGACAATTGGCCTATCTGTTTTTCTTATATTGTGTTTACAGTGTTGCATACATGCTGAAAAATGAAAAAATCAGCATAACTACTTAAATAGTGGCCCGATCATGCCGATTTTCGAACTTGACCTGCGTTTTAGTAAGATTGATTACTCCTGTGAGTTTCATGACAACAGGCTTAACGGTTTTCCTTTAAATGTGTTTACAGGGTTGTATATATGCTGAAAAGTGAAAAAACAGCATAACTTCTACTATAATGGCCCGATCATGCTGATTTTCGAACTTGACCTGCGTTTTATGAATATTCACCAGCTCTGTAAATATAAAAGCAAAAAATAAAACTGTGTTCCACTTATCGTGTTTACAAGGAAAGTGCACGGCATCGGCATCGCCATCGGCATCGCCATCGGCGACGACGGCGACGACAGACGCAGGTGATGGCAATATGTACAGACACATCTGTGTCTGTACATAAAAACATTTCAAAAAATTAATGTCATTCATTAACATTTTTCATGTTTTGTCTGTAAAATGTTGAAGAACATCTATAAAATTGAGACATGAGTAAATTCATATCAGTAAGGATAATTCAAACTACTAATAAATCCATGTTATACTGTGACTGGTCATAGGCATCATTTATAAATAATACTTGTACTTAAATAATTTTCACCATCAAAATTAATAAAAATTGGAAAAATCAAATATATCTGATGGAATTTATGGGTAATTCATGTGATGAAATTTTAGATACCGCTCCCATCTCCAAAGATTTAAACTGTGGAGACAACAAATATTGTATTTAGACACAGCAGTGTTTGATCAATAATAAACTGACATAACCTGAGTGATGAACTAATATAACCTGAAGGAGGATTGTGGAAATGATCTGTCTGTGTACTCAGTATAAGAACTGCCCAGTATGTGTGCCTGTAACACTGTTCATTGACAAATTAGTCAAAGATATTTCAAATCAGCCTACCCCATTCTTTCCTCTTTCTGTAACTAAAATCTTGTAAAGCATGTCCTGCTGTAACAGTTGGATACAACTTCCATGACCAGAAAATAAACTCCTCCAACCATGGGTTCGTCCTTCCACCAGCCCATTAGGAACCAATACTTCTCCACGACAACCAGCCACAAACACATCTGCTAACATGCTATTATTAGCCATTTAATTGTCTTTTCTGGCACAGAACTGTATTTCAAAACCTTTAATTGCCCTGTCTTCACTTATATTATGTAGTTTCTTCAATCAATTCTCAAGCAAAGTCTTCACTTAAAAACAATGACAAAATTGCTCTCATTCCTGTTTTTACCTCAGATTTAAGTTATACAACACTTCTTTTCTAAGATTTTTCATACATGAATCCAGTACACCTAAAGCTGTTATATAAATATATTACACTTAAGTGACACACAAAATGATCAATTCCCCGCACACTTTGCCATCTTCACTGGTCTCTTTAGCCACTGTTCCACAGGAAAACATTCCACAAATTCCAACCTTATACGTGTAGCTAAGAAGGTTTAAATTTTGTACATTCTGTTTTATATCCACATCAAAAACCTGACCTTATTCTGTCTTAAGCACGAACATCTACTTTTAAGTAGACATTTGCAGTCAAGAATGTTTTACTTCCTGGTGTATATGTACAGTATGTATGTCATATGAATTCACATTAAAAACCTATTTTTGGTTCCATAGATTCTTGACCTCCTGCACTGAATTTCCTTTTCGCATTGTGTGAACCAAAACTAGTGAATATGTGTGAACCAAAACTAGTGACACAGTGAATACAAATGCAAAGAAAAAACGGTTTCGTGGGACTGAAACTGATAGATACTACCAGTACATGTACATGCATGTGACACACAACATGTAGTACGGAAAACGATTGTCTAGTGGAGAAACGAAATTTGTGTATTATTTGCTAGTCCTTGTTCAAATGAACACAAAGTTCGTAGTATTGCTTACCCTTTCTCCAATTAAATAAATCCATGCATTTTCCCCAAGTTTCAATTTCAACTCGCTTCGACTTAGACACTTCCGGTGGTATTTCCCACTGCGAGTGGCGTCACTTTGAAACTTGCACCGTCATCAAGGTATTAACGCTCTTACATACTGTATTGTACATTCTGTTTTAGCATTGGATTTTTAATTCTTCATAACTTGCCTTACCTACGTACAATCTTGCATTTTCATGTAAATATGCCAGTTGGCTCTAAGCACGTAAACAGTTGAGAACTCTCTTGCAAACGGAGACTGGAATACAGCCACCGTCAATAAGTACGGGCGGGAACACGATCTTTTATTTAAAATAATACCATTATTATTATAAGGAGAAGGAGATTCTTTTCAAGGTTTGAGTGCATCTGCAGTGTATAATTCTAAACTGAAGTATGATACAACACCTTATAACATACTTAAAACAGAGCATTTTTTTTTTGCCTTTTCCATTACTCAACCTGTGTTACATGTAAAATGCTGTACATTTAGTTCATTGCTAAATTATTCAGCGTATAATGTATTAGATATGTATTTTTAGTAATTCCTGTAAAATGAGGGAAAGAATACACTGATAGTGCTAAGTCCTTGTGACATAAGTTTTTTAAAATTGTGCTAGAAAGTCACATTTTATGATTTATAATTTCAGAGAATGAATGCTGAAGAGAGATGGATACTAGAATATGCTTGTCGACATAAAATGCACCAAGTCTTACATGGTGAGCATAACAAAAGTGTGAGATAAAAGAATTTGTTACTATTTTTTTCAAGACCCCAGTTTATGATATTTATCTATAACCAAATTTACCATGCATTTATTAATATTAAAACAGTCGTGTATAGGTAAATATGGGAAGGGGTAGGTCAGCTCCGATCCATATTTTATATCTAGTGAATATGTAGTAATAATGCTTGAATGAATAAAGAAGTGATTTGTCCAAAGACAATGTGAAAATTTATGACATTTTTATTGGATGCACAGTAATTACCACTTTTGAAGAACTGTGATGAAAAAGTTCAATGTTTATTTTTTTTTTTCAGTCCTATGTAAGAAGTACCCCGATGGTCTAGACACGTTTCAAGTTGCTCCAGTTTATCAAGGCTTAGCAGCTCTGCTATTTGTTGTCACACACTGGCAACTGAAGGACTTTCAGGGTGCAATGGAAATACTTGATGTTCTGTACATTTTTGTTGAAGAAGTCATTCCTTACACACTCTTTTCAAGGCTGATGACTGGTTTGAGAACTATGGTGAGTCTTGAAAATAATTAACTGGAAGCAACATTAGATAACAGAGCTCTCATTTCAGTATTTACCCAAACAGTACGCATGAAGTAACATTACTGATAATGTTATATTTGTTAAAACTACTTAAATGCACAGGCTATATCTTACATGCATCGGAGATTTCATATATAATAATCTAGGGGCACAATTTTATTTTTAAATATGTAATTGTTTTCTTTTTTTCTTTTGTAAGCACTTATTCCATTTGTTGAAAACCAAGGATGAAGACATTTTGGCAAAACTAAATGAATATTTTCCTCGAAATGGCAGAGAATTGAAGGTTAGTACATATTATATTTAGGAGCAGAATTTGACAAACCGACCATTTATTTGTTTTAAAGAGTTATTCCACTGTGTTTCCTCCTTAGTATTTTTTTCATCCCCCGTAAAATTTTTTATCTTTCCATATCCCCGAATTTAAAGAAGTCTAAAAAAAGATGTTCACCTTTTCTTAACTCTCATGAAGTCATATAAAATAGGATGATATTATGTGGATAAAAGCTGTTGCATATTTCATAAATTTTTCCCATTATATATTTAGTCAATTTCTCAGATAGAAATTTTCAGTTTTTAATGCAACTTCTGGAAAATGAAACACTATTTTGTTTTGAATTTACATGTCATTGAGTCCTCTGTAAAGAGAATTTACAGTCCATTTTCAAAACTTTGACAAGATCCTCTAGAATTTTGTTACAATACAGTATACATTTTGCAGAGTTCCCGTCCCTTTCTTTATACACAATAATATCTTATTAATATAGAAATGTACGGTTTCTGAAAACTTGATGTAGTATTGTACTTATAGCTGTATCTTCACACACTTGATTAACTTCCTTCTTTCTTTGTAAATTATGTATTTTATGATATTCTTTTCTATATATGTAGATACAAAGAGTTCTACACAAGAGAGAGATCGAATTTAGAAAGCTGTTCATTTCCCTGGTTGCAGATGAAGACAGGTGTGCAGACTACTTGAAGCATGGGTATAGGGAGGACTTTGGGCAAGATTTTAAGGACTCTGTCCGAAGGCTGGTAAATGAATTTGTTTCTAAGATTGAAGAGATCCTGCCTCCTACAACAATTGATATGGTAAGACTTTCTGAGAAACAACAGGACTTACGGTACCCACTTTTCAACCAGTTTTCTATTTTCACCCTTTGTTTTTAAATATTGATAAATTTGGTTAAAGACTGACATTTTGAGGTTATCTCAGATGACTTTTATTTTTAAAAGGTTACTCTTTCTCTTAACAATATATTTTTTATCCATAGATTTGTGTTACAGTTTAAGATAAATCTAATAGTTTTCCAGCAGAATAAAAGGAATTTTCTCTAGTTTTAGGATTTAGTTAAGAGGTTTATAAATGTCTTGGAATTTATTGTTATTGGTATCATGAAAGTATAATTTGTATTATATAAAAAAGACATACTGATAAACAAAAGAATTTCAAAGTGATTATATACATGTTCAATAATTTCATCAATAAATTTATTATTATAAATACCAGATTTTAGCTGGTGAGAGGCCTTCCATGAGGGATCTCTCTACACCCACATCAGAGAACATGGAGATTGTTCTGGATTTAATTCTCAGTAAAGAGCAGCCCACGGCAGACGACTTTGTGGCTGTTCTGGAGGAGATGTGGCAGACAGAGCACACACAGAAGAGAAAGATGAAACATACTGACATCAGCACAGATGGTTTAAAACTGAGGTAGCTAGAGTTCATTCGGTTTATAGAATATATGATTACATTTAATTATGTCTCTTTGCTATAAAGATGTAAAAGATTAAGATCTAATATTACTATGCATGCATTTTAAATTATACATGTATACAGTATATTGTAAAATTAAGATAGCTGGTCTTTGTCTTGGACATGTTTCATACAGATTTCAATGGATTTTGATTATGTTTTATAATGCTTTTGGTTGCCTCATGTAGTGTCAAGATTCTTTTACAGGAAAAAAGCAAAATGTGCACCTGAGTCTCCAACAAACTCTTTAAATCAGGAACAGATTCTAAAATCTCAAGAGACAAGTAAGCTTAGCTACATGGTCCAGTCCAAAAATGGTCAGTTAAGAAGCCCTACTTCAGAAAATTCTGATGGAGTATCACAAGACACACAAAATGAAACTTATACTTACACTGATTTCAATTCTGCTCATCCAAAACAGAGAGGGAGAGGTAGTTTCATAAAAACTGATTCCAAACCAAAGGACATGCCAGCTGCAAACCTCCAAACAGGGTTTAAACGTTTAAAAGACCAGTCAGAATTACAAACAAGTGAGGACAGACAGGTTATCAGAAGACATTTCAGTCCAAACAGTAATCAAAGTAAAAAATCAAATTCTGAATCTGAGGATTACACGAAGAGAAGTTTACCAAATGCGAATACATTTTCAAGAGGACCTGAACGAAACAAGAGGCATTTAGATAGTGAGAAAACTGAAACAAACAGAAGTCCACAAGGCATTCTAAAACCTGTGGATAACATTGAAATGTCACAAGAAAGTAGTTCATCTTCTGCTTCCCAGTCTCTGCTGCCGGTTCCAAAAGTTTCTCCAGGAGATAAAAGAGATTTTATAGTAATGAGGTACGTACTGGTAGGCTAAAGATGTCATCTGAAAATCATTTCTGATTGTTTTATTTCTTTTGGTTCATATACAACTACCTTGATAAACTATGAAAATTGAAATTGAAAATTAGACATTCACATGATTATGATTTGCTCTCGTATATTATCATATGTGATGTTTCAAATTACAAATATTGATATAATTATTATATGAGCAATCAATATATATATATATATATACTCAAAGCTAGAAAACTTAAAAATTTCATTTTTGCTTGTTGTGGATTTTTGTATAAAATAAATGTGTTTGCAGCAGTTCAGATGATACTGGGTGCCTTGGGAGTGATTCTTTAGACCCTCAAGGATTGACAGAGAAAAACAGTGGAGAGGGGAATGCAGCAGACACCCAGGTACTGATTTTCCCAATTACTGGTACTTAGATATTAATTTCACCTTGTTTCTAATTTTGATGTTCTGATGTTGTTCTTGAAGTACTTGAATTGAGTTTTTTTAATTGGTTTAAAAAGTAATACCTTTGTTACATACTTAACTTAATAATACATTTGTTTCAGATATTCTTTTATTGGAAAGTCTTCTAAATTATTGGGTTTCCCTCATCTTATTTTCAGGTGTATCTCATATCCAGTAGCAGTGAAGAAATGGTATTGTCTCAGGAGAGAGATCTGTCACATCAGCCACTCCAGGAAAGTAGAACACAGCAACCAAACATGAAGGCTTCCAAGTCACAGGTGTCCAGTAGCTTAGTCTCTCAGGTAAATTAAGTTGATATTTTTTTGTCCATGAGTTCAGTGATTTGGCTGATACATATGCTACTATTCAGCAAAGGTTGCTATAAAGCAACCAGACATATCTAAAAAGTGCAGTTTTAGACCATGCTGTAAATGATTAGACATATTCCCAATTTATTGTCAAATTTGACCAATTCGTGACAATTGTCTCTACAAATTTATGCGTTTGTCCAAAACAAGACCATTCACTAACAGAATTTTTTTTAATCACAAACATTATTTAGAAATGAAATGATATTGCTGTTTTTTCATATAATGCAGGTTCATCCAGATTTACCCAGCAAAGACAAGCAAACAGATGGAAAAGTAGAACTTGCAAATGGTAATTACATACACGTATCTTGTTAATATTGTCTGATGATTTACCTAGAAACTGAATGGTATTTTTATAATTCAAACACACAATGGGTTATACTTAAAATTAAGGCCTTAATGTTGATTTGTATTTTCATTAAACTGTCCAATTGTCTTCTTAAATCATTTGACATCACTGACAAAGAATTACAACCCCATTTTCTTTGAATAGTGATATGGTATCAAATTTCTTAATTATATAGAGCATCTTTTTTAAGATATTTCAGCTGAAGTCACATCTGAAGAAGAAGAAGGGGAGTCCAATGATACCAGTAGTATAGGAGACAGTGCAGGGCAGCAGTTACTTTCCTATGTCATAGAGGAATCTGATGTGGAAGAAGATGAAGACAAAGCCTCAGATGTTTTGCCGACTACCTCTACACAGTCTTTCACACAGGTACTTTACCCAATAAATATTGTTCTTGCAAAGCTGCGGTTGTGTAAATGCTGCATATTGTTAGATATTCTTGAACACATTCCTCCAAAGATAAAGAAAACATCAGGGTAGTCCTTAGCTCTTTTCAGTTTCATCATTGCTATTTATCATTTGTATGTTATATTTGTGACATCTTTCAAACCCACGTACCTGTTACTGTATTATAATTATTGTTATTTAATTTTTAGTTTTGCCAAATGAACAAGTACATGAAATTTAATATATTAGTGCTTGGAATTCCACTGGGAACTTCTTAAATTAATACACATCCCCAGCTTTTAGCTTTCAAAATTCACTCCAGCAAAATTGCCTATAAACTTCTCTGTTATTATAATAATGGTATTAAAAATTTTTTGAATGACTTTTCAGTTTGATGCTATACTTGAAGACTGCCATGTCAAACAACAAGTAGTGTCAGAGAAGAAGTCTCACCTTCCTAAATTAGAGAGGCACTTGCGCCCAGAGAACACCAGATTGTGTGTTGTGAAAATACAGCGAGATGAGGTAAAGCAGTTGCAGTTCACCTTGTGCTTCAACTTATATATTAATTATACAGCAGAAATAGGTATTTCCCGAGATAAGTATTTGCCACAAGACCCATACTGTGTTTCTGTTCTTAAGTGGGTGGCTGAGAAGAGGGAAGGGGGCAGATTTTAAGATAAGTCCCAGTTATTTGCCATTTCTTTTCTTATATCTTGTCTCCAAGTATTGTAATTACAGGAACTAGACTAATCTATTAATGAATTATTTGCAAACAAATTATAATTTTTATGTGAGATCATAATAAAAGTCAGTTCACATTTGCTAGCAAACATTATTCCATTTTCAAGAACAAGTCTTCTTATCGCTTGCTTTTCTTAAATAATTACATCAGCTGTGTTATTGTTAAGATTTGCCTATTACATTTGTGTAATGTTTTAGTTTTATTTTTGAATATATAAACTTGTATAACAGTTCGTATTGATTCAGGGCCAATTTTTTCTTCTCAGGCTCTAGATGACCAACTGAATAACAACAGTGACAGCATGTATTCATGAAAACCATCTTGGTGGAGTAGGACAACCTGCTGCCACTGCCCAGGTGGAGGTTGTCAGTCCCAGCATGCTAGGGGGTAGACAATCCCCTACTTATTGTTGTTACAAGACTGGTCAGCTATCTTTACCAAGTACAGTACTGCTAGTCTCCTAAAACCATTACCTCGGATGTGGCTGCTGTCACCCTGGCTTTAAAATGTTTGCTGCACATGTTGAGTCTTCAGCTTTGAGAAGGAAAAATACAGAAACACAAAGAATGTGATCTCAAATTGTGCCAGGCCTCATATCACTGTTGTGTTTATTAATTAGTGTAGTTATTAATATGTACTTCTTTAGTTCGGTTTAATTTTGTGCTTAGATTTTTTTACTGTAATATAAGCCCAACTTTCTACATGCGTGAAATGTTTTAAAACTTGGATAGCTGTTGATCATAAAGGAAATACCATGATGTTATTTCTAGGGTACTGGAATTGTTAAAAATTTTAATCAAATAAAACTGAAGTGCTTTGTGATGAGAATTAGCCAAGAATTATACATTTATCATCAGACTTAACTTTTTCAAAAAGGAAAATGCTTGCAAAAGTTTCATTATAATTAAGCAGATTTAATTGGCATGATAAGTTGTATCATCTTCTGCTGAAAACTTCTACTGAATAGCGACAAAATGAGGATGACGTGTCAAACAACAACCAAAATAGTTTTTAGTTTGAGGTAAGAAAGTTTTATATTACTTAAGAGTGTTTTAAATTTTGCAGTTAGATGTTTCCCATTAATCTGTAGACGATCATTTCTTCCTGCAGTAGACATGTTCAAGCATTGTTTTACAAACAATATCAACCAAAGTCCAATCTGCTTTTTCTGGCAGTGAAGAGGCTCCATAAAACCACACCCTCCACATGGAATAAGCATGTGCAAGAAATTCAACTTCTCACATGATATTTATTTAAATCTCTAGTAGTTTTTCACTGCTATGCTGGTACTACCTCCTTATGAACGATGATATCTTTGTAAGATCATGTTTTCCTTTAATTCTGAAATAAAAATCATGCAAAGTCCTTCCATTTCCCCTTGTGTAGAACCTTGTTCTGTGCTTCCAGCCGCTGCCAAGACTGCTTGCTTTTGTAAGGGTACATGAAAGGGTATTTCTTAGGTTTGTACTGCTCAAATGGTGATATGACTTTGAGTTTTTCTACTAAAACCTGTTCATTAATGTCCTTTATATCCCTGTACTTGTCCAGGTAGCTGAAAAATAAAAAACAAATGAAAATGCTTGACAATTTCATCATTCTTACTGGAATGTCTTGACAAGGTCCATGTTGGTGACCTGAACCCAAGGCCAGTCTTCCCAAGGCCAGGGCTTCCCCCTCAAAGATGACAAATACATTTAGTTAACAAATTATTTCAAAGTATTATGTGTAAAATGAATTCTAGGAAATGAATAAATTTATGAGCACACATCTTTTTGACAGCTGTATCTAGATGATAAAATTTACAAAATACATTGACATAAAATGTAAGTATTGTAGACACTGAATTTAGCCCTACAGATGGGATCTGAGTGCAATATAACTGAACAATGGAATAAACCCACAATAATAAGCAGCCACCCAAATGTATCACATTTAGGCCCTTGAAGGGGCATGCTTTTTCAAATAATTTAGAACACTGCCACTGAACCTGATCTGTAATATACATACAAATTAAATGGTTCTCTGTGTGGATACTTGACTTGCTTTGGGCGGTAGGCAGGGGGATAGTCGTACTCATAGGATGGCTCCTTCATGTCTAAAAAGAGAAAATATGCCATTGCCATATGGATATTTATAAATGATGGAACTGTCTGGGAAACCTGCACGACAAATATAAAATTTGATTGGCTTTGAAGTACAAAGTAAGACTATAAAAGCATTAGAAATATGATTTCAGCTGCTTGGCAATGGTAACAACATGCTATCATACTCACACACTGCTTTCATACTCGCTGAGTATATGACGATACACTTCTCTCACGCTGCTGTCATACTTGCTGAGTACATGACGATGCACATCTCTCACGCTGCTGTCATACTCACCGAGTACATGATGATGCACGTCTTTCACACTGCTATCATACTCGCCGAGTACATGACGATGCAAGTCTCTCACGCTGTTGTCGTACTCGCTGAGTATATGATGATACACATCTCTCACACTGCAATCATACTCACTGAGTATGTGATGATACACATCTCTCACACTGCAATCATACTCACTGAGTATATGATGATACACATCTCTCACACTGCTATCATACTCACTGAGCATGTGACGATACACATCTCTCACACTGCTATCATACTCACTGAGCATGTGACGATACACATCTCTCACACTGCTATCATACTCACTGAGTATGTGATGATACACATCTCTCACACTGCTATCATACTCACTCAGTATATGATGATACACGTCTCTCACACTGCTATCATAGCAGCACTGGAAGAACAGGAAAGCTGCAGGTGTCATGTAATCCTCATGGCGCTGATAAAACTTGAATGTGCTAAATGTTCTCTCCTTGAGACTGCGGCTGCAAAAGAGATCACCAGAGATCAATTCATTAAAACTTTTAATTTAATAACTTATGATGCAGAATTTAACAATAAAGTTAGACTGTGGTATAATAAAATCAGAATAACAGAGTCAATAGATGGGCACAACATGGTTATCAAGTTCAGTAATTTATCTCAAGTTCTTGAAAATTTGTTTCCACCTGATAACAGTTGACTGTTGACTGATATGAGAGGTTAAAAGGTAATTTGAGGGAAATGGTGTTACTTTCGTGAAAATCTTCTGAAAATGCAGATTTTCAGAATCAACCTGCAAATCTAGCAAATAAAACTACCTGTAAATTCAAAGCTTAAAACAAAAATTCAGTTTGGCAGTCGCCAAGTGTATGAAAATATGTCAGACATCAACATGAACAGACACAGGGGGCACTAAGAGTTTCTGTATAAAATACTACATGCTGTCTGTTACCTTTGATTTTTTTTTTCATTTTTTAAATTTTGAACTAAAGGCTGCCCTATTAAGACCCCTTTTTTTTGGGGGGGGGGGTATCATTTCTGTGTCACTTTGTTACTAAATAAATTTGTAAGAGCTCAGAACTAGTTTTGCTTTCCTTTGGAAAACTGTTATTAATGAACACCATTTTGGATGAAATATGGTGTTAATCCAATCCTTTCCTAGCATAGTTCAATTCTATTCAGAAATTTAACTTTTGTTGTTTTTTTTTCTGTGCTGACAAAAGAATCAACTTAAACCTCTAAAAGGGTAACTGACATCATCGGCTGACAACATTACAGAAAAACCACCTTAGAATTTGAAATTCCATCTTCTGCAATCTGTTTTATAACATTGTCTACTTCCAGTTATTTTAAAATTAGGTCATGATCATGAACTTCTATACTCCTGAACTAACTCACCAGTTCTGTGGTCTCTTCTCCAAGCTGTAGTCTATAAGTTTGTCTTGTTTATAGAGAATAAAAACATAACGCAAGTACCCTGTACCATTGGGAGGAAAGGGGGGAAGGTAATCACATATGGACTCCCCTTTATCTACTTGTTCTCCAGGAATATTACCTCTAGAAGATAAACAGGAAATAATATAAAATGATGTATAAGAAACACATAATGACCTTAATTTTACTTGATAAGGAGGAACCCAGGAATTGGTAAAAATTTTTCAACTGACACCTCTCTCAGTCTCTGTATTTCTGCATGCAAAAAATGCTCCACCTCTGATAAAATTTATTACTGCTGACTCTCACTCTTATAAAATGCAGATAGCGTTTACTCCAACAAATGGTTAATGTCCTTTATGAAACTCAATGGTGAAATATTATGATATTACAGATCAACATCTTATAATTCTATTTTAGTAGTAATGTTCATATTTGCTATTATTATCATGAGAAGAGAAGCAAACAGACAATGTGTGACTTAACCAAGAGGACATCAAAGCACTGAAGACTCACACAAACCAATGGAGACACTCAGCAGTGTTGTCCTGCAAGTGACCGTCAGGACTGGTCATCACCAGGGTCCACAGTGTGTCCTCAGGGGCATCAAACTGGACCACGGGGGCCTGGCCAGACTGTAAGTATATGGCATACACCACTATCTGATATATCATAGCAACAGGAACAATGGCATCTTTGAGAAAATATTACACTCTTATGCATCATATCACTGGTTTGTTACAATAAGGTTATCTAAGAAAATACATTTAAAGAATGTTAAAGAAATTATAATCTACCTTATCTAACAACTAACTGTAGAAGAAATGGTATTCAGAATGGTTTTCTTATAGTATCTTCAATTATTTACATTTCACTACAATAACCCCTGCTAACTCACCTCTGAGGCTGCTATCCTGTTGCCATAGTAAACAGGTGCCACATCTTCTGAATAGAGCTCATAGAAAATGTCCAGGGGAACTCTCGGGGTGAAATAAACTGGGCCAAACAAATCTTTGAATATATTATAATGCCTTGCCATGGTAACAGAGAAGTCTGGACCACTTATTTTTTCCCATTCACTCTGGACCTCTGATAGTGGTATCTCCACTGAAAACAATCACAACAGATAGTTAAACAAATAATCGTACAGTTTTCTGATCATTTTTGTGTCCACTCAGTAGCTGATTTTATTTATTTATCTATCTTTTCAGTTATTCTTGTTAATTTCTGAACAAATCACTATGAAAAGGTCACTTAACTTCAAAAACACTGTATCATATCATAAATTGTAAACTAAATCCCATCAGAAACATGTGTAGACTATAATATTAGTTATATTACAACACTGCAGCACATATATTCACCAAGGTCAGCAACCCTTGGGCCCAACTTTACAGCAGCCGTCAAGGTGCATCAGTGTGAACTGCTTCCTTCAGATTTGATTTGAATGCAGATTTGAATCACTTCCTTGACCCCTCCCTCCCCCAATGCAAAACACACAAGCACACTGTGAACAAAATGTGTTAGTATTTTAATACTTAAAAGTATATTGTCAAGTTTGAACATCTGTGAGATGTGTCTGAAGAACAGACAAAACTCATGTTGCCTTTACATAATTATTTTGCACCAAATATGAATATGAACATTAGCCAAAATCTCAATCATTACCACAAAGCATCTTATTAGCTTATATATATACATTAAAACGTGAAGAGAATCTGTCAATTCCCACTAATTTGGTATGATTCCCAAAGTAATTCATTAAGTAGAAAACCCCAAAATAACAAAAAAATACTAGTGGGGTCTTTATTGGTGCAAATTACTCTTTTCATGTCTTACCTTCAGTGTGCAGAATTTTAAAAGGTGACAGGTTTAAACTGTTAGTACTAACCATACCCAGGTCAAATGAGACAAATTCTGTCTTTTAATAGGGCACAGCATTATTCTTACTTAATACATGGAATGCATATAATTATTTCTCTGAACATGTTTGCAACAAACCTCATAACTTAACGTGTGCTTAATGCTTAATAATATGCATGAACACTAATTCAGTGACCGTCAAAATATTTCTTTTGTACATTTCAAAATCTTTTTAAACAAAGCTACTGAAAAATCTGAATAATTACATGTTCTAAGTCTGGCTTCATCTTCATACTGTCTTTTGTTCTTTGTCCATTCAACATATTCCTTATTGGATGGCCTATGCTTCACAGGACCAGTGGTATCTGGCAAACCAATGTCTATCTCTTCCACTGGTAGTGCACTTTTATGGAAGTCTGAAACACAGTGACATGTTATCATAATCCATTAAACATTTAACAGGCTGGAAATATTCAGCAGGGGATCAGATCTGCTATGTATATGTGATTCTACATATGGGACTGATGGAATGTATTATATAAACTATATATTGGGGCTCTGAATATATAATAATACCAATGAGAATGAAAGAAACACTATCATACAACTAGAGAAAAGAGGTGGCACAATGTCATATCTAGTAGTCTAACTTATATGACTATTTACAAGTAATATTTTTTTATTATTATTAGGGTAATTCCACAGTATTCTGGACAAAATATGTGCAGTTATAGAATGGCATCTAGACCAACTGCAAGTTAACTTAAATCATTGTGTTGTGTAAAGACTAAATGTCTGTATTTTGACCTATTTGGGAATTTTACATGTAACAAATTTTTCATAAATCTACAGTTAGGTAAAGTTTTTGTGTCATGGAGGGGGCGTCAGTTTTTAACTATGGCACTTTAACCCCTGGGAACATATTTGCTATTGACCATAAGGACACCAGGGATTTGGTACCCAGGCCTTTTGTGATAGCTATATTTGATAAAGAACCATGTCTGATTAAGACAGTAAAATTTTTGCAAAAATTTATTTGCCCCTCCTCCTCAGTCAAATAGTACAAGAAAAGTCTTCTTTATAATAAACAGAAAAATAATTATAGCTTCTTTCTTTTCTAATAACTTCTGACAAATAGGGCAACAAATTCACAGTCAAATAATAAAAATGAAAATGGCGTTTTGAAAAATTGGCAAACATGGTGTCATTAATATACGAATATATTATAATCTAAACGAGATTGCTTAAAATTTCAAATTGTCTATTCATGCTCAGATGTGTGGTTATCTGTGTACTAAATGCCAAGTAACTTGCATGAATTACTAGAAAAATACGTTCGGCATAATTCCTCTACTCACCGGCCAACCGCATCTCTAGAGTTGGCGCTATCTCTGGCGGTATACCAGGTCTTTTAAGATATGTCATGCGTTTACGTTTACGAATAGGAAGATTATGTTGTCGTGTTCTCCATCTTATTTGGTCGACTCTGCACCTTAATGACAAATGTCTCTGTACTAAACGCGTTGAAAGCGAAAACGTGACCGAGGTAGCCATTTGCACGTAGTATCGGTGAACAGGTTTGACTATAAGTTGCTACTTGCCAAGACAGCCTGTAACCAGAGCCAGATGGAAAACTGTAACGTAACATATCCCGCACAAAAACGCAGTAGATACTCCAGCACAGTAGACTACTGCAATCATACTGCAAACATGCCTCAAATCTGCTTTGATTTGGGAGCTAATTAGCATATTTGAAACATGCTTCTATCATGCTGCTAATCTACTGCATTAATGCTCCTCTCTGTACAAACCTATGTAGGCTACTTTTTGGAGGCTATACTGCATTTCTACTGCAAATATGCTCCACACCACTACTGCGTTAATGCTTCTTTGCTACCTCTATACTACTGCATTTTCGTGCGGGATGAGTTGCAGCATCAACCACAATAAATTTTCTCTGCTTTCAAACTCAGCACAAAAAAGACTACTTTGAATGAGAAATCAAATTTCCATTCCAGCAGAAAGGTCAAGTTTTAGCACAACTGTTTTTTCCAAAATATTTTCCCTCATTTTGTGACACAAAAATCCGCACGTTTTCGTTACATACATGTACATCGTACCAATATATTTCAATCAAGACATTTTTGTTGAAGTAGATCATTTGTAGGATGCTCCGTATTATTGGAATAGAACTTTATTACTGTACGGAAGCGTGGTCTAGAAGGAATAATGCACCTGTGTTCACGGCATAAAACGCTACTTTTTTTAATTGACACCATTGACATTACAAATACATGACAATACAAAGAAGGGGGGAATAACATTCGCTAACACATTCACACTTACCAGAAACTGTGTGTGCTATGACACTTTTAATTAATTACATCGTTGCACGCTAAATATTCAGATTGAAAATAAATTAATTATATTTGAAGTGTACAGACAGAGTGATTTATCCGTTTTCACCAGATATCTAAGCGGGGCCGTAGCAATAGTCCGAAGGTTCAATAGTCCGAAGGTTCATTGGTCCGAATATTCACTATAGAACCTTCAGACCAATGAACCCTTGATTAAAAAATCGAAGGAAATGTAACCACTTTTCGGACCAATGAACCTTCGGACTATCGAGACGCCCCCATCAAATGAAATCAGACCTCCCAAAGTTGGTTTTACCAGTGAACCCTGCCGTTCAAACGACCCACCATCAAGGTGAAGCGTGAACAAAAGAAGAAATATTTAAAATGCCAATCACATTTACCATTCTGAAACAAAAATCATTGTGAATACAAACAAATCGGTTTGTTTGTATTCCCCTTTCCCTCACAAATTGAGAAACGGTTGACCCCCCCCTTCCCCCCAACACACACACACACATTTTTCCACATCGTCCTTCAGATCCTTAGCAGGGTCGGAGACAAAGGGCCCTGTTGCCCTCTACCAGGGACAGATTGATTTTTCACAAGATATTCAAAGATATGCCTTTAGATAAATAGACAGGCATTTCATTCTCTGCCTGGCTCTTTCAAAATTTCCCTATAATATCGGCGCTCCACCCTGGTAGAGGGTAGGACCCTGTCCGCTACCTTTATAGATTAATCATAGATATATTGTGTCATGGGCCTAGGCCCCAGTTAATATTTGTCCAACTCAAAACCCGCATATTGTTCGTTATTCTCACGGCTACTCTAATTTGAAAATTTGTTCCCTTCGTTGCTGCATACACTGCACCGACTTCCCATGTTTTTTCTCTTCATTAAATTCGGTGGTTCAAATATTGCACTGATATTATAACTGCAGCTAAAATTGGCAGACGAGCCGTTTGCATCGTGTGGAACATCTGAATTATTCGCTGATAAAGGCGTGATATGTGGTGTATGTGGGAGTGGGAGAGGTTAAGGCCCCCTTGCAGGGATCGAGGCGTTTTTTCTGTGGGTTTTCATCCCTGGGTCTGATGCCATTTGTCTTCGAAATCAGTTTTTAATAACCCCCTATTATTAAACTAAATATTAATATATTATTACCAATAGTAAAAGAGGTTGTGTTTTATTATCATTATTATTATTATTTTTTTTTTTTTTTTTGGTTCCGTTTGCCTGTTTGTCCGTGTGCCTGTAAGCAACATTACGGAAATAGTTGGGGACGGATTTTTATTAACTTTTCAGATAATGACTAGAGTGGACCAAGTAAGACACGGTCAAATTCAGGTGGTGATCAATTGATCAATTGATTAGTAGATTAATAAAGACTGTTTGTATGTTTGCCACATTATGCAAAAAGATATATAGAGGGATCCTGATGACAATTTCAGTAAAGGTCAGAAATGGACTAGATTTTCTCATTGAGACTAATCAATCAATAATGATAATAATATAATTAATCTATTTATTAGGTAATTAATAGGCCTATAGTCTAAAACAATGAGAACTGATCTGCCTCGGCTGTCGTCTTCGCTCTCTAAGCGCTTTTCTAGTTCTTAATAAAATGACGTCTTTTCTCTTTGGTTTCTGTGTCTTAATCGACAAGTAGATGAATAATCTGTATCCCTGTGCGTCACTGCACCGTTACTCCCCCGCACCGATACTCCCGCGCAGTGACTTCCCTATATCGCAACTTTTGGCTTTGGTTAAAAATGTAACACCCAAAGCACAATTCTTGATTTATAAACTTTTCTGAAAAACAATTTTTTTTCAAAAGTAACCCACCCTCTTGAGACCCAAAAGTGACACATTTTATTGTAAATATTTTGGAAAGAAAAATAAGGAAACAAATACTAAAATTGATCTGCTTTGATACTCACAGCAGACTTTGTATGCAGCTCGGCTTTGTGATTTTTGAGATATGTCTGAGTACTTCACTTCGTTTTTCAACAGTGGTTACGGTATACAGATTACCCAACCTTTTTATTTATTTATTTATTTATAATATCTCAAAGTTTGTTTAAACCAAAGATGAATAACGCACCATTAGATAGCCTAGAAATAAAAACGACAGGGAATAGCCGTTCCATACCGTGGAGCCGTTACTACATGTACTCCTGGATGTCCAACATAATCGCCAAAATAAATCAGTATGTTCCATACTATACAAAGGAATTACAAGTTTGTGTCAAGCGGCCGTTGAAATGAAAAACATTTAAATGCACTGGAAGTACATGGGTGGATTATTTGAAGGGGGGAATCTGCGGATGCAAAGCCGACACTTCCCCAATATATATTTCTTATGTTGATTTTTGTTTTGTTTTATTTCTGCCTTTGATAGGTAATTTGTTTTTTCTTAATGATTTAAGTATTTTTTACTTATGAGTGTTATAAACATTTTATCTGTGCCAAATTTACTATTACCTGCTACAACTGAACCGTTCAATCACCATACAATACATAATTCAATAGAAAGGGATTTTTGTAGTAGGTAAAGTTAAATGATGTAATAATGTAAACATCTATAGGATCACATATTCTGGCGATTACTCTACTTTCCAAGAAAATTTTCTTATGCAGACCTAGGATTTCGAATTCAAATTACATTAAAAACGTAAAAAGTATTTGTAATAAAAGCGTGATATTTATTTCACATCACTGGCACAGCTATGCATTGTCTATAATTCTTTTACAAAAACAGTTCACTTTTACAAAAACAGTTCCCACCATTCACTCTGTTAGCTATCAACCAACCACATAACCAACTCATAATAATAATCTTCTAATCATGCATACAATATCACAAAGCAATGCTTTAATAAGAAAATCATTGCTACGGTCAATGGAAGTGAAAAATCTGGATGTCTATTATTTTAATAAGCTTATAATTTATCCTTTTTAACATAAAGATTTCCACATTTTTCTGGAGCCAAAGCAAGCTTCAAAATTTCACAGCCCTTTTATAAGTTTGACTGCAAGTAGTGTTACTGACATGTACTTATCTTACAGGCTTAATACTTACATTGCCTTTTCATTATTTGAGTGATTATAATTTTCAGCTTGCTGTCATAAAATTAATCAATTAAGTATATCATTCCAAGAAGTTGTTAAGTTGTCTTTACAACTTTTTGATCATTCACAGCAATGTTTATATCAGCAATTCTTTAACAAGGCCTCAAAGCTGTCAAATGGACAGACATAGAAATAATGAATGATGATCAAACAATGATTTAATGTCAGATCACAAATTCTTTTTTAAAATTTGATGTGACATTAAATAATTTTATAATTTTTTATAGTATATAATCACTACCAATTTCCAGTTATGTACCATGTATGACTCTTGAGATTCAGAAAATGTAAACAGCACAGGATTTCAGACCCACAAAAATTCAAAGCCACACCTGGGAAATTCCACTTTGTGAAGAGTAAATAATTCACAAAACACTTCAACTTTAAAAAAGAATATCCATCCAAGCTTGTTTTTAACTTGAATTTCTTATAAATCATTTCTTTAAGTTTGAGAAAACTGGAAAATGCCAATTTGTGAAGAAAAAAATTAGCTAAAAATTACTAAAAAATAAATAATAAATAAATAAATAAAAATAAAGGGAGAAAACAAAAAAGGAAAAAAACAAATAACACTCTAAACAGGCTGGCATGCAAACTTATCATGAGCTGTGTATACATGTAGTTCTACCAATTATTCCTTTAAGTTAATAATAATAATAATAATAATAATAGTAATAGCAATGTTTTAGAGCAAAAATTTAAAGAAAGTCCAAGGTCAAGCCAAGTCCATGGCCGTATGTTCAGTCACATTGTGTCTGTCCATAATAAATACTTTTTGCACATGATTTTTGATTAATAATAACAATCTTTAAAAATTGGTTACCATATGTTGCCATGAAGCCATGAGTGCTGACCTTAAAACACAACTTACTTATGGAATCCCCTTCCAACCCCACCTTTCTTAATGCAGACATTTGTATTAAAAAGCTTTCCACAGAAATATAATCATTAAAAAGAAACCTTACAACCATTACCTGGGCTATTTCAGTAATCAAAATGTATCAGTACAAATCCTCCCTACATAAAAACAAATTTTAATGATGAAATCAATACTGTTCATTTTTCCCAAAACCAATGGTACCTCACACAATTAATCACTCTTCCATGATCCATTCTCCTAAAATAGTTTTTTTGTTAACTTCTGTCCTTTTCAATAATGCTATTAAATATTTTACCCTCCCTTACAAAATTCTTCAATCTTAATAACTGAAGTCTGCAGGGAAAGTGTGGAGGTGGTCACTCCTGTGTGGTCACTCCAGGGATGTCCATGTTCCACATCACAAAGTAGTCGTGGAAGTACATGAGAATAGCCAGTGGCTGTCCAATAATTAGGGGCACCCACACTGCCATGTTGCCATACTGGCCATGTAAAATCTGGAAGACAAAAACCACAAATGGAATCTGGAAATAATAATATAATGTTGAATGGATAACAGTGATTTTTTCTTAGTCAGGCAATTGTCAATAAAAGATTGTTTAATCATTTCAAGTGTAAGTGTTTAAGTGTTTTTTGTATTTTGTAAATAAAAAACTATACAGCAAAGCTGCCAAATATACAGACACCAAACAGGAAACAGGGCAGCAAAGCTGTCAAATGTTCAGACATTATGCAGAAATAAGTGAACTAAAATAATATTTTAACCAATTTTTACATATTGCTTCAAAACAGCATAATCACTCTTACTCTCTTACATTATGTACTACATGTAACATGGACAATGTAAAACTAGCAAGCAATTCAGTTCCTTTGGATATAAAAGCCACTGAAAATGCTGTGTGAAAAATAAAAATTTCAGAAAAGATAAAAATAAATAAAATAATTGCCTCTTTACCAAAGATACTCAGTAAACTTAATGTAAAACAAAAATATGATTTGGAAGTTATGCGGTGAATGTCACCAAAATTATGCAAAAAAAAATAAATAAATAAATAAATAAAAATAAATAAATATAATAATAATAAAATTAAATAAAAAAAATAATTACTGTAAATGTACACCAATCATGCTGATTTTCAATGACAACCTGAGTCTTTATCACACAAAGCCACTCAGTAAATTTAAAGTAAAACAAAAATAAGGTTTGGCAGTTGTGGGCCGAACATCATGTGTTGAACAGCCACAGTGAGGTTGACGACAACAGTGATGACAAGGACAGACAGACAAAGAAGAATATAAAAATGGAGATAGGATTATCAGCTGACTGTGTCCAATGAAGCCAATTTTTTCAGATAATATATTTGAGAAAATTGTAAATAAAATTAAAAAGATTGCCCAGCAGGCAAACGACATTGATTCTACATTGAATCAACGTTGATCCACCAAAATTAACGTTGATTCAACGGTGAATCAATGTCGCTTGTCTGCTGGGTGGCAAATTCCATATATGAAAATAGTTAAACATTAATAACTTTGTCAAATCTACTCCAATATCTGTGAAATTTGTACCAATGAAGACAAACAACATTCAACAAATATAAATCTGAGATATGGTTATCAGTTGACTATGTGTATTGAAAGTGATATTTTGGACAATATATTGATGAAAACTGAAAATTACATTTAGAAAACTGGCAATTCTTTGGCTAAAAATAGTTAAATTTTAATAATTTTCTCAAATCTAGTCCAATTTTTGTGAAATTTGTAATTTGATATATTTGTGTAAAAGGTGGCAAATTACCTATAACTGTCATCTGGAAAACAATATATACCCTTTTCAGACTTCCAATAACAACCAATACCACCTGCAGATTCCTCTTTACAATGGGTTTCTGGAACCAGGCTGTTGGCACACCATTATAAAATCATCCTTAATCTTGAACACATATATTGAACACATGGATGTAACAAAGCACTGCTATTGCTGCTGTCTTTCACTGCCTGCTTTTTCTATAAGAATTGGCCATGACTGCACAGGTAGAGACAGTTCACCAAGGGGCCTCCCCACTGTATTGAAAGGGTCACCTAGAAAAGGAAAATGAAGAATTGATTTGTGAAGAGACTAATATTATTTTATGAAAGACAAAAGCCTTACAGATGAGCAGAGCAAGTTTAAAAAAAATTTAACTATGGTGTACTATCAAGTGTCCAAACAGATTTGGCAGAGACAAGTGTTGTGGTGAATCACCTGTCACAGGTGGTCACATCTGTTTCTGCCAAGACTAGGTACATTTATATTTTTATGATAAAAATAAATAAAGTTATAAATTCTAACTTGGTCAAAGCAACTAAATTATCATTCACATTTATACAAATTAAGTTAATCGACTGTAATTTTCTGAAATAATCCTAACAGTTGACTGTGTGTAACCATAGTGATTCTTTGGAAAAAAGATCTCAAGACTGTTGAAAGACTGGCAAATCCCATGGATAATAAATAGTTAAACATTTATAATTTCGTCAAATCTAATGCAATTTTTGTGAAATTTGTACATATGAAGGTTAAATACTGTCAAAATCTGAGATAAGCTTATCAGTGTACTGTGTTTGATGAAAGTGATTTTTGGGGCAATTTATTTGACAAAACTGAAAGTTACATTGAAAACACAGGCAAATTTGAAGGATGAAAATAGTTAAACGTTAATAATTTTGTCAAATCTACCCAAATTTTTGTGAAATTTCTTCAAATAAAGGTTAACTACTGTAAAAATCTGAGATAAGCTTATCAGTTGCCTATGTCTGATGAAACTGTTTTTTTGGGCAATGTTTTTCTGAAAACCGAAAAATACATTGAAAACACAGGCAAAATTCAAGGTTAAAAGTAGTTAAGCGTTAACAATTTTGTCAAATCTACCCAAACTTTTGTAAAATTTCTACAAATGAATGTTAACTACTGTTAAAATCTGAGATAAGCGTATCAGTTGACTGTGTATGATGAAAGTGATTTTTTGGGCAATATATTTCAGAAAACCGAAAAATACATTAAAAACACAGGCAAATTTCAAGGTTAAAAATAGTTAAACGTTAATAATTTTGTCAAATCTACCCAAATTTTTGTGAAATTTCTACAAATGAAGGTTAACTACTGTTAAAATCTGAGATAAGCGTATCAGTTGACTGTGTATGATGAAAGTGATTTTTTGGGCAATATATTTCAGAAAACCGAAAAATACATTAAAAACACAGGCAAATTTCAAGGTTAAAAATAGTTAAACGTTAATAATTTTGTCAAATCTACCCAAATTTTTGTGAAATTTCTACAAACAAAGGTTAACTACTGTAAAAATCTGAGATAAGTGTATCAGTTGACTGTGTATGATGAAAGTGATTTTTTGGGCAATATATTTCAGAAAACCGAAAAATACATTGAAAACACAGGCAAATTTCAAGGTTAAAAATAGTTAAACGTTAATAATTTTGTCAAATCTACCCAAATTTTTGTGAAATTTCTACAAATGAAGGTTAACTACTGTAGAAATCTGACAAAAGCCTAAAAATTGACTGGGTGTAATGAAAGCGATATTTTTTGCAGAGAATATATTGGAGAAAACCGAAAAATACATTGGAAAGTTTGGCAAATTTGAAGGATGAAAATAGTTAAACATTAATAATTTTAATAAATCTAGTCCAATTTAGGTGAAATTTCAAAAAGTGGAGGTTAATAACTGTAAAAATCTGAGATAAGCTTATCAGTAAACTTTGTGTAATGAAAGTGGCTTTTTGGACAATGTATTTGAGAAAACTGAGAAATACATCAAAAAAACTGCAATAACATGGCTGAAAATAGTTAAACGTTTATAATTTTCTCAAATCTGGCCCAATCTAGTGAAATTTATAATTTGATGATTTGTGTTTGTGTAAAATGTGGAAAATTACCTAAAATTGTCATATGGAAAACAATAAATACCCTTTTAAGACTTTCAATAACAACCAATACCACCTGCAGATTCTTCTTTACAATGGGTTTCTGGAATCAGGCTGTTGGTACACCATTTGACAATCATCCTTAATCTTGCCTCATATCATATACTGTACACAAGGATGAGATAGAACACTGTTCTTGCTGCTGTCTTCCACTGCCTGCTTTTTCTATAGCCATGACTGCACAGGTAGAGTCAGTTCACCAAGGGGCCTCCCCACTGTATTGAAAGGGTCACCTAGAAAAGGAGACATAAGAATTGATTTGTGACGAGACTAATATTATTTTATGAAAGACAAAAGCCTTACAGATGAGCAGAGCCAAGTTTTAAAAAAATCTAACTATGGTGTACTATCAAGTGTCCAAACAGATTTGGCAGAGACAAGTGTTGTGGTGAATCACCTGTCACAGGTGGTCACACTTGTTTCTGCCCAGACTAGGTACATTTATACTTTTATAATAAAAATAAATAAAGTTATAAAATTCTAACTTGGTCAAAGCAACTAAATTTTTATTCTAATTTATAGAAATTAAGTTAATTGACTGTAATTTTCTGAAATAATCCTAACAGTTGACTGTGTGTAACCAAAGTGATTCTTTGGAAAAAAGATCTCAAGACTGTTGAAAGACTGGCAAATCCCATGGATAATAAATAGTTAAACATTTATAATTTCGTCAAATCTAATGCAATTTTTTGTGAAATTTGTACATATAAAGGTTAAATACTGTCAAAATCTGAGATAAGCTTATCAGTGTACTGTGTTTGATGAAAGTGATTTTTGGGGCAATTTATTTGACAAAACTGAAAGTTACATTGAAAACACAGGCAAATTTCAAGGATGAAAATAGTTAAACGTTAATAATTTTGTCAAATCTATCCAAATTTTCATGAAATTTGTACAAATGATGCTTAACAAGAATAAAAATCTGGGGTGAGGTTATCTGTTGATTGCGTGTAAGGAAAGTGAGTTTTTGGTCAATATATTTGAGAAAACTGAAAATTACATAGAAAAGTTAGGCAAATTTCAAGCTTGAAAATAGTTAAACGTTAATAATTTTGTCAAATCTACCCAAATTTTTGTGAAATTTCTACAAACAAAGGTTAACTACTGTAAAAATCTGAGATAAGCGTATCAGTTGACTGTGTATGATGAAAGTGATTTTTTGGGCAATATATTTCAGAAAACCGAAAAATACATTGAAAACACAGGCAAATTACAAGGTTAAAAATACTTAAGCGTTAATAATTTTGTCAAATCTACCCAAATTTTTGTGAAATTTCTACAAATGAAGGTTAACTACTGTAAAAATCTGACATAATCCTAAAAATTGACTGGGTGTAATGAAAGCGATATTTTTTGCAGAGAATATATTGGAGAAAACAGAAAAATACATTGGAAAGTTTGGCAAATTTGAAGGATGAAAATAGTTAAACATTAATAATTTTTATAAATCTAGTCCAATTTTGGTGAAATTTCAAAAAGTGGAGGTTAATAACTGTAAAAATCTGAGATAAGCTTATCAGTAAACTTTGTGTAATTAAAGTGGCTTTTTGGACAATGTATTTGAGAAAATTGAGAAATACATCAAAAAAACTGCAATAACATGGCTGAAAATAGTTAAACGTTTATAATTTTCTCAAATCTGGCCCAATCTAGTGAAATTTATAATTTGATGATTTGTGTTTGTGTAAAATGTGGAAAATTACCTAAAATTGTCAGATGGAAAACAATAAATACCCTTTTAAGACTTTCAATAACAACCAATACCACCTGCAGATTCTTCTTTACAATGGGTTTCTGGAATCAGGCTGTTGGTACACCATTTGACAATCATCCTTAATCTTGAACACATATATTGAACACATGGATGTAACAAAGCACTGCTATTGCTGCTGTCTTTCACTGCCTGCTTTTTCTATAAGAATTGGCCATGACTGCACAGGTAGAGACAGTTCACCAAGGGGCCTCCCCACTGTATTGAAAGGGTCACCTAGAAAAGGAAAATGAAGAATTGATTTGTGAAGAGACTAATATTATTTTATGAAAGACAAAAGCCTTACAGATGAGCAGAGCAAGTTTAAAAAAAATTTAACTATGGTGTACTATCAAGTGTCCAAACAGATTTGGCAGAGACAAGTGTTGTGGTGAATCACCTGTCACAGGTGGTCACATCTGTTTCTGCCAAGACTAGGTACATTTATACTTTTATAATAAAAATAAATAAAGTTATAAATTCTAACTTGGTCAAAGCAACTAAATTATCATTCACATTCACAAAATCTGAGATAAGCTTATCAGTGTACTGTGTTTGATGAAAGTGATTTTTGGGGCAATTTATTTGACAAAACTGAAAGTTACATTGAAAACACAGGCAAATTTGAAGGATGAAAATAGTTAAACGTTAATAATTTTGTCAAATCTACCCAAATTTTTGTGAAATTTCTTCAAATAAAGGTTAACTACTGTAAAAATCTGAGATAAGCTTATCAGTTGCCTATGTCTGATGAAACTGTTTTTTTGGGCAATGTTTTTCTGAAAACCGAAAAATACATTGAAAACACAGGCAAAATTCAAGGTTAAAAGTAGTTAAGCGTTAACAATTTTGTCAAATCTACCCAAATTTTTGTAAAATTTCTACAAATGAATGTTAACTACTGTTAAAATCTGAGATAAGCGTATCAGTTGACTGTGTATGATGAAAGTGATTTTTTGGGCAATATATTTCAGAAAACCGAAAAATACATTAAAAACACAGGCAAATTTCAAGGTTAAAAATAGTTAAACGTTAATAATTTTGTCAAATCTACCCAAATTTTTGTGAAATTTCTACAAATGAAGGTTAACTACTGTTAAAATCTGAGATAAGCGTATCAGTTGACTGTGTATGATGAAAGTGATTTTTTGGGCAATATATTTCAGAAAACCGAAAAATACATTAAAAACACAGGCAAATTTCAAGGTTAAAAATAGTTAAACGTTAATAATTTTGTCAAATCTACCCAAATTTTTGTGAAATTTCTACAAATGAAGGTTAACTACTGTAAAAATCTGAGATAAGTGTATCAGATGACTGTGTTTGATGAAAGTGATTTTTTGGGCAATATATTTCAGAAAACCGAAAAATACATTGAAAACACAGGCAAATTTCACGGTTAAAAATAGTTAAACGTTAATAATTTTGTCAAATCTACCCAAATTTTTGTGAAATTTCTACAAATGAAGGTTAACTACTGTAAAAATCTGACATAAGCCTAAAAATTGACTGGGTGTAATGAAAGCGATATTTTTTGCAGAGAATATATTGGAGAAAACCGAAAAATACATTGGAAAGTTTGGCAAATTTGAAGGATGAAAATAGTTAAACATTAATAATTTTAATAAATCTAGTCCAATTTAGGTGAAATTTCAAAAAGTGGAGGTTAATAACTGTAAAAATCTGAGATAAGCTTATCAGTAAACTTTGTGTAATGAAAGTGGCTTTTTGGACAATGTATTTGAGAAAACTGAGAAATACATCAAAAAAACTGCAATAACATGGCTGAAAATAGTTAAACGTTTATAATTTTCTCAAATCTGGCCCAATCTAGTGAAATTTATAATTTGATGATTTGTGTTTGTGTAAAATGTGGAAAATTACCTAAAATTGTCATATGGAAAACAATAAATACCCTTTTAAGACTTTCAATAACAACCAATACCACCTGCAGATTCTTCTTTACAATGGGTTTCTGGAATCAGGCTGTTGGTACACCATTTGACAATCATCCTTAATCTTGCCTCATATCATATACTGTACACAAGGATGAGATAGAACACTGTTCTTGCTGCTGTCTTCCACTGCCTGCTTTTTCTATAGCCATGACTGCACAGGTAGAGTCAGTTCACCAAGGGGCCTCCCCACTGTATTGAAAGGGTCACCTAGAAAAGGAGACATAAGAATTGATTTGTGACGAGACTAATATTATTTTATGAAAGACAAAAGCCTTACAGATGAGCAGAGCCAAGTTTTAAAAAAATCTAACTATGGTGTACTATCAAGTGTCCAAACAGATTTGGCAGAGACAAGTGTTGTGGTGAATCACCTGTCACAGGTGGTCACACTTGTTTCTGCCCAGACTAGGTACATTTATACTTTTATAATAAAAATAAATAAAGTTATAAAATTCTAACTTGGTCAAAGCAACTAAATTTTTATTCTAATTTATAGAAATTAAGTTAATTGACCGTAATTTTCTGAAATAATCCTAACAGTTGACTGTGTGTAACCAAAGTGATTCTTTGGAAAAAAGGTCTCAAGATTGTTGAAAGACTGGCAAATCCCATGGATAATAAATAGTTAAACATTTATAATTTCGTCAAATCTAATGCAATTTTTTGTGAAATTTGTACATATAAAGGTTAAATACTGTCAAAATCTGAGATAAGCTTATCAGTGTACTGTGTTTGATGAAAGTGATTTTTGGGGCAATTTATTTGACAAAACTGAAAGTTACATTGAAAACACAGGCAAATTTCAAGGATGAAAATAGTTAAACGTTAATAATTTTGTCAAATCTATCCAAATTTTCATGAAATTTGTACAAATGATGCTTAACAAGAATAAAAATCTGGGGTGAGGTTATCTGTTGATTGCGTGTAAGGAAAGTGAGTTTTTGGTCAATATTTTTGAGAAAACTGAAAATTACATAGAAAAGTTAGGCAAATTTCAAGCTTGAAAATAGTTAAACGTTAATAATTTTGTCAAATCTACCCAAATTTTTGTGAAATTTCTACAAACAAAGGTTAACTACTGTAAAAATCTGATATAAGCTTATCAGTTGCCTATGTCTGATGAAACTGATTTTTTGGGCAATATATTTCTGAAAACCGAAAAATGCATTGAAAACACAGGCAAATTTCAAGGTTAAAAATAGTTAAACGTTAATAATTTTGTCAAATCTACCCAAATTTTCATGAAATTTGTACAAATGATGCTTAACAAGAATAAAAATCTGGGGTGAGGTTATCTGTTGATTGCGTGTAAGGAAAGTTAGTTTTTGGTCAATATATTTGAGAAAACTGAAAATTACATAGAAAAGCTAGGCAAATTTCAAGCTTGAAAATAGTTAAATGTTAATAATTTTGTCAAATCTACCCAAATTTTTATGAAATTTCTACAAACAAAGGCTAACTACTGTCAAAATCTGATATAAGCTTATCAGTTGCCTTTGTCTGATGAAACTGATTTTTTGGGCAATTTATTTGACAAAACTGAAAGTTACATTGAAAACACAGGCAAATTTCAAGCTTGAAAATAGTTAAATGTTAATAATTTTGTAAAATCTACCCAAATTTTTGTGAAATTTCTACAAATGAAGGTTAACTCTTGTAAAAATCTGAGATAAGCCTGAAAATTGACTGGGTGTAATGAAAGCGATATTTTTTGCAGAGAATATATTGGAGAAAACTAAAAAATACATTGGAAAGTTTGGCAAATTTGAAGGATGAAAATAGTTAAACATTAATAATTTTAATAAATCTAGTCCAATTTTGGTGAAATTTCAAAAAGTGGAGGTTAATTACCGTAAAAATCTGAGATAAGCTTATCAGTAAACTTTGTGGAATGAAAGTGGCTTTTTGGACAATGTATTTGAGAAAACCGAGAAATACATAAAAAAAACTGCAATAACATGGCTGAAAATAGTTAAACGTTTATAATTTTCTCAAATCTGGCCCAATTTTAGTGAAATTTATAATTTGATGATTTGTGTTTGTGTAAAATGTGGAAAATTACCTAAAATTGTCATATGGAAAACAATAAATACTCTTTTAAGACTTTCAATAACAACCAATACCACCTGCAGATTCTTCTTTACGATGGGTTTCTGGAATCAGGCTGTTGGTACACCATTTGACAATCATCCTTAATCTTGCCACATATCATATACTGTACACAAGGATGAGATAGAACACTGTTCTTGCTGCTGTCTTTCACTGCCTGCTTTTTCTATAGCCATGACTGCACAGGTAGAGTCAGTTCACCAAGGGGCCTCCCCACTGTATTGAAAGGGTCACCTAGAAAAGGAGACATAAGAATTGATTTGTGATGAGACTAATATTATTTTATGAAAGACAAAAGCCTTACAGATGAGCAGAGCCAAGTTTTAAAAAAATCTAACTATGGTGTACTATCAAGTGTCCAAACAGATTTGGCAGAGACAAGTGTTGTGGTGAATCACCTGTCACAGGTGGTCACACTTGTTTCTGCCCAGACTAGGTACATTTATACTTTTATAATAAAAATAAATAAAGTTATAAAATTCTAACTTGGTCAAAGCAACTAAATTTTTATTCTAACTTATAGAAATTAAGTTAATTGACTGTAATTTTCTGAAATAATCCTAACAGTTGACTGTGTGTAACCAAAGTGATTCTTTGGAAAAAAGATCTCAAGACTGTTGAAAGACTGACAAATCCCATGGATAATAAATAGTTAAACATTTATAATTTCGTCAAATCTAATGCAATTTTTTGTGAAATTTGTACATATAAAGGTTTACTACTGTCAAAATCTTATATAAGCTTATTAGTTGCCTATGTCTGATGAAACTGATTTTTTGGGCAATTTATTTGACAAAACTGAAAGTTACATTGAAAACACAGGCAAATTTCAAGGTTAAAAATAGTTAAACGTTAATAATTTTGTCAAATCTATCCAAATTTTCATGAAATTTGAACAAATGATGCTTAACAAGAATAAAAATCTGGGGTGAGGTTATCTGTTGATTGCGTGTAAGGAAAGTGAGTTTTTGGTCAATATATTTGAGAAAACTGAAAATTACATAGAAAAGTTAGGCAAATTTCAAGCTTGAAAATAGTTAAACGTTAACAATTTTGTCAAATCTATCCACATTTTTGTGAAATTTCTACAAACAAAGGTTAACTACTGTAAAAATCTCATATAAGCTTATCAGTTGCCTATGTCTGATGAAACTGATTTTTTGGGCAATATATTTCTGAAAACCGAAAAATACATTGAAAACACAGGCAAATTTCAAGGTTAAAAATAGTTAAACGTTAATAATTTTGTCAAATCTACCCAAATTTTCATGAAATTTGTACAAATGATGCTTAACAAGAATAAAAATGTGGGGTGAGGTTATCTGTTGATTGCGTGTATGGAAAGTGAGTTTTTGGTCAATATATTTGAGAAAACTGAAAATTACATAGAAAAGTTAGGCAAATTTCAAGCTTGAAAATAGTTAAATGTTAATAATTTTGTCAAATCTACCCAAATTTTTGTAAAATTTCTACAAACAAAGGTTAACTACTGTAAAAATCTGATATAAGCTTATTAGTTGCCTATGTCTGATGAAACTGATTTTTTGGGCAATTTATTTGACAAAACTGAAAGTTACATTGAAAACACAGGCAAATTTCAAGGTTAAAAATAGTTAAACGTTAATAATTTTGTCAAATCTATCCAAATTTTCATGAAATTTGAACAAATGATGCTTAACAAGAATAAAAATCTGGGGTGAGGTTATCTGTTGATTGCGTGTAAGGAAAGTGAGTTTTTGGTCAATATATTTGAGAAAACTGAAAATTACATAGAAAAGTTAGGCAAATTTCAAGCTTGAAAATAGTTAAACGTTAACAATTTTGTCAAATCTATACAATTTTTGTGAAATTTCTACAAACAAAGGTTAACTACTGTAAAAATCTGATATAAGCTTATCAGTTGCCTATGTCTGATGAAACTGATTTTTTGGGCAATATATTTCTGAAAACCGAAAAATACATTGAAAACACAGGCAAATTTCAAGGTTAAAAATAGTTAAACGTTAATAATTTTGTCAAATCTACCCAAATTTTCATGAAATTTGTACAAATGATGCTTAACAAGAATAAAAATCTGGGGTGAGGTTATCTGTTGATTGCGTGTAAGGAAAGTGAGTTTTTGGTCAATATATTTGAGAAAACTGAAAATTACATAGAAAAGCTAGGCAAATTTCAAGCTTGAAAATAGTTAAATGTTAATAATTTTGTCAAATCTACCCAAATTTTTGTGAAATTTCTACAAACAAAGGCTAACTACTGTCAAAATCTGATATAAGCTTATCAGTTGCCTTTGTCTGATGAAACTGATTTTTTGGGCAATTTATTTGACAAAACTGAAAGTTACATTGAAAACACAGGCAAATTTCAAGCTTGAAAATAGTTAAATGTTAATAATTTTGTCAAATCTACCCAAATTTTTGTGAAATTTCTACAAATGAAGGTTAACTACTGTAAAAATCTGAGATAAGCCTGAAAATTGACTGGGTGTAATGAAAGCGATATTTTTTGCAGAGAATATATTGGAGAAAACAAAAAAATACATTGGAAAGTTTGGCAAATTTGAAGGATGAAAATAGTTAAACATTAATAATTTTAATAAATCTAGTCCAATTTAGGTGAAATTTCAAAAAGTGGAGGTTAATTACTGTAAAAATCTGAGATAAGCTTATCAGTTAACTTTGTGTGATGAAAGTGGCTTTTTGGACAATGTATTTGAGAAAACCGAGAAATACATCAAAAAAACTGCAATAACATGGCTGAAAATAGTTAAACGTTTATAATTTTCTCAAATCTGGCCCAATTTTAGTGAAATTTATAATTTGATGATTTGTGTTTGTGGAAAATTACCTAAAATTGTCATATGGAAAACAATAAATACTCTTTTAAGACTTTCAATAACAACCAATACCACCTGCAGATTCTTCTTTACAATGAGTTTCTGGAATCAGGCTGTTGGTACACCATTTGACAATCATCCTTAATCTTGCCACATATCATATACTGTACACAAGGATGAGATAGAACACTGTTCTTGCTGCTGTCTTTCACTGCCTGCTTTTTCTATAGGCATGACTGCACAGGTAGAGTCAGTTCACCAAGGGGCCTCCCCACTGTATTGAAAGGGTCACCTAGAAAAGGAGACATAAGAATTGATTTGTGATGAGACTAATATTATTTTATGAAAGACAAAAGCCTTACAGATGAGCAGAGCCAAGTTTTAAAAAAATCTAACTATGGTGTACTATCAAGTGTCCAAACAGATTTGGCAGAGACAAGTGTTGTGGTGAATCACCTGTCACAGGTGGTCACACTTGTTTCTGCCCAGACTAGGTACATTTATACTTTTATAATAAAAATAAATAAAGTTATAAAATTCTAACTTGGTCAAAGCAACTAAATTTTTATTCTAATTTATAGAAATTAAGTTAATTGACTGTAATTTTCTGAAATAATCCTAACAGTTGACTGTGTGTAACCAAAGTGATTCTTTGGAAAAAAGATCTCAAGACTGTTGAAAGACTGGCAAATCCCATGGATAATAAATAGTTAAACATTTATAATTTCGTCAAATCTATCCACATTTTTGTGAAATTTCTACAAACAAAGGTTAACTACTGTAAAAATCTGATATAAGCTTATCAGTTGCCTATGTCTGATGAAACTGATTTTTTGGGCAATATATTTCTGAAAACCGAAAAATGCATTGAAAACACAGGCAAATTTCAAGATTAAAAATAGTTAAACGTTAATAATTTTGTCAAATCTACCCAAATTTTCATGAAATTTGTACAAATGATGCTTAACAAGAATAAAAATCTGGGGTGAGGTTATCTGTTGATTGCGTGTAAGGAAAGTGAGTTTTTGGTCAATATATTTGAGAAAACTGAAAATTACATAGAAAAGCTAGGCAAATTTCAAGCTTGAAAATAGTTAAATGTTAATAATTTTGTCAAATCTACCCAAATTTTTGTGAAATTTCTACAAACAAAGGCTAACTACTGTCAAAATCTGATATAAGCTTATCAGTTGCCTTTGTCTGATGAAACTGATTTTTTGGGCAATTTATTTGACAAAACTGAAAGTTACATTGAAAACACAGGCAAATTTCAAGCTTGAAAATAGTTAAATGTTAATAATTTTGTCAAATCTACCCAAATTTTTGTGAAATTTCTACAAATGAAGGTTAACTACTGTAAAAATCTGAGATAAGCCTGAAAATTGACTGGGTGTAATGAAAGCGATATTTTTTGCAGAGAATATATTGGAGAAAACAAAAAAATACATTGGAAAGTTTGGCAAATTTGAAGGATGAAAATAGTTAAACATTAATAATTTTAATAAATCTAGTCCAATTTAGGTGAAATTTCAAAAAGTGGAGGTTAATTACTGTAAAAATCTGAGATAAGCTTATCAGTTAACTTTGTGTGATGAAAGTGGCTTTTTGGACAATGTATTTGAGAAAACCGAGAAATACATCAAAAAAACTGCAATAACATGGCTGAAAATAGTTAAACGTTTATAATTTTCTCAAATCTGGCCCAATTTTAGTGAAATTTATAATTTGATGATTTGTGTTTGTGGAAAATGTGGAAAATTACCTAAAATTGTCATATGGAAAACAATAAATACTCTTTTAAGACTTTCAATAACAACCAATACCACCTGCAGATTCTTCTTTACAATGAGTTTCTGGAATCAGGCTGTTGGTACACCATTTGACAATCATCCTTAATCTTGCCACATATCATATACTGTACACAAGGATGAGATAGAACACTGTTCTTGCTGCTGTCTTTCACTGCCTGCTTTTTCTATAGCCATGACTGCACAGGTAGAGTCAGTTCACCAAGGGGCCTCCCCACTGTATTGAAAGGGTCACCTAGAAAAGGAGACATAAGAATTGATTTGTGATGAGACTAATATTATTTTATGAAAGACAAAAGCCTTACAGATGAGCAGAGCCAAGTTTTAAAAAAATCTAACTATGGTGTACTATCAAGTGTCCAAACAGATTTGGCAGAGACAAGTGTTGTGGTGAATCACCTGTCACAGGTGGTCACACTTGTTTCTGCCCAGACTAGGTACATTTATAATTTTATAATAAAAATAAATAAAGTTATAAAATTCTAACTTGGTCAAAGCAACTAAATTTTTATTCTAATTTATAGAAATTAAGTTAATTGACTGTAATTTTCTGAAATAATCCTAACAGTTGACTGTGTGTAACCAAAGTGATTCTTTGGAAAAAAGATCTCAAGACTGTTGAAAGACTGGCAAATCCCATGGATAATAAATAGTTAAACATTTATAATTTCGTCAAATCTAATGCAATTTTTTGTGAAATTTGTACATATAAAGGTTAAATACTGTCAAAATCTGAGATAAGCTTATCAGTGTACTGTGTTTGATGAAAGTGATTTTTGGGGCAATTTATTTGACAAAACTGAAAGTTACATTGAAAACACAGGCAAATTTCAAGGATGAAAATAGTTAAACGTTAATAATTTTGTCAAATCTACCCAAATTTTCATGAAATTTGTACAAATGATGCTTAACAAGAATGAAAATCTGGGGTGAGGTTATCTGTTGATTGCGTGTAAGGAAAGTGAGTTTTTGGTCAATATATTTGAGAAAACTGAAAATTACATAGAAAAGTTAGGCAAATTTCAAGCTTGAAAATAGTTAAATGTTAATAATTTTGTCAAATCTACCCAAATTTTTGTGCAATTTCTACAAACAAAGGTTAACTACTGTCAAAATCTGATATAAGCTTATCAGTTGCCTATGTCTGATGAAAGTGATTTTTGGGGTAATTTATTTGACAAAACTGAAAGTTACATTGAAAACACAGGCAAATTTCAAGGTTAAAAATAGTTAAACGTTAATAATTTTGTCAAATCTACCCAAATTTTCATGGAATTTGTACAAATGATGCTTAACAAGAATAAAAATCTGGGGTGAGGTTATCTGTTGATTGCGTGTATGGAAAGTGAGTTTTTGGTCAATATATTTGAGAAAACTGAAAATTACATAGAAAAGTTAGGCAAATTTCAAGCTTGAAAATAGTTAAATGTTAATAATTTTGTCAAATCTACCCAAATTTTTGTAAAATTTCTACAAACAAAGGTTAACTTCTGTCAAAATCTGATATAAGCTTATTAGTTGCCTATGTCTGATGAAACTGATTTTTTGGGCAATATATTTCTGAAAACCGAAAAATACATTGAAAACACAGGCAAATTTCAAGGTTAAAAATAGTTAAACGTTAATAATTTTGTCAAATCTACCCAAATTTTCATGAAATTTGTACAAATGATGCTTAACAAGAATGAAAATCTGGGGTGAGGTTATCTGTTGATTGCGTGTAAGGAAAGTGAGTTTTTGGTCAATATATTTGAGAAAACTGAAAATTACATAGAAAAGTTAGGCAAATTTCAAGCTTGAAAATAGTTAAATGTTAATAATTTTGTCAAATCTACCCAAATTTTTGTGCAATTTCTACAAACAAAGGTTAACTACTGTCAAAATCTGATATAAGCTTATCAGTTGCCTATGTCTGATGAAACTGATTTTTTGGGCAATTTATTTGACAAAACTGAAAGTTACATTGAAAACACAGGCAAATTTCAAGGTTAAAAATAGTTAAACGTTAATAATTTTGTCAAATCTATCCAAATTTTCATGAAATTTGAACAAATGATGCTTAACAAGAATAAAAATCTGGGGTGAGGTTATCTGTTGATTGCGTGTAAGGAAAGTGAGTTTTTGGTCAATATATTTGAGAAAACTGAAAATTACATAGAAAAGTTAGGCAAATTTCAAGCTTGAAAATAGTTAAACGTTAACAATTTTGTCAAATCTATCCACATTTTTGTGAAATTTCTACAAACAAAGGTTAACTACTGTCAAAATCTGATATAAGCTTATCAGTTGCCTATGTCTGATGACACTGATTTTTTGGGCAATATATTTCTGAAAACCGAAAAATACATTGAAAACACAGGCAAATTTCAAGGTTAAAAATAGTTAAACGTTAATAATTTTGTCAAATCTACCCAAATTTTCATGAAATTTGTACAAATGATGCTTAACAAGAATAAAAATCTGGGGTGAGGTTATCTGTTGATTGCGTGTAAGGAAAGTGAGTTTTTGGTCAATATATTTGAGAAAACTGAAAATTACATAGAAAAGTTAGGCAAATTTCAAGCTTGAAAATAGTTAAATGTTAATAATTTTGTCAAATCTACCCAAATTTTTGTAAAATTTCTACAAACAAAGGTTAACTACTGTCAAAATCTGATATAAGCTTATCAGTTGCCTATGTCTGATGAAACTGATTTTTTGGGCAATTTATTTGACAAAACTGAAAGTTACATTGAAAACACAGGCAAATTTCAAGGATGAAAATAGTTAAACGTTAATAATTTTGTCAAATCTACCCAAATTTTCATGAAATTTGTACAAATGATGCTTAACAAGAATGAAAATCTGGGGTGAGGTTATCTGTTGATTGCGTGTAAGGAAAGTGAGTTTTTGGTCAATATATTTGAGAAAACTGAAAATTACATAGAAAAGTTAGGCAAATTTCAAGCTTGAAAATAGTTAAATGTTAATAATTTTGTCAAATCTACCCAAATTTTTGTGCAATTTCTACAAACAAAGGTTAACTACTGTCAAAATCTGATATAAGCTTATCAGTTGCCTATGTCTGATGAAACTGATTTTTTGGGCAATTTATTTGACAAAACTGAAAGTTACATTGAAAACACAGGCAAATTTCAAGGTTAAAAATAGTTAAACGTTAATAATTTTGTCAAATCTATCCAAATTTTCATGAAATTTGAACAAATGATGCTTAACAAGAATAAAAATCTGGGGTGAGGTTATCTGTTGATTGCGTGTAAGGAAAGTGAGTTTTTGGTCAATATATTTGAGAAAACTGAAAATTACATAGAAAAGTTAGGCAAATTTCAAGCTTGAAAATAGTTAAACGTTAACAATTTTGTCAAATCTATCCACATTTTTGTGAAATTTCTACAAACAAAGGTTAACTACTGTCAAAATCTGATATAAGCTTATCAGTTGCCTATGTCTGATGACACTGATTTTTTGGGCAATATATTTCTGAAAACCGAAAAATACATTGAAAACACAGGCAAATTTCAAGGTTAAAAATAGTTAAACGTTAATAATTTTGTCAAATCTACCCAAATTTTCATGAAATTTGTACAAATGATGCTTAACAAGAATAAAAATCTGGGGTGAGGTTATCTGTTGATTGCGTGTAAGGAAAGTGAGTTTTTGGTCAATATATTTGAGAAAACTGAAAATTACATAGAAAAGTTAGGCAAATTTCAAGCTTGAAAATAGTTAAATGTTAATAATTTTGTCAAATCTACCCAAATTTTTGTAAAATTTCTACAAACAAAGGTTAACTACTGTCAAAATCTGATATAAGCTTATCAGTTGCCTATGTCTGATGAAACTGATTTTTTGGGCAATTTATTTGACAAAACTGAAAGTTACATTGAAAACACAGGCAAATTTCAAGGATGAAAATAGTTAAACGTTAATAATTTTGTCAAATCTATCCAAAATTTTGTGAAATTTCTACAAATGAAGGTTAACTACTGTAAAAATCTGAGATAAGCCTGAAAATTGACTGGGTGTAATGAAAGTGATATTTTTTGCAGAGAATATATTGGAGAAAACCAAAAAATACATTGGAAAGTTTGGCAAATTTGAAGGATGATAATTTTAATAAATCTAGTCCAATTTTGGTGAAATTTCAAAAAGTGGAAGTTAATTACTGTAAAAATCTGAGATAAGCTTATCAGTTAACTTTGTGTGATGAAAGTGGCTTTTTGGACAATGTATTTGAGAAAACCGAGAAATACATCAAAAAAACTGCAATAACATGGCTGAAAATAGTTAAACGTTTATAATTTTCTCAAATCTGGCCCAATTTTAGTGAAATTTATAATTTGATGATTTGTGTTTGTGTAAAATGTGGAAAATTACCTAAAATTGTCATATGGAAAACAATAAATACTCTTTTAAGACTTTCAATAACAACCAATACCACCTGCAGATTCTTCTTTACAATGAGTTTGTGGAATCAGGCTGTTGGTACACCATTTGACAATCATCCTTAATCTTGCCACATATCATATACTGTACACAAGGATGAGATAGAACAATTTCGTCAAATCTAATGCAATTTTTTGTGAAATTTGTACATATAAAGGTTAAATACTGTCAAAATCTGAGATAAGCTTATCAGTGTACTGTGTTTGATGAAAGTGATTTTTGGGGCAATTTATTTGACAAAACTGAAAGTTACATTGAAAACACAGGCAAATTTCAAGGATGAAAATAGTTAAACGTTAATAATTTTGTCAAATCTACCCAAATTTTCATGAAATTTGTACAAATGATGCTTAACAAGAATGAAAATCTGGGGTGAGGTTATCTGTTGATTGCGTGTAAGGAAAGTGAGTTTTTGGTCAATATATTTGAGAAAACTGAAAATTACATAGAAAAGTTAGGCAAATTTCAAGCTTGAAAATAGTTAAATGTTAATAATTTTGTCAAATCTACCCAAATTTTTGTGCAATTTCTACAAACAAAGGTTAACTACTGTCAAAATCTGATATAAGCTTATCAGTTGCCTATGTCTGATGAAACTGATTTTTTGGGCAATTTATTTGACAAAACTGAAAGTTACATTGAAAACACAGGCAAATTTCAAGGTTAAAAATAGTTAAACGTTAATAATTTTGTCAAATCTACCCAAATTTTCATGAAATTTGTACAAATGATGCTTAACAAGAATGAAAATCTGGGGTGAGGTTATCTGTTGATTGCGTGTAAGGAAAGTGAGTTTTTGGTCAATATATTTGAGAAAACTGAAAATTACATAGAAAAGTTAGGCAAATTTCAAGCTTGAAAATAGTTAAATGTTAATAATTTTGTCAAATCTACCCAAATTTTTGTGCAATTTCTACAAACAAAGGTTAACTACTGTCAAAATCTGATATAAGCTTATCAGTTGCCTATGTCTGATGAAACTGATTTTTTGGGCAATTTATTTGACAAAACTGAAAGTTACATTGAAAACACAGGCAAATTTCAAGGTTAAAAATAGTTAAACGTTAATAATTTTGTCAAATCTATCCAAATTTTCATGAAATTTGAACAAATGATGCTTAACAAGAATAAAAATCTGGGGTGAGGTTATCTGTTGATTGCGTGTAAGGAAAGTGAGTTTTTGGTCAATATATTTGAGAAAACTGAAAATTACATAGAAAAGTTAGGCAAATTTCAAGCTTGAAAATAGTTAAACGTTAACAATTTTGTCAAATCTATCCACATTTTTGTGAAATTTCTACAAACAAAGGTTAACTACTGTCAAAATCTGATATAAGCTTATCAGTTGCCTATGTCTGATGACACTGATTTTTTGGGCAATATATTTCTGAAAACCGAAAAATACATTGAAAACACAGGCAAATTTCAAGGTTAAAAATAGTTAAACGTTAATAATTTTGTCAAATCTACCCAAATTTTCATGAAATTTGTACAAATGATGCTTAACAAGAATAAAAATCTGGGGTGAGGTTATCTGTTGATTGCGTGTAAGGAAAGTGAGTTTTTGGTCAATATATTTGAGAAAACTGAAAATTACATAGAAAAGTTAGGCAAATTTCAAGCTTGAAAATAGTTAAATGTTAATAATTTTGTCAAATCTACCCAAATTTTTGTAAAATTTCTACAAACAAAGGTTAACTACTGTCAAAATCTGATATAAGCTTATCAGTTGCCTATGTCTGATGAAACTGATTTTTTGGGCAATTTATTTGACAAAACTGAAAGTTACATTGAAAACACAGGCAAATTTCAAGGATGAAAATAGTTAAACGTTAATAATTTTGTCAAATCTATCCAAAATTTTGTGAAATTTCTACAAATGAAGGTTAACTACTGTAAAAATCTGAGATAAGCCTGAAAATTGACTGGGTGTAATGAAAGTGATATTTTTTGCAGAGAATATATTGGAGAAAACCAAAAAATACATTGGAAAGTTTGGCAAATTTGAAGGATGATAATTTTAATAAATCTAGTCCAATTTTGGTGAAATTTCAAAAAGTGGAAGTTAATTACTGTAAAAATCTGAGATAAGCTTATCAGTTAACTTTGTGTGATGAAAGTGGCTTTTTGGACAATGTATTTGAGAAAACCGAGAAATACATCAAAAAAACTGCAATAACATGGCTGAAAATAGTTAAACGTTTATAATTTTCTCAAATCTGGCCCAATTTTAGTGAAATTTATAATTTGATGATTTGTGTTTGTGTAAAATGTGGAAAATTACCTAAAATTGTCATATGGAAAACAATAAATACTCTTTTAAGACTTTCAATAACAACCAATACCACCTGCAGATTCTTCTTTACAATGAGTTTGTGGAATCAGGCTGTTGGTACACCATTTGACAATCATCCTTAATCTTGCCACATATCATATACTGTACACAAGGATGAGATAGAACAATTTCGTCAAATCTAATGCAATTTTTTGTGAAATTTGTACATATAAAGGTTAAATACTGTCAAAATCTGAGATAAGCTTATCAGTGTACTGTGTTTGATGAAAGTGATTTTTGGGGCAATTTATTTGACAAAACTGAAAGTTACATTGAAAACACAGGCAAATTTCAAGGATGAAAATAGTTAAACGTTAATAATTTTGTCAAATCTACCCAAATTTTCATGAAATTTGTACAAATGATGCTTAACAAGAATGAAAATCTGGGGTGAGGTTATCTGTTGATTGCGTGTAAGGAAAGTGAGTTTTTGGTCAATATATTTGAGAAAACTGAAAATTACATAGAAAAGTTAGGCAAATTTCAAGCTTGAAAATAGTTAAATGTTAATAATTTTGTCAAATCTACCCAAATTTTTGTGCAATTTCTACAAACAAAGGTTAACTACTGTCAAAATCTGATATAAGCTTATCAGTTGCCTATGTCTGATGAAACTGATTTTTTGGGCAATTTATTTGACAAAACTGAAAGTTACATTGAAAACACAGGCAAATTTCAAGGTTAAAAATAGTTAAACGTTAATAATTTTGTCAAATCTACCCAAATTTTCATGAAATTTGTACAAATGATGCTTAACAAGAATGAAAATCTGGGGTGAGGTTATCTGTTGATTGCGTGTAAGGAAAGTGAGTTTTTGGTCAATATATTTGAGAAAACTGAAAATTGTTGAAAATAGAAAAGTTAGGCAAATTTCAAGCTTGAAAATAGTTAAATGTTAATAATTTTGTCAAATCTACCCAAATTTTTGTGCAATTTCTACAAACAAAGGTTAACTACTGTCAAAATCTGATATAAGCTTATCAGTTGCCTATGTCTGATGAAACTGATTTTTTGGGCAATTTATTTGACAAAACTGAAAGTTACATTGAAAACACAGGCAAATTTCAAGGTTAAAAATAGTTAAACGTTAATAATTTTGTCAAATCTATCCAAATTTTCATGAAATTTGAACAAATGATGCTTAACAAGAATAAAAATCTGGGGTGAGGTTATCTGTTGATTGCGTGTAAGGAAAGTGAGTTTTTGGTCAATATATTTGAGAAAACTGAAAATTACATAGAAAAGTTAGGCAAATTTCAAGCTTGAAAATAGTTAAACGTTAACAATTTTGTCAAATCTACCCAAATTTTTGTGCAATTTCTACAAACAAAGGTTAACTACTGTCAAAATCTGATATAAGCTTATCAGTTGCCTATGTCTGATGAAACTGATTTTTTGGGCAATTTATTTGACAAAACTGAAAGTTACATTGAAAACACAGGCAAATTTCAAGGTTAAAAATAGTTAAACGTTAATAATTTTGTCAAATCTATCCAAATTTTCATGAAATTTGAACAAATGATGCTTAACAAGAATGAAAATCTGGGGTGAGGTTATCTGTTGATTGCGTGTAAGGAAAGTGAGTTTTTGGTCAATATATTTGAGAAAACTGAAAATTACATAGAAAAGTTAGGCAAATTTCAAGCTTGAAAATAGTTAAATGTTAATAATTTTGTCAAATCTACCCAAATTTTTGTGCAATTTCTACAAACAAAGGTTAACTACTGTCAAAATCTGATATAAGCTTATCAGTTGCCTATGTCTGATGAAACTGATTTTTTGGGCAATTTATTTGACAAAACTGAAAGTTACATTGAAAACACAGGCAAATTTCAAGGTTAAAAATAGTTAAACGTTAATAATTTTGTCAAATCTACCCAAATTTTCATGAAATTTGTACAAATGATGCTTAACAAGAATAAAAATCTGGGGTGAGGTTATCTGTTGATTGCGTGTATGGAAAGTGAGTTTTTGGTCAATATATTTGAGAAAACTGAAAATTACATAGAAAAGTTAGGCAAATTTCAAGCTTGAAAATAGTTAAATGTTAATAATTTTGTCAAATCTACCCAAATTTTTGTGCAATTTCTACAAACAAAGGTTAACTACTGTCAAAATCTGAGATAAGCTTATCAGTGTACTGTGTTTGATGAAAGTGATTTTTGGGGCAATTTATTTGACAAAACTGAAAGTTACATTGAAAACACAGGCAAATTTCAAGGATGAAAATAGTTAAACGTTAATAATTTTGTCAAATCTACCCAAATTTTCATGAAATTTGTACAAATGATGCTTAACAAGAATGAAAATCTGGGGTGAGGTTATCTGTTGATTGCGTGTAAGGAAAGTGAGTTTTTGGTCAATATATTTGAGAAAACTGAAAATTACATAGAAAAGTTAGGCAAATTTCAAGCTTGAAAATAGTTAAATGTTAATAATTTTGTCAAATCTACCCAAATTTTTGTAAAATTTCTACAAACAAAGGTTAACTACTGTCAAAATCTGATATAAGCTTATTAGTTGCCTATGTCTGATGAAACTGATTTTTTGGGCAATTTATTTGACAAAACTGAAAGTTACATTGAAAACACAGGCAAATTTCAAGGTTAAAAATAGTTAAACGTTAATAATTTTGTCAAATCTATCAAAATTTTCATGAAATTTGAACAAATGATGCTTAACAAGAATAAAAATCTGGGGTGAGGTTATCTGTTGATTGCGTGTAAGGAAAGTGAGTTTTTGGTCAATATATTTGAGAAAACTGAAAATTACATAGAAAAGTTAGGCAAATTTCAAGCTTGAAAATAGTTAAACGTTAACAATTTTGTCAAATCTATACACATTTTTGTGAAATTTCTACAAACAAAGGTTAACTACTGTAAAAATCTGATATAAGCTTATCAGTTGCCTATGTCTGATGAAACTGATTTTTTGGGCAATATATTTCTGAAAACCGAAAAATACATTGAAAACACAGGCAAATTTCAAGGTTAAAAATAGTTAAACGTTAATAATTTTGTCAAATCTACCCAAATTTTCATGAAATTTGTACAAATGATGCTTAACAAGAATAAAAATCTGGGGTGAGGTTATCTGTTGATTGCGTGTATGGAAAGTGAGTTTTTGGTCAATATATTTGAGAAAACTGAAAATTACATAGAAAAGTTAGGCAAATTTCAAGCTTGAAAATAGTTAAATGTTAATAATTTTGTCAAATCTACCCAAATTTTTGTAAAATTTCTACAAACAAAGGTTAACTTCTGTCAAAATCTGATATAAGCTTATTAGTTGCCTATGTCTGATGAAACTGATTTTTTGGGCAATATATTTCTGAAAACCGAAAAATACATTGAAAACACAGGCAAATTTCAAGGTTAAAAATAGTTAAACGTTAATAATTTTGTCAAATCTACCCAAATTTTCATGAAATTTGTACAAATGATGCTTAACAAGAATAAAAATGTGGGGTGAGGTTATCTGTTGATTGCGTGTATGGAAAGTGAGTTTTTGGTCAATATATTTGAGAAAACTGAAAATTACATAGAAAAGTTAGGCAAATTTCAAGCTTGAAAATAGTTAAATGTTAATAATTTTGTCAAATCTACCCAAATTTTTGTAAAATTTCTACAAACAAAGGTTAACTACTGTAAAAATCTGATATAAGCTTATTAGTTGCCTATGTCTGATGAAACTGATTTTTTGGGCAATTTATTTGACAAAACTGAAAGTTACATTGAAAACACAGGCAAATTTCAAGGTTAAAAATAGTTAAACGTTAATAATTTTGTCAAATCTATCCAAATTTTCATGAAATTTGAACAAATGATGCTTAACAAGAATAAAAATCTGGGGTGAGGTTATCTGTTGATTGCGTGTAAGGAAAGTGAGTTTTTGGTCAATATATTTGAGAAAACTGAAAATTACATAGAAAAGTTAGGCAAATTTCAAGCTTGAAAATAGTTAAACGTTAACAATTTTGTCAAATCTATACACATTTTTGTGAAATTTCTACAAACAAAGGTTAACTACTGTAAAAATCTGATATAAGCTTATCAGTTGCCTATGTCTGATGAAACTGATTTTTTGGGCAATATATTTCTGAAAACCGAAAAATACATTGAAAACACAGGCAAATTTCAAGGTTAAAAATAGTTAAACGTTAATAATTTTGTCAAATCTACCCAAATTTTCATGAAATTTGTACAAATGATGCTTAACAAGAATAAAAATGTGGGGTGAGGTTATCTGTTGATTGCGTGTAAGGAAAGTGAGTTTTTGGTCAATATATTTGAGAAAACTGAAAATTACATAGAAAAGTTAGGCAAATTTCAAGCTTGAAAATAGTTAAATGTTAATAATTTTGTCAAATCTACCCAAATTTTTGTAAAATTTCTACAAACAAAGGTTAACTACTGTAAAAATCTGATATAAGATTATTAGTTGCCTATGTCTGATGAAACTGATTTTTTGGGCAATTTATTTGACAAAACTGAAAGTTACATTGAAAACACAGGCAAATTTCAAGGTTAAAAATAGTTAAACGTTAATAATTTTGTCAAATCTATCCAAATTTTCATGAAATTTGAACAAATGATGCTTAACAAGAATAAAAATCTGGGGTGAGGTTATCTGTTGATTGCGTGTAAGGAAAGTGAGTTTTTGGTCAATATATTTGAGAAAACTGAAAATTACATAGAAAAGTTAGGCAAATTTCAAGCTTGAAAATAGTTAAACGTTAACAATTTTGTCAAATCTATACACATTTTTGTGAAATTTCTACAAACAAAGGTTAACTACTGTAAAAATCTGATATAAGCTTATCAGTTGCCTATGTCTGATGAAACTGATTTTTTGGGCAATATATTTCTGAAAACCGAAAAATACATTGAAAACACAGGCAAATTTCAAGGTTAAAAATAGTTAAACGTTAATAATTTTGTCAAATCTACCCAAATTTTCATGAAATTTGTACAAATGATGCTTAACAAGAATAAAAATGTGGGGTGAGGTTATCTGTTGATTGCGTGTAAGGAAAGTGAGTTTTTGGTCAATATATTTGAGAAAACTGAAAATTACATAGAAAAGTTAGGCAAATTTCAAGCTTGAAAATAGTTAAATGTTAATAATTTTGTCAAATCTACCCAAATTTTTGTAAACTTTCTACAAACAAAGGTTAACTACTGTCAAAATCTGATATAAGCTTATCAGTTGCCTATGTCTGATGAAACTGATTTTTTGGGCAATTTATTTGACAAAACTGAAAGTTACATTGAAAACACAGGCAAATTTCAAGGATGAAAATAGTTAAACGTTAATAATTTTGTCAAATCTATCCAAAATTTTGTGAAATTTCTACAAATGAAGGTTAACTACTGTAAAAATCTGAGATAAGCCTGAAAATTGACTGGGTGTAATGAAAGTGATATTTTTTGCAGAGAATATATTGGAGAAAACCAAAAAATACATTGGAAAGTTTGGCAAATTTGAAGGATGATAATTTTAATAAATCTAGTCCAATTTTGGTGAAATTTCAAAAAGTGGAAGTTAATTACTGTAAAAATCTGAGATAAGCTTATCAGTTAACTTTGTGTGATGAAAGTGGCTTTTTGGACAATGTATTTGAGAAAACCGAGAAATACATCAAAAAAACTGCAATAACATGGCTGAAAATAGTTAAACGTTTATAATTTTCTCAAATCTGGCCCAATTTTAGTGAAATTTATAATTTGATGATTTGTGTTTGTGTAAAATGTGGAAAATTACCTAAAATTGTCATATGGAAAACAATAAATACTCTTTTAAGACTTTCAATAACAACCAATACCACCTGCAGATTCTTCTTTACAATGAGTTTGTGGAATCAGGCTGTTGGTACACCATTTGACAATCATCCTTAATCTTGCCACATATCATATACTGTACACAAGGATGAGATAGAACACTGTTCTTGCTGCTGTCTTTCACTGCCTGCTTTTTCTATAGCCATGACTGCACAGGTAGAGTCAGTTCACCAAGGGGCCTCCCCACTGTATTGAAAGGGTCACCTAGAAAAGGAGACATAAGAATTGATTTGTGATGAGACTAATATTATTTTATGAAAGACAAAAGCCTTACAGATGAGCAGAGCCAAGTTTTAAAAAAATCTAACAATGGTGTACTATCAAGTGTCCAAACAGATTTGGCAGAGACAAGTGTTGTGGTGAATCACCTGTCACAGGTGGTCACACTTGTTTCTGCCCAGACTAGGTACATTTATACTTTTATAATAAAAATAAATTAGGTTATAAAATTCTAACTTGGTCAAAGCAACTAAATTTTTATTCTTATTTATAGAAATTAAGTTAATTGACTGTAATTTTCTGAAATAATCCTAACAGTTGACTGTGTGTAACCAAAGTGATTCTTTGGAAAAAAGATCTCAAGACTGTTGAAAGACTGGCAAATCCCATGGATAATAAATAGTTAAACATTTATAATTTCGTCAAATCTAATGCAATTTTTGTGAAATTTTTACATATGAAGGTTAAATACTGTCAAAATCTGAGATAAGCTTATCAGTGTACTGTGTTTGATGAAAGTAACTTTTTGGGCAATTTATTTGACAAAACTGAAAGTTACATTGGAAAGACTGGCAAATATGAAGGATGAAAATAGTTAAATCTGAATAATTTTGTGAAATCTACCCAAATTTTCATGAAATTTGTACAAATGATGCTTAACAAGAATGAAAATCTGGGGTAAGGTTATTTGTTGATTGTGTGTAATGAAAGTGAGTTTTTGGACAATATATTTGAGAAAACTGAAAATTACATAGAAAGGTTGACAAATTTCAAGGTTAAAAATAGTTAAATGTTAATAATTTTGTCAAATCTACCCAAATTTTTGTGAAATTTCTACAAATGAAGGTTTACTACTGTAAAAATCTGAGATAAGCTTATCAGTTGACTGTGTATGATGAAAGTGATTTTTTGGGCAATATATTTCAGAAAACCGAAAAATTTGTTGAAACACAGGCAAATTTCAAGGCTAAAAATAGTTAAATGTTAATAATTTTGTCAAATCTATCCAAATTTTCATGAAATTTGTACAAATGATGTTTAACAAGAATAAAAATCTGGGGTGAGGTTATCTGTTGATTGCGTGTAATGAAAGTCAGTTTTTGGACAATATATTTGAGAAAACTGAAAATTACATAGAAAGGTTGTCAAATTTCAAGGTTAAAAATAGTTAAACGTTAATTTTTTTTTGTCAAATCTAGCCCAATATTTGTGAAATTGGTAATTTGATGATTTGTGAAGAAAAGGTGGCAAATTAACTATAATTGTCATCTGGAAAACAATATATACCCCTTTCAGACTTCTCATGACAATACAACATACAGTTCTCTTTAAAATGGGATTCAGGGAATCAGGCTGTTGGCATTTCATTTGACAACGTCCTTAATCGTGCCACATTTCATGTATTGTTCCACTGGATGAGACTGTGCTGCTATTGCTGCGCTGCTGTCTTTCACTGCCTGTTTTTTCTACAGGAATTAGCCAAAACTGCACAAGTAATTCACCAAGAGACCTGCCCACTGTATTGAAAGGGTCACCTAGAAAAGGAGACAGAAGAATTGACAAGACTTGTTTCTGCCAAGACTGGTACACTTATACATTTTCAATAAATAAAGTTATAAAATGTTAACTTGGTCAATACAATCAAATTTTCAGAAAAAATTTGTACAAATGAACATTAACAACTGTAATCATCTAAGAGGAACACAATATAAAAATTAAAATTGTATGCCCCAGAACATATGTTAACAGAAGATACGTTACAATTTAGGCTCCTTACATTATGTATAGACATTGTAAAAATTTAATGTGGATGTAAAATTGAGACAGTCGTGGATTTTTGATCTACATACACATGTATGTTTAACAGTTGAATACAATTGTGTATTGGGTTTATGTGATCAATGAAAACTTCGAACAGACTATGGCTGTGTTCAGAATAAAAGTTATCATTCCAGCAGGATCTATCTATCTGTGCATGGAATCTCTGTGCATAATCTTGATGAGAAAACTATCGATAATATAAAAATTGCATAGGAGTGATGATGCAGGGAAGTAGCTTAAACATGCTGGTATGCAACAAGTAACAGTGTAACAGTGTGCACACTATGGTAATTTTAAAGGGACGTACTGATGTGGGATCTATTGGTGTGAGATGTGTATAATGCAAAAATTTACCAGGGGGAATATCAGTGTGAAGGAGTGTCGACATGACCCAGTATGGACAATAATATACATAATGATAAAAATGACAGGGAATAACCATTCCATGCCATGGAGCCATTAATCACTCCTATATGTCCAACCTAATCAGCAAAATAATTCAGAATGTTCCATACCAAGCAAATTTGTTTCAAGCAGCAGATACCATTTAAATGCAAAATTTGAATCACTAAAGGTAGCTCATATGTTGACAGGTGTTTAACACCACCCTCTCCCCCTCAACACTGCGAGTCCTAACGCTCGTTTGCCAGTTCCGTAATCTTGTTCCACCACACACTGGAAATTCCACACTTCCCAGGAGCTGGGCCCCGTAACTCGAAAGTATCGCGTATTGCGACTGAGCGCAAGCATCTCCATTCCATAACTCACCCCATATAATACATTGTAGCCTCTATGTGATATCGCTATTTGCAATAAGCAATGCTTTCGAGTTAGGGGGCCCTGAACAGTTAACAAGGTCTGCAACATTTTGGGGAGAGACGGATGAAATATTTTGTTTGCAAAGCTTTGCATGGTGAAATGGGGGAAGTGAGTTTTGAGCTGGTCTAAAAGTTTGCAATATGGTTTATATTAATGCAAACATTGCTTTGGTAGTTTCATAATTTTTTCTCTTCTGTCTCCCTACAAAGTGTCCCACATTTGAAAGTTATGGGGTGGACGTCCTGTGTCGAACAGTGATAGCGACAGCCATGACACAGACAAACAGACCGATCAGAATATATAAAGATACTCGTGTCTGTATATAAAAATGTATTTTGCACTTATATGCAAATTACATTGCCTATAATAAAATAAGGCTGACAAGAAGCAATGTTCATATCAGAGATTTCAAATAGTGGGGATCTTGATGGCATAAGGTGATTAAAAAAAAATTATCTTCATAAACCAGTCTTGCAACACGATATGTTTTTATACTTTTTACAATAAAATAGGACTAAATCATATGATCATGTAACTGGTTTGAGTCCACTTACACTACTGGTTTTGGACACTGTTTACAACACCTGTCTCAGGAAAAAAGCCTCCCTTGAACCTCACTTGTGTAATGTATAGTGAAGCTCGTACGTCATGAAAATCATCACAGATGGGGGAAATGAATAGATGGAAATTATCACGTTATCTATTTGAATCTCAAGTAATGTTAGCAAAGCTTGTACACAGCAAAATAAGATTTGAAAGGAGGGTAAAATGTGTTTGAAAGATGTGTTCAGCACTTGGGGTAAATTGCAATTCTTCCGGTAGGGTGGACTTTTTAGCAGTTGGCCCACACAATGACTTTTTTAAAGGTTTTTATTGCTGTATTTAAATCATATTTGACCAAAGTGTTGTTTCTTTGAAATTAATCAATTAATCTTGGTCTGTTTTGCACATTACAGTAGGTTTTGTAAAAATATCAATCTAACCTAAAAGAAACTTAAAAAGTTGACACATGAGCAAAAGTTTTGTGTGCATCATACTCAATGGCAAGTATGCACTTATAAAGATTTGATTGTAAATTTGAACCTACATGCACTCGCTCTTGTATATGTATATATATAATTTAATAAAAGCCTAGCACTTCACTGTGTGGAATTTATCCATAAAGTCACATCTGACAAAATAATTTATCATGTGTCTAATGTCAAAGAACTTGGCATTATGGTCGATAAGCACAAATTTCTCTGCACAAAGGTGTTCCTTCTTTCTTTCAAGCCAAAGAATGAAGTCTCCAAGAGCCTGTTGCACAGACACTTTACTGATCTCCTGTGGTCCTTCTGGTAGTTGGTTTGTGTGCTTTCTCTAACAGATGAATGAATGCAATGTTGTAATCCTTAACTGCTGCTTCGTGGGTTTCACCTGTTCCATAAACAAGTACAATGTATGTATTGACAGCAAGCAACATCCGGTTAGTTGGACCAGTTGGTGTAGTATTGACTTTGCTATCATGTTATATCTCATTTAACTTGTCTGTCAGCTCACTCTACATTGGAATAGGTATGTTAACCATGTGAGTGATTCTGTACAGGTGTTACACTCTCCTCTACCTCATTGTACCTGTAATACTGGTATGTGCCAATGTCACCTACATATGTACTGAGTAGGCTTTCAAATACATCAATTACTGTTACTGTTTCTAGTTCAAGTCCGGTATCAATTAACATGGTTCACTACAGCATCAGAGAATTTTATCAGGTTCAGTCTTTCACATGCACTGCCTGACAGAAACTGGTGATTCTCCTTAACTTCCAAGTGAAAAAGTTACAGTAATTTGATGCTACATGAGCCCAATGGTTGTGTTCCCAATTTTGCTGAATATCTCCTTTTAAATCAGCTGAAGCATGCACCTATCACTCCCATTAATTCTGCAATTACAAAGAAACAGTCCAAGTTGCCTTTAATAACATCATTTTACCAGGTGAGTCACTTGAGCAAAGAAAAGATCTGAAATATAACAGTTCATGTATATGTATAAGTAACTCTGAAGTTGTGAATGCTACAGACTTAATTTCCCTGAGTGGCTTTATCCAAATAATCATTAATTCTAAAAGTATTATGAAGATTAAGGAAACAAAAGATCTTCCATGATTCTGCCACAAGACAACTGTATTTCATTTCAAACTAGGTGATGCAGGAATTAATTGTGTAGGGGATAACATGACAGGACTTAATTAAAACGCTTGGTTTGGTACTTATGGAGGAAAACATTAATTGCCAAAATTGTGGAAAAAAATCACTGTAAAAGTAATCCAATCCTGCAGATTTCCAGAGGCAACTTGTCTTTTAACAAAAACCACTCAGTTCAAAAGTAAAACAGAAATATGTACAGTTTTTAACTTAAATATGAGGCAAACATCACCAAAATTGTGCAAACAATAATAATAATAATAATAATAATAATAATAATAATAATAATAATAATAACACGAAAAACAGAATAATTACTTATATGTAAACTGATCATGCTGGTTTTCGAAAGCAACCTGGCAACCAAGGCAATTGCCTAAAATGGACATATGCCAAACAGGCATATTTTTCAAAAAAAAAAAATCTTTTTTAACAATTCTGGCAACAAACCTTGACAACTGGAACCCCTACTGGACTACCAGGCGCTGACAGTTAATGTCGGGCCCTGATTTTGCAATGCTTTTCATACTTACAACTTTTTTGCATTAATTGGCTTCTGTCTTTCAGTTCCATAAAATTAAAATGACATCTACCCTTATTTTTTGGATGTCAACTATCAGTACCGCGAAAATAAAAGCAGGCATGTGGAGCTAGAATTTTGTTAAAATATTTGTCTCGGCTATATATTTTCATCTTGTTTGAATCTCATATTGAAATCTGCAAATAAGAATAATTTCATGAATAAACCGCATTATATTAAGCATAAATGCATTGTTATAAAACAATTTTTGCTTTTATATCACGTATCAAAACTTCGAAACAATCTTCAATCTGGTGGACTTGGAAGCGCGAAGTCGGTGAGAGCAGACGCCGCTGCAGTTTACAGATAACACGAGCAAAAACGATGAAAACCATTGCAGCAGTCGTATACGGATGGTTTACGAGTGTGCAAAGTGTAACACAATTATTGGCGCCAAGTCCTGTTGGCTTGGAGTGGACTTAGATCTTTGGGCGCTGTAAGTAACCTCCACTATCTCCATCTTCATTCTTCAATCATTTCGTATTTTTGTCGCTGAGCAAGTGTTAGTTAATTCATTTAGTTATTCATAAGAATTACTTACATAAAAGCTTCTTCACCATGTTATGACTTGTGTTTTTATTTGCCCAACAGTGCATGTAAGTTTATAGTGCGTACTTATACTTTTTAGTAGTATGAAAAAACATAGATCTAGAGATAAAACTGAGTGCTCATTCCCTTTGAAATAATCGGTATTCATATATCGGTCCAAATCCGCCTAGACTCTCGTTGAATGCAATCTGTTTAACAGAAAAATATTCCTCTTTTTGTTTTTGACCCATAGTTTCAGTGGGAACGAGTCCTTAAAGTAGTTACTGGCTAGTAACTAAGGGGTTTGAACTCCCAAGAGGGCCAAGACGGAAGCGTTGATATATATCCCTTACGAAAAAGTCCTATAGGATCCTTTAAGATCCTATAGGTTTCTATAGGAAATTTGGCCAATTTCCTATTGGATCCTCTTTCTTACCTGTATTTTATAGCTTGCCATATACAGTCCTTTAGCTGTGTTACTACAGTGATTCAGAAACTTTATGTGAAAAGAGAGACATGTGTCTCCTGTTTCATGAAAATATGAGACACAAGGTTCAAAACAAGGGACACATCATAAACAACATTTTTTATTTCCATAAAACAAGTTTTATTCTTAAAAAAAAAAATTTGCTCCTTGAAACATTCTTAGGCAAGATTGCCAGAAGTGCCATTATTAATGTCATGTCAATGTAGTAATGTCAATTAAGTAATGTAATGTCATTACACCGCAAAGTCATTATTGTCTCATACATCAATGTTCATGAGAAATGCCTTTGTCATTTTGCTTTAAACACACCAAGAGCACTTCTAAAGTCAAAATCCTGAGAAAGGGGGCCATTTAGTTTTATGGTGATCAACATTTGTAAATTTTCACTGATATTTGTCATGAACTCCTGGTAGGTCTTCAAATATGGCACTCCATTGGCTGCTTGGCTAGACACGAATGCAAGTTGGTGAGCAATGCAGTGCAGTTGAATGAGCTGTGGATTTATTTCTCTTTTTAGTCTTGTACCGACTCCATTGTGTTTTCCGGTCATAACCTGATGAGATAAAGATTGAAATTAATTTTTCCAAATCAACATCTGATGAACTAACCATTATTTTAGAAAAATTCAAACTCTTAATTTTTTTCATTATTAAAAAGTTTCCAAACTATTTAATATGTTGGAATTTTTCATAAATATAACAGACTGACAGTAATAATTATAATCCTGACTAAATAAAATTCATGAATGAAATTTCAAATATTTATTCCATTTATTGTTTCCCTGTAATATATTATATATCCAGTACATTAGTTAATTTATTCTATTTATCAACTTCACACCAATTGTTTTTTATTTATTGTTTCTTGATAATATTATGCAATACTGACCGATGCACCGTCACTTCTTAGTCCTACTACCTTATCAGGCGGCACTTCAAACTTTGTCACGAGATTTTTGACAGATGTTGCAATGGTGTCTGCTTTCCCATCCAGTATTTCACAATTCTCTAAGAAAATGGTCTCTGGTTTACAGTCTTATGATATCCTCGCATACGCACCCAGTTTTTTTGTTCTAGTAATGTCACATGATTCATCACAAAGCACAGAGATATAGTCTGCATCTGTCAGCTTTTTTCTCATATCTCGGAGAATCACTTCGTATATACTCTCTTGAAAGTCTTTGGTAATAGTGTAGGATTGGTAGTATTTTGTGACTGGCGCAAGAGCACTGCATACTTGCTGTATCAAAAAATCAACAAAATCTGGGTACTTGGATGTTGGTATGTCCTGCTTTGCCAAGAAATATATTGTTCGTAGAGCATGGATTATGGCACTGTCGTTCTCACTAAACTGATTTTTTACCAGTCTCGATAGTGTTGACCTTGAGATTTCATCTTGAACCGACTGGCGATGGTCAGCTGCTGAAGCATGCCGCTCCAAAGTCGTGGTTCTGAAGTTGCTACAGCCTTCGGTAAAAACGTTCTTTTTTGGCTTTTTACACATAGTGTGCAAAACATATGGTTGTCTTTGTGTTCTAGCCATGTCCATTTAGATTTCCAAGCTTCATTGAACTCTCGTTTGACACGTTTCCGAGGCAAACAAGCGGCCGGCTGGTCAGGAGGTTCAGTTTCACTGTCACTTTGCTCAGGCTCCGCCATGTGCGAGGGGGAAAATTGCGATGAATGCAAGAAGAAGCATGATTAGCTGAATTCGCAAGCGTTGCTAAGCGCTATAACTGAAAGGTGCGATGTTATTGGCTGTTGAGTCCCACTCAGTTTCAGGTGAAACTGCGCACTCACTGAACAACTTTTACTTTGTTAAACTGTTTGGATCATTTTTGATTTTTATTAAATTTGACTATATACGTATTTTTCTGATTTCCTGGTCGCAAAGGTGATGCTATTTATGCAACAATGGCCTCATGTTGGGTCGCATTACGATCGTTTTTTATGAGACAGTAATGAAATTTATGGGTCAAAGAAATGTCGCAAAGTCGCGCCGTTTCTGTATCGCTGCGTTAGCATAAGGCTAATAGGGATTATATTTACCCAGGTCATTACTTAGAATAAGTTGTATCATTGTGAAGACAGTTTTACTGCAGACTTTTGTGAGCCTGCTCAAAGATACAAAAAAACAGGTCACACGATAAAAAACCCAATTTAACCATGTTGACATAGTTTACTGCCTCCATAATTGCAAATAATGGAACATCTAAGTATCTTCAAGGTGTTACTTTCTCAGGCTTTTTCTTTGATGATATTTTGCTCTTGCATTATCTGAAGATGTCAGCAGTCAAGATTTGTCTACTAGTTGGCTGTAAGTTTTCTACCTAGAGTAGGTTATGTGTCAGTGTGTCTGAGAATAGCACAATATCCTGCATGGAACTTGAGAGAACTTCCTTTGTTCATGACAGAACTTTTCACCTGCTGTTTTCAACATGAAACGATCATTAGAGTGTGCAAAGTTAGGTTCATTGTATTTATCTATTTCCTGTTAACCTGTTAAGGTATGTTCCCTATTAAATGGAGCAAAGGTGCTGTGCCGTGCAAGCTGACAGTTACATGTCTAAATCATTTGGGAAGTTCTGATTAAACACAAAAATAGCAAACCCCTGCCCAAATATCAAATATTTTAATATTTTTGGTGATTTCTTTTTAATTTCCATCCAGCATTGTGCCATTTATGAATGTGGAATGACATTGGTAATTATGCAGGTATACTTGTGCAGTATCTACCCCCCCACCCCCAAATCCCAATTTTACCTCTAAATCTAAAGTCCAGTCAGCCCAGGCCTCTAACACTAACTAGTACTAAACTAACCCTTAACTCCAACCTAACCCTAACTCTAAGGGGCCAGGGTGGGACACTGCACAAATGCTGCTAATTCCCACTGTTTAAGTGTTATTAGTACCACCAGCGTGTACGCTGGCGGTACTCATGGTTTTAGTCCCGACCCGTCTCGTCCGGCTCCGCCGGCTCCGCGTACTGGCGCCGGATACAAGTCACCGTTACCGCTTCTCCTCCTAGACCGCAAGGACCCCTGTCCCCATCTCTTGGATTTAGGTCACATATAACCTCAACTTGAACCCCCAGGTTTTTTTGTCTCAGTCGGTGCATTGACCTGGGCGTGACGCTCCTTGAAATGCACCCTTGTCAAAATTTTTGAAAATTCAATGCCAATTATCTACCCTACGGAAGGAATTATGGGAAAATTTTCTACAGACAGCTTTCCAAAAGTCATATGTGTAGATTTCAAATATGCCCTTGGATTTGACCTTTGACCTTTATTTCAAGGTCAAACGGGCCAAAATTTTTAAAAAAATGAAATTTTTTAAGAAAAAAAATATTATTTGCCCTGTTATTCAGACACCACACAGACTTAACCAATAATATTATTGGAAAGTGTTACCCTTCAGGTCATCTTTCATCTCCATGAATTTGGGGTCAATCGGTGCATTTTCTTGGGAGTAGCGGCCATAAGATTCCAAAACTGAAAACTGTCTCTAATTCGGGAACCGTTAATGCTAGAGACCCATTCTTTTTTGCATTTTGTAGAGCATGTAAAGCCCAACACTGGAAGTGGTCTCCGTTTTTTTGTATTCCAAACGGTTTTCGTGTTATGCTGTATTAAAAAGTACTTTGTGGTGGCACATTATTGTAACTCAGAATTGTAACATTTAGTCCCTTATATCTCCAAAACTGGCCGAGATAGGTCAATAGTTATTATTTAAGTTGAATAGGAAGTCATTTACTTGCAATCTAGATGTGAGCTTGAAATTGACCTTTGACCTACTTTTCACCATGAACTGAACTTTGCAAATTATTGTTCCCTTTTATCTCCAAAACTGGCAGAGATAGGTCAATAGTTACTATTGAACTTGAATAGGAAGTCACATACTGGCAATTTAACAGTGACCTTAAAATTGACCTTTGACCTACTTTTCACCATGAATTGAACTTTGCCAATTTTCGTTCCCTTTAATCCCCAAAACTGACAGAGATAGGTCCATAGTCACTATTGAACTTGAATAGGAAGTCATATACTGACAATTTACTATGACCTTAAATTTGACCTTTGACCTACTTTTTACCATGAACTGAACTTTGCAAATTTTTGTTCCCTTTTATCTCCAAAACTGGCAAAGATACGCCCATAGTTACTATTGAATTTGAATAGAAAGTCATTAGAGGCAATTTATTTTGACCTTAAAATTGACCTTTAACCTACTTTTCACCATGAACTGAACTTTGAAAATATTTGTTCCCTTTTATCTCCAAAACTGGCAGAGATAGGTCCATAGTTACCATTGAACTTGAATAGGAAGTCATATACTGGCAATCTAAGTGGGACCTTGAAATTGACCTTTGACCTACTTTTCATCATGAATTGAACTTTGCAGATTTTCTTTCCCTTTTATCTCCAAAACTGGCAGAGATAGGTCCATAGTTACTATTGAACTTAAATAGGAAGTCATATACTGGCAATTTACTGTGACCTTAAAATTGACCTTTGACCGTCTTTTTACTATGAACTGAACTTAGCAAATTTTCGTTCACCTTTATCTTCAAAACTGACAAAGATAGGTCCATAGTTACTATTGAACTTGAATAGGAAGTACACTAGCAATCTGTGACCTTGAAATTGACCTTTGACCTACTTTTTATGATGAACTGCTTTTTGCATGTTTTCTGGCCTTTAAATCTGCAAAATTGGCAAAGAAATGCCCATGGTTGCTATTGAACTTGAATAGAAATTCATATACTATGATATTGAAATTGACCTTTGACCTACTTTTTCACCATGAACTGAGCTTTGCATATTTTCTTGCCTCTCATATCTTTAAATCTAGCAGAGATGTCCCCATTGTTTCCCCTAGGTTTTATCTTTTGTCAGCACATATGCACCATTGACAACGTATTTCAAGGAAAACCAATAGGCCTTTTGTCTAGAGAATACAGGAGTGATCAAGGGTATGAAAATGCAAGTCAATTCAAAAATCTGCTTGATTGTATCATTTTTAGTCATATTTTTTTGCATATTTTGAGAACTCTTGTTGATTGCATCTTATAGAGCTTGTCAAACACCAGACTGGTGATGGTGTCCCTTTTAGGAGGGGGGGGGGGTCCATACGAATGCGCTTACTCCAGCTGGTGGTACAATATCCGGAGGCGGTATCGCCTCTCTGATCCTCTAGTTTTAACGGGTAAAGAGTACACTGTAAGGATCATCAAATCAGAAGTAATCTCAGCACTTGGGCTTTATTTTATGAGCATATTGAAAGGACAAAGAAAGTCAAGATGTAGTTATTCTTCAATACACTATATGTGCAGAAGTGCATGGGGTGGAGAATAGAGCAGCAAAAAAGGGAGCATGTGCTCTGAAAAGTGTATATTTAGTTTATTGCAGTGATTTTATGATAAGTATTTCACTTAAAAAATGGAGAGAAAGCTGGTTGCACATATTATTTTAAATGTACTTTATGTAAAAGAGGCAAAATGTTAGTGCAGTCTACTCAAAGTACTTCTGTGTTAGGAGTTTAACCACTTTGGTTAATAAAAAAAACTTCATATAGTGTTTGTGGTTTTTTTATTTCTATTTATTTATTTATTTTGACATTTTCACATTTCAGCATAGACAATAGTTAGCCAAAGAGTGTGAACAGGTCACAAACTGGTTACTTCAACAAAAGCCCCAGATGTTGGAAGGTGGGCATTTTAGTTTGCAATCTTTCATTGCTGTTGACTATTAAATCAAAGGAAGTTTGTCTTTAAACTTCAAAACTTTGTTCTTTTTATTTTGTGCCAAGAAAAGACATTATTCAGAATGTTTAATAGATATATGGTGTAGATACTGAAAATGTGTTTCTGTTATTTTGTTAATTTAATTGTGTTTGCAATCAGTGACAATATATCATAATTCCACATATTTACAGCATGTCTGGCTGAAATGTTCACACTGCAATAAAATCCTTGACAAGAAGTATCGCCCAACACCCAGAAGGTTGGATAGCCACCAAGGGGCCTTTACTTTGTATTTGAACAGACTTGAGAGGTAAGCAGATCTTTAAAGAGGCATGATTTTATATGAGGCTATGTGTCATATTGTTGTTGAGGTGAAACTTGAATGGTGTGTGAAAAAATTATTTATCACTCTAAGATGTTGGCATGTTTGGATTTTTTTAATTTATTTATTTATTTTTGCATGTATTATGGTGATGTTTGTCTCATATGCGTCTCATATGTTTGTCTCATATGCGTCAAATAGTGCTTTTATTTCAAATTTAGTGTGTAAAAATGTCAAACTACAAGCATAGGTCAGATTTTTTTTTACTTTGGGTTTTTTGGTAAAACAGATATTAATGCTGGGTTGATTTTAATGAAATTAACCAGGAAAGCTGAATAAGAGTCAAGTTTTGTACAGACTGAGAAATTTTCTACACGACTGCTCCTTGTTACAGTACAAATATCTGCTTCTTCAGTTTTGTTACCTTTAGACCAGTTGGTCCATTTTGTCACAATGAAGCCATCAACCTGCTCACTACACATGATGTCATGTAGCCCAAGACTATAAAACATGGCTAAGTTAATATAAGATTGTGGATCCCCCTAGCTCTGAGCCTGTGTTTCAAATGTTTTTAAATATAAATTGGAACAGATGTTGTCCATTGTGTGTGTTTGTGTGCATTCTGTAGAATAAACATTTAAAAACTCTTAATGTAAATATTTCTTGTGATACAATTATTGGTTTCATTTCAGATGAAGATTCTTCTTGTTACCCTCAATCAGAGAGTGTGCTATTTGGAATCATTGCTCCCTTCTGAACCAGCTCAGTCCTCCCATCGTTCAAGTAATGTTGCAACAGTGGCTCCATCTAGTGGGACAAACAGCTCTACAACAGTGGCTCCATCTGGTGGGACAAACAGCTCTGCAGCAGTGGCTCCATCTGGTGGAACACAAACAGATTGACAGCAGAAAAACAAGCAGGTTTTAAGTTGAGCTGGACAAGAAAATAAAGTAGATTGATCTACAGGATTGTCTGCAAAATCATGGTTTTGTTAATAGAAAAGCGAAGATGCCATCACAGATGTTAAATCAGACTTGTTTTTACAAAATTATCAATTTTTTTTTTTTTTTTTTTTTTTTTTTTTTTTTTTTTTTTAGATGAGTGTCTGGTGAAGACTGGTTCTCATGTGTAATTTATCCCATAAATCTTAAACCATAAATCATTCTTTTTTAATATTTATAAAAGTTGAGGATCTAGTAAATACTGGCACTCAGTTTAATTTAAATGTAATTAATCTTTGTGTAAAAAAAACTGCATTTATCTTCATGAATGGTGTTAAAAGGGACATTTTTACAAGTATTGTTTCAAGGTGTGCATGAGACTAGTGAATACAGACTTTCACTCAGCAATTAATACCATTTCAAAATAATTGAAGTTTTTAGTTAAAGGGATAATAACTCTTCAAACATTGTGAATAACTCATAGAAATATAATATATTCTGTTTTACCACAAAAATGGCAGTTATAGCTATTATTCTGATATCTGAGCTCGTCTTTAGACCACGTGACCTCCATTGATGGCTATACTCTGTTAAAATCTCTTAAGAGATTTCAACAAAAAACCAAACTTTTTTGAAAAAAAAACCAGGGACTAACTTTGAATGTACAAATGGATTCATTAACCATTGGTAAGTATGGGGAAATTGTTGTTTACTCCAGGAAAATTCATTTTTTGGCCGAAACGAAGAGTTATTATACCTTTAATGGTAAAACAGACTTGTATCTGTTTACAATAATTTATTGTTTTGCTTGAGCATCTGTTGAACACTATTGGCTTCATCTGTAGTTAATAGTAAATACCATTAGTTCATATGGCTTTGAAATTATTTGAAATTATCCTTATGATTTGTAAAGAATTATCTTACTAAACGTTCAATGTAGTAAAAGCCCGAGTCGATATTGTATCCATAACAATTCTTTTGAATCAATCCCAGATAAAATAGATCAAAATGCATTGTGTTCTTTTTAAAGCTACCATTATCAGTTTGTGTTGTAATTTGTTTGAGACTGACAAATACTTAACAATCTGTACGATTGTCTGAAGCATGTTTCTTAGATAAGCTAGACCACTGTTGTTTTTTCTTTGGCAGTCTTCAGGAATTCTTCAGTTCGATTTGAGTTCTCCACATGTACAAGAAATAAACTAGCAAATTTAAAAAATTGCCTAAAATCATTTCAATCTGTAGTTGATCTCCATGGAGTGTAAGACCCCATTTCCAGAGATTAGATCTACTTTAGATCGACCTAACTCCCTGGGGGTTCACGCTAAATAGCTGTCAGCCGGGCGGACATGAAAGTTAATTACCCCCTTACAGCTTGTAGTAGGCAGGATGGACATTTAAGCCGGATTATCTGACAGTAATCTAGTGAGACTCCCCGCGGCGATAGATCGATCTAAAAGCTCTGGGAATACAGCCTAAGGGAGGTAAAACCTAAAAGATGAATCTGAAGTAAACTTTTCAACAAAAAGGTGACCAAATGCCACCATAAAGTTTCAGATTGTATAACTTGGATATGACAAAGTTTCTTATTACTCCAGAAATGATATTTGATATATACTGCTTACTTTCTGTACTGTATAATATATATCTGGGAAAGAGAAGTAGGTCAATTTAAGAACAAAAGTTAAGAAAGAAAAAAAAAATCATGTAAGTCTCTCCCCAAGCGGGCTTCCTGACTTGTATGTCTATGAGTGTACCTGATGAATGCCCAATTTAGAATGTCAACAAACCATAATTCTCAAAGAATTTGTTCTCATTGGATAAATCAATTATTACAGATACAAGCCTGAAAAGTCTCTGGCAGTGAATCGCGAACTGCTGCTGCTACCACTCAAGACATTAACTAGATACTGTAAACATATATCGGCACATGAATCAATAAGACATCAAACAACTTTCATGGAAAATAAAGTGAAATTAAATCTGGAGATTCTTTTATCTATTATCATTTCGAATTTATGTTAAATCTCGGCACGTTCGTCTTCATCACCATCATACTTCCATCGCAGTCCGAAGCGCGAAGTGCAAACAGTGCATATCAAAACCGTAAATAGGAGTCCTTACGTAGGAAACATCGCGCTAGAGAACAGGTTTAATTAAGGAATTCTTGTTGGCGGTATTGTCATTAATTTAGAGAATCATGAACAAATCTGGATGACTCTGTCTATAACAAAGCAATTGAAAAAATTTAAAAAATTACTTTTTCAGAATTAAACATGAAAAAATAATGAAAAGAACGAATTAAGGCAGAATAAATTTTAATTAAAAATGGAATCTGAACAACAAATACTGCTTAAAGCAAATTAACTCTAATATAGAAAATACGCACTCATGATTTTTACTTATAATTAATTTTTAAAATAATATCGGTACCTTAATTGCCAATGTATGACAGGACTGTGTGAAAACGGCATACACCCTCCCCTACACATACACTACCGGTACACAGACACACACACACACACACACAGAGAGAGAGAGAGAGAGGCGGGAGTGGGGGGCAAATCCAATGCTTCTTCCCCGTTGCCAATTTCTTTTCAGTATCAAAAAATTTTTATTGTCAAATACAACGTAGCTTATATAATACCATAGACTTTGGTCGAATAATGTAGCTGCGTGCAACCCAAAAATATGCTGTAGCACTATCAAAAAATAAATATATCTTCTTGAACAAGAACGGTCACATTAGAATTCATCCCCCCCCCCTCCCACCACCAATACGCCCCCTTTCTATTCATACCATGACAAACTCAGCGTGTGTAGGAGAGTGAAAACTATGTAAAAGTAGGTCAAAAGTTCACAGATAGGATATGCCATGTAAGGGTTCTTAGGGGTGATAGGCTATCTCTTTTTGCGTTTTTTTATTCTGCCAATTTTGAGAAGAAATATCGGTATCTTTCATTGCACTTGCTCAATATAAATTCAAATAATTCATTTTTCTTTCCTTAATCACGAAATTCGTCAGATTTTATTAATTACAAAATTTCCCTAGAAAACCTGTACCCCCTCTTTTGAATGCAATGTATCGTCTGCAGAACATCAGCGTCTGCCACCACGCTGGATGATTCTCGCTTCCCGGGAGATGAACAGTTAACGCGGTCTGAAAATTTTTAGGGAGAGTCAGATGAAAAAGAGAGGGACCGTGGCATCTGTAAAGTTCTACACGGTGAATCTGGACATGTGGGCTAGTTTTTCTCTTTTCTTTAAATGTTTGCAATAAACTCTGCCTTTCTGTAACCCTATGCAACCAAAATATTTTTCTGGTATCTTGATACATCTCTCACTTCTGTCTCCCCCCTATAACGGTCCACACTAAAAAAATCATCAATCGTATGCCAATTTTATACAGGTAATTGACCTACTTTTTTCACCCATGCAGCTTGCTCATGCAGCTATTGTCGAGAATATTATGGCTGTGGAGTGAAAACGCGATACACGTCTGTGATATAAAAGTTATTTCTAATTACATAATTTACAAACAATGCATGTGGATCAAAGGTGTCCCGATTTGTGAGCAAAAGAGCTCATTACATTTTAAAAATAATGAAAAATTAGAGACAAGCCAAAATCAGAAAAAAATGCATTTTTTCTCTTATATGCAAATTAGGTTCCTTGAAGTAATATATGACTGGCCGGAAGTGATGTTCATATCAGAGATTTGTAATGTTGATGATCTTGATGGCTTTAATGGTATAAATGGTGATTAAAAAAATATTATCGAAGTTTTCAGTTGTCATCTGGTGAGAAAGAAATTTTCTGCACAAACACAATCATTCCACGTGCAAAGAAAAATTAGTTAACGCCCATCAGAGATGCGCTGCAGACGTCACAGCTTTTGGGCGAAAATCACACGCGATATTTCCTCATAATCATGACATACAGGTTAAAAACTGTGATTGAAAATGGATATCGGCAAACCATTAAAATTTCGACAGCATTTCTATTTATTTGTGTTCGACAAGGATGAATTTAATTAGAATTACTCTCTCTCTCTCTCTCTCTCTCTCTCTCTCTCTCTCTCTCTTTTTAAGCCAATATTAACGAGAAAGCCGAGAGAAAAAATAATAAGCATAACAGTCAAAATATTCGGAAGTAAAAAATTCAGAGATAAAAATGTTGTTGGCCACTACAGTTCCTCTTCGTAGATCACATGCAAAATTTTAAGGCAATTTGTAGCCGTATAAATTGATGTTGTAAATTAAATGCACTTTCACTAACTGCAGATGATAATTAAAACGGAATCAAACAAGTTAAAGGATAGGGAGTTATTGAGTGTAAGTTTAATTTCTTTAAGAGTCAACAAGTGTAGAAATTGTGGTAGGAAAAGATGGAACATGTCAAAGTCACATATAGTTCGATTTGATTGGTTAATTTCTCAATAGATTTGCAAGTTTCTGACACATGCAAACTAAGGATGGATATGGTCCAAGCATGAGTAATTCTAATGACATTTTTAATATTTTAAATCAAAAACAAGTCTATTAGAAATTACCTAATAAGGAAATGTTGAATGGCGGTTTGCAACATGAGAATCACGCAAAAACAATGGAAAGAAAACAAGTAAATGCATGATCAGTACGGAGAACAGAGTTTAAATACTTGTGAAATTGTATGAAAAGAGAGTCGGTGAATAAACGTTCGAAAGCTCTAGATCGTGGTTATTCTTCACTATAATCATCAGATTACGAGCTTCTTAATAATGTTCGTGATGCACAAGTAAATTACGTTCTAACAACGTAAGCAGTAACAACAGCAATTTACACGCAATTTGGTAACGTACTGTATGTATCGGTAACGTTACCAAATTACGCGTGGTTGTTGTTGTTGTTGACGTTGTTTGTGGTCCGTCGGCTTAACTATGCTATGAGTGGGTGCGCCATATCTAGGTGATGTCTCACGCTCTCACATAGTTGCGCCAACGGACATCAAACAACGTAAACAACAACAAAAATGATAACATCAACAATCTACGCTCAATTTGGTAACGTATGTATCGGTAACATATGTATCATGTGAGTGATTTTTACAAATCCTTTGAAGACATTTTTCGTCTTATGTCCCGTTTCTATTTAACTATAACGTTATGCGCAGTAAAAAATTAGGTGTTGGCTTACCAGAAGTTGGAAGCAGCTACCAGCTATTAAAAAGATAGGTAACGAATGAATGGATGGATATCAAACTCGCTATGACAACATAACAAAGTGAAATGTGCTTTGTAGAAACACACGTGCGCTCATGTATGGCGTCTCACGCACTGACATAGTTGCGCCGACAGACAACTCACAACTTAAATAACAACAACAATAACAACAACAACAACAATCTACACGCAATATGGTAACGTGCGTATCGGTAACGCAGTGGCGGATTTAGAGTTAGAGAAAAAACTAAATTGAGTTGAACTGACCGAAAATATAGCTCCTGACAAATCCACAGGTGGACTGCCACTGACGCCCGTACCTATCTTATCATCATCAACATTGCCAAAAGAATCCGCGCTAAATCTGCTATTGCCATTGCTACAGAATCACGGGCTGATCATTTTGCTGTCTTTCCCGCAAAACTGTGAACAGGAGACTCGTCCAACATGGTTATAGCGCAAAAGTTAACATGCAATCTTTGAGTCCAGAAAAATTCCCCAAAAGAAGGGGGAAAACGCAAAAAAAAAATAAATAAAATGAAATAAAAATAAATAAAATAAAAAACTACAATAATAATAATAATAATAATAATAATAATAATAATAATAATAAGCGAAAAAGGGGGGCACGGTAGCGTCGGAAATTCTAGGAAAGTGACCACCAAGAAGAAAAGAAGTAACCATAATTGCACTTTGGGGATCGATCCACCCGACCTTGACCTACAGTATGTGGTAAGCGGCATGACGTACCGAAAGAAACATAAAAGAAGGAAAAATTACGAAATAAATGAAAACGAGCAAAATGGCCAAACACCCATACAATGTTGTTCTTGTGTCGGAAAAAATGCTAGTAATTGAAATTATAGTGGAATTTTTTTTAGGTAAAAATGGTGCATTATTTAGACAAAAATGAGAAAAATCAGTGAAGAATCTGTATAGACTCTAATTAATTTACATTAGTTTTTTTTCATTTGATTTAAAGCCATTTGAAAAAGAGATATACAATTTTATCTCATTTAAAGTTCATCTATTATAAACAAAAATGTAAATGTTAAAACATTTATTACTGCAAAACTGATTATTTTTGTCATGTTGGCTCAAAGTGAAATATAATGAGTGGAAGAAAACAGTCGATAAACTTCGCACGTGCAGCAGCATTGTCTCTCTGGTTGTTTGATGGTAAGAAAAAACAAAATGAAAAGTGATCATTACAAGTGATTATTTGTATGATTATTCACCCAATGCTAAAAGTGACATAAAATGCTTAATGCTGACTCTCTGACGCATTTTTCGAGAAAAATTCTTCATGAAAGGTTGATAATGGTCGTCTTTGGAGCTTGCAAAGTTTAAACGCGACAAGCAGTTACGAAAAGTAGAACATTACGCCATTTGAAAATGAAGAAGCTGACCGCGTGGACTCTGATATTTACTCTACATGAGTTGGAAGCATGGAGCGAACGTTTTATGCAATGTGATTTCACGCAAAAAACTAAAAACTTTGATAAAAAATGTGAAAAAATAGGGCTCAGCTGTTCGTCATTGATTTGTGACAAAAGAAATCACGTTAGATGGAAGACACGTTTCATGGTTTGTACAATAGAGTGAGGTTCCGCTTAAAAGCTGGAACAATCATCCTTCAGAAATAGGAGAACAGCGTGGAGAAGGTTTCAAAAATTAATTTCGTCTGAAAGAAAAACCTATTCGTAACACGACAACATCAACTTGTTAATTTGAAACGGATATTTTGAGAACGTCATTTTAAACGCGTCATTCTTTTGTTTTCACATTTTTTCAAATGTCTTCATTTCTCTGTCACCTACCACTATTCCAATTTCCTTTCAGTACGCGTAGACAACAACTTATAGTAACTTTTTTATGAAAAAGGGGCAATCATGCAAAAGAAACCTTGCAATTGTTTACGGTGTGGTGTTGTTTTTGTAGTAATATGGTACTGATTAGCTAGATTCGTGCATCTTAATTCACTGTCACGTCAAAACACGAAATCTAACCAAAACGACAGTTCCCGCACTCCTGAAGTAGGAACGAATCAGGAAGTAGGCCCCACATATATATATATATATAAACTACGCAAAATACCACAGCACAGCACTGAGAGGAAAGAGACAAATCGACAATGAAGGTCGTTTTTCTCTTGGTGTTGGTAATGTATACTTTGATCAGATGGGAAAATGTTCATTTAGTCGTAGTGTCAAAGCCAAGCATTCCGAGGGCCCTTCGTAACTATGCCGCAGTCACGTCTACAACCCCAAATGTCCCAAGGTCTGTCAGCAGTCGAGAACAGCGGCTGACAACGACACGACCTAGGCATAAAAGCACCAGAGTTCCCAAGACCACTGAGAATGACTCCCCTATGGTAACCGGAAGTGACTCCCCTATGGTAACCGGAAGTGACTCCCCTATGGTAACTGGAAGTGACTCCCCTATGGTCACTGGAAGCGATTCCCCCATGGTCACCGAAAGAGACTCCCCTATGGTAACCGGGAGTGACTCCCCTATGGTCACTGGAAGTGATTCCCCTATGGTCACGGGAAATGATTCCCATTTGGTCAACGAAAGTGGCTCACTCGTTGTCGACAAAAGCAGCTCACCCATGGTCACCGAAAGTAATTTACCCACGGTCAACAAAAGTGCATCTCCTATGGTTACACGGGCGAACACAGCAGCTGTAAGTAAAATGATTGTCCCTACCGCCGCGTCCACAAACAAGGTAACAAACAATGAGATTCATACAACAGAGAAGGAACTACGAAATGTACAAGTTTACTACCCGGCTCTCACTCCAGAGATCCCAGACCTCAACTCAAATATAAGCCTTACAAATACACGCCAACCCAGCACCGGTCATGTATCTCAAGAACATTCACCTTACCTTTCACCAAAATTGGAACAATTTGCTCCAACTTCCTCCATGTTGTATTCTCAGAGGGAACTAATGCTGCTTAACGTAACAGTAAACACCCCGTTCTGTGCTGCTCGTAGTGATGGGATAACTGATGATGTCATCCTCGTAACCTGCTACTGCGACGACTTGTGCGACGTGTTTGGTGATTGCTGTTGGCCATACAACCGCTTTTGCAACGATACCAAAATCACCGGGGTTGATATACATAGAAATAATACAGAGTGTTGGTTACAGGGGTCTAAAGAAATTGAGGACGTATACAGTAAATACTACTGGGTAGTGTCTTCTTGTCCAAGCCACTGGCACGATGAAGAAGTTCGAAATAAATGCGAGTTTAAAGACTGGTCCAATGACATAGCTGTTGTGTTGCCCGTCTCGTCGGTAGAGTCAAATGTCGCATTTAGAAACTCTTTTTGCGCCACCTGTCACAACGTGGCGGTGCACAAAGCGTGGAAGCCTAGAATTGTGTGTCACAAGTCACAAATCGAAGTTTTCAAAGATGTTACCACCGTTACCGGAGTTTTGGAGAAGATCCATTTGACACCAGATTGCATGCTGTTTTTTGGCACACCGGACCATCACCCAGGACGCCCTTGCATAGGCCCCGAAGGGGGACACGAACCCACGAGCGGAATCAACAATGGAAGATGCCAATTCACATTTGACGCCGAATCTGTGCGTCTTTGTAATTCTGGACCCGTGTCAGTGACGTATTTTGAAGGGCCTCATGGCCACTCTTATGGTCGGAATCTATTCTGTTGGCTTTGCCATGTGCCTCCAAATACTACCCCAAGCATCCATCGCTGTAATGAAAACGGTAAGTCTTCTTAGTCGCAAAATCTTCATGTTAGCTGTGAGTTATAAGTTGTAATTCATTACAAAATACGTTATTCGTCAATTCAATATTAATTCTTTCCTGAATTGTGTGGTGTATACATTTTTAATCCTTATCATTTGTATTACAATGCAATCGATTGTTTACACGTTGCGCAAAAAGTATATTTGGCTATAACTACAGTACATGTATGTTCGAATGGTGCAGAGAACAATGATAAAATATATTGAATATCTTCCACTGTATGATATAACTTGTTTTATAATTTCTTTAAAATAATTAAATAAATACACAATTAAAATGCATTCGATCATAAAATGACTAGATAAAAGTCAGATTATATAGCTATACTGGTTCAATAACCCTCAGAGGTATTTATATAAACGTTGAAATACAATTTCTTGGCCCGTTAGCCTCTTCAACTTATAAAGATAACTGGTGCACTGGAAAAGAGCTTTGTTGTAATTCTAAATAAGATTAACAAGGTTTTCTTTTGATTAAAGGGAGATTGCTATGTTTGGATCTATTTCCTTATTCCCTTAGAAAATGCAGAACTAAACACTAAGCCAAATGCCTGTTGTGAAATGATGGTGTAACATAAAAAAAACCCGTACATAGTTTGTTTGATGTAATATCTCAATGTAAAAGATCTCAAACCTAAAAAAGGTAAGGCAGACTCGGCAAAGAGGTGGTAAATCACACAAAAAGGGTCAATTTTTGCCCTTTGTATACAAGTATTTTACGTCAAAGAAACGTGGAAAGGGGTTATTCTGACCAATTTATGTCATTTAAACTTTTCGATCTCCTTTGAAAGAACCTAGATTAAAAAGACGTTCACAGTTGATATACTTCGAAAAAATTGAATAATCGGTGCTTCGTCAGGTCTTGAAAAAGATGATACAAATTAAATACTTTTTTCCGTACTGCACTTCCTATTTTTTAATTTGTTTTATTAATTCAATTATATATTTTATAATTTTTTTGTATCTAATTATTGATTGACTTTTAGCGGCAGGTGAGATAGAGAACAAAGCATTCGAACCTAAGGGCCTTTCCGCTTTGATAGATTATCAAAGAGAAGCACGATGCCAAGAAAGTTGGGACCACGTAAGCGCGTACAATTACTAAGCTAAAATCTCTTGGCCATCTTTAAAACAATGCTGTCATTTTTAACTATTCTAAAAAAACACTTTAAAACTGTCAAAAAATTGTTCAAATGAATCTTCTGAAAAATTTAATTCTACTCATTTATGTGAAATAAAGATTAAATATAAAAATGTGATCTTTGTTTTGATAGAGTGGTTGCAAGATCACGTCCAGAGAATTTTTCATTGAAATACATTTTCGCTTTCCAATTGACCTTTCACTTGTAAAAATGCATTCTGTTTGCAATGTTTTAGTAGGCCTACGTAGACACTAAATTGCCGAGTGTGACATTTGGCAGAAACCTGTTAAGCAAGAGTTTCGTTTCGTGGTTTGAAAAATAATGACACATAACAATTTTGCTCCTATATCATTTGGTTTACATTTTTTACAGGATGCCTGTAAGCAGACCAAAGAATGCCAAGAAGATGAAAGGTGGTGCTCTCTGCCCCTTGATTTCATCATAAACTTGACGTTCAATTTGACTTTAAAACTCAGTCCCAAACAACCCGTTAAAAATCCATGTGTACTAACGCCACTCTGTTACATTGACTCCACGATTTTCGATGGGGGAGATTTAGCTGACTTTTCACCAAGTGGGGCGTGGGAGACCGAAATAGAGAGAGGATTTCATGATAGGTGGTGCTCTCTACCACTTGGTGAGAGAGATGACATGATCGTTATTCTACCAATCACGCTGAAGCAGAGCGTCCGCCGTTTGCGTGATGCTAGCCAATTGTTCGAGGACTTTCTGGATCAAGTTGAGGCTCTCATAAAGGAATCTTACCGGCAGATTCCTTACGTAGGAATCGATTTTGACGTCAGTGTCGTGAGAGACCGCAGTTCCTTTGAGGAGACCCCATCTAGAAGAGAGAATCCCGATCATGCCATATCTTCTCTCTCTCGGGCCCGAGACAATGTAATGTTATGGCAGTTTTTGATGGCAATTATTATTACCTACATTTAAAATGTAATATTGTCATAATAAACATTCATTTCCATGACAGTATTTGAAGATTGAAATGAGATACGGATTGGCGATCTACGGGATTTTAACATTAATGCATGACAGGACTTTTAAACACCTTTGATCCGCCTAGAACTGCGTTCCTCTTAACGCAAATAGTGGACACTGACTTAAAATTGCGTGAATTTGATTTCTAAATCACCTGTAGAAGACAAAAGTATTATGCTTGTTACTCTGCGTTTTCCCAAGCTGATCTATTATAATAAATACATGTATGTAGTTGGGGTCGGTATAGGCCTATCGCAGGTGTAATGTTCTGCGTGAAAATATATCAGAATTTTAAACTGAATGAAATAATGGCCAAAATGACGGTGTTATATGTTTGTGATAATGAAGCTGAATAAGTAGCAAATTAAAAAGAGCATAGAAGCAACATCTCTGACAATTTTGAGAATAATTGTGTTAGAGCAGATGCGTAGAATTTTTGGATTTAAACGTTAACAGAATGGCAAGGAAATGACTATCGTAAATAGTTTAATGACATAGCTATCACTTTGCTTATTTCTCGTAAAACTTTCAATATCAGTTCACCGGGAAGTGCATTTGTGAGAGGCACTTGAAGAGTGCATTGAGAATTAGTCATACACTGTATATACTTCCAATCGTGCATTGCTAAAACACAAAATATGTCTGTGGTGAAGCTATAGTAGTTATCAGATTTGAAAAACACACTTCAGATGACACTAAATTAAATTATTACATGCTGATGAATCTTTTCGCAGGATCTAATTAACAGTTTCACACTTCACGCAGGAAATCAATGCTGCCTTGTTGAGTGTCGTGACGGTGTGTTACGCTCAATGTTTTCAGTTGCTTCCTCAAGTTGTCATACCAAATGCCTTGAAAAGATTGCATAACATATCCCGTCTTTTTACTGCAAATAAACTATAACGATATCACGACACTACAGAGAAAAACTAGCTAGGCTGATGAAGGCCCAAGGCGCGCCACACGATCCGAACGCGCTTAGCACTCCTCATTCTAGCATTTCCAGTTGAAGTTGATACATTTCCAAGGGGTTGGTGCATTAACCTGGGCCGATAAGAAAAATTTCCGGGGTTGGATTTACAAATAACGAACAACACAATGTAGCCTGGGTAATTTGGATGGGTGGACTTCATAGAATTAAGGACTTAGGTTGCGGTGGTGCTCCCTTGGTTACCCTCTACCAGGGTCTCAGTTATTATTGTGGACATTTTTTGCTGAATTGACATCACACCAAAATGACTGTCTATTTATCTAGAGACCTACATGTATCTGTGAATATCTGTGAAAAATCAATCTGTTGCCCTGGTAGAAAGTAGCCATTGGTCAAGTATCACCCGAAACATGAAAAACTGGCCGAAGTCTACCCACAGCTGTGTACTTGGTGATCCAACATAGAGCTAGTTGGCTAAGGGGGTCAACTCACTAGAATCTCAATGACTGCCTCTATATCAATCGGTAAACATCAGGGGCGGATTTAGGCCGTCTTCTGGGTCTTCCGGAAGACGGTCAGATTTTCATGTTAACATTGACGGGTATCTAATTCTTTTGTCGGAAGACGGTCAAAAGAGAAGAATGGATCAACAAAGATAATTTAGAAGACTGTCAGAAAATATCTCTGAATCCGCCCATGAACATCCAAATACGTAATCACGAAAATGATTTGATGACGGTTTCTGATTTAAAGGAATTTTTAGCAAGGATCAAAAGGCATCAGACATTTTAATGACGACTTGTATTAATCCCTTAAAATAGATCAGCTTTCATGTTTCAACAAAATATGGAATTTCCATAATATTTTACCGTGCTATTATTTCAATTACATTTTCATATGTGATGTCGTCATTGGGCAGGACAGCAGCGAAGACACTGACATGCAATTCATCAAATACAGATCAAATCGACTAATAAACAATTATTCCCCAAATAAGGTCAGTTCGCACAATTTCCACAATATTCTACTCAATTGTAGATTTTTAAATTGTTTATTATATTTATTTCAAGATGCATGTTCATAATAATTTGAATAATTTTGAATATGAATTTGAAGGGGGATTCCGTGGATGCAAAGCCGCCCCCACCTCCACCCCCCTGTTGGAAGCCCCCGAAAATGTTGGTTTTTCAGAGGGCAAACGGTGCCATTTGGTATGGAATAGAAGTATAATTCAGCCAGTCAAAACTCTAATTTCAAGAGTGGATCATTGGTGTTTTTTTTTCCAGAAATTGAAGGGGGGGGGGGGTCTGGACCCCCTGACCACCACCCCTTATTCCGCCACTGCACTCTATATTCAAACAGGACCAACTTTTAAATAATATTTAGTAAGTAACATTTTATCTGGAATTATTTAGAAAATGGGAATCCAATTCTTCATCAGAGCTGCACCCAAACAAGAACATATATTTTGTATGGGTTTGAAATATCACTTCATAATAAAGTTTCATCGTAACTACCAACGTCTGTTCCTCTTTCTGCAAGATATATTTCCTTCTGAGCTTTGTCTGACATCTGTGGAATGATCATCAAGAATTTTATGCTCAATAAAAAAATTTGGTCTCAAAAATATATATCAGTGACTAAGACATCAGTATGGTAATCATTTTCTGTTACTGAAGGACAGAGTTTTTTATGTGGTATATGGACTGTGATCTCTGATGACTGGTTGTCTGCTACCCCATTGGAGTGAGTGGGGCTGGTCATGTCCTTTCTTAGGGGGGTTTAGCAGGTTCTAAACCCTGTTATATTGTCATACATTGGAGAAATTGGTTGCTTTGTTGTAGTCTTCAAATTCTCCATTTTGTTGTACTTTGGTTCCATTACATCCTACGAGAAAAAAGATGAGCACTTTAGACCAATGAATAAAAAGAAAATTTCCAGTTAACGAAGTATAAAATAAAAGGTTTTCACAGGCAATTCATGAAAAAAAGACAAAAGAACTAAACAAAACAAAACAAACAAACAAACAAACAAAAAAACCCCATAAAACAAGAAGATGAACCTGTACACATGCTTTCTACTATATATGCAAAATACTGAATACTTCAAAGTTCTGAATCTTTTGTCTTTTGTCTCAGCTGAGTATCCAAATAAAACCCTCAAATCTTTTACCGATCACATTTCTATACAATATGTGACTATATACCCCATTCTGTGCCACAGAGCTGTCATATACAATGTCTGGCATACTGATTGCCAGGTCATTTCCTCCATATAATAGAAAGCCATCGCTCCTGCAGGTGCCCCAGTCTGAACTCGCTGCCGCCACTGGAATGCAGGGCCTTGCTCACACTGAAATCATAGCAACAACTATTTCAATATCTAGGGGAATCGTTTGATACATTACCAAAAGATTAAGATCCGGACTTATAATAAATATGAAATGAATTTTTAAAATTTTGCTGTAAAGATTATACCTGATGTGCCTTTAACTTAAGAAAAATTTGTTTGATACCGAATACCTTATTTTCTAAGATGTACTTGATATCACCTAAGATGACTTAACAAATTTTCCTTAAAATTCTTTGTGAGAGTGAGAAAAAGCCCAGATTTAATGACTGTACCCCCACGGGATGACGCATGGGGAGTCGTGTGAGAGGCGGGGAGACTATTAAAAGATAAGGGGGTTTTCCTTTCATGTACGTCTGCCATATTTACGTCGTGGCTTTGTAGAGCCATGGCTCAACTAGATGTGAATGTGGCCAGAGAGAGAGGGACAGAGAAAGAGAAATCTGATCCTCTTCTTTGCAGAAATAGGAACACAACTTTTATGACCTCTAATAAGATGACCACAAGTATAATGGGGACCACAGTGGCAGCTGTTTCTGAAATAACACATTTACTGGGAATGTTTCAACTCAGAAAGGGAAATAATTCATCGAAGAAGTAAAACCAAAATTCTGAATCACAAAATGAATACATTCTATCCAAAACTGAATATTTTCACTTTTAAATATGACTAAAATAGTCATTTCACGGCAAAAAATAATGTAAACTAAATAATTTTTTCAGTACCTTGTATCTGTTGCAGAGGATGCATGACCTTGAGGTCCATGGGCCTGTGGATTGTGTTGACCAGTGATGTCTGGTTAGTGCCTGTGTACTTGTTAGCTTTTTCAATACTCAGATGGTTCCAGTCAGTCCAATATATCCAGTCTTCAAATACAGCAATGGCAAATACCAGTATGTGGGCTATTCTGACTTCTGATATGACCAATTAACTGTTGCTGACATCAAGGATGGCATACCTGAAATCTAATGTACATATGTATTAGATTTTGCGTCATTTCCTATAAATGGAACAAGAAAAACTACAGAGCCTGCAGTGAACTGTTTGTCTCTGTTAGAAGAAGATCAACTTTACAACCTCCAGACCTGCTTGGCTGTGGTGCAGGTAATAACCTGTGACACTACCACATACTAAATTTGGTTACATTAGCCAACTGAAAATTTATAAACAAAAAAAAAAAAAAAAAGGAAAGACATGAGCATATATACAAATATAAGTCTGTCCAGTAAATATATCTGGAATAAAATGCCTAGCATATAAGACATATTTTAATTAGAAATTAAATGTAAATCAATTACTTATATCAAACGTGAGTATGCAGTCCCTGACTTTTTATCTGGCCACTAAAATTTTATTTGTATTATTATCATTATCTATTTACAAACTTTTAGGTTCTTTTTTAACCATTTGGGACAAATTCCTATTTATCTTATGTATATTATGCTTATAAAACATAATGAGAATAAATCATAATTGAAAATAACCTTGTCCAAAAATTAATATTAAGGGCAGAACAAATGAAAAGATGAAACTACTCTGCTAAGATCTGCCTAGAATCACGGTATAATAGTGGAGAAGACTAGAATATGAAACATGTCCACAAGCTTACATATCCATCAACAGACACACATAGCGTATACATGCAGTTCTCACTAGTACACACTCCATTATGTTATCCCAAGATAATGTTTGTTTTCAAGTTTCTCTTACCTGAAAACACTGGCAATTTTCACGGCTAAAAATAGTTAAATGTTAATAATTTTAACAAATCTTGTCCAATGTTTCTGAAGATTGTCCTAAATCTTGCCACATGTCATGTATTGTGCACATGGATAAGACATAGTGCTGCTCTTGGTGCGGTCTTTCACTGCCTGCTTCTTCATGGTAAGGGTACTCTGGAAAAAGAACAATATAACTGAAAAAACTGAAAATTACATTGAAAAGACTGGCAAATTCAAGGAATTAAAATAGTTAAACGTTAATAATTTTGTCAAATCTTGTCAAATATTTCTGAAATTTGTGCAAATGATGCTTAACAAAAATAAAAATCTGTGACAGGCTGATCAGTTGACTCTGTCTTTTGAAAAGTGTTTTTTGGGACAACATATTTGGAAAAACTGAAATTTACATTGAAAAGACAGGCAAATTCCATGCCTTAAAATAGTTAAACGTTAATAATTTTGTCAAATCTGGCCCAGTGTTTCTAAAATTTGTAAAAATAATGCTTAACAACAATAAAAATCTGTGGTAAGCTGCTCAGTTGACTGTGTCTAATGAAAAGTATCTTCTTCTGACAATATCTTTGAAAATTACACTGAAAACACTGGCAAATTCCATGGCTTAAAATAGATAAATGTTAATAATTTTGCAAAGTGATTATAAAATAAAATAGCAAATGTGATGAATTGAGGTTGTTTGTGTAAAAGGTTGCAAATTACCTATAACTGTTATCTGGAAAACAATATATACCCTTACAAGACTTCTCCTTACTACCAATGCCAGATGCAGATTACTCCTTACAATGGGTTTCTGGAATGGGTTGTTGTTATCCCAATATTTGACAATGTCCTAAATCTTGCCACATGACATGTATTGTACACATGGATAAGACATAGTGCTGCTCTTGGTGCTGTCTTTCACTGCCTGCTTCTTCATGGTAAGGGTACTCTGGAAAAAGAATAATATAACTGAAATAACTAAAATATTACATTGGAAAAACGGTCAAATTCAAGGACTTAAAATAGTTAAACATTAATAATTTTGTCAAATCTAGTCCATTATTTCTGAAATTTGCACAAATGATGCTTAACAACAATAAAAATCTGTGATAAGATCATCAGTTGACTGTATCTAATGATAAGTGTTTTTTAGGACAATATATTTGGGAAAACTGAAATTTACATTGAAAAGACTGGCAAATCCGAGGACTTAAAATAGTTAAATGTTAATAATTTTGTCAAATCTTGTCCAGTGTTTCTGAAATTTGTACAAATGATGCTTAACAACAATAAAAATCTGTGATAAGCTGATCAAATGACTGTGTCTATGAAAAGTATCTTCTTCCGACGATATCTTTGAAAAAAACTTAAAATTACACTGAAAACACTGGCAAATTGCATGCATTAAAATAGTTAAATGTTAATAATTTTGACAAATCTTGTCCAGTATTTCTGAAATTTGCACAAATGATGCTTAACAACAATAGAAATCTGTGATAAGATGCTCAGTTGACTGTGTCTAATGAAAAGTGTCTTTTGGGGACAATATATTTGGGAAAACTGAAATTTACATTGAAGAGACTGGCAAATCCGAGGACTTAAAATAGTTAAACGTTAATAATTTTGACAAATCTTATCAAATATTTCTGAAATATGTACAAATGATGCTTAACAACAATAAAAATCTGTGATAAGCTGATCAGTTGGCTGTATCAAATGAAATGTGATTTTTGGGACAACAAGTTCGGGAAAAGTGAAATTTACATTGAAAAGACTGGCAAAACCCAGGACTTGAAATAGTTAAATGTTAATAATTTTGACAAATCTTGTCCAATATTTCTGAAATTTGCACAAATGATGCTTAACAACAATATAAATCTGTGATAAGCTGCTCAGTTGACTGTGTCTAATGAAAAGTATCTTCTTCTGACAATATCTTTGAAAAAACTAAAAATTACACTGAAAACACTGGCAAATTCCACGGCTTAAAATAGATAAATGTCAATAATTTTGCAATGTGATTATAAAATAAAATAGCAAATGTGATGATTTGAGGTTGTTTGTGTAAAAGGTTGCAAATTACCTATAACTGTTATCTGGAAAACAATATATACCCTTACAAGACTTCTCCTTACTACCAATGCCAGATGCAGATTACTCCTTACAATGGGTTTCTGGAATGGGTTGTTGTTATCCCAATATTTGACAATGTCCTAAATCTTGCCACATGACATGTATTGTACACATGGATAAGACATAGTGCTGCTCTTGGTGCTGTCTTTCACTGCCTGCTTCTTCATGGTAAGGGTACTCTGGAAAAAGAATAATATAACTGAAATAACTAAAATATTACATTGGAAAAACGGTCAAATTCAAGGACTTAAAATAGTTAAACATTAATAATTTTGTCAAATCTAGTCCATTATTTCTGAAATTTGCACAAATGATGCTTAACAACAATAAAAATCTGTGATAAGATCATCAGTTGACTGTATCTAATGATAAGTGTTTTTTAGGACAATATATTTGGGAAAACTGAAATTTACATTGAAAAGACTGGCAAATCCGAGGACTTAAAATAGTTAAATGTTAATAATTTTGTCAAATCTTGTCCAGTGTTTCTGAAATTTGTACAAATGATGCTTAACAACAATAAAAATCTGTGATAAGCTGATCAAATGACTGTGTCTATGAAAAGTATCTTCTTCCGACGATATCTTTGAAAAAAACTTAAAATTACACTGAAAACACTGGCAAATTGCATGCATTAAAATAGTTAAATGTTAATAATTTTGACAAATCTTGTCCAGTATTTCTGAAATTTGCACAAATGATGCTTAACAACAATATAAATCTGTGATAAGATGCTCAGTTGACTGTGTCTAATGAAAAGTGTCTTTTGGGGACAATATATTTGGGAAAACTGAAATTTACATTGAAAAGATTGGCAAATCCGAGGACTTAAAATAGTTAAACGTTAATAATTTTGACAAATCTTATCAAATATTTCTGAAATTTGTACAAATGATGCTTAACAACAATAAAAATCTGTGATAAGCTGATCAGTTGGCTGTATCAAATGAAATGTGATTTTTGGGACAACAAGTTTGGGAAAAGTGAAATTTACATTGAAAAGACTGGCAAAACCCAGGACTTGAAATAGTTAAATGTTAATAATTTTGACAAATCTTGTCTAATATTTCTGAAATTTGCACAAATGATGCTTAACAACAATATAAATCTGTGATAAGCTGCTCAGTTGACTGTGTCTAATGAAAAGTATCTTCTTCTGACAATATCTTTGAAAAAACTAAAAATTACACTGAAAACACTGGCAAATTACATGGCTTAAAATAGATAAATGTTAATAATTTTGCAAAGTGATTATAAAATAAAATAGCAAATGTGATGACTTGAGGTTGTTTGTGTAAAAGGTTGCAAATTACCTATAACTGTTATCTGGAAAACAATATATACCCTTACAAGACATATCCTTACTACCAATGCCAGATGCAGATTACTCCTCACAATGGGTTTCTGGAATGGGTTGTTGTTATCCCAATATTTGACAATGTCCTAAATCTTGCCACATGTCATGTATTGTACACATGGATAAGACATAGTGCTGCTCTTGGTGCTGTCTTTCACTGCCTGCTTCTTCATGGTAAGGGTACTCTGGAAAAAGAATAATATAACTGAAATAACTAAAATATTACATTGGAAAGACTGGCAAATTCAAGGACTTAAAATAGTTAAACATTAATAATTTTGTCAAATCTAGTCCATTATTTCTGAAATTTGCACAAACGATGCTTAACAACAATAAAAATCTGTGATAAACTGATCAAATGACTGTGTCTATGAAAAGTATCTTCTTCCGACGATATCTTTGAAAAAAACTTAAAATTACACTGAAAACACTGGCAAATTGCATGCATTAAAATAGTTAAATGTTAATAATTTTGACAAATCTTGTCCAGTATTTCTGAAATTTGCACAAATGATGCTTAACAACAATAGAAATCTGTGATAAGATGCTCAGTTGACTGTGTCTAATGAAAAGTGTCTTTTGGGGACAATATATTTGGGAAAACTGAAATTTACATTGAAGAGACTGGCAAATCCGAGGACTTAAAATAGTTAAACGTTAATAATTTTGACAAATCTTATCAAATATTTCTGAAATATGTACAAATGATGCTTAACAACAATAAAAATCTGTGATAAGCTGATCAGTTGGCTGTATCAAATGAAATGTGATTTTTGGGACAACAAGTTCGGGAAAAGTGAAATTTACATTGAAAAGACTGGCAAAACCCAGGACTTAAAATAGTTAAATGTTAATAATTTTGACAAATCTTGTCCAATATTTCTGAAATTTGCACAAATGATGCTTAACAACAATATAAATCTGTGATAAGCTGCTCAGTTGACTGTGTCTAATGAAAAGTATCTTCTTCTGACAATATCTTTGAAAAAACTAAAAATTACACTGAAAACACTGGCAAATTCCATGGCTTAAAATAGATAAATGTCAATAATTTTGCAATGTGATTATAAAATAAAATAGCAAATGTGATGATTTGAGGTTGTTTGTGTAAGAGGTTGCAAATTACCTATAACTGTTATCTGGAAAAAAATATATACCCATACAAGACTTCTCCTTACTATCAATGTCAGATGCAGATTACTCCTTACAATGGGTTTCTGGAATGGGTTGCTGTTATCACAACATTTGACAATGTCCTAAATCTTGCCACATATCATGTATTGTACACATGGATAAGACATAGTGCTGCTCTTGGTGCTGTCTTTCGCTGCCTGCATCTTCATGGTAAAGGTACTCTGGAAAAAGAACAATATAACTGAAAAAACTGAAAATAACATAGAAAACGCTGGCAAATTCCACGACATAAAATAGTTAAACGTTAATAATTTTTTTCAAATCTTGTCCAATCTTTCTGAAATTTGTACAAATGATGCTTAACAACAATAAAAATCTGTGATTAGATGATCTGTTGACTGCATCTAATGAAAAGTGTTTTTTTTTTGGGGACAACATATTTGGGAAAACTGAAATTTACATTAAAAACACTGGCAAATCTCATGACTTAAAATAGTTAAACGCTAATAAAATTTTTAAATCTTGTCCAATATTTCTGAAATTTGTACAAATGATGCTTAACAATAATAAAAATCTGTGATTAGATGATCTGTTGACTGTATCTAATGAAAAGTGTTTTTTGGGACAACATATTTGGGAAAAATGAAATTTACATTGAAAAGCCTGGCAAATCCAAGGACTTCAAATAGTTAAACGTTAATAATTTTGTCAAATCTTGTACAATATTTCTGAAATTTGTACAAATGATGCTTAACATCAATTAAAATCTGTGGTTAGATGATCTGTTGACTGCATCTAATGAAAAGTGTTTTTTGGGACAACATATTTGGGAAAACTGAAATTTACATTGAAAAGACTGGCAAATCCAAGGACTTCAAATAGTTAAACGTTAATAATTTTGTCAAATCATGTATAATATTTCTGAAATTTGTACAAATGATGCTTAACAACAATAAAAACCTGTGATAAGCTGATCAAATGACTGTGTCTAATGAAAAGTATCTTCTTTCGACAATATCCTTGAAAAAAACTGAAAATTACACTGAAAAATCTGGCAAATTCCATGGCTTAAAATAGTTAAATATTAATTATTTTGCAATGTGATTATAAAATAAAATAGCAAATGTGATGATTTGAGGTTGTTTGTGTAAGAGGTTGCAAATTTCCTATAACTGTTATCTGAAAAACAATATATACCCATACAAGACTTCTCCTTACTATCAATGCCAGATGCAGATTACTCCTTACAATGGGTTTCTAGAATGGGTTGTTGTTATCACATTATTTGACAATGTCCTAAATCTTGCCACATATCATGTATTGTACACATGGATAAGACATAGTGCTGCTCTTGGTGCTGTCTTTCGCTGCCTGCATCTTCATGGTAAAGGTACTCTGGAAAAAGAACAATATAACTGAAAAAACTGAAAATAACATAGAAAACGCTGGCAAATTCCACGACATAAAATAGTTAAACGTTAATAATTTTTTTCAAATCTTGTCCAATCTTTCTGAAATTTGTACAAATGATGCTTAACAACAATAAAAATCTGTGATTAGATGATCTGTTGACTGCATCTAATGAAAAGTGTTTTTTTTTTGGGGACAACATATTTGGGAAAACTGAAATTTACATTAAAAACACTGGCAAATCTCATGACTTAAAATAGTTAAACGTTAATAAAATTTTTAAATCTTGTCCAATATTTCTGAAATTTGTACAAATGATGCTTAACAATAATAAAAATCTGTGATTAGATGATCTGTTGACTGTATCTAATGAAAAGTGTTTTTTGGGACAACATATTTGGGAAAAATGAAATTTACATTGAAAAGCCTGGCAAATCCAAGGACTTCAAATAGTTAAACGTTAATAATTTTGTCAAATCTTGTACAATATTTCTGAAATTTGTACAAATGATGCTTAACATCAATTAAAATCTGTGGTTAGATGATCTGTTGACTGCATCTAATGAAAAGAGCTTTTTGGGACAACATATTTGGGAAAACTGAAATTTACATTGAAAAGACTGGCAAATCCAAGGACTTCAAATAGTTAAACGTTAATAATTTTGTCAAATCATGTATAATATTTCTGAAATTTGTACAAATGATGCTTAACAACAATAAAAACCTGTGATAAGCTGATCAAATGACTGTGTCTAATGAAAAGTATCTTCTTTCGACAATATCCTTGAAAAAAACTGAAAATTACACTGAAAAATCTGGCAAATTCCATGGCTTAAAATAGTTAAATATTAATTATTTTGCAATGTGATTATAAAATAAAATAGCAAATGTGATGATTTGAGGTTGTTTGTGTAAGAGGTTGCAAATTTCCTATAACTGTTATCTGAAAAACAATATATACCCATACAAGACTTCTCCTTACTACCAATGCCAGATGCAGATTACTCCTTACAATGGGTTTCTGGAATGGGTTGTTGTTATCCCAATATTTGACAATGTCCTAAATCTTGCCACATGACATGTATTGTACACATGGATAAGACATAGTGCTGCTCTTGGTGCTGTCTTTCACTGCCTGCTTCTTCATGGTAAGGGTACTCTGGAAAAAGAATAATATAACTGAAATAACTAAAATATTACATTGGAAAAACGGTCAAATTCAAGGACTTAAAATAGTTAAACATTAATAATTTTGTCAAATCTAGTCCATTATTTCTGAAATTTGCACAAATGATGCTTAACAACAATAAAAATCTGTGATAAGATCATCAGTTGACTGTATCTAATGATAAGTGTTTTTTAGGACAATATATTTGGGAAAACTGAAATTTACATTGAAAAGACTGGCAAATCCGAGGACTTAAAATAGTTAAATGTTAATAATTTTGTCAAATCTTGTCCAGTGTTTCTGAAATTTGTACAAATGATGCTTAACAACAATAAAAATCTGTGATAAGCTGATCAAATGACTGTGTCTATGAAAAGTATCTTCTTCCGACGATATCTTTGAAAAAAACTTAAAATTACACTGAAAACACTGGCAAATTGCATGCATTAAAATAGTTAAATGTTAATAATTTTGACAAATCTTGTCCAGTATTTCTGAAATTTGCACAAATGATGCTTAACAACAATATAAATCTGTGATAAGATGCTCAGTTGACTGTGTCTAATGAAAAGTGTCTTTTGGGGACAATATATTTGGGAAAACTGAAATTTACATTGAAAAGATTGGCAAATCCGAGGACTTAAAATAGTTAAACGTTAATAATTTTGACAAATCTTATCAAATATTTCTGAAATTTGTACAAATGATGCTTAACAACAATAAAAATCTGTGATAAGCTGATCAGTTGGCTGTATCAAATGAAATGTGATTTTTGGGACAACAAGTTTGGGAAAAGTGAAATTTACATTGAAAAGACTGGCAAAACCCAGGACTTGAAATAGTTAAATGTTAATAATTTTGACAAATCTTGTCTAATATTTCTGAAATTTGCACAAATGATGCTTAACAACAATATAAATCTGTGATAAGCTGCTCAGTTGACTGTGTCTAATGAAAAGTATCTTCTTCTGACAATATCTTTGAAAAAACTAAAAATTACACTGAAAACACTGGCAAATTACATGGCTTAAAATAGATAAATGTTAATAATTTTGCAAAGTGATTATAAAATAAAATAGCAAATGTGATGACTTGAGGTTGTTTGTGTAAAAGGTTGCAAATTACCTATAACTGTTATCTGGAAAACAATATATACCCTTACAAGACATATCCTTACTACCAATGCCAGATGCAGATTACTCCTCACAATGGGTTTCTGGAATGGGTTGTTGTTATCCCAATATTTGACAATGTCCTAAATCTTGCCACATGTCATGTATTGTACACATGGATAAGACATAGTGCTGCTCTTGGTGCTGTCTTTCACTGCCTGCTTCTTCATGGTAAGGGTACTCTGGAAAAAGAATAATATAACTGAAATAACTAAAATATTACATTGGAAAGACTGGCAAATTCAAGGACTTAAAATAGTTAAACATTAATAATTTTGTCAAATCTAGTCCATTATTTCTGAAATTTGCACAAATGATGCTTAACAACAATAAAAATCTGTGATAAACTGATCAAATGACTGTGTCTATGAAAAGTATCTTCTTCCGACGATATCTTTGAAAAAAACTTAAAATTACACTGAAAACACTGGCAAATTGCATGCATTAAAATAGTTAAATGTTAATAATTTTGACAAATCTTGTCCAGTATTTCTGAAATTTGCACAAATGATGCTTAACAACAATAGAAATCTGTGATAAGATGCTCAGTTGACTGTGTCTAATGAAAAGTGTCTTTTGGGGACAATATATTTGGGAAAACTGAAATTTACATTGAAGAGACTGGCAAATCCGAGGACTTAAAATAGTTAAACGTTAATAATTTTGACAAATCTTATCAAATATTTCTGAAATATGTACAAATGATGCTTAACAACAATAAAAATCTGTGATAAGCTGATCAGTTGGCTGTATCAAATGAAATGTGATTTTTGGGACAACAAGTTCGGGAAAAGTGAAATTTACATTGAAAAGACTGGCAAAACCCAGGACTTAAAATAGTTAAATGTTAATAATTTTGACAAATCTTGTCCAATATTTCTGAAATTTGCACAAATGATGCTTAACAACAATATAAATCTGTGATAAGCTGCTCAGTTGACTGTGTCTAATGAAAAGTATCTTCTTCTGACAATATCTTTGAAAAAACTAAAAATTACACTGAAAACACTGGCAAATTCCATGGCTTAAAATAGATAAATGTCAATAATTTTGCAATGTGATTATAAAATAAAATAGCAAATGTGATGATTTGAGGTTGTTTGTGTAAGAGGTTGCAAATTACCTATAACTGTTATCTGGAAAAAAATATATACCCATACAAGACTTCTCCTTACTATCAATGTCAGATGCAGATTACTCCTTACAATGGGTTTCTGGAATGGGTTGCTGTTATCACAACATTTGACAATGTCCTAAATCTTGCCACATATCATGTATTGTACACATGGATAAGACATAGTGCTGCTCTTGGTGCTGTCTTTCGCTGCCTGCATCTTCATGGTAAAGGTACTCTGGAAAAAGAACAATATAACTGAAAAAACTGAAAATAACATAGAAAACGCTGGCAAATTCCACGACATAAAATAGTTAAACGTTAATAATTTTTTTCAAATCTTGTCCAATCTTTCTGAAATTTGTACAAATGATGCTTAACAACAATAAAAATCTGTGATTAGATGATCTGTTGACTGCATCTAATGAAAAGTGTTTTTTTTTTGGGGACAACATATTTGGGAAAACTGAAATTTACATTAAAAACACTGGCAAATCTCATGACTTAAAATAGTTAAACGTTAATAAAATTTTTAAATCTTGTCCAATATTTCTGAAATTTGTACAAATGATGCTTAACAATAATAAAAATCTGTGATTAGATGATCTGTTGACTGTATCTAATGAAAAGTGTTTTTTGGGACAACATATTTGGGAAAAATGAAATTTACATTGAAAAGCCTGGCAAATCCAAGGACTTCAAATAGTTAAACGTTAATAATTTTGTCAAATCTTGTACAATATTTCTGAAATTTGTACAAATGATGCTTAACATCAATTAAAATCTGTGGTTAGATGATCTGTTGACTGCATCTAATGAAAAGTGTTTTTTGGGACAACATATTTGGGAAAACTGAAATTTACATTGAAAAGACTGGCAAATCCAAGGACTTCAAATAGTTAAACGTTAATAATTTTGTCAAATCATGTATAATATTTCTGAAATTTGTACAAATGATGCTTAACAACAATAAAAACCTGTGATAAGCTGATCAAATGACTGTGTCTAATGAAAAGTATCTTCTTTCGACAATATCCTTGAAAAAAACTGAAAATTACACTGAAAAATCTGGCAAATTCCATGGCTTAAAATAGTTAAATATTAATTATTTTGCAATGTGATTATAAAATAAAATAGCAAATGTGATGATTTGAGGTTGTTTGTGTAAGAGGTTGCAAATTTCCTATAACTGTTATCTGAAAAACAATATATACCCATACAAGACTTCTCCTTACTATCAATGCCAGATGCAGATTACTCCTTACAATGGGTTTCTAGAATGGGTTGTTGTTATCACATTATTTGACAATGTCCTAAATCTTGCCACATATCATGTATTGTACACATGGATAAGACATAGTGCTGCTCTTGGTGCTGTCTTTCGCTGCCTGCATCTTCATGGTAAGGGTACTCTGGAAAAAAAACAATATAACTGAAAAAACTGAAAATAACATAGAAAACGCTGGCAAATTCCACGACATAAAATAGTTAAACGTTAATAATTTTTTCAAATCTTGTCCAATCTTTCTGAAATTTGTACAAATGATGCTTAACAACAATAAAAAATCTGTGATTAGATGATCTGTTGACTGCATCTAATGAAAAGTGTTTTTTAGGACAATATATTTGGGAAAACTGAAATTTACATTGAAAAGACTGGCAAATCCGAGGACTTAAAATAGTTAAATGTTAATAATTTTGTCAAATCTTGTCCAGTGTTTCTGAAATTTGTACAAATGATGCTTAACAACAATAAAAATCTGTGATAAGCTGATCAAATGACTGTGTCTATGAAAAGTATCTTCTTCCGACGATATCTTTGAAAAAAACTTAAAATTACACTGAAAACACTGGCAAATTGCATGCATTAAAATAGTTAAATGTTAATAATTTTGACAAATCTTGTCCAGTATTTCTGAAATTTGCACAAATGATGCTTAACAACAATATAAATCTGTGATAAGATGCTCAGTTGACTGTGTCTAATGAAAAGTGTCTTTTGGGGACAATATATTTGGGAAAACTGAAATTTACATTGAAAAGATTGGCAAATCCGAGGACTTAAAATAGTTAAACGTTAATAATTTTGACAAATCTTATCAAATATTTCTGAAATTTGTACAAATGATGCTTAACAACAATAAAAATCTGTGATAAGCTGATCAGTTGGCTGTATCAAATGAAATGTGATTTTTGGGACAACAAGTTTGGGAAAAGTGAAATTTACATTGAAAAGACTGGCAAAACCCAGGACTTGAAATAGTTAAATGTTAATAATTTTGACAAATCTTGTCTAATATTTCTGAAATTTGCACAAATGATGCTTAACAACAATATAAATCTGTGATAAGCTGCTCAGTTGACTGTGTCTAATGAAAAGTATCTTCTTCTGACAATATCTTTGAAAAAACTAAAAATTACACTGAAAACACTGGCAAATTACATGGCTTAAAATAGATAAATGTTAATAATTTTGCAAAGTGATTATAAAATAAAATAGCAAATGTGATGACTTGAGGTTGTTTGTGTAAAAGGTTGCAAATTACCTATAACTGTTATCTGGAAAACAATATATACCCTTACAAGACATATCCTTACTACCAATGCCAGATGCAGATTACTCCTCACAATGGGTTTCTGGAATGGGTTGTTGTTATCCCAATATTTGACAATGTCCTAAATCTTGCCACATGTCATGTATTGTACACATGGATAAGACATAGTGCTGCTCTTGGTGCTGTCTTTCACTGCCTGCTTCTTCATGGTAAGGGTACTCTGGAAAAAGAATAATATAACTGAAATAACTAAAATATTACATTGGAAAGACTGGCAAATTCAAGGACTTAAAATAGTTAAACATTAATAATTTTGTCAAATCTAGTCCATTATTTCTGAAATTTGCACAAACGATGCTTAACAACAATAAAAATCTGTGATAAACTGATCAAATGACTGTGTCTATGAAAAGTATCTTCTTCCGACGATATCTTTGAAAAAAACTTAAAATTACACTGAAAACACTGGCAAATTGCATGCATTAAAATAGTTAAATGTTAATAATTTTGACAAATCTTGTCCAGTATTTCTGAAATTTGCACAAATGATGCTTAACAACAATAGAAATCTGTGATAAGATGCTCAGTTGACTGTGTCTAATGAAAAGTGTCTTTTGGGGACAATATATTTGGGAAAACTGAAATTTACATTGAAGAGACTGGCAAATCCGAGGACTTAAAATAGTTAAACGTTAATAATTTTGACAAATCTTATCAAATATTTCTGAAATATGTACAAATGATGCTTAACAACAATAAAAATCTGTGATAAGCTGATCAGTTGGCTGTATCAAATGAAATGTGATTTTTGGGACAACAAGTTCGGGAAAAGTGAAATTTACATTGAAAAGACTGGCAAAACCCAGGACTTAAAATAGTTAAATGTTAATAATTTTGACAAATCTTGTCCAATATTTCTGAAATTTGCACAAATGATGCTTAACAACAATATAAATCTGTGATAAGCTGCTCAGTTGACTGTGTCTAATGAAAAGTATCTTCTTCTGACAATATCTTTGAAAAAACTAAAAATTACACTGAAAACACTGGCAAATTCCATGGCTTAAAATAGATAAATGTCAATAATTTTGCAATGTGATTATAAAATAAAATAGCAAATGTGATGATTTGAGGTTGTTTGTGTAAGAGGTTGCAAATTACCTATAACTGTTATCTGGAAAAAAATATATACCCATACAAGACTTCTCCTTACTATCAATGTCAGATGCAGATTACTCCTTACAATGGGTTTCTGGAATGGGTTGCTGTTATCACAACATTTGACAATGTCCTAAATCTTGCCACATATCATGTATTGTACACATGGATAAGACATAGTGCTGCTCTTGGTGCTGTCTTTCGCTGCCTGCATCTTCATGGTAAAGGTACTCTGGAAAAAGAACAATATAACTGAAAAAACTGAAAATAACATAGAAAACGCTGGCAAATTCCACGACATAAAATAGTTAAACGTTAATAATTTTTTTCAAATCTTGTCCAATCTTTCTGAAATTTGTACAAATGATGCTTAACAACAATAAAAATCTGTGATTAGATGATCTGTTGACTGCATCTAATGAAAAGTGTTTTTTTTTTGGGGACAACATATTTGGGAAAACTGAAATTTACATTAAAAACACTGGCAAATCTCATGACTTAAAATAGTTAAACGTTAATAAAATTTTTAAATCTTGTCCAATATTTCTGAAATTTGTACAAATGATGCTTAACAATAATAAAAATCTGTGATTAGATGATCTGTTGACTGTATCTAATGAAAAGTGTTTTTTGGGACAACATATTTGGGAAAAATGAAATTTACATTGAAAAGCCTGGCAAATCCAAGGACTTCAAATAGTTAAACGTTAATAATTTTGTCAAATCTTGTACAATATTTCTGAAATTTGTACAAATGATGCTTAACATCAATTAAAATCTGTGGTTAGATGATCTGTTGACTGCATCTAATGAAAAGTGTTTTTTGGGACAACATATTTGGGAAAACTGAAATTTACATTGAAAAGACTGGCAAATCCAAGGACTTCAAATAGTTAAACGTTAATAATTTTGTCAAATCATGTATAATATTTCTGAAATTTGTACAAATGATGCTTAACAACAATAAAAACCTGTGATAAGCTGATCAAATGACTGTGTCTAATGAAAAGTATCTTCTTTCGACAATATCCTTGAAAAAAACTGAAAATTACACTGAAAAATCTGGCAAATTCCATGGCTTAAAATAGTTAAATATTAATTATTTTGCAATGTGATTATAAAATAAAATAGCAAATGTGATGATTTGAGGTTGTTTGTGTAAGAGGTTGCAAATTTCCTATAACTGTTATCTGAAAAACAATATATACCCATACAAGACTTCTCCTTACTATCAATGCCAGATGCAGATTACTCCTTACAATGGGTTTCTAGAATGGGTTGTTGTTATCACATTATTTGACAATGTCCTAAATCTTGCCACATATCATGTATTGTACACATGGATAAGACATAGTGCTGCTCTTGGTGCTGTCTTTCGCTGCCTGCATCTTCATGGTAAGGGTACTCTGGAAAAAAAACAATATAACTGAAAAAACTGAAAATAACATAGAAAACGCTGGCAAATTCCACGACATAAAATAGTTAAACGTTAATAATTTTTTCAAATCTTGTCCAATCTTTCTGAAATTTGTACAAATGATGCTTAACAACAATAAAAAATCTGTGATTAGATGATCTGTTGACTGCATCTAATGAAAAGTGTTTTTTAGGACAATATATTTGGGAAAACTGAAATTTACATTGAAAAGACTGGCAAATCCGAGGACTTAAAATAGTTAAATGTTAATAATTTTGTCAAATCTTGTCCAGTGTTTCTGAAATTTGTACAAATGATGCTTAACAACAATAAAAATCTGTGATAAGCTGATCAAATGACTGTGTCTATGAAAAGTATCTTCTTCCGACGATATCTTTGAAAAAAACTTAAAATTACACTGAAAACACTGGCAAATTGCATGCATTAAAATAGTTAAATGTTAATAATTTTGACAAATCTTGTCCAGTATTTCTGAAATTTGCACAAATGATGCTTAACAACAATATAAATCTGTGATAAGATGCTCAGTTGACTGTGTCTAATGAAAAGTGTCTTTTGGGGACAATATATTTGGGAAAACTGAAATTTACATTGAAAAGATTGGCAAATCCGAGGACTTAAAATAGTTAAACGTTAATAATTTTGACAAATCTTATCAAATATTTCTGAAATTTGTACAAATGATGCTTAACAACAATAAAAATCTGTGATAAGCTGATCAGTTGGCTGTATCAAATGAAATGTGATTTTTGGGACAACAAGTTTGGGAAAAGTGAAATTTACATTGAAAAGACTGGCAAAACCCAGGACTTGAAATAGTTAAATGTTAATAATTTTGACAAATCTTGTCTAATATTTCTGAAATTTGCACAAATGATGCTTAACAACAATATAAATCTGTGATAAGCTGCTCAGTTGACTGTGTCTAATGAAAAGTATCTTCTTCTGACAATATCTTTGAAAAAACTAAAAATTACACTGAAAACACTGGCAAATTACATGGCTTAAAATAGATAAATGTTAATAATTTTGCAAAGTGATTATAAAATAAAATAGCAAATGTGATGACTTGAGGTTGTTTGTGTAAAAGGTTGCAAATTACCTATAACTGTTATCTGGAAAACAATATATACCCTTACAAGACATATCCTTACTACCAATGCCAGATGCAGATTACTCCTCACAATGGGTTTCTGGAATGGGTTGTTGTTATCCCAATATTTGACAATGTCCTAAATCTTGCCACATGTCATGTATTGTACACATGGATAAGACATAGTGCTGCTCTTGGTGCTGTCTTTCACTGCCTGCTTCTTCATGGTAAGGGTACTCTGGAAAAAGAATAATATAACTGAAATAACTAAAATATTACATTGGAAAGACTGGCAAATTCAAGGACTTAAAATAGTTAAACATTAATAATTTTGTCAAATCTAGTCCATTATTTCTGAAATTTGCACAAACGATGCTTAACAACAATAAAAATCTGTGATAAACTGATCAAATGACTGTGTCTATGAAAAGTATCTTCTTCCGACGATATCTTTGAAAAAAACTTAAAATTACACTGAAAACACTGGCAAATTGCATGCATTAAAATAGTTAAATGTTAATAATTTTGACAAATCTTGTCCAGTATTTCTGAAATTTGCACAAATGATGCTTAACAACAATAGAAATCTGTGATAAGATGCTCAGTTGACTGTGTCTAATGAAAAGTGTCTTTTGGGGACAATATATTTGGGAAAACTGAAATTTACATTGAAGAGACTGGCAAATCCGAGGACTTAAAATAGTTAAACGTTAATAATTTTGACAAATCTTATCAAATATTTCTGAAATATGTACAAATGATGCTTAACAACAATAAAAATCTGTGATAAGCTGATCAGTTGGCTGTATCAAATGAAATGTGATTTTTGGGACAACAAGTTCGGGAAAAGTGAAATTTACATTGAAAAGACTGGCAAAACCCAGGACTTAAAATAGTTAAATGTTAATAATTTTGACAAATCTTGTCCAATATTTCTGAAATTTGCACAAATGATGCTTAACAACAATATAAATCTGTGATAAGCTGCTCAGTTGACTGTGTCTAATGAAAAGTATCTTCTTCTGACAATATCTTTGAAAAAACTAAAAATTACACTGAAAACACTGGCAAATTCCATGGCTTAAAATAGATAAATGTCAATAATTTTGCAATGTGATTATAAAATAAAATAGCAAATGTGATGATTTGAGGTTGTTTGTGTAAGAGGTTGCAAATTACCTATAACTGTTATCTGGAAAAAAATATATACCCATACAAGACTTCTCCTTACTATCAATGTCAGATGCAGATTACTCCTTACAATGGGTTTCTGGAATGGGTTGCTGTTATCACAACATTTGACAATGTCCTAAATCTTGCCACATATCATGTATTGTACACATGGATAAGACATAGTGCTGCTCTTGGTGCTGTCTTTCGCTGCCTGCATCTTCATGGTAAAGGTACTCTGGAAAAAGAACAATATAACTGAAAAAACTGAAAATAACATAGAAAACGCTGGCAAATTCCACGACATAAAATAGTTAAACGTTAATAATTTTTTTCAAATCTTGTCCAATCTTTCTGAAATTTGTACAAATGATGCTTAACAACAATAAAAATCTGTGATTAGATGATCTGTTGACTGCATCTAATGAAAAGTGTTTTTTTTTTGGGGACAACATATTTGGGAAAACTGAAATTTACATTAAAAACACTGGCAAATCTCATGACTTAAAATAGTTAAACGTTAATAAAATTTTTAAATCTTGTCCAATATTTCTGAAATTTGTACAAATGATGCTTAACAATAATAAAAATCTGTGATTAGATGATCTGTTGACTGTATCTAATGAAAAGTGTTTTTTGGGACAACATATTTGGGAAAAATGAAATTTACATTGAAAAGCCTGGCAAATCCAAGGACTTCAAATAGTTAAACGTTAATAATTTTGTCAAATCTTGTACAATATTTCTGAAATTTGTACAAATGATGCTTAACATCAATTAAAATCTGTGGTTAGATGATCTGTTGACTGCATCTAATGAAAAGTGTTTTTTGGGACAACATATTTGGGAAAACTGAAATTTACATTGAAAAGACTGGCAAATCCAAGGACTTCAAATAGTTAAACGTTAATAATTTTGTCAAATCATGTATAATATTTCTGAAATTTGTACAAATGATGCTTAACAACAATAAAAACCTGTGATAAGCTGATCAAATGACTGTGTCTAATGAAAAGTATCTTCTTTCGACAATATCCTTGAAAAAAACTGAAAATTACACTGAAAAATCTGGCAAATTCCATGGCTTAAAATAGTTAAATATTAATTATTTTGCAATGTGATTATAAAATAAAATAGCAAATGTGATGATTTGAGGTTGTTTGTGTAAGAGGTTGCAAATTTCCTATAACTGTTATCTGAAAAACAATATATACCCATACAAGACTTCTCCTTACTATCAATGCCAGATGCAGATTACTCCTTACAATGGGTTTCTAGAATGGGTTGTTGTTATCACATTATTTGACAATGTCCTAAATCTTGCCACATATCATGTATTGTACACATGGATAAGACATAGTGCTGCTCTTGGTGCTGTCTTTCGCTGCCTGCATCTTCATGGTAAGGGTACTCTGGAAAAAAAACAATATAACTGAAAAAACTGAAAATAACATAGAAAACGCTGGCAAATTCCACGACATAAAATAGTTAAACGTTAATAATTTTTTCAAATCTTGTCCAATCTTTCTGAAATTTGTACAAATGATGCTTAACAACAATAAAAAATCTGTGATTAGATGATCTGTTGACTGCATCTAATGAAAAGTGTTTTTTTTGGGGGGACAACATATTTGGGAAAACTGAAATTTACATTAAAAACACTGGCAAATCTCATGACTTAAAATAGTTAAACGTTAATAAAATTTTTAAATCTTGTCCAATATTTCTGAAATTTGTACAAATGATGCTTAACAATAATAAAAATCTGTGATTAGATGATCTGTTGACTGTATCTAATGAAAAGTGTTTTTTGGGACAACATATTTGGGAAAAATGAAATTTACATTGAAAAGCCTGGCAAATCCAAGGACTTCAAATAGTTAAACGTTAATAATTTTGTCAAATCTTGTACAATATTTCTGAAATTTGTACAAATGATGCTTAACATCAATTAAAATCTGTGGTTAGATGATCTGTTGACTGCATCTAATGAAAAGTGTTTTTTGGGACAACATATTTGGGAAAACTGAAATTTACATTGAAAAGACTGGCAAATCCAAGGACTTCAAATAGTTAAACGTTAATAATTTTGTCAAATCATGTATAATATTTCTGAAATTTGTACAAATGATGCTTAACAACAATAAAAACCTGTGATAAGCTGATCAAATGACTGTGTCTAATGAAAAGTATCTTCTTTCGACAATATCCTTGAAAAAAACTGAAAATTACACTGAAAAATCTGGCAAATTCCATGGCTTAAAATAGTTAAATATTAATTATTTTGCAATGTGATTATAAAATAAAATAGCAAATGTGATGATTTGAGGTTGTTTGTGTAAGAGGTTGCAAATTTCCTATAACTGTTATCTGAAAAACAATATATACCCATACAAGACTTCTCCTTACTATCAATGCCAGATGCAGATTACTCCTTACAATGGGTTTCTAGAATGGGTTGTTGTTATCACATTATTTGACAATGTCCTAAATCTTGCCACATATCATTTATTGTACACTTAGATAAGACATAGTGCTGCTCTTGATGCTGTCTTTCGCTGCCTGCATCTTCATGGTAAGGGTACTCTGGAAAAAAAACAATATAACTGAAAAAACTGAAAATAACATTGAAAAGACTGGCAAATCTGATGACTTAAAATAGTTAAATGTTAATAATTTTGTCAAATCATGTCCAATATTTCTGAAATTTGTACAAATGATGCTTAACAACAATAAAAATCTGTGATTAGATGATCTGTCGACTGTATCTAATGAAAAGTGTTTTTTGAGACAACATATTAGGAAAAAATGAAATTTACATTGAAAAGACTGGCAAATCTCATGGCTTAAAATAGTTTAACATTATTAATTTTGTCAAATCTGGTCAAATATTTCTGAAATTTGTACAAATGATGCTTACCAACAATAAAAACCTGTGATAAGCTGATCAAATGACTGTGTCTTATGACAAGTATCCTCTTTGGACAATATCTTTGAAAAAACTGAAAATTACACTGAAAACACTGGCAAATCCCATGACATAAAATAGTTAAACGTTAATAATTTTGTCAAATCTTGTCCAATGTTTCTAAAATTTGTACAAATGATGCTTAACAATAATTTAAATATATGTTGGAATTTACAACAGGTGACTATATACAACTTTTTCAATAGCAGTATATGAATCAGCTGTGCAACAATTTTTGAAATGGAATAATATCTGTAATTTTACAGCTGGAACATAATTTATATCTTATTTTCTAACTCAGAAATTTTAATTTTCTGCATAAAATGAACCCATTACCTGTCTCTCAATCCATGAGTGTACTAAATTGACAAGCAACCTTTACAGCTTCATGAAGGCCATTACCCAGTGCACTACCTGACAACCCATTTCTTTGATATCATCTTCATTCTCAGCAATACTTACTACACCCTTCCTCATCACTGTTAGCTCTACAGTCATTGTCCTGGTCACATCTTCATGATAAGTTGATAAAGCAGCCATTATCACATACAAACTTATATGGAGGACATGTGTGATCCACAGGAAGACAATAAAAAATACATCTTTAAAGCAATCTACTTTATTTTCAAGTGTCTTAAAAACTGTTCCTTCAATTTCTTTGACAAAGCAATAAAATATCCGAAAGATTTATATAAAAATTCTTACATCAGTAGCAACACAAAATCACTCAAATATCAGGTATTACATTGAACAAGATGAAAACTTGCTGAAAGGCTGTAATTAAGCAGCATTACAGATTCAAAAACTCACTGAAATATGTAAAAATCTAGAAGACAATGCAATCTACTTATGACGATTTATGAAACTCTATTGTTATCTGACCATCTTGAAAATAAGTCTGGAGTCATTGTGTGTGTGTGTTTTTTTAGTATAGTCCCGTGTCTCCTAGTACAGTGTAGTAGTCTGGAGTCATTGTGTTCCATTGTGGCAGTATAGTCCTGTGCCTCCTAGTACAGTGTAGTAGTCTGGAGTCATTGTGTTCCATTGTGGCAGTATAGTCCTGTGTCTCCTATTACAGTGTAGTAGTCTGGAGTCATTGTGTTCCATTGTGGCAGTATAGTCCTGTGTCTCCTAGTACAGTGTAGTATTCTGGAGTCATTGTTGTCCATTGTGGCAGTATAGTCCTGTGTCTACTAGTACAGCGTAGTAGTCTGGAGTCATTGTGTTCCATTGTGGCAGTATAGTCCTGTGCCTCCTAGTACAGTGTAGTAGTCTGGAGTCATTGTGTTCCATTGTGGCAGTATAATCCTGTGCCTCCTAGTACAGTGTAGTGTGGAGTCAGATGATGGACTGGAAAAGACAAAAAAAAGTCAATGACTAGGGTTTTTCCTCAAGATCCAGAATATTAGAATTACATCAAATAAAATGCAAAGAAATATTTTATAAAATAAATTTACCAAAAAAAGTATTGTTGTAAGTCAAAGCTGAAGCATACACTGTACCAGTAATGATAATAAAGAGGTGGGTTTATGGTGCTTTCTAAAACTCGGGATGGTAGTGCTAGTTCACGTAAGTGGACACTCCATGGGAAGTTTTAGTTGTTCATAGTTAAGTTCATATATTACTATTTCGACAGATGACTCAAAAGAAACAAGAAAAATGCCCACTTAAAATAAAAATTATATTAGAAGGCATAACGTCAGCTCTCCAATTAATTATCTCACCTTCATAAGCCATTGGGTAATTACAGAAGAAAAGAGAATGGAAAAGTTGAAGTAGATGACGGCTTGCAATCGTGTCAGTTCTCCAAAAACACTTTTAATCTGCAGCGTCAAGGTTCTGCAGCACATTGTAAAATCTTCACCAGCACATTGCATCGTGATGTGAACAGTGAACAACTGACACAGTCGATACCATATGTATCCGTCACTTTAGATGTCTCATCCTGAATTCACCGATTAAGTTTGTCAATAGAATCTATAACAAAACCATCTAAGAAAAGTGTCCTGATGTATGGTGAAACTCAGTGTGCAGAACGTTTGATGAAAATTCCGACTTTTCAGCGTCACGCTTCGCCTAGTCTACGCCATATAAAAATTGTTTAGTATATAGATGGCGCTATGCAAGAGGTGAGACTTAGGATTTGTAAAGGACTGCGGCCAGTATCAGCAACAGGTTCACCGCCTGCTTTCTAAGAAACTCGTGCGAGGAGGGAGAGAGTTCTGGGACCGTAATAGATATGACCAGGGTCCAGGCACTGTGATATATATTGCGATATTTAGTAGAAAGACTCAAGGTCGAGAGCTTCAACGGTGCGTCAATCTGATTGGTTTAAAGTTAAGGAAACAATACAGGAACCGTCCAATGAAATTCTTTTATACAATAATTATTCCTGTTTATTGTTTTAGTAAACAAAGCAAAGAGACAATGTCTACACAGTCGCTGGTGAGTTTTATTTTTTATTCAATACTGAAATTCTGCAGCAAGTTCAATGTAAGCCCACACAGCACATAATGATGAAATGCTCCTTTAATATTGTCAAATACATTTAAGACTTTATTTTAGTGTATATCATAACTTGTAAATAATAAATAAATGTGCCATCTTATTCCAGTGGGATTACATGTACAAGCCTGAAGTCCACACAAGTGGTAAGTCCACACCATTGCTTTATTCAATCAACTTGATGCATTTTTTATCTTTTAGGAAGGATTCATGAAATAAAATTACAACAACATCTTGACTCTCAGGGTGCAAGTCTGGACCCTCAGGGGCTGTTGGCAATGAATTTGGAGACCTAGCTAATGTGCACTAACTCCATGGAAACTCTCACTGAATACAATCAGATTAACAGACTAACACGCTTCTTTTTGTCTCCAACATACTCCAACATACTCACATAAATGGTATTCCTTAAAATTCAATTCTGTTCTTTCAGGTGATACTAAAGAAGAGAATAATGTAGCAATTGTTAAGACCCAAAGCATTGAGGAACTAGGTAAGGCTGGAATCTCAGTAAAATAATAGTGTTATGAATTTTAATGTACTCGCACACACACATACACTAACAAACACACATACACATACACATACACATACACACCGCAAGCGTGTTGCTCAAGCAAAAATCTATTTTTTAGCATACTTAAGAAGATAATTTATTTATTTTTAAGTCAATTAAATCTTTGAATGTGTCTTCATCAAATTGAATCCTTTTTGAACATGCACAGATATAATGGAATGTTAAGTTTGTATTTTTAAATATTTAAATATTATTAAAACATCATTTTTTCTTTAGCTGATATCAAAGACACAAAGAGTGTGTCAGATGCTGAGGGCAGTGAGGAGAGAGGTAAGACAGTAAGATCAATTTAACAGGTGTTCATTTAACACACTTAAAAAATTTACACACACACAAACAGGCTCTCAGACACAAACAGGTCTTCCAAACAGGTCTTCCAGAAGATGGTCAGAATTTTCCAAGTTTACATTGATGGGGATTTAATTTTTTGTCAGAAGACAGTCCACAATGGAGGATGGATCAGCAAACATAATTTGCAAGACTGTCAGAAAATCTCTCTAGATCCGACCCTTACAAACATTGTGTTTTTATTCCCTGTTCAGTGATCTAAATCTTTGAATACATCTTTGACTATGGTATTGAATCCTTGTTGTGCATGGGCATGGGATGTTGAATGTGTGTTCCTTTTTTTCTTCAGTTGATGTCAAAGACACAACAATTACTATGACAGAGTTCGTGAAGGAGAGAGGTAAGACAGCAGGGTCAGTAGAATAGGGATCTATTTATTACATTGATGACATGTAATAGTGCACACACACACACACACACACACACACACACACACACACACACAGTTGATACCAAACTGAAAGACAAGAACAATGTAACACTTGTAAAGACCCTAAGTATGGAGGAGATAGGTAAGACAGGAATCTCAGTAAAATAGTTATGAATTTTAATATACTTATGAAACATGCATGCACACACACATACACTAACAAACACACATACACACACATACACACAACAAGCATGCTGCTCAAGCAAAGTCTTTAACATACTTAAGAAGATTATTTATTTCTTAAGTCATTTAAATATTTGAATGTGTCTTCCATAAATTGTAATACTGAATCCTATTTGGACATGCACAGATATGGAATGTTAAGTTTCTATTAGATATCATTTTTTCTTTAGCCAATATCAAAGACACAGAGAGTGTGTCAGATGCTGAGGGCATCAAAGAAAAAGGTAAGACAATAAGCTTAGGACAATTTAATGGGGAATTCATTTAACACACTTAAAAATGTCAACACACACAGATGGACTTTAGGGGGGAGACTCTCATGCACAAACACTGAGTTTAAATTCTCTGTTCAGTGATCTAAATCTTTGAATGAATCGATGACTTTGTTAAGTAATGTATTGAATTCTGGTTGTGCACAGGTATGAAATGTTTCATTTGTTTTCCTGTCTTTCTTCAGTCAATATCAAAGACACAAAACCTGTGACAGTGGATGTGAAGGAGAGAGGTAAGACAGTAGGGTCAATAGAATAGGGGTCTATTTATTACACTGATGGAATGTGATTGTGCATGTACACACGCACACGCACACACACACACTCCTTATGTTGTGCCAACACAGTTTGTGCTTTTGGCAAGTTTAAAATAACATTGGCAGAATTGTTTATTCCAAATACTGGTAAAAGTGTTTCATTGAAGCTTCATACATGAAATATGATGTTGCACTGACTTATTGAACATTTTATACTTTTGCCTCTTAGTAAGTATAATACATTTCAGCGCCAATCTAGGTGGAGGAGGGTATTGAATCTGTTCACGTCTTGCTTCAGACGGAGGGCACAAACATAAATGGTTATTATTATTATTATTAATTAATTAATTAATTAATTCTAAACACTTCAGACATTAAGAAATGAAGAAAAGTCAACAGTATTTTTAAAAGAATAGATTTATTATACATTTACAGAGAAGTTCTTTTTGATTGTCTCTTTGTTTTGATGGTATCATAACTAAGTAAGCTTTCAGTTTTTTAGAGGAAAACTATGTCAAACAGCTGGTAAAACTGTAAACATTGAAGTAGTAAATTAATTATATCACAGTAGCCAGGAGCTGGTGGTTGTAGAGATACTGTCAACATCTATTTACGCCTAACTGAATACACATTTTAACTGAATTATATTTTAAAATTTAATCTTTTATTTTTTTAGGGTTGTCAGTGCAGAACTTTCTTTGCCTCTGTAGAAGCCAGTTAAAAACTGCAAAATGTCATTCTCTAAATTTTACAATAAAATATTAATATTTGTTATCAAATGAGTTTTGTTTTTCTTTTCTTAATTGAGGGTACCATTGGGGAGGGGTGTTCACAGTTCACAGGAAATAAAACCATTAATGTACAAATCACAGTAAATAAAACTTTATTTGTATCTCACTGACAATGCTCATGGAAAATCCTGAAAATTACGAATTAGTGGGTATAAGGCTTTGTTTGACGAAGGGCAAAGAATAAAAAGCCACATTTTTGAGTCACGCAAATTAGTTGCTTTACGGATCACGCTAAATAATATGGACATTTCACGCATCTCGGGTAAAATAAAAAGTGACTTTCATGGGTAACAATATACCCAATGGGACTAGTTTGAAAAAACATAATATAACGATTCTTGCATAAAGGCATTTGAGACGTCATGCAAGAAGCCACCACTTGACTTTTATTACAATAAATGAAGCACTATAGTACCCTGTAATTACCTTATTCCAAAACACAACATTTGATTTCTGATTCAAGTTTTTCTTAAATTTTTATCCAATTCTTTTTTTATTTCATTTATTAAACTTAAGAAATAAACTATACATGGTACAAACTTTTAGGCTTCGTTCACATGCAATGTCTATTTTCTAAATTCTATTTTCTATTTTCGGTATGTCTTATGATCACGGTCTGTGCACTGAATATCCCGCGGCGTAATTACTGGCAGCGCGAGCCAGTTACTATAAGTTACTATAAGTAACTGGCTCGCGCTGCCAGTAATTACGCGGCGGGATATTCAGTGCACAGACCGTGATCATAAGATAGCGCGAATAGAAAATAGAATTTAGAAAATAGACATTGCATGTGAACGAAGCCTTAACTATATTCAAATACGTACATAAATACTCATACTCACACACATGTACCCTACCATACGGCTCAATTACTGATAACTTCACTTTCGGTTTTATATTCCAGCATGTTCATGTTTAAATACAATAGATATATAGTTCAAACTCCTAGGAATTCACTTTTATACGTGTAATATTGAGAGCATTTAACGGTTAACGCATCTGGTGGCTACAGTGGAGGAACGGGGAAAACACCCCAACGTTATTAACATTTCCAGTAAAATAATTGGATCTCCCCAACTAGATGGTATCATTAATGACAGAATGAAGAAAAAAAAAAACAAAATGAATTGTGGGGATCCCAATTGTTTATATTTAAATATTACTTGTACTATTGCTATAGCCATGTTACATGTATTATCATTAAAAAAAGTACTGTAAATAGCGGCAACAAGTTCTTTTTTAACTCATTTTTCAAAACGATTAAAGGATTCAAAATCTTTTACAACACCCTGCTGCGGTACGATTTTATCTCTTTTACGCCCACTACGCTTAAAAATATGTGCTCGAAGTAGCTACATCTTTTTACTTTTCTTGTCCCAAATGTACCCATAAAATATGATAAGCACAGGTGTTGACTCGATTTCCGTGTTCATCGAAAGACTTACTAAAGAAAGAGAGAGGGAGCACGTTATAATTATTTTTCTATACAACGTACGTAAGTGCGCCCGCACGCAAACATACACACACACACACACACACACACACACACATACAGCCAGGCGCGAAGAAAGGGGGGGGGGGGGGAACCAATGCCGAAGTTGTGCGTCGGCAAAATGTTTGTCCTACCTAAATCATCATCAAAGTTATAATAAAGTACAGAATGTGCAGACCAGCATAATTAACAGCTGTGGGCTTGGATACAAAACCGTCGCCAACGCTCTCAGTTCAGGTCTATCCTTTAAAATAAAATGTTTTATTATATAAAATATAACATGAGTAAAACCATATAGTCTATGGGCCAATGTAGACCCCCCTCCCCCCCCTTAGTGATTTTCGTTCACTATGTTTTTCTGATAGCTTAGGTCCTAAGCTTTGATTTTCCGCTTGTTTGCCATTAAACTGGTGGTGGGTGTGTGTGCTACAGCCGTTGCCATGGAAACGTCTGAGATAAAAAATTGAAATTTCTGAGACCAAAAAAATATTAAATTATTCAAATGTGTTAAGTGAATGGAATTCAAAATCCTTTCAGATGTATAGTTTAAGAGCTGCACTATACTTTATGATCCTCAAAATATTCCAATATGGCTGTAAATTCAAGATGGCGACCAATTTTTGCTAATTTTTGAGTAATTTCAATTATTTTTTTATATTTGAGTCTTTATTCAATAATAAAGGAATATGAATGTGGGATATGTTTTGATGCGCTGGAATAGCATACAGTCTCTACTTGCTACCTACAGTATTTATTTTAGATGAAACCTTTTAATTTTGTTGTAAAATCCTCAAATCCAAAATGGTGACCAAAATATAAGTCTGCTGTCCCAACTGGAAAGATGCCAGATTTCTCATCAAAGTGTCATTCTTTATTACTTTTAATAAACTGAATTCGAGCTAAGGACTTTTTAAAACAATTTGCATTAATATTGATTACATTAAGACTTTCAAAATTCAAAATGGCCGCCAATATGCTTATACACACTGGCTAAAATTGATATAATATATTCTTCCAACAGAATATTGATTTTAATTATCTCCCACCAACTTAGTCCCATAAGTGATTTTTGTTTACTATTATTTTCTGGTAGGTTAGGCCCTTAGCTTTTATTTTTTGCTTGTTTGCCATTAACCTGGTGGTGGGTGTGAGTAACAGAGCTGTTGCCATGGTAGTGTCTGGGGTTGAAAATTGATATTTTTGAGACCAAAAATAAAAATTAAATATTCCAAATGCATTACAAATCATGGAATTCACAATTATACCAGATGTGTAAATTAATAAGTGTGCTATACTTCACAATCATCAAAATGTCCCAAGATGGCAGCAAATTCAAGATGGCTGCCAATTATTGCTTATTTTTTAATAATTTTGGGAATTTTTTTATATTTGAGTTTTTATTTAATTATTAAGAAATTGCAATGTGGCATGTGTTTTGATGTTCCATTATGGTAAAAAGCCTCTGCTGTCTGCCTTAAGTGCTTGTTAAAGATGTAACCTTTTAATTTTGACGTAAAATCCTGAAATCCAAGGTGGCTGCCACAAAACATGTCTTTTACATACGGCTGTCCTAACTGGAAAGATGCCACATTAATCATCCCAAATTACATTCTTTATTACTTTTAGGTGTACTGAATATGGACCTAGGACCCTTTTCTATAAATTGTGTTAATTCAGATTGCATTATGACTTTTGAAATTCAAAATGGCCGCCAATTTGCTTACACATGAAATGATATAATACATTATTCCAATACAAAATAAAATTTAATAAACTCAAGCTAGCTCAGCCCTATTAGGAATTTTTATTTACTATGATTTTCTGATAGCTTGGGCCCTAAGTTCAAATATTCTGCTTGTTTGCCATGTAATAGGTGAAAGGTGTGACAGATTCAGCTGTTACCATAGTAACACAGGGGTTTTAAAATTATATTTTCTGAGACCTTTAAATTGCCATGTATTTCAAATATATGAACTCGCTGTATTGTAAACTTTTTAGAAAAAAATTAGACTTGGACCTCAGTTATCAACAAAATTATTTGAAAAAATTTTCGTAGTTAAATTGCCAAAATGGCAGCCAATTCAAGATGACGATAGGTTTATGTTAATTTCCTTCTTATTACTGAAAGTAGCTTTTTGTAAACTTTGAAAGCAGCATTGGAATTGAAAAATGTTAGGTTTTTGGATATGCTGATATGAACAGCATTGCATAATTACTGTTTACAGTGATTGTTACTCCTATATCCTCTTTTTTAAGTGTAATAAAACCTAAAACCCATGGTGGCCATCACAAAACAGGGTTCATACATATTGCTGTGCTGACCGAATATATATTACATTTTCATTTCAAAATGCCTCTTTTGCTCTTTCTGATAAACTGAATTAAACTATTAGGATATTACCTAAATATAAATCATTTCTATTCATTTTCAGCCAAATTATATTTACTTGGCTATTCCAAAATTCACCATGGCCACAAATGGCCATGACAGTGCAGGTATGAATTTTGCTGCAATAATATTAAACAGTGCAACAAACAAATAATTCTAAAATTTGTGCAGTTAATTATAATCAAATATGCCCTTTCTACACTTATACACTTACTATTACTATACGATCTTGGCTTCATATTATTCAAATTCAATACATCAAAAGGTAACAACAAATACAAAAGAATAAAAGAATAAATCCAGATAGAAAGAAGGCAATTTCGGAGAACAATATACAATATTAGAAGTTTAATAGGACAGCAATATATACACAATATACACCCAGGATTTGTTGGGGTCATTTTGAATTTCAAGTTTTTTTTGTTCTTAAAATGATAATTATAGGAATAACAAACACTATAAGCCGTAAGTAAAGACTAAATACCATATGGATATCAAAATACTTTTTCAAAACATTTCTCGATCCCATTAAATTTATTAAATTTTCAACGTTAGTTACTTACAGTAGAAACAGGTTTAGAAATCAGCTTAAACCGGCTGCAATTTTGATATTATTGCCATCTTGAAAAAAATCACATCATCTTGAAAGTTCAAAGAATGTTTTGCCATCATACCACGAATACAGATGTCTTCTTAAGTTTACATTATTGTTGAAGTTAATATATTTGAAATGTATGAAATTTTCTTAGTCTCAGAAATGTCAATTTCGAACCCCTGTGTTAGTATGGCAATGGCTGGGTTAATTGAATAGAAAACAAGCCGAAAATGGGATCTTAGGATGTAAGCGATATATAATAGTAAATAAAAGTCGCTAAAGGGGGATTCAGGTTAATAAAATCAATCTAAGTAACAATCTTTTGAAATATAATTTTCAATTAATTTTTTAGCAAGAGTGTATCATATTGACCATAAATATATAGTCCCCTATACTCATTGACAGCCATTTCTTTCAAATGCGACAGAATACATTAGTATTTCAACTCAAAAGTTTTCTTTTCCATGTCAAATGTGAGTGATTAGCATGTACATGAAACTTTGTGTGATTTCTTAGGTCAAATATGAGTGACTTGCATTTATTGGGGGGTATTATAGGTCTTTTATCTAGTCTAGGTTATTGTTGACCATTTGATCTTTCTTTTTTTAATCATTTTACATGACCACACATCTAGTAGTGATCAGCACTGTTAAAACATAAGTATTCATTCAATTTTAAGATAAAATTAGGAATATTGCTGTCATATTTTAGTCTACTGGTTACAAAGATGTAAATTCACGGTCATTGGCGGCCATTTTGAGTTTTGAAAGCCATACTGTAATCCAAATTAAGTCAAGTAATTGAAAAGGGTTCTGTTTTTATATTCAGTGCACCAAAAGTAATGAAGAACTTAATTTGGGATGATAAATCTGTCATATTTCCAGACAGGACAGCTACATGTAAAAGACTTGTTTTGTGGCAGCCATGTTGGATTTCAGGATTTTTCATCTCAATAAAAAGATTGCACCTTGAACAAACACTACAAACAGAAAGTAGAGATTCCATGCTACACTGGTGCATCAAAATATCCCAGATATTGCAATTCTTTAATATATGAATTAAAAAATTAAAACTTATCAAAATTTCTGAAAAAACAGCAAAAATTGGCCGCCATCTTGGATTTGCCGCCATCTTGGAAAATTTTGTTCATCGTTAGGTATAGTGCACATCTTAGACTACATGTCTAGAATGATTTTGAATTCTATTTAGTTTATGTATTTGAAATATTTTAGATTTTGTTGGGCTCAGAAATGTCAATTTTTAACCCGTGTGTTACCATGGCAACGGCTGTAGCACACACACCCACCACCAGTTTAATGGCAAACAAGCAGAAAATAAAAGCTAAGGACCTAAGCTATCAGAAAAACATAGTGAACGAAAATCACTAAGGGGGGGGAGGGTTTCGGTATTTGGCCCACGGACTAATAACGCCATACTATAATCAAAATTCTTCTCCCCCCCCCCCCCCAATACGCCCCCTTTCTGCTGATACCATACAAACTCGGCGTGTGTTAAGTGTGAAAGCTATAAGGTAGATCAAGTTCATGGATAGGATATGCCATGTAAGGGGAGATAGGTTATGTCCTTTTGCGTTTCTTTATTTTGTCGATTTTGAGAAGAAATATCACTGTCTTGTATTACACTTAGTCAATATAAATTTTAAAAAGGTCAATTTCCCTTCCTCTGTCACGTAATTCGAAAGATGTAATTAACTACAACTAATTCCTAGAAAACCTTTACCCCCTTGTGTAAATGCAATGTGCCGTCTGCAGAGCTCGGCGTCAGCTACCACGCTGGATGCTTCGCGCTTGGCGGGAGCTGAACAGTTAACGCGGTCTGAAAAATTTTAGGGAGAGTCAGATGAAATACAGAGGAAACGTGGCATATATATAAAGTTCTACATGGTAAAGCTGGAGATGTAGCCTAGTTTTACTTTTTTCTTTGAAACTTTGCAATTTACTCTGCCTTTCAGTAGTCCCATGCAACCAAAATGTTTTGCTGGTATAATGATATATCTCCCACTTCTGTCTCCCCTCTAAAACGGTCCACACAAAAAAAATCAATAATCGTATGGCAATTTTATACAGGCAATTGACCTACTTTTATAACCATGCAGCTATCAACGAGTTTTATGGCTGCGGAGTGAAGACGTGATACACGTCTGTGATATAAAAAAATATTACTAATTACACAATTTACAATCAGTGCATATGATTCAAAAGTGTCCCGATTTGTGAGCTTAAGGGGACATTACTTTTTGAAAGTAATGAAAAATTGGAAACAAGCCAAAATCAGAAAAAAATGCATTTTTTCTCTTATATGCAAATTAGGTTCCTTGAAGTAATATATGACTGGCCGGAAGTGATGTTCATATCAGATATTTGTAATGATGATGATCTTAATGATAATTAATGATGCTTAAAAAAATCTTATTAAAGTTTTCAGTTGTCATCTGGTGGGAAAGAAATTTTCTGCACTAACACAATCATTCCACAAGTGAAACATAGATAGTAAACGCGCCGCAGAGATGCACTGCATACGTCCCAGCTTTTGGGTGAAAATCGCACGCCGAAGATAATAGGCTATAATTATTATGTAAAAATATGCGTGTCTAAGGCTTCCATTAAAATTTTGACTGCATTTCTATTCATCTGGTTCGACAAAGGTGACTTTTACAGGGATATTTTCTTTCTCTTTTTTAAAGCGAAAACTAGGCATAAAAGTCAAAATATTCAGAAGTAAAAAGATTTCAAAGTTTAAAATCTTCTTGGTCACTCGTGGTAGTTCACGGGGAAACTTTAAGACATCTTACAATTGTATAAATTGATAATCATACGATTACGCGCTTCTTAATTATGTTCGTGATACACAAGTAAATTACGCTCAAACTTAAAACCGCCTTGACTTGTGTCAAAATTACATTTTACATTAGACAATTAAATTTTTGGGTTGTGTCAAATTGTGTTTTTTTTTTCGTTTTTTTTTTTTTTTTTTTTTTTTTTTTTTTTTTTGTCTTCTCTTACTGTTTAAGTGCGGAAAATAGGCCTGTTTGTTGTAAATAAACTCAAGTTTAATATAAGCAACAAGTAAAGTCTTGAGTCGTTATTCTCACAACATTTGGATTTTTTACCTACTTAATTTTTTAAACAAAGTCAAGTTATTGCGTTGTCTATGATCAAACTAACAAACATCATATTCCATACATAAATATACTTTATAAACCTGTCTGCAGCTGCCACTACTTAAATTTCTCATGTCTAGGAAACTCGCTGATGTACAGAATATGTGTACTTATTTAAATACAGGTGTATATGTGCTTGTCTAGATACAGGTAATCTACATGTAGAGGAAGAAGAAAACCTTTTCGATATTTCGGCTACACGTAAGACCTGACGAAACATCCCTTGATGTCTTTTATTTTATTCTGTCTACGTGTACTTTGTGATAGCCCTGTAAAAATGTAAGCATGCTTTAATTATGAATTTTCGGGGGGAAAAAAACTAGTAGAATACTACGCAAAAATAAGTTAACACAAAAAGAAACAAATAAATATGATTGATATATCACTCCAAAGCTTTTGCTGTTTCTTTGGACAGGATTTGATACGAGGCGGTATATCTATACTACACTGAAGGCATCCGTAACTGTTTTTTGTATCGAAATACTCTAGATGCAGCAGAATCATCATATCAAAAACACCAAAAAAGTGATAACTCATATCCACCGGAGTAGTGTATTTTTATTTTATTTCTGTTATTAGGTTACATATTTAATTCTCTTGGCTAGATTACATTAGCGTACTGTGCGATGAAATCGTAAACGATTTTTCGTGCGTTTTTTTTAAATTTTGTTTTGCATCGTAAGTGGCTACGGGCTACGGCGAATACGTTTACATTACAAAATCAATACTGAAAAGACGTAAAGCGGTTATATTGACGTAGATAAAGATATTAAATCCTAACTTGAGCTTTAACTAAAGCGTTTACGTAACAGACAAGAGGCTAAACTGAACAGATGAACAGGTCCAATAGTGCTGTATCATCCTCACTTCTACAATAAAACACCAACACTAAAAGTAATACTAAAAGATACCGAAATTTCTGCTCATTGTTGTCTTTTCCCCGTCATTCGTTTTAGTCTAAATCATCATTTTGTGCATTGTCTTCAAATATTCATGAAGCCCAGATTTTGGGAGAGGGGCAACTGCCACAATGAAGCCCACGTAATCCTCTAGCTAATGTCATTTACAAGCACACTTACCACATCGTAACCTTGATAACAATATAAGCTCTTTCTGTAAAATAGCAAAATTTCTGTCCACATTCAAATGATTTTGTAAGAATGAAAACATCAACTGAATAACATGGCTATAAACCAATGTTATGAGATATGGTAAGTTTAACCTGAAGCTAGGGGATGAACAAGGACAGTGAGAAGTCGTTCTCTGTAATGGGTTCCTGACCACTTCTCTAGGTCCAACCTTATCAGTAAAATACGTCACGGGGTGTTCCATGCCAAGTAAGTGTCTCGTCTGTCAAGCTGCAGGCAAATATGACATCATTGCAAACATTGAATCGCCGAGTAGGAGAAGGGGTTGGGGGCAACGAAAAAATTACTCACTTGAAGTTGGTCATCGACTGACTGGGGTCTCGGTCCTCGATGCAATATATCAAGAACTTTTTTATAAATATGTAAAGTGGTAAAAAAATGAACAGGGTCCATCATCCTCTTCTCCGCTAAGAACTGACGTGGCTGAAAATGTAAGGGCGGGGTGGGGGGAGGAATAAACTCCTATTCCCCCCACCCGCCCCTGCAAATATTTTTCTCAGCCTACTGTCCTTATCATATAGAAATAAAGAAATACAGTGTTAGATATGTGTGATGGAAATGGAAATGACTTTTATTTTATTTATTTATTTATTTATTTATTTATTAGTTTTGGAAACTTTTAAGGTCAGACTGAAAGAGTGCTTTCTTATGCCAGAATGATAACTTACAGAATATCTCTAAACCGAAATCAAAAGAATGGAGATACTCATAATAAACGCGTCTGCTTTCTCTGAATTTCGTTATTTGCATCACAGGCTGATGATTAAAAAAATGTAGACATGAAGACATTTATCGCGAAAATAAATTTGTGTTGTACTAATATGCGAATATAGAGTAGAAACTGAGTATGTCTTTTTACTGGAAGCAACTACACTGGGTTTATTTCACAACTCAAATTTTCAGTCAATGCAGAAAAGGAAATGACAGAGCAAGTCAAAGCTGAAATGACACACCAAAACGAAACAATTGAATATTGTCACAGAAAAGCAAAGTGCGTATAAAAACGGCCAATAAATTATCTTTAAAGTGGTTTTTAATACTTCTAATTATTATCTATTTTGACCTGGGATTTAACGTATGTATTACTGCAAACTTAATTCATTATCGTGTATTTATTTTACTATTTTATCTATTTTACCTCTTGTGGGTAATTATCCTGTGCCTTATTCCCTTATTCTTTCTTACGGGTCAACACACACCATGCCATAGAGTTGATGTGTACATGTAACTGAAGGATAGCCTTTGGAGTCTACAATACAAAGTAAAATGTGTCCCTCAGCAAGGTGGGACTACAGAGCTATATTGGCGCAGAACAGATTTGCAATTTCTTTTGGATTTCAAATTCTATCCTTTGCTCTCAGTCTTCTAAACATCTTAACTGCCGACAATCTCCAACCCCGAGAGTAGCTTGGACTTATTTTTTAAACATAACTAAAAAAACTGCCTGCTAGTATAGAAATGTAAGACCGAGACTTTAACTTAAACACGGGCACCCAAAACTGTAAAGACTATATATTTTGTACACATGTCTATACACTGTATTTGCTCATTAATGACGTCCAGAGGTTGGCGCGGTAAACAAATATCTACACTGCTTCATTTAAAAATAACGACACTGACTGTATTTCTAACTTTAAAGTCAAACAAGAAAAGTTGGAGTAATCGCTTAAGTTTTTCTATAAACAGTACCCAATGCCCGTCAATATTCAGACCTGTATAAGGCTTTCACTTTAAGATAATGATAAATGAATTAAGATAATGATGGAATATGATAAGCTTTATTTATTTTTGTGTAAAGCTATCTTTTGGAAGAACGGAAGTCTTCAAATTGTCATATTTAATGTAAAAGTTTCATATCGATAGCTGAATGTAAATAAACGTTATTTTGGTTCTAAATCTCCGCTGTAATCATATCCAGTTCGAAAACACCCCTCTCATGTGGGAAGTGGGTGTGACGCTTATTTCCCTTTATAACCAAAACCAAATTCTCCAAGTAGAGCGACCCATCGTGGCATATTTAACCTCGGCCTCGGGCTGATCACTTGGCATGTTGAATTCCACGAGAATTTCAGGGGAGAGGTTCTTGGTGGTCGTGTACGCTTCTAACTCGACCAACTCCACAAAGTCTCACCACAGCGTTACACTAACGAAGGGAAATAATGTAATTTAAAATCTGGCAGAACTAAATTATATAAAACATGTTTTTTGAAACAAGCAAGCAAATAAACGAAAAATAAAAAATCTAACTTACTATATAAATATATAAATAATACATGTAAATATGTAAATAAAAAAGATGAAAGAAAGAAAAGAACAGAAAAAAATGAAAAGAAAAATGCTGCAAATGGGGTGAAAATGATTTCCTACCTGCAGTTTCACTAAAGTCAATTATTATAAACGGAATGTGACTTAAATATGATGGACACATTAAGTTTTTAGTTTCTTATATATTGTATACCTTTAATCACTCAACTAGCTGACGCCGGAATAGTTCTTTTACCTCCTCTCACCTATATTTTAATTTACTTATTTAAATAATCCTGTAGACAGTCCATTCTCTACGGTGTATTCATTGTTCGACAGCTATACTTGATCACCAGTATGATGATTGACGTTTGTTTATATAACTGCCAATCAAGCCACCCACTTCTGATAGCTTTGATTGGCACCTCTCAATCACAGGAAGTAAAAGCTCCTTTGCAGGATGATTGTGATTGACGTTTGTTTAATTAACCGTCAATCAAGCTGTCAAATTTGACAGCTTTGATTGACACCTATCAATCACAGGAAATAAAAGTTCTTTGGCGGTATGGATGTGATTGACATATGTTTATTTTACCGACAATCAAACTGTCAAATTTGACAGCTTTGATTGATATCTATCAATCGCGAGATGTAAGAGTTCTTTCATTCTACAAAGAAATTGTAGGAGCCGTCCGCACTGGACAGATTCCCCCAGGACTGGAATTTTTAAGGCAAGAAAATAATAAAGCTTGATGAAAGTATTGATCAAATAGGCCCATGATCATTAATATAAAGCGTGTTATTATATATAGTAAAATTTTACAAGGAATTAGCTTCTTAGAAAGAGATAGCTTCTCGATCCTGGACAACGTCTCGACGTGAATTCCCAGAGAAAAAAACATACATCGCCTGCAGGGGCCTCAAGTACGGTTACCACTGTTACATGGTTCTCTTTTTTCAAATAAATTAAATTCATGACATTTGGAAACTTTTAAAATAACTGAATTCAGTATAAAAAGTTCTGAGTATTTAGAAAATGTATTATGATACTCCGGAGAAATTATAAGAAAAATGATCATATCAGCGCCCTCTATCATTTATCACTGTCTTCACGAGCACAATATGATGAAATTCATGGACAACTTCACAATCATGTTGAGATAGACTCTGAGGTCAAATACTGTAGCATTAACACCATTGTAACTCAACTTCCTCTATTTTCCCGGACCATTACATACCTGTCAACATTGACAATTGCCAGAGAGGAAGATTCCCGTGCACGACCTACGTCCCCAACTCCGACGCACACACGCACACACACACACACACACACACACACAAAACTATTTTTTATGCTTTGCAAAGTAACGCCTCGGTTAGAAATGTGTTGTTAGCAGTTTGCTATAGTAGAATAGTTTAACTACACAAAATGATGAAGAAAAATCAAATCTGCAATTAAGAACTTTATTATATTCCAATTCAAGTCATTCAATGTTTCAAGAGGTTCATCAGATTGGTCATACTAACAGCCTGTTTTAATCAATAATTAAATCAAGTCAATTTTTTAGCTCCGTTTCAGTCTCCGTTATGTTGCTTTCATCGGGGATTCAGCTTATTGCACACCTCAGGTAGAGGCGACACTCACGTCCTTAGCCCAACTTTCTATGTTACTGGAACATTTTTGAAATATTGTTGAGATTTCTTTATGAAGTCTCAAATATCTCACTTCGAAAAAAAATTCATTTTTTCTTAATTTAAAAAGCAAATTATCATTCTGTCCTTCAAACCGCAATCTGTACAACTCTCTTTTTTAGCCCATTACCTATGGGGACAGTTCGGCAAAAGCACTAAATCCCATTCATTAGCATTTCTTATGTTTTCTGAAGTATTCTGGATAATTGCACAAATAGGCCCTAATACATAAATGAAAATGTGCAACATTTCGTGCAAGTTGGCAAACATACTTAATGTGATAATCGCCGACAGTTTGTGTAGTTCAAAAATAGCAAAATTTGACTTCACGTAAATTCTGTCGACACTGCGTAGAGATTTTACGTCGTTTTTTCACGCGCCATTACGTTGCTTGTGTGTAAAAACGCTAATTTCAATGAAAAATGCCTATAATTTCTATTTTAATCTTTTAAAATTTCAATTTCAAGACATGACAGACAAGTATGTAAGCTTCAATTTTATTCATTGGGACAACATTTCAGAGGAAGAATTTGATAGAGTAAATTATAACGCCACGATGATTTTCTCGCATAACGTCAGCATAACATTTGCTGGAACTTATTTTGATTTTAGTTCATTTCGTAGAGTTGACGATTTGCCAGTTTATTTTCGAGTGCTGCGTTTTTAGTAATGGCGCTCTTTCTCATTAGACGTCATCTTGGAATTCGAAGTCCATCTTTGTGAATTACTATAGTTGAAACATAGGGTAGGCCTAGTTACATAAGTAGAAAAAATAAATCTGAACAGGTTTTTTTAGAGGCAAAAGTTGTAAAAGTTTGTATAACCTGGTGTGTTAAAGTTAAAGGACACTGGTAAACACCCGAACGCACTCAAAACTCAATTTCCCAAACCTTTTATAGGTTACCATCATCCATACCCTCCCCCCATCATTTTTGTGCCGTTTTTTTTTTCAACATATTTCCTTTTAATCCAACTTTCTCTATTGAATTGTTCGTCGACATCTAATTTAAACTAAAATATCATATTGTCATTTTCAATAGCTGACTAGGTAATTTCTTTATGAACTTTTTATCCCCCCTCCCCGCCTCGCGTTATGTCTTCACTAACACAATGAGGTGATATTTTGTGGAATCCGTCACAATCATGGTTGAGACAGCATCAGAATCAAAACACTGCAGTCTCTATCGTAAGGTCTATTTGGTCAAACATAGCAAAAACTGCTCAGATATTCAAATCAGTGGACCTTATTGAGTCATATCAAGAAAGCCAGTGACCCACATAATGTCGTTTCAATTTGGGATTGAAAAGGATCTGAAGTTAATTTTCGTCTGGCAATTTTTAAAATATACTGAACACAAACGTCGTGCAATGCATTTTTAATGTTGTAAAGTACAAATGAAGTTCCATCCGTAAAATATTGGTGAGAGTTAAAAAGGAAAGGCGGCCACTTCAACCTGCCACCTCCCCTACCATGAATGTAATGGGATGGACAGCCTGGAAGGAGACGTCACTGCCTCAGTGCTGAGTGATCAGGAAGTGGAGCGAAGGCGGCTTAGATATTAAGTATACGAATATCGTAATTTCAGCCATATTAATATAACGTTTTAAGAAATCAGTGTTAGGTATTTGGTGATAAGTTAATTGTGATTTATTTTTGAAAAATGTTCTGACACCCGGTCGCTTTAAAGTGGTCTTGAACATTTCCCAACATTTTCCCCACGTACAATTTATTTCCTCCTTCACTTCATCTCATCAAGTCTCATAAAACAAAGATGCAGTTGCACTTCATGTTAAGTATTTTGAACTTTGTCGGTAGAAATAGTAGTGGCAGTGGAAGTTTACTGTGAGAAATGACCAAGGAGGGGAAAATGCTGTGAAATGTCTTGTGAGAGTCTGGCAATTGACATATTGATATTTAGTGAGCGGTTGGTAGTGAAATTATAGAATATGTCATAGGTATAGTAACAAACATCCATTCCCTAAGTAAAGAACATAATTCAAGTATTAAGGGGATATAGTAATACACTTCCATTTCGAATATTGGCAAGATTCGTAAATTAAGATTTAACATTTCATTTCAATAAAATGTGTGAGCTAAATTGTAGTCGTATTGATTTCTGCGTGACATGTTATAAGATCAACCATTCAATACATAGGGGGCGAACTGATGACCCGAAATGCTGTTCTGAACGGATTTGAAAACGCTTTGTCCACAGGAATCTTTTTTGTTTTTTTTATCAATATAGCATCAGGAATTTGAGGTGATTTGCTAATTATATGTAACATATTTAAAACGTAATGATATATCAGAAAACATGGTCATCAGTTGAAAAATTGCTTTATTGTATTGAAGTAATAATAATAATAATAATAATATAATATAATTTTATTTTAAGTATGTTGTATACAATCGTAGTGTTAAGTTTGTCACACGTGACATTTGTGAAATGGTACTATTTGTGGTATTCTTCAGCAAGACAGCAGGGGGTGACTTTCTAGTTTGGATGAGAATAAAGTACGCTAAAATACACAAATTTTATGTAATATTCAGCAATTTCATCTAAATCACCAATGAACACATTATCAAATCCATTTATAAATTCTACAAGTCCGGTGTCGAACTCTTAATTTCTGTTTTTAGTAAACTTCAGTCTCATTCTCTAAATGTACTGAAATAAAAAATGAGACGACTTACGCTCATTGTGTGTCTTTCTTTCAATGTTCAGAAGGAAAAAAAGGATTATCGTCTCTTGAAATTTGAGTATTTGCTGTCTTGTTGAGTAAGAGATGCCATTTTACGAATCAAGATCGATTATTTTATTTCTCAGGTGAAGTATGTAGAATTAAGAAATTTCGTTTCTATTTGAGAAAAATCCTTCTTGAAAAGCTGATTTCGTACATGTAAATACCATTCATATGATGGAAAAGACACTATTTTCGTGTTTTACTTATCTCTGAACGTAGTTCTTACAATGTAAAATATGTACAAGTTTTATCCTGAAATATATGTTTTCTGCCATTAATCTGTTGAACAAATACATTTATGGGAATGAAAATTGCTTTATTTTCCAAATTTAACTGTTTTCGGCAATTCTGTCTTAACAGCATCATTCTATCGACCAGATGATGCAGAAATTATTGATGTACATTCGAATTTATTCGAATTTATGTTCAGAAGGTTTTTTTTCGAATTGAAAATAGATGTAGGAAATATGAGAAAAATCGTTATCTGTCCCTTGGATTTTAAGCATGATTTCATGTAAATGTAGTTTGTTTTCTAATTGAAAATGGATGTAGTAGACTATAGGAAATATGAGAAATATCGTGATCTGCCCATTGGATTTTAGCCCAAATTTCATAAGTGAACATGTAGTTTGTTCTCTAAGTAGTTTTTGCAAGGAATTTTTTTTTATTTCATATTCACTTTACTATCTAATGTTCATTAGTCTTTCCAGTTTGTCAATAGCTGTTAGTATAAACGTTGTATATATATATATATTTATATATATATATTTTATGTAGGACTTTTGACACTTTTTTTGCCAAACATAACGAAAGTGCGTATCCGTTTTTTGCTCCCAACAATAAGTGTTTGACTGAAAAAAGCGTGCAATTTTAAACAGAGCATTTAATAAAAATCTCATAATTGTCATTATTATATAGAAAAAAAAACAATGGCGGATCCAGGACATTTTAAAGGGGTCAGATGTTGACATTTGGAGCGAGATGGAGTATTTTGAGGACTTGATCATGTGAGTCCAGAATGGGTCTCTCTCCTCGGGGAGGGCGGAGACTAGATCCACCTTTTTTGTTTTATTTTATTTTTTTTTTTATTGAAGAAGTTGAAATATTTTGTTTTTGTCGTTAAGAACAAACATAAGACCATTAGTGTGGTAAATAGTTTATTTGTCAAGTCGAATATATAAGAATGTTATATTTTTTACACCTGCAAGTGAATTTAAATGCAGGCATCATAATATTATACTATAATATCATAATATTCTTTTAGATACTAAACGCTTTTTAACTTGTAGTAATAAAAAGACTGAAGACGATGATATTTTACAGGTATATGTTTTATAAATATTTGAATACATAAAAGCAATTTGTATTGCTCTTAATAAAACGCTTATTGAATATACAAAATGTCTTAGTGTTTTTACTGATGGCTACATGGCTCAGTGAAAGCCTGGGGTTGGGGTTCGATTCCTGGCTCGGGCACTTTGGAATTACAAAGGGGTGCTATTAGAAAATTTCTTTGCTTACTATAAGAAGAAAGTCTACCCGGGGAGGGTGGGTGGGAACACTTAGAGGAGTAGGTAACGCGCTTGCCTCTGAGACAGAAGGTCCCCAGTTCGATTCCTGGCGCTTCTAGGTCCCAGCAAATTACCTTTTGCAAAAATAAACCCAAATAAACAATTCAAACTACTATAAGAGGATCATACGAATGAGGAAAAACGCGAACTGAGACAGTGGCTCAGTAGGTAAGGCGACAGACTAAGAAGTAGAAAAGGACGAGCTAGGAGTTGAAAACCAAAGGTTCAAGTCGAGCTGAAGAAAAGAAAGTCAAGAATAAACATGAGACATTTTGCACATCATCTATTACAACTTTTATGTACGTTTATTATAACAAATACAAACAACTACACCATACAGATGTATGCAAATTCCAAACATTACGTTTTGGCTCTACATAAAAAGTAATTTTCATAACGACTGCGCAATTTGAGATATAAATTAATCTTAAATACAACTATCTACAACTAAATGTGTGGGAGATTATATACATTTTGAATATTGTCGCTCAAGATCAATCATTTTGGTTTTAAAAAAGTGCTCAAGAACACTGCATTCAAGACGACATAATACTGACCAGAACATGAAATTCTCAGGTTTTTGCCCAGAGTTAAAAGAGAAAGTTGAAGATTTGACGATGTTTTTTACATCCATCTTTCAAAGTTGAATTTGATGTATTTGTCTTGTGACTGATCCAAAATTTCTCTAGGGACATTTTTTATCCAAATTCAAGGGTGGTAACAGTATAGAAAATTCAAAATGCATATGATCTCTTGTAAGCGTTCTCCCCGCACGCGGGTACACACTCCTGACCCCACAACTAACTGTATGTCCCCATGCTGATGATCACACACAACACCAAACAGCAGTCAAACATTATTCAGTTCTGTAAATTTAATGAATGCTTTCTCATAGATAAATAAATATGTTTTTCTTCTCTTTAAATCTTAAAATAGGAACAAATTTATGCGCCGTGCGAATCAAGAACAGCATGAAGACATGGTCAGTTTACAACCTTATCCTAGTCAATAGTCATTTTATACAATATTACGTAAACAAAATTAAAAAGGTTATGCAAAAACAAGTTTACTTAAAATAACTATACGGTCACTTGTGCTCAGTGATTCAGAAACACTCAGCAAAAATAACCCAACAGCATGTGCAGGACTGGCACCTAATCAGGCCTTTTGTTCTCAATCACTCCTTGATCCCGACCGAAATATAGAATAAAGAAAGTGCCAAGTACAAGATCAGCATTAAATAAAACACTGAACTTCCTATTTTTTATTAAACTTTTAGCCTTACCAATCAAAGTGTCATCTTTCTGATGAAATTTTGATTTTTCACATTTGATTAGACAAATGCCACAAAACAAAGGATTTTAAACAATAATTCAGTAAATTGGCAATTAACTGGCCAAATCATACACTAAACTACAATGTACCAAATATAAAAACAGATACGTATGCAGATTTTATGTTAATTCAATAAAGATTTTATTTTGTTTTTAGAGGATTGGCAAAAGTTGACAGTCTACAAAAGTTCGTCAAATTACTAGGAAATACCGATACCCCCTCCCCCCCCAAAAAAAAAGTTTTGCGACAACTGTAGTTAACGATAAGAATATGATAAGGATTTTCAAGTTATTAAAGGATACGATAAATGCCAGTCCTGCACGTACACTTTAATTGTCAAAGGATGCCAAAATAAAACACTTTGTTTCTCTTAACAATTCCGCTTTGTAACGAAGGCAAAAAGCCAATTTTCCTTCTTAAATAACCAAAACATATAAATTTCAAAAAAAAAAAAAAAAAACGACCCAACCCCTGGTTTGATTTTCTGAAAACAAAAACATTTCTACCGCCTCCCAGCAATAAAACTATGGGTCTATCACAGATCAGACATACTACTCGCATATCAAAACAGCGGGAACCAAAGGAAGTTTATTCTTACCATGCGTCATATCCATAATTTTAGAAAGGCCTGTTTTAATACGTGTAGGCAATTCTGTAATAACTTGAGCACATTTTATAATTTCATACTTCCGATAATTCTAAAGTGTCATAATTTGGATTACAGTGTTAACAGCTTATTGTAGTTTTATATCTCGGTCATTTCTTCCAATAAAAGATTCTTGTAAAATATCCTTCCAAGAAAAGATTCCTGTATACATTTTACGCACGAGTCTACTAATTTTTTTAAAGTTAACTTCATTAAAATCAATATTTGTATCCATATCCAATTTAATATGAATAAAAATGTATTTTCGAGTGCATAACAAAGCGTCTTATTACATATTTGCCCACACAAAATTTTACAATCAAACATTAAACCGGTCGCACCACTACAGCGCTCTACCTTCACATCACATAATGATTGTTTTACAACAATTGATTTTATTTTCTTAGATCACTTAAGCAAGGCACTTTTTTGTTTTAGGATAATTTCAAAGTGTCTTTTCAGGTTCGAGAACTGGCGGTTATGAACAAAAGATTCTAAACGATGATAAAAACATCGTGTGCAGATAGAGTGCTGTACTGCAACCTATTTACATATGTATAATAATAAATCAGCGACGTGCAGAGTTGACCCTTGGATTTGGTCCATTTTATCAGAAGTTCCATGAATAAAACATTTGTTTCACGCTGCACTTCATTTGATACACGCTTTGATGCAGAATATTACAACCCAAAGCAAATATTACATTTCAAACCAAATCAAATGTCAACCCTGCAAGTTTTAACTTTAACTGCAAGTCAAAACTATACGCAAAACTTCGACACACAAGACAACGTTGACATGGGTGCAGGCGCTGGCTAACACGAATCTGATGTCTTTTCTGGGAGTGCGTCCAATCTCATCGTAGACGGTTGTTACGAGGCACTGAAATTAAATGAAAAATGAAATAAATTAAACAAAATTCATAACAATATCTAAGGATCTGACAAAGTGAAATACATAATAATATAAACAAACTTGTTTGGTTTTTGACTTTCTTAGTTTTACATTATTTTGCGTATTTTGTGGGTAGTGTGATATAAATTCAGCATTTTATTGCTACATGTGCTTATTAAAACCTCTTCAGAATGATTCTACCAATTACTTTATTCCAATGCATCCACACTTAAATAATTTCGTAATCCGAATGCTGGCACTTTAGCTCAACTTTTTAAAACCAAACACTTAATGGAAACATTTTATTTCAGATTATAATATCAAGGACGGTATGTAATTGAAATTGAAATCGGGAAAAAATGAAGTCAAGGGAGGTCGACATTGCCCAGCAAATATACATTTGCTTTACTGGTCGGGGTTAGTTCTCTTAAAAACCACTTGTTTATTGTCAGTTAACTTTAATAAACAGGATACATGTGTACAAGCCGCTGTCATAAAAAAGGCACCCATTGGGAGCTGAGAATGTACCGGTAGTTATCTGCTTTGTCGTCTTGCTTTGTTTAAGACGGAATAACGCGTTCAGACCTTTGGACGGCTGGGATAATCTTCTCACTTCTTTATGAGCAAATACTTTTCTTCTGGAAAAAGCAACATAAAAAGTTGTTTAACTTGTCAAGCTAATTTCGGGATTCATGTCAATAAAAATACCCAAGAGCCATTACGCCTGAAGTGGGAAATGCATACTTTTGGATAAAATATCGTCATCATAAACCTAGCAGTGTTGCCTTATATCATCTATACAGTACTTACAACAAACTACATCAGTTCTCAGTGCCAAAATTTCAGTCTACGTGTGGAAATTGTGGCAATGTGGCATATGAGGCTTCTTCCTCTTCCTTATGACCTTGGTCCTATCTGAATACCTCTCACCAAAATGCTCACCTGGTTTACATAATAATAATAGCACTGACTGTGGGATTGTGTTAGAGAAGACACGATGCGTTTCTCCCTAGTCTAAAACGTTACCATCAGGTTATTGTACAAACAAGCCATTTTGTTTTGCCCATTTACCTTCTTCCCACATGATTGAGGTTATCATTAACGCATCCCAATTAAGACATGCTGTCGCCTATTGCTCCAGCACTGTAAATATTTAACACTAGAGCTGTGGCATCTTAGGTTTGTACTAAAAATTGTACATGTATATCTAACATTTTAATTTTTATGCAGCAGTACATAAGAACCCAAATATGCTTCTTAGAAAAAATAAATCACATAAGAATCAGTTTACTGAGTTACGCATCATTCTCTGTTGTCGTGCCTCTGTGGTTTCGTGCGACGTTGTATATGTGTGCACGCTTGTTTTTACGTCGCTTATTCTTCTTTGTTACGTTAAAATGATACATACGTTACCGATACATACGTTACCATGAGGCGTGTAAATATTTATTCTATTTTCATTGGTTTTCTTTCGCTTTGTGGGCCAACACTTATGTCTTTTATTTGTGTTTCATTAAAATAGTGTTGGCGCACAAAAGGAGAGACAACCAATGAAAATAGAATAAAAAATATTTACACGCTTTATGGTAACGTATGTATCATTTTAACGTAACAAAGAAGAATGAGCGACGTAATAACATGCGTGCGCACATATACAACGTCGCACGCAACCACAGACTCGCGACAACAGAGAACAAACAATGAAATTAGAAAACAATACCTTCACATTATTTGGTAACGTATGTATCGGTAACGTATGTATCATATAAAGAATTTCAACAAACGGTTTCAAGACAAGTAATCTTTACTTGCCCTGCTTTTCCTTCTTATTGTAATGTTGTATACCGTAAGAATAAGGCGTTTGCTCACAAGACGGACAACAAACAATTAAAAAATAAAAGTATTTACAAGCCACATGGTAACTATTTTCATTGGTTGTCTTTCGTTTTGTGCGCCAACACTTATGTCTTAATGTTACATAAAAATGAAAGAAAACGAGACAAATAAGATTTCTTGCCTTCAACTATCTGTGAAAATTGTTCATATGATACATACGTTACCGATATATACATGGCCAAATAATATGAAGGTGTTGTTTTCTGATTCCATTGATTGTTTTCTGTTGTCACGGCTTTGTTAGTGCGTGCGACTTTGTACATGTATATGTGCGCACGTTTGTACGTCGTCCATTCTGTTTGTTACGTCAATATGATACATACGCTACCGATAAATACGTTACCATGAAGCGTGTAAATATTTATTTATTCTATTTTCATTGGTTTTCTTTCGTTTTGTGGGCCAGCACTTATGTCTTAATGCTACATTAAAATGAAAGAAAACGAGACAAATAAGATTTCTTGCCTCAACTATCTGTGAAAATTGTTCATATGATACATACGTTACCGATATATACATGGCCAAATAATATGAAGGTGTTGTTTTCTGATTCCATTGATTGTTTTCTGTTGTCACAGCTTTGTTAGTGCGTGCGACTTTGTACATGTATATGTGCGCACGTTTGTACGTCGTTCATTCTGTTTGTAACGTCAATATGATACATACGATTCATGTTGATTCACCGTATAGATCTTGGTAATAATAGAACTATAAATATTTTGATGCATCTAGAAAGATCTACATAATAGTTGTTGAATACAGTCCGAGCTTTCGGCCCGTCACGTATCCTAGGAGTTTGTTTTTTTACTTTTTGTTCATATTCCCCGAAGAAGGCCCAGGGGCCGAAAGCTCGGACTGTATTCAACAACTATTATGTAGATCTTTCTAGATGCATCAAAATATTTATAGTTCTATTATGATACATACGCTACCGATAAATACGTTACCATGAAGCGTGTAAATATTTATTTATTCCATTTTCATTGGTTTTCTTTCGTTTTGTGGGCAAGCACTTATGTCTTAATGCTACATTAAAATGAAAGAAAACGAGACAAATAAGATTTCTTGCCTTCAACTATCTGTGAAAATTGTCCATTTGATTCATACGTTACCGATATATATGTACGTGACCAAATGTCACGACTTTGTGAGTGGGTGTGACTTTGTACATGTGCGCACTACGTTTTACGGCCTTCATTCTTATTTGTTACGTAAATATGATACATATACGTTACCAAATAACGTGAAGGTATTGTTTTCTGATTTTATTGTTTGTTCTCTGTTGTCGCGACTCTGTGGTTGTGTGCGACGTTGTATATGTGCGATCGCTTGTTTTTACGTCGCTTATTCTTCTTTGTTACGCTAAAATGATACATACGTTACCGATACATACGTTACCATGAAGCGTGTAAATATTTATTTTATTTTCATTGGTTTTGTTTCGCTTTGTGGGCCAACACTTATGTCTTTTATTTGTGTTTCATTAATATAGTGTTGGCGCACAAAAGGGGAGACAACCAATGAAAATAGAATAAAAAATATTTACACGCTTTATGGTAACGTATGTATCATTTTAACGTAACAAAGGAGAATGAGCGACGTAATAACATGCGTGCGCACATATACAACGTCGCTGACTTGATATTCGTAAGTTTCTGCAGGGAGAAATGGGAGACATGGCCTAGTTTTTTACCTCTCAAAAAGTTTGCAATATACTTTGTCTTTCAGTGGTCCCCGATTCTTTAATATTACCAATGTTATCACTTTGAACCGCATAAAACACTTTTGGAAGTAAAAGAATCATATTAGAAACTATTACTACACTTTCTTTTTATCATTTTATTTTTATTCATCTTAGTATTGCCACTGACGTATCTACTAGTGCCTTAATTTAGGACTCATTCCCAATGACACTATTGATCTATGTAAATCGATCCAACTCCACAGGGACTCTTGCTGAATGCAATTGGATTGGCTCGCCTCCTTTTGTTTATAACATGCTTGTTTTCCATTTTCTACTCAAAGCTAGGGGGTGGTATGCTAATCTCTTAATCTGATTACATTCAGCAAGAGTCCCCCTGAATTGATCTACCTAGACAGATAAAGCACTGAATGCACTCTTATTTTTATTGGGACTGAGTTCTTAGACCTAAATATTCTTACACAGTCATATAAATAAAACAACAACAATAAATAATAATTTTTAATATTTATTTATAATTAAAAGTTGGTTGGTACATTTATAATGTTGAAATGATAATTCTCAGAAAAACAAAGGTCAAATAAATGTTCAAGAAGTGCATTAAAATTGAAAGTTATGAATACAGTTGATGAAATCATATAATTACCTAACATAATATGTAAGCATGAAAAATAATGACATAAACTGCATTGTAGACTTTCAATTTAATTTTCAGACTTACAAAACTGTATTTGTACAACATCTGCACAGTACTTTTTAATTACATTTGTGCATTAAAAAGTAAAGGTATATAAGTCTGAAATTTTCTTAGTATTTAATTTCTCTTTCTCCCTTCTCTTTATTTATGCCTTTCTACAACTTCAACCAGTTTCTCTTTAAATAAAATTCTGCACTAATGAGCTTAATTAAATAAATAAACATTCTTTGATTACAAACAGCTCCAAAATTACCAGGTGGGAATTTACTAGGTACCAGTACTTATAACAGACATTAACAATGTGATGATTCAGTCACCATTCTGACTTGCTTAATCCAGTATTGGTTTATTAGCACTACATGTACTTTAGGCAAGCTAACTCAATAAATAACTTTGGATATTTAAGATAAGAAAAAAATTGTCTTTTCATTCAATTTTATTTTTAAAAATCTACATAAAATTACAAAGTAAGCAACAAAAGTAATAATAAGTGCTTATCTTTTATTAAGACTACTATGACATCACAACAGTACTGTACATATTAGTATAAAAGCTTCAATATATTTATTGCCAAAATTTGCTAAATTCTTTATTTTAAAGAAATATTAATGAAATGATGTCCTCCATATTACTTACACAAAATTGCTGCAGGCATCTTTTATACTACTGGCAAACCATAAGATGAGCACTAACATAAGACTAGACAGCAAAGCTGGCAAAATATACAGACACAAAACACAAAACAAGGTGCAACAATAGAGTTAAATATATTTTTTTCTGTGACAGCACCGAATATGGGCCAAGGCCTATGGGATTGCAAATTCACCAGTTTTACCATTAGTTATATAATAGCTTGTTTCAATACTTATAAAACTGTGCACACGTATTGGTAAAAATAGTCAAATCCTGTTAGTTTTTAACTCAAACAGCTTTTTTTTACTAAACAAAACCTCTCTGCATATTTGATGTAAAACAAAAACATGGTTTGGTATCTATGGTAAGACAGTCACCAAAATACTTGCAAAAAATTAAATAAATAAATAAATAAATAAATAAATAATGATATTTTAAAATTTTTTTACTCAGTCAAAGTGGGGGGAGGGGGGGGGGATGCACCATGTTCAGAATGAACACCAGTGGATGTCTGGGGATGGCTACAGGAACATGGACCCTATCTCCTGATGTCAGGGAGGGAAAAAAATGGTTGGAGCCTGGTACACAAATCTTGACTGCATTGAGACAAATCATCTCCAACAAAAGATTTCAGGACATTATGTCAGGAACCTTGGTTACAGGCACTGCAAAACTTCTAGAACACAGGATTGGGATGAGAAGATCTCCTTATTCCTCATGTCCTACCGCAGCTCACAACACGACAGCACTGGCTAAACCCCAAATCTAATGGTATTAGTTAGAAAAATTGATTTACCGGCCTATATTGTTTCTGGATGGCCATGTTACATGAAGTAGATAATTTTAATTTGGTGATGATTTTCCACTTTTCAGTATTTACAACTAATGGGTGTGAATGAAAATTTTATACCATGTGAGACTCATGAATGATTGAAAAACTTGAGTAAAAGCCTAAATAGATCCTATGAAATGGCTCGAGAAAAACTGAAAAGTGTGCAGAAATGTCAAAAAACAGTTGTATGATGCAAAGTTGAGAGAGAGTGAATATACTTGTGGTCAGAAGGTATATTTGAGGGATGAAAGTCATAAAAATTGAGAAAGTAAGAAACTTAGACCCTTATATAGAGGACCATATGATGTTATCAAAGCATCCCCACCTCTCTATACAATTAAAGATAAAAAAGGAAAAATCCAGGTGGTACATCATGATAGATTGAGAAAATTTGTTGAAAGAGAGAGTGATTTTCAGTTGAATGAACCACAATTGGTGGAACCAATTGTAAAAAGATCAAGATTTGGTAGACAAATTAAGATGCCATCTCATTTAAGAGATTTCGCCTTAGAATGATTATATTGATATATGTTTTGTTTATTAGTTAAGATATAATTGTATATAGATACTTCCTTAATTTTCGGCAGTGCTGAAATAAAAGGAACTTAATTTATTTATTTGTATTTTTTATTTTTTTTTAGACCATGGATGAATCAAACATATACAATATTCTCGCAGAGAAAGAGTATAATTGGTGCAGAAATTGGATCGAACAACCAAACACTCTGCTCAACATATCAATTAACAATATAATACCACAAAATTTACCACAGTCCAGAATGTCAATGTACATGGGAACTCTACTTAATGAAAGAGTGCTATTAGAGAAAGGAATGGATTGGATGATTGAAAATATCTATTCATATCAAAACAATATAACGAAAGAAGAATGTGTAGATATCATACTTTACTTGAGAGATAAATTGTATGGCTATTTAAAAAAAAATAATAATAAATAAATACATAATAAAGATATATTTAATAAAGTATATTATAGTTTGTACTTCCTATTATATTTCAGGTAATTTGATCAAAACAACAGTCCAAGTTGGTATAGGTTTTTTAAATATTTGTTTGAATTTTGTTGTTGAGCATAATACATTGAGCACTGCATGAATAGGTTGATAGCTACTTTTGTCTTTTTTGAATTATGGTTATTAAAAAAAAAAAAAAAAAAAAAATTAAATATTACCTAACACGGTTACACTGTTCAAACTAATATGTTGCAGTTTAGCATGTGTTTTGCATGTAATCGGATTAGAGGTTGTCAAGGTAATAATTCTTTTCTTTTTACACATTTTAATGATGGTATTTTATTTGGGGATTTGATATAAAAGTAATATTTATACATAGTAAAGGCGGCGATGCTGTAATACTATGTTAGTAATTAATGAAATACTATGTTTATGATGTAATACTGTGTTAATAATGTAAAATTATGTTTATAATGTAATATGTTAATATTCATTTGAAAGAAAAGATCATTATCATATATGTTCATTCAAGAAAATAAACCATTGTATAAGTTTATTTCAGATATGGATGATCTAGACATGCTAGATGAAGCCTGTTTTGTCCCGGATTATGATGACACTGATTTGGTGGAAGATCCTACTGTCCTAATTGGTGAAGAGGGGAAGGAAGTTATCCACTCAAATTGCAGAAGGAAGAAACAGAGGAAAGAAGTTCAGTGTGGTTTGTGTCTGGTGTCCAGTGCTGACCTGAGTAGACATCTTGGACGTCATGTGAAATCTGTTCATTTGCCATGGTATATGACTCCAGGATTGGTGTGCTGGTATTGCAGATCGATGGAGAAGGACAATTCGCTTTTGCGTAAACGTCATGGTGATGTTCATTCGTATGGAACTGGTGAATTCCAGGAAAAACTGTGGATCCAATTGGTGAATGGATTTATACATTTCCTGATATTAACATTAAATATGAGAAATATATGGGAACTGATGGACTATGTGAAAAGTGAAGGACTAGTAATGTTGCCAGATAACTGTTCCAAGGAGGACATTGACTTTGTAAAAATATACATTTATGGAAATGGTATGGAGCCTAAGACTGAGATTCTGAATTCTTTGTTGACTTTGTTTCACTGGAGAACTTTGTATCATCTGTTACAAAAACTTTCATTGGAGGATCGTGAACTCAGTAGTCATTGGTAACAGCAGATGAAATTTGCTCTGCTGCATGGATGAAAGATGAACTATAATATGATTTCACATTTCACATTGACATTGTTATCATTAATAATATTGTTTTGAGCAACTTTGAGTTAAAATCACTTTGTTTACTTTAAAGTTGATTTAAAGGGATAATGGATTTTAAAAAGTTTATTTTGCTTTCCTAAAGATGGACATTTATGCTGAGAGATGGACTTGATTGACTTTGCTTGTGTTAAACAGTGTTTGACACTCGCACTCGCCAGCTCGCCAATGCGAGTTAAAATTAAATCTGGCGAATGAAAATTATGGTGCAAGTCGCCATTTTGGCGATTTATGTCAACTTACTGTATTAAGTTTATCGGCAAAATTTAGACTCAATTTAAGTCCGACTCGTATGCCAAAATTTACAGGGAAGTTCATGGGATTACCCTTACTGCTAACCTCGTTTTCACTCTCATAAGCGTGATTGGTTGAAGTTGGGGAATTCCGTAATGACGTACTCACAGTCTCGCTGTCGTTTTTGAAAGCATCTAGCCTTCGTTTGCGCGCCGGATTTTGACGATGTATAGGAAATGCTGTCTGTTTCGTTTCACTTGCGTCTTGCGAACCAAAAACACCAAGAATTGAAAAAAGGGATGCAGTGACAGTGATGAGGGGTTTGATGACTGTTATAGTGATTCAGATGAAGACAATGAAATGACTGAGAAGGATGTGGAGCAGTTTTTAAGACAAAATTAATCTTTATACTGACTTTTATCTCTTCATCTGTATCAGGACAATTCCCCCCCGGCCGATTCCCCCCAAAGAATATATATTTATGTACAAATATATAGTAAAGAGCATGAAGCTTAAATCCTTGCATCAATTGTATGAATATTTCTTGGTGTGGTGATGCAACTTAAAGATACAAAATATAAATTTCATTAAACAAATTATGTTCATGGAGTACAAGTTCAGAAAATTTTAGAAATATAAGTACAGAAAATTTTATTAAAAATCTAATCAAAGTATCTCTAGGTAAAGTGGGGTAAATAAATATGCATATAGTTTATGTTAAATTTAGATTAGAATGTGCAAAATCTGTAGACTAAAGAATAAACACAGTTCTAGGTTTAAAAAAGGTTTTTAATTTTTTTTTCTTTATTTGCATATGATAACATCTCCATCATGAGTCATTACCACATGGCCTGCCAGCTGGCCAAAGTCTGGCTTGTGCATTTTCGGTTTTGCCAGTAACTTTCAGAGCACACTGGCCAAATTGGCCTGTACTATTTCAAACGAAGGTCAAACACTGGTTAAAGTTAAATGTTGAATCTTGGCATAACAAGAATGAACTATTTGCATTACTTGTTTATTTTAAATGTAAAGTGCGATTTCAGTTGCTGAATTATAATAATTATTAGTTTAACAATTTAAAGTAATGGTTTATCAAGCCATGGAAGGGGCATTGACAGAGGTTGTGGTCAGAGAGGATGCGGAGCGCCGTAGAAGGCATCATCAAAACTGGGGGAACATAGACAAGGTCCAAATAGCTTCCAAGGAACAAGTTCACGAATGGATAAACAATGCATGGTCAAAAATTCCCGAGGAAGCAATACGACATGGTTTTGATGCTACTGGCATCAATCCAGCACTTAGGGGAGAACCCGAGGACATGTCTAATCCATTTTTGGACAACGGCGGAGACAGCAATGGGGAGGAGTTCCTCGGGTTCACCCCTGACGACATCAATGACAGAAACCCTTTCAGAGACTGCATATGAACAGGATATTGCATAAACACAGTGATAAAAAGAATCAAACTGACACTATTATGAATTTATGACAAAAACAATTAACAGGTCATACTTTACATTTTATATTTTTTTCATTTATTTTATTTAAGATGATGTGTTAGTGGCACTAAACAGTAATAACATTTAACGAGTCATACTTTGCATATTATATTTATTTCAATTAAGAAAATGTGTTAGTGGCCTTGAACAATAATAACGTTATAACGAAATACTTAGGAAACTGTGAAATGTGTAAGTGTCCAATAAAATTATTATCTTAAACTTAATATTATTGTTATTATGATTAGTAATAGTTGAAGCAGTAGACACAAAAATAAACAAACTTTATAAAAAACGGTGTATTTAAAAAAAGAGAATTAACTATTATGAAGAGTAAAGATTTAATAATTTCCGTGGTAAGGATGAATGAAACTAAAATGAGTAAGGAAAATGAAAAAATCTGAATACATGAAATAAGAATTTTTACTAAAAAAAAAGAAAAAGAAAAAAAAGACAATTGCAAAGGGTGTCTGCTGTCAAGGAGATCTTAAAAAATGATGTGCAGAGATGGCCGAAGGAAATCGTACTCTCTCAACTCCCGTAGTGTTGATGATGCTATTGTGCACTTCAATCAAAACAACCACATTCTCGCACCGCAGCTAGAGTTAAGTTCAATAGCATGGTGATTATGATGGCGCTCTGCGTCCCCTGCCAACATACTACCATCCTGGGTTGCACATACACTGCTCGGGTGTAAGTCCGTATATATATCGCAATCACCAACACTCACCTATCATATACTGAACAAAAATATAAACGCACGAAACTAAAATGGTCAGTTAAAATGGATAATTATGAAATATGCCAAAGTTGATGGTTAATTTGTGAATTGATGGATTTGTATTGATCAAGTATGGTGGTCTGGCTTCACATGGATGCTCCCCGTCAGTATACATAAAGGTTTAGTTTTTCCACCCATAAGACTAATGGAGCATGACCGAGTGGAGGTCAATCTGCATGACCAATACACAGACACTCCTTACAGTCTAGGCAATAAAAGGGCACACCAAAATGTGCATTTCTGTCACTTGTCAACATGCCACAGATTTCTGAAATCATGAGGGAGTGTGACATTGGCATGTTCAATGCTGGCTTGTTGGTAACAGAAGTTGCAGCATGCCTGAATGTGCATCATTCCACTGTCAGCCGTCTGAGAACACGCTTCAGACTCTGGTAGCATTAGGAACCACCCACATATCTGCCGACCATGTGTTACCACACCCGATATGTCGCCCATCGAACACCTGTGGGATGTTCTGGATCAGCGTTTTCATCATCATGTTCCAGCTCCCGAGAATGTTCGCCAACTGCGAGTTGCACTCCAGAAGGAATGGGATAATATCCCTCAGGCCACTACTGACAACTTAGTGATGCCCATGCGCTGCCAGTGTACTGCTCTGTGCAAAGCTGACGGTGGCCATACTTGTTTTTAGTGTCTGATGTGAACTCAGGATGTTGATGCCCTAACTCTTGGACTATGCATTTAAACTTCCCGTAATGCTCTCAAAGTCTATTTGTTGAGGAAAATATGCTGTTAATGTTGGCCATATACTCTAGTTCCATGCATGAAAATAAATCAACATATTCTTTCGTGCGTTTATATTTTTGTTCAGTATACATTATAATGGCAACTCTACATAGATCGTCAGGAAAAGGTAACATAAGGCCTAGTGATGAACAGACAACTTCCAGTTGTTACGTTATAATGTGTTACGTTATAATGTGATTGTGGTATCTCGTGACTTTTTGACCAATCGGAACATTGCAAATTGCACGCTCCAGAAGAGAAAAAAAGGTCAAGGTCAAGTGAACGCAACAGAAGCGTTTTCTCCGCAGCATGGCGATACATGTACTGATGACCGGGGCTGATGAATGGTGCGAGATTTGTCATTGATCTACGATTCAAACATGAGAAATATTCTGGGAAAAGGACCCGTGTACAACATGTATGGATTCCCAATGGAGAGAGGTATTTTGTATGTGACTGAATGACGTTTGCCTCCGAATCCGTCGATGCATAACTATAGCGGTGACAGTGTAACTTGGATTTTCATGAGAAACTGTGCCGCGGGAGAATGTTATTGAGGTGAACAATAATTTGTTTGACAATGTGGATGTATTTAACTTTAAAGCGAGGAGGAGGATGTGGCGATAGGCCTGACTGCCCGAGGTGGCATTTATTGACATACATGTGTGCACCATCCATCAACTTCAAGACATTATAATCATTCATGTACAAATGACTTTTAAGATTAACTGTAATATTGTTTATTCTTGTTTAGCTTGTTATATAATGTTCTAGTTCTGAAAATTGTCATGTGTTAATCATAGCTTAGTAATATAGTAAAATTGTTCAAGAACATTGCTTTATGTTATGAGAATCCGTCCATAACACAGTCAAAACTGACAGAATTCCATGAAATTCAAATGCTTGGAAGTTCTGAGCACCTCCATTTCATGAATTTTGACCAAAACAATCTTTTCCCAAATTTTATTATTTTTTTACTGTACAAAATTCATAGCACATTAACCTAGTTATTTCTGTCTTGGTTCATTTAAGCTTACATTATGACACATCATGAGGTTCTCCAAAGAAGGCTCATAATATTGGGGGCAATGCAGACCGGTTTTAGGACCCAGGCCAGCCAACTTCAGAAATAGAGCAGGATACAATGATTACGTCAGGAATCTGACCTATCACTTCACATCAGTGTCAAAGATTGATGTAGCCATAAGTTATGCCTACCCTAAAGCTGACTTACAGGCAGCAGTGATGGATCATGACTATTGCCAAGTACCATGGACAGAGAGAATGATATCAGTGAAAACAGAGGTCCAATTTTAATAATAATAAGGCCCAAATATCATGAATAATTATCAAACTAGGTAATGTGTGACATCATAGAATTATGATATTGAATCAAAACTAGTTAAAGACATATACCATCTTCCATGCTTTAATGGGATATGGATATTTCAGGTTGAGGAACAAACAGTGAAGGACATTCAATGACATTCATTGACATACATTGAGAGACCATTAAAGGATTACGCTGCCTTCCTTTCATTTAGGTCCACCATATTTAGGTCTTGGCTTGCCTAGACCTTGGCTCTTCTCAATGTGAATGCTCTCAATCACAGTGGCAATTAACAGAAGCTGTTAAATAAATATAGCAATAACTTGTGTTTATTGGATGCCACATCCAGGACTATGAAATATGCCATGCCACTTTTTTCCTGTGCATTAAAACAAATGTGAGTTATTCAATTGTAGCTGTGTTTCATTCCAGAGCATGAGGATGAAATTAGCATTAGAGAAGCCCTTGAAATACTAAAATGTTGGAACCCAAAATGGACCCCAAGTGATTTCCTAGCAGATTACTGCCTGGCTGAGATAAATGCAGTTGAGAAGACATTTGAAGATAAACACTCTCCTTCAGTTATAAATACAACACAAAGATGCAGTATTCAGTTAGGCAAGGTCAATTGAAAAAATAATTATAAATATTTTTAATATCACATTAAAATATTCATTCATAGCTTTTGCAAACCGTTTTTGCAACCGTCTCAGTGTGGGTACAGTCAAGAACATACCAATGATCAAGCTCCTTTCCCCTGAGATAAAGAATTTCAACCCAGACAAGTCAATACAATGGTGGAATTCTAACAGTCAACGAGCTCGTCGGCCAACTTTCAAGGCGTCCATGCAGAAGCTTTTGGAGGATTCTAACAGAAGTTCATCTGCTTCATTACAGGAAAGTGACATGGGAGATGCTGATGATGAGTCAACAGCTGCAAGTGGTACTATACAGTACCAATCAGCAAGATTGAAACTGCATAACACATCCTATGAAGATGTCAGTGACTTTGACTCTCTGTTTCATTTCAGTGATGTAGAAACTGAGTAAAATAAAACAAATGAGCAAATATAATATGAGCTCTATGATGTTGATATGGGTATTAATAGGTTTTCATAAAGTTTACTTAGGATAGTTGGCAAGCCTCGTTTTTTGACAATAAATATGTACAATGTGCACTGACAAAGAATGTCTTTTTATTCTTTTAAGAAAGGCATCAAAGAAACAAGTAAGAATTTTTTTTAATATAAGTAATTTTTGTGTTCTGTTAACGGGCAAGATATATTACGTGTTTCAGAGCACATTTCCTGAATGAAAAGCTTTGCATAGTTATGCTTATTAACTGATGGTTGCCTTTGTGAAACAGTTCCAACAGTTGTATGGGCCAGAAATGGCTGTCTATAATGTGCATGGCTTGGTTCATCTTGCATTAGATGCCAAGAACTTTGGCAGTCTTGAAAACGTATCTGCCTTTCCCTTTGAAAACTTTTTACAGCAGTTAAAACATATGGTTAGGAAACCAAGTTTTCCAGTCTCTCAAGAGGTGGGAAGAATGTCAGAAATTCAAAAGAATGGAAGTCAAAATCATCCCTCCCCCCAAAAAAGACTTCCCAATACTGTCCAAAAATCATTGCAAAGGGCCACTGCCAGACTCTCTCCAGTTGGCCAGTCAGTTTGGAAAGGCTCAATTAGAAAAATTCTCAATTGACATTACCAATAAAGACAGTTGCATTCATGTTGATGGAAAAGCCAGCATAGTGAAAAACATTGTGCAAAAAGATGACAGTATACGGCCGTATATGTTATTTACCAGTGTTTCAAATACTTTGATGATATTTTAACATACCACTACTATCCAGTTACCTTGGCATTGGCAAAGTTTTTGGTTCAGAGAATACCAACAGGTATGAAGCAATATCATAAGTAGAAGCAAAATGTGTCCTTCTGCCATTTGCCTTATACATATAGACCATAATACTTTGTGCGCAACAGGAGTTCTGGTATTTTTTTTCCCATATCAAAACTATAGACGCGCAAAAAAAATGCTGTACAGGTAAGTGAAAAAATGATTATTTAATATTAAATAAAACAGATATGCATAAAACTAATATTTCTCCTCATAATTATCACATTTTGCAATGAAATTGGTCGTTTTTAAATATAGTTTTTTATTTAGACGATAGGCTGACTTGGAGCGCATTTGCGCACCGCAGTGTGTTAGATGTGTTGAGAGGAGATTGCGTTCGTGGTTGTCTTGGTTGACCCATTTTTTAAGCCATGTTGGTTTGTTTTGTTTTTCGGCGAGTTCAATCTGACTCTGAGCCTTGAGACACTGAGAGGGAATTGATTTGTCAGGAAAGTCGTATACCCATTTATCTTTATGGTGCCCTAGCTATGTCAGTTGTTACGTTAATCTTAGACCAAAACATTTGTTTTTTAAAACAAAAAGTATATTATAGTAAGAATTTAAAGTAATGATACTAAAATGTACAAGAAGAAAAGGGTAATTCTGGTCAGAACAATATGTCTAATAAAGGCAAATAAATTCAGCGCTCCCACTATCATGCTTGTGGGCTGATTTGATAGTTGTCAGCGCCTCTAGCTTGATTTTTGTGGAACATTGTTTTGAGGCAGTGGACATTGGTCAGGTTAAGTGGCAGTGAAATATCACAGGAGAGCAAGCTCAGTGGCAGAGCGTTCACCTTGTGTGGAAGGTCTTGGGTTTGATTCCAAAGCTCTCCTTATTCCAAAGTTACCAACAGCCTACCAGTAACTGCATGCATTCCTGTCCAATACTGCGCATATTCATGCTCTCAAACAATTATTTTAAATTGCATACAATATTTAATCGTATCTTCTTTTAAATAGCATACATTGCTGAGCTACAAAGCATTTGGCGAAAAATTTATCCATTATATATAAGCATATCTTGGTTAAATATATTTAATACTAAATGTGCTCATCTTTCCCTAAAGTCTACTCTAGTGAAACTCAAAATTATTGCCAAGTTATTGTTTTTTTTTTCTGTAAACACAGTGTGTTGTACCATCATTTTTTACATAATTTTCTACAGGGAATAAAGTGATTCAGGTAAATGAAGAAGGCATATGTGGGCGACTACTGCTGTGTGCCTGGATGCACAAACTCCCGTGGGAAATGTAATCGGGAGGAGCAAGCAATAAGCTTTTACCAATTCCCCAAAGATGTCAGACGTAAACACAACTGGCTGTGCCACATACCTGTAGATAAAGATTTTGTGCCTACAACATCCACAAGGATATGTTCTGTGCATTTTGAAGAAGTTATATATATATATATATATATATATATATATATATATATATATATATATATATATATATATATATAGCTCCTCTGTGGCTCTGCAAGTTAACTGGTTGGGGAAAGGGGGAAAGTTGGCTTTTTCAGAGCTGAAGCAAATCAGACATCTTGTGGCAAGGAAGTGGAAAATAAGTGTTCAAATAAAATGTACTAGACATGACTATCCAAAACTGCACTTGGCTTCTTTTCTTAAAATTTATTCAATTGTCTATCTTTATTGAATCTATTTTATATTATTTTTCAGGGAAAAGTGTGTTAATGATGCTTCTTATTACTCAATTTTTTATTCTATACACCTAAAAAAACATTTTATGTTTTATTGAAATTCACTGAGTAACAGGTACCTATTTCAATAATTTACTTAAAAATGTTTATTGTACAAACTGTAAAATGTTTAAAACTGGAATGAAATTATTTTGTTTGAGAGTTAAATGCATAATTTTTATTTTAACCATATATTGCATAATACATTCACTGACATTAACACTCTATGACATTTAACTATTTTATTGTTTCAAGTGAACCATGCAGTCATGTGATAAGACATCCCTTCAGTGTTTATATATGTCACAAAGTAGGGATTTCTGGGAAGTTAACATCTTTCATATCTGTAAGCTGGGGTACATTTAAATAAGCAGCTGATATTTGCAAAGATGCATGCTACAATGCAATCAAGAGTTACTGGCAAGATGGGCCAGTTGAAGCATATTACAGAGCTTGTTACCAAGATTACACCAACACGGAACACCTTACAAGGCTGAAAAAGAAAAGGTCAAGAACTGATGCTGACAATTTTACATATTGCATGTTGGTTGCTTTCTTGCTTTCCATTTTTAAGCTACATCCTTTCTTTTCTTTGCTAGCTTTTGTCTTGAAAAAGGCTCCACCAAAGTTCGTGCTGTACAACAAACTTGCATTTGCATTCATCTGATCTTTTTTGGGACTTATGTTTCTCAGCATGAGCTATGTTATTTGGTTTAATTGGAAGAAGGTACTTGAACAAAATTTTGTGTTGCACTTGGCCACTTTGATAATAAACTCCAACTGTGATCCATCTAAAATTTTGTTAAAAATGATGAACCACAAGAAAACATTCCAAAAGAACACTGAAGAGGATTCAGCAGCTTTAAAACGTCAACAAGATTTTAAGTAAAGAAAAACAACCTGCAAATGGGGGAAAAATGGTTATTCTGGGAGTAATGCTAAAATTGACAAAACAATACTTTACTTACTGTTTTACTTGAAGTCCAAACCAGATTATTATCAATGGCAAAGGAAATTGAAAAAAAATATCAATCTGTTCTCAATATAGCATCTTTTGACCCTGTCAAATTCAATTTTGAGTTTACAGACCCTTTTGCCTGGAGTGTAATTAGTTTTCTATGTATTACTAATAATGAATTTTAGGAGTTAAAGAAGGAAATCACAGGTAACTTTGATTGGTACTGTGAGAAAGGAATGGTGAGAAGAATGATTTTACCTGTAATTTTTTTGATGATATTTAAGAAACTCAAACAGAATTCTCAGAGTTTACTAGAGAGTTATCCCACAAAATAAAACATGGTCTTTTTGGTTTAATTTTGTTCACAGAAATTGCTTTTTATACATTTCTTTATATCTAATCTAAGAAATTTTTATTTGAAAAACCTATGAGGCAAAAATGAAGGCTAGAAGGTTTGTGCCCAATTTTTAAAATCAAAAGCACTAGAATTGAGGACTTGACTAATGATACATTTAAATCTTCTTATTCTATCCTCCACTTAATTACTTCTTTTATAAACATAGGGAATTACATCATTACGCACAGCATATTGAAGAGAATTGGAAGCATTAATGTGAAGTTAAAGGGTTCTTGGTGAATAATGGAACATACATCGGTCTCTATCTTCTTGCTTGTAGCGTCAACAGTGTGTCCAAAGTTCCCCGAGACAACGCAAGTGTACATAAGAAATGGATAGATTTATGTTCCAAGACAAAACACACAGAAAAACAACGGAGAAAGTATGGGGAAGACAGGGGGCGGTCCCTGCCCAAAGAACTGTCCCCTTTAGAACAAAAGGTATGTTTTAAATATAATTGTAAAAATAAAATAAATAAATAAGAATAATGAAAAAGGCAAGGTGTTATAAACAAAACTGATTACCTATTGCTGTATATCACTTCAAGTGAGGTGTATCTTATTTTGTTTATTAAATTTCAGATAATTGAGATTATAGGGGAATTGGCCCTCTAAGGTGTTGTAGGGGGTCAAGAAACAGAAGAACCACCATCTACCTGTATGTAATATTTCTTACTAATATATTTCCTACATCTAAAGAATCACCAAGAAATAATAAGCATTTGCTTACTATACCACATACATTTGTAGTTTGTTTGTGTTACATGTATTAGCACATTATTTATGAGAATTACCCTATTGTATGACATATTCAAGGTGTTAGATTTTAACATGACATTAACAATTTCCTGTAATCATTATAGGTAATGAACCTCTAGTGGCTGCAAAAACATCTTTAAATTTTAAGTCGGTAGATAAGTCTGGTTGTTGCAGGGAAATTGCCTTTTTTTAAATTGCGGATCAGAGTGGTCTCTTGCAGAAATGTGCAACTTTTCACTCTTACAATTTACATTAGAATTATTTTTACAATTATTGCAATATCCAATTATCCAAACAACTATCCTTAAATTCCAGACAGGATGGATGTTGATCTGTTCTACGAAGAAGCCCCATTCCCGGGTCTGATCAACGAAGAGAACTTCAAAATCCATCAACAGCTAGGGTAGAGAGCCTTTGGCAGAGTCTTCTTAGACTCTGAGCTGTCATTGGGCAACTTGGTGGCCATTAAATTCCTCAACAAAATGGACAGCCAGGTGTTAGAAGATTTGTTTTATGAGGGACTACTCCTCTACGGCATAAATGAGGCAGTATCGGGGATCAAGATTGCGCCCAGGTTTATTTTATGTCTTTCTACCTCCCTTCTATGCTTTTTTTAATTTTTTCAACTATTCAAAAATTTGTTTGCTTTTTCTTTAATATGTCAAAGGCAATAAGTGGCCAATCATTGTTTGTGATTAATATTTTGATCGCTTTATTCTTATATGCAGTGCTGATTGAAAGAAGAATCTCACAATGACTTGAGAATAAAAGATGTTCATTTTTTATATTAGCCCCTGCCTCAGACAAGCTAATTATTCACGGTTGAAAAGACATGAATATAAGGTGAGATATATGTGAAAATCAGGTTGGGCTTGATTTCTACTCAAAACTTATGTGGACATTTTCAGTCCATATGCTAGCAGGCGGCCATGTTTATTCCTGCCATGAGGTAGCTGCTACATGCTTACATAGGATAGATAGATGGACAAAGTGTAACTTTTGTACAAAAAAAAAAAAAAAAAAAAAAAAAAAAAAACAGGGGTCTTTGAAAGGGACTTTGCACTCTATAGTATTGTTAAAAATAACACAGGTATTCGCAGCGTTTATTTTAAAAAAATGTTTCGATTACATCAACAGAGATATTATGTTGTATAAGTTATTGATAAATGGGGTAGATGGAAATTTTATCGAGTATTGAAAAACATAAACTATCAAACAACTGCCTGTGTCAAAATCAAGTACACGTATACTGACTGGTTCAACTGTCGTACTGGTGTAGGGCAAGGCGACAACATCTCGCCAACTTTATTCTCTATTTTTGCAAGTGATATAGTAAGTGAAAGTCATGATCTAGGAGTTGGAATAACGTGGATGGATCTCTATCAACTACCCAAAATAAAATGATCTTCGAAACCATTGCAAATTTTCTACTCGAAAACCTTGACATCACTCAATAAGCACTATCTTTTCTCTACTTGACCGAACTGATTTCATTTTCTGATTTCATGTAATTTTCTTTGTAATTAATGTAATCCAATATGTATTTAGTTGTGTTGTATACATAAATTAGTTACAATCCTTTTCTTCTCCCTTTTTTTTCTTTCTTTCTGTATTTAATTTGTGGTAACTTTTGTGTTCCAATACTGAAATCTAATCTCTAATGTTTGTATTTAGCTGTGTACGTTAACTAGTTATGACCTCCTTTGATCTTTTTTTTTTGTTATTATATGCCCTAGGGCATTTTTTTTACTAAAATGGAGAGATAAGTCTAATTTATTCGTATCCTTGATTTTATATACTAGCTCCCCACGGGCTGCCACCATGGGTGGAGCACTTTTTCATGGTGTATTGACTTTATTCTCCTATATATATATATATATATATATATATATATATATATATATTTTTTTTTTCCTGTGCTTTTTGTGTATATGCATATACGTATCCGTTTGTTTTATTTATTTACTTAATTTTGTTTTACACGGAGAGCATCTCATGCTTTTAGCACTTTGCCTCCATTTCCTTTGAATAAACATTGTTAAAAATGTGTTGCAGCCTATCAAAGTTGTTGGCAAATGGGTGATGGTTAGCACTGACCTGATAGGCCCTCTGTCGTTATCAGAGAATGGCAATAAATATGTCCTCACTCTGTCAGACTACTACACCAAGTGGATGGAGACATACCCAATCCTTTTTAAGATCTATTGTATTGAATTCATTTTAAGGTTTGGACAAAGGATAGCTAGACACTAGTCTGTACCATGACTTCTTTGGTCAAGGACTAATTTTGGCAGCTCAATTTTAAAAATAAATCACCAATAATATACGATCTAATGACCTGAACCTAGAAGTAAAACTGATCTGCAATAGGTCATGTCATTATTTTGTTTATTACATTTTAGGCAATTCCTGCATCATAAATCTTATAACTTAAGAAAATTGCACTGTATAATCATTCAAAATATAAACCTATACATTATCCTCCCTTGTTTTAATAGATTTGATAAAGTTTCATATGGATAGATACACAGTTTTACTAAAAGAAAAAATGCCTAAAGATCGTCAGTACGGAGCTGTCACCAGCATACTTATTTTCACAACGTACTTATTTTGGCAGCTTCAGTGCCAAATAGTGCAGTACATATTTTGTCAACGTACATATTTTGGCACAACACCGGGTGAGAACTTTAGAGGTGTGCATCAGAGGCTGGATGACCTCTACAATAATGGTTTTAACCTTTCATACAAGGAAGAGATTTTGGAAGATTTCAAGAAGAATGCAAGTTCATGTCATACTACTACTCCAAAAAGTGGCACACAACAGGACCTCCAAAAGCTAGAATACCTAAGCACCCTGTACCACTGAGCTCTCCACTTACTTCCAACAACTCACACCATGAGGAGGCGAGGGAGACCAAACACTATATTGCTGGATGTACAGAGTGGGCTAACCACATCAACAGACAGCTGGCAAGGACAGCGCACAAGGTCATAGCCAGAGTAGACTTCAAAGGATGCCCTGGCTACGTAGAATTGAACAAAGCTGACATGGAGCAACGTCGTAAAAACCTAGGTCACATTCAGGATCTCAGAGGGTATGGACAACAGCCCATAGCAGTGGAAAGAGATGAGAGATACAATAATAGCCTGTTCAGTGGAGGGAACAAAACACCATACCAGCCAGCCACTCAGACTGTGTACACTGTAGCAGAGAATGTGACCAGCCAGAAGGATGTTATTGGTGTTTACTCTGGTAACAAGCTCTGCCATACAGCTCACCTACTCAGAAGTTGAGGGGAAGATGTCTCTTGTCCAGATCACAGTGGAATCTGCACAGCCAATCTACGAGAAGAAGACAGCATTGGGGACAAGTTTAACCACTGATGGGGATAGCCAAGCCCAGCTGCATGTGACAATGTTGAAATTTTTTGGGACACATGACACTTTACCAAAACTCTGAAAAAACAAATAGAAAAAGCACCATTTTCTGGTCAAGTGTTTCCAGGAAAAACAAAATACACTAGAGACAAAATGCAAAAATGTTTTGCTCAGTGCATAGCAATGTGCTGCTATTCTGAATTTGATGCTTGCTTTAGAGCAAATAAAGGGAACATAGAGTTGATTAAAAGAGCACTGAGTTACGTCACTGACTATATACAGTTAGTTGTTACAGTGGTGATTGTCAAAATTGTTTAAAGTACTCATTAAAATGTAAAGGTGGCTCAGAAACTATTTCCCCTGCCTTTCATCTTTCTCCTTGCTAGGAAGGATCTACAAGACAGTGCTGCACCTATTGGTAATTGAGTAATAGCAACTTGGGTAAATTACAAAAACTGTCTTTCATAAGTTAGTAGTCATACACATTGTAATTGGTTAACAGCATACTTATTTAAAAAAACATTCATATTTTCATTTTCATCTACCCAGGTGGGTGTATACATTACAATGAATAAACTATGAAACTATTAAAATCATAAATGCCCTCATCATATTACACCATACACAATTCTTACTTTAAGACTATACAACCATTGAACCAATGAAACCTCAGGCAAGTGAACCTTTAGACTAGCAAACCTTTGGAACAGCTGGACATTTGCATCATCAAACTATCAGAACAATGAACCTATATTGACTATTGAACCTTTGGAACCATTGGATCTTGGCATCATCAAACTATCAGACCATTGAACCCTCTGACTACTGTCATGCACCTGACAAATCATTTAACAATGAACTTATAATAATTTCATAAATTCACAAGATGGCAATATTTAGTAATTAAAATAAATATCAGAATCAGAAATTACTTGAATTTGATATACTCAGGAAATACTGTAGCATCATATCCAAACTGCTAATGATAACAAAACAATATCATAAAATAATCCAATCATGCTGATTTTCTAGAAGAATTAAAATTAAAACAAAAATACAGTTTATCAGTTATAGGATAAACAACAGATGTGTCATAAAGTGCTGACTATGGCAATGACACTGGACAGACACAGTGATCAGAATATAGACAGACTGAGTGTCTGTATATAATAAATATGTGATAAAATTTGCATAATACAACTTAATGACCTCACAATAACAGAGATCATCTATAACACATCATATCTGACCTGAAATACATATTCACATTAAAAAATTTTCACTGATGTCTTTTTCTCTTCAGTGATGACTTATTGTCTACCACAATCTCACTATATGCTACCTCTACTAGTACTGTAACAGTTTCCATGCATATGGGGAAAATTATTATAACACATCACAACTGAGCTGAAATATCAATTCACTTTTAAACATTTCCATTGTGCCTATTCGTCTTCAGTGATAGAGTATTGTCCAACACAATCTCCTTGCTTTATATACCCTGCCTCTATAGTTTCCATGCATATGGGGGAAATTGATTCTTTGTGTTACCTGGAACCCACATTTGTTGTGTAATTGTACTGTTCCATATAACTGGCTCCACAGGATCTGCTGTGTTTGGAAGTCTTGTTCTGGGTGGTTCTGGCAGCACTCTCTCTCACTCAGTATAAAATTGACCTCTTGGTCTGCCAGCAGTTCTTCATACAATTCCGGAACTGTATTTCCTAAAAATATAGATGAAATGAGTGTTTGCAATGCAACTGGATCATCTCTGTAATATGCTTGATATATATCTTGATATTGCTCATATGTAATGTGATCAAATTAAAATACAAATTTCATTTTATGTGTTTTTTGCACTTAATGACAATAAAACTTAAATTCACACTACAATTAAAACAGTAATATATTAATTTTATTCATAATAATCCATGCTTTCTATATTGAAATAATCATTGGTGTTTGTGTCTCTGCACAAAGGAAAGAGGAGAAACAAATTACCTATCTTTATTTGCATAACAAAACAATCACAAACATTTGTCTGCTATCTGCAAGAGGTCCAGTCACCTGTTTACAATGGCTGTCCTGTCTCTGGCTGTTCATTCATCCTAAAACTTGCCACATCCGTGTCTTGCACAACTGGGTGAGATGAAGATGTTCCTACTGCTTCCTTTTTATGTCTGCTTCAGTCTTATAAAATACATGTCCCCTATGTTCAGCCAGGTAAAGTCAGTTCACCTAGAAGACACCATGCTGTATGGAGACTGGAGCTGGAAAAAGAGACCAAAGAATTTATTAATGAAGTGACATAAACTATCTTAATAAAAAGACAGAACCCTGACAGTTCACAAGAGACAGTAGAATATTAAAACTACGATATACTGCCAAATGTCCACCTAATATGACAGACATCACAGTTGTGGTAACTGAACTGAGACAAGTTTAAAATGTCTCTTGGTTTAATTGGTCAGAAAGCTCAATATTCTTCTGATCACACAGCATATATGTTGCCACTGTATCTATTGCCACTGTTATCCGCAACAAAGTCAATGAAGAGCTGGTTACTTCACATGTGCTGAGTGTGTTGTGTGACAAAAGCACAGACACAGCTGTTTCCAAAAACTTTGTTATTTATGCCAGAATTTTAGACCAAGAAAATTTCAAGCCACAGGTAAGGAAAGTAGTTGGTGCCCTGCTCCATCTGTCCATAAGTGTGTTTTGAATTATGATCTGCCTCAGTTTCATGTTCCTTTCAGACGGAGGCAACTTCACATTGAGCATAGTGTTGCCAACATATTCGAACATAAAAATGATTACTGGTCAAGTTCAATAGGAAAACAGTGTAAGCCCCATAGAATCTCATCTCCCATTTCCCACGACAAACCACTTCTTTCCAAAAGTGATGACAGTGAAGATAAATATTTAAGGATACCAACACCAGTATGTCCTAAAAATAAAAAGGACAGAGGGGATCCCAGCAATTTGCCCAAGAAATTATCTTTTGATGGAAATTGTGATAACTGGGAATCTTTCAGAATTAGGTTTGAAAGTTATCGCAAAGTAAAAGAGTAGTCAAAAAATGAAGCCATTGGTTTCCACCCAAGGCTAGCCGGCAAGCTTTCTCAAGGCAATCTGGACCAGGCAATTTAGACTTTCTCAGAGTTGGTTAAGATGCCCTTTTTTTAAGAAGCCAGGCATGTCCTGGTGGTGCACTGTAGGGGAGTGAGGGGAGACTCTGGAGACTGAAAGTTCTCCATAAGGTCACTTTTCTTTCATTTGAAACTGTGTGGTGTTCCTGGTCTCAGAGGATCCATTTTCACTGTTTTACAGGCACAAAGTCCCTTCTTGAAATTTGGGGAAGGCAGCAACCAAACACCTATTTTGGTTTCACCTGGGTTGCTGCCACCTTTAACAAAAACCAACTAGCAGCACTTAGGGCAGTACCTGACTCTAAACTTTTTTTGGAATCTGATGCTCCCTATTTTGCTTGAAAAAAGGTAACCCTTTCTACACCCTATACAATCTATGAAACTGCAGAGGTTCTGGAGGGGCACAGAGGGGTGGAAGCAGCTCACATTTTAAAAATCACAACTTAAAATGGTACTTCCTTAAATATAAAAGGGAGTAACCAGGGATCTGGAAATATATATACATGATGAAACTTCTTTAACTTTGGGCAATTCTAAAAAAACTATGAAAACTTCTTGGCACTGAATTTAAAAAGAAAAATTCATATCTCCCTGAAGCCCCTCTCCTCCTCCTGATCCGGGAGTTCATCGGAAATATGAAAGTTACCATCAATATTTACAATATTCATTTATTTATTTGATTATCATTCATTATTTATTTGTATATATCATTTTATAGATACACTGATGCACCTGCACTGCAGCAGCACTTATATGTATCACTTGTCATGCATTATACACATATGTACTGTATTTCAATATCAATAGCACTTATTGCATCATTGTGCATTCTATTGCAGGAAGCAATACAGCACCTTAGCACCAGTTTGTTACTAGGTACAGTGTACCAGCACAAGTATTTATTTCTATTTTATTATTTATTTAGAATTTTGGTCTATCACCAAATCCTACATGAAGAAATGTCCCAAACTTTTAAAATTTCTTTTTTTTTTTTGGCTTTCCAGTATTTATATTGTGGATAGACTATCACTGTATCAGTGATATGACTAACTGCTGAATCAACAGTTGTCAAAGTTAATCCTATATTTTTTTTCTCGGCAGACTATCACATATGTTAGAAATAAGGAACATTTTATTAAAGCTGCAATAAGCTCGTATCTGTTGTTTGATATTAAATATATTGTACACATTTCATGAAGTTAAGTTTGCATATGGTCTTCTTATGCAGCTTGAAGAGGGTATTTTGTACTATCGAAGAGAAAGAACACCAACTAATGTAGAAGACGGTAAAAAAAAATAACGGTGTGGGGAGAGTGGAGAAAGGTAGTAGAAAATGAGGAGGAAATGACCACCATACAGCAGCTGCACAATGGAAACTGTTAAAAATCGACTTACAATAAATAAATGTTAGTTTTTTACTTATGTCTGACAGAAGATCGTGTCAAAACCTGAAATGCCCCAACTTCAAAATGCAAATTTCCTAAAATAACATAAGCGCATATATAACACAGTCTTACTCCATTATGGTTTACACTTGTTGATAAATAGTGTTATAATATTATGTTTAATATGATCATTTTTCTATTAAACATATGCTTTAATACAAAATTTCTATATTACAGAACACTACCAGAAGAGACGAAGATGAACCACAGCCATTTACTAGTGGAATAAATGAAAATTAACCCAAGTCAGACAGAATAAAATTGATTGTCATTCTTTCTTTCAATTACACCGGTGTGGCGTGATAGACCCGTGCCGTGACGAAACCGTTCTGCACATGCGCATTGAGGGTAGATTGAAAGAAGGGACTTCCGGTATGACGATATCGTCGTAGGTATTTTTGGAACTATTGACCTTTCAATTCGTAATTCAGTGGTTTTTGCCATGAGAGAGTATGTATTTGATAATCTTACAATAAACTCCACGGAGGAATGTTGGAAAAGTTTTATATAAACACCAAAGGAAGCGTGTGACACAGCCCTTATTACTGAGATTGTGATCGTGACTGAACTGTTTTGCTCTGTGATGAGGTTGTAGTAAGACTCGTAGTATAAATGTTTTCACACTACAATGTTCTTTCAGTTTAGAGTTCAGTAATTGTTGTCGAGAGAAAGTGTGTGTTTGACAATAATATAACTTCCTCTATTGGGAAATGTTGGAAATACATATGTAGCTACGTGCTGTAAGTCAACTTTGTCAGTGTCGTGAATGTGACTGCGTTTGCATAAAGTCGTCGTAAGACTCGTATGAATGCTCATTATATAATGTTAGATATGTTCACAGGTGTGTTACACGTCCAAAGTGAGAAGGTCGATGCATTCCCAACAGTCCACCTTCAAGTCAGTTTTTTTATATCATAAAGCTTTAACACATTTATTTTATTTCATTGTTCAGATTGATTGGCAGAAGAAAATAGCTTAAAATTATAGTGTGTGTTTGTGTGTATTATGATGATTACTTGTTGTATTTGTTCTATATTTTCACATCACCAAATAAACATTTTGTATTTTGTATCATATACTGTGTTCTTTTTATGTACAGACACAGATGTGTCTGTACATATAGCCATCATCTGCGTCTGTCGTCGCCGTCGCCGTTGTTGCCGTCGTCGCCGTGCACTTTTACCGATAACACGATAAGTGGAAAACTGTTTTTTATTTCAGCTTGAAACTTACAGAATTGATGAATATTTATAATATGCAGGTCAAGTTCGAAAATCAGCATGATCGGGTCACTTGTAGGGAAGTTATGCTGTTTTTTCACTTTTTTCAGCATATATGCAGCACCGATAACACGATAAGTGGAAAACCATTTTACCTTTTGGTTTGAAACTTACAATACTGATGAATATTCATAATACGCAGGTCAAGTTCGAAAATCAGCATGATCGGGCCATTTTTTGGGAAGTTATGCTGTTTTTTCACTTTTTTCATCATATATGCAGCACCGATAACACGATAAGTGGAAAACCATTTCACCTTTTGGCTTGAAACTTACAGAACTGATGAATATTCATAATACGCAGGTCAAGTTCGAAAATCAGCATGATCAGGTCACTTGTAGGGAAGTTATGCTGTTTTTTTCACTTTTTTCAGCATATATACAGCACCGATAACACGATAAGTGGAAAACCCTTTTACCTTTTGGCTTGAAACTTACAGAACTGATGAATATTCATAATACGCAGGTCAAGTTCGAAAATCAGCATGATTGGGCCATTTTTAGGGAATTTATGCTGTTTTTTTCACTTTTTTCAATATAAATGCAACACTGATAACACAATATAAGAAAAACGGATTGGCCAATTGTCATTATACTCACAGAAGTTGTCAATCTTACTAAAACGCAGGTTGAGTTCAAAAATCAGCATAAGCGGGCCATTATTTTAGAAGTTATACTGTTTTTTCACATTTCCTCAGATTCAATTATTAGGCATGTTAACAGTCTCATTATTGAACTAATAAGATGCGTAAAAGTGTTTGTTTGATATTTCCTGCATCTTTACAACATTGTTAGTTGATTATGTAAAAAACATGGTAAACTTGTTATCATGTAATGTGTAATAAAGTGTCAAAAATGGAAATAAACTCATATCATTGCAGTTTGTCAGATTTAATCATCCACTATGTTCAGAATCTCAGAATGGAGGAAATTGGACATTTAACACTGTTCTATTGATACTTTTCCCATCTCATCAATTTTTTTAGTTGGCCATATAAAAATGGCAGTAAAATGTTTATTTTGTTTTATGTTAAAAAAGTGTTAAAAATGGAACTAAACCCATTTCAGAACAGTGCTGTCTTGTTTACATTTTGGCATTTTCAAGATGTGACTTTGAAGTTCCATGGGCCTGAAGACCTTTGCTAGTCACATTTTCTGAATATCCGTGATACTAATATCTTATAATTAAAAATTGATGGTCATTATGCTGTTAAACATTATGTAATATTGCATCAAAATTTGAAGAAACCCCTATTTTGGGCACTGCTCCCATGATGACCATTTAAGGAAAATCATGTCACTTACTGTTCTCAAACTTACAGGAAAGAAACATGGGACTAAAATATAGCTTCAGTAGGCAATGCAGTCTGTTTGGTAATTTTTTCTGGCAATTAAACAGTTTTTTTGTGAAAATTTAATTTTTCACATGTTGGCATTTTCAAGGTGTGACTTTGAAGTTCCATGATCCTGAAGGCCTTTGCTTGTCACGTTTTCTGAATGTCCATGTTACTAATATTTTATTAATAACATTTGATGGTTATTATGCTGTTAAACATTATGTAAGGTTGCATCAAAATTTGAAGAAACCTCTATTTAGGGCACTGCTCCTATGATGACCATTTAAGGGAAATCATGTCACTTGCTGTTCTCAAACTTACAGGAAAGAAACATGGGTCTAACATACAGCTTCAGTAGGCAATGCAGTCTGTTTGGTAAAATTTTCTGGCAATTTAACAGTTTTTTTGTGAAAATTTAATTTTTCACTTATTGGCAATTTCAAGGTGCAACTTAGAACCTCCACGGGCTTGAAGACCCATACTAGTCACATTTTCTGAAAATCCATGATGTATATTTTATTATTAAAAATTGATGGTCATTATGCTGTTAAGCATTATGTAATGTTGCATCAAAATAGAAGAAAACACAATTTTTGGTGCTGCTGCCATGATGACCATTATGGGAAAACCATGTTACTTATGATTGTCAAACTTTCAAAAAAGAAACACATGGCTAAAATGCAGCCCGAGTTGGAAAAGCAGTCTAATTGGCTTCTTTTTCTGGAAGTTATACATTTTAGTGAAATATTCATTATCTTTTTGGCATATTCATGGTGGGACTCAGAGCTCCCATGGGCATGAAGCCGTATGGTAATCAAATTTTCTACATGTCCATGCTATTTATAGTCAATAATCAAAAATTGGTGATAATTATTCTATAATTTATTATGTAATGTTACATCAAAATTGACAATAATCTTTTTGCACTGCTACTGCAAACATTATGAAAAGAAAACTGTGTTTATCATTATATTTAACTTATAAGTATGATTTTTAGGATTGGCATGTAGTTCAAATTACAAAGCCAGGTCAATTGGGTTATCATTTATTATTGAATTTTATGCAATTTTGTGTGAAATTTTCATTTTTCTCATTCTGGCACTTTCTAAGCATAAACTTGAACTCTGATGGGCCTGAAGCCTTATGCTTTTATTTTCGTCGGTGTTACCTGTTGTGCAAAATTAAAATTTAATGTTGACTGTGCAGTTAAACATAATGTATTATTGCATCAGAATTGGTAGTCTCCTATTTTGTGCATTATTGTTTTGTGCTTTTCTTAAGTTGTGACTTATGGGCCTGAAAGACCTTTGAGAGGGTTAGTCTGTCAATTTCCCTTGGGTATCACTTAGCTAATTTCGGTGTTATAATTTGCCTAATTGATAGGCCATTAAATGAGATTACATAAAGCACACTTGTTGATATTTCCCTGTAAACTCCCAAAGGTAAAGCTCTCTGCTAGATTAATAATAAGGAAGCAATGATAATTATGCAGGTAAATTTTGTTTAATATTGCAAATAAGTTTTTGATATATATATATATATATATATATATATATATATATATATATATATATATATATAAAAGATTAAAAGTTTGAATAGCAGCTTCATTGGAATTATATTTACCTCTGCCAAGGAGGTTATATTTTCACCCCTGTTTGTCTGTCATCAACATAACTCAAAAAGTTATGGACCAATTTTGCTGAAAATTTCAGGAACTGTCAGAAGTGGGCCAAAGAGGACAATAATCAATAATAATCAACAATTGCTGCCTTGTTAATTTTTTTCTCAAACACTGGCATTTGTGACTTATAACTTCCATCCACCTGAGGCTCTGCTCATTTTCTGTATTTCCACATAAGCAGTTGTATTGTTTTTTATGTCTTTAAAGGAAGTCTTTCCGCTGTAGACGCTTAAATAGGCCTTTCTCTGAAACTTTGCCTATTTGATCCTGAACCCCAAAGCATGTCTCACACAAAACCGTTGAGAAAATAAAGGTCGAGGTATAGGTTTTTAAGATCACTTAAAGAAAAAAAAGCGCAGCATTTTTTTTTCGTCTAAACTTCTCGCCATTACTCCCCTATGCATGGAATTCTGGGACTTGCCTCAATTTGCATATGACTGAATACTACTGTTTACTACGCTCTGGAGAAGACCCGGATGTCACTGCAAACCAAGATGGAGGGTAGTCCGAGTACACGTGAGTTGAAAGAGAGAAGAATAACTCTACGGGACAATGAAAAAGGAAATAAAACGGGAAATGCAGAAGCAGAGGATGTTATTTTCATTGGCAGGCCGGTGAGGTAGACAAAGCAGAAGTAGGAAATAAAACTGACAAGCGAGAAACTGACAAAATTCTGCCGGATACGGGTAGGTTATTTCGATCTCTTATCACGTCCGACTCTTTCATTGAGAACATATTCAGGAAGCGGATTTAGGGCGTCTTCTGGTTCTTCCGGAAGACGGTTAGATTTTCAAGTTTTCATTGGCGGGTATATGTAATATTTCTGTCGAAAGGCGGTCAAAAATGGAGGATGGATCAACATTACTCGGAAGACTGTCAGAAAATATTAAATATCTCTGGATCCGCCCCTGTTATCCCTGCTGTACGCAGAAAAGTTTATTATTCTTTAGAGCAGTCAGTACAAACAAGGACTGAGCTAAATAGTCTTCTATTAAAGACTGGTTTTTGTCGGCTTACTTAACGTCGTTATATCCTCAAGTCCAAAAACAAAAAAAAAGAGAAAAAACAACCTTTCACTAATTACCTTATTCGAATTTAATTTAAATTAAAAGATTTAAAGCGAGCACATTAATTGCAGCATCTGATGGTAGTAAATGTTTATTCTCTGTTTACGTTTTTAAAGTTGACTTCATGGGGATTCTCTGGAGAATGAGGATAATACACTGGTATATATATATATTTTTTTTTTATCCAGGTAATATGCATGTGGTAACATCTACCCCTACATCAGGTTCAAGGCCAACATAGAGCCAGGGCCAAAGTAAGTACCTGACACCCAGAATCCAAACACACAATAGCTGTTTATTTTACCATGTTCAGTACACCTTGCCATCAATATCAATCTAATGCATGTTAGTACTTGGAACAATGCCATTTTATTATAAAGTTTAACACTGCCATGGCAGCTAGTCCTAGAATTGTGACAAGCACAGGATATCAGTACTTATTGTGGGGAACATTATATAATAAATTGGATTTTGAAACAAACAATTTTGATAACCATGCTCTATTCAGTGCTCTTATGTCTGGCGTAGACATTACAGATAGTGGGTGCTATTAATTTCACAAAAAAATGCATTGAATTCTTTCCAATAGTCAATGTTTTGTTTTTAGGTATACTAAGCAGCAAAGCAAGCACTCAAAATCATGGATGACAGTAAGACCTCAAGCTGTTACATAAACAATTAGCACAAATAAAGGTACATTCCAGTCTTACAAACCAGGAATTTGACATGGGAATTACAAGTACACATTTCTAAGCAGCCATGGTGCAGATGGAACCAAGAGACTCAAGGCACCGTGGTCCTTATATGTATATAAGAATTTTTTTTATCAAAATGATGATTACCTCACATAAACTTTTCTTTTATAAATCCATCCAGACATACATTATTTCCTTGTATGACATTAACTTTTAAAATGATTGATTTTATGAACAGATTGTGTACAGAGTTGCATTTTACTTTTGATATGAGAAAGGGATAAATGAAAGCACCTTGTTTTTCTATGCCTTTATTTTTTATGTTCACTGAATGGTTGCACAAATTACAGTAGAATGAAAAGAATCCTTCTACTCAGTGACTTGCATATTACAGGTCTTATGAATGTTTGGTCAGTAAACTGATACTTGTGGTAATAGTTATTCTGTGATTTTCTTCAAAGTGAAGTAATCCAGCAAATTCAACGGCAGTCAAAATGTAGGGGACATTACAGTGAGTGGGAGATGGGCCAGTCCCATCTCCACTAATGCTGAGTCATTGCTTGGTAAATTCTCTAGCAAAAGCATCTTTATATCCAGTGCAAGGCCAGGATTTCCATCACACTTGTCACAATGTATTCAGCACTTTCCTTGGCAACACCATCATTTTCTTGGCAACACCATCATGTATGCTCTGATAATGAAAAAAATATATTCACTTTTATATCTGTCATTTCTGTTTTGATATGTACAATAGCTTACTTCAAAAATAAAATATTTGAAAATGTATGAACACTAAAACAACCATAAGGACTGGATTTCACACCACCGAATTTTATCGAATAAATTTACTTTGAAAATAAGAAGGAATATGAATGGTGTTTGTGTATTGTGAGAAACTTAGAATTTATCTTTTCAATAAAGATTTAATGAGTTTTATACCCATTCTGTGAGTTACTGAATTCTCCTTTCATGTTCTTGAGTCAATCCTCCTGATCTCACACCTCTTCCATGCCTTGTACTACTGGACCTAGAAGTGCTATGTATCACTGCCAACTCTACTAAACCTTCATACAGGGCTTTTTTTTCTAATGAGGCCAACATCACAAGATAGTATGCTGTAAAATAATAATAAAACTAATAATAATAATAATTGGCACTGATTTAATTGCATGCTAGTAATAATGTTGTGAACTGTTCAAAATGGGTTTCACTTCAATTAATCATTGTCCTGCACTCAAGCGTATCAATTGTTATCCCTAAACTATAAGTTTTTTGTATGTGTGGATTATTACATGTGAATATAGGTGAGGGTAGGGTGGGTCCTACACATTACTATCAAAACTAAGGAATATGCCAGATTAACTAAAAGGCCTGTTTTATTTAAAAATAACAGAAAACTCTTTACCTCAGGGAGCTCTTTACCCTCTAGTTCTGGACTGCTCTGACTGCTTGCCTCATCAACAATAGGCCTACTCTCGATCTGAAAAGTATAAAAGCAGATCGACTAGAAAAGTAAGATAAGATACGTGTGTGCGTAGCACAAAATTCAGGCACTCCTATTGACGATTTTGACATCTGCACGATGCTCACCACTACTGCCAGTAAGTATCAAAATCGTCCGGAACGCATTTGTAGTCCGTGCTACGCTGTGCGTGCAAATCGCGATGTCAAAATTGCGGCTCAGAAAGCATAGCAAACAACAAAAAAGTAACAGTCGTTCATAAATATCCAACCGAAAAGGGCTGGTTCAGTTGACCCGAAAAATATCACTGTCTCTAATCATGTCACCGGTATATTTCCTGGTACAAGTTACTCATTCGGTGAATCGGCATTGAGAATTACGGCATCAAGCACTGTTGACATAATAGGCTACACTCCGTCGTAAATATTTCCAAGCCATTCGTTGATTTTTGATCTATTTTAACCGACGAGAAGTTAAATGAATTCTTTAAATGTTTAAGTGCACAAACCTGTTCACGAACAATGAAGGGAGAGAGTTTTAACTAACGTGCATCTGTAAATGACTTACTTCGAACTCCACCGCGCCATATTTGTTTCTCCTAGTGTACGAGTGCTATTTTAGGCAACGCACTCTGATTGGCTAAAACCTTGCGGTAGTCGTCTTCTCTTTTTTGGGGAGAGGACGTTCTCCAATACAGACTCGAATGTGAAATAATTAATTATTTTGATTGCCGTCTACCTCCAAGGCGAATTTTAGTTTAGATCGTGACCTTCATATATAAGAAAAAGTTTGGGATATGTTTTATTTTCCCTCATATCGGAAAGACCCCCTTTAAACATTATGTTATATTATTTTATGCACTGTCATCATTTTTCAAATATTGAGACTTTCATCATGTGACTTTGGTCTCTTATGGTCCTGAAACTGTAATCTTATTGAAGGGGTGGATTGAGACCATCTTCTGGGTCTTCCGGAAGACAGTCAGATTATTAAGTTTATATTGACTGGTATCTGTTTTTTTTTCTGTTGGAAGACCTTCAAAATGGAGGATGGATCAAAATAGATACTTTGGATTACTGTCAGAAAATATCTCTGGATCTGCTCCTGTTATGGATCTGCTCCTGCCTGGGCAGAGGTCTGCACTCTCAGAGTGCTTTTCTAGTTTTGTTTATTTTCCTTAATAACTTTTTTCTCAAACGCTTGCATTTGTGATATTTAACCGCCTGAAGCTCTGCACATTTTCTGTATTTCCACATAAGCAGTTGTATGTTATTTATGTTTTCAAACATTATGTAATATTATTTTATGCACTGTCATCATTTTTCAAATATTGAGACTTTCATCATGTGACTTTGGTCTCTCATGGTCCTGATACTGTAATCTTATTGAAGGGATGGATTGAGACCATCTTCTGGGTCAGCTTCCGGAAGACGTTCGGATTTTTAAGTTTATATTGACTGATATTTTTTTTTTTTTCTGTTGGAAGATCATCAAAATAGAGGATGGATCAACAAAGATACTTTGGAATACTGTCAAAAAATATCTCTGGGTCAGCTCCTGTTATTGACCATGTTACCTGTTGTGCATGATTAAAATTCAGTGTTGACTAACAGTGCTATTATAAGCATTATTTATTATTGCATCAAAATTGGCAAAATGACCTATTTTGCATCATTATTTTCTGTTTTTTGTCTGTACATTTGACAGCTTTGCTGCCTTGTTTAATTTTGCTAATCTTAAACATTAGCACATTTTAAAATTTCTAGAAAACCACATAGGAATGCCCTTAGGATCAGGACACTATAAAGCTAGCTTTTTTTTACTAAACCTTTTCATGTGTTAGCTTTACGGTGTATCGCTGATGTGTGCTATATATGAAATCAAGTTCGATTTGGCAAAACCTAAATCTAGAACCTAGGGTACATGGAAATAATGCCATCAAAAACTTGAAAAAAATATAAAAAAATAAGAAATATTACAATTACATTGAAGGATGTTTTATCAACGTCTGCTGGGAACAAAAGTCTAAAACATTTTCTGAAATGTAAATTTATCCTTAACATATTGTTTCAAAAAGGTTGAAAACTGTACAAAATTGTGCGCAAAATTAAGAAAATTATGAAAACATTTGAATGATGGCTGAAAAGAATTTTTGTTTTTGCTGATTTTGGCCACATTTTGTCATGTTGTAATATGTGTCAAAAAGATGTTTGGTCTATCTTTGGTTTGACCTTTGCCCTTGCTTTGATATCTGTTTAGAAGTTATTATTATTATTTTTTTTTTTTTGAAAATATGTGAACATTTATCATTCGTGTTGTGATAAAGCAATGAGAAATATAACAATAAATTGAGTTTGATTTTTATACATTTTTTTTTTTTTTTTTGCTGAGGATAATACTGGTTCTTTATATGTAAAATATGAAGACAACGAAGTTCACTTAATATTGCAATGATTACAAAACACATGACAAGTAACACGAAATGACTAGTTTTATATTGGTGGACATATACCATACATGATCTCAAAAATTCATCCAAGTCTCAATTTGGCACTAGAATTGAATGGAAAAAACATTAAAATACATTTAATTGCGATTTTTGTTTGTATCAATAAATAGGGCCTACTTCTTAACTTTAAATCTCTATTTTTCAAATATATTCCTGAAGTTGGCATGGAAGTCAACTGAAAATTCTTTAAGGGATTTCTTAAATATCAACAATCTGTGTACTCACAAGGCTACCCAGGTATGTTGGTTAAAAGTTCTCTCGTCTTAATTGTTTTAGGATCTGGTTGCTGTCTACGGTTACCGCAATAAACTACTTCGGCAAGACAGACCAAAATATTATTAACATAAAGTAAAAAAATGCATAAATAGTAGCTAAACAAAATTATACCTAACACTAACAGATAAACTTGACCCACAATACAAAGGACAAAATTTGAACGATCTCCTCTAGGTTCTTACAACAGCGGTAGTAGGGCCTAATTGGTGTATCTTGAGAACAATAACCAGGTAAGATGTGATATGTATATGTGGGGATCGGTACTGTACAGTGCCTCCAAATTGCGTAATAAAACCGGAGAACAATGGCCAGGTAAGCAGCATGACCAGCGCGGCACGACGGTTTATTCACGACGACGGTTTATTCACGGACTGCTACCCCCGCGTGAATAATCCGTCAGAACGGTTTATTCACGACGACGGTTTCTTCACGTGACACCGGTACCAGATCGCTACAACAAAGTACTCACCCTTCTGTCATCAAGAATGTCTTTGCATGCATTTAAAAGGATGCCAAAATCGTGGAATGTCTTACTGCTTCAGATGAAACTTGAATGGTAGCTGATAAATATGTCTTGTCCTTGGTATAAAGCTATTTCATACAAACGTGTAAAAATGTTCCCGCGCCGAACTAAGCCCGACTAAGTAGGTCAACGAAAACCCGCAGTGAATACTGGGTCACATCTCGGCACATCCGGTCACATGAAGCGCGCCGCAGTTTTACTCTGCGTCCAAGTTATTATATCTTTTGATTTTTTGTTTAGATATGATATTATTGATTATTGATTGAGAATAAATTATTACAAAAAGGTAATTATAAATTCTTTTTTATTTTTATTTTATATATTTTCTTTTTGCTTCAACCTTTGCTGGTTCTCAGCACTGCTACATGTAACACAACGTTCAATTTGAGCAAATGGAGCATTTAATATCACCTTATATAAAACCTTCGCATTTAGAGTAATTACCATTAAAAGTATAATAAACGTACTTGAAAGAATTCTAAAGTCAATTTTTGTCTGCACAGCAACTAGTAGGGCTACCTGTATTTTACTTTTATAGACTGCGCTAGAGACTGCGCTAGTAAGCTCATAGGCCTATTAGATGCGCGTTAATTTATTTTTCAAAACGTCTAAATTTTTCACTCAATTCCAAGTATATTTTCTCAATGCCTGGTAACAAAGCTTTTGCAAATGGCTTTTTAACAGAATGCAACTTTGTCGTGTTTCGTGTAAAACATTTGACTGTGCCCTAGTAACATATCGTCCAGCTAATCATGAGGGCCCGCTGGAAGGAGGAGAGGGGTTAGTGATCACAAATCACGGCCACAGGAAATAAAATCATCAAATTACATAAATTAATTAAAAACTTTATTCGTATCTCGTTGAAAATGCTAGTCTGGCGAGCTGAAAATAACTATCACCGAGTATAATGACTTCGTTCCACTAAGGACGAAGGATAGAAACCCGCATTTCACTATTCAGAGTAATGGGGTGCTTCACATCTCGGGGAATGATAAGTAGGCCTATCTGTTACGGGTAAGGAAAATAACCAACGGGGCCTTCAGTCCTTGTCTTAACTAAAATGAAGATTTAATTAATGTCTAAAATATTTCAAAACATTAAAGCAACTAAAATTAATGATCTAGAGCAAAAATACGCCGCGAAGGATTTTTCAGCTTTTAAAAGTAGCTGCAAGTTATTTATTGCGTTATTTAAGATAAACATACTATACATTTTCTGACGTTAGACATTATAGGCCTACTTGCTTCCAAACAAGAATCTTATTTTTCTACTTTATTGAAAATAAACTTATAGGCAAATTTGAGATGATGTTGCAAGCGACAGTAACGAAGGTCTAAAGATGAGTCTGAATCTCGTGTTTTAAATATGATTAGCACAGTTGCTGAGCTAACTAATTATGCAGTGATTTTCGTGTGCATCGAAAGACTCACCAAAGGAAGAGCGAGAGAGACAAAATGTTATTATTATTATTATTAATCTACACAAAGTACCTCCGACCGTGTTGGGAGTTCGACCCCCTTGAGGAATCGGATGATAACTGTCGTCAATACTGCTTTTATATAACGTAACAAACGCAATCGTCCTTTGCGCTAAAATCGTTAACAGGAATATTTCTTTAAAAATTATTACAGACACCCTGACATTTTATACATATCTGTGAATATCTAGTAAAACTGCATCTGTGACTCAGGTAGAGTGTCCTCTCTCTCTCTCTCTCTCTCTCTCTCTCTCTCTCTCTCTCTCTCTCTGTCCGGCTATTCCCCCCTCTCTCTCTCTCCGACTCCGGTTGTCTCTGGCTGAATTCACAGTAAGTTGATCCTTGGACCAGAATCAGATAACAGACCTCTTTTATGGCAGTTAACTGTTATGACTGATAAATGAAACTACATATTTTTCATTCGACCGAATAAACAAGCAAACTACAGGGATGCGTGACGTATGATGCATGTAAAAGGGACACGAAGTTAGAAGTGCGTGATAAAGGTTAACGTCTTGAAGATTAGGCCTACATAATAATAAAACAAGACTAATATTCGTTGAGATATTCATTGTCTCTAAAAAGTGTTTTTAAAAGTGTCTAATATTTTTATGAACTTGTGCTTGACAATCATCTTTGTCTTGTGTCGCGTATGTATCCTTTTAAAATGGTAGCTGTTTGTGCTGTAGTGGTAGGGGAGACCGGGGCTAGTTGGACCCCGGGGTAAGTTGGCCCCCCGTCATTTTCTGAAAAAGTAACTATGAGGTAAAAAAATTGGCCACATACTCTTGTAAAGTGACCGTAGCCTACAATGCTAAGGAAGTGTCGGCCGTTAAAAAGTTTTAATTAAGCGGTGAGTCCAAATAAACTATTTTTGCACCTAAAAGTAATTTTGTTTAAGAGATTTAAAAATCTAATTTCATAGGCTTTTGATCGAATATAAGATATGTATAGGGCATCAAACTGAAACTCATTGTTTCAAGTTTCACAGAAATGTATCATCGTTGCTCATTCTAGCACCATAAATGGCTGCCAGCCCTTAAAATAAATAATGTGCACCCGGGGCTAGTTGGCCCCCTTGTCTCGGGGCAAGTTGGACCCTCATATTACCCACAATCCTTTGCGCGCAACGCTGTTTGAAATAAACAAGAAGTTGGTGAAATTGACAAAGCTTGCCGGTGTTTAGCGTCTGATTGATTTTTTTTTTAATTTGCTCTCTGGTGTCTTTTCGGAAATTTATATTAGGAATGTTCTGTTCATTGTATGTATTAGAAAGCAAATCCATTGGACTTTCCTTAGAAAAACATTTATTTTGCCTTAATTCATTGTAAGGTGATTTTATTGTACTTATAGTGTTATATGTGGCCCCAAGGGGATTTTCCACCCCTCCCTAGATAGAGACCATTGTTGAAACAAACTCAGTGGTTTAAAACTGAATTTGTTACTTAAAACGTAAATTTATTATTCGTTTTCATTCATTAAAAACCTGCTTTATAACATTATTAATTTATTCTTAATTAAAACAAAACAAATTTTATTGATAGATTTTTTGGTTCTTGCAACACATACCCCCCCCCCCCCCCCCCCACAACGTGACGTACGGAAACTTCAATAAATCTGCCTCATTTGAACTATTTATTTATCAAAAGACTCAAAAATCAATTGAATAAATTAAAAATGTATAAAAATGTATTTCAAGGCATTTACATGGGATATATACTTCATTTTCGTATAGGGGGGCCAACTTGCCCCGACTCTGGGGCCAACTTGCCCTGTGGCGGGGCAAGTTGGCCCCCTGGACGTCAACTGCGTTTTTTGTCAAATTGTGAGCCCTCTGGCATTATATTTGAAAAATAATGGCGTTGCATACGTAGCTTAGTTCATGGGGCTTACTTTAAAACCGGTTTTGTGACTCTAACCCATTCCTAGTTGGCTCTACAAGGCCAAAAGTGTCTAACTGGGCCAACTAGCCCCGGTCTCCCCTACTTGATGCGAGCTTTGAGTTTCGAAAAGGACGTAAGGCAGCTTTTTTCTATCGTTTTTATTTTTAATTATTATTATTTCTATTATATCAATTATCTACGCTTGTACAGATACAAGCAAGGCAAGCAAGTAGTCTCTGGCAGCATGGACCTAATGAGGTCCATGCTGGCAGTGAATCGCGCGGACTTCTCCTGCTACCACTCAGACATTAACTAGATATTGTAAACATATATCGGCACATGAATCAATAAGACATCAAGCAACTTTCATGGAAAATAAACTGAAATTAAATCTGGAGATTCTTTTGTCTATTATCATTTCGAAATTACGTTAAATCTCGGCACGTTCATCATCACCACCATACTTCCGTCGCCGTTCGAAGCGCGAAGTTCAAACAGTGCATATCAAAACCGTAAATAGGAGTTCTTACGTAGGAAACATCACACTAGAGAACGGGTTTAATTAAGGCATTCTCATGAGCAAATCTGGATGACTCTATCTATAATAAAGCACTTGTTACCTAAAAATAAAAAATACTTTTCAGAATTATGCAAGAAAAAGTAATGAAAAGAACGAAGGCAGAATAATTTTTAATTAAAAATGGAAACTGAACAACAAATACAGCTTCAAGCAAACGAAACTGAATAAAGAAAATACACACTCATGATTTTGACTGATGCGTTACAGTGCATGGAAGGACTATGTGAAAACAACATACACCCTCCCCTACACATACACTACACACACACACACACACACACACACAGAGAGAGAGAGAGAGAGAGAGAGAGAGAGAGAGAGAGAGAAAATGGAGCGGTCTCAATTCAGGTCTTTTATCAAAAAAAAAAGTTTTATTGTACTATAAAATACAAAGTATATAATACCATAGACTGCGTAGCTGTGTGCATGAACCCAAAAATGTGCTATAACACGATCAAAAAAAGAAATATATCTTCTTGAAAAAAGAACAGTCACAATAGAACCCCCCCCCCCCCCCCACCCACCACCACCACCAATACGCCCCCTTTCTATTGATACTATACAAACTCAGCGTGTGTAGGAGTGTGAAAACTATGTGAAAGTAGGTCAAAAGTTCACGGATAGGATATGCCATGTAAGGGTTCTTAGGGGAGTTAAGTGATCTCCTTTTGAGGTTTTTTTTTATTTTATTTTTTATTCAGCCAATTTTGAGAAGAAATGTTAGTGTCTTCACGGTAGCCATATAGTTGTGGGAATTTGTAAAAAAAAAAGCTTTGTGGTCTTAAATGAGACTTCATTTTCACACTTGCAACCGACATAGAAAAATAATGTTTGAAAAGAACGATAAAAACACGTTTGTAAGCCCATATACGCGGAAGTAGTCTCATATGCTGGTACAAGGTCCCACGGATAAGGCACTTACAAGTTGATATGCCTCATCTTCCTCTTTCTGTTTGATGAAGCATTTTACAGGTAAGGAATATACAGTAGTTGTATAATCTTTTCTGTATCAAGCAACTAAAATGTATGAGTTTTAATCGCTCATTTTTTCACGGAATCGGCTATAGTCGAGGCTGTATATGTGTTGGTCAGTTAGTTAACAGTTTGATACCATGACCACGTTCACAAGTGCACTGATAAAAATCTTTTAGTTCCAATATAAGGGGAAAGGCAAGGAAGAGCATGACCGCAAACTTCACTGTGTAATCTCGTATAGGCTACCCTTCAATTAACGGTTATATTTAGGGATTACAGAGGAAGGGGGGTATAGCTCTAGCCAAGTCTTAAATCCGGAAATAAGAAAAATCGTGTGTGTGAACGAACGCATTTGAAAACGATTACGGGTCATGATTGGGACGATGGAAATAAGGTAAAACCGACAATAATAGGCTTCCATTTCATATATTATCATTGCACACGTATAACTTTGCCATCAGACTGATCATTACCCAACGTTATAACCAAATACCAACAGCATTTAATGTCTAAAGCGGGGAAATGAGTACTTTCACATTCGCTACTAATTTCTTGTTAGTTTACTTTACAAGAGATAAAAACATCACGTTATGTATTACTCATACTTGTTCTATTTATACTTACATCATTTGCTTCCGGGGCACGTAGGCCTATAACTGAAGGCACCTATGAAGCTGGCACCTTGAGATAATAATCGGTATCAGTGCCGCATTGGCCGAGAAATAATTTTGGTAGTGGCGGTGGTGGAGGGGGGGGGGGCAATGTGGTTTTGCTGACTGATGGACTTTTGATCGTCTGGGAGAAAGGAAAAGATAAACTTTTTATAGAGGCCCTCCTATAATATCACCTCCCCCTGCGTTGTTGATCAACAATCGCAATGAGAGCATCAGGTGATTTGCCTGACCTCGTCAATAATAATACCAGCACTGCACCCTCATAAATGCCAATAAAATTTGATAAACATAAAGCATGTTATTTGTATAATCTGTGGAACTCGTCAAAATGTTGACTCGAGGATAGTTAAGATACTTTTGGTCGTTTGTGAGAAAAGAAAGGCCAACTTTTTAGAGAGGCCTCTAAAATATTTATATGGCAATTTTACAGTACTGTTAATGTTGTTCTTAATTACGAATTGATATACATCACCAGTGTCTGCATTTCAAATAATTTATTGATAATTTCTCATTGTTCATTGCTCTACATATCGTTGTAATATTTATCACTACCGTTCTTTACAGTATATACCTGTAGCCCTGTTTTACACTTATCAGAATTGTTATATTGTCATTTTCTAATCATAGCCATTACCATCTTTATGATTTTATTATTTTTACTTTGAAGCCCAGCTGTGAAGTCAATGGTTCATCAACAATGGATAGAGTGCTTCTGACATTAATAATAAACCAGATGCTGTCTTGGTCGCTCGCCGCCAATGCTTTCCCGGACCCAGAAGGAGAAATGTCCGTCTTTATAGAAGACAACGGTGACCCAGAGTACAAGATGGGGAATTCTCGGTGGTATCTTAAAGGAAACGGCTCTCACGCCAACAAGTGCGGAGAAATTCTGTTCAACCAAGCCGTCACGACCGCTCGGCTTCGCATCGACTATCTCCCCAACAACACGTTGGTCGCTGCTGCAGACTATATGCGTGTTATAGGGCGGCCGATAATATACTTTGTGGGTTTGTTCTTCAACGTGCTCTGTATGTGCGTCCTGTTGAGGCGGGAATTACGCAGAGTGGCCACTTGTAATATCATGATAGCTTTGGCTGTCGCTGACTGCTGTACCTTGATCAACGGCATCTTCTACTGGGTCGAGTACGAGCTCCTTCATCCAGCGATGACAGCCAGTAGAGGGCTCTGTGGTCTGACTGTATTCACGGTGTATTTCGCACCTGAAATGAGTGCGTGTATGATAATGTTGATGAGCGGGGAGAGACTCCTCAGGCATATTAACACGCCAAAACACGAGGTGTTTTTTTCAATGAATAAGACTCGGATTTACATCTTTGTGATCGCGGTTTTCCTCCTGATTTTGAACATCCCTATTCCTTCATTTGATATTTATTTCTATGAGTGTGGGCGGCAGATATGCTGGAATATCTACCACGATTCCCCAGACCTCCTGAAAATACACAATGAAAATTCAGGTAAGCTAGCTACAGTGAAATATTCATCCATGTACAACATGTACAGTAGCCAGTATATCAGTAAGATTTGTGGTTGAGCTTAAAACGATGCACAATAATTTACAAGACTTGTTATTTTTTAGGACAATGATAGGCTATACACAGAATGTTTATAATTTGCTTTTTAGGCGAGGTCGGGGATTACTATTCGGCATACAAATGGGTGGCTCTAGTGATATATTGGATCATTCCTTTTTTCGGCTTGCCAATCATTAACACCATGTTAGTGTGTGCCATCTGGAAAGATAAGAAGAAGAAAGGGTCGCAAGTACAGGAGTCCACCATACCAACACCAGACTCCGGTTTATATAGAGACTGGCAAGTCGAAGAACAGAAGAGCGTCACTAGAATGCTCATCTCCGTTACAGTGGCATACTGGATCATGACAACGGGATTCAACCTGATTCAGGCTGATATTATCAAAATATATGGGTCTACTACCGATTACGAGAGAGCAAAGTTTTCTATGATTTACACAGTTTTCATACTATTATTTTACATGAATCATGCCTCGAATTTCTTTCTTTACTGCTTGAGTGCCCGCCCATACAGGGAAGAATTAAAAGCAATGTGGCTTGATGCCAAAGAATTCACTTACACAAAAATTGGGATAAAGGCAGATGAAGTTAGAAGGTTTGACGTGCGCAGAAGTACCTCTTCTTATGGCAGCATACCTCACCTCGCCGCCAATCAAGATGTGTGACGTAGGCCTACATCGGACATAGCCTTCGTAACTTTCACTTTAATGCTGTTATAGTAACAAAAACGACATTATGTGGAATTTGTTTTTATTACCTAGTTCGTTTTCCTATTCAATGACTCGTAGTAAAAACCAATTGTGTTTCATATACTAACCAGATGTGAAATATTTCTAACACTACATGCCTAATGATTTGCACTAATATTTGAATTGAATATTTGTATTGATATAGATACTATAATTATTTTTTATGTCACCCGTTTTTTCCTGATAAGGATTTCTTCCATTCTTTCTATATGTCTGCTGCGCTTTCAAGTGTGCTGTCCTCCTTCAAATAGAAAGTTTAGTCATAGTTGAATTTCTTGATATCAATCCAATACCGTTAATCAATTAATTGTTTGAAGCACACGTGATGCAATTTTCGTTATCTGGAAAATGGTCAGAAGTTCATCGTAAGACAATTTTGTTATTGGCAATTAAACGTGGTTACATGGAAAGCTGATTCTATTTCTGTTAAGCCTTAACCTATATTTTTGTACAGTATATAACATTATCAATATAAAATTATATTGTCATCTGGTGTTTGACTATAAAAATTGTTTATAGTGAAGGCCCAAGAGGTGATGCTGTCTAAAGTTATGTCAAACTCTATCCTAAAAACATATAAAATCTTTTCTTTCATAATTATAACCATAATACTATCCTATTTACAAAATAAGAATATGGAATTGATCAAAAAATTGTACAGATAGCAGTCCTTACGGAGGAAACATCGCGCTAGAGATTAGGTCATTTTTGTTAGCAATGTTGTCTCTAATTTAGAAAATCATGAGCAAATCTGGATGACTTTATCTTTACTTTTCAGAACTTATATAAGAAAAAATGAAAAATAAAAAGTTTGAAGCCAATAAGACTAAAAACCAGCTACAACAATTTTTTTAGTGATATTGTCAATACATGGCAAGAATACGTGAAAACGGCATACCCCCCTCCCCCCCCCCCCCACACACACACACAGGGGAGAAGGGAGGGAGGGTAGCCAAATCCAATGCCCAATGCTTGAAGTTGTACAACGGTTCACCGTTTGTCCTAGCTAAATCATCATTAAAGAAACGAATCAGATCAAAATTACAATAAAGCGCGGAATGTGCAGACCAGCATAATCAACAACTGTGGGTTTGGATACAAAACTGCTCCTCCCCGTTGCCAACGCTCTCATTTCAGGCCTGCCATTTAAAATGAAAACTGATGTTTTATTGTATAAAATAATAGGCTACATTTGTAAAACCACACACTTCGTTCGAATAATCTAGCTTTGTTTAATACAGTGCATGAACCCAGAAATTATGCTAAAGTATAATCAAAATAGAAAGATCAATACTTCTTGAACAAGATCGGCCACATAGGAAATCTCCCCCCCCCCCCCCACCTCATCCTGCCCCCTTTCTACTGATAGCCTACCATACAAACAAGCCACCTTCCAAACTCAGCGTAGATAGGAGTGTGAGAGTTATGTAAAAGTAGGTCAAAAGTTCACGGATAGGATATGCCATGTAAGGGTTCTTGGGGGAGATAGGTGATGTCCTTTTGCATTTTTTTCTGTCAATATTGAGAAGAAATATCGATCGTATCTTTCGTTGCATTCAGTAAAAATAAATTCAAATAAGTCAATTTTCTTTCTTTTATCACGTAATTCGTCAGATGTAATAAAATATAACATTTCCCTAGGAAACCCTCTTGTGAATACGTCGTCTGCAGAACCATCAGCGTTTGCCACCACGCTGGATGCTTCGCGCATCCCGGGAGCTGAACAGTTAACGCGGTCTGAAAAATTTTAGGGAGAGTCGGATGAAATAAAGGGAGACCGTGGCATATATAAAGTTCTACATGATGAAGCTGGAGATATGGACTAGTTTTACAATTTTCTTGGGAAATTAGCAATACACTCTGCTTTTCAGTAACCCCAGGCAACCAAAATGTTTTGCTGGTATCTTGATACATCTCCCACTTGTGTCTCCCCCTAAAACGGTCCAAACTCAAAAATCGATAATCGTATGGCAATTATATACAGGCAATTGACCTACTTTTATACCCATGCAGCTATAAACGAGTTTTATGGCTGTGGAGTGAAAACGTGATACACGTCTGTGATATAAAAGTTATTACTAATTATATTATTTACAAACAGTGCGTGTGGTGAAAAGTGTTCCAATTTGTGAGCAAAAGAGGACATTACTTTTTGAAAATAATGAAAAAATTGGAGACAAGCCAAAATCAGAAAAAATGCATTTTTTCTCTTATATGCAAATTAGGTCCCCTGAAGTAATATACATGTATGACTGGCCGGAAGTGATGTTCATATCAGAGATTTGTAATGATGATGATCTTGATGGCCTTAATTATCTTAATGGTGATTCAAAAAATATTATCAATGTTTTCAGTTGTTATCTGGTGTGAAACAAATTTTCTTCACTAACACAATCATCACGTGAAGAATAATTAGTAAATGCGCGCCTCAGAGATACGCTGCAGACGTCACTGTGAGTGAAAATGGATATCGGCAAACTGTTAAAATTTTGACAGCATTTCTATTTATTTGTGTTCGACAAGGATGAATGCATTAAATAAGAATACTTTTTTTAAGCGAATATTAAGGAGAAAGCCGAGATAAAAAATAATAAGGATAATAGTCAAAATATTCAGAAGTAAAACATTTTCAGAGTTAAAATTCTTGTTGGCCACTACAGTTCCTCTTCGCAGAGGTTCACAGGAAAAATTTAATGTCACTTGTACTGGTAGCCGTATAAATTGATGTTGTAAATTAAATGACTTACACTTTCACTAACTGCAGATAATGATTATAAAAACTGAATCAAGAGTTAAAGGATAGGGAGTTATTGAGTGTAGGTTAAATTTCTTTTAAGAGTCAACAAGTGGAGAAATTGTTTTCCTGGTAGGAAAAGATGGAACATGTCACCTGTCACATTTGGCTCGATTTGATTGGTTAATTTCTCAATAGATTTGCAAATTTCTGACATGTGTAAAACACATGCAAACTAAGGATGGATATGGTCCAAGCATGAGTAATTCAAATAATATTTTTAATATTTTAAATTGAAAAGAAGTCTATTAGAAATTACCTAATAATTTAATGCTGAATGGTGGTTTGCAACATGAGAATGGAAAATTCCTTGTAATCACGCAAAGACAATGGAAAGAAAACAAGCAAATGCATGATCAGTACGGAGAAATAGAGTTTAAATACTTGTGAAATTGTATGAAAAGAGAGTCGGTGAATAAAGGTTCGAAAGCTCCAGATCGTGGTTATTCTTCACTACATGTATAACATTGATAATCATCAGATTACGAGCTTCTTAATTATGTTCGTGATGCACAAGTAAATTACGTTCTAACAACGTAAATATTTACATGCAATTTGGTAACGTATGTATATCGGTAACGTATACATGTATGTGCGCTCATGTATGACGTCTCACGCACTGACAGTTGCGCCGACAGACAACTCACAACTTAAATAACAACAACAACAATCTACACGCAATATGGTAACGTGCATATCGGTAACGCAGTGGCGGATTTAGAGGTTACTGAAAAATATATTCCCCTCTTGAAATTAGAACCTTTTGTATATTTTTAATTGGAAAATCTACTTTTTGATATTATTCCATTTTTTCACAAAAATTGTTTTTTTTTTTTTTTAATTAAAGTGAAAGGAAAAAGATTAGAGGGAGAAAAAGAGCAACAATTGAACATACACGTTTCCCCCCAAAAATATCCTTTATTACAATTTACAGTGAAATAATGAAGAACATACAAACTATTGGCATGCATGTACCAAAAACAAAAAGACTTTCACTAGTATCTAAAAATGAAAATTAATATATCTTTAAACATAAAGAACAGTGCACTAACAAAATTTCAAGTATGGCATCACAGTATGGACAGACCTCTATTCAAACAAATAAAAAATACATCAATAGAACAATTTTAAATATCCAATTTCCTCCATGCTGAAATTCTGAACACAGTAAAGGATCGAATCTGATAAACTACACAGATATCATTTTATTTCCATTTCTGATTTTTTATTTCACAATACACGATAACAGATTTACCACCATTTTCATATAAACAATTAATGTCAAAAGAACACTTTACAAAAATATAACTTAACAAAAACTAAGATAATTTTGGAACTTAATCTGTACATGTATATTAGTCCCAAGAATCAGCCCAGCAGGTATTAAAGCTAAATATGACACGGTTTTCATGCTATTTGTATAACAGTAGATAAAATTCACCAAAAAAAAAAAAGCATAACTTTTGGAAAGATGGTTTGATTAAGCTGATTTTCTAATTCAGCCTGTATGTCATGTATACTCAGCTCTGTAAATTTGAAGACAAACGGTAAAACGGTGTTTTCAATATATAATGGTGGATAAAATAATCTGAGAAGAGAAAAAAAAAACTTTGTTCCAATAAAGCTGATTTTTGGACTCAACCTGTATTTCATGAATATTCATCAGTTTTACATTATGTAAATTTGAAGACAAAAGGTAAAACTGTGTTTTCATTATTTATGAAAATGTTTAACAGAGGATAAGTTACACTGAAAAAAGCAGGAAAGTTTTGTAGAAATGTTCCAATCAAGCCGAATTTCAAACTTGATCTGCATTTTATGAATATTTATCAGTTCTTTAAGTTTGAAGACAAAAGGTCAAATAGTTTTTCCACTTATCGCTATTACACTGAAAGACACAGGTGACAGCAATGTACAGACACATCTGTGTCTGTAAATAAAAATTATATATGAGTGAATGTTCCAATGGTGTGGGACAAATTTTCTTCCAGCCTTCTTAAAGCTTCAAATTTATATTTATAGAAAATTAATAAAATTTCCACATGAAGACGTCTATATAAATGTCACAGGACATACATCTAAAGCCAGAAGGAAAAAGCATCAACATGTTTTGTATATTTGTGAAATACAAATTTATCTTCTACCCTTTTCTGAACCAAGACAAAACTTCTTGGAATGTTGAGTACACCATGGCATCCTACACAGATGTTTTCCTAGGATAATGTATTAAAACAAACTTGAAAGAACTCTTTTGATCATCAAGAATTTTTATGGTCAAAAATCTTTGGTATCATAAATCACTATCAGTGACTAAAACATCAGTGTCATAATTGTTTTCCATTACTGAAGGACAGAGTTCTGTATGTGTTATATGGACTGTGATCTCTGATGACTGGTTGTCTGCTACCCCATTGGAGTGAGTGGGGCTGGTGATGTCCTTTTTTAGGGGGGTTAGCAGGTTCTATTCTGTTCTACTGTCATACATTGAGTTGGAGAAATTGGTTGGTTTGTTGTAGTCCTGGAATTCTTCATTTTGTTGTACTTTGGTTCCATTGCATCCTACAAGAAAAAAGATTAGCACTTTAGACCAGTGAATAAAAAGAAAATTTCCAGTTAACAAAGTATAAAATAAAATATTTTCACAGGCAATTTGTGAAAAAAAAAAACCAACCAACAAACAAAAAAAACCCCATAAAACAAGAAGATGAAGCTGTGCATGCTTTTCTACTATATATGCAAAATACTGAATACTTCATAGTTTCTAATCTTCTGTCTTTTATCTCAAGTGAGTATCCAAATTAAACCCTCAAATCTTTTACTGATCACATTTCTATACAATATGTGACTATATACCCCATTCTGTGCCACAGAGATGTCATATACAAATTTTGGCATGCTGATTGCCACAACATTGCCTCCATGGAAAGCCATCGTTCCTGCAGGTGCCCCAGTCTGAACTCGCCCCCACCACTGGAATGCAAGGCCTTGCTCATACTGAAATCATAACAACAACTATTTCAATATCCAGGGGAATCGTTTGATATCATTACCAAAAGATTAAGATCTGGACTTATAATAAATATCAAATGAATTACAAATAAATTGCTGTAATGATTATACCTGATGTGCCTTGAAGCAAAATCTGTTTGATAATGAATACCTTATTTTCTAAGATGTATTTGATATCATCTAAGATGACTTAACAAATTTTCTTTAAAATTCTTTGCGAGAGTGAGAAAGAAAGAGAGAGACAGAGAAAGAGAAATCTGACCTTCTTTGCAGAAATAGGAACACAACTTTTATGACCACTAATAGGATGACCACAAGTATAATGGGGACCACAATGACAGTTGTTTCTGAAATAACACATTTCCTGGGAATGTTTCAACTCAGAAAGGGAAATAATTCATCGAGGAAGTAAAATCAAAATTCTGAATCACAAAATGAATAAAATTTATCCAAAACTGAATATATACTTCCAATTTTACATATGGCTAAATAGTCCTTTCTTGGCAAAATCTAATGTAAACTAAATAATTCTTACAGTACCTTGTATCTGTTGCAGAGGGTGCATGACCTTGAGGTCCATGGGCCTGTGGATTGTGTTGACCAGTGATGTCTGGTTAGTGCCTGTGTACTTGTCAGCTTTTTCAATACTCAGATGGTTCCAGTCAGTCCAATATATCCAGTCTTCAAATACAGCAATGGCAAATATGTGGACTATTCTGACTTCTGATATGACCAATTAACTGTCTGTTGCTGCCATCAAGGTTGGCATACCTGAAATCTAATGTACATATGTATTAGATTTTACATCATTTCATATAAATGGAACAAGAAAAACTATATAACCTGCAGCGAACCGTTTATGTCTCAGTTACAAGAAGATCAACTTTACAACCTCCAGACCTGCTTGGCTGTGGTGCAGGTAATAACCTGTGACAGTACCAAATACCAAATTTGGTTTCATTTGCCAACTTAAGATGTTCTAAATATAATACATTTTATCAAAAAATTTTTTCCAATAATAAAAAATTAGAGTATTCATTGACATTTTCCTATAAAATCAATAACTAAAAGCTGAGACTAACTCAATGTAATCCAGATGTGCATCAGCCCACCACATCTTCCTGGTGACATAGTCAATTGTCAAAGAATTAGGCCAGTCCAGTTTTTCCATGATCAGAGATGACCAGTTTATGACGTCCATTCTCACACCAGCAATGTAAGAGATATGACCCCAGTCTGTCCAGTAAAATATATCTGGAATAAAATGCCTAGCATATCATACATATTTTAAATTACTAATATAAATCAGTAAATTAGCAATGTCAAACATGAGTATGCAGTCACTGACTTTATATTGGGCCATTAAAAATTTATTATTATTATCATTATCTACAATTTTACATTTTTTTAGTTATTTTTCTTAACCAATTGTGTCATGATCCTATTTATCTTATTTTATGGTTAAAAACAAAACGAGAGGAATTAATCATAACTGAAAATAACCTTGCCCAAAGAATTAATATTAATGGCAGAATATATGGTGAAACCACTTTGATAGAATCACAGTATCATAGTGGAGAAGACTAGAAGATAAAACATGACATGTACATCTTATATATGCAGTTCTCACTAGAACACACTCCACTATGTTATCCCAAGGTAATGTTTCTTTTCAAGTTTCTCTTACCCTGTGAATGGGTCAGCAGCCACTGCCCTTGGGTTGGACATCTCAGTGGACAGGAGAGTCTTACCACTGGTGACATTCAACACAGACACAAACATCTGCTCCAGCTGGTAGTCCACCCAGTACAGCTGGTAGCCCACCCAGTACAGCTTTCTGAAAAATAAGAAATTTGAAAGTGTACTTTCTTTTATGGACAAATCAAACACAAAAATATTCAAATATAACTGAAACTCAGCTTTTTAGAAGGGTCATATCTTTTACTAAATAATTCTTTGGTAAAAAAACTCTATTCCATATAGAACATGTATTACATCTATAAGACAAGAATGAGAAGAGTATACGGTGATAATTCCATGTCTACTTAACTGGATAAATATAAACAAATATCCATCACATACATTAAAAATAAACGATAAGTTTCAAGACTGAATTTCCTAATACACCATGTTTTAAAAGCATCTCAATGTAGATCTTCTTCTAGGGGGAAAATAGTGCAAATGACATCACTGGACAACTAGATCGCTCAACCTCAGTTTTAAAATACTAAAGGCATGATAGGGGGTACCTATCTTATCCAGCTGTCCAGTACCATCAGTATATATCTATTACCAGTACCAGTACCTTCCCATCCAATCAACTGTATATAGTAAAGACATGATAGGGGATACCTATCTTATCCAGCTGTCCAGTACCATCAGTATATATCTATTACCAGTACCAGTACCTTCCCATCCAATCAACTGTATATAGTAAAGACATGATAGGGGATACCTATCTTATCCAGCTGTCCAGTACCATCAGTATATGTCTATTACCAGTACCAGTACCTTCCCATCCAATCAACTGTATATAGTAAAGACATGATAGGGGATACCTATCTTATCCAGCTGTCCAGTACCATCAGTATATATCTATTACCAGTACCAGTACCTTCCCATCCAATCAACTGTATATAGTAAAGACATGATAGGGGATACCTATCTTATCCAGCTGTCCAGTACCATCAGTATACGCCTATTACCAGTACCAGTACCATTATCATTAACTTATTATAGTCACATTTTACAGTGTATAAAAACACTTGTCCATTCAGGCTTATAAAACAATTTATGTGCTGAGCAACCATTCTCATCTTATACAGTATTTACTGCGGTAATAAATTTATGTCTAATTTTTTTATCATAAGATTTTCCAAAGACATGGTTTCATCTGTTTGAAGGCCAAACCAGACAGACATAATAATAAACCTAGATGACAGCAATATGGAAATGCTTCACAAATCAGACAAATGCATGACCATCTTGAAAACTTTGTTTCACATTAAAATGCTAAAAGGAATAGGAAATTACTTGCCACAATATTGTTTATCTGACATATCAAATTCAATGACTTAAAATAGTTAAATGTTAATAATTTTGTCAAATCTAGTCCAATATTTCTGAAATTTGTACAAATGATGCTTAACAACAATAAAAATCTGTACAAGATTAAATTCAGTTGTCTGTACCTAATGAAAAGTGTTTTTTGGGTACAATATATTTGGGAAACTGAAATTTACATTCAAAAGACTGGCAAAACCCAGGACTTAAAATAGTTAAGCATTATTAATTTAGTCAAAGCTTTTCCAATATTTCTGAAATTTGTACAAAAGATGCTTAACAACAATAAAAATACTATCAATGTCATATGCAGATTACTCCTTACAATGGGTTTCTGGAATAGCTTGTTGTTATCACAACATTTGACAATGTCCTAAATCTTGCCACATATCATGTATTGTACACATGGATAAGACATAGTGCTGCTCTTGCTGCTGTCTTTCACTGCCTGCATCTTCATGGTAAGGGTTCTCTGGAAAAAGAACAATATAACTGAAAAAAATTGAAAAATTACATTGAAAAGACTGGCAGATCCCAGGACTTTAAATAGTTAAACGTTAATAATTTTGTCAAATCTTGTCCAATATTTCTGAAATTTGTAAAAATGATGCTTAACAACAATAAAAATCTGTGATAAGCTGATCAGTTGACTGTATCTAATGATAAGTGTTTTTGGGACAGCATATTTGGGAAAACTGAAAAATTACATTGAAAAGACTGGCAAATCCCAGGACTTAAAATAGTTAAACGATAATAATTTTGTCAAATCTAGTTCAATATTTCTGAAATTTGTACAAATGATGCTTAACAACAATAAAAATCTAAGATTGGATGATCTGTGGACTATATCTAATGAAAAGTGTTTTTTGGGACAACATATTTGGGAAAACTGAAATTTGCATTGAAAAGACAGGCATATCCCAGGACTTAAAATAGTTAAACGTTAATAATTTTGTCAAATCGTGTCCAGTGTTTCTGAAATTTGTACAAAAGATGCTTAACAACAATAAAAATCTGTGATAAGCTGACCAAATAACTGTTTCTAATGAAAAGTGTCTTTTGGGGACAATATCCTTGAAAATACTGAAAATTACACTGAAAACACTGGCAACTTTCATGGCTTAAATAGTTAAATGTTAATAATTTTGCAAAGTGATTATAAAATAAATTAGCAAATGTGATGACTTGAGGTTGTTTGTGTAAGAGGTTGCAAATTACCTATAACTGTTATCTGGAAAAAATATATACCCATACAACACTTCTCCTTACTATATGCCAGATGCAGATTACTCCTTACAATGAGTATCTGGAATGGGTTGTTGTTATCAAAATATTTGACAATGTCCTAAATCTTGCCACATTCCATGTGTTGTACACATGGATAAGACATAGTGCTGCTCTTGGTGCTGTCTTTCACTGCCTGCTTCTTCGTGGTAAGAGTACTCTGGAAAAAGAACAATATAACTGAAAAAACTGAAAATTACATTGAAAAGACTGGCAAATCCCCTGACTTTAAATAGTTAAACGTTAATAATTTTATCAAATCTAGTCCAATATTTCTGAAATTTGTATAAATGATGCTTAAAAACAATAAAAACCTGTGATAAGCTGATCAGTTGACTGTATCTAATGATAAGTGGTTTTGGGACAACAACTTTGGGAAAACTGAAATTTACATTAAGACAGCAAAAAAAAGGCTTTTAAAATAGTTAAACGTTTATAATTTTGTCAAATCTTGTCCAATATTTCTGAAATTTGTACAAATGATGCTTAACAACAATAAAAATCTGTGATAAGCTGATCAGTTGACTGTTTCTAATGATAAGTGTTTTTGGGACAACATATTTGGGAAAACTGAAATTTACATTGAAAAGACAGGCAAATCCCTGGACTTAAAATAGTTAAACGGTAATAAATTTGTCAAATCTAGTCCAATATTTCTGAAATTTGTACAAAAGATGCTTAACAACAATAAAAATCTGTGAAAAGCTGATCAAATGATTGTGTTAAATGAAAAGTATCTTCTTCCAACAATATCTTTGAAAAAACTGTAAATTACACTGAAAATTATGGCAAATTCCATGGCTAAAAATAGTTAAATGTTAATAATTTTGCAATGTGATTATAAAATAAAATAGCTTATGTGATGATTTGAGGTTGTTTGTGTAAGAGGTTGCAAATTACCTATAATTTTTATCTGGAAAACAATATATACCCATACAAGACTTCTCCTTACTATCAATGGGAGATGCAGATTACTCCTTACAATGGGTTTCTGGAATGGCTTGTTGTTATCACAACATTTGACAATGTCCTAAATCTTGCCACATATCATGTATTGTACACATGGATAAGACATAGTGCTGTTCTTGCTGCTGTCTTTCACTGCCTGCATCTTCATGGTAAGGGTTCTCTGGAAAAAGAACAATACAACTGAAAAAACTGAAAAATTACATTGAAAAGACTGGCAAATCCCAGGACTTAAAATAGTTAAACGATAATAATTTTGTCAAATCTAGTTCAATATTTCTGAAATTTGTACAAATGATGCTGAACAACAATAACAATCTGTGATAAGATGATCAGTTGACTGTATTTAATGAAAAGTGATTTTTGGGACAACAAATTTGGGACAACTGAAAATTTACCTTGAAAAGCCAGGCAAATCCCAGGACTTAAAATAGTTAAATTTTAATAATTTTGTCAAATCTTGTCCACTATTTCTAAAATTTGTACAAATGATGCTTAACAACAATAAAAATATAAGATTGGATGATCTGTGGACTATATCTAATGAAAAGTGTTTTTTGGGACAACATATTTGGGAAAACTGAAATTTACCTTGAAAAGCCAGGCATATCCCAGGACTTAAAATAGTTAAACGTTAATAATTTTGTCAAATCATGTCCAGTGTTTCTGAAATTTGTACAAAAGATGCTTAACAACAATAAAAATCTGTGATAAGCTGATCAAATGACTGTGTCTAATGAAAAGTATCTTCTTGCGACAATATCTTTGAAAAAACTGAAAATTACACTGAAAACACTGGCAAATTTCATGGCTTAAAATAGTTAAATGTTAATAATTTTGCAATGTGATTATAAAATAAAATAGCTTATCTGATGATTTTAGGTTGTTTGTGTAAGAGGTTGCAAATTACCTATAACTTTTATCTGGAAAACAATATATACCCATACAAGACTTCTCCTTACTATCAATGCCAGATGCAGATTACTCCTTACAATGGGTTTCTGGAATGGGTTGTTGTTATCACAACATTTGACAGTGTCCTAAATCTTGCCACATATCATGTATTGTACACATGGATAAGACATAGTGCTGTTCTTGCTGCTGTCTTTCACTGCCTGCTTCTTCATGGTAAGGGTTCTCTGGAAAAAGAACAATACAACTGAAAAAAACTGAAAAATTACATTGAAAAGACTGGCAAATCCCAGGACTTAAAATAGTTAAACGATAATAATTTTGTCAAATCTAGTTCAATATTTCTGAAATTTGAACAAATGATGCTTAACAACAATAGAAATCTGTGATAAGCTGATCTGTTGACTGTATCTTATGAAAAGTGTCTTTTTGGGACAACATATTTAGGAAAACTGAAATTTACGTTGAAAAGACTGTCAAAACCAAGGACTTAAAATAGTTAAATGTTTATTATTTTGTCAAATCTAGTTCAATATTTCTGAAATTTGTACAAATGGTGCTTAACAACAATAAAAATCTGTGATTAGATGATCTGTTGACTGCATCTAATGAAAAGTGTTTTTTGGGACAACGTATTTGGGAAAACTGAAATTTACATTGAAAAGACTGGCAAATTCCAGGACTTAAAATGGTTAAACGTTAATAATTTTGTCAAATCTTGTACAGTGTTACTGAAATTTGTACAAATGATGCTTAACAACAATAAAAATCTGTGATAAGCTGATCAAATGACTGTGTCTAATGAAAAGTATCTTCTTGCGACAATATCTTTGAAAAAACTGAAAATTACACTGAAAACATTGGCAAATTCCATGGCTTAAAATAGTTAAATTTTAATAATTTTGCAATGTGATTATAAAATAAAATAGCAAATGTGATGAGGTTGTTTGTGTAAGAGGTTGCAAATTACCTATAACTGTTATCTGGAAAACAATATATACCCATACAAGACTTCTCCTTACTATCAATGCCAGATGCAGATTACTCCTTACAATGGGTTTCTGGAATGGGTTGTTGTTATCACAGTATTTGACAATATCCTAAATCTTGCCACATTCCATGTGTTGTACACATGGATAAGACATAGTGCTGCTCTTGGTGCTGTCTTTCACTGCCTGCCTTTTCATGGTAAGAGTACTCTGGAAAAAGAACAATATAACTGAAAAAACTGAAATTTACGTTGATAAGACTGTCAAAACCCAGGACTTAAAATAGTTAAATGTTAATTATTTTGTCAAATCTTGTCCAATATTTCTGAAATTTTTACAAATGATGCTTCACAGCATTAAAAATCTGTGATAAGCTGATCAGTTGACTGTGTTTAATGAAAAGTATTTTCTTCGGATAATATATTTGAGAAAACTGAAAATTACACTGGCAAATCCCATGACTTAAAATAGTTCAACATTAATAATTTTGTTAAATCTTGTTCAATATTTCTGAAATTTTGACAAATGGTGCTTAACAACAATAAAAATTGGTGATGAGCTGATCAGTTGACTGTGTCTAATGAAAAGTATTTTCTTCTGACAATATATGGAGAAAACTGAAAATGACACTGAAAACAATGACAAATTCCATGACTTAAAATAGTTAAATATTAATAATTTTAACAAACCTTGTCCTATGTTTCTGAAATCTGTTCTATTGATGTTTAACAACAATAAAAATCTATGATAAGCTGATCAGCTGTTTGTGTCTTTTATTAAGTGTCGAGATTTGAGAAAGCTGAAAATTACACTGAAAACACTGACAAATTCCATAACTTAATAGAGTTAAACATTAATAATTTTGACAAATCTTGTTCAATATTTCTGAAATTTTGACAAATGATGCTTAACAACAATAAGAATTGGTGATGAGCTGATCAGTTGTCTATGTCTTTCTTAAGTGTCATATTTATGGGAAATTGATAAACAGAAGAGTGAAAATTAACCAAAACAAATATTTCAATATTGCAATGTATTATTTACTTTGAAGGCAAATAGCAAATGTGATGATTTGAGTTTGTTTGTGTAGCAGGTTGCAATAACCTATAACTGTTATCTGGAAAACAATATATACCCATACAAGACTTCTCCTTACTACCAATGCCAGATGCAGTTTACTCCTTACAATGGGTTTCTGGAATTGGTTGTTGTTATCACAGTATTTGACAATGTCCTAAATCTTGCCACATTCCATGTGTTGTACACATGGATAAGACATAGTGCTGCTCTTGGTGCTGTCTTTCACTGCCTGCCTTTTCATGGTAAGAGTACTCTGGAAAAAGAACAATATAACTGAAAAAACTGAAAATTACATTGAAAAGACTGGCAAATGCAATGACTTAAAATAGTTAATCGATAATAATATTGTCAAATCTAGTCCAATATTTCTGAAATTTGAACAAATGATGCTTAACAACAATAGAAATCTTTGATAAGATGATCAGTTGACTGCATCTAATGAAAAGTGTCTTTTGGGGACAATATATTTGGGAAAACTGAAATTTACATTGAAAAGACTGGCAAATTCCAGGACTTAAAATGGTTAAACATTAATAATTTTGTCAAATCTTGTCCAATATTTCTGAAATTTGTACAAATGATGCTTAACAACAATAAAAATCTGTGATAAGCTGATCAAATGACTGTGTCTAATGAAAAGTATCTTCTTGCAACAATATCTTTGAAAAAACTGAAAATTACACTGAAAACACTGGCAAATTCCATGGCTTAAAATAGTTAAATTTTAATAATTTTGCCATGTAATTATAAATGAAATAACAAATGTGATGACTAGGTTGTTTGTGTAAGAGGTTGCAAATTACCTATAACTGTTATCTGAAAAACAATATATACCCATACAAGACTTCTCCTTACTATCAATGCCAGATGCAGTTTACTCCTTACAATGGGTTTCTGGAATGGGTTGTTGTTATCACAACATTTGACAATGTCCTAAATCTTGCCACATATCATGTATTGTACACATGGATAAGACATAGTGCTGCTCTTGGTGCTGTCTTTCACTGCCTGCTCTTTCATGGTAAGCATACTCTGGAAAAAGATCAATATAACTGAAAAAACTGAAAATTACATTGAAAAGACTGAAATGTAATGACTTAAAATAGTTAATCGATAATAATTTTGTCAAATCTAGTCCAATATTTCTGAAATTTGAACAAATGATGCTTAACAACAATAGAAATCTGTGATAAGCTGATCTGTTGACTGTATCTTATGAAAAGTGTCTTTTTGGGACAACATATTTAGGAAAACTGAAATTTACGTTGAAAAGACTGTCAAAACCCAGGACTTAAAATAGTTAAATGTTAATTATTTTGTCAAATCTTGTCCAATATTTCTGAAATTTGTACAAATGATGCTTAACAACAATAAAAATCTGTGATTAGATGATCTGTTGACTGTTGAAAAGTGTTTTTTGGGACAACGTATTTGGGAAAACTGAAATTTACATTGAAAAGACTGGCAAATTCCAGGACTTAAAATGGTTAAACATTAATAATTTTGTCAACTCTTGTACAGTGTTACTGAAATTTGTATAAATGATGCTTAACAACAATAAAAATCTGTGATAAGCTGATCAAATGACTGTGTCTAATGAAAAGTTTCTTCTTCTGACAATATCTTTGAAAAAACTGAAAATTACACTGAAAAGAACTGGCAAATTCCATGGCTCATAATAGTTAAATGTTAATAATTTTGTCAAATCTAGTCCAATATTTCTGAAATTTGTACAAATGATGCTTAACAACAATAAAAATCTGTACAAGATTAAATTCAGTTGTCTGTACCTAATGAAAAGTGTTTTTTGGGTACAATATATTTGGGAAACTGAAATTTACATTCAAAAGACTGGCAAAACCCAGGACTTAAAATAGTTAAGCATTATTAATTTAGTCAAAGCTTTTCCAATATTTCTGAAATTTGTACAAAAGATGCTTAACAACAATAAAAATACTATCAATGTCATATGCAGATTACTCCTTACAATGGGTTTCTGGAATAGCTTGTTGTTATCACAACATTTGACAATGTCCTAAATCTTGCCACATATCATGTATTGTACACATGGATAAGACATAGTGCTGCTCTTGCTGCTGTCTTTCACTGCCTGCATCTTCATGGTAAGGGTTCTCTGGAAAAAGAACAATATAACTGAAAAAAATTGAAAAATTACATTGAAAAGACTGGCAGATCCCAGGACTTTAAATAGTTAAACGTTAATAATTTTGTCAAATCTTGTCCAATATTTCTGAAATTTGTAAAAATGATGCTTAACAACAATAAAAATCTGTGATAAGCTGATCAGTTGACTGTATCTAATGATAAGTGTTTTTGGGACAGCATATTTGGGAAAACTGAAAAATTACATTGAAAAGACTGGCAAATCCCAGGACTTAAAATAGTTAAACGATAATAATTTTGTCAAATCTAGTTCAATATTTCTGAAATTTGTACAAATGATGCTTAACAACAATAAAAATCTAAGATTGGATGATCTGTGGACTATATCTAATGAAAAGTGTTTTTTGGGACAACATATTTGGGAAAACTGAAATTTGCATTGAAAAGACAGGCATATCCCAGGACTTAAAATAGTTAAACGTTAATAATTTTGTCAAATCGTGTCCAGTGTTTCTGAAATTTGTACAAAAGATGCTTAACAACAATAAAAATCTGTGATAAGCTGACCAAATAACTGTTTCTAATGAAAAGTGTCTTTTGGGGACAATATCCTTGAAAATACTGAAAATTACACTGAAAACACTGGCAACTTTCATGGCTTAAATAGTTAAATGTTAATAATTTTGCAAAGTGATTATAAAATAAATTAGCAAATGTGATGACTTGAGGTTGTTTGTGTAAGAGGTTGCAAATTACCTATAACTGTTATCTGGAAAAAATATATACCCATACAACACTTCTCCTTACTATATGCCAGATGCAGATTACTCCTTACAATGAGTATCTGGAATGGGTTGTTGTTATCAAAATATTTGACAATGTCCTAAATCTTGCCACATTCCATGTGTTGTACACATGGATAAGACATAGTGCTGCTCTTGGTGCTGTCTTTCACTGCCTGCTTCTTCGTGGTAAGAGTACTCTGGAAAAAGAACAATATAACTGAAAAAACTGAAAATTACATTGAAAAGACTGGCAAATCCCCTGACTTTAAATAGTTAAACGTTAATAATTTTATCAAATCTAGTCCAATATTTCTGAAATTTGTATAAATGATGCTTAAAAACAATAAAAACCTGTGATAAGCTGATCAGTTGACTGTATCTAATGATAAGTGGTTTTGGGACAACAACTTTGGGAAAACTGAAATTTACATTAAGACAGCAAAAAAAAGGCTTTTAAAATAGTTAAACGTTTATAATTTTGTCAAATCTTGTCCAATATTTCTGAAATTTGTACAAATGATGCTTAACAACAATAAAAATCTGTGATAAGCTGATCAGTTGACTGTTTCTAATGATAAGTGTTTTTGGGACAACATATTTGGGAAAACTGAAATTTACATTGAAAAGACAGGCAAATCCCTGGACTTAAAATAGTTAAACGGTAATAAATTTGTCAAATCTAGTCCAATATTTCTGAAATTTGTACAAAAGATGCTTAACAACAATAAAAATCTGTGAAAAGCTGATCAAATGATTGTGTTAAATGAAAAGTATCTTCTTCCAACAATATCTTTGAAAAAACTGTAAATTACACTGAAAATTATGGCAAATTCCATGGCTAAAAATAGTTAAATGTTAATAATTTTGCAATGTGATTATAAAATAAAATAGCTTATGTGATGATTTGAGGTTGTTTGTGTAAGAGGTTGCAAATTACCTATAATTTTTATCTGGAAAACAATATATACCCATACAAGACTTCTCCTTACTATCAATGGGAGATGCAGATTACTCCTTACAATGGGTTTCTGGAATGGCTTGTTGTTATCACAACATTTGACAATGTCCTAAATCTTGCCACATATCATGTATTGTACACATGGATAAGACATAGTGCTGTTCTTGCTGCTGTCTTTCACTGCCTGCATCTTCATGGTAAGGGTTCTCTGGAAAAAGAACAATACAACTGAAAAAACTGAAAAATTACATTGAAAAGACTGGCAAATCCCAGGACTTAAAATAGTTAAACGATAATAATTTTGTCAAATCTAGTTCAATATTTCTGAAATTTGTACAAATGATGCTGAACAACAATAACAATCTGTGATAAGATGATCAGTTGACTGTATTTAATGAAAAGTGATTTTTGGGACAACAAATTTGGGACAACTGAAAATTTACCTTGAAAAGCCAGGCAAATCCCAGGACTTAAAATAGTTAAATTTTAATAATTTTGTCAAATCTTGTCCACTATTTCTAAAATTTGTACAAATGATGCTTAACAACAATAAAAATATAAGATTGGATGATCTGTGGACTATATCTAATGAAAAGTGTTTTTTGGGACAACATATTTGGGAAAACTGAAATTTACCTTGAAAAGCCAGGCATATCCCAGGACTTAAAATAGTTAAACGTTAATAATTTTGTCAAATCATGTCCAGTGTTTCTGAAATTTGTACAAAAGATGCTTAACAACAATAAAAATCTGTGATAAGCTGATCAAATGACTGTGTCTAATGAAAAGTATCTTCTTGCGACAATATCTTTGAAAAAACTGAAAATTACACTGAAAACACTGGCAAATTTCATGGCTTAAAATAGTTAAATGTTAATAATTTTGCAATGTGATTATAAAATAAAATAGCTTATCTGATGATTTTAGGTTGTTTGTGTAAGAGGTTGCAAATTACCTATAACTTTTATCTGGAAAACAATATATACCCATACAAGACTTCTCCTTACTATCAATGCCAGATGCAGATTACTCCTTACAATGGGTTTCTGGAATGGGTTGTTGTTATCACAACATTTGACAGTGTCCTAAATCTTGCCACATATCATGTATTGTACACATGGATAAGACATAGTGCTGTTCTTGCTGCTGTCTTTCACTGCCTGCTTCTTCATGGTAAGGGTTCTCTGGAAAAAGAACAATACAACTGAAAAAAACTGAAAAATTACATTGAAAAGACTGGCAAATCCCAGGACTTAAAATAGTTAAACGATAATAATTTTGTCAAATCTAGTTCAATATTTCTGAAATTTGAACAAATGATGCTTAACAACAATAGAAATCTGTGATAAGCTGATCTGTTGACTGTATCTTATGAAAAGTGTCTTTTTGGGACAACATATTTAGGAAAACTGAAATTTACGTTGAAAAGACTGTCAAAACCAAGGACTTAAAATAGTTAAATGTTTATTATTTTGTCAAATCTAGTTCAATATTTCTGAAATTTGTACAAATGGTGCTTAACAACAATAAAAATCTGTGATTAGATGATCTGTTGACTGCATCTAATGAAAAGTGTTTTTTGGGACAACGTATTTGGGAAAACTGAAATTTACATTGAAAAGACTGGCAAATTCCAGGACTTAAAATGGTTAAACGTTAATAATTTTGTCAAATCTTGTACAGTGTTACTGAAATTTGTACAAATGATGCTTAACAACAATAAAAATCTGTGATAAGCTGATCAAATGACTGTGTCTAATGAAAAGTATCTTCTTGCGACAATATCTTTGAAAAAACTGAAAATTACACTGAAAACATTGGCAAATTCCATGGCTTAAAATAGTTAAATTTTAATAATTTTGCAATGTGATTATAAAATAAAATAGCAAATGTGATGAGGTTGTTTGTGTAAGAGGTTGCAAATTACCTATAACTGTTATCTGGAAAACAATATATACCCATACAAGACTTCTCCTTACTATCAATGCCAGATGCAGATTACTCCTTACAATGGGTTTCTGGAATGGGTTGTTGTTATCACAGTATTTGACAATATCCTAAATCTTGCCACATTCCATGTGTTGTACACATGGATAAGACATAGTGCTGCTCTTGGTGCTGTCTTTCACTGCCTGCCTTTTCATGGTAAGAGTACTCTGGAAAAAGAACAATATAACTGAAAAAACTGAAATTTACGTTGATAAGACTGTCAAAACCCAGGACTTAAAATAGTTAAATGTTAATTATTTTGTCAAATCTTGTCCAATATTTCTGAAATTTTTACAAATGATGCTTCACAGCATTAAAAATCTGTGATAAGCTGATCAGTTGACTGTGTTTAATGAAAAGTATTTTCTTCGGATAATATATTTGAGAAAACTGAAAATTACACTGGCAAATCCCATGACTTAAAATAGTTCAACATTAATAATTTTGTTAAATCTTGTTCAATATTTCTGAAATTTTGACAAATGGTGCTTAACAACAATAAAAATTGGTGATGAGCTGATCAGTTGACTGTGTCTAATGAAAAGTATTTTCTTCTGACAATATATGGAGAAAACTGAAAATGACACTGAAAACAATGACAAATTCCATGACTTAAAATAGTTAAATATTAATAATTTTAACAAACCTTGTCCTATGTTTCTGAAATCTGTTCTATTGATGTTTAACAACAATAAAAATCTATGATAAGCTGATCAGCTGTTTGTGTCTTTTATTAAGTGTCGAGATTTGAGAAAGCTGAAAATTACACTGAAAACACTGACAAATTCCATAACTTAATAGAGTTAAACATTAATAATTTTGACAAATCTTGTTCAATATTTCTGAAATTTTGACAAATGATGCTTAACAACAATAAGAATTGGTGATGAGCTGATCAGTTGTCTATGTCTTTCTTAAGTGTCATATTTATGGGAAATTGATAAACAGAAGAGTGAAAATTAACCAAAACAAATATTTCAATATTGCAATGTATTATTTACTTTGAAGGCAAATAGCAAATGTGATGATTTGAGTTTGTTTGTGTAGCAGGTTGCAATAACCTATAACTGTTATCTGGAAAACAATATATACCCATACAAGACTTCTCCTTACTACCAATGCCAGATGCAGTTTACTCCTTACAATGGGTTTCTGGAATTGGTTGTTGTTATCACAGTATTTGACAATGTCCTAAATCTTGCCACATTCCATGTGTTGTACACATGGATAAGACATAGTGCTGCTCTTGGTGCTGTCTTTCACTGCCTGCCTTTTCATGGTAAGAGTACTCTGGAAAAAGAACAATATAACTGAAAAAACTGAAAATTACATTGAAAAGACTGGCAAATGCAATGACTTAAAATAGTTAATCGATAATAATATTGTCAAATCTAGTCCAATATTTCTGAAATTTGAACAAATGATGCTTAACAACAATAGAAATCTTTGATAAGATGATCAGTTGACTGCATCTAATGAAAAGTGTCTTTTGGGGACAATATATTTGGGAAAACTGAAATTTACATTGAAAAGACTGGCAAATTCCAGGACTTAAAATGGTTAAACATTAATAATTTTGTCAAATCTTGTCCAATATTTCTGAAATTTGTACAAATGATGCTTAACAACAATAAAAATCTGTGATAAGCTGATCAAATGACTGTGTCTAATGAAAAGTATCTTCTTGCAACAATATCTTTGAAAAAACTGAAAATTACACTGAAAACACTGGCAAATTCCATGGCTTAAAATAGTTAAATTTTAATAATTTTGCCATGTAATTATAAATGAAATAACAAATGTGATGACTAGGTTGTTTGTGTAAGAGGTTGCAAATTACCTATAACTGTTATCTGAAAAACAATATATACCCATACAAGACTTCTCCTTACTATCAATGCCAGATGCAGTTTACTCCTTACAATGGGTTTCTGGAATGGGTTGTTGTTATCACAACATTTGACAATGTCCTAAATCTTGCCACATATCATGTATTGTACACATGGATAAGACATAGTGCTGCTCTTGGTGCTGTCTTTCACTGCCTGCTCTTTCATGGTAAGCATACTCTGGAAAAAGATCAATATAACTGAAAAAACTGAAAATTACATTGAAAAGACTGAAATGTAATGACTTAAAATAGTTAATCGATAATAATTTTGTCAAATCTAGTCCAATATTTCTGAAATTTGAACAAATGATGCTTAACAACAATAGAAATCTGTGATAAGCTGATCTGTTGACTGTATCTTATGAAAAGTGTCTTTTTGGGACAACATATTTAGGAAAACTGAAATTTACGTTGAAAAGACTGTCAAAACCCAGGACTTAAAATAGTTAAATGTTAATTATTTTGTCAAATCTTGTCCAATATTTCTGAAATTTGTACAAATGATGCTTAACAACAATAAAAATCTGTGATTAGATGATCTGTTGACTGTTGAAAAGTGTTTTTTGGGACAACGTATTTGGGAAAACTGAAATTTACATTGAAAAGACTGGCAAATTCCAGGACTTAAAATGGTTAAACATTAATAATTTTGTCAACTCTTGTACAGTGTTACTGAAATTTGTATAAATGATGCTTAACAACAATAAAAATCTGTGATAAGCTGATCAAATGACTGTGTCTAATGAAAAGTTTCTTCTTCTGACAATATCTTTGAAAAAACTGAAAATTACACTGAAAAGAACTGGCAAATTCCATGGCTCATAATAGTTAAATGTTAATAATTTTGTCAAATCTAGTCCAATATTTCTGAAATTTGTACAACTGATGCTTAACAACAATAAAAATCTGTGATAAGCCGATAAATGACTGTGTCTAATGAAAAGTATTTTCTTCAGATGATATATTTGAGAAAACTGGAAATTACACTGAAAACACTGGCAAATCCCATGACTCAAAACAGTTAAACGTTAATAATTTTGAAAAATATTGTCCAATGTTTATGAAATCTGTAAAATGATGCTTTACAACAATGAAAATCTGTGATAAGCTGATCAGTTGTCTGTGTCTTTTTTTAAGTGTCAAGTTTATTAGAAATTGATAATCAGAAAAGAGAGAATTAACCAATTTGAAAAGGAATATTTCAATATTGTAATGTATTATTTACTCTCAAAGAAAACAGCAAATGTAATGATTTGAGTTTGTTTGTGTAGGAGGTTGCAAATTACCTATAACTGTACATACAAGACTTCTTCTTGCTATCAATGCCAAATGTGATCCATGACAGCCGACCTGCTGAGAGTGAATGGCACCCTATATGGACAAGTTGGGAATGCTGGAATTGATAACAGGTGACTACATACAACTTTTTCAATAGCAGTATATGAATCAGCTTTGCAACAGTTTTAGAAATGGACCAATATCTGTACTTTAAAGCTGGAACATAATTTTATATCATGTTTTCAAACAAAGAAGTTGGTATTTTCTGGTCAAACGCACCCATTACTCGTCTCTAAATTCCCCCCGAGTTTACTAAATTGACAAGCAATCTTTACAGCTTCAGTAAGGTCGTAACCCACTACCTGACAACCCATTTCTTTGATATCCATCTTCATTCTAAGCAATACTTACTACACCCTTCCTCATTACTGTCATTGCTACAGTCATTGCTGTGGTAACATCTCCAAGTTAAGTTGACACAGCAACAATATTACCATATACAAACATATATGGAGGACATGTGTGATCCACAGGAAGACAATAAAAAATACATCTTTAAAACAATCTACTTTATTTTCAAGTGTCTTAAAACTGTTCCTTCACTTTCTTTGACAAAGCATTAAAATACCTGGGTAATTTACATTAAAATTCTTACATCATTAGCAGCACAAATTCACCTAAATATCTGGCATTACATTGAACAAGATGAAAAACTTGCTGAAAGGCTGTGATTAAGCAGCATTACAGATTCAAAAATTCACTGAAATATGTAAAGATCCAGAAGGCAATGAGATCTACTTATGAAGATTTATGAAACTCATGTTGTTATCTGACCATCTTGAAAATAAGCCTGCGGTCATTGTGTTTTATTATTTTTATTTTAGTATAGTCCTATGCCTCCTAGTACAGTGTAGTACTAGTAGCCTGGAGTCATTGTGTTCCATTGTGGCAGTATAGTCCTGTGTCTCCTAGTACAGTGTAGTAGTCTGGAGTCATTGTGTTCCATTGTGGCAGTATAGTCCTGTGTCTCCTAGTACAGTGTAGTAGTCTGGAGTCATTGTGTTCCATTGTGGCAGTATAGTCCTGTGTCTCCTAGTACAGTGTAGTAGTCTGGAGTCATTGTGTTCCATTGTGGCAGTATAGTCCTGTGCCTCCCAGTACAGTGTAGTAGTCTGGAGTCATTGTGTTCCATTGTGGCAGTATAGTCCTGTGCCTCCCAGTACAGTGTAGTAGTCTGGAGTCATTGTGTTCCATTGTGGCTGTATAGTCCTGTGTCTCCCAGTACAGTGTAGTAGTCTGGAGTCATTGTGTTCCATTGTGGCAGTATAGTCCTGTGTCTCCCAGTACAGTGTAGTAGTCTGGAGTCATTGTGTTCCATTGTGGCAGTATAGTCCTGTGCCTCCCAGTACAGTGTAGTAGTCTGGAGTCATTGTGTTCCATTGTGGCAGTATAGTCCTGTGCCTCCTAGTACAGTGTAGTACAGTGTAGTGTGGAGTCAGATAATGGTCTGGAAAAGAAAAAAAAAAGTCAGTGATCAGGCTTTTTTCCTCAAGATCCAGAATATTAGAGTAATAAAATTTCAGGTTTATTACATCAAATAAACTCCAAAGAAATATTTTAAAAAACTTACAAACTAAAGTGTTGTTGTAAGTCGATCGAGGCTGAAGCATACACTGTACCAGTACTGATAATAAAGAGGTGGGTCGTGCTAGTTCACGTAAGTGGACACTCCATGGGAAGTTTGTGTTATTCATAGTTCAGTTCATATATTAGTATTTCGACAGATGACTCTAGAGGAACAAGAAGGCCTATACTTATAAATAATTTATAATAGAAGAAACAATGTCAGTTCTCCTGTTAATTATCTCATCTTCATAAGCAATTGGGTAATTGCAGATGAAAAGGGAATGACAGAACTTGAAGTAGATGACAGCGTGCAATCTTGCCATTTCTCCATAGCACTTTTAATCTGCAGCATCAACGTTCTGTAGCACATTGTAAAATCTTCACCAGCACATTGCATCGTGATGTGAACAGAGAACAACTAACACAGTCCATACCACAATGGCACATGTGTCCTTCACTTCAGATGTCTCATCCTAGCTCGCCGATAAAGTTTGCCAACAGAATCTATAACAAAACCATCTAAGAATAGTGTCTTGATGGAAGGTGACACTCAGTGTTCAGAACGTTTGATGAAAATTCCGGCTTTTCAGCGTCACCCTTTGCCTATAGTCTACGCCATATAAAAATTGTTCAGTATAGATGGCGCTATGCAAGAGGTGAGACTTAGGATTTGTAAAGGACTGCGGCCAGTATCAGCAACAGGTTCACTGCCTGCTTTCTAAGAAACTCGTGCGAGGAGGGAGAGAGTTCTGGAACCGCAATAGATATGACCAGGGACCAGGCACTGTGACATATATTGCGATAGAAAGACTCAAGGTCGAGAGCTTCAACGAAGTGTCAATCTGATTGGTTTAAAGTTAAGGAAACAATACAGGAACCGTCCAATGAAATTCTTTTATACAATAATTATTCCTGTTTATTGTTTTAGTAAACAAAGCAAAGAGACAATGTCTACACAGTCGCTGGTAAGTTTTATTTTTTTATTCAAAACTGAAATTCTGTAGCAAGTTCAATGTAAGCCCACACAGCGTCTTTTTACCTGTTCATGATTTTTTATGTGGTTAATTTTTATTCTTAAAAAATTCATGTCACACGTTTTGCTGATTATTCTGATACTGGTACAAATGCATACATCATAAACTACCAAATAATGATACAGAACTCCATGATTTGTATCTTGTTTAACATGATTTCATTTATTTATTGTACATATTGCAGATGACAGCTGATATGGGAATTGAAATTAATAAAGAAGAACAGTGTGCTCGTAAGTTGTGTGTTAGTATAATCAGACTGTACATGTATGTGTTTTATAATACAATTTGGGCCTAAAACTACTCTTGCAATTATTTTGTTGTTACTAAAAAAAAAAAAAAAAAAAAAAAAAACATTTTATTTGCTCATAATATGAAAATAAGATAGATATATATCTTTCTTTATTCACATTAATTGAAGGGATAATAATTAACTCTTTGTATGAGATCTATATTTTACAATAAAAACATTGTGAACAACTCATATAATATAATATAATATAATATAATATAATATAATATAATATAATATAATATAATCTGTTTTACCTCAAAAACAGACGTTATAGCTATTATTCTGATATCTGAGCTTGTCAGCAGACCATGTGAACTCCATAGATAGCTATATTCTGTAATATGAGATTATAACAAAAAAAAAAAAAAAAAAAAACTTTGTAGGAAAAAAAAAAAAACAAAAAAAACAGGGACTAACTTTGAATGTAGAAATGGATTCATTAACCATTGGTAAGTATGGGAAAATTGTTGTTTACCCCAGGAAAACTCATTTTTTGGTCAAGACGAACAGTTATTATCCCAGTGATCAATTTGAATGTCTGTAGTGTAAATATCAAAAAGATATATTGATAGGTAAAGATATATTGTGATATTTATTCTTTTTATTTTTAACAGCCATGGCCACAGTCAGAATTGTTTTAAAAAACAATTTATTGAAAGCAAAAGTGGTGGGCAGGGGAACTGCCCTCGGGGGATGGGACCCCCAGCGAGGAGTGAACCTGTCAAGGTTCACCGATATGGGAGTCCCATCTCTCAGGGCAGAGTATCTCCTGCCCAAGGGCTCAAATATGGTATGGAAATTCATTAAGCCACAAAATGTAAGTATGAAACTTTTTTTTTTTACAAAAATAATGATCTGAGGTAAAAATGATAATCTTTCAAATTGAAAAGAAAATTTAAAGTCCAATACGTTTAAGTGTTTATTTATTCATACCTTCATTCATTTCTTCTGGTGTATTTGATTTATCATTTATTGTATATATATATATTAACATTTTACTTTTAATTTTAGACATTAACATATCATCAAGTAATTTATTTGTTTGTTTGTTTGAGTGTTTGTTTGTTTGTTCATTCGTTCATTCATTCATTCATTCATTCATTCAGCCTTATCACCTTGGGTGTGGCTGGACATGGGAGCCTGAACCCTTTAGGAACAGGCGCCTCCAGGTGACCACTAAGGACAGCATGGAAGTGACCTGTACTTGGGGAGAACTGGACATGGAAATAAAAGGTGCTTAGTCTTATAATTCTCTCTTATATAACCAATGGAAATCAAAGGTGAATTAACCTTTTAATTTTTTCATGCATAACATATTGAAATAATTATGATTTGATCCAACAATCCTATAAAGTATAACCTATGGGAAGATATGATGAAATGGTCCTTCAATATTGCCAAATACATTTAAGACTTTATTTTAGTGTATATCATAACTTGTGAATAACAAATAAATATGCCATCTTATTCCAGAGTGGGACTACATGTACAAGCCTGAAGTCCACACAAGTGGTAAGTCCACACCATTGCTCTATTCAATCAACTTGATGCATTTTTTATCTTTTAGGAAGGATTCATGAAATAAAATTACAACAACACCCTGACTCACAGGGTGCAAGTCTGGACCCTCAGGGGCTGTTGACAATGAATTTGGAGACCTAGCTAATGTGCACTAACTCCATGAAAACTCTCACTGAATACAATCAGGTTAACAGACTAACACGCTTCTCTTTGTCTCCAACATGCTCCAACGTACTCACATAAATGGCATTCCTTAAAATTCAATTCTGTTCTTTCAGGTGATACTAAAGAAGAGAATAATGTAGCAATTGTTAGGAACCTAAGCATTAAGGAACTAGGTAAGGCTGGAATCACAGTAAAATAATAGTGTTATGAATTTTAATATACATGTACTTGCACACACACATGTACATTAACAAACACACATACACACGCACATATTCACTACAAGCATGTTGCTCAATCAGGTCGTTAGCATACTTAAGAAGATAATTTATTAATTTTTAAGTCAATTAAATATTAGAATGTGTCTTCATCAAATTGTAATAAGTCTACTGAATCCTTTTTGAACATGCACAGATATGGAATGTTACATGTAAGTTTTCATTTGCTATCATTTTGCTCTTTAGCTGATATCAAAGACACAAAGAGTGTGTCAGATGCTGAGGGCAGTGAGGAGAGAGGTAAGACAGTAAGGTCACTTTAAGGGAGGAATGTACCCAAATATTGCTAAAAATCATCATTTTGGGGTTTTTATGTCTAATTATTGGTCAAATGTGTATCTAACGTGTAACGGAATAACCTTTTTACATTTTGAACAAAAAAATGTTTTTTCTGAGGATTTTGATGCTGCACTCATCGGCATCGGTGGCTTGGTCTTTTCATTTAACACACTTTAAAATGTACACACACACACAAACATACTCTCAGACACAAACAGATTGAGGCTGGGGTCTTCTGGGTCTTCTGAAGATGTCCAGAATTTTTTATGTTTACATTGATCAGGATCTAATTTTTTTTGTCAGAAGACAGTCCATAATGGAGGATGGATCAACAAACATAATTTGCAAGGCTTTCAGAATATATTTCTGGATCCAACCCTGACAAGCACTGTTTAATTTTAATTGAATATGTCTTTGACTATGTAAAATAATGTAATAAATCTTTGTTGTGCACAGACATGGAATGTTTAATTTGTGTTCCATTTTTTCCTTCAGTTGATGTCAAAGACACAACAACTATGACAGAGGACGTGAAGGAGAGAGGTTAGACAGCAGGGTCAATAGAATAGGGATCTATTTATTACACTGATGACGTGATTGTACATGCATGCACACACACACACACACACACACACACACACACACACACACACAAAGGTACTGTACTTGCATGCATGTTGCACAAGCAAAGTTTGGCCTTTGACAGATTTAAGAAGATACTTTATCTTCTGAAAATTGATGTTTTTGTTGTGTACAGATTGAACACACATAATGTTGATGTGAAAATTCAATTTAATTCTGATCTTTCAGTTGATACCAAACTGAAAGACAAGAACAATGTAACACCTGTAAACCCACTAAGTATGGAGGAGATGGGTAAGAGAGGAATCTCAGTAAAATAGTTATGACTTTTAATATACTTATGAAACATGCATGCACACACACACATACACTAACAAACACACACACATACATACACTAACAAACACACACACACACATACACACCACAAGCATGTTGCTCAAGCAGCCTTTAGCATACTTAAGAAGATAATTGATTTTTAAGTCATTTAAATATTTGAATGTGTCTTCCATAAATTGTAATACTGAATCCTATCTGAACATGCACAGATATGGAATGTTAAGTTTTTATTTGATATCATTTTTCCTTTAGCCAATATCAAAGACACAAAGATTGTGTCAGATGCTGAGGGCATCAAAGAAAAAGGTAAGGCAATAAGCTTAGGACAATTTAATGGGAATTCATTTAACACACTTAAAAATGTAAACACACACAGATGGACTTTAGGGGGAGACTCTCATGCAAAAACACTGAGTTTAAATTCTCTGTTCAGTGATCTAAATCTTTGAATGAATCGATGACTTTGTTAAGTAATGTATTGAATTCTTGTTGTGCACAGGTATGAAATGTTTCATTTGTTTTCCTGTCTTTCTTCAGTCAATATCAAAGACACAAAACCTGTGACAGTGGACGTGAAGGAGAGAGGTAAGACAGTAGGGTCAATAGAATAGGGGTCTATTTATTACACTGATGGAATGTGATTGTGCATGTACACACACACACACACACACACACACACACACACACACTCTCTCTCTCTCTCTCTCCTTATGTTGTGCCAACACAGTTTGTGCTTTTGGCAAGTTTAAAATGATACTTGGCAATTTTGTTTATTCCAAATACTGGTAAAAGTGTTCATTTAAGCTTCATACACGAAATATGATATTGCATTGACTATTTATTGAACATTATATACTTATATATTCTTAGTAAGGAATATTGTATTATACATTTCAGCTCCAAAGAATCGCCGCTAATCTAGGTGGAGGAGGCTATTGAATCTGTTCACGTCTTGCTTCAGACGCAGGCCAAGGACATAAATAGTTATTATTATTATTATTGTTTTTGTTGTTGTTGTTGTTGTTGTTGTTGTTATTATTATTATTAATTAAATTCTTAACTCCTCAGACATTAAGAAATGAAGAAAAGTCAACAGTATTTTTAAAAGAATACATTTATTATACATTTACAGAGAAGTTCTTTTTGTTTGTCTCTTTGTTTTGATGGTATCATAACTAAGTAAGCTTTCAGTTTTTTAGAGGAAAATTATGTCAAACAGCTGGTAAAACTGTACATTAAAGCAGTAATTATATGATAGCAGCCAGGAGCTGGTGGTTTTAGAGTTACTGTCAACATCTATTTACACCTAAATGAATACACATTTTAACTGAATTACATTGTAATATTTTCATCTTTTATTTTTCAGGGTCGTCAGTGCAGAACTATCATTGCCTCTGAAGAAGCCAGTTAAAAACTGCAAAATGTCATTCTCTTAATTTTATGATAATATATTAATTTTTTGTAATCAAATGAGTTTTGTTTTTCTTTCTTTTCTTAATTGAGGGTACCATTAGGGAGGGGTGATCATAGTTCATGGGAAAGAAAATCATTAATTTACAAATCACAGGAAACAAAACTTTATGCATATAACACTGACAATACCAGTTGAAAATCCTGAAAATTATCTGAGAATTGAATCCTGCAAATCCTGAGAATTGCTACCCTCTACCAGGGCGACAGATTGATTTTCCACAGATATTCACAGATATGTCTCTAGATAAATATAGACAGTCATTTTGGCTGTCAGTCAGCAAAAAAAGTCCACAATAATAACTGCGGCCCTGGTAGCGGGTAACGAATTGCCGTGTATAAGGCTTTGTTTCACGAAGGACAAAGAATAAAAAGCCGCATTTACGAGCCACGGGAATGAGGTGCTTCACAGATCACGCTAAATAATATGGACATTTCACGGCTCAATTACTGACAACTTCAGTTTTGCATTAATATTCCATTATGTTCATGTTTATATACAATAGATATATAGTTCAAACTCCTAGGAATTCACATTAAAAGTGAACTATTGCTTTAGACGACAACTGCTTTCTAGATCACTTGCAACTTTTACAGATAATGAGCCCGTTTTAATTAACTTTTATACGTGTAATATTGAGAGTATTCATGTTGATTCACCGTATAGATATTGATAAAAATAGGAGTATATATATATTGATGAACCTTGAAAGATCTACATTATAGTTGTTAAATGCAATCCGAGCTTCAATATATATACTTCTATATTGAGAGTACTGTATTTAACATTTAATACATCTGGTGGCTACAGTGGAGGAACGGGGGAAACACCCCAACGTTATTAACATTGCCAGTAAAATAATTGGAAGAGATCTCCCCCAACTGGATGGTATCACTAAAGACAGAATGGAGAAAACAACAAAATGAATTATTGGGATCCCACCCACCCAGAAAGTTCTCTTTTTAAATTTTTATCCAGCAACAGTAGACTTCTGAGGGCCGTAAGCGGTTTGAAGTAGTTTTTTGTCTCTCTTTAATTCCACTTTTAGGCCTAGTTCATAATTTTTTATTGTCCAGTGTTTTATCTTAGTTTTATCTCTCAAAGGATAACAATTGCTGATATTTATATTAAAATATTTTTATTGGCTGAATAAATTCTTACTTTATCGTATCTTACTTGCACTATTGCTATAGCCATGTTACATGTATTATCATAAAAAAGTACTGTAAATAGCGGCAACAAGTTCTTTTTTAACACAATTCCTTTTTTGTCATTTTCAAAATGATTAAAGGGTTTTAAATCTTTTACAACACCCTGCTGAGGTACGATTTTTTTATCTCTTTTACACACAGTACGCTATAAAATGTGCTCGAAGTGGCTACATCTCTTTACTTTACGTTTATCATCCCAAAAACGTTGCCAACGCTCTCAATTCAGGTCTATCCCTTAAAGTAAAATGTTTTATTATTTAAAATATAACATGAGTAAAACCAAAACGCTATATTATAATCGAAATTCCCCCCCCCCCCCCCCCTCAATACGCCCCCTTTCTACTGCCCTGGTACCATACAAACTCAGCGTGTGTGGGAGTGCGAGTAGATCAAGTTCACGGATAGGATATGCCATGTAAGGGGAGATAGGTTATGTCCTTTTGCGTTTCTTTATTCTGTCAATTTTGAGAAGAAATATCAGTGTCTTGTACTACACTTAGTCAATATAAATTTTAAAAGGGTCAATTTTCCTTCTTCTATCACGTAATTCGTCAGATGTAATTAAATACAATAAATTCCTACAAAACCCTTACCCCCTCTTGTGAATGCAATGTGTCGTCTGCAGAGCATCAGCGTCTGCTACCTCGCTGGATGCTTCGCGCTTCCCGGGAGCTGAACAGTTAACGCGGTCCGAAAAATTTTAGGGAGAGTTAGATGAAATAGAGAGGGGCCGTGGCATATATAAAGTTCTACGTGGTGAAGCTGGAGATGTGGGCTAGTTTTACTCTTTTCTTTAAAAGTTTGCAATATACTCTGCCTTTCAGTAGCCCCATGCAACCAAAATATTTTGCTGGTATCTTGATACATTTCCCACTTCTGTCTCCCCCCCCCCCATAAATCGGTCCACACCAAAAAATCAATAATCGTATGGCAATTTTATACAGGCAATTGACCTACTTTTATACCCATGCAGCTATTGTCGAGTTTTATGGCTGTGGAGTGAAAACGTAATACTCGTCTGTGACATAAAAGTTATTTATAATTACATAATTTACAAACAATGTATGTGGATCAAATGTGTCCAGATTTGTGAGCAAAGGACAACATTACTTTTTGAAAATGATGAAAAATTTGGAGACAAGCAAAAATAAGAAAAAAATGCTTTTTTTCTCTTATATGCAAATTAGGTCCCCTGTTCCCCTGAAGTAATATAAGACTGACCGGAAGTGATGTTCATATCAGAGATTTGTAATTATGATGATCTTGATGGCCTTGATGATTTTAATGATAATTCCAAAAATGTAATTAGAGTTTTCAGTTGTCATCTGGTGAGAAAAAAAAATTCTGCACTAACACAATCACTTCACGAGTTAAGAATAGATAGTAAACGCGTTTCAGAGATGTACTGCAGATGTCACTGCTTTTGGGTGAAAATTACACGCGATATTAGGTTATAATTACGATATATATAGGTAAAAAACTGCGTGCCTAATGTTTTCAAGTGAGTGGAAATGGATATCTGCAAACCATTAAAATTTTGACTGCATTTCTATTTATTTGTGTTCGACATGGGTGAATTAATAATAATTATTTTATTGGGATATTCTCTCTCTCCCTCTAGTCTCTCACTTTTTTTAAAGCTAATATTAAAGAAAAACCGAGTGAAAAAATAATAACTATAACAGTCAAAATAATCAGAAGTAAAAAGATTTTAGAGTTAAAAATCTTTTGGCCACTATAGTTTCTCGTCGTAGAAGTTCACGGGGGAAATTTTTAAGACATCTTTTAATTGCATTCCGAGATGTATTTTTCAAAATTATACACACATACCGTATTTCAGCTTGTCTTTCTCCATTTTAACAAATATCATTTCTATAAATATCAAAACGATACAAAGACATTATAACCACACAATGAAATGGCTCCTCATTTCTCATGATGGCACTCTCTCCATGCTCTGCGGTCCGCATACTTATTGCAGAACAGTCATTGAGTTTGTTCCCTTACAATCACGAATTACTCAATAAATTCATTAAGCTGCCTTTTACCATCTTTAAGAAAATTGATATAATTGGCCCTCATTATATGTGCCACCCATTCCAAGCGCGCGCACACTCACACATACACAAATACTCGCACACATATTTTCTAATTTTTATATTCTTTTAACAAATTTAAGCACTCAAATTATGTAGGATTTTACATCAATTCCCAAATATCATTTCCCATACTTAGACATACACTACTTTATAAAGATGTCCGTATTGTCATAACCAAATACGACTGATAAATTATTCCAAGAGCTTTGCGGTTTATAGAGCTTTATTTCGAAGGAATCTACATGTATTGCGATAGAATACAGTTCAAAGCGGGTCCAACCATTGTAGTTCGTATCTTCAAATTAATGACAAAATTCCCACATTATAAGTGGACTGTCCATGTGCAGGTTGTGTCAACAGATTTAGTCAGCCAGTGAGTACACGCTGCTTTTACACGGGTTACTTTAGCCTCGGTCACAACCGGACGCATGGATTTTAGGATCGCACGTCCCCTACGAATTTTGGGCGCAGTGGAGGCCGTGGAGGCCGTAGAGGTAGAGGAAAGGTTTCAATGAAAAGGCGCAAGTTTGCCTTGCGAATCGGAGGGGCCACGTGAGATGTCCTTTCAAGCTAGTTGCGAATTGCCAGGTGCGATGGCCGTGGCAACTGTACTCGTTTCTTGAGTTTCTATTCCTTCCTGCGTACGTGGCACGGACTCACCACTAACGAAGAGAATGCAACGCACGGCGAATGTAGTTCCCTTTAGAGTCACTTTTGCTTCACACTTGCCTCAAACGAGGCAAAACTGACGTACTGACGGTGTCCGTCAGTTTTGCCTCGTGTTCTCCCCTTCTTTCTTCGTCCTCCTCTCTTCTTTTCTGCTCTCTATGCTTTTTTCTCTTGCCTTTTGGAGGCATACAGGGTATAAGAAGTTGAATCGAGCAAAATTTCAGTTTTGAAAATTGTTTTGCACGTTGCACAGTCGACGTTCTTTGGCGAGACACGATCGTGCGTCGTAAGGACCCTTTTAGGGAGCATTCACATCGAGAAGAACCGAGGTCTAGTAAGGCCGCGACCTAAAATGGCGGACCTACATGAAAGGAAGACCGCTAATCTTTTAATGATCTCTCCACCTCTCACACGCCCCCCCACGCGTTGTCCCTCGACCGGTTGGATTGAGCTGAATTTTAATAACTGTGCTCCTGCAGGGACGACGCGTGGTGAGGATTAACAGGATGAGCGGTCTTCCTTTCATGTAGGTCCGCCATATTTAGGTCGCGGCATTACTAGACCTCGGCTCTTCTCGATGTGAATGCTCCCTTATACTCCAGGCGTGAGGGTGAAGCACGTGCGACGCATTCCTGGTGTGATTTCGACTTTGTTTGTTAGCTGTGAGGGCGTGCGCCGTACTCAACAATCAAAAGGCAGTTGCTCCTTCATTGATTGCTACGTGCGTCTTGGACCACGCACGTCTCACTGGCGAACTCCTTGTGAACTTGCGAGGTGAGCAAGTCACGCTTGCGGCCTCGCTGTTCGCAGGTTATTCGTAGAATCTTTCGGACATGTCCAATATCCTCCGTGCGTGCTTACGGACTGTCTGCGAACTCGAAATTTCGTAAGGAGGACTTGCGTGGGACGTGAGATTCTGCGCAAAATTTGGACGCAAACAGCCCATAAGAGCCCGTACGGCCTGTGACTGAGGCTCAAGGTACTTCACTTCCCTAGCAACTGTTGCTAAGCAACCCTTTGAAATTTTTGGCACTACCCTTAGAAATGATCAGCATAGTCCAAGGAACATTTGTGCTAAGTTTCATGCTTTTTCCACCTTCTGAGTAATTTTTACAGCAATCACATGTACTTATAGGTAATTTCCTTGCATGGTTTCCGCACGTTCGAACACTCAAAGCGAAGGCTAGATTTTGCGTTTTAGAGATGATTTCAAACGCCGATTTTATGCCGATTTATGATTGAAATGATGTTAAATCGCATTTCTACGGTAATATTAAACCTTCAGGATTTTACAGTTATATGAATAATAACAAAATAGTACATGGTAAATGGTAAAGTTACAAGCAATAAAAATGTTACATTACAGAAAGAAGTTGGAGTAGTTTTTACATGCTATTTTTCATTTACATTTTAATACCATACCTTGTTCAGATACCTAGATTTATCTGCAAAGTTAACGAGGGTAATGTCTTGTCAACATGCTTGCGTCATTGCCAAGAAGACGGCTGAGGGATTATCTTCAGCACTCGAACCTGCTGTATCTTGTTCGACATGACACCTTATTAGATACTCAGGAAGGTTCTCCTATTGCGGTATTATCACCCTCGACAAGAATATTTTGCCGGAAACAGGAATGTGATCTATCACCTGATTTATGTAATTAATGTAATGTAAACTCTGTGCTAGACTGGTGGACGTTAAAAGGTCCACAAAATTCATTATTATTATAATATTGTCTAAAAGGTCGTTTTACCACTTCTTGTTTTCTGTAATGCAGTTTGGTTGTTATTCACCTATAGGGGAAGTATCAACAGGTGCTTGTTTTTTATTTCCGGTGTATTTATTCCATCATGAATGACAAGATGAAAAACAAATGGTCACATAAATAACGACTGATGGTTTTCCTTCCAGTTGGTGTCCCTTTCGGCTGACACAATGATCGATAGATAATTTTAATAAGATCTAATACGATGACTGAGCACTTGGTCCATAAACTTCCTTTACACATGGTTGGTGTTCAAATCATAATGAAAATTATGCTCTCTAAACGTGGAAATCAAATAGATGCCAATTCTAGGATGTACAAGTTACATTTCTGTAAAGGGAGCATAGGGCCTAATTGCGAAATTCGCAACCCTCCGTTTTTTAAAACGTATTTCATCCCCTCCATTTTTTAAAACGAATTTAATCTCAAGTAACATTGCATGCATAAAGACAGAGGGAACAGAGACTGCCTGCTAGCCAAACAATATTTTGATTTTGTCACTGAAAAACAACTGAGAATATTTTCTGATACAAACACTCCTCAATATTCTTCTTCTCTTTCAGGGAAAACGCCCAGTGCAGATTCAGACATGACGTATTGACATAACAACCAATGATATTCTTTCACTTGTATATACTGGTATATCTATATTTTGGTATATCTATATATATATATTTTGCTAAACGAAACGGGAAGCAGATATCTACATTTCAGCTATTAAGCAAACCAAATATCAGAGTTGACTTTAGTTGCGTTGGAGAGATACAAAATGCTGAACTATTCAGCTAAAGATTTTATAACAGAGGACGCCAACATGACGCTCAACAAAACGTCTACGGTGGCTTCAGCGTGCACGGATCTGGTATCATGCCTGCCTTTCATCACAGTGGAAGTCATCTTGTTAGTTGCGACGATTGTTGGCAACATCATTTTCATTGCAGCATTTGCAAAGTTTAAGGAACTTCGAGAGCCAACAAACTATATCTTGTTGAGTCTCTCAATTACAGATCTAGTCACTGGCCTCGTTGCCATGCCGATTCACATAGTCACTGTGTATTTCGTTGACAACTTACCCGGGTTACGTCATCTCGCATCCGAAAAATATTTTTGTCTGTTTAAGACTGCCACTGGATCCGGACTGATACTTATATCACTTTTTCACCAAACATTAATCGCATTTGACAGATACTTTAAGATCTGTCGACATGTCCAGCACGTAAAACTATTTAACAAAAAGAGACTGACCTCGGCCATAGTCTTTACATGGCTGTACGGGTTGGCCCTCTCCATCCCTCCTTTGTTTGGCTGGAATGATTGGTCCCCAGATAAAGAATGCAGGGGTAATATAGTCCATCCAAAACACATGCGATTCTTGGTGACGCCGCACCTGCCAATCTGCCTCCTGATAACATTCGGGTGTTATTGCGCCATATTTCGACGCGTCCGGCAGCAAAGACAGAAAATTGGAGTGAACCGCATTCAGATGAATATGCCAGGTACCTCTACCGCGAAGACAGAAAACCAGACCAAACAGGAGAGAGAAGAATTTCGAGGAGGAAAAGCCCTGTCTGTCAAACCTGAGGAATCCAACTCGAAAGGATCATTAGATGAAATGCAAGTCAAAGTGGCAAAGATGACTGCCATAATAGTAGGTACGTTTACTTTGTTATTTATTCCTTATACGCTTCTGTCAGCGTTTGATGGATACATTGTACACAATAGAGTGACCTTTCATATTATTTTTAACATTTCAATCGAACTGTTGATGCTAAGTTCAGTCACTAATCCCTTGATTTACGGAATTTTGAACAAACGTGTGGGAAAGTTTATGATTGGGGCATGCCAATGCAAGCCCGTAGAATAAGGGTTTAAGGCATCAGGCGGTCGGTATATATGATCAAATGTCGTTCTTTCACACAGGCACACATGCACGCAACAAATATATGTTATGAAGGTTATACACACTAATTTAGGGGATGGGGAACTTAATTCGGTTTTGATTAGTTCATCAGTTACAGTCTTTTTCTGGTTAGTTGTTGTGTAGAGTACTTGTCCTTTTTACGGGTTTCGATACTGGTACGTTGTAAAGACCAATTTTTTTGTCTCTTTTTTTTTTTTTTTTTTTTTGGCACACTTATCTTGATGATAATGGAATAACAATCACTTTTAGAGCACAACCACCCTTATTTGTTGTCTTATTCATCACCCCACTCGCTTCTGTATATTGGGTGGTTTATGCTTCGGAGATCACAGCCCCTAATTACGGTGGTACCATTAAACAAAGACAATGTTTATCCTCTTTAATGACAGCATTATTAATTCTTTGAAGAAAATATCGATTGTATCCTTACTGTTGTGATTAACTAAGCGTTCGAACGGTGTTTAAAGCTGTTCAGGTGAGGGAGATCTGCTCGAAATCGATACGACACGTTTTAACCCAAATCCGCTGTTGTTAGGCATCAGCTTGAGTTAGCAAATTCATCCCGATGCATTGGCCTATTATATTCATGCGACAGCATTATTTTCTTATATAACAGTGATTATTGCCGTATTGTCCAAGAGAATAAGGAAAAATCCTAACGTATCGAACCCCTCGAGCTATCATTAAATTGGGTTTACATATCTGATTTTGAATCTAGCTGATTCAGTTCATGTACTTTATTGCGCAAGGAGTAATTGTTATATCCATTGCAAATGTAATTAGATAATTATCTTTATATTGTAATTATTGTTCTTTGTTATTGATGTAAGTATGTATCAGGATATTTATATTTTTTGATAAGCATGACATTGTAAAGTAATGCCATATAATCTTCTTTTTCGCTGAAGAGCACATTTTCTAGTAATTCGACTTACTATTGAATAACACCTTCAGGTTTGTCTATTTTTATATACAGACACTGTATATATATATATATTCTGATGGGTCTGTCTGTCCGCGACGTCGCCGTTGCTGTCGCTTTCCGACACATAACTGCCAAACCGTATTTTTGTTTTACTTTAAATTAGCCGAGTGGCTTTGTTTTGTAAAGAGACGGGTTTGCTTTCGAAAATCAAAATGATCATTTTACATTTACGGTAATTATTTGTTTTTTTTTCACGATTTTGGTCACGTTCGCCCCATAACTGCCAAATCGAATTTGGGTTTTACTTTAAGTTTACTGAGTGGTTTTGTTTGGTAAAGAGGCAGGTTGATTTCTAAAATCGGCATGATCGGTTTACATTTACGGTAAGTATTTTTTTTTTTTTTGGCACAAATTTTTTGACGTTCGCCATACAGCTTCCAAATCTTATTTTTGATTTAATTTAAATTTACTGAGTGGCTTTGTTTGGTAAAAAGGCAGGTTGCTTTCCAAAATAAGCATGGTCAATTTACATTTATGGTAATTATTCTTTTTTGCGTGAAATTTTCACACATTAGCATTCTCAGAGGCTTCAGATCAGATCATATCAGATCAAAAAGACTAATATATCATATCATTCCGTTACACATACGTGGAATAAACATATCCAAGGGAATCAGCATTTTTCTTCAGACTCTAGCGTCCCGAAAATAATCTCAAAGCTTTAAACTAGGGGCGCTGTCAAAACATACGTCCCCAGGGGCACAGCCTTGGATCGTGTTATTTTGGTAAGAGTTAGTTAATTAGGTAGGTAGGCAGTTTAACCAAGGCATGAGCCGACCACCTCCAAACACTTTTTTCTACGTAATGTCTGAACATTTGACAGCTTTGCTGCCTAGTTTCCTGTATGGTGTCTGTATATTTGTCAGCTTTGCTGTCTAGTTGATATTGTATATCTTAGCACTGTGTGGTTCATTTGTTAATATTCAAGATAAAAGAAACTTCAGTTTATTCAGAATAACGTAAATTAAGGATCATGGTTATGTGTATAAGGTTATTTTCAAGTTACTCAACAAACACAGAAGGGTGTGAAAACTGTTTTTTAGAGAAAAATAGTATTTGATATGCTTCAGTCTGTTTTTGTTCTTGTAATGTTTTGCAATCTGAAATAAAATAATCAGTGTATATATTGACAATTAATATTTAAGATTTTATTCCTTACTTAATATTGCTAATATATATGAAATATTATTAAAGGGATAATAACTCTTCGTTTCGGCCAAAAATGAATTTTCCTGGAGTAAACAACAATTTTCCTTTACATTCAAAGTTAGCTTCTGGGTTTTTTTCTAAAAAGTTTGTTTAGAATAGCCAGGAGGTCACGTGGTCTAAACACAAGCTCAGATATCAGAATAATAGCTATAACTGCCGTTTTTGTGGTAACACAGAATATATTATATTTCTATGAGTTGTTCACAATATTTTTATTGTGAAATATAGATCTCATACAAAGAGTTATTATCCCTTTAATCATATCGTTGCAGTGTTCAAAGTTGTAGCAAAGTACGTTACCAGAAGCAGTTTTGATCTGATATTATGATCAGTAATTTTTCTTTTATGTTCTAATGCCATGTGTTTTAGAACATGCATCACTCCTTCATAAATAACATGTAAAATCCAACTTTTAGTTGCTATATATAATGATTATAATAATTTTTATGTTTTCACTGTATCGTTGCATTCAGTTTTGTCAACTATCTGACTACAAGTTACTGTACAATCAAATTATTTCAACATTAGTTGTCATAGCCCAATTGCCTGATTCACAATAATACTTAATTTAGTTTATTGGCTACAATTTTAGCTTACTAAGGTTAATAAAATTATTAAGTCTGCTATGAATTTAATAATAGTAATTCTAATAACAAAATACAACAAAGGTGCCTTTTATAAAAATCTTAAAGGTCGCTTAATTGCTTCATTAATTTTGATCTATCAACTGAACCCAATGCTATAACTCTGATCGTCATTACGATTTGTTTACTGTCACTGGTGACAGTAGCTCATTTAAGTATATGGCCAATACATTTACTGCGTGACAATCAATAAAAATAAATCTTTAATCACAAGGTTGACCTTGTGTAGTCGGATCTTCAATTTTAGCAGTGTTAACCTTAGCCCAGGAAATCTTTTGTGAAACAAGCTATTCCAGATATTTTATTGCAGAAATTGTATTGATGTTGCTTATTGTTCTTACTGAGACTGCGTATTATTAAAACATGTTGTGACAATTTCTGTTGTTTTTGTTCTGAATTCAGTTTAGTTTTTATCACACCATAGCAATGATTAATAGCTAGAGAAGTAAATACGATGAACTGCACCAGGGGCGGATCCAGGATTATTTGAAGGGGGGGGGCGCTTAAGGGCCCCGAAAAATTTTGGTATTTTAGAAGGCGAACGGTGCCATTTGGTACTGTTTAGAACTAAGATTCAGCTAGATAAAAATTCTAATTTCAAGAGGGGACCAGAAATTAAAGGGGGGGGGGGGGGGGTCAGGGCCCCCCTGACCCCCCTCTAAATCCGCTACTGAACTGCACCCATTTCACATCTCCTCCTTCTCCCGCGTTTTCTTTGAAATGAAAACGGTTCTACGTCGTCAAAAACTGAAAATATCGAAAACTACCCTTTTTCGTAAATACCAACGTACATTTTTACCCGAATCAACTGAGAAAATATATCGAATGCTGTTTTTGAATTGATTTAGGTAAGAACAGGCCAGCGTGCTTTTCTTTCGTCGAGATCCCTGGCACTTGCTGTACTGTGTTAAGTCATCGCGTTGTAGTTTATTTATAAGACCGTACGAACTTTGATCAGATTAATAGTCCTAGATACAGTTTATTTTATTCATTTATGTATTTTACTATCTTTTTAAGAGGGCTGTGTTATGTACAGGGTTCATTTGGGTCTTTACGGTTATTATATTTAAAGATTTACCAAAGGCGTGCTTTCCATACCTGATTGTTAATTAATTTTCTGTGGAGACACAAAAGTCACTAAGCTATTCTCAGAAAGAGTGTAACAGCATTGTCAAGTAATATGTTATTAAGATTTTGTTCAGCACTCGACCCTGCTCTTGTTCGACATGATAGATCAACAGGTTTTCCAAGTGCGGCATTATCGCCTTAAAGAAGATTAACTGAATATTTTGCAGGAACGAGGAAAACGTCGTGCTTGCCTATCCACTTGTTTTCTGTCTGGCAGATTGCTTATTATAGTTGGTATATGCGAACTCTAATTTGCTAATTATAAATAGCTGTAGATATACATTTATTTATTTATTTTATTTGTGGGGAGTGTCTGGTTTATACGGACTTTGTTCGGGCCTATACATTTTTAGATGTATTTAAGAGGTAAAGGGGTAAAATTTCCGCACTCTCACACAATGTCATCAACGGCGTTTTTTTATGAGCTTAAAAATGTCAAAATCATTTTTTAAGTCAAAAGATGACTCCGGCCAACCAATGAAAACAACTTACACCATTAAGTTATTCGGCTTGAGCTACTTTTCCAGAAGAGCACATGTTCACGACGCTGGATTAAACTGATAGCTAATTTTGATGGCTGACCACTTCAAATTGTGCAATGGGGGCATTTTGACATAACAGGCTTCTCTTGAAAACACGTAGGCTTTGTATAATTTGCAATTTTAAGGAAAAATAAACGTCATCGGAAATGAAGTAATCATCGACGGACTGGTATTTTATTCCGTTAATATTTAGCGAAATCTAGCAATAGAGTTGACGTAAGAATTATAAAAGTTGTTCCTATGTTTAATCCATCAAAATCTAGGCCGATGTGACAGGAATGCAGTATAGTCCGCCAGGAACCGTAGTCCGTTCCTCATTATTTTGTACAGGTGACATACTATTGACTAACCCTAACCTGTACTAATGTTAAGGGACCACGGACTTCAATTCCTACATGTAGACGTCTGGCGTTGTTTTTCTTATAAAACCAAGGTAAAATAACCGAAGAGCTAGTATTACTCACCAATTAAAATATATTTCTTATCACCTGTGTCTCCAAAACATGAAATACACGACAAAGCCGAGAGTCCTTGGGCTTAGACACACCTAAATCAGTGAAATTAAATAAAGATAATGAAGACAATCATGATTTGCTAAAGGGGCTTTACCCCTGTAGAAATGGGCTATTGGTAAAACTTGAACTGTGAAAATATCGTGCACTGATTGGCTGAGAGTAGCTGGTGATTGACAGCCAGCCACAGGTCAGCAGATTCGGAGGCGTTGGTTTTCCGCTAAAACCTAGATGCGATGTCTGCAGAGGTAATTTTTGCTCACTGATTTAAATGTATTATATTCCTTATAATCTGTGTCTCCAAACCAGATGAAATTAAAGAGCAAAATTGCGATAAATGAGTTGACATACAATACATCAACTAAAGCCGGTAATAAGTGACTTGGTGTTCCAACTCGCGATGTAAAACGTGATCATTTTTTATCTATCTATCTATCTATCTATCAGCTATAACGTACTCATACTGTGTTAGCAATAGAATATTGAGAACCGATCTTGTTGTGCTTGAACTTCGGCATAAAAATCATTAAATTTGCGCGCATCGTTCCTTTCTCCGCAAATGAAAATTGCTTATATTACTCTAGCAATTTGGTTACAGAAACACTTGACCCGCGCGAGATACATTTTTTCTTGAAGAGATGAAAGGTGGAGTTAGGCGAGATTCTTTTTTCACTGTTCAGTACTATAATAAGTTAACAATAACGTTCAACCAGGACAAAAACAAAACATAATAAAAAACGTTGTCACGATACATTTATGCTTATGCGTTGTCTTTGTTACAACAATAAACAATGATAAAATATAATTCTGGTACCAGTAATAAGTTGTCTGGGACCTGTTTCAGAAAACTATTGAAGTCCTTTGGCTTCGACATATCTAAATTGGTTAGATGGCTCAGAGTTGCCGATAAAAGCTAGATAAAAATCGCTTACTGCCCTTAAAAACTAAAAGCCTCGAGTTGCTGGGTAAAAATTTTAATAGGGTTTGAGCTGGATCAGTCATGAAGGAAGCTGTCTTATTTTTTATTTTTAACCCTATCGAGATAAATGGAATGAATGGGAGTAAGATTCGTTCCAATTACATTACCTGCCGTTTCAACAATCTCTTCTAGTTGTTTTTTATCCTCTACAGTTTCACGCCCATACCAAACAGTTACAGCGTAAGTTAAAATAATTTTTAAAACACACCTATAAAAGTTCGTTAAAATAGACACATTCCTGGTAAAAGCTTTCAATTTCCTTAAAAAGTGCATTCACTGTCTTGCTTTTTAAAATCATTTCGTGAAGATACTCATCAATATAAAATGTGTGTCCCTATGCTCGGCAAATGTAAAACAGTGTAGTATGACACAAATGAAAAACACAGTCTCACACTAAGGTATTGTACATTGTAAGTAATACATCTTATTGCAGATATATGAACAACTTCATTCTACATTTGTACAGAATGATCTTCTGTTATTTCGGATCGGTAGATGGAGGAACTGACGTCCCAAGAGACGTTCATTAAAGACCTTTTAACGATATTCTTTAGTGAGATAAATGGTGATTTGGCCTCCTATTTGTTCATATTTACAGTGGCTAACAGCTTGTCACATCAGGACCATTTCCCCCCGGACAGTTCCCCCCTGGACGCCCCCCCCCCCCCAAGAAATATATATTTATGTAAAATTATAAAGGAAAGAGTATAAAGTTCAAATCTTTTCATCCATTTTATGAATATTTCTTAGTGTGATGATGCAACTCAAGGATAGAGAATGCTAATTTCATTAAACAAATCATTTACAAGTACAGACAATTTTAGAAATGGAAGTACAGAAAATTTAATTAAAAATCTGATCAAAGTATATCTCCAGGTAAAGGTGGGGTAAACAGATGGTCTCAATCTCAGGTAACCCTTTGATGAATTAACTGTTACTTTTAATTGCTTCATTCCCCCCCTTGATTAAGTAAGCTTTGAATCAAGGTGCATCTCTAGGGAAAGGTGGGGTATACAGATTCTTTCTTATCTAGGTATCCCTTTGATTATCTGTCACTTTTAATTGCTTGACTACTACCCACCTACTCACTACCCACTACCCACTACCTACTACCCACTACCTACTACCCACTACCTACTACCCACCTACCCACTACCTACTACCCACCTACCCACTACCTACTACCTACCTACCCACTACCTACTACCCACTACCTACCTACCCCACTACCCACCTACCCACTACCTACCTACCCACTACCTACTACCCACCTACCCACTACCTACCTACCCACTACCTGTCACACTGAAAATATTCATAAAATATCTGTTTACCTGTCCACCTGCTTTCCCCAACTTTACCTGGAGGATAGGTGGTTATACTTTTATAAGATTTTAAATAATACTTTCCGTACTTGTACTCAACAAAAAAGGACTTTGTAATGAAGTAATTTGTTTAATGATGAAGTTTTATTATTACGCTAAAACATTAATAAATTGGATGAAATGTTTTGAACTTAAAGGGGTAATAACTCTTCGTATGAGCTCTATATTTCACAATAAAAACATTGAGAACAACTCATAGAAATATAATATACTCTGTTTTACCACAGAAATGGCAGTTATAGCTATTATTCTGATATCTGAGCTTGTCTTCAGACCACGTGACCGCCATTGACGGCTATACTCTGTTATAATCTCTTAAGAGATTTTAACAAAAAACCAAACTTTTTTGAAAAAAACCAGGGACTAACTTTGAATGTAAAAATAGATTCATTAACCATTGGCAAGTATGGGAAAATTGTTGTTTACTCTAGGAAAATTCTTTTTTTTTTAGCCAAAAATTTTAATGAAGAGTTATTACCCCTTTAACACTAATTTACTTTATATTTGTATATAAATATATGTTTCTATGGGGGGGGGAGGGGGGGGGGCGAATCATCCAGGGGAGAATTGTCCTGGGGGGGAGGGAGAATTGTCCTGGGGGGGGGGGGGGTTGTCCTGGGGGGGAATTGTCCAAGGATCCTCTACAGCTCAGGGTAAATCTACTGCTATCAACTTAATAAGTATCTCATGAATAAAGGCTAATTATCAAAGCAAAGCCAATTGTCTGTTTGATAAGAACAATATGACAACATGACACATTTTAAGATATAAGAGGTGAACTGTTGATGCGAAAAATCAATGCAACTCAATCAATGGAACTTGAGTGTGAATTTTTGACTCTTTCTTTTCATGTGCATTTCACAAAAATCTGCATTTCTGCAATAAAAGAATTCTATTACTGATAGGCTGTTTTTTTAAATCAAGCTGTATATCAGCCCTATTAATCTTTTCTTTGAGTATGAGAATAATTAGTTAGGTTTTCCTTAATATAAATAGTCTTCATTAGCCTCTACCAGGGTGGCAGATATTAAAGGCACATTTATCACATTTCCAAAGTCAAATGTCTATCTTTTTATAAGACACATCTGTGAATATCTTGTGAAAAAGCAACCTGTGGCCCTGGTAGAGGGTAGGTCTTTATAGTGACAGTGACCAAAATAGGGTTTTTGTCAATTTTATTGCAATATTACAAAATGCTTTATCACCACCAATTTAAATTATGCACAGCAGGTAACATAGATAGTCAGCACATGTGACAAGGAAAAAGTCTTCAGGAACATGGAAGTTCAAGGTCACAAAATTGTCTAACTTTATGAAAAATGTTTAATTTAGTAATATACATCATTCCTATAAGTTTGAAGAGAATAGGTCAAATAGTTTTTCCTCAAAGGATGTTATCTGAATGAATCTAGGTTTAAAAAAAAAGAATATTAATAATAATAAATAAATAAATAAATAAATAAATAAAATCCCTCTGAACATTTATCATGGGACCCTACACTTAACCAGCCTGGGGTCCGGGGGCCACCTTAGGAATTGAATTTAAAAACGCAGAAATTCCGCGGTTCCATGGAAAAAGCTCATGTCTGTATCTGTATTGCATCTATACTGAAGTAAATACAGAAACCAACAACTTATGAAAATAATGGTATAATCAAGTGGATTTTCTAACTCCACCTGTACTTAATGAACACTTATCAGTTGTGTAAGTTTGAAGACATAAGTTTACATAGTTTTCTAATAATAATATTTTAGTTAAACCATCACTTGAAATGCACTGCAACTTTTTGTTGAAGATCTTAGGGTGCATTCCCATAGATTTTGGATCGATCTATCCCCATGGGGAGTCTCACTAGATTACTGTCAGATAATCCGGCTTAAATGTCGGTCCCGCCTACTACAAGCTGTAAGGGGGTAATTAACTTCCGTGCGTGGTTGGCTGACTGCAATTTAGCATGAACCCCCAGGGAGATGGGTCTATCTAGTGAGATCGATCTAAATCTCTGGGAATGCCCTCTTACACTTCCTCTGTAGCTGCTTTTTAATTGCAATACCTTATGTGAATTGGCTTCAGAATAGATGGTTATTTACTATGTAAGAGAGCAAGAAAGTTTTATACGTATTTTGTTTCATTTAATTTTTATGGACTTTTTTAAATACAAATTTTTAAAATTATCCTAGTATTTGAAGTGAAGTTTTTAGCTTTTAAATCTTCAGAGTTAAGACAATAACCCATTTCACGCGTTCAAGTTGGATAATTTTATTTTGTTAGTACATCTTTAAGTTTACTATTTAGAAAATGATTTCCCATCATATTTGATCTACGTTTCTACCCATAGTAAAACAAACAAGGCAGCAAAGCTGTCAAATGTACAGACAAAAAGCAGGAAATAACTATGCACAAAATAGGCTACTGTCAATTCTGATGCAAAAGTACATTATGTTAAACTACAAATTCAACATCAAATTTTAATTATGCTCAACAGGTAATACCAATGTAAGTAAAATGTGTAACAAGCATAAGGCTTCAGGCCCATGGGAGTTCAAGTTCGCACTTTGAAAATGTATAACTTCCAGAAAAAGAAGCCAATTAGACTGTTTTTTCAACTCAGGCTGCATTTTTAGTCCTGTATTTCTTTTTTGAAAGTTTGGCAATCAAAAGTAACATGGTTTTCCCATAATGGTCATCATGGCAGCAGCACCCAAAATTGTGTTTTCTTCTATTCTGATGCAATATTACATAATGGTTAACAGCATAATGACCGTCAATTTTTTAATAATAAAATATACGTATCATGTATTTTCAGAAAATGTGACTAGCATGGGTATTCAAGCCCGTGGAACTTCAAAGTTACACCTTGAAAATGCCAATATGTGAAAAATTAAAGTTTCACAAAAAAACTGTTTAACTGGCAGTAAGAATTGCCAAACAGATTGCATTGCCTACTGAAGCTGTATTTTAGTCCCAGGTTTCTTTCCTGTAAGTTTGAGAACAGTAAGTGACATGGTTTTTCTGAAATGGTCATCATGGGAGCAGTGCCCAAAATAGGTTTTTTTCAAATTTTGATGCAATATTACATAATGTTTAACAGCATAATGACCATCAATTTTTAATAAAATATTAGTATTATGGATATTCAGATAATGTGATTAGCAAAGGTCTTCAGGCCCATGGAACTTCAAAGTCAAAACCTGAAAATGCCAAAATGTAAACAAGACAGCACTGTTCTGAAATGTTTTTTCCCCATTTTTAACAATTTTTAACATAAAACAAAATTAACAGTTTACTGCCATTTTTATATGATCAACTAAGAAAATTGATGAGATGGGAAAAATGTCAATAGAGCAGTGTTAAATGTCCAATTTCTTCCATTCTGAGATTCTGAACATAGTGAATGATTGAATCTTACAAACTGCAATGATATGAGTTTATTTCCATTTTTGACACTTTATTACACAATACACGATAACAAGTTTACCATCATTTTTACATAATCAACTAACAATGTTGTAAAGATGCAGGAAATGTCAAACAAACACTTTTACGTATCTTATTAATTAAATAATGAGACTGTTAACATGCCTAAGAATTGAATCCGAGGAAATGTGAAAAAACAGCATAACTTATAAAATAATGGCCCGATTATGCTGATTTTCGAACTTGACCTGCGTTTTAGTAAGATTGACCACTCCTGTGAGTATAATGACAATTGGCCTATCTGTTTTTCTTATATTGTGTTATCAGTGTTGCATATAAGCTGAAAAATATGTGAAAAATTAAATTTTCACCAAAAACTTAAATTGCCAGAAAATTTACCAAACAGACTGCATTGCCTACTGAAGCTGTATTTTAGTCCCATGTTTCTTTCCTGTAAGTTTGAAAACAGTAAGTGACATGGTTTTTCTGAAATGGTCATCATGGAAGCAGTGCCCAAAATAGGGGTTTCTTCAAATTTTGATGCAACATTACATAATGTTTAACAGCATAATGACCATCAATTTTTAATAATAAAATATTAGTAACATGGACTTTCAGAAAACGTGACCAGCAAAGGTCTTCAGGCCAATGGAACTTCAAAGTCACACCTTGAAAATGCCAAAATGTAAACAAGACAGCACTGTTCTGACATGTGTTTATTTCCATTTTTAACACTTTTTTAACATAAAACAAAATAAACAGTTTACTGCAATTTTTATATGATCAACTAAGAAAATTGATGAGATGGGAAAAATATCAATAGAGCAGTGTTAAATGTCCAATTTCCTCCATTCTGAGATTCTGAACATAGTGGATGATTGAATCTGACAAAATGCAATGATATGAGTTTGATTCCATTTTTGACACTTTATTACACAATACACGATAACAAGTTTACCATCATTTTTACATAATCAACTAACAATGTTGTAAAGATGCAGGAAATGTCAAACAAACACTTTTATGTATCTAATTAGTTAAATAATAAGGCTATTAACATGCCTAAGAACTGAATCTGAGGAAATGTGAAAAAACAGCATAACTTCTAAAATAATGGCCTGATTATGCTGATTTTCGAACTCAACCTGCGTTTTAGTAAGATTGACCACTCCTGTGAGTTTAATGACAATTGGCTTATCTGTTTTACCTATATTGTGTTTACAGTGTTGCATATATGCTGAAAAATGAAAAAATCAGCATAACTACTGAAATAGTGGCCCGATCATGCCGATTTTCGAACTTGTCCTGCGTTTTAGTAAGATTGATTACTCCTGTGAGTTTCATGACAACAGGCTTAACGGTTTTCCTTTAAATGTGTTTACAGGGTTGTATATATGCTGAAAAGTGAAAAAACAGCATAACTTCTACTATAATGGCCCGATCATGCTGATTTTCGAACTTGACCTGCGTTTTATGAATATTCATCAGCTCTGTAAATATAAAAGCAAAAAATAAAACTGTGTTCCACTTATCGTGTTTACAAGGAAAGTGCACGGCATCGGCATCGGCATCGGCATCGGCATCGCCATCGGCGACGACGGCGACGACAGACGCAGGTGATGGCAATATGTACAGACACATCTGTGTCTGTACATAAAAAAGCTAAGACGTAGTTTTTTGGTGCACAGAGAATTTCGAGTGTACTGTGGGTAAAAGAGACAAAATGTTATAATTACTTAGTTTACCTTTTCAATATACTTTAAGCTTGAAAATGGTTTTTATATTGTTGTTTTTGCTGAATTTGAGCAACTTTATACAACTCTGATGAATAAGCATTATAGGGCAGTCATCACCTACTTTGATGGAATCAAATATTTCTAATAATATTTTTAACATCTTTTATTTCCAGACAACATAAAAATAGGTACAATGCTTTACACCTCTAACAATTCAATTAGTGAAATAACAAATCTAACATCAGAACATTCAACATAATTCACCATAAACATTTTCTCTTCTGTAAGCATTTGCCTCATTTTCAATTTCCATATTACTGTGATTACAGGACCAACCTGGAAGGGGGTGATTAAGACACCCCTGCACACCCCTTCAACAATCAGTGTGCCCCTATAGCTTTAACACTGTCTTCACACCAAATGTCAGTCACTATGTCAGTGCTCAAAGACAATATAAGAAAACAGAATTCATTATTTTTTAAAGTCACATGTGAAGATTTTCAACCATGCATATGCACTATTATGATATGTCCTTGTTTATATTACTAGCAAGACCAAGAATAAAAAGGCCTAGTTTACAGCTTGTGAACTTGGTTTCAGATTATTGTTCAACATTCATTGGCTCCATTCTTTTTTTAAGTCAGTGGAGAATTATCAAATCCTCTTCAATGCTGTCAGGAAGCACTTCAAAGGTCTCCTAATTATTGGATAACCTGTAAAAAAGCAAATGAAAAACTTCAATATTTCACAATGAAACAGTACAGCTAAAAACAGCAAAAAACCTTATGACCTTATTAAAAAAATTATCTAACTCCACACAGAGCTGAAAAATGTTAATTTTGAAAATATTGTACCTAAAACCCTTCACACTGGACAGCGTCCATTCTGCTTCCTTTGTGCAACCATGAAACTGGCATTGCTGTGGTCGTAGAAAGGAGGCACAAGCATCACTTTGGTTGCACAATGAATGCTCAATGATCGGCCAGTTGTCAGAACGTATTTTTTTTTTTAAATTTCAAATGGGGCCGTACTACAGGATGCAGAAAGGACATCGTCCATTGTAAAGGGGGCTTAAGACAAGAGACAGAAAAACTGGCAAATGTACAGGCACCAGTCTTAGTAAATATAGCCACACAGCAAATATGAAGTAAAAACAAGGCAGCAAAGCTGTCAAATGTAGAGACACAATAATAAATAATGTTTATAACAGCACAGTCAATCAACACTAAAATTTAATGATGCACAATAGGTAACGTGGTCAATAAGATTACAGTTTCAGGATCAACAGAGTTCAAACATTTACCTTTAAACATTATACAAAATCAATTTATGCAATATCACCATTTTTCACATATTGTGAAAAATGAGAAAAATGACAGTGCATAAAATATTTTTGTATAATGTTTAAAGGTATTAACACCAATATTATAGCTTATGTGGAAATACAGAAAATGTACAAAGCTTCGGGTCGGAGGGAGTTAAAAGTCACATCTTGAAGATGCCAGTGTTTGAAAAAAAATTAAAATAAAAAATAACAAAAAATATTCCAATAAAGCTGCTATTCAAACTTTTAATCTAGTTATATTAACACGATATGAATAACCCCAGTGAGTATGAGGATAATAAGGCACTGTTATTCAACTATAGCAATTATGTTCGCATTACACAAAATAATTTTTTTCTTTTGTAAAATTATATGCAATATTAAGCAACCTTTACCTGCATAATTATCACTGATTCCTAATTATGTGACACTGTTAATTTTAGACTTTTACAAACTGTATCATGCAGAGAGCTAAACATATGGGAGTTTAAAGGGAAATCTCAACATATGTGTAACGTATGTTTACTAATGTAATCTCATTCAATGGCCAGAAAAATCAACCAATAAGACTTGTTTTCCAGCTAAAGCTGTATTTAAGTCCTGTTTCTTTCCTTTAATTTCAGTCATGATGAAACTGTAGGTCTGATCACTGATGACCAGCCAAAACTTGTCAAGATGGTAAAAAATTGAACTTCGGCAGTCCAAAGGACCAGCAAGATTTTTTAGTGTCACCATTTTGAATTTACAGTCATCATTTGACATACTTCACTAATAAAATTATATATAACCCACAGAGTTTTTCTCCCCTCCATTTACTTATCAGGCAAGATATAAAAAATGATAACATTCACAGACAAAGTAAGCTAGCCAATCATAGTATCTGTCTCAAACGAATAGAGTGATTCCCTATGGGGAAGCCCCCTGCTCCCGATATTACTTGCTCCGGCATTGTCTATTGCTCACGACACACAGACAGCTATCAAGAGAGTGGTCCATGCTGCCGAGCATATGTTAACACGGCAGGGCAAATGTTTCCTGATAAACTTTTTTTTTTGAAAATAACGTTGTTAGCATAGAAATGAGGTCACCTGATTAACTCAGTAAATTTGATTTCTCAGTTATTGGTACTTCTGTTTATATTCAGCCTGCGGCATATCACTGTTTTACGTAAAGATGGTTTAAAAGTTTGGTCGCTTCTTCGAACGCGATTCGTGGTGAAAGAACATAAGGCCACACTTTTTTATTTTTATGGATGACATCCTCTGGGGACCCCGAAATCGGTGTGAGAGGGTGAAAAAAAAAACATTCCAAAAAAAAAAAATAAATAAAATACTGCTTAAGTAAAGGAATGCTGTAAGTTTCTTGCTAAAAGGTAAAACAGTTTTCCACTTATCATGTTATTGGTGTTGGATACATCCAAAAAAAAAAAAAGCGAAAAAACAGCCTTACTTTTGACAAAATGGCCCAATCATGCTAATTTTTTTAGCTTGACCCACGTTTTATGAATATTCATCAGTTCTGTAAGTTTCAAGCGAAAAGGTAAAATGGCTTTCCACTAATCGTGTTAACGGTGAAAGTGCATGGCGACGACGACAACGACAGACGCAGGTAACTGCTATATGTAGAGACACATCTGTGTTTGTACATAAAAGACTGCTGAGATGAGAAAAATATCAATAGAACAATTTTAAATTTCCAATTTGCACCATTTTGAGATTCTGAACATAGTGAGAGATTGAAACTGCACTGATGTGACTTTATTTCCATTTTTGACACTTTATTACACACTACAAGATAGCAGATTAACCATCAGTAGTAGTCCAAACAGACTGATTTTAAAACTTGACCTGTATTTTATGAATATTCATCAGTTCTGACAAAAGGTAAAACAGTTTTATATATTTTATTTGTATAAGGGTGGATAAAATATGCTGAAAAAAAAGGAACAATGGTCTGATCAGGTTGATTTTCGCATTTCACTTGTGTTTTTATGAATATTCATCAGTTCTATGAGCTAAATGATAAAAGGTAAAACAGTTTTCATATTAGTTTACTGTTATATAATAATGAAAGTGCACAATGATGACGACGACAGCATAAGCAAAGGCTATAAGAATATTCATCAGTTCGAAGAGAATAGGTCAATGTGTCTGTACGTAAAAACTGACACCACTTCCAGTGTTGCGCTTGACAAGCTCTATTAAATGCAATTAACAAGATGTCCCTAGCATTTACAGTTCCAAAATAAGTAGGTGTAAGAGAGTTTTCAGTTTTGGCACCAAATGACTGCTTCTCCCATGGAAATGCACCGATTGACCTCAAACTTAACAAAATGAAAGGAGACAGTAAGAGTAACTCTTCATTATAATATGACAGCTTAGGTCTGTGTAGTTTCTGAAAAAAGGCACAAACAATTTTTTTTTGCAGAAAATTCCCATTTTTACATAAATTTGGCCGATTTGACATTAAAAGGATCATTTGCAACAATTGCTACTAGAAAGAAAGCTACTAGTAAATTAACCTTTTTCATCTTTTGCGGAAATACGAAGTGTGCATGACAGGAACCGCGCGCCACAGGGGTCATGGTGGTCCTCTGCTGTTTCCAGCATGGCAATGCTAGGTGTAGATGATGTACAAGGTGCGCATATAAAAAGGTCGTATGAAGCGTGCATTGCTTTCTGTCAAACTAAAAAGGTGGCTGAAGCACAGAAATGCGTAAACTGTAGGCAAGAAACAGCTATTTGGACGGAGAATCAAGCAATTAAATATTTTTTTTCTCAGTTAAAATACAATGCGCTTTACAACTAGACTTCACCTAAGCGTCCGAGCCTTGGCTGCACTTTCAAAAGTGATGACGAACTAAAGCTACGGAGTTCTTTTAAATGCTTCCGATAATAAAGATATGCGAAAGAGACTCATTGTTTTTTTATATATAAAATCAAAATAGCCAGTAGACTCGTACACAGCTTTCAAGAGTGTGGACAGGTGCGCAGGCCTACGTCTTCACAATTTTATACATGTTCTATGCAAGCTGTGGCGATATCACCTCATGTACCGGCAGTGTCAATTCATTACGATTTTTATGTCTTGTTTGAAGGATATCTTAAGAGATTTTTAAAGCGATAAAATGAAAAGATTTCCTGCATTGTTTGACTCGTAACTACTGTGTATACAGGTAAAACTGACACGCAGATCGTTCGTCGGTGAACTGATTAAATCGTTTGGTACCTGATAAGGCATCAGGTGTTACTTGTTCAATTGTTCGGTAAGGCGGGCGGCCACAACTACGACCTTTCCTCTGTAATTAAAACCTTTTAAGTGTTAAATAGGTGAGACAGGAATTCTCGACTCTTTCCCAGACGATAATTAAAGTTTACCGTGTCTTACTCTAGTATACGCACAAAATTTACGACAGGTAAAAAATGTCAGCCTTTCGGTCTGACAAGTATGAAAATTTTGTCAATCTGAAACAAAAACAAAATTATAGCAAGAGCCCAAATTATTTGATTTTTAAACGTTTTTATGCGTATTTTCATCGTTTTCAATCACAGACAATTAAAACATTCAAATAAAGTGTTTCCCACACATTTCATAGTTTTCAACTATCTTAGACAGTTAAATATAGGCTACGTAGGCCTACTTTAATACTAAGCATATTTGTATTACTTTACAAATACGTTGTTCAGGGATGCTAGTCTTCCGGTTTTTACCGGAATTCCGTTTTTTTGCGTCCAGTTATAAAATTTTCTGGTACTATATTTTGTTCCGGAATTCTCGTTTTTAACGTGGTCGCGGACTGGACGAACGATGCGTCAGAGGAACGTCGCATTTCAACCATTGCGACAGAGCTGCGTTTCAACACAATATCTAGTCACAACCGTAGCACGTGATTTATTTATGGCGCTTGATTGGTTGGAAATGTAGGCTTTAATGTCGGCACCCATGTGGAAAGTTTTGACACCGCGTGCGCGGAATTTTGAACTAAACCAAACTAAATGGATTTCGCGGAGAGGGGAACAGACGATATTAGCCATTACCAATCTTTGAAAATGATAAATGAAAGGGATTAACATTTAGTGACTATCATTATCATGCTGGTGATTATCAAGCTTACGTGAGGGATCATTACTGTCTACTATGGGTGGTAGGTGTTTATGTACTGATGGCACTTCCATCTTGTCAGTGTCAAGATTATCCTTGGAAACAACTGTTGAAAATTACCATGAAGTTGTGATGACATATATTGCAATATATTTATTAAATAAAATTTGAAATATAGTAATTGTTTCATAATCAATTTGTTCCCCCCCCTTCCCCCCCCCCCCCCCCCCCCCCGTCTTTGCCAAAAAAAAGTTCAGGTTTTCTTTCCGGACCCCACTAGCATCCCTGGTTGTTGGATTATGTTTATTATCCATTTTGTCTTTACCATACATGTATTATGTACGTGTAGCTTACAGAAAGGCTTTTCTGCATTTTTTTGTAAAAATATGCCCATTGAATTTTCCAATTCTCTTGTCATTGAGTTCAGAAATAAATAACTTTTTATTTCGCCGATAACGCGTTCAACAAGAGCCGATGTACTTTCTTCTTCGTATGTCTCTGTTGATCTTGATAATATGAGCCCCGTTTGTACAAATCAGTAATACGTATACGGGACTGAATACATAATAATAAAAATTTTATTAACGTCTCACGTTAAAAAAAAATAGAACCCACCCTGCTAAGGGTTATTAGAGACTAAAACCTGTGATGGGCCTACAACATTTAAAATGATCACTTATCAATAAAACACACACAAAAAGGATATTACATACGAAACTTTTCAAACCTTCTCTTTGTTGTTACACAAAAAGTCGTGAAAGTTCTTGAATTTTTTGTAAGTAGAATCCCCGTGTAAAACTTCAAAGCTTTTACTTTCTTTTTCCATAATCTCATGCTTGAAGTCTTTTCTTAATTTTTAGGCCCCGGCCTATTCTTCAATTTTTTCTTCAAATCTTTATAATGTTTTTTTTTCTCGCATTTTTTACCCCGAGTTCTATTTGCCGATAGTTCGTTATATCCGTTGTTTAACTAAGCATTTCTGTTTTTTTATTAAAGCACCGTTGATCTCCTAATATTATAGTTTTTCTTCCCGCCTTCGAAATGTTCAGCGCAAACGCGGTGCCCTGCTTTTGATCCAAACTTGCAATATTTTCCTTTCTTTCTACCATATTTTTTTATTCTAACGGGTTTGTTGGGAACTTATTAAACCTCATGTGTCGATCTCGCTTACTGTTATTGTAGTAGCGGGACAAAAAAGCACGTAAACCCAGCCATGGTTTTAAGCACCGCTGTAAGTGTTTCGACGTAGCAGGGCTCCCCTACCCACAATGCAATTTCCATTTCCGGAAAAGATGAAAAAGGCTAATAGGAAATGTTTGAAAAGAAGACCAAGAACGACATACATGGACAACATAAAAGAATAAACTGGTCAAAAAAAAATATAGTTCAAGTATTTGAGAGATGTGGCGATCCATGACAGCCAATCTGCTATGAGTGGATGGCACCCAGTGATGATGAAGTAAACTCAATTTATAGAACAATTTTGGGTACTAGTAAATAGTTTTAAGGCCCAGATATCAAAACAAGGATGACTTTTATTGTCAGTTATCAATTCCTGTATTCTTATCTTAGTTATGCCAAAAAAATTTACTTTGTGCAAAACAGGCAGCAACCAGCACCCCCCCCCCCCCCCGCCCAAACAAGGAAAAAGTACAAATAGCAATAAGATTATATCACAAAGTGTTACGTCTACCTCTTTCACAATATTTTTAAAGAATTACTCTGTTCAGAAAACTTACAGTGTTACTTCCTTACCTTATGTGAGGGATTTATTTCAATTCCTCCTTCAAAAACTTGTACAAACTTGCAGATTTTTCTTTCACCATAAAAAAAGGCACCTCTAGAACCTCTCTGTATCCTGCTTGATATAGGAAGTGTTTCTTTGCCTTTGTTTCACCTGGTGAATAAAGAAAACCAAATCAATGTTAACATAAAACATATTTCAATGTCTTACTGAGAGGAAATGTGTGCCTGAATGCACTGAAATATTAATATTTACACAAAGAAAACCTGTTCATGTCAAAACTTTATCACATAGACATATAACACATTCAAATTAAGATGGCCTCTGTTTAAAGCGTGAAATAATACAATGTTTACTGGGAAATGTATACCACAACATGTTGAGATTTAGTGAGGCAGTGGAGTATAGTACTTATATTTGACATACATACAACATCAGTTGTCTACATTACTCTCTACTGATACATCATTGTTGTCCTTTGTAACCTATTGTTATTCTCAGTACCCCATTGTTGTTATGGCTATATAAGCTGGCCCTCAGTGGGTAACCAGCAAGTATATAGGAAAAATAGGCTCAATACACTGAAGTCAAGCTTGTGTTAGTCATAACCCAAAGCTGCTTAGGCAGCAGGGTGGGCTTACTAAAGCCGTCTCTACATACAACAACCACATTTTTAACTCACCAGTTAACATTGGCTTGTTGATAAAGAAATCTTCATCATGAAGAATCCACACTGCTATTCTTCTCCATCTTTCTGGCAAGGCAGACATGTTTTCCATTTTGAGGAACCCATTTTCATCAAAGACTCTGGGCACCAGCTTCATGTCTACAGGCTCATTCAATTCATTCAAACAAAACTCCACAACAGGACGATATATGGGAAGTACTGGTGTGACTCTTGCCATGTGGGGACCACCAAGAATCATTTGTACAGCCTCTAAAACAGCCTTCTTTGAGGAATGCTGGCATATATTTTTCAATTTCTCTGTAAAGTATTGAATACCATCTGCTTTGTAAAGGCTTGGTGGAATCTTCTTAACATACTTGTCAATTTGCTCCATTTCTAACCTTCCACACAACTCCACAATATTTATACACCCTTGAGGCTTCATGACATTTAATGATTCCTCCTTCATCAGACCAGACTGGAAACAACTATCAAGTATTCCACTGAAGACTTCATAATAGCCATGATGGCGCATCAAATCACAAGTAATGGAAAGCAATTTGAAAGGGGGGATATTTCTCCCTTGGTTTTGCACTAAATCAACCACTTTTTTTAAAAAAGCAATATTTGTATTGCAATCCATTAGTAGGTAAGCATGAACTAAACTATGACCACCGTCCCCATCGATATCTTGTGCATTAGCCACAAAGTTCTCAGCAACTTTCAACAGCATTTCATGATCAGAATAATTCATTACACTAAATTCCCATGTAATACCAATTTGCTGTCTCAATGGCAACAAAGATGCGTGCTTCTTAAATATCTCAGCAAGTTCTGTAACATATTGTACATCCATGAAACCTTTATTCAACTTCTGCTTTTGGGCTAAGCCCAACATCCACTTAATGCACAGAAATGCACGTATCTTGTATTCTTCAGTTCCATCACAAAGCAGAATCTCCAACCCCTTCCATAAAATGTCAGAGGGCACCAAATATTCAACATTATGACAGAGTTGGACATACCTGTACACTTCTCTCGGCTCAGAGAATTCACTGTTGAATTCCAGCTCCTGTAAAAAATGTCTTACGTCATTTTCATCCACCCATTTTCCTCCCAGTTCACAAGAATAGTATATTGCAGATTGTAGAACACTAACAAGCCAGTGAATTTCTTTGCCTCCAAGTTCTTTCCTCTCTAGCTTTACCTCACTCATCAAGTGCTTCAAGAAAATCCTTATCTGCTCTTCAAGGTAATTCTGCTTGTGTAGTACAGACAGATGTAACCATCGGTGGCAGGCATCTATCCTAATCTTAACATGCCATTCAGACCATACCTGTGACATGTGTCTCTCCAGTTCCTTATAAAACTGAAGGATTTCTGGAGATGGCTGAATTAAAACCCCAACTAACAACAATCTGTTTAACTGACGTGGAACACTTCCCTCCATCAAACCTTTGTTCATGATGGTTAGCAGGGCTGATGATAACCTGTCATCTTGTAAAAGATGAGTGTTTTGATATCTTGGCGAATCCCTCAAACATTTAAGACTAACAGCATATATATACGGTAGCACTCCGTCAAGGTCCTTTTCAGCTTCCCGAGCTCCGTCCTCGTAATCACTAATAATCTCTCCTTCGCTCCTTCCATCTTGAATGAGGTACCACTTCGCGATTTTTTCAAAACGTATTATTGTGTCTCTGATGATGGCGTTATATTCATCTTTCGTCTTGATGGCGTCATATTCATTGATTGTTTTTGTAGAGTATGACAGCTCAGTCCCAGTGGTAAGTCTCCCCAACGACCAACCCCATATCTTGTGAGGGCTTCGGGGTTGTGAAACGGCGCATGTAAATCGCAGCGATTGATGGCATTGTGAGGGTTGTGCCAAACACTGAGTTATTCTACCAACAAAACTGTGTCGACTACAACTTCGGTAGACATATCTCAGTGCCGAATAAAACATGATTACATGATTAAAATGTCCCCAGTACTGAACACGTCCATGGCCTCTGTCTCGACCACGAGGCAGTTGAGGCAAGCTCGCATTTGTAGAAACGGCAGGTCAGGTCACAAAATGGCGGAAAACGGCATCTCAGGCTACGAGAAAAAAAATGACATAAAAAGCGGAACCTCATTCTAAAGAATAAACACCCCTTTCAACGCAATTTTCACGTGAACAGCCAAAACCTGTAATTTTTATATCATGCTACCTTTTCTCAAGCATCTGCTCTGGCTATAATTAAGGGCACGGGTTCTTTTAAAAACTTTAAGGGATAATAACTGTTCATTTTGGCCAAAAAATGAACTTACTGGGGTAAACAACAATTTTTCAAGTCTTACTAATAGCTAATGAACACATCCCAACATTCAAAGTTATTCCCTGTTTTTTTCTGAAAAGTTTTTTTTTTTTTTTTTAAATATTCTCTTAAGCATAAGAGATCATAACAGAGTGTGACCATCTATGGAGGTCACTTGGTGTGAGTTCAAATTCCAGAATAATTTCGTTAACCACCATTTTTGTGGTAAAGTATACTTTATTACATTTCTATGAGTTGTTTACAATGTTTTTATTGTGAAATGTGGAGATAATGCGAACAGTTGACGTCATCACTCAGCTGGCCTATGCCAGAAAAGCACACGAACTAGAACAATATGTGGGGCCTCGATTTGAAACCTGCCAGCTTTTGTGTTTTTAATCTCCAAATACTTTTAAAAATCTATAAAGCTAATAAATAGGCCGTCGATAAGAACCTATTATATCCATTGCCTCACTTTCAAAAATTAGAACAGGTACTCCAAAATCGTAAGACGAAGATAAAAATTTTATATTGGCCCTTTTCGCCCCGGATAAGAATATCCTTACAGCATTATCTGCAATATTAACCTTCCTACGATTTTTAATGTATTTTGCAGTATAAATTTCAATCTGCCCGATGAAGAATTTTATTAATCAAGAGTGGGGGAGGGGTGGAAAATCCCTTTGGGGCCACATATAACACTATAAATGCGAAGGGAATCCCCCTTACATTGACCGTAAAATGAATGTTAATCAAAGGAAAGTCCGATGGATTTGCTTTTTAAAATATACAACAGAATATATCTAATATAACTTCTCAAAACAACACCAGAAAGCAAATTAAATAAAAATCAATCAGACGGTAAACACCGGCAGGCTTTGTCAATTCCACCATTTGTTTGTTTCAAACGAAGTATTTTTCGCGCATGCGCAGTAGTTTGAGACCTGTGCTTGCCAGAAAGTATATAGAATTGACGTCATCACTCAGCTGGCCTATGTTAGAAAGTATATCAAATTGACGTCATCACTCAGCTGGCCTATGTAAGAAAGTATATCAAATTGACGTCATCACTCAGCTGGCCTATGTTAGAAAGTACCTTGTATATCAAATTAACTTCATCACTCAGCTGGCCTATGCCAGAAAGTATATAGAATTGACGTCATCACTCAGCTGGCCCATGTTAGAAAGTATATCAAATTGACGTCATCACTCAGCTGGCCTATGTTAGAAAAGTATATCAAATTGACGTCATCACTCAGCTGGCCTATGTTAGAAAGTATATCAAATTGACGTCATCACTCAGCTGGCCTATGCTAGAAAGTATATCAAATTGATGTCATCACTCAGCTGGCCTATGCTAGAATGTATATCGAATTCACGCCATCACTCAGCTGGCTTATGGTAGAAAATATATCAAATTGACGTCATCACTCAGCTTGCTCTGGTGCAAAGTAAATTTGTAAAGGCATTGTTAATTGACAAAGAATGTCACTTTTAGTTGGAAAAGGCGTCCTTTAAAAAATAATTTGTCAGTGGGGATTTGGGGGGATAGTGAAGAAACAATTAAAACTGACAGCTCATCAAAGGGATACCTTGATAAATGAGATTATCTGTTTACCCCACTTCTACCTGCAGATGTGCCTTCATTAAGGTTAGCAACATGATTAACGGGGAGAGGGGGGAGGTTAAAACAACAAAGAGTGTCAGTAAGTTCATCAAAGGGATACCTGGATAAATGAGATTATCTGTTATCCCTATCTCTACCTGGTGAACATTTTGATCTAAGGCGGGGGGGGGGGGGGGGGGGGGGGGGGGGGGGGGGGGGAGGGGGGGGGGCTGATACCTGCGACCACGACGGAGAGTGTCTTGGGGAACGGAATATTCTATAACTTTTGGTATAATCATAGAAGTAGAGATGATCTTCCATACATGCTCTTTCATACACATACCCCAGTACATACATACACACATGAATATTTAACTACTTAAATCATTGCTCTGTTTTGTACAGGAATGGAATTTGTCTCTTTAAGGCCTTGGTGAACGGGGTGTTTGGATACAGTATCTTAAATACGTAGTGATACATATAGGCAGGACACAAAAAGTTCTAGTAGAAAACAAAATAATTCTCATTTATTGCAATTAATATAACAAAAAATCCACATTTGTATGTTTATGTCAGACGAAATGTCACAGTTACAATCTACACGTGTTTGCAGGGACACTCTTGTTTTAGTCAATTCCTTTTCCATTAAAAGGAAGTTTTTTTTACCCACTAATCTCGCAGACCCCGAAGTTAAACATTGTATTCGGTTGATACAATGAGAAATACAGGGTGTCCCAGTATAAACGGGGCCGTTTATTTTCTGTTTACAAATTATATACAATTTATATATATCTGAAAACTGCAGAAGTTAGCAAATCTACTGCTACAAACAACATGTCACGTGCTCTACTGGCAAAGATTTTGTCGTCATTTATAGAAAATACTCCAAATGTGCTCTGTTATACATTGCACAGTGTCTTTCAATTCAAAATGTAGTTTTATTAAGTAGTAAACATCAGAATGTCAATTCGAGGACTAGCGAAAACGTTCTTCAAAAGTGTATTGAACGAAGCAGATCTGGGCACTCAACCGTATGTATGCAGTCACAGACTACATATTCCTCCGTTTAAATCGCACCGCACGCACAGTCTGTTCTCACGTGGTCTTCTGACCCACCTGTCCATCAATCATCACTGTACTAAATATAAACATATCAATCATACACTGTAAATCTACAAAGCTCATTAAGTTTCCTGTTATAACCTCTCAGCAAAATTGAACTAAATGTAACGTACACCATCCCACCAAGGAAAATTTCAAATTTTACATTAAAAGAAAAGAAAAAAAAAAAACAAACAAAAAAAAAAAAAAAAACAAGGGCAATTAGAAAAGATCTCATGTTGAGCGATCTTTCAATATTTGATTTAAGCTTTCAAGTAAGACAATTTTTTTATCAGCGATAAGACAAAAAGAAGATATCCTCCAACAGAAGTAAATGTTACTGCAAATTAAAGTACTAAGGACTAAGTCGGTTATAAAAACTTTATTTAACTGGGGCCTACCAAAAGTTGCATGCTTTGTATACATGTATGTGTGGATATAGCTGTAGAAGTAAAGCTATCGCCTGCGTCCGTCGTCGTCGCCCTGCATATTTCACTGTTATAGCAATAAATTGATAATCGTGTGGCTTTTTTTTTTGTAATACTCAAACTTACTGGAGTAATTCATATTATGATAAATACAGTCCACGTTTAAATGGCAGATATATTGGGTCTTTTTCCTTAAATCATCCCGCTTTTTTTTTACTTTTCTGTTATACATTGTAATGTAAGATTTGTTAACGCAATAAAAGGAAAACCCCGTGACTTAGCATACTGAAATTTACAGAATCACTTTTTAGCATGAGTATTAAAATACAGGCCAAGGGCAAATGTCAACTTTATCGGACCATTTTTGGCGAAGGTTATCCCATGTCCCCCTTTCCTTCGAATGGAATGTGTAGTCTCTCCTGACGCTCTGCTTTCCGTAGTTGTTATAACTACAGCTTTCTCGAGTCCGTCTTAACACTTTCTTGCAAAAAAATAATTTGTAATCGGATATACATAAATATTCTGTCGTTAAAGAGTCTAGATATATGATTTTAGTCGCTACGAGAGAAAATAATAAAGCTTGATAAAAGTATTGAGCAAATAGGCCCATGATCATTAATATAAAGCGTGTTATTATAAATAGGTAATAATTTACAAATAATTAGCTTCACTTGTTTCGGCTTCTCGATCCTAGACAACGTCTCGACGTGAATTCCCAGAAAATGTATCGCCTGCAGGGGCCTTAAGTACGGTTACCACTGTTACATGGTACTCTTTTTTCATATAAATGACATTCATGACATTTGGACACTTTTGAAATATGTGCATTCAGTATAAAAAGTTTTGAGTATTTAAAAAAATTTATTATGATACTTCGGAGAAATTATAAGAAAATGATCATATCAGCGTCCTCTGTCATTTATCGCTGTCTTCAAGACATATTAGACGAGTATGTAAGCTTCACTTTAATTCATTGGGACAACATTTCAGAGGAAGAACTGATAGAGTAAATCAGCGCTAAATTATAATGTCACGATGATTTTCTAGCATAACGTTAGCATAACATTTGCTGGAACTTATTTTAATTTTAGTTTCTTTCGTAGCGTTGACGCTTTGCCAGTTGATTTTCTAGTGCTGCGTTTTTAGTAATGTCGCTCTTTCTCAATAGACGTCATCTTTGAATTCAAAGTCCATCTTTGTGAATTACTATAGTTGAAACATACGGTAGTTATATAAGTAGGAAAGATAAATATGAACAGGTTTTTTTAAGAGACAAAAGTTGTTAAAGTTTGTATAACATGGTGTGTTAAAGTTAAAGGACAACAGTAAACACCCGAACGCACTCAAAAATCAATTTCCCCGTCTCTCCCAAACATTTTATACCATCATCCATACCCTCCCCCCTTCATTTTTGTGCCGTTTTTTTTTCAACATATTTCCTTTTAATCCAACTTTCTCTACTGAATGGCTCGTCAACATCTAATTTAAACTATAATATCATATTGTCATTTTTCAATGGCTTATTAGGTAATTTCTATATGAACTTTTTACCCCCCCCCCTCCCCGCCTCGCGTTATGTCTTCACTAACACAATGGGGTGATATTTTGTGGAGTACGTCACAATCATGGTTGAGACAGCATCAGAATCAAAACACCACAGTCTCTATCGTAAGGTCTACTTGGTCAAACATAGCAAAAACTGCTCAGATATTCAAATCAGTGAACCTTGTTGAGTCATATCTAGAAAGCCAGTGACCTACATAATGTCGTTTCAATTTGGGGTTGATAAGGATCTGAAGTTAATTTTCGTCTGGCATTTTTTTAAAATATACTGAACACAAACTCGTCCAATGTATTTTAATGTTGTAAAGTACAAATGAAGTTCCATCCGTAAAATATTGGTGAGAGTTGAAAAGGAAAGGCGGTCACTTCAGCCTGCCACCCCCCCTACCATGAATGTAATGGGATGGACAGCCTGGAAGGAGACGTCACTGCCTCAGTGCTGAGTGACCAGAAAGTGGAGCGAAGGCGGCTTAGATATTAAGTATATGAATATAGTAATTTCAGCCATATCAATATAACGTTTTAAGAAACCAATGTTAGGCATTTGGTGATAAGTTAATTGTGGTTTATTTTTTAAATGTATTTTGACACCCGTTTGCTTAAGAGCGTTCATGACCATTTCTCAACATTTTCCCCACGTACCATTTATTTCCTCCTTCACTTCATCTCATCACGTCTCATAACAAAGGAAGATGAAGTTGCACTTCATGTTCAGTATTTTGAACTTCGTCGGTAGAAATAGTAGTGGCAGTGGAAGTTTACCGTGAGAAATGGCCAAGGAGGGGAAAATGCTGTGAAATGTCTTGTGAAGGTCTGGCTATTGGCATGTTGATATTTAGTGATCGGTTGGTAGTGGTCCACTGGAATTATAGAATATGTCATAATTATAGCAACAAACGTCCATTTCTGAAGTAAAGAACATAATTGAAGCATTAAGGGGGTATAGTAATACACTTCCATGTCGAATATTGGCAAGATTTCATAATTTAATATTTAATATTTCATTTCATTAAAATGTGTAAGATAAATTGAAGTTGTATTGATTTCTGCGTGACATATTATAAGATCAACCTTTCAAGACATAGGGGGCGAGCTGATAGCCCGAAATGCTGTTTGGAACGGATTTGGAAAGGCTATGTCCAAATGTCTTTTTTTAAATATAACATCACGAATTTGAGGTCTTTTATGAATTAAATGTTACATATTTAAAACGTAATGATATATCAGAATGCATGGTCATCAGTTAGAAAAACTTGCTTTATTGTATTGAAATATGTTTTATACTATCGTAGTTTCTAGTTTGTCACACGTGACATGTAAAATGGTTCTATTTGTGGTATTCTTCAGCAAGACAGTAAGGGGTGAGTTTCTAGTTTAGATCGAATGCTAATAAAGTACGCGAAAATACACAAATTTTATGTCTGTTTAAAGCCAAATATTTTTCTTTAATATCCAGCAATTTCAATAAATCATAAGGAACACATTATCAAAACCGTTGATAAATGTTACAAGCCCGGTGTCGAATCCTTAATTTTTGTTTTTACCGGCGTGACTATATTCTTCAGCCTCATTCTCCAAATGGACTGAAATCTAGAATGACGCTCATTGTGCGTCTTTCTTTTATGTTCAGATAAGAAATAGGGCAATAACGGGAATATCGTCTCTTGAAATTAAAAAATTTGCTGTCTTGTTGAATAAGAGATGTAATTTTACGAACGAAGATTGATAATTTTGTTTCACTAGTGAAGTATGTAGAATTTTCAAATTTCAATTTATATTTTGGAAAATTTCCTTCTTGAAAAGCTGATTTGGTGCATGTAATTGCCATTCGTGTTTTAGTATTTATCACTGAATGTAGTTCTTACAAATATAACATGTTTTATCCGGCAATATAGCTGATATTTTTGCCATTAATCTCTTGAACAAATACAGGTTCAATTTATGTTCAGAAGGTTGCAAATCATTTGTTACAAGATTTTTCAAATTGAAAATGGATGTAGGAAATATGAGAAATATCGTGATTTGTCCCTTGGATTTTAACCCAGATTTCATAAGTGAAGATGAAGTTTGTTTTTTAAATAGTTTTTGTAAGGAATTTTTTCAATTTCATATTCCCTATATAAACTAGTGTTTATTATTCTGTCCATATTGTCAACAGCTAGGTAAACGCTGTATGTGTTTTTACCTTAGTACTTTTGACACTTTTTTTGCCAGACAACGAAAGTGCGTGTCCGTTTTTTTTTCACAACGATAAGTGTCCGACTGAAAAAAGCATGCAATTTTTAATCTCATAATTTTCATTGTTATATACAGAAAAACAATGGTGGATCCAGGACATTTTCAAGGGGTCAGATGTTGACATTTAGGATGAGATGGAGTATTTTGAGGACTTGATCATGCGAGTCCAGAATGGGTCTCTAGCTCTCCTTGGGGAGGGCGGAGACTAGATCCACCATTGTTTTTTTAATGAAGAAGTTGAAATATTTTGTTTTTTTCATTAAGATCAAACATAAGACCATTAATGTGGTAGATAGTTTATTCGTCAAGTCGAATAGATAAGAATGTTATATTTTTTACACCTGTGAGTGAATTTAAATGCAGACATCAATAATATTCTCACAGATACTTGTAGTAATAAATAGACTTAATACAATGATGTTTTATAGATATATGTTTTATTAATAATTGAATACAGTAAAATAAATTTGAATTGCTCTTAATAAAAAAACTTATTGAATATACAAAATGTCTTAGTGTTTTTACTGATGGCTACATGGCTCAGTGGTAGCCTGGGGTTGGGGTTCGATTCCTGGCTCGGGCACTTTGGAATTACAAAAGGGTGCTATTAGAATTTTCTTTTGGTTACTATAAGTAGAAAGTCTACCAGGGGAGGATGGGTGGGAACACTTAGAGAAGTAGGTAACGCGCTTGCCTCTGAGACAGAAGGTCCCCAGTTCGATTCCTGGCGCTACTAGGTCCCAGCAAATTACCTTTTGCAAAAATAAACCTAAATAAACAATTTGAACTACTATAAGAGGATCGTGCGAATGAGAAAAAGCAAGCTGAGACATTGGCTCAGTAGGTAAGGCGACAGACTTAAGAAGCAGAAGAAGACTGCCAAGAAGCTGAAAACCAAAGGTTCGAGTCAAACTAAAGAAAAGAATGTCAGAAATGAGCAACCGGCATTTTTGCACATTTTGAAACTACATCTATTACAACTTTCATGTACGTTTATTAAAAGAAATACAATCAATTGCGCCATACATAAAAAGTAATTATTTTCATAACGACTTAGCATTTCGAGATGTAAATCAATCTTAAATACAACTATCTACAACTTAATGTGTGGGAGATTTTATGTACTTTACAGCCATCGTTCAAAGTTGACATTGAAGTATTGGTCTTATGAGTGTACCAAAATGTAACAGTATTGAAATTCAAAGTGCATACGATCTCATGTAAGCGTTCTCCCCGCACGCGGGAACGCATTCATGACCCTATAACTAACTCCATGTCGCCATGCTGACGCTCGTACGCAACACCAAACAGCAGTCAAACATTATTCAGTTCTGTTAATTTGATGGGTGCTATTCTAATAGATAAATGAATATGCACCTTATATTTTGCGTTATTTTTTTCTTCTCTTTTAAATCTTAAAATAGGGTTTTGGTGGCACAAATTTGAGTGAACACTTAAATTTACGTGTCGTGCGAATCAAGAACAGCATGAAGACATGGTCACTTTACAACCTTATCGGAGTCATAGTCATTTTTAAGAACAATATGTAAACAAAATTGAAAAGGTTATGCAAAAACAAGTTAACTTAAAATAACTCAGAAAATGTTAATAAACTCAACAGTCGCTGGTGTTCAGTGGTCAAGAAACACTCAGCAAAAATAACCCAACAGCACGTGCAGGACTGGCACCTAATCAGGCCTTTTATTCTCAACCACTCCTTGATCCTGACCGAAATATAGAATTAAGAAAGTATCGCATACAAGATCAACATTATCTTCTACTCTTACCAAAGTGTCTTTTTTCTTATAATTTTTTCATGTTTGATTAGACAAAAAAAAAAAGGTTTTTTTTAGGCGATAAACTGACCAAGTTTCTTTAATTTCTAGGAAATACCCATTACCCCCAAATCAGAGCTTTGCGATAATTTTAGTTTCGGATTTTTCAAATTTTCAACTTGTAAAAGATGCGATAAATGCCAGTTCTACATGTACATTTTAATTGACGCAAAAGGAAACACTTTCTACTAATCAGTTTCTTTTTGCGAGTATTAACGCTTTGTAATGAAGGTATAATGTTAATTTCCCTTCCTTAATAACAAAAACTTATCAATTGCGGAAAAAACTAACCCAACCCCTGGTTTGATTTTCTGAAAACGAACATTTCTACCCCCTCCCAGTAATAAAACTATCTATCACTGATCAGACATACTACTAGTATATCAAAAGACTGGGAACCCAAGGAAGTTTATTCTTACCATGCGTAATAACCGCATATTCATAATTTTAGAAGGACCTGTCTCAATACGTGTGGGCAATTCTGCAATAACTCTTAAAAGTGTCATAATTAGGATTACAGCGTTTACAGTTTATTGTAAATTTACGTTTCGCTCATTTCATCCAATGAACCCACAATAAAAGATTCCTGAATGCATTTTACGCATTTTTCTTTTCTAAATTTAACTTCATTAAAATCAATATTTGTATTCAATTTTATATGAATAATCATGCATTTTTAAGTGCACAACAAAGCGTCTTATTACATATTTGCCCACACATAAAATTTTACAATCAAACATTGAACCAGTGACTGAGTCGTACTAGCACCGATCTCTGCCTGGACTTTACTTAATGATAATTTTACAATTTTTCATTTTCATAGATCACTTGAGCAAGGCACTTTTTTGTTTTAGCATAACCTCAAAGGTGTCGTTTCAGATTCGAAAACTGGCCGGTATAAACAAAAATTTAAATTACAATAAAAACATCGTGTTCGGATAGAGTGCTGTACTACAACTTATTTACACATGTATAATAATAAACAAGCGACGTGCAGGGTTGACGCTTGGTTTTAGTCCATTTTATCAGAAGTTTCATGAATAAAACACTCGTTATACGCTGCACTTCATTTCATACACGTTTTGATGCAGAATATTACAAACCAAAGCAAATATTACATTTCAAACCAAATCATATGTCAACCCTGCAAGTTGACTATACGACAAACTTCGACACGCAAGACAACGTTGACATGGGTGCGGGCGCTGGCGAACACGAATCTGATGTCTTTTCTGGGAGTGCGTCCAATTTCATAGTAGACGGTTGTTACGAGGCACTGAAATTAAATGAAAAATGAAACAAATTAAACTAAATCCATAATAATATCTAAGGAATTGACAAAGTGAAATACATAATATTAATAATAATCTTGATAGGTTTTTTACTTTCTTAGTTAAACATTATTTTGCGTATTTTGTGGGTAGAGTGATATAAATTCAGGATTTCATTGCTACACGTGCTTATTATCTTCAGAATGATTTTACCAATTACTTTATACCAATACATCCATACTTAAATAAATTCGTACCGAATGCTGGCACTTTAGCTCATCTTTTTTTTAAATCAAATAGTTTATGCAAGCATTTTATTTCAGATTATAATATCAAAGACGGTATGTAATCGAAATTGCAATCAGGAAAAAATGAAGTCAAGGGGGTCGACAATGCCTAGCTAATGTACGTTTGCTTTCCTGGTCGCGGCTATTTCTCTATAAAATAATTTGTTTATTGTCAGTTAGCTTTAATAAATAGGATATATTTGTACAGGTCACTGTCAAAAAAAAGGCACCCATTGGGAGCAGAGAATGTTACAGTAGTTACCTGCTTTGTCGTCTTGCTTTGTTTAAGACAGAATAACGCGTTCAGACCTTTGGAATAATCTTCTCACTTCTTTATGAGTAAATACTTTCCTTCTGGAAAAAGCAATATAAAAAGTTATTAAACTTTCCAAGCTCATTTCAGCATTCATGTCAATGAAATATATCCAAGAGCCATTACGTCTGAAGTGGGAAATGCATACTTTTGGATAAAATATCGTCAACATAAACCGATCAGTGTTGCCTTATATCATCTATACAGTACTTACAACAAACTACATCAGTTCTCAGTGCCAAAATTTCAGTCTACGTGTGGAAATTGTGGCAATGTGGCACGTAAAGCTTCTTCCTCTTCCTTCTGACCTTGGTCCTATCTGAATACCTCTCACCAAAATGCTCACCTGGTTTACATAATAATAGCACTGACTGTGGGATTGTGTTAGAGAAGACACGATGCGGCTTAACGCAATCTAAACGTTATCATCAGGTTATTGCACAAACAAACCATTTTGTTTTGTCCATCTATAGACCTTCATCCCAAATGAGTTTTTTTATTATTAAAGCATCCCAATTAAAACATACTGTCGCCTATTGCTCTAGCACTGTAAATATTTAACACTAGAGTTGTGGCGACTAAGGTTTGTACATGTATATCTAACATTTTAATTTTTATGCAGCAGTACATATGAACCCAAATATGCTTCTTAGAAAAAATAAATCACATAAGAATCAGTTTACTGAGTTACGCATCATTCGTGAAAGTATTGTTTTCTGATTTCATTGTTTGTTCTCTGTTGTCGCGACTCTGTGGTTGCGTGCGACGTTGTATATGTGCGCACGCTTGTTTTTACGTCGCTTATTCTTCTTTGTTACGTTAAAATGATACATACGTTACCGATACATACGTTACCATGAAGCGTGTAAATATTTATTCTATTTTCATTGGTTTTCTTTCGCTTTGTGGGCCAACACTTTTGTCTTTTATTTGTGTTTCATTAAAATAGTGTTGGCGCACAAAAGGAGAGACAACCAATGAAAATAGAATAAAAAAATATTTACACGCTTTATGGTAACGTATGTATCATTTTAACGTAACAAAGAAGAATGAGCGACGTAATAACATGCGTGCGCACATATACAACGTCGCATAAGATTTCTTGCCTTCAACTATCTGTGAAAATTGTCCATTTGATTCATACGTTACCGATATGTACAGGGTACGTGAGCAAATATTATAATATGAAGGTGCTGTTTTCTGATTCCATTGACTGTTTTTCTGTTGTCACGACTTTGTGAGTGGATGTGACTTTGTATATGTGCGCTTTTCGTTTTACGGTCCTCATTCTGATTTTTTACGTTAATATGATACATATATATACGTTACAAAATGACGTGAAGGTATTGTTTTCTGATTTCATTGTTTGTTCTCTGTTGTCGCGACTCTGTGGTTGCGTGCGACGTTGTATATGTGCGCAAGCTTGTTTTTACGTCGCTTATTCTTCTTTGTCACGCTAAAATGATACATACGTTACCGATACATACATTACCATGAAGCGTGTAAATATTTATTCTTTTTTCATTGGTTTTCTTTCGCTTTGTGGGCCAACACTTATGTCTTTTATTTGTGTTTCATTAATATAGTGTTGGCGCACAAAATGAAAGACAACCAATGAAAATAGAATAAAAAATATTTACACGCTTTATGGTAACGTATGTATACAACGTCGCTGACTTGATATCTGTAAGATTCTGCAGGGAGAAATGGGAGACATGACCTAGTTTTTTACCTCTCAAAAAGTTTGCAATATACTTTGTCTTTCAGTGGTCCCCGATTCTTTAATATTACCAATGTTATCACTTTGAACCGCATAAAACACTTTTGGAAGTAAAAGAATCATATTAGAAACTATCACTACACTTTCTTTTTATCATTTTATTTTTATTCATCTTAGTATTGCCACTGACATATCTACTAGTGCCTCAATTTAGGACTCATTCCCAATGACACTATTGGTCTATGTAAATCGATCCAACTCCACAGGGACTCTTGCTGAATGCAATTGGATTGGCTCGCCTCCTTTTGTTTATAACATGCTTATTTTCCATTTTCTACTCAAAGCTAGGGGGTGGTGTGCTAATCTCTTAATCTGATTACATTCAGCAAGAGTCCCCCTGAATTGATCTACCTAGACAGATAAAGCACTGAATGCACTCTTTATTTTTATTGGGACTGAGTTCTTAGACCTAAATATTCTTACACAGTCATATAAATAAAACAACAACAACAAATAATAATAATAATATTTAATATTTATTTATAATTAAAAGTTGGTTGGTACATTTATAATGTTGAAATGATAATTCTCAGAAAAACAAAGGTCAAATACATTTTCAAGAAGTGCATTTAAATTAAAAGTTATGAATAAAGTTGATGAAATCATATAATTACCTAAAATAATATGAGTATGATAAATACTGACAAAAACTGCATTGTAGACTTTCAATTTAATTTTCATAGACATAAAAACTGTATTCATAAACATTTGCACAGTACTTTTTACTTACATTTTTGCATTAAAAATTCCCCATGTAAATTTATATGTACTTTCTAATATTTCATAAGGAAATAAAAGCCCGAAATTTACTGCAAAGAGACTGTAGTTTGCTGCTTTTAAAATGTTCTCTCTCATCACTGTATATCATGTCCACAGTGTGTTCAGTGACTTCTATATAAGACTACAGACACATATACAACTATGATCTACACTGCACTGATGAATAAAATAGTCACATCATATTACCTGGTTGGGGTTATGTATGTAAATGAAATATCTTCAATATGACAGTAAGAGTAAAAGTAACTCTCAAGTGGTGAAAAACTGGAAAATTTTTATTTACCAAGTATCCTTCATCAGTTTTGTATACATACCTGTTGTAAGCATAAGTTTTACCCCCTACCCAGGTTCTGTATGATATTATTTGTCAATGAGCACATTTAGAACAGCAGACAAACAGATCTGCGGATCAAATATGGCGACCCACTAAATGCTAATGCTTATTGCTTAATCCCCATGGGAAATCTATTTTGTGTCTTATCAGGAATTTTAATTGTAAGTGACAAGCTTTTTAGAAGGTTGCCATATTTGATCAGGAGATCTGTTAGTCCACTGTTCTGAAGCAGCCAATGAAGCATGAGAGAGAAAATATAACAACATTGAACAGCTATAGGAGTTTGAAATTTTCATAGCATTTAATTTCTCTTTCTCCCCTCGCTTTATCTATGCCTCTCTACAACTTCAACCCAGTTTCTCTTAAATAAAATTCTGCACTAATGAGCTAAATAAAATAAATAAACACTATTTGATTACAAACAGCTCCAGAATTACCAGGTGGGAATTTACTAGGTACCAGTACTTATAACAGGAATTAACAATTTGATGATTTAGTCATCATTCTGACTTGCTTTATCCACTTTTAGTTTATTAGCACTACATGTACTTTAGGCAATCTAGCTCAATAAATAACTGAACATTTAAGATAAGAAAATATCTTGTCTTTTGATTCAATTTCATTAAAAAAATTAACAAAAAATTACAAAGTAAGCAACAAAATCAATAATAACTACTCATCTTTTTATAAAGATTACATAGAATGAGATCACAACAGTAGTGTACATACATGTACTAGTATAAAGCTTCAGTATACTTACAGTTACTGCAAAAAGTTATTTTAAAGAAATAATAATAAAATGATTTTCTCCATATTACATTTACAAAATTGCTGCAGACATCTTTTATACTTAATTATCCTAGGAAGAGATGAGATGAGCTCTAACATAAGACTAGACAGCAAAGCTGGCAAAATATACAGACACAGAACACAAAACCATAAGATGAGCACTAACATAAGACTAGACAGCAAAGCTGGCAAAATATACAGACACAGAACACAAAACATGTTGCAACAAAGAAGTTTAATAGATTTTTTTCTGTGACAGCTAGGACTGAATATATATACAAATATGGGTCAAGGCCTATGGGTTTGCAAATTCACCAGTTTTACCATTAGTTATATAATAGCTTGTTTCAATACATATAAAAACTGTACATATTAAGTATCTGTAAAAATAATCAAATCCTGCTAATTTTTAATTCAAGCAGCCTTTTACTAAACAAAGCCTCTCTGCAAATTTGATTTAAAACAAAAACGTGGTTTGGTATTTAAGGTAAGACAGTCACCAAAATACATGCAAAAATAAAATAAAATAAATAAATAAATAAATAAATAAATAAATAAATAAATAAATAAATAATGTGTTTTTAATTTTTTTACTCTGTCAAAGTGGCCCAAGTGGCCCAAGTGGGCCTGATGTCAGGGAGGAAAAAGAAATGGTTGGAGCCTGGTTCACAAACCTTGACTGCATTGAGACAAATCATCTCCAACAAAAGATTTCAGAAGGACATTATGTCAGAAACAAGTATTTTCCCCAAATAAAGGTAGGGAGATGATATTGTAACGATACCCCCTCTGTTTGGTTTAAGATCCCCTTATTCCTTATGGCCTATACTGCAGCTCACGACACAACAGCACCAGCGAAACCTCAAATCTAATGATGTTAGGTCAAGAAATTGATTTACTGGTACACGCAATGATTGAGGAACCCCCTGGTTCACCTGCTTTACAAACTGATTATGCTTTGCAATTGCGTGAAAACTTGAGTATCCCTTAGCAAAATGAAAAGTGTGCAGCGCATGTGCTGCAAATGTACAGCACATGTGCAGCACACTCTTGAGTGTGCAGTAGACAGCTTTGGGGAGTGTGCAGATAGTGTGCAGAAAGTATGCAAAAGACTTGGTATTTCAATAGAAGCATGCGGAGAGTGTGCGATAACCTTAAAATTTGATCAAGAGTATGCAACAAGTGTGCAGAAAATGTAATTTTTCTGTCATGAGTGTGCAGAAAATGTGCAAGACACTTGATTTTTCAACAGATGTGTGCAGAAAGCATGCAATAAACTTACAATTTCATCAGGAGTGTGCAACAAGTGTACAGGAAACTTAGAAATTTTAAGTTGTGTGAGTTGAGTGTACAGCAAGCTTTCAATTTTATCGGAGTATGCTATTTTAGAGTAAAAACCTTATCATTTGATTATTTAATATAATGATACCAATTATTTAATATGTCCAACAAAAAAATCAATAACATTATGCAAAGCTAGTTATAAATTATTTTGTTCAAACAAACTATGGTGTTTACCTCACTCAAAGTATGAGAATAAGTCAAGGGCAATATAAGTTTAACAACATCTAATAGAAAAATGCCTAATCAACTATTTAAACTCATTCATTAAATCACAACTTTTGTAATGCCATGCCCGCCATTAAAAAAGATTATTATCAGGATGTATAAAAAACAGTCATGAAATCTAGGGTTGGTAAATTAACATTGGCTCCTACTAGTATAATCTTGACTTTGCTAGTTGATTTTCACAAAAAGATAAAAACATAGTATATTAATGTATTTTTACTGTTTTAATGATGATATTCACTAACTTCATATTTCTTCTATTATACTGAAAGTCAACCTTATCTAGTCAGATTTTAATCTTGCTCATAGTCAGATTTTACTTGACCTTGGCTGTTATAAAAAGTGGAATTTCAATCCTGCCTAATATAATGTAATGTAATGTAAAAGTAAGTGAACATAAATACTGTCCCACATAAATGGTGGGGAACGAGGACAAATTAATATTTTTAAAGATACATTTTATTATAAATCATGCTCAATCACACTTTAAGCCTAGGGTTTAACAGTCAACTGATGTTAAAGAATGCCCTACTGCACCAACCACAGATTCAACAAGTGTGAATTTCTTTTGTTAGCTAGCCTGGCACCTATTATTAGGTCACTATTCCTGTAGCTATTGTTACACCAATTACAGTACCCACCTATTTGATGTTATCAGATGTGTGGTATCCTGTCTAAGTCAAGGATACAGAATGCAGTTAAATGCAGTTGATTCTAAAAAAAAAATCAAAACATTTACATTTCATTTCATTTTTGGTTTGTGGTTTATTAAATATTATCTATATAATTTAATCTGTCCTTACTGTGTTACTTGAACAAATGGATATTTGTTGAATAATTGTTTATTTTAGGTGATCCTAAAGAGTAGACAACATACAGAACCTGGCATGACAAGACTGGAAGGGAGACTTTGCTGTGAATATCTTTAGTTGGTGGCTAATCGAAACTCTCACAAAGTGTACCAAAAAGTCAAGTACCTTTGTGATAAAGAAGTTACGGTAAAGTCTTGAAAATTTCGTCGTTCTTGAAAATTTCGTCGACAGACGATTTTCCGCCGAGGTAATTTTTTTCCCTTTGAAAACTTCGTCGACCTTGAAAATGAGGTACTCAATAATTTTTGAAAAGTTCGTCACCAAATATGGCCGCGTTGTCCAGCTCAAATATGAAGGTAATGCGTCAGTTGATTTAAGACAATGATACGATCAGGATCTCATTGACGATAACACTCTCAATGGGAGATAGGAACAATAGTGCGCCCCTGCGAGCGGTTGCTCACAATATAGGTGGTTAACATGTGAATTCCCGTTCTTAATTGCGGGAACGTCGGCCTTTGTCTAAATAGTTTCATTACTATTACCTGGCTCAAGGTGCGTTATCAAGCCGGCAAATACAGTAGAAGTCACAGGCCGCGGCTTTGTCATTTGTAACGCCGTTATTGTTATCGGCGGCTGTCCTAAATGAGGAAGACACAATGAAAAAATCAAGATATTATCTCGAAGGGACATGTACCCGTCACTTCTATTCATGTCCATGTTCAATCTAGGACCATTTAACGATTGCCTGCCTCGTACATGGAGATCGTTCGCAATGCGAATGGGACAAGATGGCAATTTTCATATCTTCAGCGGAGAATCTTGCGCGTAATATCGTCAAGAGATCGTTCGCAATCCAAACGAGACGAGAAGATAATTTTCTTATTTGTAACGGACTCTGTTCACGTAAGATCATCAGCGGGAGATCGTTTGCGATTCGAGAGAGACGAAAAGGCAATCTTCATATCTTCACTGGGAGATCGTCCGCGATGTAAGCGAGAATAAAATGCACTTTTCATATTAGTTCAATCTAAGATCTAATGGTATATTAGATCTTAGGTTCAATGGAACTTCGTTCGTGGAAGATCGTCAGCAGATCATTATTTTAACCCCCCTCCCCCTTTGAATTTTGTAAATAACATATTTTTCATTTTATCTTCAACCCCCCTGCTCCCGCTCACGGCATACTCAGTATCTTCAGCGGAGAATCGTCCGCGTAAGATCGTCAGAGGGAGATCGCTCGCGATCCGAGCGAGACGAAAAGGCAATTTTCATGTCATCATCGGGAGATCGTTCGCGATATAAGCAAGAATGAAATGCAATTTTCAAAATAGTTCAAGGAACTTAGTTTGCAAAAGATCGTCAGCGGGAGACCAGTATTCTAACCCTCCCCCTTTGAATTTTATAAATAATATATATTTTTCATTTTATCTTTAACCCCCCCTTCCCCGCTCACGGCATATCTTCGGCGGATAATTGTTCGCGTAAGATCATCAGCGCGAGATCCTTTGCGATGTATGCAAGAATGAAATGCAATTTTTATATTAGTTCAATGGATTTAGGGAACTTCGTTCGCGGAAGATCGTCAGCGGAAAATCATTATTGATCTCCTCCCCCCCCCCCCACACACACACACACATACACACACTCACACACACACAGTGACACACACTTGGGATTTAAAAAATTCATTTTCATTTTATCTTTAATCAGCCCGCCCTCCCTCGCTCACGGTATATCTTGGGCGGAGAATCGTTCGCGTAATATCCTCAGGACTTTGTTCGCGGATCCTAGCTTGACGTAAAGGCAATTTTCATATCATCGTCGGGAGATTGTTCGTGATGTAAGCAATAATAAAATGCAGTTTTCATATTAGTTCAAGGAACTTAGTTTGCAAAAGACCGTCAGTGGGAGATCATAATTCTAACCCTCCCCCGTTGAATATTATAAATAATATATATTTTTAAGTTTATTTTTAACCCACCTTCCCCGCTCACGATATACATGTATCGGCGAAGAATCGTTTGCGTAATATCGCCAGGACTTTGTTCGCGTAAGATCATCAGAGGGAGATCGTTCGCAATCCGAGCGAGACGAAAAGGCAATTTTCTTATCATCATCGGGAGATCGTTCGCGATGTAAGCAATAATAAAATGCAGTTTTCATTATAATTCAAGGAACTTAAATTGCGGAAGATCGTCAGCGGGAGCAATTATTTTAACTCCCTGTAAATTTTTAGGAAGTTACAGATGGTAATTTTAGAAGGCCTGACACTCAATCCTGGGAAAAGCCCTGCATGCAACAAACGTTGCCAAGTGCGTATTTTTTTTAAATATGTCGCGTCCAGGTTATGATGCAAGGAGGCAATTAGGCTTATCTTGATCCTTCTCCTCTATCAGAAGGTATATTTCTTACCGAGAAGATATTTTCTGGTATAGTAAGTTAAACTTAATCGAGATGCAGTAATAAATAGATTATTATTTACCACCAAAAAACGACTTAGGAAGTAGTAATAAATATCCCACAATATAGGAGGGTCAAAGATAACAGACGCTAAGGATAAAAGCCAAAAGGCCGGATTTTTGAAAATTTCGTCATACCCAGGAGTCGGGGAGAGGTAATTTTGAAAAATTAGTCGGATTTACACAATTAAAAATATTAATTAATTTTTAAGCGACGAAATTTTCAAGACTTTACCGTACTAGAGAGTTGTTTCAGCCCACAAGAAATATCAGCAACAGTTTCTTTTGTGAAGGATTCTCTAGTTGAAAGAGCTGTGCAGAGTAAGTTTTAAAATAGAGCATCACTAACTGCAAGTTGATTATATCATTCAACAATTCTGTAAATTTTGTTATTATTTTCAAGTATATGTTGAAAATAAGTGAAAAAGTGAATGCAGCCATAAACCCTAAGATTTCACGTAGATGTGTAAGGAATGTATATAAACTATTCTTCAAAGCAGTTTTAGCACTTTGTTTTTTTTTTTTTAATATCCAAGACATTTTTTCTGGCTAGCTTTCTACCTTTTCTTATATGAACAATAAACACTTGAACTTGATTTTAGGACTTATCAAACAGTAATGTGTATTTTGAAATGATTTTGTCCTCCACGTGGATGTTTAGCTTTGTGAAGTGTGGTGAATTTATAGGACTTTATGGTGTACTCTTTTGTTAGATGGATGGAGCAGGACAGGATGAGTAAACAAGAGACATGTGGCAGAAAGATGTAAAGACGAGAAATATGGACATGGCTTGGATTTTGCTGATTTTGTTTAACTTTTTAATTTGATTAATAAAGCACAATATATGACTGTAATTTCTTGTTTGTTGTTGATAAACAGATTTAACAATATTTCTGTTCAGTGACAGTACAGTTTCCAAAGGATAATTTCGACTTTTCTAACGTGCTTAACAAAATTTTAAGATGTTGGCACATGTCTTCAAATGTAACTCAAAACCTGTCTTTGTAGAATCAATATCAACTGATTGAAAAACAAGCGAGTAAAATTTAAATTGTGTTATAAAATATTTAAATTAGTGTGCAGGAAATGTGCAAAAAGGTATGCAAAAAGTGCGCAGGAAGTATGCAAAAAGTATGCAGGAGGTGTGCAAGAAGTACGCAGGAGGTGTGCAAGAAGTACGCAGGATGTGTGCAAAAAGTATGCAGAAGGTGTGCAAGAATTATGCAGGGGATGTGCAAAAAGTATGCAGAAGGTGTGCAAAAAGTACGCAGAAGGTGTGCCAGAAGTATGCAGGAGGTATGCAAGAAGTGTGCTGGTTCTGGTGTTGGGGGTGTGCAGGAGATGTGCAAGGAGTATGCAGGAGGTGCGTATTTTACCATGCAAATGAGGCGTGCTGCGCATGCGCAGAAACCCTTACTGTGAATGTGCTGCGCATATGCAGAAACAGTGTGCGGGAAGCTTAAAATTTTGCTAAGGGGGGGGGAAGATGAAGATGTTGCTGATGAAAATGTTGAGCACTGTCTACCTTTTAAAGTATTGGGGGTTGCCCATTTTCAGTATAGACAAACTTTATTGAAAAACATACATAACCAAATGAACAAAAAGCTTATTGAAACTGTATCAACAAGACTCATGTTGGATAATGATTATTCTATTGGAAGCAAGGCAGTCCAGATTTCACACGAAGGAGAGTGGATTACAATTGGTCATTTACCACAGGAATTATGGCAGTATGTTAATTTAGATTTAGTAACTGGTTGCAGAATTGACAAGATTTCCTTTAGGTTGTGGAAAGTACCAGGTTTTTATGTTAAGTTATTTGTTACTAAAAAAGGAGCTTGGCCTATCCAAGTGATAAGAAAAAGTAAATATGTTCAATAATAAACTGATATTTTCTTTATAGTGTTGATTCCATGCACTCCTTGCATTCAAGTAATTTTTTATGTTGCTGATACAGAATTAATATATTTAATAAGAATTTTTTTTAATCAACAAACTGTTACTTCAAGCAAATTTAAAACACGTAATGGGCTATGGACAGTAGCCTATATATACAGACAGTAATATATAATTTAATGTATTGAACTACAAAATTAACTTTGTATAGACACATATGTTTTTATACATTAAAATAGTGTGTGGGGTTTTCCCTTTTTTTCTTAGTATATATCATTTTGTTATTGTTATTAACTTTCATTCAGGCAGTTGAGCACCTGTTGGAATATGGATTGGACAAAACACAGAAGATCTGCCAGCCAGACATTTTAGAAGGCTTTAGGGCTCTCAGAAAGCTGAGTATGGATTGGACAAAACACCATAGATCTGTAGCCAGACTTTTAGAAGGCTTTAGGGCTCTCAGAAAGCTGAGTATGGATTGGACAAAACACCATAGATCAACAAAGGGTCCATTTTTCTGCTAATCAATGTCAAAGTTTGAAGAATGATTTATCAACAAGCCTGTATTACCTGAAGACACAGAATAAAAACTGAACCTGAAGAGTGAAGACACATACCCTGACCACTGTACCACATGGCTCCTCAGTGATCCAAAAGCAGAGTTTTCTCTGCGGAATGTTTTCACCTTCACAACACAATATCCACACTGTGCACTCCTATAAGATACAATCCTTCAACTTATGAAATGTGGAGATGGTGATGGGTTTGTAGAACAAACATTACAGATGTCAGTAGAGAAAATATATGACTGGAAGAGACATATAATCAGGACAATTAATCAGGATCAAGCCATGCAGACCTTCTCCAAAATATAACTGCATCTGAATGTCTTGTCATCATGGACTGGGCTATGGAATTTTTGCCAAGGAAGGTTAAGTTGTACACAAGATAAATATCACCTAATGTTTTTTGTGTTTGATGTTCAAAGTGCAAAATTAAGAATTTGGAAGTGGTTATGGAGTAAACCTTGAAAAAAATCTTATTTGCTACTTATAAAGACTGATATGTTTTGAGAAGATTTGGATTAAAAAAGACTTATCTGAAAAGACTGCATTATTTTTCTTTACAATGCCTGCTTGCAGGGAATTGTTAAACTTATTCCAAACCATGCAGAACGGAACACAGTTAAGTGTATTAAATCCACATAATTGAAACCAATTTACCTCTTACATGTTATTTCTACATAATGACATACATCATCCAGAATACCTTCAGTCTGGCAGTGAACAGAGTACTCAGGAAGGTGGGGACAATGACAGACAAGAGGGTGAAGAGGACAATGACAGACAAGAGGGTGAAGAGGACAATGACAGACAAGAGGGTGAAGAGGACAATGCCAGTATGTGGCATGCTGCCTATAGAGCATACTTATGTTGGAAGATTGGAGCAACTCACATCAAATCTGTCCCTAATTGTCCAGAGGATATCTCATGGATTGTAAAAAGAGATTAAACATTTGGACTGTTTTCAGTTTACCTGACCAAATGCTGTGTAATTTCAAATAGTATAGAATTTTGGTTCATTATTTTTGAGGTTTTATATGTAGTTTTTTGAACCTAAAAAAAAACTATTCTCTAAACGAAACAAACAATGACAAATACTGATAATAATATCCTAATTACAACAAACAATAGTAATAACAACAATTATTATTTAAATACACTTGTATCAATTATTAACTTAATTTTGCTGCATGGATCTGCAACACTCGCCTAGCAAAAATATGAAAAAAAAAAATGCACTCATGCTTTTAGATAGCGGGTTAACATCTACTTTTATATCATAGCACTTAGCTTTTTTTCTTTGTCTTGATACAAAAGATGACGTCCAATGTCGGCTAAGTACTCTTGACAGTTCAAGGTCCATTAGATCAGCTGTTGTTTCAATTGACGTGTCTCCTTGCAGCGACGCTGCAAAGACGTACCACTTATCGAATGTGTTAGTTGTCCCAACTATACAAGTCCGAGCAAATCAACACATCAATGTGTCAGCTTTCCCTCATCTATCAGATATTAATCTTCCTCAGATTAATACACAATCGCAAGATGATTTGATTATAGGCATGGACAATGCACATTTGATTATGCCGCTTGAAGTGCGCATTGATGAAAGTGGTGAGTGTGATGTGTATGCAGTGCGTTCACGATTAGGGTGGTGTTTGAATGGACCCAATGTCTATTCTTTTTCCCAAGGGAGGTTTCCCCTGTCATTGGAAACGTTTATTTATTGCTATCCCTTCCATTAATTTGTGATACACCTGCCAGTCCCTTCGTGAAAAAATGTCAAGTCTTTCTCTGATTATCATGGGTGTGATAAGTGTATTCAAGCAGGCAAGTGGATGGGAAAAATGACTTTTCCTGAAACCAATGCTACATTCAGTACCGATATTTCTTTTGATAAAATAAAAAGATGAAGACCATCACATGGGACCTACCCCTTTATCTCAGCTAAACATTGAAATGGTGTCATGCTTTCCTCTTGATTATATGCACCTTGTTTGTCTGGGGGTAGTGAAAAGGCTGTTAAATCTGTGGATGAAGGGTCCGTTATCTTGTAGACTTGGTAGTAGGGTATTGCAAGAAATATCAAGATGTTTAGTGGCCTTAAAAGACAATATACCATCAGAGTTTGCAAGAAAACCTTGATCACTCTTTGAAATTGCATATTGGAAAGCAAATGAGTTACGGCAGTTCCTTCTGTACACAGGTCCAAGGAGGGGGGCAGGGGGCGGCGGCACTTAAAGAAGTTATTATGTCCATTTCACAATTTGTAGAAAAATGGCCTTCATTCTGGTGGAGTTTATTGATAGAGCTGATGTAGCAATAATATCTGAAAAGTGGATAATGGATGACAGAAAATCTGCTTTTGGGCCTCCATTCAGAAAGGAAAAGAGTCTTCTCTCTGCAATCAAATCACACCTACAGCTCATCTATGCCTCTGCAAATTAACTGGTTGGGGAAAGGGGGAAAGTTGGCTTTTTCAGAGCTGAAGCAAATCAGACATCTTGTGGCAAGTAAGTGGAAAATAAGTGTTCAAATAAAATGTACTAGACACGACTATCCAAAACTGCACTTGGCTTCTTTTCTTAAAATTTATTAAATTGTCTATCTTTATTGAATCTAATTTATATTATTTTTCAGGGAAAAGTGTGTTAATGATGCTTCTTATTACTCAATTTTTTATTCTATACACCTAAAAAAAACATTTTATGTTTTATTGAAATTCACTGAGTAACAGGTACCTATTTTAATAATCTACTAAAAAATGTTTATTGTACAAACTGTAAAATGTTTTAAACTTGAATGAAATTATTCTGTTTGAGAGTTAAATGCATAATTTTTATTTTAACCATATATTGCATAATACATTCACTGACATTAACACTCTATGACATTTAACTAGTTTATTGTTTCAAGTGAACCATGCAGTCATGTGATAAGACATCCCTTCAGTGTTTATGTCACAAAGTAGGGATTTCTGGAAAGTTAACGTCTTTCACATCTGTAAGCTGGGATACATTTAAAAAAGCAGCTGATATATATTTGCAAAGATGCATGCTACGATGCATTCATTTGCAAGATGGGCCAATTGAAGCATATCACAGAGCTTGTTACCAAGATTACACCAACATGGAACACCTTACAAGGCTGAAAAAGAAAAGGTCAAGAACTGATGCTGACAATTTTACATATTGCATGATGGTTGCTTCCTTGCTTTCCATTTTTTAAGCTCTATCCTTTCTTTTCTTTGTTAGCTTTTGCCTTGAAAAGGGCTCCACTAAAGTTCGTGCTGTACAACAAACTTGCATTTGCATTTATCTATTCTTTTGTTGGACTTATGTTACTCAGCATGAGCTATGTTATTTGGCTTAATTGGAAGAAGGTATTGAAACAAAATTTTGTGTTGCACTTGCATATTTGGGCACTTTGATAATAAACTCCAACTGTGATCCATCTAAAATTTTGTTAAAAATGATGAACCACAAGAAAACATTCCAAAAGAACACTGAAGAGGATTCAACAGCTTTAAAAAGTCAACAAGATTTTAAGTAAAGAAAAACAACCTGCAAACGGGAAAAAAATGGTTATTCTGGGAGTAATGACAAAATTGACAAAACAATACTTTTACAGTTTGTACTTGAAGTCCAAACCAGTTTATTATCAATGGCAAAGGAAATCACAAATCAATCTGTTTCACCCTGTCAAATTCAATTCTGAGTTTAGAGACCCTTTTGCCTGGAATGTAATTAGTTTTCTATGTATTATTAATAATGAATTTTAGGAGTTATAGAAAGACATCACAGGTAACTTCGATTGGTACTGTGAGAAAGGAATGCTGAGAAGTATGATTTTACCTGTAATTTTCTTGATGATATTTAAGAAACTCAAACAGAATTCTCAGAGTTTACCAGAGAGTTATCCCACAAAATAAAACAAGGTCTTTTTGGTTAAATTTTTGTTCACAGAAATTGCTTTTAATACATTTCTTTATATCTTCCTGTGAGAGCAGGTGACTGGAATCTAAGAAATTTTTGTTTGAATATTACTTCCGTCTTGCATAATGAAGAATGATTTGGAAAAAGCAAGGTACCATTTTATAAAATTTAATATAGGCCTAGACAAACTATGGGGAGAAGTCTAGATCTGGGACTTCCGGATAGTGGAGAGTGGAGGGAGGACGCATCTCTGGGGTTGTCTAACATTTGGATGTTATTTGTGACAATATATGTACCAATGCAAGACATTATGCCCTGCATCTAGGACATGATGGTATGTTAAACCAGAGCAAGCTGTAATATATGTCAAAATTAATGCTCAGTGGACAAATATTGTACCTTTAATGCACATTGTTTATTGCATTTTATCTCAAAAAGTCAAAGATTTGGGGCCACTGGCCACACAGTTGTTTCTTTTACAAAAGCTTAAATGGTGACCTGTGAAAACAATTTCATGGAACACAGCAGGTAGAATGGCAAATAGTCACAGTGGTGTGCATTCCACAAAAATTACCAGAGCTAATTGAACAAGTAAAGGATGGTACTGTGCAGGCCCTGGTGCAGCAGATGACTAAATGGCCAAGTTTGAAATTTTCAGACAGGATAGGTAATTCCTCTAATATCCTGTTCCAACAACTCAAGAATTGTCACAGTTAAAAGTGAAATCTAAGGGGCCAAGTAATTTTTTGAGTTCTGTTAATGGGCAAGATATATTCTAAAGAAGAACGCCTTGACCCAACGCAGCACAGGGGGGCTCAAGGACAGCACAATATAACAAAAAACCAATCTGCTCACAAACACTAGACTATATAATTATTATATGTCAAAAACCAGCGTTCAGAAATTGTATCCATCTGTAATGAACGAGGAGCTATGGTGACGATGTCTCTCGGCAATGAACACTGCCAATCGAAATTTAAGGTGTTCACAAAAGATTAACATATAGGAAAGCTAACATTTGTTTCCTTACAATACACCAAAGGCTTAGTTTGTCCGCAGATAAATGTGATCACATTCTTGGCTGATTGAGGCAACGTTTGAAAGAGCAACCAAGTAAGAGACGTGCGTGCCAATAATGAGTAAAAAGTGTGCTATATTCAGGAAGAACAATACCAATCATAAAAAGGACAGCCTCTCACCCCTAATTAGGTGAGGGTCATGTGCATCAGTGTTTATTTCTTGCTGGGAAGGGGTAGCGGCCTCCTACTGCTGTGAGTAATCACACATTGTCTTCTAACTTGCGGCTAGGCATCGGTTGCATTGTATTCATAAAGTAAGAGCAGCTATTCATAAGGAAGGGTGCGGATGGTAATCTTACAAGAATTAAATCAGTTATTGATCTTGGGCATACCCGTAGTTTGGCTACTTAATAGCTACACAGTAGTAAATAGATTGAGTATTCCATGTGATATTGAGACAAACACAGTTATAGTATGTTATGTCTTATTGACAATGGTTTTCATTTTTTCACAATAACAGCTAGCATACGTTTTTTATTCACTTTGTATTTTGTATTAAGTATTTTGAGCACGTCTTTCGCTTGTTGAAAAACTCCATTTGTGAGCATATTCAGGTATAAGTAAACTAATTGGGATTTATACAGTAAATAGTAATGCTAACCTTAGTTGGCACAGTGTGAAACCTCTAGCGTTTCTTTTTACTTTTCTGCATGATTGACGTTGGAAAGCAGCTTGATGTCAATATGGAGAATATATAAGTACCTTGATAATATCATATTATTGCCATCGTCTGTTATTTGGTACAATCATTTTTACAAGGCTTTTACTGGTTTCCTTCAAAGGGACAACAGTATTTAAATGAATTGCATAGGCCAATTCTGTTCATTATTGGAAAGTCTCAGAGGTTGGTAAGACAAAATTGAATGATGAGCATGAGAAAATGATAAGGAGCCATTGGAAAACAAAAAGCTGTTCACCAACAGACTGACTAAGACTGATTAAGTCCACATCAAAGAAGTGAAATAGATGGAAACGTGCTGATCATTTTTGTAACCGATTTGAAGTAGCAACTTATCCGCCAACAAAATGACTAAGTTCACGTAGAAGAAGTGAAGTAGACAGAAACATGCTGATCATTTTTGCAATGTTTTTGCAGCAGATTTGCAGTAATAACCTTTTTCCCAACAAAATGACTAAGTTCAGGTTGTAGAAGTGAAGTAGACGGAAACGTGCTGATCATTTCAGCATTGTTTTTGCAGCAGATTTGCAGTAGTAACCTGTTGCCAACACGGCAGAAATTGCATATATAATATAGTTATTATTCTCATTTTATTTCCACGATGTTCTTATGTTTATTTCAATTGTGTTAGATGAGAAACTAATAACACTGCTCAATTAGGTAACGTGTTCAATTATTCATATGGTCAGCTGTATAAAAGGCAATGTCACACGTGCTCTGCGCGGTCATTTATTACTTACTAGCAGAGTGAAGGTATGGTTTGATATTACATGTAGCTTGTGTGAAATTTATGTATTTAATATAGTGTAATTTATATTTCACTTTATATAGAAGTATTTTGTGTAATTTACATAAGTTTACATGTTTTTGATAATTATAGTCAGTAATGTAGGCTATAGGCATTGTGTTTATCAAAGTGTATGTTGAAATGGGTTCTGGCATTTTCATGAACAATACATATATGTAATTTTACATTATTAATAGATTACAGTAACAGCTCAGATTGTCATGACCGTCTCTGGGCAGCCAGTTGGCAGCAGAAAAACAAGTATGGATATTGTTTTAGTGTAAGTATTTGAAATTAAATAATTAGTAAACTTACACGTATGTAAAGATTGATTTTTTTTTGATAAGATCACATAAATTAAGTTATTTAGTATATTTAGTTTATTTATCTTAATTATTCACTGTATTGTTATTGTTATTATTTTCTTTTTCTTTTATAGTTTTCACCAGTTTCAGTTCTGTTCTGTTCAGCTGAATTCCGCTGTGAACAGTTCATACTGCATGAATAAACAGTAGTCATATCCAACAATGTTTCTTCGTTTTTACTCGTGGTCTGCTACAAACCTTTTCCACAACAAAATGCCTAAGTTCACGTAGTAGTAAAGTGATATTAATTGTTTAAGTTATTCATATTTCTCCTGGATTATTGCCTATCATTACGGCACAGATGTTACGTACCACCTTGCATGATATGAGTTAGTTATGCATAAAAAAATCACAGAATATTTATATAGGCCAATTTGTATTTATGGTGATGACATAGAAGTCACTTTTCTTACTGCTAAGGACAAATAATAATATTCATTTTGCATTACAAATCTAGCTCAACATCATGCACTTGCAAGATTCAAAGTACAGTTCCTGTATACATGTGACAGCACACTGTGTGTTATAAAGTATGTCATGTAATTCAAAGTACAGTTCCTGTATACATGTGTCAGCACACTGTGTCATGAAGTATGTCATGTTATTCAAAGTACAGCTCCTGTATACATGTGTCAGCACACTGTGTCATGAGGTATGTCATGTAATTCAAAGTACAGCTCCTGTATACATGTGTCAGCACACTGTGTCATGAGGTATGTCATGTAATTCAAAGTACAGCTCCTGTATACATGTGACAGCACACTGTGTGTTATAAAGTATGTCATGTAATTCAAAGTACAGTTCCTGTATACATGTGTCAGCACACTGTGTCATGAAGTATGTCATGTTATTCAAAGTACAGCTCCTGTATACATGTGTCAGCACACTGTGTCATGAGGTATGTCATGTAATTCAAAGTACAGCTCCTGTATACATGTGACAGCACACTGTGTCATGAAGTATGTCATGTAATTCAAAGTACAGCTCCTGTATACATGTGGCAACACACTGTCATGAAGTATATCATGTAATTCAAAGTACAGCTCCTGTATACATGTGGCAACACACTGTCATGAAGTATGTCATGTAATTCAAAGTACAGTTCCTGTATACATGTGACAGCACACTGTGTCATGAAGTATGTCATGTAATTCAAAGTACAGTTCCTGTATACATGTGACAGCACACTGTGTCATGAAGTATGTCATGTAATTCAGACAATTAAAATACTTCAATGAAAGGAATTACCGTTTTTACCTTTTAAAATATAGCTTATGTGTGTTGAAATCAGTCCTTATCTTTACAGCAGCAGGCAACGAGACCATAAAACCAAATATTTGTGTTCAAAAACAATGGAAATTACAGATAAAGTAACACCTGTTCAAATCATGGGCATTATGGAGTAACGACCAGTCATTAAAAACATTAACGCCGTCAGCAGATCCCGTCATTGCTATATTACACCATACACAATTCATACTTTGGGACTTTAGAACCTTTGGACCATGAAACCTCAAGCAAGTGAACCTATTGACTAGCAAACCTTTGGAACAATGGTACAATTTGCATTATCAAACTATCAGACCAATGAACCTTCTGACTATTGAACCTTTTGAACCATTGGATCTGGGTATCATCAAACTATCAGACCAATGAACCTATACTGACTATTGAACCTTTTGAACCATTGGATATAGGCATCATCAAACTATTAGTATGGGCGGCCAAAAGGGCAAAAATTCAAGTCATCGATTCAGTTATGTTTCGTCGATTCACTGCCTTCCCATCAATTCAGTTTTAAGTTTAAACGAGCCTATCATAAATTCAACATCTACTTTCATCAATTCAATTGTCAAACATTTCTCATCTACGGTGTATTAAAACCAATGCTCTCACTATTTTCGTCGATCGTCTAACTATTCTCGTCGATCGTCTTACTATTCTCGTCGATCCTGTAACGTCATTTAATCATTCATCGATCTATCACCAGAGGGCGCTGCAGTAGTAACATGTGTTTCCATCTGTCTGTCACGCGGTAATTTTTAAGTCGGCAGCCATAGCCCTTGTCAGAGGTGAAAATTTTCACATACATTTCCATAATTATCGGACACTTCACTGCCCTTTGGCACATTGTATGGCAACCTCACTAGGCCTACTTGGATTTTAACATCTCAGATTACTCGAGTTTCACCTTTTTATTCAACTAGAATATATATATAATGTCCCGCAACCAAACAGAGTCAATAGATAGAACCTTTCTTCAATCTATTGGAGGACTCCTCAACCAAGCGGTGACACTTATTAATGGTGTTGTTGACAGGTCCAGATCCACAACTTCTACTTCTCGTGACCAGGAAAACGAAGGAGAGGAGATATGCTGGTTAAGATTTATGAAAATCTTTCTCCTTGTGTTTTGCAAGAAACTTTCAAAAAATTGAGATAAGCCTAATCAATGAAAAACCCTCTGTTCTGGCTCTGCTGCTACACTGTCTTCAGACTGATTTTAATTTAAAATTAATTAGCTACACCTAAAAAAATGTAATGAATAAAATAAATGAATGAGTAATATAAGACATTTAACAAAAAGAATAAGCCTGTAAAATCAGTTTTTTCATATGTTTTGTTGAAAAGTTAGGCCAGGTCATTTTGAAAGAGGGGGAGACAAGAGGGTGAAGAGGACAATGACAGACAAGAGGGTGAAGAGGACAATGACAGACAAGAGGGTGAAGAGGACAATATGACAGACAAGAGGGTGAAGAGGACAATATGACAGACAAGAGGGTGAAGAGGACAATGACAGACAAGAGGGTGAAGAGGACAATGACAGACAAGAGGGTGAAGAGGACAATGACAGACAAGAGGGTGAAGAGGACAATGATAGACAAGAGGGTGAAGAGGACAATGACAGACAAGAGGGTGAAGAGGACAATGACAGACAAGAGGGTGAAGAGGACAATGACAGACAAGAGGGTGAAGAGGACAATGACAGACAAGAGGGTGAAGAGGACAATGATAGACAAGAGGGTGAAGAGGACAATGACAGTAATAGCTATGCTGCGTATAGAGCATACATATCTTGGCAGTATCAAAAGCTTTTTTTAATAACCTTTTTTTTTTTCTAAATCTGTATGGTTTTTGGATTGATCTTTTTTCTAAAACTGTATGTTTTTTATCAAAAGTTTTGGGAATATCACGGAGAAGACAGAGTATCATTGAATGTGGTAACCAATTAGATGGAATGTTTTTCAGAACATACTCATACTTTAATTGAATTCTTTTTTTTTTCAGAAAACCAAAAGAAGGATACAGATCCTGTCAGCCCAGGGGTGGCAGACTGAGGTGATCCTGTCAGCCCAAGGGTGGCAGACTGAGGTGATCCTGTCAGCCCAAGGGTGGCAGACTGAGGTGATCCTGTCAGCCCAAGGGTGGCAGACTGAGGTGATCCTGTCAGCCCAAGGGTGGCAGACTGAGGTGATCCTGTCAGCCCAAGGGTGGCAGACTGAGGTGATCCTGTCAGCCCAAGGGTGGCAGACTGAGGTGCAGCATGCACAAATCAAGAGCGCCATTGATATCAGGTACACATCTAGCGATGAAGAGTGTGATGAAGGATTCATCACACACACCCCATCCTGGCAAAGTGACAAATTTGCCCATGTTAAACGTACCTTAGACAGGTGTTCTAATGAAAACAGCTCCTACAAGAGCAGAAGGTTGCTGCAAAATAGGAAGATTGGAGCAACTCGCATCAAATCTGTCTCTAATTGTCGTAGGCTCGACAATAAGGATTGCCTGATTGCCCAGGGCAAGTAGACATTGATGTTGGGCAAGTCCACTCACCTGAATGCGATCAGGCAAGTGTCAAAATAAAGTAAAAGAACGGATATATAATTTCATAAAATCGTGAAATCTTCATAAATATCATGAAATCTTCATAAATATGGTTGTACACGGGAATACTTATCTCCAAATTATAATGGTTCATTTTAATGAGTTGCTGCAGAGACTTGGGTGTGACCAGAACCAAGTTCTCAGGGAGTGGCCAGCAGTTAAAGCTTTGGTAACCTCAGGATTTGTAAACAACTTTTATCATCAAACCATGCAGTAAGAGGAGAGAATGGAAGAATTCCTGCTCACATAAAGATTTAAGTACAATTAATAAAATTTTGGCTTTAAATATTATGCTTGGATGATAACAACCTACTTAAACAAGCATACCTACATGAATTACACTTTACAATTTTCTCTCAACAAAAAGCTTGTCAAATCTGAAAGATGTTAATCTCTCATGGAGTAGAGTTATCATGAAACTCCTATTTGAAACTCCACTTTGACCTCAGAACAACTGATGAAAAGTTTACTATCATTATGAAATCCCAAGAAGAAGAAACCCTCATTGTATTGGCTAAGTTTCTCTCCTTTTCTTTAGCTAGAAGGGAACTAGAAGACAGTGCTGCACCTATGGGCAATTGAGTAGTAGTAACATTAACTTGGGTTAAACAATTGTCTTTAGTAAGTCAGAAGCCATACACATTGTAATTGGTTAAAAGCATCCTCATTTAAAATTACATTTATATTGTCATTTTTATCCAACCAGGTGGATGCATACCTTACAATGAATAAATTATGAAAAAAACATAAACGCCCTCTACAGATCCTATCACTGCTATATTACACCACACACAATTCTTATTCTAAGACTATACAACCTTGGAACCAATGAAACCTCAGGCAAGTGAACCTTTAGACTAGCAAACCTTTGGAACAGCTGGGCATTTGCATCATCAAACTATCAGACCAATGAACCTTCTGACTAGTACTGCTGTCATGAATGACAAATCATTTAACAATGAACTTACAACAATTTCATAAACTCACAAAATGACAATATTTAGTAATTTAAAAAAATATATCAGAATCAGAAATAAAGACAAAAATACAGGAAGATATCTACATTGTGACTTCAATGTGATTTACTTACTGTAGCATCATACCCTGCTGAAGATAATAAAACAATATGTCATAGAATAATCCAATCATGCTGATTGGATGCTGCAAGAATTAGAATTAAAACAAAAATACAGTTTATCAGTTATAGGGTAAACAACAGATGTGTCACAAAGTGCTGACTATGGCAATGACACTGGACAGACACAGTGATCAGAATATAGACAGACTGAAAGTGTCTGTATATAATAAATATGTGATAAAATTTGCAATTCCAACTTAATGACCTCACAATAACAGAGATCATTTATGAAATATCATATCTGACCTGAAATATATATTCACATTTAAATATTTTCACTGAAGTCTTGTTCTCCTCAGTGATGGCTTATTGTCTACCATAATCTCGCTGTACATGCTACCTCTTCTAGTACTGTAACAGTTTCCATGCATATGGGGAAAATTATTATAACACATCACAACTGAGCTGAAATATCAATTCACTCTTAAACATTTCCATTGTGTCTATTCATCTTCAGTGATAGGGTATTGTCCAACACAATCTCCTTGCTTTATATACCCTGCCTCTATAGTTTCCATGTATATGGGGAAAATTGATTCTTTGTGTTACCTGGAACCCACATTTGTTGTGTAATTGTACTGTTCCATATAACTGGCTCCACAGGATCTGCTGTGTTTGGAAGTCTTGTTCTGGGTGGTTCTGGCAGCACTCTCTAAAATCATAAATGAAATGGGTGTAACTGTTTGCAATATTTTGCTGTTTTCATGTGAATCCTCTCTGTAACATCCTTAACAATTATCCGTGCTCCATAGTGCAAACTATTATCAGGAACAATTCAATGATAGGTAATTCAAATATAGGATGCTTTTGTAAAATGATCAAGATCATTTCTGTATCACCATACTTGATATTTATATTTTGACACAGCTGGTATGTAATGGTGATCAAATTAAAATATAGGTATTCATTTTATATGTGTTTTGTGCATACAAGATGAATTGGATTCACATTTTTAACAAATGACAGGTGTGATTAAATTTACATTACAATTAAAGCAGTGAAACATTAATTTTATTCATAATAATCCATGCTTTCCATCTGAAATAATCATTTCACCCCCCCCCCCAAAAATAAAAATGTTACAATTGTGTCTCTTTCACAAAGGACAGAGGGGAAACAAATTACCTATCTTTATTTGCATAAAAAAAAAACAACCATACATTTTGTCTGCTATCTGTCACCTGTTTACAATGGTTGTCCTGTCTCTGGCTGTTCATTCATCCTTTAACTTGCCATATCCCGTGTCTTGCACAACTGGGTGAGATGAAGATGTTCCAGTTGCTGCCTTTTTTATGCCTGCTTCTTATAAAATACATGTCCCCCATGTTCAGCCAGGTAAAGTCAGTTCACCTAGAAGACACCATGCTGTATGGAGACTGGAGCTGGAAAAACAGACATGACAATGTATAAGTGAAGGAACACAAATTATCTTAACACAAAGAAAAGACAAAAACCTGACAGTCCACCAGAGCCAGTTGGGAAAAATATTAAAACTATGGTACACTGCCAAGTGCCCACCTTATATGGTAGACATTATTGTTGTGGTGATTGTGGGTGTCTGGAGAGATAATCTGAGTCTGCATTTTTCTTTCCTGGCTCAAATACCACTTCATAGTCAACATCTTGTAAGTGCATCACCCATTTCTCTATTCTCGGTGGTAATTTTGCTTGTGTTTTGTTAAACATGGGTACTAATGGTTTGTGTGCTTCAATAATACTAAATTCTTCTCTCATGTCCGAGTATGGTTCAATGTCCTCATCTTTTCTGTATAGATTGTGGATTCCAATCTCCTGTTGAGATTCTCCCTCCAAGTTTGATTGGTGTTGGCTCAGTGAGGGTTTTCTCTGCTATCTCATTGAGAATCACTGCATTTTCAGGTTTGACCACTCTTTCAAACTGTGTGCCTGAGCTAGAAAAACAAAAAAAGAGAAACACTCATTATAAACATTCAACAGGCCTGTAGCCAGCTATTTCAAAAGTTTTTTTTTTCCCTAAAAAAGTGGACCTTTTACCATGAAACCATTGTGTACCTAAATGAAAATTTACCCAGAGGGAACCTTCCTGGCAAAAAGGGCTGTTCGTTCGCATGTCTAAACTGGCAGTGGTCCTGGGCAAAGTCAAACTTGGCAGCTTTCTTGTATTCACTGTTAATTGTACTTTCAAAAAATTGCTAATATGCATTTGATGTTTTGCCATGACTATCAGACGTCATGCAAAAAAAATAAAAATAAAAAATCAAACTTAAAATTGTCATCATTCTATATTGGCAATTTAAGCTAAATTTAGAGGGACATTTGTTGTGACTTTGCATCTTAAGCGGCCCGACATGCCTCAAAATGTGTCACAACACTATATTCAATGCAGGAATGGTGCAGTCCAGATGTAACATTGCAATAATGTGATGTTATACTTGGCTACATACTGGGGTATGCATGAATTCCTAACATGCAAAGCCATAACTTCACTCCAGTTGGAGGGCTATGGCTAAATAGAGAGTTATAAAGATACCTGATAGGACGAAGTGAACACTGCAAAAATCCCCACAAATAACTTTTTAGGACAACATATAGAAACCCTATTGCTCTCTAACTCTGCTAGAACTTTTTCGTTTTACCTCAGATATTTCCAGGAATCCAGATCTACTGAATAACACTTATAACACTCCCTTTATCTATCCTCTAGCTCTTGTATCTGCAGCTCTCTCTCTCTCCCTCTCCTCTCTCTCAAAAGCCCCGCCCAACTGTCGCTTTCAATCCCAAGACTTCCGGTACCAGATCACTGCTACAAAGTACTCACCTTTCTGTCATCAAGAATGTCTTTGCATGCATTTAAAAGGATGCTGGAATCGTGGATGGTCCTACTGCTTCAGATCAAACTTTTATGGTGACCCATAAATATATATTGGCCTTAGTATAACGTTATTTCATAACGTGTAAAATTTTCCCGCTCCGCCCGACTAAGTAGGTCAAAGAAAACCCGCAGTGAATACTGGGTCACATCTCGGCACATCCGGTCACAAGAAGCGCGCCGCAGTTTTACTCTGTGTCCAAGTTATTATATCTTTTGATTTTTCGTTAGATATAATATTATTGATTATTGATTGAGAATAAATTATAACAAAAAGGTAATTATAACTTCTTTTTCATTGTTATTGTTATATTTTTTCTTTTTGCTTCAACTTTTGCTGGATCTCAGCACTGCTAACACAACGTTCATCCGCGAAGACTATACTAAGTTAGAAGGCCAGATGTTCATTACAAATCGCCCATTCTGCTATTTTGTTGTGTTTACATTCAAAGATCTGTTTGTGGAGTTGATTCATTCTGACGCTGGGTATTTTTCTACATGTATTTTGCCCAGGATAAATTTTTTTAATGAAAAACACTATAGGAAGTATGTGTCAGCTAGTTTATAGAAAGTACCCCTGTATGAGATGGTTTTAGCTGCAATCATAATTTTGAAGTGCAATTTTAAAAATGTTTTAACTAAAATGAAATAATTTGGTGGTGCTATATTCTTTACAAAAAGTACTTATGTTTTTATGCTGTTTTTAATAATATTTAACTGTAATGAAAAAAAACCTATGATGATATTTTGTAAAGTATTTTTAGTGGGATGAAATAAATTGCTAGTTGTATTTACAGCAAATAATTTGGTTTTTCTGCTTTTTAAAGAATTTTCAAAGTGATGACATAATGTGGTGGTTCTATTCAAGTAAAATAATTCATAAGTACTATTTTGTAAAAAGGAACAAAAAACTGTGTTAATTTGTAAAATGTTTGCTTTCTTCAATTTTTATTTCTTAAACTGTTACAAAAAGTTTTCCATACCTACAGTAATCCATTGGCTGAGAAATTGCAGCTATATATTCAGGAAAGTTATAGCACAAATAAATTATCTAAGTATTACATGGTTTCATGGTTTTTACTATGGACTGAATATTTATTATGTTTAAATAAAATATTTGGTTTTGCTGCATTTCAATGAATTTTCAGAGCGATGAAATAATATGGTGTTTCTACTCAAGTAAAACAATTCAGAAGTGCTATTTTGTAAAAAAAGAACAAAAACTGTTCATTTATAAAATGTTTTCTTTCTTTAAATTTTATTTCTTAATCTGTTACAAAAAGATTTCCAAACATGCATTATTCCATTGGCTGAGAAATTGCATCTATACATGAACAAATAAATGATCTAACTATACCTAGTTTTATGATTCTAACGAGGTACTGAATAATGATTTTAAATAAAAATAATTATTTAATTAACATTACCGGTCATGCTCAATACATCAATAAAAAAGGATATTACTTAATAACACATCCTTATGCGGGTAGTAGGCTACCGGCACTTATATATATTTACTGACAACTCTTCTGAAATTACGGACATAAGAAAATGCACTTTGATAAATCATACTTCCTAGGGGCACTTTCTTGCTATGGAGCTCTCTTTCCAAAACTTCATAAGTTTTGCCAAGATCAATTAACCTTTTTACGTGTATTCTTTTTGAGGCAACTCGTCTATCTTTAGGGGCCTAATTACTGTGCCTGGGTCAAGTTGTAACTGTCCCTTTAACATGGAAGGTGTGTTGACATGGGCAACCCTTCACTTCAAACGAAGCCCTGAATCCTCAAGAAAATTATGCCCACCTTGCCGACTTTGACAATCAGGTACACAACAATACTGAGGCATGTTTATTAAGGCCAGTACCACAGTCCAACGAATACAATATCCAACATGGCGACTGTGGAAGGACTGAATTCACACTAGCGACACCTGGCGCCAAGCGGGCTGGTATTCCTCATTTGAGCAAATGGAGCATTTAAGGACCTTCGCATTAAGAGCAATTAGGTCCTACCACTAAAAGTATAATAAACAAACTTGAAAATATTCTAAAGTCAATTTTGCCTTCACAGCATCTAGTACCTGTACTTTACTTTTATAGACAGCGCAAGAGACTGCGCTAGTAGGCTTGGGGGGGCCTATATTAGATGCGCTAACTAATTTATTTTCAAAAGGTCTAATTTTTTTCCTCAATTCCAAGTATATTTTCTCAATGCCTGGTAACAAACGGCTTTTTTAAGAGAATGTCGTGTTTCGCGCAAAACATTTGACTGTGCCCTATTCAGGGGCGGATTTAGGCCGTCTTCTGGGTCTTCCGGAAGACGGTCAGATTTTCAAGTTTACATTGAAGGGTATCTAATTTTTTCTGTCGGAAGACGGTCAAAAATGGAAAATGGATAACCAAATATAATATGGAAGACTGTCAGGAAATATTCCTGGATCCGCCCCTGCTATTAACATATCGTCCAGCTAATCATGCTGGGAAGGGGAGGGGGGGGGGGGGGGGGGAGAAGTGATCATAGTTCATGGCCACAAAAAATAAAACCATCAAATCACAAATCACACATATTAATTAAAAACTTTATTCGTATCTCACTGAAAAAGCTAGTCTAAACAGGAATCTTTCTTTTAAAAATTATTAAAGACATTCTTACATTTTATACATATCTGTGAATATCTAGTGAAAACTCCATCTGTAACTCTCTCTCTCTCTCTCTCTCTCTCTCTCTCTCCGGTTGTCTCTGGTCGAATTCACAATCAGTTGGTCCTTGGACCAGAATCAGATAACAAACCTCTTTTATGATAATTAACTGTTATGACTGATAAATGAAACTACATATTTTTCATTCGACAGCATCTTCCGTATCTTCACTAAAAATATATATTGAAAACGCATCTGTAAAGATTAACTCTGAAAGATGAAAAAAATGCCCAAGCTTTTGCTTGTGAACCTTCTTCAGGTACCAAAACGAGAATAAACAAGCAAACTACAGGGATGCATGTAAAAGGGACAATAAGTTAGAAGTGCGTGACCAAGGTTAACGTGTTGAAGATTACGTAATAATTAAACAAGACTAATATCCGTTGAGATATTCATTGTCTCTATAAAGTCCTTTTTTAAAGTGTTTAATATTTTTATGAGCTTCTTATCGACAATCCGTCTTTGTCTTGTGTCGCGTATGTGTTCTTTTAAAATGGAGACTACTGTGGTGGTTCTTGATGCGAGTTTTAAGGGCGTAAGACAGCTTTTTTCTATCGTTTTCCCTTTTAATTACTATTAGTTCTATTACTGTACATAGCTACCAATTATCTGCGCTTTAAGCTTGTACTTTTTATTACAGATACAAGCAAGGCAAGCAAAAAGTATCTGGCAGTGAATTGTGAACTGTTGCTGCTACCACTCCAACATAAAGTAGATATTGCAAACATATATCGGCACATGAATCAATAAGATATCAGACAACTTTCATGGAAAATAAACTGAAATTAAAGCTGGATATTATTTTATCTATTATCATTTCGCATTTACGTTAAATCTCGGCACGTACGTCTTCATCACCATCATACTTCCGTCGCAGTCTGAAGCGATAAAGTTCAAACAGTGCACATCAAAACCATAAATAGGAGTCCTTACGTAGGAAACATCGCGCTAGAGAACGGGTTTAATTAAGGCATTCTTGTTGGCGGTATTGTCACTAATTTAGAGAATCATGAATAATTCACAATGTGCTGTACACAAACTCCACACTGTTCAAAATGAAAATAGTTACTTGCCCAGGATGTATTAACTGCCATATGAAAGAAACAATAATACATCGTTTTGTGGAATGTGTAGGCCTACGCGCAAGAAACTTTTGGATTGCATTTGAAAACTGGTGGAACACTCCAAATAATACCATTCACTTTAGAAAAAATGAAAAATAACAAGCATGTATACGTGTAGTATGTAGGCCTTTGTATGAATGAGTGAGTGAAAGTATTTCTATATATTTATGTTCTTTTTTATTTATCAGTATTTAATTACAGTAATTATCATCAGTACTATATGCATTTAATTTTTATCTGTTTAAATATTTCATTATATATGTATATTTTCATTTTTTATTTGAGTGAATAAACGCATTAAAATAAATTAAAAAAAAAAAAAGAATCATGAACAAATCTGGATGACTCTATCTATAACAAAGTAATTATTACCTAAAAATAAAAAAAAAAATACCTTTCAGAATAATACAAGAAAAATTAATGAAAAGAACAAAGGCAAAATAATTTTAAATTAAAAATGGAATCTGAACAACAAATACAGCTTCACGCAAATGGAAATGAAAATACAATATACACACTACCCTCTACCAGGGCGAGTGATAGATTTTTTTTACAGATATTCACAGATATGTCTCTAGCTAGATAGATAGTCATTTACAGCTGAACTCTACAATTAATTTTTAAAATAATGTCGGTACCTTGTCAATGTATGGCAGGACTACGTGAAAATGACATACACCCTCCCCTACACATACACTAAACACACACACGCGCGCACACACACACACGCACAGGCTCATCGTCGAAGAGGGGGAGAACCAAATCCAATCATCGAAGTTGTACATCGGTTCACTATTTGTCCTAAGTAGGCCTAAATCATCATAAAATAAACGAATCAGATCAAAATTACAATAAAGCTTGGAATGTGCAGACCAGCATAATCAACACCTGTGGGTTTGGATACAAAACTGCTTTTCCCCGTTGCCAACACTCTCAATTCAGGTCTATCTTTTAAAATAAAATGTTTTATTTTATATTTAAAAAAAAACGTATAAAACAACAGACTTCGGTCTAGCAGTGTGTAATACTGTGCATGAACCCAAATATGTTGTAGATGTAGCATTATCAAAATAGAATTACTATATCTTCTGGAACATGAAAAGTCACATTAGAATTCTCCCCCCCCCCCCCCCCATCCCACCAATACGCCCCATTTCTATTGATACCATACAAACTCAGCGTGTGTAGGAGTGTGAAAACTAAAGTAGATCAAAAGTTCACGGATAGGATATGCCATGTAAGGATTCATAGGGGTGATCCTTTTGCTCTTTTTTTTTAACCTGTCAATTTTGAGAAAAAATACAGTGAATCGGTGTCTCTCATTGCACTTAGTCAATATAAATTCAAATAAGTAAAATATCTTTCCTTTATCACGTAATTCGTCAGATGTAATAAAATACAGCATTTCCCTAGAAAACCTTTACCCCCTCTTGTGAATGCAATGTGCCGTCTGCAGAGCTCAGCGTCTGCCTACCTCTGATACCTCGCTGGATGCTTCGCGGTTCCCGGGATGTGAACAGTTAACGCGGTCCGAAAAATTTTAGGGAGAGTCAGGTGAAATATAGAGGGACCGTGGCATCTATAAAGTTCTACATGATGAAGCTGGAGATGTGGGCTAGTTTTACTCTTTTCTTTCAAAATTTGCAATATACTCTGACTTTCAGTACCCCCATGCAACCAAAATATTTTGCTGGTATCTTGATACATCTCCCAATTGTGTCTCCCCCATAAAACGGTCCACACTAAAAAATCAATAATCGTATGGCAATTTTATACAGGCAATTGACCTACTTTTATACCCATGCAGCTATCGACGAGTTTTATGGCTGTGGAGTGAAAACGTGATACACGTCTGTGATATAAAAATTATTTCTAATTACATAATTTACAAACAGTGCATTTGGATTAAAGGTGTCCAGATATGTGAGCAAAAGATGACATTGCTATATGAAAATAATGAAAAAATTGGAGACCAGCCAAAATCAAGAAAAATGCATATTTTCTCTTATATGCAAATTAGGTTCCTTGAAGTAATATAAGACTGGCCGGAAGTGATGTTCAAAGATTTGTAACGATGGTGATCTTGATGGCCTTGATGATCTTAATATGCCTATAATAATAATAATAATAATGATAATTTTATTGAGCACTAAAATGTTTCAGTACATTTTGCAGGCCCTCTAAACTACTTGTATATAAATACATTTAGTACATTTAATTTAATTTCATTACATTTAATGGTGGTTCAAAAAATATTATCAGAGTTTTCAGTTGTCATCTGGTGAGAAAGAAATTTTCTGCACTAACACAATCAGTAAACGCGCCTCAGATGCGCTGCAGACGTCACGGCTTTTGGGCGGAAGTCACACGCGACATTTCGTCATAATTGTTTGATATTATAGGTAAAAAACTGTGATTGAAAATGGATATCGGCAAAGCATTAAAATTTTGACAGCATTTCTATTTATAAGTGTTCGACAAGGATGAATTTAATTAGAATACCCTCTCTCTCTCTCTCTGTCTCTTTTTTAAGCGAATATAAACAAGGAGTTATAACTCCTTGATATAAAGGAGAAAGCCGAGCGAAAAAATAATGCGCATAACAGTCAAAATATTCACAAGTAAAAAAATTCAGAGTTAAAAATCTTGTTGGCCACTCCAGGAAATTGGTGAAAAATTGTGCATTTTTTACCTACAAGCATGAAATTTGGCACACTTATGGACAATAAAATTCTAAGCAAATTTGGATATATGGGCATGTCTGAAAATTCCAAAATGACCGTCAAATCCAATATGGCCACCAAAATACCTTTTCAAATTAAAACTTCAAGTACATAGTCTTCTAATTACTTAAAATATCATATAAAGGTTAGAAAACACCATGGTAGGAATCCTTCAGGTGTATTAAATCCAAAATGGCCGCCAAAAGTAAAAAAAGCAGACCATTTATTCAAGTTATCCATTTGAATGGGGAATTCATCAAGCACTTAAAACTACAAGCATAAAATTTGGCAGGTTTGTGGAAAATGAAATTCTGAGCAAGTTTGGATGTATGGGCATATCCGAAAATTTAAAAATGGGCTTCAAATCCAAGATGGCCTCCAAAAATACGGCTTCTAATTAAAACTTCAAGAATATTGTCTTTTAAGGGCGTAAATATCATACAAAGGTTAAAAAACACCACGGTATGAATTCAGAATCAATATTTGCTTTTTTAGGTGTATTAAATCCAAAATGGCCGCCAATAGTAAAAAGCACTCTACTAATCCAAGATATCCAGCAGAGTGGTTAATTCATCAAAAACTACAAGCATGGCATTTGGTTCAGTTGTAAAACAGGATTCCAAGCACTTTTGGATGTATGAGCATGTCTAAAAATTTCAATATATGGCCCCCAAATCCAATATAGCCGACACAAATACCCGTTCAAATTAAAACTTCAAGTATATATAATCCTATAATAACTTAAGATAACATTTTATGGTTAGACAAGACTATGGTATGCATGAAGTATCAATATTTGATTCTTTAAGTGTATAGAAATCCAAAATGGCCTCCAAAAATAAGAAAAACAGGCCACTCACAGCAGCAGTATGGTGAATTCATCATGCACTTAAAACTACAAGCATGAAAATTGGCTCAATTGTACAGAACAGGATTCTAAGCAATTTGTTATATAAGGACATGTCTGATTATTCTAATATGGCCACTAAAACCCTTTTAAGGTAAAAAAAGACTACTATATAATCTGACTGACAACAGTCTTTACTCTTTTTTGGTTTTTCGCTCCTTTAGTTACATTTAATGGAACAGGACTCCTTTTGGTCTAGTTGTGACACCACATGCAGCAACTCTATAAATGTCAAGGATATGAAAATGTCAAGGTATTTTCACAAATAAGTTTCAAATTAACGAAAGTTATTTTATCAAGTAAGTGTTGCACATTTTATGGGCGGTCAACCTTTTACTTTAGTAAATGGACAATATCTCAACAGAGGATAACAGCTAGCTACACCAAAATTTCTGCTTATTTGGTTAAATAATTTTCATTCATTAATGTGTGCCTAGCTTTACTAGTAGTTGTGTTTCCCTCAGCTTTCCCAGTATTTCCTTAAAGCTAAAGCTTCTACATGTAATCCACTTTCCCCAACAAAATACCAAGAGGCATTGGTCGTTTTTAACACCAGAAAGCATCAGTTTACATGCATGAGGGTCAATAGGAATATGAAAGAGTGGTAGGGCATGGTAGTAGATGTAGGTTACTAGTGTGAACCCTTATAGGACCAGTCTTCCAATGCTTCTGACTCAGTTTACATGCATGACGGTCCATAGGAACATGAAAGTGTGGAAGGGCATATTAGTAGATGTAGGTTACTAGTGTGAACCCTTATAGCACCAGTCTTCCAATGCTTCTGACTCCCCTCACCACAGTTAGCAACTGCACACATAACTACAAACAGATGTGGTAGGAGCTACCTGGTAGATTTTGTAAGCTGGGTAAGTGAATACTCCTCATGGCTTCATTCTGGATTGTCCCACAGAGACAATGATGTCGGAAATCTCATGAATTTTTACCTTTCAAAGTCCATATTGCACTAATTTCTTGGTGTAATCCTCAGAATACATCGTTTTTTGAAGTTTTGTATGTATTAACTGTCTGGAGGATTTAAATTCTTTTATTTTCATGTTCAGTTTTTTGAAAGTATAAGTTTGTAACTAAACAAGTTACCAAATGATCAAATGAAAACCAAAGTTTGGCGCCTATCAGTGCTTCTTTTTTAGTGCATGAAGTGTGAAGTCTGCAATGCAACTCTTGGATACAGCACGTATCAACACCTGCCCTCTGTTTGGGGTACGTAGGTATTTCTTTGCTCATAAATGTTCACTAAATTCTCAGTAGCCATTACTGCGAATGTACTAAAGCCAATTTTTTTAAATAAGAAGCTTTTCTAATTTACTTTTGAAGCACAAGATAACATCATAACATTATCGAGTGCAAATGTGCCCCGCTTTTAGTACTTTACCAATGAAAAACACCAAATTGTTGAGACCTGTATGTTTGATTAGCTGTCATTTTTGTTATATTTATGAGCATTTGATGAAGCGCCATGCACTGATCTAGCTGAAGAATCATAACCAACAGACAAAATTGATACACCCCAAGTTTTTTTTTATATTTGCCTCTTTAAGGCTAAGTTATTCTGGTGTTTCTTTCACATTTCATGGATTTTGCACGATACTTTTTTTCTTAGAAAGGGGGAGTCACTCATGAGTGCCATATAAGAAGATTGCTAACTGGGAATTGATCTAAATGAGAATCCAGAGCAAAAAGTCAAACTACTTATGTTGGTTTATCAAAAGAAGGACTGTTTTCAGTACATAATAAATGTATCATGCTTGATGGTTTTTTTTTAAAACTCTGTAGAATAGCTCCTGCACAGGTAGGAATATGCTGATTATACAGGTAGTTTGCAAAGCCCACATGCCTATTCACGAGTGATTACAATTTAATAGTTGTGGTCTGCTGACTTTTGGAGGCCATTTTGGAATTTTAAAACCTTAAGTGGCAGATACTGATACTTCATACATACAATGGTATTTTCTAACCATTAAATGATATTTTTATAAAAGACTATACAAATGACTTTCACCTTGAAAGGGTATTTTGGGAGCAATATTGAAATTGGCTGCCATATTGGAATTTTTAGACATGCCCCTATATCCAACGTTGCTTAGAATCATGATCTACATAACTGTGCCAATTTTTATGCTTGTAATTGTAAGTGCTTGATGGTTTTACAAAACTGCTGCATATTTTGTATAAGTAAACTGCTTATTTTACTTTTGGAGGCCATTTTGGAATTCTATACACCTGTAGAAGCGGATATTGATAATTCATTCATAGCATGATATTTTCCAGCTATAAAATGATATTCTAAACCATTTTAGGACTATATATTAGATGTTTTAATTTAAAAGAGTATTTGTGGCGGCCATATTGGATTTGGCGGCCATACTGGAATTTTCAGACATGCCCATATATCCAAAAAAGCTTAGAATTCCATTCTCTACAACCCTGGCAAATTTCATGCTTGTAGGTAAAAAACGCACAATTCACCCTTTTTTCTGCACCAATTTCTTGGACTAGGCACTACAGTTCCTCTTCATAGAGGACCACATGCAAAATTTTAAGGCAACTTGTAGCCTTTTCAATTGATGTTGTAAAGTAAATGACTTACACTTTCACTAACTGCAGATAAAGATTATAACGGAATCAAACAAGTTAAAGGATAGGGAGTTATTGAGTGTTGCGCCGACAGACAACTCACAACGTAAATAACAACAATAACAACAATCTACACGCAATATGGTAACGTGCATATTGGTAACGCAGTGGTGGATTTAGAGGTTTCTGAAAAATATATCGCACCAATATTCCCCTCTTGAAATTAGAATTTCGTCTTACCTTTGTACATTTTTAATTGGAAAATCTATTTATTGATATTATTCCATTTTTTCACAAAAATTATTTGTTTTTCTTATAAAAATCAAAGTGAAAGGGAAAAGATTAGAGGGAGAAAAAGAGCAACAATTGAACATACATATTTCCCCTCCAAAATATCCTTTATTACAGTGAAATAATGAAGAACATACATACTATTGGCATGCATGTACCAATAACAAAAAGACTTTCACTAGTATCTAAAAATGAAAATCAATATATCTTCATACATAAAGAACAATGCACCACCTCCAAAAGAATTAACAAAATTTCAAGTATTACATTACAGTATGGACAAGCCTCTATTCAACAACAACAACAACAAAAAAAAATCAATAGAACAATTTTAAATATCTAATTTCCTCCTTTCTGAGACTCTGAACACAGTGAAGGATTGAATCTGACAAACTACACTAATATAATTTTATTTCCATTTTTGATTCTTTATTTCAAGATACAGGATAACAGATTTACCATCATTTTAATATAAACAAGTAACAAAATTGTTAAGATGCAGAAAATGTCAAAAGAACATGTTTACATATATTGAAAATAGCACAGGTGACAGCAATGTACGGACAGTGCTGAAAATAAAAATCATATTAAGTGAATGTTGCAATGGTGTGGGACAAATTTTCTTCCAGCCTTCTTAAAGCTTTTATATTTGTACAACATTAATAAAATTTCCATCTGAAGACGTCTATATGAATGTCACATGACATACAGTTTAAAACCAGAAGGACAGAGCATCAATATGTCTTGTATACTGTAAAATAAAAATTTATCTTCTACCCTTTTCTGAACCAAGACAACAGTTCTTGGAATGTTGAGTACACCAAGCAAGCCAACACAGATGTATTTCTAGGATAATGTATTAAAACAAACTGCAAAGTGCTGTTTTTGATTTTCATCTGGATTCTTAATTTCAACTCCGCTGTTACATTAACTAAGCTGTATCATTTTCCTCACATTTTTAAATACAACAAAAATATCATTATTACGGGTCAGATTATACTTGTCATGGAACTTTTTTGTTGGTTGTATTTGCCTTAGCACTTCTTTTAATTCAGTCCCTTAATCCAGTTAATATATGTGCTAACTACTATGTAACAATACAGTCTTATGGTTACGTCTTGCAATCTGTAAAGCCTACAGGTTAATCAAGATTTTAAAAATCTGTTAACTGATTTCTTATTGTTAACTTAGCAACAAATAAACCAAATATTGGTATGAGAGTTCTTTGAGGAATATTTTATGTGCAAGCATGTGGGCTTAAGTTTCTGCAAACAGAACATCAGCACAAACACTATATTCAAACAGGAGGACTGACTCTTTAATAGCGTAACATTTTATCTGGAATTATTTAGTAAACAGTAATTCCAATTCTTCATCAGAGTTGGAAAGCTGCACCCATAAAAGAACAAATAAATTATATGGGTTTAATATAACACTTCATAATAAAGTTCCATCATAACTACCAACATCTATTCTGCTTTGTGCGAGACATATTTCCTCTCGACACATGGATAAGACAAAGTGCTGCTCTTGGTGCTGTCTTTCACTGCCTGCTTTTTCATGGTTAGGGTACTCTGAAAAAAGAACAATATAAGTGAAAAAACTGAAAATTACATTGGAAAGACTAGCAAATCCAAGGACTTAAAATAGTTAAACGTTAATAATTTTGTCAAATCTTGTCTAATATTTCTGAAATTTGTACAAATGATGCTTAACAACAATAAAATCTGTGATTAGATGATTTGTTGACTGTATCTAATGAAAAGTGTTTTTTGGGACAATTAATTTAGGACAACTGAAATTTACATTGAAAAGACTGGCAAATCCCATGACATAAAATAGTTAAATGTTAATAATTTTGTCAAATCTAGTCCAGTGTTTCTGAAATTTGTACAAATGATGCTTAACAACAATAAAAACCTGTGATAAGCTGATCAAATGACTGTGTCTAATGAAAAAAATCTTCTTTCGACAATATCCTTGAAAAAACTGAAAAGTACACTGAAAAATCTGGCAAATTCCATGGCTTAAAATAGCTAAATGCTAATAATTTTGCAATGTGATTATAAAATAAAATAGCAAACGTGATGATTTGAGGTTGTTTGTGTAGGAGGTTGCAAATTACCTATAACTGTTATCTGGAAAACAATATATACCCAAACAAGACTTCTCCTTACTATCAATGCCAGATGCAGATTACTCCTTACAATGGGTTTCTGGAATGGGTTGTTGTTATCACAACATTTGACAATGTCCTAAATCTTACCACATACCATGTATTGTACACATGGATAAGACTTAGTGCTGCTCTTGGTGCTGTCTTTTGCTGCCTGCATCTTCATGGTAAGGGTACTCTGGAAAAAGAACAATATAACTGAAAAAACTGAAAATAACATAGAAAACGCTGGCAAATTCCATGACATAAAATAGTTAAACGTTAATAATTTTGTCAAATCTTGTCCAATATTTCTGAAATTTTTACAAATGATGCTTAACAACAATAACAATCTGTGATTAGATGATCTGTTGACTGCATCTAATGAAAAGTGTTTTTTGGGACAACATATTTGGGAAAACTGAAATTTACATTGAAAACACTAGCAAATCCCATGACTTAAAATAGTTAAACGTTAATAAAATTTTCAAATCTTGTCCAATATTTCTGAAATTTGTACAAATGATGCTTAACAATAATAAAAATCTGTGATTAGACGATCTGTTGACTGTATCTAATGAAAAGTGTTTTTTGGGACAACATATTTGGGAAAAATGAAATTTACATTGAAAAGACTGGCAAATCCAAGGACTTCAAATAGTTAAACGTTAATAATTTTGTCAAATCTAGTCCAGTGTTTCTGAAATTTGTACAAATGATGCTTAACAACAATAAAAACCTGTGATAAGCTGATCAAATGACTGTGTCTAATGAAAAGTATCTTCTTTCGACAATATCCTTGAAAAAACTGAAAATTACACTGAAAAAGCTGGCAAATTCCATGGCTTAAAATAGTTAAATGTTAATAATTTTGCAATGTGATTATAAAATAAAATAGCAAATGTGATGATTTGAGGTTGTTTGTGTAGGGGGTTGCAAATTACCTATAACTGTTATCTGGAAAACAATATATACCTAAACAAGACTTCTCCTTACTATCAATGCCAAATGCAGACTACTCCTTACAATGGGTTTCTGGAATGGTTTGTTGTTATCACAACATTTGACAATGTCCTAAATCTTGCTACATATCATGTATTGTACACATGGATAAGACAGTGCTGCTCTTGGTGCTGTCTTTCACTGCCTGCATCTTCATAGTAAGGGTAACTCTGGAAAAGAACAATATAACTGAAAAAACTGAAAATAACATAGAAAACGCTGGCAAATTCCATGACATAAAATAGTTAATCGATAATAATTTTGTCAAATCTAGTCCAATATTTCTGAAATTTGTACAAATGATGCTTAACAACAATAAAAATCTGTGATTAGATGATCTATTGACTGTATCTAATGAAAAGTGGTTTTTGGGACAACATATTTGGGACAATGAAATTTACATTGAAAAGACTGGTAAATCCAAGGACTTCAAATAGTTAAACGTTAATAATTTTGTCAAATCTTGTCCAATATTTCTGAAATTTGTACAAATGATGCATAACAACAATAAAAATCTGTGATTAGATGATCTGTTGACTGTATCTAATGAAAAGTGTTTTTTGGGGCAACATATTTGGGAAAACTGAAATTTACATTGAAAAGACTGGCAAATCTCATGGCTTAAAATAGTTAAACATTATTAATTTTGTCAAATCTGGTCAAATGTTTCTGAAATTTGTACAAATGATGCTTAACAATAACAAGGCAGCAAAGCTGTCAAATGTACAGACAAAAAACCAGAAAATAAAAATGCAGAAAAAAGGACTATGGAACGCCATTCACGCAAAAAATGCAGACGTCAATTCAACAATCTATCGGCACTATTTAACAGCCAAAACCTACTTTAACTATCTAAACTTAATTCTACTAAATTAGTTTTGGTCATTTTAATCTAATCGTCAAAATCTAACAATCAAAAAACGATTCCAAAGTCAGTTACTGCAACTCAACAATCAGTCACTGCAACTCAACAATCAGTTACTGCAAATCAACAATCTGTCGCGGACTTAATTAACACCAGATGGCGCGCGCGCACCTTCAGCTATCTGAAACGTCCTTGACCTTTTCCATGTTTTCAATATTCCGCATATTATGCAGCACACGAACAATATGTGGTTCCTCTAAATGAAACCAGACAACTTTTGTGTTTTTAATCTACAAATACTAAAAAAATCAATTAAGTTAGTAAATAGGCTGGGAACAAGAACTTATTATAAAGTATATTTTATATTAACTATTATTGAAGATCATAGTAATAATTAAACGAGTCGCATTTCGATGTACTCCATGCTATGGTCTTTATCTAAAATAGCATTTTTTTATGAGAATACATATTGCATCGTATTGTTTGGTTCCATTGCTTCGCTTTCAAAAATTAAAACATGCTGTCGGGTCCAACATAAAGATCATACGAAGTCGTATATGACGTAATGTCTTGTAGTCTAGTAGCTTTTGCTCGAGTAATGCGGCGGTCTCTGTGTATGACGCCGATGTAAATAAATTAATTATACAATTAAAGGTAGTTAAAGTTTGCGTCATGGACCATACAGGTAGATAAGGAAGAAGGATATAAGCAATACCTTGAGAGATACTGTATACTGGAGACATGTAGAAGGAAGCAGCGAGGAAGGAGATTGGAAGCGACGGAGTACGAAGCTGACGAGTTAAGAGTTGGAGACTTCACTTAGAATATGTAGCTTCAAGCGTCAACAAATAAATCGTTTAACTGGTCAGTTGTTGTATAAAGCATCGTTACATTGATTTATCCTTGTGGTTGACTTGGTTTCTGGCGCACACACTTACGTGTAGTTTTAGTCATTCGAATCTGGGATCGAACGTGAGAGTGAAAGGTTACTTGTCTAAGTGAGCGTAAGTGAACGATAGTGAGTGAGAGCTTCCTCCGATTTAGTACGTGCAGTACAATCCGCTCCAAAACCGGGAGATGAAGTTTAAAAAATTATATTGGCCAAATTCACCCTCGCACAAGAATGTCCTCGCAGCATAATCGGCAATTGACCTTCTATTCCTACGATTTTGAATGTATTTTGCAATATCATTTTCAATCTGGCACATGAAGAATTTTATTAATCAAGAGTGGGGAGGGGTGGAAAATACCCATTGGGGCCACATATAACACTATAAATAATGGGAATCCCCTTAAAATGAAGGTAAAATAAATGTTATTCTAAGGAATTCCGACGGATTTACTTTTTACAACATAAAATCAATAGAACATTTCTAATATAAATTTGCAAAATGACACCAGAGAGCAAATGAAATAAACTCAACCAGCCGGTAAACACCGCCAGGCTTTCACTGCAACTTGTTTATTTCAAACACCGCACTTTTCGCGCATGTGCAGTTGTTTGAAGCCTGTGCTCCGGAAAAGTTCAAGGACGTTTCAGATCGCTGAAGGCGTGCTAGCGCCATCTGGTGTTAAGTCCGCGACAGATTGTTGATTTGCAGTAACTGATTGTTGAGTTGCGGTGACTGATTGTTGAGTTGCGGTGACTGACTATTGAATCGTTTTTTGATTGTTAGATTTTGACGAACGATTAAAATGACCAAAAACTAATTTAGTAGAATTAAGTTTAGATAGTTAAAGTAGGTTTTGGCTGTTAAATAGTGCCGATAGATTGTTGAATTGACGTCTGCATTTTTTGCGTGAATGGCGTTCCATACAGGACACTAGCTGTCAGTTCTGATGCACTGATGTATTATGCTTACTGTAACTACATAGCCAACATCAAATTCTAATTCTGCATAACAGTGGATTAGGATCAAAGTAAAATGTGTAACAAGCATTAGACTGAGTTCCCATACCTATATCAATCTAACAGGATCAATCCAACTCCAAGGGGTTTCTCACTAAATTGCTTTCAGCTGAAGCAGCTTAGGATTCTGGCATGCCAGTAGGCGTGACAGACAGCTAAGCCACTTACATTGATTGCATTTAGCGAGAATTCCCTTGAAATGGTCCCTAAGAGCGCATTCTCAACGAATTAAGCCAGGCTTTACAAAGCCGGTGACCTAAAAATGGCGGACGTACATGAAAGAAAAACCGCCTAATCTTTTAATAGTCTCTCCGCCTCTCACACGCCTCCCCACACGTTGTCCCTGCGGGGTACAGTAATTAAATCTCGGCTCCGAACATTAATATTTCCGTGAATATCTCTGGTGATATTATCTCCGCAGATAGTCGATTCATTGCTGCTCTACGGGCCAAATTATTCCTTTTTCGTCTCTGTTTTCAAAGATAATAGAACAGAAGAGCTTTTTTCCTTCGATCGCCTTCAGCCGCCATGCTTTCTTCACCACGAGTTTAACTGATGAGCATGCGCACTTAATATTTCTCAGGTAACTTCCGCATGGCGAACGGAGACGCGATTTAATTACTGTACCCCGCAGGGACGACGTGTGGGGAGGCGGAGAGACTATTAAAAGATTAGGCGGTTTTTCTTTCATGTACGTCCGCCATTTTTAGGTCACCGGCTTTGTAAAGCCTGGCTTACTTCGTTGAGAATGCGCTCTAAGGCTTCAGGCTGATAAGAGTTAAAGTTCATATTTTGGAAATGCCAGAATGAGATAAAGTGAAAAATTCACAAAAAAATGCTTAAACTATATCTATAGTTTAATAGAGCTGTTTTTCTTATTTGGGCTGTAAGTCAATCCTAAGAATCATTCTTGTAAGTTAAAAAAATACAGAAAATATTACAAAGTAACAGTACAGGGCACCTGGTGGATGGGAGTGATAAGTCACAACTTGAAAATGCCAGTTTGAAAAATCAAAAATTAAAGAAAATATTACAAAAATATTCCACTAAAGCTGCCATTCAGTCTAGCTGTATAACTATGATATGAATCATCCAATTGAGTTTAAACAGTGTAAACAACTCACAGAAGTATGTTTTATCACAAAAAGGGCAGCCATAGCTATTATTCTGATATCTGAACTTGTCATCAGACCGTGTGACCTCCATAGATGGCTATACTTTGTAATAATTTCTTAAGAGATTATAACAAAAAAACAAGGCAGCAAAGCTGTCAAATGTACAGACAAAAAGCAGGAAATAACTATGCACAAAATAGGCTAATGTCAATTCTGATGCAAAAGTACATTATGTTAAACTGCAAATTTAACATCAAAGTTTAATTATGCTCAACAGGTAATACCAATGTAAGTAAAATGTGTAACAAGCATAAGGCCTCAGGCCCATGGGAGTTCAAGTTCACTCTTTGAACATGCATAACTTCCAGAAAAAGAAGCCAATTAGACTGCTTTTCCAACTCAGGCTGCATGCCGATTTCGAACTTGACTTGCGTTTTAGTAAGATCAATTACTCCTGTGAGTTTCATGACAACAAGCCTATCGGTTTTTCTTGAAATGTGTTTACAGTGTTGCATATATGTTGAAAAGTGAAAAAAAAAAGCATAAGGCCACACTTTTTTATTTTTATGGATGACATCCTCTGGGTACCCCAAAATCGGTGCGAGAGGGCGAAAAAAAAAAAAAACAGTCCAAAAAAAAAAAAACTGCTTAAGTAAAGGAATGCTGTCAGTACACAGCTGGAAACACAAATTTAACCACAGAAACACGTATCAAACTAACAATATGTCTTTATCCATGCTCTCAAAATATTAAAGCATTGTGAATACTTCGTAGAAATGTAAAAAAAGTCATGAATTGATATACTTCATATTACCAAATCTATTTCAGGTTATTTCATGCATTCATTTGGTAAAGCAATCAATAAAACAAATATCAATCAAACAGTGTGTCTTTATTTGTATTCTCAGAATATTAAAACATTTTGAACACTTCACAGAAATGTTTAAAAAATGATGCAAAGATATGCTTAATACTACCAAATCTATTAAAGGTCATTTCAGACGATGCCATTTTGTCAACTTCAACTCACACGAAGCAGCTAAACTGTCAGGTGGCCTGTCCGACCTCCAGCCCACCAAATACCTCGACGCCCTTGTCGACCCTTTTTTCGCTACAGAAAACCTGGTATTAATGTGCTGCTTTATACAGAATGTCACGGAAATGTTTCGGCCGCCGCCAGCCTTTCGCACAATTGTAAAAAGGTGATATCTCCATGCCGAATATCAATGGCATACCAATCCAAAACGATGGCGCCCGTTCTCTTTATGACTTTTATTGTTGTGTAATTTGAAAGTAATCCTAGAGATGAATTTGACAGCAAAGTGGTCGCATTTCCACGTGGCGAAAATACGCATGCGCAGAAAGCTCATTTCCTTGCAAATTCAATAACAACGTTTGCGGGGTTGGGGCTGGGGGGGGGGCTTTTTTTTTTTTTTTTTTTTTGAGAACGGGCGAAAATCCGTGCGCGCGCAGGATGTCATCCATAAAATTAAAAAAGTGTGGCCTAACTTCTACAATAAAGGCCCGATCATGCTGATTTTTGAACTTGACCTGTGTTTTATGAATATTCATCAGCTCTGTAAATATAAAGCCCAAAAGTAAAACTGCCTTCCACTTATCGTGCTTACAATGAAAGTGCACGGCGATGGCGATGACGGCGACGACAGACACAGGTGATGTCAATATGTACAGACACATCTATATATATTTACTGTACTGTTTAAGAACAGTAATTGACATGGTTTTTCTTAAATGGTCATCATGGGAACAGTGCCCAAAATAGGTTTTTTTCAAATTTTGATGCAATATTACATAATGTTTAACAGCATAATGACCATCAATTTTTAATAATAAAATATTAGTATCATGGATGTTCAGAAAATGTGACTAGCAAAGGTCTTCAGGCCCATGGAACTTCAAAGTCAAAACTTGAAAATGCCAAAATGTAAACAAGACAGCACTGTTCTGAAATGTTTTTTTTTTTTTCATTTTTAACAATTTTTAACATAAAACAAAATTAACAGTTTACTGCCATTTTTATATGATCAACTAAGAAAATTGATGAGATGGGAAAAATATCAACAGAGCAGTGTTAAATGTCCAATTTCTTCCATTCTGAGATTCTGAACATAGTGAATGATTGAATCTGACAAACTGCAATGATATGAGTTTTTTTCTATTTTTGAAACTTTATTACACAATACATGATAACAAGTTTACCATCTTTTTTACAAAATCAACTAACAATGTTGTAAAGATGCAGGAAATGTCAAACAAACACTTTTATGTATCTTATTAGTTTAATAATGAGACTGTTAACATGCCTAAGAATTGAATCTGAGGAAATGTGAAAAATATGCTGAAAAGTGAAAAAACAGCATAACTTCACCCCGGTGAAGTTGATTCCTGGTTCCTTATTCCTTATTCGGTTACTTATTCAAATGTGAAGTTGGTTACTTATTCCCGGTTCCTTATTCGGTGACTTATTCAACTTTTTTATGTTTTTTTATGATTTTGATGCTAGAATACCTGTTTCATCATACTAGCACCCCCTCTTCATCTAGATGACACCCTAAAATTGTTAAATATACCAATAAAAACACAAAATATAACCCATTCCTTATTCAAAAGTCCTGTTACTTATTCGGTTACTTATTCCTTATTCGGTTACTTATTCCTTATTCGGTTACTTATTCAACTTTTTTATGTTTTTTTATGATTTTGATGCTAGAATACCTGTTTCATCATACTAGCACCCCCTCTTCATCTAGATGACACCCTAAAATTGTTAAATATACCAATAAAAACACAAAATATAACCCATTCCTTATTCAAAAGTCCTGTTACTTATTCGGTTACTTATTCCTTATTCGGTTACTTATTCCTTATTCGGTTACTTATTCAACTTTTTTATGTTTTTTTATGATTTTGATGCTAAAATACCTGTTTCATCATACTAGCACCCCCTCTTCATCTAGATGACACCCTAAAATTGTTAAATATACCACTAAAAACACAAAATATAACCCATTCCTTATTCAAAAGTCCTGTTACTTATTCGGTTACTTATTCCTTATTCGGTTACTTATTCAACTTTTTTATGTTGTTTTATGATTTTGATGCTAGAATACCTGTTTCATCATACTAGCACCCCCTCTTCATCTAGATGACACCCTAAAATTGTTAAATGTACCACTAAAAACACAAAATATAACCCATTCCTTATTCAAAAGCCGCCAATACTTGTTGTCAATGTTTGTGATTATGTAGAGGCAGGACTGCACTCAAAGGATTTGAAGGCCTTTTCCCCCGTTGTAGAAGCACAGAATGTGAAATACATTCTTATTGGAATAACGATGCACCGAAAAGGACACTTTGTAGCCTGTATCAACTCAACGAAACATGGTTGGTTATATTATGATGGGTTAAGAGGAGAGCTGAAGCCATTCCGACGAGAAAGTGTAGCTGGATGTGTGCCAGGGAATGTCATATATTTGCAGGAATAACTATGACCAGTAAATTTTCTATTACTCAGCCTACATCACTCAGTATCTAGCATCAATATCAGAAAAAAATGTGTAAAATGTTTATATTTGTATATATCTCATCGTCGATTTGTTGGGAGTTCTTTCGTTTTATAATGTTTTCGTTATGATTCTCTTTTGTTGTCCATGCCACGTCAAATCTTTGCTTACATAGGCCTCGTGTCTCTCCCCTGACATAGAGGCCTATAGTCTGTTTGACGAAAGCTTGCCGGGTTGTTTTTTGGGCACCAACTGCTCTCATCCTCAACAGATTTTAATAAACAAATACTTTCTGAATCTTGAGATTACATCGTATTAGCAGTATAAGAACTGAGAGTCTAGGATATTTCAAAGTCTAAAGATGACAGGAAGGGAAAATTGCAATACTTGATATCAAACTTATGCCCATATTTTCTGCTCAACATGCACTCTCCCATTCAAACTCCAATAAAAGTTGAATTTTGAACTTATGAATACATTCATATAGAGTGTTGCGCTTCTAAAGACAGCAAGGTTTCGTCAAACAGACTATAGCCTAGTTAATTTAATCATCAACAGGTTTATACTACCTCTCCTTTCATAGTCACCTGCCATCAATTTCCGTTTTAATCAATAATTAAAACCGGTTTTATGTCTTCCCTTGATTAAATACTGTTTATTTATCAATTTTACTATTGTAACATAGCCTTATTTGCAGTTTATACACTTAATTTCTCACACCCTTCTAATTCATCTACTGCTTGTATATTCTTGTCTCTTCAAAATACTGTTAATCAACCTGAAGTTGAATTACAAAGAATTTCCTAAATTCATCTCCTTTTGTCTTTTGGATTTTATTGTGGGTTTATAGTTAGTCATGTGGGTGGGGAATCCCCTTTCAAAGCGAGGTTTGGGCTCTGGCGTCATAGTAAAAATGGGCATCATTGGATTTATATAGTTAGTCTTTAAGTGCTTTTTTGATCTCATATTTTATGGATTTAAATGGGAATCATGTCATAGTGTACCAATCAGCAGGCAGCAAGTCCACGGATGATCATTGTCACAATGACGTCAGAGCCTAAGCTCCTTGGAAAAAAGTAACCGAATAAGGAATAAGTAACCGAATAAGTAACAGGACTTTTGAATAAGGAATGGGTTATATTTTGTGTTTTTATTGGTATATTTAACAATTTAGGGTGTCATCTAGATGAAGAGGGGGTGCTAGTATGATGAAACAGGTATTTTAGCATCAAAATCATAAAAAAACATAAAAAAGTTGAATAAGTAACCGAATAAGGAACCGGGAATAAGTAACCAACTTCACATTTGAATAAGTAACCGAATAAGGAATAAGGAACCAGGAATCAACTTCACAGGGGTCATAAACCCTACAATAATGGCCCGATCATACTGATTTTCGAACTTGACCTGCGTTTTATGAATATTCATCAGCTCTGTAAATATAAAGCCAAAAAGTAAAACTGCCCTCCACTTATCGTGTTTACAAGGAAAGTGCACGGCGCCGGCATCGGCATCGGCATCGCCATCGCCATCGCCATCGCCATCGGCGACGACAGACGCAGGTGATGGCAATATGTACAGACACATCTGTGTCTGTACATAAAAAACTTTTTCGAAAAAAATTAATTATTTGCCAAAAAGAACAGTTATTATCCCTTTAACTGCAAAGTCAAGTTGCAAATATTGCACAATAGGTAGTATCAATAAAAGTGAACTGTTACATGCCCTTTGGAGTTATAAGTCCCACACCGATATTGCCAGTATGTGAAAGAAAAAAAATTCACAAAATGTACAACAGAATAACATGGTCTATAAGGTTACAGTTTCAGGACCATATGTGAGAGTTCAAATTCACACAATGAAAATCCCAATATGTGAAAAAAAGATGACAGTGAATAAAATAATATAATTACACAATGCTTAAAGACATAAAAACCAACACAACTCCCAATGTGGAAAAACAGAAAATGCACAGTGCTTCTGGTGGATGGGAGTTGAAAGTGATATCTTGAAGATGCTAGTGTTTGAAAAATAGTTAAAAGAAAATGTAAAATAAAACATAATAAAAAATTCCAATAAAGCTGCTATTCAAACTTTTAATCTAGCTGTGTAATTACTAACATGACTAACATTTACCTGCATAATAATCATCGATTCCTAATTATGTGACACAGTTAAGAGAGATAAACCCAGGGGACTTTACAATGAAATCTCAATGTGTGTTTTATATAATCTCATTTAATGGCCACTTGAAAATTAATTAAGCAAATTACTTTATAACCCTAAAATAACTTAAAAATTAATTAAGCAAATTAATTTATGATCCCGAATTAATACACTGCCCGCTATCCATATACATTTATTGCACCATATAGCACTCAAAAGAACCACATTTCTTCCAAAACAGAAAACAATCACAAAGATTTTCCAACACAAGCTGCACTTCAGTCTTATGAAACTTTTCAGTAAGTTTGAGTATCATAAGTAACATGGTTTTCCCTCAATCGCTATCCTGGCAGCAGTGTCCAAAATAGGGTTTCCTTCAACTTTCATGCACTATAACATATTACTTAACAGCATAATGGCCATCAATTTTTTTATAAAAAAATAAAAGTATCATGGATATTCAGAAAATGTGATATGGGAAGGTCTTCAAGGCCATGGAAGTTCAGAGCCACACTTTCAAAATGCCAAAATGTAAACAAGAGATAACTGTACTGAAATGGTTTTCTTTCCATTTTCAACACCTTTTTTTTTACATAAAACAAAATAATCAATTTTCTGTCATTTTTAAATGATCAACTAGGAAAATTGTTGACATAGGAAAAATATCAATAGAACAATTTTAAATGTCCAATTTGCTCCATTCGAAAATTCTGAACATAGTGAATGATTGAATCTGACAAACTGCAATGATGAGTTCCTTTCCATTTTTGATACTTTATTACACAATGCACGATAACAGGTTTACCGTCATTTTTATACAATCAACTAACAATATTGTTAAGAAGCAGAAAATGTCAAAACAACACTTTTACTAATTAGTTCCATTATGAGACTGTCAACATGCCTAAGAATTAAATCTAAAGAAAAAACACTTATATACAAAAAGGCTAATAACTTCATCAAAACTTAACTGATCAAGCTTATTTTCAAACTTGATCTGTATACTAGTTAGACTAATCACTCCTGTGAGTTGCAAGACAAACGGCTGCTTGGTTTTCCTTAAAATGTGTTATCAGTGTTGCATATATGCTGAATAAGGGAAAAAACAGGATAACTTTTGTAAAAATAGTCCAATCAAGCCAATTTTCCAACTTGACCTTCGTATTATGAATATTCATCAGTTCTGTAAGTTTCAATCCAAAAGGAAAAAAAAATTAACACTTATCTTATTATCCATGTTATAAAAATGCTGAAAACTTTGAAAAAAAAAGAATAATTTCCATAAAAATTGCCCAATCATGCTGATTTTCAACTTTGACCTGCGTATTATGAATATTCATCAGTTTTGTAAGTTTCAAGCCAAAAGGTAAAATGGTTTTCCACTTATCGTGTTATCGGCGCTGCATATATGCTGAAAAAAGTTAAAAAAAACAGCATAACTTCCCTAAAAATGGCCTGATCATGCTGAATTTCGAACTTGACCTGCTTATTATGAATATTCATCAATTCAGTAAGTTTCAAGCTGAAAGAAAAAACACTTTCCATTTTACGTGTTATCGGTAAAAGTGCACGGCGATGGCAGCGACGACAGCAACGACAGACGCAGGTGATGGCTATATGTACAGGCACATCTGTGTCTGTACATAATAAAAAGGAATGACATAGAATGTAAAGAACCTGTCTGATGTACTCTTGTAGTCCATTTACACCATGTAACCTAAGAACAAACCACAGCTTTAAGGAGCGAAATCTACGAGCCAGAGGAATTTGCCAATGCTAGAAAAATAATAATCGATATTAAATCTGTGTAACGGCTTTTATAGTTTTTTAAATAACAATCCATGGGATTTTTTTCGGAAAATCAAATCAAATATATGATTATTGGCAGCAATCATTCTTTCATTTTGTATTTTAGGATATGTATGTATCAAATACAAAAGTTCATTAAAAAGGCTTTAAAATCCAAAAATTTTAGAAATATCAGAAGAGAGGCATGACTATGACTGCATTCCCATATCCCTACTGTACTAGCAGGATTGATCTATCTCAGCGGGGTTTCTTGCAAAGCAACATGAACAAATTCATGGACTAGTTTGCTGCTGTCTTTTAACCTAAATAAAAGGCACCATGTATAGTAGTGGTTTACTTTTCATCAAAGCAATCTGGGTGATGATATGTGATTGTGCAAAACTTGTCACCAGTACAGAAATGTGCACAGTCATTGAATAGGCAGAGAAATGTCTTTGAATATGGGCATTTTTACAATCCTGGGCTCCTTTTTTTCCCACCAAGGGTAAAAAATGGAAATCATTATTGTGTTGAAATAAGTACTTTTCTTGAAAGTATAGACCTGAAGGGGATTAGAAATGACAATCCCGAGATAAAACCTTGTGTATGTATAAAGATATGATTATTTGAATTTTGAAAATCATTTTTTTTAATTTTCATAAGCTAAACCTTGAAGTATGTGACTTTTATGATAATTTAAGGTATTGATCTCCAAAAAAACACTTAGTTTTACTCAGAGAGTATTGCTCTTTTATGTATTTGCAAAAAAAAAAAAAAAAGGATGAAAATATCCAAAATTTCCCTGTTTCGGAAAGGACATTTTTTAACAAGTATGATATTGTTTTAATATATTGTAGTATTTGAGTTTATAAGTTTTAGGTAAAGTCTTGGAATAACTGGGCAAAATAGGTGGAAGCTGAATTAAAATTGAATTCTTTTTATTACATTTTGCACTTGTTTTGTCTATTCTGTACTAGTAATTCATTACTGGAATTTTATTTTATTAAATATTGATTCTAAGATATATCCCAGGTATTCTTTACTCCATTATATCTTATTTCCAGTTTCTTTTGTTACAGTTCATAGCTGTATAAAATATTATTTGACAATGTCAGATTTACCATGTTTAAAATATGTCCTTTCAGACATGTCCTTGTTTCAGAATGGACATTTATTTAACATTTATGAAATTGCCTTAAGATCTCATAGTATGTTGGTACTGGGGAAGCAATCATTGGACAAAATATGAGTTAACTAGATTAAAATTGAACTGTTTTTATTACATTAATTGGTCATTTTGGATAGTTTTGATTCTTTTTTGAAATGTTACTCTATTAGTATTTGATCATGACATAAAATAGAGTCTTCTACACTCCATTATACCCTATTCTACTTCCTTTTCATACAGCTCATAGCTGTATGAAATATTATTTGACATTGTCAGGTTTAAATTTAGTAATAACATTTTAAATATGTCCTTTTAGGCATGTCCTGTGTTTATTTAACATTTACAAAATTGCTTAAATGGTATATATATTTATATTTTATAAATAATCACAGGAAGTTAATTTTAACCTGTGTCTGCCTGCAAGCACCTCTGTAAACCGTGCCAGTGAACTGACTCTCGCAACTTTAACATATGTAGCCTCATAACTATTTTCGAATACTTTTATGTACATCATAAGTAAGCAATATTAAAGTAAGGTAAGTTATATTATTCAAAATTATATTCTACATAAATTTGATGTGCTTTCCATCATCCTTTTCCTCATGAATAATAAATAGATGAGCAGACCAAAGATTAAACAAGTGTTTTAGACAATCTGTTTAAAAATGTCCTTTCCGATACAAAGCATCCAAATTGCCTTTATTTCTATTTAAACTGATATAATCTCTTCAATTAATTGTTAATTTAACTTTGAAATACATGAACTTTGGGAAAATATGCAATGGAAGTTCTAGTAGATCCAAAGAAAAGATGCTGACTTGCAAAAATGATTTTTTTTGTTGAGGATATATATAGAAATTTAAAAAGATGCCATTGAAGAAATGTTTTTCTATTATTTTTATGTCATATGCATGATGCTCTAACAGTAATTTGCTCATGTCAGGTGAAACATACAGCAATAAAGACAGAATTCTCTCTATTTATAACATTGGCAGTGTAAAGGTACTTTGTTTCGGAATGGATAATTTTTAACAAGCATCTCAAAAAAGGCCTCAGTTAAATGGGTTTCTGTGCACTGGGGTTTTCTTATATAAAAATAAATATCACATGTCCTGGGCTTTAGAGAAATATATATTGTTACAGGCTAGGTGTTAACATGTTCTTTTTATGTAAGAGAAACCCAATGTTTCGGAATGGACAAATTTAACGGAAAAACACAGTAGGGTTATTTTGCACTCCATGTCAAGCTCAAGAATCATCGCGCAGATTTCATTATTTGATACAAACAATACCAATACATCCAAATTATCGATGGTTAATTATACCGTATGTTTTATGATATATTTTCTGAAAGTAATTTATTTTTGTTTTGGAATGGACATTTCGTTTAACGGAAATACCAGCATGCCATTAAAAGACTTTTTTTCTAGGATACACCTCTCTACTTCTTTGCTTCCACCGTACTACTGAGTGTTTAATAATCCAAAAAAATGCAATGTCAAACACTGTTTTAATTTATTTCAGATTCCCTTTTATATCATATGACCAAAACGGGAAAAATTTTTGGTCATTTTTGACTTTGGACTCGGTGGTGAAATTTGGTTTCTATTTTCAGTGTTTATCTTCACTTACACCATTCTCTAACATAGTGATAAAATAATTCTTTGATCATATGTATGTAATTTGTTAATTAGCAATATGTGCTAATTAGCAATATATGCCTAGCATTGTAAAAATGCCCATATCTAAGTGAAAGAATCTCTGTGACTCTAGTAGAGGATTTAGTAGAGGATTCCTTAATTAATTCAGATTTAATGCATGCAAGTTTCTTTATTTATTGCTAATATGTCTTTGATTTGAGTAATAAGTAAAATAGTTGAAACAACTAGTTATAATATTTAGCTTTAAGCAAAATCCCCTTGAGATAAGAATACTTAAATGACAGAAAAACATATAAATGACAAATATAATTGAAAAAGAAATCAAGTACTGTTTTGAAAAAATCATTTTGAGCCTCCATATAATCAGGCCATTTAAATTTATGAGCAGGAATAAGTGAAAATTTGAAAAATAAAGAAGATGGCAACCATAGGCTCTGAAATTATGGTTAGCCATTGGAAACATCATGGTAGTAACTTGAGGTTACCATGAGGTTTCTGAAAATTTAGTGGTTGACCCAGGATTTTGCTGAAAAAACAACAGTGGGCAAGAGCAATTTTAATATAACATATGTAACAGTGGTGGAAAATTAGTTGGATTTGTCATGTTTCACCCGTATTTACTGTTTTTAGAAGAGAGAATGAGAACTTCCAAAGCTAAAGGGGAGGGTCAAATGCCTACATATATATATAGTGCTTTTCAGTGCTCTGGATCCACCACATGTATAATTTACACACACACACACACACACACATACACTACTACTACTACTACACTACTACTACTACTACTACACTACTACTACTACTACTACTACTACACTACTACTCTACTACTACTACTACTACTACTATAACTACTGTGCTTCTTAATTTACTTACCATAATGCTGAACAATCAAATGTCACTCTCATCAACTTGTGAGGACTGACACTAAAAGAATCTGCAAACTAAAACAATTGGAAACAATGTAAATTCTCCATGGGGCGCATGCCACTTGTACGGTTCCATTCTTGTTACACACCAGCGTCACTAATAAATCGGTTTACATAGTTATCGGTGACGGGCGGTGACATAAGACCTACCGGTCGCTAATACTTTTACCACCATTTACTTTTAAAAAAGATAATTCTAAATACCGAGACCGAAAGTGTCATTTTATGTCCGCTTGTCATTCAAAAATCGATGAGAGGGAGTAACGTTAGGTGTGGGGGAGTTAAAACATATTAAGAGGGGGGGGGGGGGGGGTATTTCAATTCAATTCAAGTTACATTATTATTATTATCTTACCTGTACCCCACTGAGCAGGTATCGAAAATCGGGTCAAATGGAAGCACTGCCAGCATACGAAGCATCTATATGGAGCCACATCTGCTCTCTGCTGCACACTGGGCCAAGTTCCTCAATGTTGTCAAAAGCACAGGAGAAGGCCGTTCCTAGCGTGGCACAAACCTGTTGTTTATCATAAATGAAGTATGGTAAGTAAACGTAATGTTCAAGATGTAAAACATACAACGTTCAATACGCCATGGATTCGAAATAAATAAAGCACCAGGCTAATGTATGATTTTAATCATTAAAATGGTGTAATAATGTTTCAAACTGTTTATCAAATGTTTACACCGATTAAAAAATTTATATGATCACGTTCGTGTGTGAACGTAACAAATTCAGGCCCGTAGCCAGCAAATGCAAAAGGGGGGTTCTTTTTCTGAAAAAGTGGACCTTTTACCATGAAATTTATGTATACCTAGATCAAATTTTACCCAAAACGGACCTTTTTCAGACAAAAGGGGCGGTTCTTTCGAACCCCCCGAACCCCCCCTGGCTACGGGCCTGAAATTCTAAATCCATTGCTTGGCTCGGTTAAAACACTCTACTGTTTCTGTTGGTGCATCACATAGCAGGGTCAATCTGCTCACACCATCTCGATCATAACGTTATTACAGAATAACTTTTAAGTATTGCAATGCATCCACAACAATAAGCACAGACAATATATTTAACGAAGACTATACACTTATAAAGATAGGTATCAATCCCTCTGCCTTGCTTTTTTGTACAGCATGCGCCAATGTTTCGCCGCGTAGGGATTGTTGCTCGTCAGTGGGGAGCAGGACGATCTTTACTACTCCAAATAGGCCAGCACGTATCACTGAACTATGGGCCTACAAATACATATATAGGGGAATATAAGCTTAATTGTATTAAAAAGGCAGAAAACTACCAAATGTACAGACAAAAAACAATATGAAAGAATTTAAATAAAATGCATTATATGCACAATAAAATACTAATTTCAAGAAAAAGAATCCAGTCAGGCTGGATGTCCAACACAACTTGAACACGGCGATAAAAAAAGAACTTAAAAGAAGAATGTAATTGACACTTTTGTGCAAGGTATGCAAGTGTGCCACCAACGCTACGGAGGCAATGTGAAGCATATTTTGGAAAGAACATGGCTTTTATGCCAAGCTACCGATATAATTAATACTTTGGGGAATGTTCGTGGGTAGACTGGAGTTTAAGTCCACCTTATTTCTTGAAATTTGCTGGACCTTCTTCTAATTTCATAAAATGATAAATGAGCTATGTTTTTTCTTGGGGAGGTTTTTAAAAGTCTGAATTGGGAAAGATTAGAGTCTTTACAGGATATTGGAGACTTGGAATGGTATATACCTGATCTGAACAGTACCCCCACCATCTTTGCCATGATGTCAGCCTCCGAAAGAGCAGGGTTTGCTTCCTTCTCTCTGAGAATGGCTTGATTCCTAGCAGCTAGCAAGCAAATCAATATGGTCTCGCTGGAGCTACCCTACAGATGTAATTTTTTTCATTATTTTACGCGTTAAGATGATTCAAGTTTAAGGACATCTTTTCTTTCTTTTTTTGAACTACATGTATAGGGCATATTATCTGGCCGTTGGATTAGGGCCCAAAACGACGACGTTCACTATCTTTAGGAAAGATTTACTTTTTTAAACACATTCATTACTGTCCTTTTTTTCTTATGATAAGAGTGTATACAATACCGGTAATTATATATATATATATCATGTGCTAAATCTTTAATTTTTCCAGAAAAGACATAAGCACCAACTAATTATAATTTCCCGTGATTGTATGTTCACAGACCGATGTCGTGATCAGACTGTCGTGAAATTGCCTTGTAATTTAGAGTCATCTTTATGACTCGTTGTCCAACCTTTGTATTTCAATAATATTATATACGTACAGTTTTTGTATAATGTTATGACAGATAGGCAGACAAACAGACAGACAGATAGGCAGACAATTAACTTATCGTTAACAATTAACTTTTGGATCACCACCAAAATCAAGTCTATAATGAAAACTCGTCCTCAGCTTTTTCCATTATGTTGCTATCAGTCAATCAGAAGAACAGACAAAAAGACTTGGGGAACCAAAAACATTACCTCTTCGGCCGAGATAAATACAGATATAAACAATTGTTGAACAATTGCATCAAATAAAATAAGATGACAATCAATTTAAGTGTTTAAAGTGATATTTGGTGCACTGAGTACATCTAAAATGCATTTCAGAAGCCTATATTTTAAATACACAAGCGGGTCACTGTCACCTCTAAGTGTATTAAGTTTCATCAAAACAATCATCTGTCGCTCAAGGTGTTTTGTCAAAAGACAATAAAATGTGATAATCAGTGTAACAGTTCCATATATGTTGTTGGCGAAACGCCACTTAATCAATTCAGTCTAAGTTGTCTACAATTTTGCCTCAAATATCTCAAATAATTTTTGGGTTCTAGATGACTGGTCTTACCTGAATGACCCCGCCCCCTTTGCCTCCAGAGCAGAATAGAAACTGCTCTGGCAAATCCAGCATCTTCCCCAACCAGTCCATCATAATCATCTCCAGCACTGTGCATGCCGGATTGGCTGCCTGGGAAAAGAACATAAGCCCGTGTTTTCCTGTTATTAATAAGAAAATAACAAAAAGGTCTTTGCTTCACCCTGAGTTTCAGAGGGCTGGAAACTCGCCTCATTGTGCGTGCTTTCAGCATGCATGGCAGGGACAAGCTGGTAACATATAGAGGTGAGTTTCAATTCACACATGGATCTCAGACCGCTTGATTTAGATGTCTTGAAGAGTCTCATTTCTAATGGTATCGAACAATAAATAAAATACAAGTCAGTTTCCAGCCCCCCCCCCCAATTTTGTGAAATCTTGGGTCCTCCGGTGTACAGTAGAAAAAATCAGCTTACCCAGGTAAATCCAAGACCACCCATAGCATCGGAGAGCATGTCGGCACAGATGGCAGCGTAGGATCTGACTGAAGGGAAATAGCCATGGAACTGCGGGTGATTCCAGTGCGTTGTCTAGAGTATTGTTTGATTTAGATTAGACACAAAATATATAAATCGTGCCAAAAATATAATATAGAGATTATTAACCATCAACTTCTTAGCAGAAATGTTACAAACAATATTCTATTTCATATACAACATTTTTGTATGATTATGATTTTGAATTAGATTTCTGTGATTTAGCTGCCTTTTTCTCAAGTGAGGAAACCGACTAAAACGAAGCAAGTCAGATTCAATTAAAAAACAATCCTCTTTAAATTACAACCCTTGTACACTAAACTATTGCTCATCTCTTAAAGACAGTAAAGCCAATATACTAAAAATCAACTGTATATTTTGCCATGTGTATTTTATATTTAGCCGCGTGGCGCATGCGCAAACGATAATTTACCTGTGTGCCTATAAGCACTTACCCCAGGCATAATAACCCGCTCTACGTCACCAATAACGTCCTCCCAGGACTCAGCAGTTTCTGGGGCAGTTTCCGGAAGGAACTGGCGCTTATATCCGGCTATGCAGGATATACTGGATGATTCTGCACATTCTCTAAGTAATCAGCCACCATGTCTACTATTTCTTTCCCACGAACACGGAACTCTGCAGCATCCATTTGGCTGTCAATTGCCTATGAAAAAATAACAAAGAGTAGCTTGCGTTTTGGTATCTATATCAGCAACAACTAAACTTTTTCAACGCTGTTTAAAAGGAAAGATCATGAAAGATGGAACATTGCAACATATGCGTTTTTCAGTCCAGGATACAACTACAAGGATTTCAGAAAGAGGCGATAAAATATGAAGCAAGAGTAGTTAATTCTGGTAACAGGTACGGCTTACACGAGTTCAATGTTAAACTGTTTTTAAAGAGACTTAACGTCGGTCACTCGTTTGGCACGACGTTTCGGCCCTTCGCACGAGGACCTTGATTACATTTAAGAATCTATGAAGATACTCTTTTACGCGCTTACGAATAGCATCTGTTTGTGACTTCTGTAACTACTAAATACCTTGAGGAAAATTCACAATAAATGTTCTCTTAAAACCAATGATCACATCAACTCATGAATTGAACTTATTTCGTATACTGACCCCAATTCTAAAATTACCTGTACAAATCGCCAGTTTTCCAGAAAAACGCTAGAAAGGGGTACGCGTACAACCTCCTTCGACAGACAATCAACTGTGAAGGCAGAGGTTAGATTATTGTAGCACAAGGGTGCGTGAAGAAATTCATTTTGGATTTTGGTTTTGGATTACCCTCCACCACAGGGTCACAGCTTGATTTTTTGCTAGGTATTCACAGATATGTATCTGGTTTAATTGACGGCAATTCCCTGCACTGTGTCAGAAAAGTCCACATAATATAATATGAGGTCCTGGTAGGTGGTAATTTTGGCTTGGAACCGTGTTAACTGGCCTCGGTTGTCCTCGGGGAATTGAATAGCAAACATGGAATTTCCTAATTAGCTTTCAATTACCATACAGATATACACCTAACATAAATTTAAGCATAAATGATGTGGACTCTCACCACTATTTCAGCCTTATTATACACTAAGCATTTTCTAAACGCATTCCTTTACTGTGGAGAATCATATTGATGCATTTTGATACAACCAAAATGGCTTTAACAGTCAGAAAAATAATTTCCACTAAAACTGGCTCATGGTATTGACGTACATGTATTTATGAGCTCATTACAAATTCTAGATGTTTTGCTGATTTTTTGCTGAACTCTGGTTGATTTTCCCCACAACAAGGAATAACAAAGCTGATATAATTTGATTGTTGCCACAAAACCAAAAGAATAGCAAAAATCCCTATTAACCTATTTATTTGAATGGACATATCAGTGATATACAGGGTTTTACGCTTTCCATTATTAAGAAACAGAAATATTCAGTGTTCATCGACTAAATTAGGTTAACATAAACACTCATGTTTGCGATTTTGGAGTAAAAATTGAAAAATATGTTTCTCAAAGTTCTCCTTTCCCAGAGCACCAACGAACACGGTTTCAACGCCAATTTAATGACACTATTTACTACTCCAAAACCCTGCCAGCAATTTTTCTAAAAAAATAGTTCATACTGCATTGTTGATAAAGCAAAATACTGCCTTTGTTTCAAGAAAATCTGTAATGAGGGGCTAATAACTCCATAACAAAAAATGACGGCACGGAACTGTTAATTCTAGGTGCTCTATTCCAACTCATTAAAGTCTTTATTGTGGGTTATTCCCAAATTGAAACGTTGCGCAACACTGCAAAATCGTTTCTAAAATCAAAAATTTATTTATTTACTTAACATTGTCTGGTTTTATGGAAGAAATCGGTATGAAAGTAATTACAAAAGAGTAAATCAAGTTTAGAATATAATTTTATTCAACTATCAAGTTAAATGATGACCAGTTACATTCAATTCCAATAGGATTTGCAAGTAATCATTAATGAATTACTATACGTAAATGCAATGGATTAAAAAACGGTAGTTTTACTGAAAGTTTATATTTTCCATTCCCGTCTTTATCATCTCACAACGAAACGCAAATAGCCCAGCAATGTACAAGATAAACAAATTTACCAAAGTAATTCATACAGAAAGAGGCACTGAAGCCAAATAATGATGGTCAGAGGTTGGTACCAGATGCTCTCGGGCCGTGGGGAAAAACCCGTCTAAACCCTTCTTGGGGAATGCCGGGAAAGTGCCCACGCCCGGATAACAGTTTTTACAGCACCTTACAAGCTCAAGAATATCGTCCCGTTTTAGACAGCATGGCACGACTGAATAAACTTTCGTGACTACAAACTATTCTCTATATATACTATACAAGATAAACATATTTACCAAAGTAATTCATACAGAAAGAGGCACTGAAGCCAACCCGAGACATTAACTAGAGACTTAACACGAAACTAGTTTAAACTTTATCCAGGGGGGCAAAGCCATAAATAAAGTCGCTCAGTCCTGAAATTTCTAACGATAACATAAACAGACCATAAACAGATTCAAGTAATATGACCATAACTCGGGTATCTCAATGATTTAAACTAAACTAAGACATAACTCTGGATAAAATACCTAAAACTATAAAATTTCTAAATTTTCATTTTGCCCTGAAATCGCCACTACCTATATGATACAAGCTGAGAATAAAGCAAGCTTGCTTCGAATTATTTCGCATCTCACATCACTGTTTGACCGTCCATGTAAGTTTCAATTTGAATTTGGTTGATCCGGAGAAAAGGTGCATATATGATGAAGTGGATTTATTTGTCAAGTATAACACTTGAGAAAATCTGAATGTTAGTAATGTGATCTCTATCTTGAGAGATGATGGCATCTCTCAAGTAGAGCAGACTGTGCAAAAAATAATGAAATATTTTCACATGTAAAACATTTCATTGCAGATTTTGCACAGGCTATCAATGTAAAATCTCTCCATGTAAAAGCGTTTACATGAAGTCAGATTTTACAAAGATGTGAGGGTTTATTAGTAAGGTTAGTGTGCAGGTTAAGACCTTCTCAAATGCCTTACTGACAAACAACTCCACATCACCAAAAGCACAAATTTCAGAAAAGACTACTGCACTAAGATTGAAACAAAACACAGACGACCATAAGTGGTGGAAATGCGAATGTTTTTGTGAGCATAAAACTACTTGCATTTAGAATGTATACAGCAACTGGATATTCAATTAAAATCATTAACATGATGATTATTATTATATCTGAAGAGGTAGACTTAAAACATTTTTATACATAACCACGCCTCATCCTATACAATTGGAATGCATGGAATTAAGAATGATCATTCAGACCTTCAGCCATTGTAATAAAACATCACTTACACAAGTGAAAAACAAAACTTAGTGCAATTACACTCGACAAAAGTTTGTGACCAATGAAACCCAAATATTCTTATTATCCAAAAGCCCCAAGTCCATTACTAGTTTGTATTCCTATTATACTCTGCATATTGCTCTCCATTTCCATTGCACATTCTCTATATTTGTTTGCAGAACAAGTTGTATCCTTCAAAACCAAGACTGCTAGGACGTCCAATCATCAATGAAAAGTGGCTACAGGGGGCTCCTTGCTAGCGCTATAAAGCGTTTCACATCTTGGATATTTGGTCTACGGTTGAAGCTGTTTGCCTTCGGGCATCATTTCTGGAAATCCCTTTTCGTAGCCTACAAATGAAATGTAATGTGTTCACTTAAAAGTTATTTCACCTTGAAATGTTACATGTTAAAATTGTTGGCTGTCCATGCTACTTTTCTTAAGAAAAGAAAAAATAATAATATATGATTGAATTATTTAATAACTAATTTAGACACTTGGCTATTAGTTAAAGGATGCGATGTTTAGGAATGTGCTGGGCGCTTTTGCCAATTCTGTATATACAGACACTGCTCTAAGATTATTATTCTGCGAATTTTAAAGGATATAGTCTTTGATCACAGTCCATAATAAGAAACAATACACTAATAATAATATACAAAAAAGTTAAGAACTGCTTTTCTTAAAGTTGTCGATCCCTAAGAACTTACAAACTTATCTAGCAAGAAGATCCCTCGCTCCTGAAGAAGTGTTTCATCTGGTGGTTTGGATGTTGCAATCGACATTTTTGGACACCTCCACTTTTGGTAGCCTGCAAATTTGATTAATAATTTTAAAATGTAATAAAAGCCAACAATTGCAATACGAAATGTGTTTAAAAAGTTTAATGGGTTTGATAAAAAATTGATATCAAGAGTACTTTTGTCACAAACTCTGAAAAAACATATATTTTGACTTGCACTGGCGACCTTCACACGTCTGTGACACAATGGAGTAAGGCAAAATTTAGAGTTTTAACGACGGAAAAGGAACATTGCATTTGCTGTAACGGACCAGGAAAAACATCGATTGGGAGAGTGCTTAGATTCTACAAAAAGGAAGTGACTGGAGAACAAGAGGCATAAAGGAAGGAACGTGTTTTGCTTTCCCAAATAACATGAGTTACATGTACCTTTTAAGGCTTTCCATCTCAGTGAAACGTCACATGCTTCTGCTGTTCTCACATACAGCCACCTTTATAAACAAACCATGGCAGGACTAAATCAGGCACCAATGACTGATCGAAATAAACAAATGTGCCGCTCTTCTTGCACTTCTTTTGAAAACTGGGAACTAACAGGAGTTGCCATCACTGAGTTCTGTAAACAAACGAAAATGGAATAAGTTTTAAAAACCAAAGCAGTCTGCGTCCATTAAAATTGTTTGAACCAGTACATTTCTAGAATGTGTCAATTTTGTAACGTGGTTGATAGATTTTTCTACAAGTTTTCAAAAGAGCTTTAGACTTGATTTAATTTATTTCATTAACTGTTAAATCACAATTTTAAATGACAAGGTCTTGTTAATACAAATATTAATGCAATACAGTCCATTCCTATTCAAATTTGTATTTGGACCAGTAAATCCAGATTCAGACTTCTAGATTTAAAGGGATAACTCTTCGTATGATATCTTTATTTCACAATAAAAGCATTGTGAACAGCTCATAGAAATATAATATATTGTTTTACCACAAAAACAGCAATTATAGCTATTATTCTGATATCTAAGCTTGTCTTTAGATCACGTGACTTCCATTGATGACTGTACTCTGTTATAATCTCTTAAGAGATTTTAACAAAAAACCAAACTTTAAAAAAAAAAAACGGACTAACTTTGAATAAAAAATGGATTCATTAACCCTTGGTAAGTATGGGAACATTGTTGTTTACTCCAGGAAAATTCATTTTTTGGCCAAAACGAAGAATTAGGAAAGTAAGGCGGTCAAAACGGCCAGTAAGGTGAAAAGTTTATGGCACGGACTACAACTAAAAGTAAATCATTTTAGTACATGTGCTTTCCCCAATAACACGGGTTACCTTTCAGGATTTTCCATCTCATTGAAACATCATATGACAGGACTCGCTGGACGCTTCCCCATTGCAGTCACATCGTAGACGGACCATGGCAGGACTCGCTGGACGTTTCCCGAGTGCAGTCACCTCGTAGACGGACCATGGCAGGACTCACTGGACGATTCCCCAGTGCAGCCACCTCGTAGACGGACCATGGCAGGACTCGCTGCACGATTCCCCAGTGCAGCCACCTCGTAGACGGACCATGGCAGGACTCGCACTCGCTGGACGCTTCCCCTGTGCAGCCACCTCGTAGACGGACCATGGCAGGACTCGCTGGACGCTTCCCCATTGCAGTCACATCGTACACGGACCATGGCAGGACTCGCTGGACGTTTCCCCAGTGCAGTCACATCGTAGACGGACCATGGCAGGACTCGCTGGACGTTTCCCCAGTGCAGTCACATCGTAGACGGACCATGGCAGGACTCACTGGACGATTCCCCAGTGCAGCCACCTCGTAGACGGACCATGGCAGGACTCGCTGCACGATTCCCCAGTGCAGCCACCTCGTAGACGGACCATGGCAGGACTCGCTGGACGCTTCCCCAGTGCAGCCACCTCGTAGACGGACCATGGCAGGACTCGCTGGACGCTTCCCCTGTGCAGCCACCTCGTAGACGGACCATGGCAGGACTCGCTGGACGTTTCCCCAGTGCAGCCACATCGTAGACGGACCATGGCAGGACTCGCTGGACGATTCCCCAGTGCAGCCACCTCGTAGACGGACCATGGCAGGACTCGCTGCACGATTCCCCAGTGCAGCCACCTCGTAGACGGACCATGGCAGGACTCGCTGGACGCTTCCCCAGTGCAGCCACCTCGTAGACGGACCATGGCAGGACTCGCTGGACGCTTCCCCTGTGCAGCCACCTCGTAGACGGACCATGGCAGGACTCGCTGGCAACAAAGATTGGTCGAAGTAGCTGTAGATGTGGGCCCTCTTCTTGCAGTTGTGTTCTGTAAACAGAAATAAAAACGAGATTAGATTTCTTTTATTTCTAATCTCCACTTCCAAAAAGAAAAGATTACATACCTTAAGGAGTGCAGTCGAAGTCCCACCGGTGGTGCTCATCATCTTCTATGTCCTGTAAACAGAAATAAAAACGAGATTAGATTTCTTTCATTTCTTAAATTCCACTTCCAAAAAGGAAAAAGATTACATACCTTATGGAGTGCAGTCGAAGTCCCACCGGTGGCGCTCATCATCTTCTATGTCCTGTAAACAGAAATAAAAACGAGATTAGATTTCTTTCATTTCTTAAACTCCACTTCCAAAAAGAAAAAGATTACATACCTTAAAGAGTGCAGTCGAAGTCCCACCGGTGGCGCTCATCATCTTCTTTGTCCTGTAAACAGAAATAAAAAAACGAGATTAGATTTCTTTCGTTTCTTAAACTCCACTTCCATAAAGAAAAAGATTACATACCTTCAGGAGTGCAGTCGAAGTCCCACCGGTGACGCTCATCATCTTCTTTGTCCTGTAAACAGAAATAAAAAACGAGATTAGATTCCTTTCATTTCTTAAACTCCACTTCTAAAAAGAAAAAGATTACATACCTTAAGGAGTGCAATCGAAGTCCCATCGGTGGTGCTCATCATCTTCTATGTCCTGTAAACAGAAATAAAAACGAGATTAGATTTCTTTCAATTCTTAAACTCCACTTCCAAAAAGAAAAAGATTACATACCTTAAGGAGTGCAGTCGAAGTCCCACCGGTGGCGCTCATCATCTTCTTTGTCCTGTAAACAGGAATAAAAAACGAGATCAGATTTCTTTCATTTCTTAAACTCCACTTCTAAAAAGAAAAAGATTACATACCTTAAGGAGTGCAATCGAAGTCCCATCGGTGGTGCTCATCATCTTCTATGTCCTGTAAACAGAAATAAAAACGAGATTAGATTTCTTTCAATTCTTAAACTCCACTTCCAAAAAGAAAAAGATTACATACCTTAAGGAGTGCAGTCGAAGTCCCACCGGTGGCGCTCATCATCTTCTTTGTCCTGTAAACAGGAATAAAAAACGAGATCAGATTTCTTTCATTTCTTAAACTCCACTTCTAAAAAGAAAAAGATTACTTACCTTATAGGAGTGCAATCGAAGTCCCATCGGTGACGCTCATCATCTTCTATGTCCTGTAAACAGAAATAAAAACGAGATTAGATTTCTTTCAATTCTTAAACTCCACTTCCAAAAAGAAAAAGATTACATACCTTAAAGAGTGCAGTCGAAGTCCCACCGGTGGCGCTCATCATCTTCTATGTCCTGTAAACAGAAATAAGAACGAGATTAGATTTCTTTCATTTCTTAAACTCCACTTCCAAAAAGAAAAAGATTACATACCTTAAAGAGTGCAGTCGAAGTCCCACCGGTGGCGCTCATCATCTTCTTTGTCCTGTAAACAGAAATAAAAAACGAGATTAGATTCCTTTCATTTCTTAAACTCCACTTCTAAAAAGAAAAAGATTACATACCTTAAGGAGTGCAATCGAAGTCCCATCGGTGGTGCTCATCATCTTCTATGTCCTGTAAACAGAAATAAAAACGAGATTAGATTTCTTTCAATTCTTAAACTCCACTTCCAAAAAGAAAAAGATTACATACCTTAAGGAGTGCAGTCGAAGTCCCACCGGTGGCGCTCATCATCTTCTTTGTCCTGTAAACAGGAATAAAAAACGAGATCAGATTTCTTTCATTTCTTAAACTCCACTTCTAAAAAGAAAAAGATTACATACCTTAAGGAGTGCAATCGAAGTCCCATCGGTGGTGCTCATCATCTTCTTTGTCCTGTAAACAGGAATAAAAAACGAGATCAGATTTCTTTCATTTCTTAAACTCCACTTCTAAAAAGAAAAAGATTACTTACCTTATAGGAGTGCAATCGAAGTCCCATCGGTGACGCTCATCATCTTCTATGTCCTGTAAACAGAAATAAAAACGAGATTAGATTTCTTTCAATTCTTAAACTCCACTTCCAAAAAGAAAAAGATTACATACCTTAAAGAGTGCAGTCGAAGTCCCACAGGTGGCGCTCATCATCTTCTTTGTCCTGTAAACAAATAAAAAACGAGATTAGATTTCTTTCATTTCTTAAACTCCACTTCTAAAAAGAAAAAGATTACTTACCTTAAGGAGTGCAGTCGAAGTCCCACCGGTGGTGCTCATCATCTTCTATGTCCTGTAAACAGAAATAAAAACGAGATTAGATTTCTTTCATTTCTTAAATTCCACTTCCAAAAAAGAAAAAGATTACATACCTTATGGAGTGCAGTCGAAGTCCCACCGGTGGCGCTCATCATCTTCTATGTCCTGTAAACAGAAATAAGAACGAGATTAGATTTCTTTCATTTCTTAAACTCCACTTCCAAAAAGAAAAAGATTACATACCTTAAAGAGTGCAGTCGAAGTCCCACCGGTGGCGCTCATCATCTTCTATGTACTGTAAACAGAAATAAGAACGAACTCTAATAAAAAAAATAAACCTGGAACGCATGCAATAATGCAATGACACTACGACTAGCCCAGCAAAAAGCAAAAAGCAAAAAGGTGAAGTATCCTCCGAAGATCCCTGAGCGACGATTCCTCGTGTGGAGAAGCGAAGGTTGTAGCTGGCCAGCTTAGAGAAACGCCGAATCCACTGTCTAGACGTCTGCGTGTGCAAGGAACAATATGTCGAAGAGCGATGCGTTGACGTAGAATGAGGAAAGATTCGGAGAAATGCGTGTCGACTCCTGTGTCCTTTGTGCTTGATACAGGACGCAGCACACGACGTCCTTCCTGTTGCTCCAGATCTGTCCGCAGTTGAGTGAACGCACTTTCAAAATTCCGCGCTTTTATACCTTTAGTCACGTGGTGGCGTTCCTGTTGTCACCACTAGTCAACTTGTTCATAGGGGATGGTCTTTGATAGTGATACGCCAATTTGATTAAAATATCTTAAAGACATAAATTTTATTTTATATTTTCTATTTTGATTTTTTTGTTTATCATTTCATTTTATGGTAAGAGTATTAAGTACTAAGCAGTGACCTCGAAATGTAACAGACAAAGTAGATGACAATTTCTGAGCAACATATTCTCTCCCCAAAATTATGATAGGCACGATGTCGGTTATACTGGAAGCTGTGAACTTCTCGCAGGCCACTATATTGTGCGTGTGTATTCGAGCACTGATCCAAAATGTGGATGACGTAATAGGGCGTAGAATGACTGCATTTTCGAGGTTCTGATTGTAGCGAATTGAAGTGAGTCATTTGAAAGTACGCTGGACTGGACATGTACATCCACCTCAGTTTTCTAAAACACATTTTGTAATCAAGAAATTAAATGAAAATAAGTTATTAGGTTTTACGAATAGAAAGAATAGCAGCAGTAAGTCATATGAAAAATCTTGATTAACTTCTACAAGGCAGAAGAAACGAATGATTTTATTTTTGTATAAAAAACATCTATTGATTTAGGCAATAATTAAGAACGGGTGCCTTCCTTTTTGGCTTCAGGTGACCAGTACTCTTATGTCACTGGCTTGAGTAGAGAAAAAACAGAAAAAAGATAATAAATACGAATAATAAGATAAAAAAATTTAAAAATGAATTTTTTCTCATTTGTACGTTTACTTTATCCATTTTAAACCATAGCTGGATTTTACACTTTTTAATATGCGTTTTAACATTGTTATAAGTCTCAGTGCTCACTGGCATCCTTTCTCATCTCTCTGGAGAGCATACAACCAAAGTTGCCGAAAACTAGAGTTTACATGCTAATAGGCCAGTTGCTCATTATCAGTGCTTCATGGTCGGGCACACAACAGTTCCATTTGTGTGTTTTCTCAGTGAGGTGGTCTCTGACTCGACTCTACCTAAAAATCGAACTCCCGACTTGCCTCGCCTTCCACGAGAACACTCGCTGATTCTCAATGTGTAGGTCCATTTAAGAATTTAAAACAGGAGAAAGAATTGTTTATCCAAGTGGAATTTACTTAAATCAGTCTAGCTACTTAAATCGCTGCAAAAAATAATTACTAGATTTATCTGTTCTGACATAAAAACAAACAAAATGTAAACCATCGTTATTGTAGTTCGCTGCTCCATCTTGCATTCTCCAATCGATCTAGGTTATTTCTACTAAAGCACAAATGCAAGAAGTGAGTATGATGTCTAACGTCTCAGAAAATGTCTGTGTTTATGTTCATTTTAAATGCCGCAATATAGATTGCGGCTACCTCCGCGGTGTCACCTGGCTTTTAAAAACTGAAAAAAAAATTGTGACGTCTTTTGCTGCGGGTCATTATTTTTAGTTGTTTGATGTTTTTGTAATATTTTAGCCATACAAAGAATCTTCAATAACATCTTTGATTAGCTAGACGATAGGCAGGACACACTCAATTGTTTTAGACAAAACACGACAAAACCGCGTTCTCATGGAAAGTAATTTGCAAAACCTTAGTATTACCAGGCATTTAAAAAATATACTTGAGGTTGAGAACAATATTTGTTAGTAAAATAAATGTGCTTCTCGTAATACCTCTTTTTTATACGGATTTTTTAAAATTTTTGTTAGTATTAATAACGTGCGAATATTACCCAAAAGGGTTGTTATTTTAAAAACCTCTTTCTCCGAATACGATAACTCTATACTAGCAAGGCATGAATCGTAAGATGTTTTCATTGTTTACACAAAAGCTTGGTTTATCACTTTCTGTTACAAAAGGTATTTAAAAAAAGGAGATTTCGCCCCCCCCCCCCCCCCCTCCACACACACACACACACACACACACACACCTTCACGCTACTCGACGCTCCCGGTAGAATAGGCACGTTTCACAATAAAACGTCTTTGTCACTGTTTATGTAGTTCTGCACCACACAATTTACTCACGTGCCTTACACCATTCCCTAAAATCCCTTCCCGATTTTGATTTCAGATAATTATTCAGTAACAGACAAAACTATGTTAAAGTATTCTGTTAAAGACAAATCTCAGCCCGTCCTATGCCTAGATACACGAGATACAAAATCTCTGAAACCGAACATGACCGTCATATGGCTTACATTAGTCTTGCGGTGTTACTTGATGACTTTCTAAAACTGATATATTAAATTATTATTCAATTTTAAATTTAAACCGTTCTGTCCACGTATTAAAATTTAAAAAAAAATTCGGGTGGGGGGGGGGGAGGATTTAAAAAGCCGAACACCCCTCTAGGAAATCCAGGATCCCCCCCTGGTTAGCTTAACCCAGTAAGTAGTACATACTTGGGCGATGATATCTGATCCTTTTAATATATATATATATATATATACATTTACTTTATCCATTTATATATATCCAAAAGTATATCCATATATATATATATATATATATATATCCAAAAGTCCTAGAACATTTTTTACTACTGAGTCTCACATGAATATTTTCAGCTCTGCTCATTTTGATATTTTTACATGGATGAGATACATGAGCAATCCCAATAGCGACTGGATGGCAATTTTGACGCTTTAAAGAGATATGATAAATAATGCTCTTTAATCCAGAAAAGAAATACATATAAATACATTAGCGGTGTGTTATAACTCTTAAGGAGTGTATTTCATTTTCTTTTAATGAACTAATACCATTACAAAAACCAATAACTGATTCTCTGATCAGTTTGATCATGCAAAGAACTTAAACTAGCAGAACTTGAGATATAAAGCTGATGAACAGGGAGATTGACATTTTCTTATGCAAATTATTTGAATGTTCTGCCTTTTTAAACATTTATTAGAAACGAGAAAGAATGTCACCTTTCTGGATCTTTGTGTTATACGAGCCAGGTATATATTTTTTTATGTGGAGCTTATCAAATATCGTTTTGTCATACCACGACAGTCTTATTGTATTTCCATATTACTCTCTCCGTGTGTTGCTTTTGCCTTGTATCCTACCATACTTTATAAATGAGGCAGTGACAGATAAAAAGTAATCCCAAATCACTATTCAACTGTGTCAAATCTTCCACACATCTCAAAGCTACACCAAATCCCAAAATATTGACAACTCCCTCATTATGCTGTTTCAATCTCTTATATAAAGTCACTGCAGCATTTACTGGAGGTTAAAAGTACATTCCAAGTATGTTTAAATGTTGATAGGTTTCCCACAGTAAGCTGCTAGGTTGGCCTCTCGTAGTGCTTCAGCAACCGTCTGAAAAATCAATTGTGTTAGTTTTAATATGTCTGCATGTTAAAGTTCCTTTAGATAGAAAACTCATCACCCCACATTAAAATAAATTTTAAAAATGCAAAACTGATTACACAATATTGTAAACTTGTAACACTTGAAATCTTTTCTAGTTACTTGTAATGAAAAGAGACAAATTAACACAAATGGTAAAAAAAACACATATTAACCTCTTCAACATTAAATAGTTGGTCTGAATTTATTTGTAAATAATTTTTAAAAAACCATGAAAACATCCAAATTTTCAGATTTTTCAGGTCACTGGAAATGATTTTATTATCAGCATGCCTCTGCCCTTTCCATTACTGTTGATTTTTACGGTTGTGCTTTAAGCTACATGTAAGAATGAAAAGAACTTGCAGTCAATGCTTGATGTTGTGCACAAGTGGTATTATAAATGGCAGTTGACTCTGAATGTGGACAAAACTCAGATGGTTGGTTTCAGGACACCTTGTCTGCCTAGGACTGAAAATGTATTTGCATGTGGAAACTTTCATTTTATTTATTTCTACCTTTTCCTGTACTGTTGATTTGATAGGCTAAAAAATCAAGCAGTGTAGTACTTCAAGCTAAACAGACAGGCCAAAAGTGTGTGGAATTTGGTCAGAGCGATCAACAGATGCATGTTGATAATAATTTCCAGGTTCCAAGATGCATGAAACAAAGCTGTTACTTACAGGGTGAGCGTGACAGACCCTGGCGACATCTTCACAAGATGCTCCATACTCCATAGCTAACACTGCTTCATTGATTAATGTACCAGCAACCTAAAATACATTTCTACTATTAATTCACAAAAATAGCCAATTAACAAATTTACTACAAAAAGGTTACTTTTATTTTTATAGTGTAAATGCATCAAAATATTCAAAGATGTATAATATATAAGAATTGATCATAATAACACAAAATCAAATCTTAATAGGAGGAGGCAGATTTAAATGGTCTTTTTTATGTTTTTCTATGTTTCCAATGTTGTTATAAATTTTCTTTTTCAATTTTTAGACATTCTGATACTGACCAATAAACATATTTAAATGAAATCTGATTTTTTACCAATTCAACATAGGTTATATAAAAGAAATCAGTTATCAGATTTGTTTGAAAATAAATAAATAAATAAGTAGTTAAGAGGGTTATCTAACAAATAAGTGTATCAGTATTACCACAAACAACTAAACCCCTGATTACATTTGCCATACAATGTCTGTTCGGTGCTAGCGTACTGCCAGTAAATCCCTTTTCATGTGGTGTCTGTGCAGAGGCATATGGTGGCTGTGCAACTTTTATGGATCCACAGCCCCGATAGCCACTACAATTTTGTCAAGCAAAAAAATTTGGATACCATCACAAAGAGCTTGCGTATGATTATACAGTGCAAGTGGCAAATGTAATCTTGGCTTAAAGTCATAATAACTCTTCGTTTCGGCCAAAAAATGAATTTTCCTGGAGTAAACAACAATTTTCCCATACTTACCAATGATTAATGAATCCATTTTTACATTCAAAGTTAGTCCCTGGTTTTTTTCTAAAAAGTTTGGTTTTTTGTTAAAATCTCTTAAGAGATTTTAACATAGTATAGCCATCAATGGAGGTCACGTGGTCTAAAGACAAGCTCAGATATCAGAATAATAGCTATAACTGCCGTTTTTTGTGGTAAAACAGAATATATTATATTTCTATGAGTTATTCACAATGTTTTAATTGTGAAATATAGATCTCATACGAAGAGTTATTATCCCTTTAAGAACATCAGCAATCTACTTACGGAAGCAATTACATGACATCCCAATAACCTATCTGTCTCTTTGTCTCCGAGAACCTTGACAAACCCATCTGTGTCATTATTACACTTGGAGCGGCTGTTGGCAGCCAGTGGAAACTTCCCCACTGTGTATTTTACACCCTAGGTGCAAAAAAAAAAAAGTATTATTCCAAGAAAAAATAATGTAATAGCCAAGAGTAGCTACTTGTAGGTATACCTACTGTTTAAAATTTATCATTGCTACACTTTACTGTTTAAAAGCCACTTACTATTAAAAACAATGAAACTTTAAATAAAGAAAAGCGGTCAAATGTACAGACAAAAAACAGAAAATAAAGATGCAAAAAAGGTCATTTTGTCAATTTTGATGCAATAATAAATAATGCTTATAATAGCACTGTCAGTCAACACTGAATTATAATCATGCACAACAGTTTAAATGGTCAATAACATGAGCAGACCCAGAGATATTTTCTGACAGTATTCCAAAGTATCTATTTTGATCCATCCTCCATTTTGATGGACTTCCAACAGGAAAAAAATAAATACCAGTCAATATAAACTTAATAACCTGACTGTCCTCCGGAAGACCCAGAAGATGGTCTCAATCCACCCCTTCAATAAGATTACAGTTTCAGGACCATGAGAGTTCAAATTCACATGATGAAAGTCTCAATATTTGAAAAATGATGACAGTGCATAAATTAATATTACATAAGTAACATAATGTTTAAAGACATAAAAAAAACAATCCAACTACTTATGTGGAAATACAGAAATGTCAGAGCCTCAGGCCGATGAGAGTTAAAAGTCACAAATGCAAGTGTTTGAGAAAAAATTATAAAGGAAAACATAACAAAACTAGAAAAGCGCTCCGAGAGTGCAGACCTCTGCCAAGGCAGCAATTGTTGATTATTATTGATTATTGTCCTCTTTGGCCCACTTCTGACAGTTCCTGAAAATTTCATCAAAATCGGTCCATAACTTTTTGAGTTATGTTGATGACAGACAAACAAGGGTGAAAATATAACCTCCTTGGCAGAGGTAAATATAATTCCAATGAAGCTGCTATTCAAACTTTTAATCTTTGAGTTTGATATATATAGGCCCATATTTGATATATATATAGGCCCATAAGTCACAACTTAAGAAAAGCACAAAACAATAATGCACAAAATAGGAGACTACCAATTCTGATGCAATAATACATTATGTTTAACTGCACAGTCAACATCAAATTTTAATTTTGCACAGGTAACACCGACAAAAGTAAAATCATAAGGCTTCAGGCCCATCAGAGTTCAAGTTTATACTTAGAAAGTGCCAGAATGAGAAAAATGAAAATTTCACACAAAATTGCATAAATTCATTAATAAATGATAACCCAATTGACCTGGCTTTCTAATTTGAACTGCATGCCAATCCTAAAAATCATACTTATGAGTTAAATATAATAATAAGTAGCACAGTTTTCTTTTCATAATGTTTGCAGTAGCAGTGCAAAAAGATTATTGTCAATTTTGATGTCACATTACATAATAAGTTATAGAATAATTTTCACCAATTTTTGATTATTGACTATAAATAGCATGGACATGTAGAAAGTTTGATTACCATTCGGCTTCATGTCCATGGGAGCTCTGAGTCCCACAATGAATATGCCAAAAAAGATAATGAATATTTCACTAAAATGTATAACTTCCAGAAAAAGAAGCCAATTAAACTGCTTTTCCAACTCGGGCTGCATTTTAGTCCTGTGTTTCTTTTTTGAAAGTTTGAAAATCATAAGTAACATGGTTTTCCCATAATGGTCATCATGGCAGCAGCACCAAAAACTGTGTTTTCTTCTATTTTGATGCAACATTACATAATGCTTAATGGCATAATACATCAGTTTTTAATAATAAAATATACGTGCCATGGATTTTCAGAAAATATGACTAGCAAGGGTCTTCAAGCCCGTGGAGGTTTTAAGTCGCACCTTGAAAATGCCAATAAGTGAAAAAATTAACTTTTCACAAAAAACTGTTAAATTGCCAGAAAAATTTACCAAACAGACTGCGTTGCCTACTGAAGCTGTATGTTAGACCCATGTTTCTTTCCTGTAAGTTTGAGAACAGTAAGTGACATGATTTCCCTTAAATGGTCATCATAGAAGCAGTGCCCAAAATAGGGGTTTCTTCAAATTTTGATGCAACATTACATAATCTTTAACAGCATAATGACCATCAAATGTTATTAATAAAATATAAGTAACATGAACATTCAGAAAATGTGACAAGCAAAGGTCTTCAGGATCATGGAACTTTTAAGTCACACCTTGAAAATGCCAACATGTGAAAAATTAAATTTTCACAAAAAACTGTTTGACTGCAAAAAACAGACTGCATTGCCTACTGAAGCTGTATTTTAGTCCCATGTTTCTTTCCTGTAAGTTTGAGAACAATAAGTGACATGATTTTCTTTAAATGGTCATCATGGGAGCAGTGCTCAAAATAGGGGTTTCTTCAAATTTTGATGCATTATTACATAATGTTTAACAGCATAATGACCATCAATTTTTAATTATAAAATATTTGTATCACAGATATTCAGAAAATGTGACTAGCAAAGGTCTGCAGGCCCATGAAACTTCAAAGTCACATCTTGAAAATGCCAAAATGTAAACAAGACAGTACTGTTCTGAAATGGGTTTATTTCCATTTTTAACACTTTTTCAACATAAAACAAAATAAACATTTTACTGCCATTTTTATATGACCAACTAAGAAAATTGATTAGATGGGAAAAGTATCAATAGAACAGTGTTAAATGTCCAATTTCCTCCATTCTGAGATTCTGAACATAGTGGATGATTGAATCTGACAAACTGCAATGATATGAGTTTATTTCCATTTTTGACACTTTATTACACAATACATGATATTAAGTTTACCATCATTTTTACATAATCAACTAACAATGTTGTAAAGATGCAGGAAATATCAAACAAACACTTTTATGTATCTTATTAGTTCAATAATGAGACTGTTAACATGCCTAAGAATTAAATCTGAGAAAATTTGAAAAAACAGTATAACTTCTAAAATAATAGCCAGATTATGCCGATTTTCTAACTCAACCTGCGTTTTAGTAAGATTGACCACTCCTGTGAGTTTCATGACGATTGGCCCATCTGTTTTTCTTATATTGTGTTAACAATGTTGCATATATGTTGAAAAAAGTGAAAAAACAGCATAACTTCCCAAAAAATGGCCGGATCATGTTGATTTTCACACATGACCTGCGTATTATGAATATTCATCAGTTCTGTAAGTTTCAAACCAAAAGAAAAAACATTTTTCCACTTATCATGTTATCAGTGCTGCATATATTGAAAAAGTGAAAAAACAGCATAAATTCCCTAAAAGTGACCTGATCATGCTGATTTTCGAACTTGACCTGCGTATTATGAATATTCATCAGTTCTGTAAATTTGAATACAAAAAGAAATACAAAATTCCACTTATCGTGTTATCACTGAGTGCACGGCGACGGCGACGGCGACGACAGACGCAGGTGACAGCTATATGTACAGACACATCTGTGTCTGTACATAATAAAAATCTGTGATAAGCTGATCAGTTGACTGTGTCAAATGAAAAGTGTCTTTTTGTGACAATATATTTGGGAAAACTGAAATTTACATTGAAAAGACTGGCAAATCCAAGGACTTCAAATAGTAAAACGTTAATAATTTTGTCAAATCTATTCCAGTGTTTCTGAAATTTGTACAAATGATGCTTAACAACAATAAAAACCTGTTACAAGCTGATCAAATGACTGTGTTTAATGAAAAGTATCTTCTTTCGACAATATCCTTGAAAAAACTGAAAATTACACTGAAAAATCTGGCAAATTCCATGGCTTAAAATAGTTAAATGTTAATAATTTTGCAATGTGATTATAAAATAAAATAGCAAATGTGATGATTTGAGGTTGTTTGTGTAGGAGGTTGCAAATTACCTATAACTATTATCTGGAAAACAATATATACCCAAACAAGACTTCTCCTTACTATCAATGCCAGATGCAGATTACTCCTTACAATGGGTTTCTGGAATGGGTTGTTGTTATCACAGTATTTGACAATGTCCTAAATCTTGCCACATATCATGTATTGTACACATGGATAAGACATAGTGCTGCTCTTGATGCTGTCTTTCACTGCCAGCTTTTTCATGGTAAGGGTACTCTGGAAAAAGAACAATATAACTGAAAAAAATGAAATTATATTGAAAAGACTGGCAAATGCAATGACTTAAAATAGTTAATCGATAATAATTTTGTCAAATCTAGTCCAATATTTCTGAAATTTGTACAAATGATGCTTAACAACAATAGAAATCTGTGATAAGATGATCAGTTGACTGTATCTAATGAAAAGTGATTTTTGGGACAACAAATTTGGGACAACTGAAATTTACATTGAGAAGACTGGCAAAACACAGGACTTTAAAATAGTTAAACGTTAATAACTTTGTCAAATCTTGTCCAGTATTTCTGAAATTTGAATAAATGATGCTTAACAACAATAAAAATATGTGATAAGCTGATCAGTTAGACTGTGTCTAATGAAAAGTGTCTTTTGGGAACAATATATTTGGGAAAACTGAAATTTACATTGAAAAGACTGGCAAATTCCAGGACTTTAAATAGTTAAATGTTAATAATTTTGACAAATCGTGTCCAGTATTTCTGAAATTTGTACAAATGATGCTTAACAACAATAAAAATCTGTGATAAGATGATCTGTTGACTTTATCTAATGAAAAGTGTTTTTTGGGACAACATATTTGAGACAACTGAAAATTACACTGAAAACGCTGGCAAATTTCATGCCTTAAAATAGTTAAATGTTAATCCTTTTGACAAAACTTGTCCAGTGTTTCTGAAAATTGTCCGGAATCTTGCCACTTGTCATGTATTGTACACATGGAGAAGACATAGTGCTGCTCTTGGTGCTGTCTTTCAGTGCCTGCTTCTTCATGGTAAGGGTACTCTGGAAAAAGAACAATATAACTGAAAAATCTAAAAAATTACATTGAAAAGACTGGCAAATCCAATAACTTAAAATAGTTAAACGTTAATAATTTTGTCAAATCTAGTCCAATGTTTCTGAAATTTGTACAACTGATGCTTAACAACAATAAAAATCTGTGATAAGCCGATCAAATGACTGTGTCTAATGAAAAGTATTTTCTTCAGATGATATATTTGAGGAAACTGGAAATTACACTGAAAACACTGACAAATCCCATGACTCAAAACAGTTAAACGTTAATAATTTTGAAAAATATTGTCCAATGTTTCTGAAATCTGTACAAATGATGCTTAACAACAATGGAAATCTGTAGTAAGCTGATCAGTTGTCTGTGTCTTTTTTTAAGTGTCAAGTTTATTGGAAATTGATAATCAGAAAAGAGAGAATTAACCAATTTGAAAAGAAATATTTCAATATTGCAATGTATCATTTACTCTCAAAGAAAACAGCAAATGTAATGATTTGAGTTTGTTTGTGTAGGAGGTTGCAAATTACCTATAACTGTCATCTGGAAAACAATATATACCCATACAAGACTTCTTCTTGCTATCAATGCCAAATGTGATCCATGACAGCCAACCTGCTGAGAGTGAATGGCACCCTATGTGGACAAGTTGGGAATGCTGGAATTGATAACAGGTGACTACATACATCTTTTTCAATAGAAGTATATGAATCAGCCTTGAAACAGTTTTACAAATGGACCAATATCTGTACTTTAAAGCTGGAACATAATTTTATATCATGTTTTCAAACAAAGAAGTTGGTATTTTCTGGTCAAATGCACCCATTACTTGTCTACAAATTCCAGAGTTTACTAAATTAACAAGCAATCTCCACAGCTTCAGTAAGGTCGTTACCCACTACCTGACAACCCATTTCTTTGATATCCATCTTCATTCTAAGCAATACTTACTACACCCTTCCTCGTTGCTGTCATTGCTACAGTCACTGCTGTGGTAACATCTCCAAGTTAAGTTGATACAGCAACAATATTACCACATACAAACATATATGGCTGACATGTGTGATCCACAGGAAGACAATAAAAAATACATCTTTAAAACAATCTACTTTATTTTCAAGTGTCTTAAAACTGTTCCTTCACTTTCTTTGACAAAGCATTAAAATACCTGGGTAATTTACATTAAAATTCTTACATCACTAGCAGCACAAATCCACCTAAATATCAGAGATTTCATTGAACAAGATGAAAAACTTGCTGAAAGGCTGTGATTAAGCAGCATTACAGATTCAAAAATTCACTGAAATAAAGTGAAATATGTAAAGATCCAGAAGGCAATGAGATCTACTAATGAAGATTTATGAAACTCATGTTGTTATCTGACCATCTTGCAAATAAGCCTGCGGTCATTGTGTTTTATTATTTTTATTTTAGTATAGTCCTATGCCTCCTAGCACAGTGTAGTAATCTGGAGTCATTGTGTTCCATTGTGGCAGTATAGTCCTGTGCCTCCTAGAACAGTTTAGTAGTCTGGAGTCATTGTGTTCCATTGTGGCAGTATAGTCCTGTGCCTCCTAGAACAGTGTAGTAGTCTGGAGTCATTGTGTTCCATTGTGGCAGTATAGTCCTGTGCCTCCTAGAACAGTTTAGTAGTCTGGAGTCATTGTGTTCCATTGTGGCAGTATAGTCCTGTGTCTACTAGAACAGTGTAGTAGTCTGGAGTCATTGTGTTCCATTGTGGCAGTATAGTCCTGTGCCTTCTAGTACAGTGTAGTAGTCTGAAGTCATTGTGTTCCATTGTGGCAGTATAGTCCTGTGCCTCCTAGTACAGTGTAGTAGTCTGGAGTCATTGTGTTCCATTGTGGCAGTATAGTCCTGTGCCTCCTAGTACAGTGTAGTAGTCTGAAGTCATTGTGTTCCATTGTGGCAGTATAGTCCTGTGCCTCCAAGTACAGTGTAGTGTGGAGTCAGATGATGGACTGGAAAAGACTAAAAAAATCAACAATCAGGCTTTTCCTCAAGATCAAAAATATTAGAGTACATAATAAAAATTTTAATAGGTTTATTACATCAAATAAACTGCAAAGAAATATATTAAAAAATAAACTTTCCAAATAAAGTATTGTTGTAAGTCAAGGCAGAAGCATACACTGTACCAGTACTGAAAATTAAGAGGTGGGTTTACAGTGCTTTCTGAAACTCAGGATGGTAGTGCTAGTTCACGTAAGTGGACACTCCATGGGGGGTTTGTGTTACTCATAGTTCAGTTCATATATTACCATTTCGACAGATGACTCAAAAGAAACAAGAAAAAGGCCCACTTAAAAATTATATAAGAAGGAATAACGTCAGTTCTTCATTTTATTGCCTCACCTTCATAAGGCATTGGGTAATTGCAGATGAAAAGGGAATGGCAAAACTGAAGTAGATGACTGCGTGCAGTCTTGCTAGATCTCCAAGGGCGCTTTTAATCTACAGCGTCAACATTCTGAAGCATTTTGTAAAATCTTCACCAGCACATTGCATCGTGATGTGAACAGTGAACAACTGACACAGTCGATAACATATGTGTCCGTCACTTTAGATGTCTCATCCTGAATTCACCGATTAAGTTTGTCAATAGAATCTAAAACAAAACCAACTAAGAAAAGTGTCCTGATGTATGGTGAAACTCAGTGTGCAGAACGTTTGATGAAAATTCCGACTTTTCAGCGTCATCCTTTGCCTAGTCTACGCCATATAAAAATTGTTTAGTATAGATGGCGCTATGCAAGAGGTGAGACTTAGGATTTGTAAAGGACTGCGGCCAGTATCAGCAACAGGTTCACCGCCTGCTTTCTAAAAAACTCGTGCGAGGAACCGCAATAGATATGACCAGGGTCCAGGCACTGTGATATATATATTACGATATATTGTGATTTCTATTTATTAGAAAGACTCAAGGTCGAGAGCTTCAACGAAGCGTCAATCTGATTGGCTTAAAGTTAAGGAAACAATACAGGAACCGTCCAATGAAATTCTTTTATACAATAATTATTCCTGTTTATTGTTTTAGTAAACAGCAAAGAGACAATGTCTACACAGCCGCTGCATGGTAAGTTTTATTTTTTATTCAAAACTGAAATTCTGTAGCAAGTTCAATGTAAGCCCACACAGCGCCTTTTTATCCGTCGTTCATTTTTATGTGATTAATTAATATTCTAAATGAAATTCTTTAAAATTTCTTGTCACATGACGATTTGCTGATCATTCTGGTAATGGTACAAATGTATATATACTATATATAGTTTACATCACAAACTACCAAATAAAGATACAGAATTCTATGTATCCCGTTAACATGGTTTCTTTAATTTATTGTACATATTGCAGATGATAGCTGATATGGAAAATGAAATAAGAAGAACAGTGTGCTCGTAAGTTGTGTGCGTGTTTGTATAATCAGACTGTATGTGTTTTATAATACAACGGGCCTAAAACTACTCTTGCAATTTTTTGTTGTTATATAAATTAAAAAAAGATTAAATTTGTTCATAATAAGAAAGTAAGATATCCTATTCTTTATTTACATTAATGAAGTGGTCAGTTTGAATGTCTGTAATGTAAATATCAAAAACGATATATTGATAGTATTTCTTTCTATTTTACTTTTTACTTTGAACAGGCAAGGCCACTGTAAGAGTTTTCTTAACCAACAACTATTTAAAAGCCAAAGTGGTGGGCAGGAGAACTGCCCTTGGGGGATGGGACCCCCAGAAAGGTGTGAACCTGTCAAGGTTCACTGATATGGGGGTCCCATTTGTGTTCCATTTTTTCCTTCAGTTGATGTCAAAGACACAACAACTACTGTGACAGAGCTCGTGAAGTAGAGAGGTAAGATAGAATAGAATAGGTCAATAGAACAGGTATCAATTTATGACACTGATGACATGTGATTGTGCATGTACACACACACACACCAGGGGCGGATTTAGGCCGTCTTCTGGGTCTTCTGGAAGACGGTCAGATTTTTAAGTTAACATTGACGGGTGTCTAATTTTTCTGTCGGAAGACGGTCATAAATGGAGGATGAATCAACAAAGATAATTTGGAAGACTGTCAGAAAATTTCTCTGGATCCGCCCCTGCACACACACACACACACACACAATCAAAGGCACTGTACTTGCATGCACAAGCAAAGTCTGGCCTTTGACATATTTAAGAAGATACTTTATCTTCTGAAAATTAATGTTTTTGTTGTGTAAAGATTGAACACACATAATGTTGATCTGAAAATTCAATTTAATTCTGTTCTTTCAGTTGATACCAAACTGAAAGACAAGAACAATGTAACACCTGTAAACCCACTAAGTATGGAGGAGATAGGTAAGACAGGAATCTCAGTAAAATAGTTATGACTTTTAATATACTTATGAAACATGCGTGCACACACACACATACACTAACAAACACACATACACGCACGCACATACACACCACAAGCATGTTGCTCAAGCAAAGTCTTTAGCATACTTAAGAAGATAATTTATTTTTAAGTCATTTAAATATTTGAATGTGTCTTCCATAAATTGTAATACTGAGTCCTGTTTGAACATGCGCAGATATGGAATGTTAAGTTTTTATTAGATATCATTTTTTCTTTAGCCAATATCAAAGACACAAAGACTGTGTCAGATGCTGAAGGCATCAAAGAAAAAGGTAAGACAATAAGCTTAGGACAACTTACGGGAAGTCATTTACCACATTTAAAAACGTAAACACACACACAGATGGTCTCTAGTGGGAGACTCTGATGCACAAACACTGAGTTCAAATTCACTGTTCAGTGATCTAAATTTTTGAATGGGTCTTCGACTATGTTAAATAATGTATTGAATTCTTGTTGTGCACAGGTATGAAATGTTTAATTTGTTTTCCTGTCTTTCTTCAGTCAATATCAATGACACAACAACTGTGAAAGCAGACGTGAAGGAGAGAGGTAAGACAGTAGGGTCAACAAAATAGTAGGGTCAATATTTATTATACTGATGGAATGTGATTGTGCATGTACACACACACACACACACACACACACACACACACACACACTCCTTATGTTGTGCCAACACAGTTTGTGCTTTTGGCAAGTTAAAAATAATATTGGCAGAATTGTTTATTCCAAATACTGGTAAAAGTGTTTCATTGAAGCTTCATACATGAAATATGATGTCGCACTGACTTATTGAACATTTTATACTTTTGCCTCTTAGTAAGTATTATACATTTCAGCTCCAAAGAATCGCCGCCAATCTAGGTGGAGGAGGGTATTGAATCTGTTCACGTCTTGCTTCAGACGGAGGGCACAAACATAAATGGTTATTATTATTATTATTATTAATTAATTAAATAATTCTAAGCACTTCAGACATTAAGAATTGAAGAAAAGTCAACAGTATTTTTAAAAGAATAGATTTATTATACATTTATAGAGAAGTTCTTTTTGTTTGTGTCTTTGTTTTGGTGGTATCATAACTTAGTAAGCTTTCAGTTTTTTAGAAGAGAACTGTCAAACAGCTGTAAAACTGTACATTAAAGAAATAAATTAATTATATCACAGCAGCCAGGAGCTGGTGGTTGTAGAGTTACTGACAACATCTATTTACACCTAACTGAATACACATTTTAACTGAATTATATTTTAATATTTTCATCTTTTATTTTTTAGGGTCGTCAGTGCAGAACTATCATTGCCTCAGTAGAAGACAGTTAAAAAACTGCAAAATGTCATTCTCTAAATTTTACAATAAAATATTAATATTTTTTATCAAATGAGTTTTGTTTTTCTTTTCTTAATTGAGGGTACCATTGGGGAGGGGTGTTCACAGTTCACAGGAAATAAAACCATTAATTTACAAATCACAGTAAACAAAACTTTATGCATATCTCACCAACAATGCTAGTTGAAAATCATGAAAATTACGAATTACCAGGTATAAGGCTTAGTAAGACTTTTTTTTACAATAAATGAAGCACTATAGTAATTACCTTTTTCCAATAAAACAACATTTGATTTAAGTTTTAAAGTTTGAAGTTTATCTCAAATTTTTTATCAAATTCTTTTTTATTTCATTTATTAAACTTAAGAAATAAACTATACATGGTACAAACTTTTAACTATATTCAAATACATACATAAACACTCATACTAACACACATGTACCCTACCATACGGCTCAATTACTGACAACTTCACTTTTGGTTTTATATTCCAGTATGTTCATGTTTAAATACAATAGATATATAGTTCAAACTCCTAGGAATTCACTTGAAAAGCAAACTTGCTTTAGACAAAAACGGTTTTCTAGATCACTTGCAACTTTTACAGATAATGTATATGTGCAATATTGAGAGTATTTTCATCTTTTATTTTTTAGGGTCGTCAGTGCAGAACTATCATTGCCTCTGTAGAAGCATCTGGTGGTTACATCGGTTACAGGGGAGAAACGGGGAAAAAAACTTATCTATGTTATTAACACTGATAGTTAAATAATTGGGAGAGATCTTCAACTGGATGATATCTTGACAGAAAGAATGGAGAAAACAACAAAACGAAATATGGGGATCCCACCCATCCAGCAAGTTCTCTTTTTAAAGTAGTTCTTGACTCTCTGCAGTATTTTAATTCCACTTTTAGGCCTAGTTCATAATTTTTATTGTCCAGTGTTTTATTTTAGTATTATCTCTCAAAGGATAACAATAGCCTATATTTATATTTTAATATTTTTCTTGTCTGAATAAATTCTTACTAAATTTTTACTTTATCTTACCTTACTTGTACTATTGCTATAGCCATGTTACATGTATTATCATAAAAATATTGTAAATAGCGGCAACAAGTTCTTTTTCTGATACAATTCTTTTGTTGTCATTTTCAAATTGATTAAAGGATTTAAAATCTTTTACAAACTGCTCTTGCCCGTTGCCAACGCCCTCAGTTCAGGTCTATCATTTAAAATCAAATGTTTTATTGTATAAAATATAACATGTATAAAACCACATACTTCGTTGGAATAATCTAGCTTTGTTTAATACTGTGCATGAACCCAAAAATAAAGCTCTAGTATAATCAAAATAGAAATATCAAGACTTCTTGAACAAGATGGATCACATTAGAATCCCCCCCCTCCCCTCTCATCCTGCCCCCTTTCTACTGATACCATACAAACAAGCCACCTTCCAAAACTCAGCGTGAGGTCAAAAGTTCACGGATAGGATATGCCATGTACAGGTGATTAGGGGAGATAGGTGGTGTCTTTTTGCGTTTTTTTTATTCTGCCAATTTTGAGAAGAAATATCAGTATCTTTCACTGCACTTAGTAAAAATAAATTAAATTAAGCCAATTTTCTTTCCTTTATTACGTAATTCGTCGGATGTAATTACATACAACAAATTCCTAGAAAACCTTTACCCCCTCTTGTGAATGCAATGTGTCGTCTGCAGAGCTCAGCGTCTGCCACCACGCTGGATGCTTCGCGCTTCCCGGGAGCTGAACAGTTAACGCGGTCTGAAAAATTTTAGGGAGAGGCAGATGGAAAAGAGAGGGATCTTGGTATCTATAAAGTTCTACTTGGTGAAGCTGGAGATTTGGGCTAGTTTTAATCTTTTCATTAAAAGTTTGCCACATACTCTGTCTTTCAGTGACCCTATGCAACCAAAATATTTTGCTGGCATCCTGATACATTTTCCACTTCTGTCTCCCCCCTAAAATGGTCCACACTCAATAATCAATAATCGTATGGCAATTTTATACAGACAATTGACCCACTTTTATGCCCATGCAGCTAACAACGAGTTTTATGGCTGTGGAGTGATACACGTCTGCAATATAAAATTTATTACTAATTACATAATTTACAAACAGTGTGTGCGGATCAAAAGTGTCCCAATTCGTGAGCAAAAGGGAACATTACTTTTTGAAAATAATTAAAAAATTAGAGACAAGCCAAAATCAGAAAAAAATTCATTTTTTCTCTTATATGCAAATTAGGTCTTCTGAAGTAATATAAGACTGGCCGGAAGTGATGTTCATATCAGAGATTTGTAATGATGATGATCTTGATGACCTTGGTGATTTTAATGGTGATTCAAAAAAAATCTTATCAAAGTTTTCAGTTAATTGTTATCTGGTGAGAAAGAAAGTTTCTGCACTAACGCAATCATTCTACCAGTAAAGAATAGATAGTAAACGCGTTTCCGAGATGCACTGCAGACGACACGACATTTGGGGGAAAATCGCACACCTAAGATATTAGGTTAAAATAATGATATATAGGTAAAAATGCATGTCTAAATTTTCCATTAAATTTGTGACTGCATTTCTATTTATTTGTGTTCGACAAGGGTGAATTTTATAGGGATATTGTCTTTCTGTTTTTTTTTTTTTTTTTTTTTTTTTTTTTTTTTTTTTTTTTTTTTTTTTTTTTAAGCGAAAATTGGGCATAGGCCCTAACAGTTAAAATATCCAGAAATAAAAAGATTTCAAAATTTAAAATCTTCTTGGTCACTACGATTCCTCGTCGTGGTGGTTCACGGGGAAATTTTTAAGATAACTTGTAATTATAAAAATTGATAACGCGCTTCTTAATAATGTTCATGATTAACAAGTAAATTACGCTCAAACTTAAAATCGCCTTGACTTGTGTCAAAATTACATTTTTCATTAGACTTTTTGGATTGTGTCGAAATGAGTTTTTTAGTCTTCTCTTACTGTTTAAGTGCGGAAAATAGGCCTAGCTGTTTGTTGTAAATAAACTCAAGTTTGATATAGCAACAAGTCAAGTTGGAAGCATTTGTTCATTGTGCTTATTTTGAGAAGGGGGTACCAATATCTTTCATTGCATTTACTAAAAAGACTCAAAGATATCTATCCCCTTCCCAACACAACACTTAACGTGTAAAGCCCCCTTTACATTGGATGGCGTCCTTTCTGCGTCCAGCAGTACGGCCCCATTTGAGAGTTAAAAAATTATAATACTTTACGTGCCGACAACTGGCCGATCATTGAGCATTCATTCTGATACAAAATCAATGCTCGTGCCTCCTTATTAAGACCACAGCAATGCCAAATTTCATGGTCGCAGAAAGGACGCAGAAAGGACGCCGTCCAGTGTCAAGGGGGTATAAGTAAATACACATTTCCTTAGATAGACTATTATTCCATTCTGTGAATGTAATATGCCGATTCCCTAAAGCCCCCTTTACACTGGACGGCGTCCTTTCTGCGTCCCTCAGTGCGACCTCGTTTGAGAGTAAAAAATATTTTACGTGATGACAACTCGCCGATCACTGAGAATTCACTCTGCAACCAAAGCGATGCTTGTGCCTCCTTTCTACACGACCACAGCGATGCCAGTTTTATTGTCGCACAAAGGATGCAAAAAGACGCCATCCAGTGGAAAGGGGGTTTAACAGACGCTCTCTTGTGTGGTGCTTGCCACCAACTACAGTGTACCGTAGAGAATAGAACATGTCAATATGTGAACCTTACATAATGAAAAAAAAACTTTGCCATGTGATCAATAAGACTCCAAATATATGTGTGAAGATCGATTTGTGGTCAAATTATCAAAACTCATATAGATATCTTTTATTTTTAATGAAAATTGCAAACAGGTTACAGGGGCGGATTAAGGATTATTTGAAGGGAGGGGGGTTCCGCGGAGATCAGTTATCAACGGCTTACTAGCTGTTACTCATCTGGCCAGTTTGCATTCTGAGATATTTTTTTCAAAATTATACAGCTGCTTGTCTTTCCCATTTCGATGAATAATATTTCTTCGAATATCGAAATGATATAAAGAAATATTTACCGCAAATTGTAATCGCTCCTCATTGCTCTTGTTGGCACTCTCTCCATGTCCAGCGGTACTTGTAGTGCCCAGTCCACCGAATACTTGTTACAAAACAGATAATAACATTGAGTTCTCTTGCACATTTCGTTATCATAAATTCCCCAGTAAGATTGATTAAGATTCCTTTTATCATGTCTTAGCAAATTGATTTTGAGAAGCGCGTGCACACACACCCTCACCCACCCCCCACCCCACACACACACACACACACAGGAGAGAGAGAGAGAGAGAGAGAGAGAGCAGGTTAAATTTCTTAGGTGATAGGAACAATCAACAAAGATCAACATAAACCGTCTCGAATCGGACTTCTCACAACATTTTCCCCTTTCTTTAAACTTAACAAATTCAAGCCATCAAATTATGTAAGATTTTACCTCAAATTACCAAATATCATATCATCTCCATACATACAGGTAGACATACTGTCAAAAGATACTGGTAGATCAACTTAAACAGTTTTGAGTAAGAATTCTCACAATATTTGTTTTTTTTAGTTCTTTTATTTTTTTGAAACAAAGTCAAGTTGTTACATCATCTAAGATTTAATTAAAAATATGATATTGCATACATGGACATACTTTATGAACATTTCTGTAGTTGTCGTACATTTGTAACCTAAATTTCTTTGTCTTGGAAACTCGCTGATGAAAAGAGTATGTGTACTTATCTAAATACAAGTAATCTACAGGCCTTTTCTATATTTTGGCTATACACAAGACTTGACGAAACTCTCCCTGATATCTTTTATTTTATAAGTTTTTTTTTTTTTTGTTCTAAGTGTATTTTGTGATAACCCTGTAAGAATGTTAGCATGGCTTTATTATGAATTTTCGATAAAAAAAACTAGTAGAATACTTTAACATAACAAGAAACAAAGATGACTGTGCTGCTTTTAGTGGTTTCTTTCGACAGGATTTACGGTTTATTACGAGGCGGTCTATCTATACTACACTGAAGCTTCGACTTCATAACGAATAACGTTATTATGTCCACGACTGAAGGCATCCGTAACTGTTTTTGGATTAAAATACTCTAGATTCAGCAGAATTATCATATCAAAAACACCAAAAAGTGATATCTCAAATCTACCGGAGAAGTGTATTTTCATTTTTTTTTCCGTTATTAGATTATACATTTAATTCTCATGCCTAGATTACATTTGAAAAGTGTACTGTGCGATGGAATCGTAAACGATTTTCCATGCATTTTTTAAAATTTTATTTTGCATCGTAAGTGGCTACGGGCTACAGCGAATACGTTTACATTACGGACGGGTTAATGTTATTGTTATAATGTTAATGATTTCACAATTAACTCTTATGCCTAGATTACACTAGAAAAGTGTGTCGTGCGTTTTTATTATTTTTTTTAACGTCGTACGGGCTACGGCGAATACGTTTACATTACAGATAGCTAGGTTAATGTTAATGTTAATGTTAATCAATCGCCAAAATATTAATTTTATTACGAAACATTGCTTTTTTACACAGATACTGAGGAATTGAATCTCGAGCTGGACCAACCATTGTACTTCATATCTGCTCATTAATGACAAAATCCCCGCAATACTACTTGTACACAACAAGTAGACTGTCCTGCAGGTAGTTGCAACAGGTTTAATCAGCCCATGGGTACACAATGATGCTTTAAGGACTTCTTTAAAGCCTTCTGCTGCTGCTCCGCAGAGACGGAATAAATATAAAACATCGATGCATGTATCAGACTATTTCGAAAATAGATTATTTACCAGAATAAAATGGCGATTGTTTTATTTATTATTACTTTTACATGAGACTGAGCTCTCGGTTTTATTCTACCGGATTTCATTGCTGACAAAATCGATACTGGAGACGACGTAAAGCGGTTATGTTGACGTGGATAAAGATATCAAATCCTAACTTGAGCTTTAACTAAAGCGTTTTACGTAACAGACAAGAGACTATGATAAAAGCCAACCATAACGAACAATACAGCCGAAAAAACAATGTAAAAATATATGGCATCCCGGAGTCTGAATCGGGCGATCAGACAACTTCTGCCCTAGTAACTAAAACATTAAAAGAGAAGATACAGGAAGAGGTGAAAGGCGGTGAAAGGCCAGGATTCCCGGCAAACCAGGGGAACCCAGGCCGATCATCTTAAAGTTAAAAAACACAGAGATAAAATCCCGTATCATGCGCAAAAGGGGTGAGCTAAAAAGGTCCGACAGAGCCCTGAGGCTAGCAGACGATGTTACAAAAGAAAATAAGGAACTACTTAAATTGCTGAATGACCATCCAGAATGCGAAAGTGCGTGGTATTTCAATGGCAGCATTTATGCCAAGATTAACGGCAAGGAAGGCAAGAAAAAATTCGACATCGGGGACGATATTGGGACAAAAATTCGCCACTAAAACCTTAACTCTATAATTTTGCTGCAAGTAAAATCGATTGAAACGATAAATTTCATTTCTTGATTTGTACAGAATAGTGCAAAAAAAGTAAATAATTAATTAGGTTCTCTGTAGAATTAATACATAGAAATCATACATGTAAAAAGTTGTGATTAGGCCTATAGGATGTAAATAAGGAACTCTGTTTTGTTTCCAATTAAATTTAGTATTATCTTTATTGCTAGTATAATGTTTTCTACATCCACGACAAACACAGAGAAAAGGTGCGCTTTACGTCTAATCACATAGACTGAATGTTTGCCGAAATGGTATTATTATGCTTGGCACAAGAGCACACAATTATGGAATTCTATTCATGTATATTATTCCTCCGCGCATCAGTTGTTCTCAGCGCATCAGTGCGGAAATCTTCTGTCAGTGAATCCGTGGATGATGTGTGTGAATACCTGAGAAAAGACCAGCTACTTATGACTATAGAAATAGGAAGTGTGAATGAGAGCGTGATGATCGATGTTGTCTGTGTGGGAGGAGAACATGTATGTAAGTCTTGGTGTGTGTGGCTCCAGACTGAGTTAAGATATTTTCAGCTTGGTATTTTCTCATCTATGTATCTACATAACTACATATATATCATCTTAAGTTTCTTCCGAAATGATACGTTTATAAAAAAACTGTACGAAACCCCTAAAAATGAAATAAAATGGGAAAGGTTCTTTAATAAAGCAATAACATGGAATCTTATCTACAATCGTCTCCTGACAGATATAAAAGAATCCAAACTCAGATGGTTTAACTTTAGATGTATTCATAGAATTCTAGGGACAAAATACTTACTGTTCAAATATAAAATAGCGGATAATCCTCATTGCAATTTATGTAGCACAAGGATGGAAACAATTGAACATCTATTCATAGATTGTAATCTCGCAAAAAATTTGTGGAAGCAAATCGAAAACTGGTTTAGGGAAGAAAAGGGAGCCAATATTCATATTTCTGCATCGGATATTATCCTCGGAAATAATGATGAGAAATTGAATTCATTGATTTCCCAGGTAAAATATTACATTTACAGTAAATCAAAAAATGGGGGACATCTGTCCTTTAGGGACATCGAATGCTATCTGTGTTAGAGAAAAAATGCTGTGCTTATCAATATCTTATTTACTAATGAAAATGATGAGCCATCAGTAGTAGTTATAAGTGTCTGTCTGTGTGTGTGTGAGAGAGAGAAGTAAGTGTGAGGTAAAAAAGAATTCTTGTATTCTGTAATTAACATTACCTAAGTTCAATAAAAAAAAATAAATTAAAAAAAAGAGGCTAAACTGAACAGAAGAACAGGTCCAATAGTGCTGTATCATCCTCACCGATCTTCTCTTGATGGATGACAGCCTGGCCCTTGTGAAAAATATTGAGAAAAACGTAAAGCGTGTGCTGGGGTTGCCAGACACCTTTTTTCTAGACCTTCTTCATGCCATTTTCTTTAGTTTTTTTTTCTTTTACAGATCTTGTATCAATGCTCCAACTTGAACATTCCCGGGCCCATCATAATACGTTGATAAAAAACGAATAAAGCAATGAAAGATTGGTGAGGGCACTTTCTACAATAAAACACCAACACTAAAAGTAATGATTAAAGATACCGAAATTTCTGCTAACTGTTGTCTTTTTCCCGTCATTCGTTTTAGTCTAAATCATCATTTTGTGCATTGTCTTCAAATATTCATGAAGCACAGATTTTGGGAGAGGGGCAACTGCCACATTGAAGCCCACGTAATCCTCTAGCTCATTTCATTTACACTAAGATCTAATAAACGGTATATTAGATCTTAGATTTACAAGCACACTTACCACATCGTCACCATGATAACAATATAACCTCTTTCTGTAAAATAGCAAAATTTATGTCCACAATCAACTGATTTTGTAAGAATGAAAACATCAATTGAATAACATGACTATAAACTAATGTTATGAGATATACTTGTAGTATGTTTAACCTGAAGCTAGAGGATGAACAAGGACTGTGAGAAGTCGTTCTCTGTTATGAGTTCCTGACCACTCCTCTATGTCCAACCTTATCAGTAAAATACGTCGGGTGTGTTCTATGCCAAGTAAGTGTCTCGTCTGTCAAGCTGCAGGCAAATATGACATCAGTGCAAACACTGAATCGCCGAAAAGGAGAAGGGAGGTGGGGGGCAACGAGAAATTTACTCACTTGAAGTTGGCCGTGGACCGACTGGGGTCTCGGTCCTCGATGAAATGTATCAAGAATTTGTTTATAAATAGGTACTCTTTTTTCATATAAATTAAATTCATGACATTTGGAAACTTTTAAAATAAGTGAATTCAGTATAAAAAGTTCTGAGTATCTAAAAAATTTATTATGATACTCCGGAGAAATTATAAGAAAAATTATCATATCAGCGTCCTCTGTCATTTATCACTGTCTTCACTAGCACAATATGATGAAATTCATGGACAACGTCACAATCATGTTGAGATAGACTCTGAGGTCAAATACTGTAGCATAATCACTGTTGTAACTCAACTTCCTCTATTTTCCCGGACCATTACATAGGCCTACCTGTCAACATTGACAATTGCCAGAGAGGAAGATTCCCGCGCATGCCCTACGTCCCCCACCCGACACACACCCATAGACACACGCACACACACACACACACACACACACACACACACACAAAACTATTTTTTATGCTTTGCAAAGTAACACCTCGGTTAGAAATGTGTTGTTAGCAGTTAGCTATTAGCTAGTAGAATACTTTGACTACACAAAATGATACAGAAAAATCAAATTTGCAATTAAGAACTTTATTATATTCCAATTCAAGTCATTCAATGTTTCAAAAATTTCATCAGCTGTTTTACAACTTGGTCATACTAACAGCCTGTTTTAATCAATGATCAAAACAAGTCAATTTTTGCGCTCCGATATTTCAGTCTATATCGATCCGTTATGTGGCTTTCATCGGGGATTCAACTTTTTGCACACCTCAGGTAGAGGTGACACTCACGTCCTAAGCCTCACATTTTATGTTACTGAAACATTTTTGAAATATTGTTGAGATTTCTTTGTGAAGTCCCAAATATCTCAATAAATCATTTTTTAATTAAAAAAGTTATCATTCTGTCCTTCAAACCGCAATCTGTACTACTCTTTTTAACCCCATTGCCTATGGGGACAGTTCAGCAAAAGCACTAAATCTCATTCATTAGCACTTCTGTCTTATGTTTTCTGATGTATTCTGGATAATTGCACAAATAGGCCCTAGTGCATATATGAAAATGTGCAATATTTCGTGCAAGTCGGCAAACATACTTGATGTGATAACATATGCTGTGACTTATTTTAATGTGGTAATCATCGACAGTTTGTGTAGTTCAAAAATAACAAACTTGGATTTCACGTAAATTCTGTCGGCACTTATGTTTTATCTGTAACTGACAGTAGGATACATACTGTCACGGCGTAGGGATTTAAGTCGTTTTTTCATTAGGTTGCGTCGCGTTCGTTGTGTGTAAAAACGCTAATTTCAAAGAAAAATTGCCGATAATTTCTTTCTCTTTTAATTTTTTTAAATTTCAATTTCAAGACATGATAGACGAGTATCTAAGCTTTATTTTTTATTCATAGTGGCAACATTTCAGAGGAAGAATTTGATAGAGTAAATCAGCGCTAAATTATAACGTCACGGTGATTTTCTAGCATAACAACAGCATAACATTTGCTGGAACTTATTTTAATTTGAGTTTTTTAGTCGTAGCGTTGACGCTTTGCCAGTTAATTTTCTAGTGCTGCGTTTTTAGTAATGGCACTCTTTCTCATTAGACGTCATCCTTGAATTCGAAGTCCATCTTTGTGAATTACTATAGTTGAAACATACGGTAGTTATATAAGTAGAAAAGATAAATCTGAACAGGTTTTTTAGTTGTAAAAGTTTGTATAACCTGGTGTATTTAAGTTAAAGGACAACAGTAAACACCCGAACGCACTCAAAAATCAATTTCCCCGACTCTCCCAAACCTTTTATACCATCATCCATACCCTCCCCCCCTTCATTTTTGTGCCATTTTTTTTAAACAACATATTTCCTTTTAATCCAACTTTCTCAATTGAATGGCTCGTCGACATCTAATTTAAACTAAAATATCATATTGTCATTTCCAATGGATTATTGGGTAATTTCTTTATGAAATTTTTATTCCCCCTCCCCGCCTCGCGTTATGTCTTCACTAACACAATGGGGTGATATTTGTGGAGTCCATCACAATCATGGTTGAGACAGCATCAGAATCAAAACACCGGAGTCTCTATCGTAAGGTCTAGTTGGTCAAACATAGCAAAAACTGCTCAGATATTCAAATCAGTGAACCTTATTGAGTCATATGAAGAAAGCCAGTGACCTACATAATGTCGTTTCAATTTGGGGTTGATCTGAAGGATCTGAAGTTAATTTTCGTCTGGCTTTTTTTAAATATACTGAACACAAACGTCGTCCAATGTATTTTTAATGTTGTAAAGTACAAATGAAGTTTCATCCATAAAGTATTGGTGAGAGTTGAAAAGGAAAGGCGGTCACTTCAGCCTGCCACCTCCCCCTACCATGAATGTAATGGGATGGACAGCCTGGTAGGAGACGTCACTGCCTCAGTGCTGAGTGATCAGGAAGTGGAGCGAAGGCGGCTTAGATATTAAGTATACGATTATCGTAATTTCAGCCATATCAGTATAACGTTTGAAGAAATCAATGTTAGGTATTTGGTGATAAGTTACTTGTGATTTATTTTTGAAAAGTATTGTGACATCCGTTTGCTTAAAAGTGGTTTTGACCATTTCCCAACATTTTCCCCATGTACCATTTGATTTATTTCCTCCTTCACTTCATCTCATCACGTCTCATAAAACAAAGGAAGATGCAGTTGCACTTCATGTTCAGTATTTTGACCTTCTTCGGTAGAAATAGTAGTGGCAGTGGATGTGTACTGTGAGAAATGGCCAAGGAGGGGAAAATGCTGTGAAATGACTTGTGAGGGTCTGGCTATTGGCATGTTGATATTTACATGTAGTGAACGGTTGGTAGTGGAATTATAGAATATGATATAGGTAAAGTAATGAACGTCCATTTCCTAAGTAAAGAACATAATTCAAGTATTAAGGAGGTATAGTAATAAACTTCCATTTCGAATATTGGCAAGATTTCATAATTTAATATTTAATATTTCGTTTCATTAAAATGTGTGAGCTAAATTGAAGTTATATTGATTTCTGCGTGACATATTATAAGATCAACCTTTCAAGACATAGGGTGCAAGCTGATAGCCCGAAATGCTGTTTGGAGCGGATTTGGAAAGGCTCTGTCTAAAAGTGTCTTTTACGTGTTTTTTTAAATATAACATTACGAATTTGAGGTCTTTTACGAATTAAATGTAACATATTTAAAACGTAATGATATATCAGAATGCATGGTCATCAGTTAAAAACTTGCTTTATTGTATTGAAATATGTTCTATACTATCTTATTGTCAAGTTTGTCACACGTGACATGTAAAATGATACTATTTGTGGTATTCTTCAGCAAGACAGCAAGGGATGACTTCAAGTTTAGATGGGAATTAAGTACGCACAAATACACACATTTTATGTCGGTTTAAAGCACAATATTTTTCTATAATATTCAGAATTCTGTAATATTGAGTTTCACCTAAATCACCAAAGGACACATTATCGAAATCGGTGATAAATTCTACAAGTCCGGTGTCGAATTTTTAATTTCTCTTTTTACCAGCGTGAGTATATTCTTCAGTCTCAGATACTCAAAATTGACTGAAATCTAGAATGTATCGACTGACGCTCATTGTGTGTCTTTCTTTTAATGTTAAGATGAGAAAAAAAAAAGGATTATCGTCTCTTGAAATTTGCTGTCTTGTTGAGTAAGAGATGTCATTTTACGAATCAAGATCGATTATTTTGTATCACAAGTGAAGTATTAGTCCCTTACCTACACTGGTCTATCGTTTCATTGTGTGAAAAGCTCCAGTGGCCAGACAATTTTCACGGTGCCATGAAGATAAACAGTTAAAAAATATCCACAATAAATTCGGCAACCGTAGGATGCGCCAACATATAGATAATTGCGATAGTATTTATGCCAAAACATCAAAATGAATAGCCCTGCCGTTCCAATCGGCAATCCTCGACTGTCGAGTGCGGAGACATCCGAGTAGTTCCAAGTGCTGCCGTTCTACCCTTTAAACCAATCAAAGCAACGGAAAGGGGTCACGTGATCACTTGACCTACATCTGATCGATGTAAACAATGAATTTCCATGCGAAGCTTGCACATTTAATAGATGATTCCCATGCGTTGTTTCAATAAAAAAAATACGTCCTAGGTTTTTAAAATCGATGTCAATATCGAGAGAAAGATTTAAATAGTTGGAAAATACGTGTATTTTAGGTGTATTTATATAATTGGCTAAATGATGACGTGAATTCACGGCAAAAAGGTATGTAGTATAGCCCGTAGACTGTGCACTGTACCACTTCTACAATCGCACACAGGTCACACTATTACCCAATATAGTGATGATATAATCACTTGCATGTATGTTCAGTAATGTTACATTGAATGCATTTTAAATTCTCAGGTGTGTTAAAGCGCATATAATCACTTAAAATTATTTGACTCAATATTTTACACTGATAAATAGTATAAATGCATGTGTAGAGTTACAAACTAGGTATCATGCGGACTGTCTGTTTATGAAGCTGGCAAGTGCTCAAAAAATTTTTTCAAAAATATATAAGTGCTTCACTAGGTAGAATAATTGAGTTTTTTATGTTCAAGTTTATCTTTAAATTGCAGAGGTACAATTTTTAAAGAAGTTTAATTGTTGCAATTAATTGCAGCATTGTCTAGTAATAACAGCATATTAAAAGAAATAACAGCTCACATTTAACAAGGCTTTTATGATATATATAATATATTTTTCCAACTTAATTATTTCAACTGTGAAATTATAACTTTCTACATTTCTTGTGCATATCTGAAAAAGATTAATAAAATGCCATTCGAACAGGTACACTTAAAGTTTTGCAAATGGATTTTAGGTCTAAGAAAGCAGGCTAGCAATACCATTTTTAGAGCTAAGCTTGGCAGTTACCCTATTATTTCAACTATAACTAAACCTGTCTAAAGATTAGTCTTAGACTGGAACAACTACTAGTACATAATAGAACTGTAAATCAGGTGCACAGTCTTGAGCAAGATACAAAAGGAAACACATGGACAGAATCTATCCGAAGATAACAACCCACCAAAGAAATTATATCAAATAGAAAACCTTTTAGAAATATTGAACATAAAAATCGAAAAACACTTCTGGCAGGAATTAAATAGCTCAATCTCAAACAAATTAAGGGCATACAAAACAATAAAAAAATATTATGAATGTGAAAATTACATCAAAATGAGTGTCTCCCCATTAAATATCAAAACACTTGCAAAAATTAGACTAAGTGACCACAACTTTTTTTTTTTTTTACAAATAATGCAGATGGCTGGCAGCACTGGTGACTTTGATATACCAAACCCTGAGACTGATCTCAATTTCTTGGGAGATGGACCTTGTATTTTGGGAAGAGTACAACTGGTTGATGGTTCTGTAAAAGAAGCAAAATAACATTTTACTTTTCATACCATATACAGTATATTAGTGAATTATAATGTGCAGATACTGACTACTACAGAAACAACCTTAAATTAAGTTGGATAAATATCCAAATGGGTGTAACAAAGATATGTAAAAAATAGTAATGTGCTCAAAGTTCAGTTATAAAAACATTTGCCCTGCACAAATAAAAAGACAACAGAGAATACATATTTCAAATAAAAACATCTGGATACCTGGTTACACAAATGATTTAGCAAATACAGAGCAGACCGCAAATCCTTGATTGTTGCAAGTGCAATTGTATATACAATCACTATGATTTCACTATAAAATAAATAAATAATAATGAAATAAGATAAGACAGTGGCATGTGAGTTTATCAAATGATTGACACCAAGTGATATTGACAAGTATAATTACATATATTCTCATGATTCAAAGGGCATAGGGTAGGTATAGGATTCAATGTATTAGTGGCTCAGCATGTTCCTTTTATGAGGAACTAAGCTGTAACAAACTACAGGCAAATGAGACCCACTGTTTAATATTTGTTGCAACAAAGACAAATTAATCAAGCTTAAAGATCTAATAATTAATAGGGACCCCACCAGAATTCTGCTGCCCAGATTAATATAAGATGCCTTGAATAAAAGTGCCTCTTCTCTTTAACTGAACTACATCTACCAGTCACCCTACTCATTATCATTATTCCTTTATTGATACTGTTTGTCAACGTAATTCTTTATTGATACTATTTATGTATACCTTTACTGATTCTATTCATAACGGAAAGTTACAAGGATTATTCCTAACAGTCCTAATTAAATTAATCACATTGCAGCTTGTTCTGTGAAAAGCTATCCTACTTTTTCTGGCTCACAAGATACAATAAATAATCCCTAAAATACATTCTCATTGAAGTTGGGCTTAGCCTATACACATTTATATTCACTAATGGTTGCACATGTGCAGCAATGTATTGGGGGGGAGGACCACTCCACAAATAACATAAAATATTCTACCATGATACTTAAGCCTCTGTCTCATAAAATCCCACCATAATATTTGTTTGTATATCTTGTTGTGTGAAGCCTTACATTATTTTGTGTAAATGCAATGCTAAAATGGATGAACTAATAATGAGATGTTAATCATGGCAAGAACATCAAGCTAGCTTAGACTGTATTCCCAGAGCTTTTAGATTGATCTGTCCCCGTGGGGAGTCTCACTAGATTACTGTCAGATAACCTGGCTTAAATGTCCGTCCCGCCTACTACAAGCTGTAAGGGGGTAATTAACTTTCGTGTCCACCCCACTGACAGCTGTTTAGCGTGAACCCCTAAAGTAGATCGATCTAATCTCTGGAAATGGGGTCTTTTACTATCTTATTCAACAGAGAATGAGTTGTTTCAAATCTTAAAACCTCTAAGTATTTACAAATAAAATAATAATAACACTAATAAACTTGTTTTTATCATTTTCTTTTTTTTCTTTCTTTCATATCACTTTTATCAGTCACATATTGTTATGTAACATCAGCCACGTACAATGTAAACATCACACGATCTGGGCTGACTTAAAAACAAATTACAATATGTTGACATACCTTCTTCAGCAAGACTGCCTTGTTTCTCAGCTTTCTCATACTTCTTTGCCGCCTGAGATAACCCCTTCTTGTTAGTTAGCTTTCTGTAGCAAGAGTAGTGACATCGTGGTTTGGCTTCCAAATCGTCGAATCCTCTATCTAAATCCGTACGGATCCACTGAACAGCAGCGGCTTCTCTGCTGCCAAATTTCAGCCATTGTTTCGCTGCGACTCTAAAAGTTTCCCAGCGAAAACGTGTGATGGTATCTAGAGTCTCTTAATTAGCTACCTTCTTCTATGTGCATGCAACACGAAAGATGAGAATTTGGCAAAGATTTCGCGTCTCCCTCCTCAGACTCTTCACTACAGCCGACCATGCTGCTTTGTTTACATGGCATGGCCTGGTGGAAAGGTGACGTGACCCCCTTTCCGTTGCTTTGATTGGTTAAAAGGCTCGAACGGCGGGGCTATTCATTTTGATATTTTGACATAAATACTATCGCAATTATCTATATGTTGGCGCTTCTCTCGGTTGCCGAATTTTATTGTGGATATTCTTTAACTGTTTATCTTCATGCACCGTAAAAATTGTTTGGCCACATCACATATTGAAGGAAAGAGCTTTTCTAAACGCTTTTATTAGTATCAGGTGGGGGACTAGCAACTGAAGATGTTTAAACTTAATACATTTTATAAAAAAAAAAAGGAAATTAAAGCATATATAAACAAATATTAGTTTAGCCACATTTTCCAATTGTAAAAACATGGGAGTATTCCATCACAATTTTCTAGAAAATCTATTACTAAAAGCTGAGACTAACTCAATGTAATCCAGACGTGCATCAGCCCACCACATCTTCCTGATGACATAGTCAATGGTCAAGGAATTAGGCCAGCCCAGTTTCTCCGTGATCACAGATGACCGGTGCTGTCCATTCCTACACCAGCAATGTAAGGGATATGATCCCAGTCTGTCCAGTAAATATATCTGGAATAAAATGCCCAGCATGTCATACATATTTTAAATTACTAATATAAATCAGTAAATTAGTAATATCAAACATGAGTATGCAGTCACTGACTTTATATGGGGCCATTAAGGTTTTATTATTATTATCATTATCTACAATTTTACAATTTTTTTAGTTATTTTTCTTAACCAATTGGGTCATAATCCTATTTATGTTATATTATGGTTAAAAGCAAAATGACAGGAATAAATAATAATTGAAAATAACCTTGTCCAAAGAAAAATATTAATGGCAGAATACATGATGAAACCACTCTGCTAAGATATGCCTAGAATCACAGTATCATAGTAAAGAAAACTAGAATATAAGATGAAACTACTCTAGCTGCTAAGATACTGTATGCCTAGAATCACAGTATCTTGTAGAGAAGACTGAAACACATTATGGCAGGGTTACATATGCATCACCAGACATATATATACAGCATATATATGCTGTTCTCACTAGAACACACTCCACTATGTTATGCCAAGGTAATGTTAATTTTCAAGTTTCTCTTACCCTGTAGATAGCAGCCACTGCCCTTGGGTTGGACATCTCAGTGGACAGGAGAGTCTTACCACTGGTGACATTCAACTCAGACACAAACATCTGCTCCAGCTGGTAGTCCACCCAGTAGAGCTGGTAGTCCACCCAGTAGAGCTGGTAGTCCACCCAGTACAGCTGGTAGTCCACCCAGTAGTGCTGGTAGTCCACCCAGTAGAGCTGGTAGTCCACCCAGTAGAGCTGGTAGTCCACCCAGTAGACCTTTCTGGAAAATAATAAATTTGAACATGTACTTTCTTTTATGGACAAATCAAACACAAAAATATTCAAATATAACTGAAACTCAGCTTTTTAGAAGGGTAATATCTTTTACTAAATAATTCTATGGTAAAAAACTCTATTCCATGTAGAACATGTATTAGATCAATAAGACAGGAATGAGACCGGTACACGGTGATAATTCCGTGTCCACTTAACTGGATAAATATAAACAAATATCCATCACACACATTAAAAATAAACGTTAAGTATCCAGACAAAATTTCCTAATATACCATGTGTTTTAAAATCATCTCAATGTATATCTAACTATTGGGGGAAAATAGCGCAAACGACATCACTGGACAACTAGATTGCTCAACCTTAGATTTAAAATACTAAAGACATGCTAGGGGGCACCTATCTTATCCAGTTGTCCAGTACCATCAGTATATGTCTATTACCAGTACCAGTACCTTCCCATCCAATCAACTGTATATAGTAAAGACATGCTAGGGGGCACCTATCTTATCCAGCTGTCCAGTAACATCAGTATATGTCTATTACCAGTACCAGTACCTTCCCATCCAATCAACTGTATATAGTAAAGACATGCTAGGGGGCACCTATCTTATCCAGCTGTCCAGTACCATCAGTATATGTCTATTACCAGTACCAGTACCTTCCCATCCAATCAACTGTATATAGTAAAGACATGCTAGGGGGCACCTATCTTATCCAGCTGTCCAGTAACATCAGTATATGTCTATTACCAGTACCAGTCATTGGGGACAATATATTTGGGAAAACTGATATTTACATTGAAAAGACTGGCAAATCCCAGGATTTAAAATAGTTAAATGTTAATAATTTTGTCAAATATTGTCCAATGTTTCTTAAATTTGTACAAATGATGCTTAACAACAATAGAAATCTGTGATAAGCTGATCAGTTGACTGTGTCTAATGAAAAGTGTCTTTTTGGGACAATATATTTGGGAAAACTGAAATTTACATTGAAAAGACTGGAAAATCCCAGGACTTAAAATAGATAAATGTTAATAATTTTGTCAAATCTTGTCCAATATTTCTGAAATTTTTACAAATGATGCTTAACAACAATAAAAATCTGTGATAAGATGATCAGTTGACTGTGTCTAATAAAAAGTGATTTTTGGGACAGCAAATTTGGGAAAACTGAAATTTACATTGAAAAGACTGCAAATCCCAGGACTTAAAATAGTTTAACGTTAATAATTTTGTCAAATCTTGTCCAATATTTCTGAAATTTTTACAAATGATGCTTAACAACAATAAAAATCTGTGATAACCTGATCAGTTGACTGTGTTTAATGAATAGTGTCTTTTTGCGACAATATCCCGAATCTTGCAACTTGTCATGTATTGTACACATGGATAAGACAGTGCTGCTCTTGGTGCTGTTTTTCACTGCCTGCTTCTTCATGGTAAGGGTACTCTGGAAAAAGAACAATATAACTGAAAAATCTAAAAAATTACATTGAAAAGACTGGCAAATCCAATAACTTAAAATAGTTGAACGTTAATAATTTTGTCAAATCTAATCCAATGTTTCTGAAATTTGTCCAAATGATGCTTAACAACAATAAAAATCTGTGATAAGCTGATCAAATGACTGTGTTTAATGAAAAGTATCTTCTTTTGACAATATCTTTGAAAAAACTGAAAATTACATAGAAAAATTTGGCAAATTCCATGGCTTAAAATAGTTAAATGTTAATAATTTTGCAATGTGATTATAAAATAAAATAGCAAATGTGATGATTTGAGGTTGTTTGTGTAGGAGGTTGCAAATTACCTACAACTGTTATCTGGAAAACAATATATACCCAAACAAGACTTCTCCTTACTATCAATGCCAGATGCAGATTACTCCTTACAATGGGTTTCTGGAATGGGTTGTTGTTATCACAGTACTTGACAATGTCCTAAATCTTGTCACATATCATGAATTGTACACATGGATAAGACAAAATGCTGCTCATGGTGCTGTCTTTCACTGCCTGCATCTTCATGGTAAGGGTACTCTGGAAAAAGAACAATATAACTGAAAAAACTGAAAATAACATAGAAAACGCTGCCAAATTCCATGACATAAAATAGTTAAACGTTAATAAAATTTTCAAATCTAGTCCAAATATTTCTGAAATTTGTACAAATGATGCTTAACAACAATAAAAATCTGTGATTAGATGATCTGTTGACTGTATCTAATGAAAAGAGTTTTTTGGGACAACATATTTGGGAAAAATGAAATTAACATTGAAAAGACTGGCAAATCCAAGGACTTCAAATAGTTAAATGTTAATAATTTTGTCAAATCTAGTCCAATATTTCTGAAATTTGTACAAATGATGCATAACAACAATAAAAATCTGTGATTATATGATCTGTTGACTGTATCTAATGAAAAGTGTTTTTTGGGGCAACATATTTGGGAAAACTGAAATTTACATTAAAAAGACTGGCAAATCTCATGGCTTAAAATAGTTAAACATTATTAATTTTGTCAAATCTTGTCCAATATTTCTGAAATTTGTACAAATGATGCATAACAACAATAAAAATCTGTGATAAGCTGATCAGTTGACTGTGTCAAATGAAAAGTGTCTTTTTGTGACAATATATTTGGGAAAACTGAAATTTACATTGAAAAGACTGGCAAATCCAAGGACTTCAAATAGTTAAACGTTAATAATTTTGTCAAATCTAGTCCAGTGTTTCTGAAATTTGTACAAATGATGCTTAACAACAATAAAAACCTGTGATAAGCTGATCAAATGACTGTGTTTAATGAAAAGTATCTTCTTTCGACAATATCCTTGAAAAAACTGAAAATTACACTGAAAAATCTGGCAAATTCCATGGCTTAAAATCGTTAAATGTTAATAATTTTGCAATGTGATTATAAAATAAAATAGCAAATGTGATGATTTGAGGTTGTTTGTGTAGGAGGTTGCAAATTACCTATAACTGTTATCTGGAAAACAATATATACCCATACAACACTTCTCCTTACTATCAATGTCAGATGCAGATTACTCCTTACAATGGGTTTCTGAAATGGGTTGTTGTTATCACAGTATTTGACAATGTCCTAAATCTTGCCACATATCATGTATTGTACACATGGATAAGACATAGTGCTGCTCTTGGTGCTGTCTTTCACTGTCTGCTTTTCCATGGTACTCTGGAAAAAGAAGAATATAACTGAAAAAACTGAAAATTACATTGAAAAGACTGGCAAATGCAATGACTTAAAATAGTTAAACGATAATAATTTTGTCAAATCTAATCCAATATTTCTGAAATTTGTACAAACGATGCTTAACAACAGTAAAAATCTGTGATAAGATGATCTGTTGACTGTATCTGATGAAAAGGGATTTTTGGAACAACAAATTTGGGACAACTGAAATTTACATTGAGAAGACTGGCAAAACACAGGACTTTAAAATAGTTAAAGGTTAATAATTTTGTCAAACATTGTCCAATATTTCTGAAACTTGTACAAATAATGCTTAACAACTTTCAATATCTGTGATAAGCTGATCAAATGACTGTGTCTAATGAAAAGTATCTTCTTGCGACAATATCTTTGAAAAAACTAAAAATTACACTGAAAACGCTGGCAAATTCCAGGACTTAAAATAGATAAACGTTAATAATTTTGTCAAATCATGTCCACTATTTCTGAAATTTGTACAAATGATGCTTAACAACAATAAAAATCTGTGGTTAGATGATCTGTTGACTGTATCTAATGAAAAGTGATTTTTGGGACAACATATTTGGGAAAACTGAAATTTACATTAAAAAGACAGGCAAATCCCAGGACTTAAAGTAGTTAAACGTTAATAATTTTGTCAAATCTTGTCCAGTGTTTCTGAAATTTTTACAAATGATGCTTAACAACAATAAAAATCTGTGATAAGCTGATAAATCATCTGTGTCTTTTTTAAGTGTCAAGTATATTGGAAATTGATAATCAGAATAGTGAGAATTAACCAAAAGAAATATTTCAGTATTGCAATGTATTATTTACTTTTAAAGAAAACAGCAAATGTGATGATTTGAGTTTGTTTGTGTAAGAGGTTGCAAATTACCTATAACTGTCATCTGGAAATCAATATATATACCCATTCAAGACTTCTTCTTGCTATCAATGCCAGATGCAGATAACTCCTCACAATGGGTTTCTGGAATCACAGTATCACAGTATTTGACAATGTCCTAAATCTTGCCACATATCACGTATTGTACACATGGATAAGACATACTGCTGCTTTTGCTGCTGTCTTTCACTGCCTGCTTTTTCATAGTAAGGGTACTCTCACATATGCTGAAACTGTCGGTCCGATCAGTCATGACCGGCAAAATTTGTCTGGACTGATAAAAAATTGGACTTGGTCGGTCCAAAGGACCGACAAGAGTTTTAAGAGGCGCCATTTTGAATTTCCAGTCATCATTCGATGTACTTCAAGAATAAAATTATATAAAACCCAAAGCATTTTCCATTTCAAACTGACCACATTCACAAACAAAGTGAGCTACCTAATTGCAGTATCCGTCTCAAAAAAAAATTGGGTGATTTCCGGTCTGGCAAAAATCCATTCAGTCCGGCAAATTTTTCATTACTGCTGGTCCAAATGTCCAGCCATTCTGAAAAGTTTTCAGCATGTCTGTACTCTGGAAAAAGAAGAACATAATTAACTGAAAAAACTGAAAATTACATTGAAAAGACTAGCAAATCCCCTATAAATTACCTATAACTGTCATCTGGAAAACAATATATACCCATACAAAACTTCTCCTTACTATCAATGCCAGATGCAGATTACTACTTACAATGGGTTTCTGGAATGAATTGCTGGTAACTGTGACCTTGAAATTGATCTTTACACTGGCAAACAATGTTAGTTTTAAAAATATTTGACATGATCCTGTCTACCACTTCCTTGGTAGAATATCCTCCCAGTGTGGCAAGGTGGTTTGAATATTGAAATAAATATAAAACCTTAATTAGTATAGCAGATTTATATATATACATACAACAAATGATAAGTGTTCAGATTAAAATATATTTAATTTAATCATTTATCAAATAACCATTTAAAAAAAAATCAACTTTATAATTTATTCCATAGGTAGCTTCAGCACAACAATCACTACATTAATCATACTATTATTTTTTTAAAACTTACCAGTAATTTCATTTAATGCTTATCTTTAAGTGTGTTTTCAACCCTTGCCACATCTTCTCTAGTCTACATAGGAAACTTAATTATATTTTAGCAGCTTTTTCAGCTTTTGCAGCAGCAATTTTCACCTTGATTGCTTTATTTCTATCAGGTCCATGGTGACAGTCCATGATGATTTCACTGAAAATCATAAAAGGTATCAAATTCTAACTGTCCAAATGAAGTATCTTGTCTTTGATTCCATCTTATCATTTTGGTTGAGAATTTCCAGTCTCATCTTACAAATTGCACCATTCCATCATATTTATATAATATTAATCAGCAAAACATGTTGTATTTTGCATGCAGATCTGTGGATTGTTGCTTACCAGAAAACACAATGTCCTCAAATTTCTCTTCCACTGCCAGGGCCTCCCGACACCAGTTTACTCTTTTTGGACAGTTGATCAATCTTACAAGTTGACAGTAGCCTTAACTAGCTTTCCCACTCTTCACCCAGCCAATCGTCTTTCTAAATCTCCACACAGCGCTGGATGATACAAGCAGATCTGTTAAAACAAACAAAAAAGAGGAGGATCTATATGAACTTTCAGTCAATAAAATTTTTTCTTCATATATACAAGTGATTATTTATTTACAAATTAAATCAATACAACTAGGTAAGGTATTGCAAGTGCAGGTACATGTACTTTGACAATTATAATAGTCCAAAAAAGAAAAACATCTTTGACTGCATTTCAAGAGATTTAGATCGATCCATCTGGATCGACCCAACTCCATGGGGGTTCAAGCTAAATTGCTGTCAGCCGAGCGTGCACGACAGTTAATTACCCCCGTACAGCTTTCAGTAGGCGGGACAGACATTTAAGCCGGTTAAGCTGACACCAATCTAGTAAGACTCCCCAGGGGGATAGATTGATCTAAATATCTATGGGAATGGGGTCTTTTACTTATGACTTCAATCAAGTATGTGTGACTAGAATACTTCCACAGTCCCTCAGCACTGAACCCCAAAAAAATCTGTCTTTAAAACAAATATAATTTTGCAACAGTTGTTAAACTGTGATATTTTCCATTAATATGTCAAATGTTCAGTTTTCATTCCACGTTCATTCTTTTACCCTCCCTCTGCTGCTACATGTTGCTGTGGATGGCAGTGTGACAGCAGCCCTGGTGCTAGCTGTTGTTGTTGTTGTTGCAGTTGGGCTGTCACTTGAGATACCATTATCATCATCATCATCTTCATCATCATTGCCTACTAATTAATTAATTTTTTTTTTTTTTTTTTTTACAAAACCCACCAAGAGCAGGGTGGCCTTATGTCCCACGCGGGACGAAGAGCAATGATGATGATGACCAAGAGCAGGCAAATCTTCTAGATCAATTGTGCATAGTGGTTCTGTGAATCCACAGATCGCAGTGTCTAAGCACAATATTTGACAATGGGAGCATTCACATCAAAAGTGCTGAGGTCTAGTAAGGCTGCGACCTAAATATGGCATCCCTGCAGGGGCACAGTAACTATCTCGGCTCAATTCTACCGGTCGAGGGACAACGCGTGGGGAGGCATGTGAGAGGGGGAGAGACCACTACAGGATAAGCGGTCTTCCTTTCATGTAGGTCCGCCATATTTAGGTTGAAGCCTTACTAGACCTCGGCTCTTCTCGATGTGAATGCTCCCAATGTCCTAAATCTTGAAACATCCCACGACTTAAAATAGTTAAACGTTATTCATTTTGTCAAACCTTGTCCATTATTTCTGAAATTTTAAAAAATGATGCTTAAAAAGAATAAAAATCTGTGATAAGCTGATCAAATGACTGTGTCTAATGAAAAGTTTCTTCTTCAGACAATATCTTTGAAAAAACTGGAAATTACACTGAAAACACTGGCAAATTCCACGACTCAAAACAGCTAAACGTTAATAATTTTGACAAATCTTGTCCAATGTTTCTGAAATCTATACAAATGATGCTTAACAACAATAAAAATCTGTGATAAGCTGATCAGTTGTCTGTGTCTCATTTTAAGTGTCAAGTTTATTGGAACTTTATAATCAGAAGTGTGAGACTTAACCAATTTGAAAAGAAATATTTCAATATTGCAATGTAATATTTACTCTCAAAGAAAACAGCAAATGTAATGATTTGAGTTTGTTTGTGTAGGGGGTTGCAAATTACCTATAACTGTCATCTGGAAAACAATATATACCCATACAAGACTTCTTCTTGCTATCAATGGCAAATGTGATCCATGACAGCTAACCTGCTGAGAGTGAATGGCACCCTATGTGGACAAGTTGGGAATGCTGGAATTGATAACAGGTGACTACATACAGCTTTTTCAATAGAAGTATATGAATCAGCTTTGCAACAGTTTTAGCAATGGACCAATATCTGTACTTTAAAGCTGGGACATAATTTTATATCATGTTTTCAAACAAAGAAGTTGGTATTTTCTGGTCAAATGCACCCATTACTTGTCTCTTAATTCACCGAGTTTACTAAATTGACAAGCAATCTTTACAGCTTCAGTAAGGTCATAACCCACTACCTGACAATCCATTTCTTTGATATCCATCTTCATTCTAAGCAATACTTACCACACCCTTCCTCATTACTGTCATTGCTTCAGTCATTGCTGTGGTAACATCTCCAAGTTAAGTTGATACAGCAACAATATTACAACATACAAACATATATGGAGGACATGTGTGATCCACAGGAAGACAATAAAAAATACATCTTTAAAACAATCTACTTTATTTTCAAGTGTCTTAAAACTGTTCCTTCACTTTCTTTGACAAAGCATTAAAATACCTGGGTAATTTACATTAAAATTCTTACATCATTAGCAGCACAAATTCACCTAAATATCTGGCATTACATTGAACAAGATGAAAAACTTGCTGAAAGGCTGTGATTAAGCAGCATTACAGATTCAAAAATTCACTGAAATATGTAAAGATCCAGAAGACAATGAGATCTACTTATGAAGATTTATGAAACTCATGTTGTTATCTGACCATCTTGAAAATAAGCCTGCGGTCATTGCGTTTTATCATTTTTATTTTAATATAGTCCTGTGCCTCCTAGTACAGTGTAGTAGTCTGCAGTCATTGTGTTCCATTGTGGCAGTATAGTCCTGTGCCTCCTAGTACAGTGTAGTAGTCTGGAGTCATTGTGTTCCATTGTGGCAGTATAGTCCTGTGCCTCCTAGTACAGTGTAGTAGTCTGGAGTCATTGTGTTCCATTGTAGCAGTATAGACCTGTGCCTTCTAGTACAGTGTAGTAGTCTGGAGTCATTGTGTTCTATTGTGGCGGTATAGTCCTGTGCCTCCTAGTACAGTGTAGTAGTCTGGAGTCATTGTGTTCCATTGTGGCAGTATAGTCCTGTGCCTCCTAGTACAGTGTAGTAGTCTGGAGTCATCGTGTTCCATTGTGGCAGTATAGTCCTGTGCCTCCTAGTACAGTGTAGTAGTCTCGAGTCATTGTGTTTCATTGTGGCAGTATAGTCCTGTGCCTCCTAGTACAGCGTAGTGTGGAGTCAGATAATGGTCTGGAAAAGACAAAAAAGTCAGTGATGAGGCAGTATGGGCGGGCCACTGTAGAGTATGGGCGGGCCACTGTAGAAGAACGCAAGCGTCTAGATATGGTCACATCAACGTGCGGCAAAATCATCGGTCTGGAACTCCCCTCTCTAGGTGCCATCTATACTAATAGATCAGTAACAAAGACAGAGAAAATCATGTCTGACTATACCCACCCCGCACATGGGCTTTTTAAATTTTTACCGAGCAACTGCAGGCTTTTAACTTTTAAGGGATCTAAAAGGTTTTTAAAGAGTTTTTACCCATCTGCTGTGTCTTATTTTAACAACAAAAATGGAAATTTATAATTGCTTTTTTATAATTTGTAACCCGAATAGCAGTCCAATTTCCGTTTTATATGAATTTTATATTTATATATTAATGGCTGAATAAACTCTTATCTCTTATCTTATCTTTTTTCCTCAAGATCCAGAAAATAAGAGTAATAAAATTTCACCAGGTTTATCACATCAAATAAACTCCAAAGAAATATTTAGTGTTGTTGTGAGTCAAGGCTGAAGCATACACTGTACCAGTACTGATAATAAAGAGGTGGGTTTATAGTGCTTTCTGAAACTCAGGATGGTAGTGCTAGTACACGTAAGTGGACACTCCATGGGAAGTTTGTGTTATTCATAATTCAGTCCATATATTAATATTTCGACAGATGACTCTAGAGGAACAAGAAGGTCTATACTTATAAATTATAATAGAAGAAACAATGTCAGTTCTCCTGTTAATTATCTCACCTTCATAAGCCATTGGGTAATTGCAGATGAAAAGGGAATGACAGAACTTGAAGTAAATGACCGCGTGCAATCTTGCCATTTCTCCATAGCACTTTTAATCTGCAGCAGCTACGTTCTGTAGCACATTGTAAAATCTTCACCAGCACATTGCATCGTGATGTGAACAGTGAACAACTGACACAGTCGATACCACAATGGCACATGTGTCCTTCACTTCAGATGTCTCATCCTAAGCTCACCGATAAAGTTTGCCAACAGAATCTATAACAAAACCATCTAAGAAAAGTGTCTTGATGGAAGGTGACACTCAGTGTTCAGAACGTTTGATGAAAATTCCGGCTTTTCAGCGTCACCCTTTGCCTACGCCATATCAAAATTGTTAAGTATAGATGGCGCTGTGCAAGAGGTGGGACTTTGGATTTGCAATGGACTTCGGCCAGTATCAGCAACATGTTCACCTCCTGCTTTCCAAGAAACTAGTACAAGGAGGGAGGGGGAGCATCGCAACAGATATGGCCAGGATCCAGACACTGTGATAAATATATATATATATATATATATATATATATATATATATATATATATATATATTGTGATTTGAATTTAGCAGGAAGGCAAGGTCGAGAGCTTCAACGAAGCGTCAATCTGATTGGTTTAAAGTTAAGCAAGCAATACAGGAACCATCCAATGAAATTTCTTTATACAATAATTGTTCCTGTTTATTGTTTTAGTAAACAAAGCAAAGAGACAATGTCTACACAGTCGCTGGTAATTTTTATTTTTTTATTCAAAACTGGAATCCTGTAGCAAGTTTAATGAAATCACACACAGCGTCTTTTGACCTGTTCATGATTTTTTATGTAGTTTATTAATATTCAAAATGACATTCTTACAAAATTCATGTCACTAAACGTTTTGCTGATCATTCTGATACTGGTACAAATGCATCCATCACAAACTACCAAATAAAGATACAGAACTCCATGATCTGTATCTTGTTTAACATGATTTCATTTATTTATTGTACATATTGCAGATAATAGCTGATATGGAAAATGAAATTAATAAAGAAGAACAGTGTGCTCGTAAGTTGTGTGTTTGTATAATCAGACTACATATATGTTTTATCATACAATGGGCCTAAAACTACTCTTGCAATTATTTTATTGTAACTTGCATAAAAACGATTTTATTTGTTCGTAATATGAAAATATGATATATATCTCTTTCTTTATTCACATTAATTAAAGGGATAATAATTAACTCTTTGTATGAGATCTATATTTTACAATAAAAACATTGTGAACAACTCATATAGTAATATAATATAATATAATCTGTTTTACCACAAAAACAGCAGTTATAGCTATTATTCTGATATCTGAGCTTGTCAGCAGACCACATGAACTCCAAAGATGGCCATACTCTGTAATATGAGATTATAACAAAAAAAAACTTTTTAGGGGGAAAAAAAACTGGGACTAACTTTGAATGTAGACATGGATTCATTAACCATTGGTTACTATGGGAAAATTGTTCTTTACTTCAATAGAATAAATTTTTTGGCCAAGACGAACAGTTATTTTCCCAGTGATCAGTTTGAATGTCTGTAGTGTAAATATCAAAAAGATATATTGATAGGTAAAGATATATTGTGATATTTATTCTTTTTATTTTTAACAGCCATGGCCACAGTCAGAATTGTTTTAAAAAACAATTTATTGAAAGCAAAAGTGGTGGGCAGGGGAACTGCCCTCGGGGGATGGGACCCCCAGCGAGGAGTGAACCTGTCAAGGTTCACCGATATGGGAGTCCCATCTCTCAGGGCAGAGTATCTCCTGCCCAAGGGCTCAAATATGGTATGGAAATTCATTAAACCACAAAATGTAAGTATGAAACTTTTTTTTTTACAAAAATAATGATCTGAGGTAAAAATGATAATCTTTCAAATTGAAAAGAAAATTTAAAGTCCAATACGTTTAAGTGTTTATTTATTCATACCTTCATTCATTTCTTCTGGTGTATTTGATTTATCATTTATTGTATATATATATAAACATTTTACTTTTCATTTTAGACAATAACACATCATCATGTAATTTATTTGTTTGTTTGTTTGTTCATTCGTTCATTTATTCATTCATTCATTCATTCATTCATTCATTCTTTAAATTTATTCAGCCTTACCACCCTGGGTCTGGCTGGACATGGGAGCCTGAACCCTTTAGGAACAGGTGCCTCCAGGTGACCACTAAGGACAGCATGGAAGTGACCTGTACTTGGGGAGAACTGGACATGGAAATAAAAGGTGTTTGAACTCATAATTCTCGTAACCTTTTAAATCTGTCATGTACAACATTTGGAAATCTCACTATCCCATAAAAAACTGTAGAAAAATGATGAAATGGTCTTTTAATATTGTCAAATACATTTAAGACTTTATTTTAGTGTATATCATAACTTGTAAATAATAAATAAATGTGTCATCTTATTCCAGAGTGGGACTACATGTACAAGCCTGAAGTCCACACAAGTGGTAAGTCCACACCATGGCTCTATTCAGTCAACTTGATGCATTTTTTATCTTTTAGGAAGGATTCATGAAATAAAATTACAAAAACATCTTGATTCTCAGGGTTTAAGTCTGGACCCTCAGGGGCTGTTGACAGTGAATTTGGAGACCTAGCTAATGTGCACTAACTCCATGGAAACTCTCACTGAATACAATCAGATTAACAGACTAGCATGCTTCTTTTTGTCTCCAACATACTCCAACATACTCACATAAAGACATTCCTTAAAATTCAATTTTGTTCTTTCAGGTGATACCAAAGAAGAGAATAATGTAGCAATTGTTAAGACCCAAAGCATTGAGGAACTAGGTAAGGCTGGAATCTTAGTAAAATAATTATGAATTTTAATATACTTGCACATACAAATACTCTAACAAACACACATACACATGTACATACATACCGCAAGCGTGTTGCTTATGCAAAGTCTATTTTTTAGCATACTTATGAAATGATTTATATATTTTTAAGTCAGTTAAATCTTTGAATGTGTTTTCATCAAAGTGTAATGGGCCTACTGAATCCTTTTTGAACATGCACAGATATGGAATGTTAAGTCTGTATTTTTAAATATTAAAATATCATTTTTTCTTTAGTGGATATCAAAGACACAAAGAGTGTGTCAGATGCTGAGGGCACCGAGGAGAGAGGTAAGATAGTAAGATCAATTTAACAGGTGTTTATTTAACACACTTCAAAAATTTACACACACACAAACAGGCTCTCAGACACAAACAGGGGCAAATTGAGGCCATCTTCTGGGTCTTCCGGAAGATGGTCAGAAGATTACATTGATGGGGATTTATTTTTTGTCAGAAGACAGTCCACAATGGAGGATGGATCAACAAACATAATTTGCAAGACTGTCAGAAAATCTCTCTAGATCCGCCCCTTACAAACATTGTGTTTTATTCCCTGTTCAGTGATCTAAATCTTTGAATACATCTTTGACTATGGTATTGAATCCTTGTTGTGCATGGGCATGGAATGTTGAACTTGTGCTCCTTTTTTTTCTTCAGTTGATGTCAAAGATTTTCATATTACGAACAAATAAAATCGTTTTTATACAAGTTACAATAAAATAATTGCAAGAGTAGTTTTAGGCCCATTGTATGATAAAACATATATGTAGTCTGATTATACAAACACACAACTTACGAGCACACTGTTCTTCTTTATTAATTTCATTTTCCATATCAGCTATTATCTGCAATATGTGAAGGATAGAGGACGTGAAGGATAGAGGTAAGACAGCAGGGTGAATAGAATAGGGATCTATTTATTACATTGATGACATGTGATTGTGCATGTACACACACACACACACACACACACACACACACCAAGGTACTGTACTTGCATGCATGTTGACAGACTTAAAGAGATACTTTATCTTCTGAAAAAATAATGCTTTTGCTGTGTAACGCTTGAACACACATAACGTTGTCTTGAAAATTAAATTCAATTCTGTCCTTTCAGTTGATACCAAACTAAAAGACAAGAACAATGTATCACTTTTAAAGACCCCAAGTACTGAGGAGATACCGGTAGGTATGACAGGAATCTCAGTAAAATAGTTATTACTTTTAATATACTTATGAAACATGCATGCACACACACATACACTAACAAACACACACACACACATACATACACACCACAAGCATGCTGCTCAAGCAAAATCTTTAGCATACTCAAGAAGATAATTTATTTTTAAGTCATTTAAATATTTGAATGTGTCTTCCATGAATTGTAATACTGAATCCTATTTGAACATGCACAGAATGGAATGTTAAGTTTTTATTTGATATCATTTTTCCTTTAGCAAATATCAAAGACTCAAAGATTGTGTCAGATGCTGAGGGCATCAAAGAAAAAGGTTAGACAATAAGCTTTGGACAATTTAATGGAAATTCATTTAACACACTTAAAAATGTAAACACACACAGATGGACTTTAGGGGGGAGACTCACAAACAAACACTGAGTTTAGATTCTCTGTTCAGTGATCTAAATCTTTGAATGTATCTATGACTTTCTTAAGTATTACATGTATGTATTGAATGCTTGTTGTGCACAGGTATGAAATGTTTCATTTGTTTTCCTGTCTTTCTTCAGTCAATATCAAAGACACAAAATCTGTGACAGTGGATGTGAAGGAGAGAGGTAAGACAGTAGGGTCAATATAAAAGGCATCTATTTATTAAACTGATGGAATGTGATTGTGCATGTACATGCACACGCACACACACTCCTTCCAACACAGTTTGTGCTTTTGGCAAGTTTAAAATGATACTTGGCAATTTTGTTTATTCCAAATACTGGTAAAAGTGTTTCGTTGAAGCTTCATACATAAAATATGATGTTTCACTGACTACTTTTTGTACATTTTATATTATTGCCTCTTAGTAAGTAATATTGTCTTATGCACTTCAGCTCCAAAGAATCCCTGTCAATCTAGGTGGAGGAGGGTATTAAATCTGTTCACTTCATGCTTCAGACGCAGGCCAAGAACATAAATGGTTATTATTATTATTATTATTATTATTTATTAAATAAGTCAGCCAGTCAGACGTTTAGAAATGAGGAAAAGTCAACAGTATTTTCAAAAGAACAGATTTATTATACATAGGAAGTTATTTTTGTTTGTCTCTTTGTTTTGATGGTATCATAACTAAGTAAACTTTCAGTTTTTTAGAGGAAAACTATGTCAAACAGCTGGTAAAACTGTACATTAAAGCAGTAATTTTATGAAAGCCAGCAGGAGCTGGTGGTTGTAGAGTAACTGTCAACATCTATTTACACCTAACTGAATACACATTTTAACTGATTTATATTTTAATATTTTTATCTTTTATTTTTCAGGGTCGTCAGTGCAGAACTATCATTACCTCTGTAGAAGTCAGTTAAAAACTGAAAATGTCATTTTCTTAATTTACAATAAAATATTAATATTTGTAATCAAATGAGTTTTGTTTTTCTGTCTTTTTTTAATTGAGGGTACCACTAGGGAGGGGTGATCATAGTTCATGGGAAATAAAACCATTAATTTACAAATCACAGTTAACAAAACTTTATGCATATCTCACCAACAATGCTAGTTGAAAATCATGAAAATTACGAATTACCGGGTATAAGGCTTTGTTTTACGAAGGGCAAAGAATAAAAAGCCACATTTACGGGTTTTGGGAATGAGGTGCTTCATGGAATATTGACATTTCACACATCTCAGGGAAATAAAAAGTCGCTTTAACCAGTTACAAAATGCCCAATGGGACTCTTTTAAGTTTGAAAAAGCATAGTAAAGCGATTTTTGTTTTAAGGCATTTGGGACGTCATGCAAGAAGCCAGCACTTGACTTTTTTCACAATAAATGAAGCACTATGGTAATAACCTTATTCCAATACACCAACATAATAGTTACATTTGATTTCTGATTCAAGTTTACCTCAAATATTTTATCAAATTCTTTTTTTCATTTCATTTATTAAACTTAAGAAATAAACTATTCATGGTACAAACTTTTGTTCAAATACATACGTAAACACTCATACTCACACACATGTACCCTATCATACAGCTCAATTACTGATAACTTCACTTTCGCTTTTATATTCCAGTGTGTTCATGTTTAAATACAATAGATATATAGTTCAAACTCCTAGGAATTTACTTGAAAAGTAAACTTGCTTTAGATGAAAACGGCTTTCTAGATACAATAGATATATAGTTCAAACTCCTAGGAATTTACTTGAAAAGTAAACTTGCTTTAGATGAAAACGGCTTTCTAGATCACTTGCAACTTTTACAGATAATGAGCCCGTTTTAATTAACTTTAATACGTGTAATATTGAGAGTATTTAACGTTTAATGCATCTGGTGGCTACTACAGTGGAGGAACGGGGAAAACACTCCAACGTTATTAGCGCCACCGGTAAAATAATTGAGAGAGATCTCCCCCAACTGGATGGTATCTTGAAAGACAGAATTGAGAAAACAACAAAACGAACTGTGGGGATCCCACCCACCCAGGAAGTTATCTTTTTAAATTTTTTATCCAGCAGACTTCTGACTTTTAAGGGCAGTAAATGGTTTTAAGTAGTTTTTTGTCTCTCTTTAATTCCACTTTTAGGCCTAGTTCATAATTTTTTATTGTCCAGTGTTTTATCTTAGTTTTATCTCTCAAAATGATTAAAGGATTTAAAATCTTTTACAACACCCAGCTGCGGTACGATCTTTTTTCTCTTTTACACACAGTACGCTTTGAAATATGTGCTCGAAGTAGCTACATCTCTTTACTTTTCTCGTCCCAAAAACGTTGTCAACGCTCTCAGTTCAGGTCTATCCTTTAAAATAAAATGATCTATTGTATAAAATATAACATGAGTAAAACATGAGTAAGACCATAACACTATAGTATAATCAAAATTCTTCCCCCCCCCCCCCCCCCCCCACACACACACACACACACACAATACAATATATACTGATACCATACAAACTCAGCGTGTGTAGGAGTGTGAAAACTAAAGTTCACGGATAGGATATGCCATGTAAGGGGACATAGGTTATATCCTTTTGCGTTTCTTTATTCTGTCAATTTTGAGAAGAAATATCAGTGTCTTGTATTACACTTAGTCAATATAAATTTTTGAAAAGTCAATTTTCCTCCCTCTATCACGTAATTCGTCAGATGTAATAAAATACAGCATTTCCCCAGAAAACCTTTACCCCCATTTGTGTGAATGCACTGTGCCGTCTGCAGAGCTCAGCGTCTGCCACCATGCTGGATGCTCGCGCTTCCCGGGAGCTGAACAGTTAACGCGGTCTGAAAAATTTTAGGGAGAGTCAGATAAAATAGAGAGGAACCGTGGCAAGTATAAAGTTCTACGTGTTGAAGCTGGAGATGTGGGCTAGTTTAACTCTTTTCTTTAAAAGTTCTCAATAAACTCTGCCTTTCACCAACCCTATGCAACCGAAATATTTTGCTGGCATCTTGATACATTTTCCACTTCTGTCTCCCCCGTAAAACGGTCCATACTAAAAAATCAATAATCGCATGGCAATTTTATACAGGCAATTGACCTACTTTTATACCCATGCACCTAACATCGAGTTTTATGGCTGTGGAGTGAAAACGTGATACACGTCAGTGATATAAAAAATTTATTTCTAATTACACAATTTACGATCAGTGCATATGACTCAAAAGTGTCCCGATTTGTGAGTTTAAGGGGACATTACTTTTTGAAAGTAATGAAAAAATTGGAAACAAACCAAAATCAGAAAAAAATGCATTTTTTCTCTTATATGCAAATTAGGTTCCTTGAAGTAATATAAGACTGGCCGGAAGTGATGTTCATATCAGAGATTTGTAATGATGATGATCTTAATGATAATTAATGATGCTTAAAAAATCTTATTAAAGTTTTCAGTTGTCATCTGGTGTGAAAGAAATTTTCTGCACTAACACAATCAGTCCACAAGTGAAAAATAGATAGTAAACGCGCCTCAGAGATGCACTGCAGACGTCCCAGTTTTTGGATGAAAATCGCACGCCTAAGATATAAGGTTATGATTATGATGTAAATATATGCGTGTCTAAGGCTTCCATTAAATTTTTGACTGCATTTCTATTTATCTGGTTCGACAAGAGTGGCTTTTATTGGGATATTTTCTTTCTCTTTTTTTTAAAGCGAAAACAAGGCATAAAAGTCAAAATATTCAGAAGTAAAAAGATTTCAAATTTTCAAATCTTCTTGGTCACTTGTCGTGGTGGTTCACAGGGAAATTTTCAGACAACTTACACTGGTATAAATTGATAATCATCCGACTACGCGCTTTTTAATTATGTTCGTGATACACATGTAAATCACGCTCAAAACCTCCTTGACTTGTGTCAAAATTACATTTTATATTAGACAATTACATTTTTGGATTGTGTCAAAATGTGTTTTTTAGTCTTCTCTTACTGTTTAAGTGCGGAAAACAGGCCTGTTTGTTGTAAATAAAGTTTAATATAAGCAACAAGTGAAGTCTTGAGTCGTTATTCTCACAACATTTGGATTTTTTACCTTCTTAATTTTTTAAACAAAATCAAGTTGTTACGTTGTCTGTGATTAAACAAACAAATATTACATTCCATACATAGATGTACTTTATAAACCTGTCTGCAGCTGCCACTACTTAAATTTCTCATGTCTAGGAAACTCGCTGATGTACAGAATATGTGCACTTATTTAAATACAGGTGTATATGTGCTTGTCTAGATACGGGTAATCTACATGTAGAGGAAGAAGAAGGTCTTTTCGATATTTCGGCTACACGTAAGACCTGACGAAACACCCCTTGATGACTTTTATTTTATAAGTTTTTCTGTCTACTTGTACTTCTGTCCCCTTGATGACTTTTATTTTATAAGTTTTTCTGTCTACGTGTACTTTTTGATAGCCCTGTAAAAATGTAAGCATGGTTTAATTATGAATTTTCGGAAAAAAAACTAGTAGAATACTACGCAAAAATAAGTTAACACAAAAAGAAACAAATATGATTGATATATCACTCCAAAACTTTTGCTGTTTCTTTCGACAGGATTTGATACGAGGCGGTATATCTATACTACACTAAAGACATTTTTTTTTATGTATCGAAATACTTTTGATGCAGCAGAATCATCATATCAAAAACACCAAAAAAGTGATAACTCATATCCACCGGAGTAGTGTATTTTTATTTTAATTCTGTTATTAGGTTACACATTTAATTCTCTTACCTAGATTACATTTGAAAAGCGTACTGTGCGATGAAATCGCAAACGATTTTTCGTGCGTTTTGTTTTTTTTTTTTCATTTTGTTTTGCATCGTAAGTGGCTACGGGCTACGGCGAATACGTTTACATTACGGGCGGGTTAATGTTAATCAATCCAAAAATATTTATTTTATTACGAAACAGTGTTACTTTTTATACAGATACTAAGGAATTGAATCTTGAGCTGGTCCAACCATTGTACTTCATATCTGCTCATTAATGACAAAATCCCCGCAATACTACTGGTACACAACAAGTAGACAGCCCTGTAGGTAGCTACAAATCAGCCAATGGGTACACAATGCTTTATGGACTTCTTTAAAGACTTCTGCTGCTGTTACACAGAGACGAAGTAAATATAAAACAATAATGCATGTATCAGACTTTCTCAAAAATAGATTATTTAATAGAATAAAATGGCGATTGTTTTATTTATCATTACTTTTACATGAGACTGAGCTCTCGGTATTATTCTACCGGATTTCATTGCTGGCGAAATCAATACTGGAGACGACGGTTATATTGACGCGGATAAAGAAATTTTAATTAATTAATTTTAATTAATTCATAAATCCTAACTTGAGCTTTAACCTTGGTCATAATTAATAATTTTGCCCATGCTTTCACTAAATCGTTTTACTACAGGCAAGAGGTAAACCTGAACAGATGAATAGGTCCAATAGTGCTGTATCATCCTCGCCCGGTCTTCTCTTGAATTGTTCCCACAGAAAAACGTAAAGCACGTACTGGGGCTGCCAGACACCTTTTTTCTAGAACTTCTTCATGCCATTTTCTTCATTTTACTTTCTTTTACAGATCTTGTATCAATGCTCCAACTTAAACATTCCTGGGCCCATCATAATACGTTGATAAAAAAACGAATAAAGCAATAAAAGATTGGTGAGGGTATTTTCTACAATAAAACACCAACATTAAAAGTAATAATTAAAGACACCGAAATTTCTGCTCATTGTTGAATTTTCCCCATCATTCGTCTTTGTCTAAATCATCATTTTGTGCATTGTCTTCAAATATTCATGAAGCCCAGATTTTGGGAGAGGGGCAACTGGCGCAATGAAGCCCACATAATCCTCTAGTTAATTTCATTTACAATCACACTTACCACATCGTCACCATAACAACAATATAAGCTCTTTCTGTAAAATAGCAAAATTTCTGTCCACAATCAACTGATTTTGTAAGAATGAAAACATCAATTGAATAACATGACTATAAACCAATGTTATGAGATATGGTATGTTAAACCTGAAGCTAGAGGATGAACAAGGACAGTGAGAAGTCGTTCTCTGTAATGGGTTCTTGACCACTCCTCTAGGTCCAACCTTATCAGTAAAATACGCCGAACGGTATTCCATGTCTCGCCTGCCTAACTGCAGGCAATTATGATATCAGTGCAAACATTGAATCGCCGAGTAGGAGAAGGGGTTGGGGGCAACGAAAAAATCACTTACTTGAAGTTGGCCATCGACTGACTGGGGTCTCGGTCCTCGATGCAATGCATCAAGAACTTGTTTATAAATATGTAAAGTGGTAAAGAAATGAACAGGGCCCATCATCTTCTTCTCCGCTAAGAACTGACGTGGCTGAAAATGTAAGGGCGGGGTAGGGGGGGGGGGGATAAGCTCCTATCCACCACCCCCCCCCCCCCGCCCCTGCAAACATTTTTCTCAACCTACTATCATTATCATATAGAAATAAATAAATACGGTGTTAGGTATGTGTAATGTAATCAGGGCGCTGGAAATTACTTTTATTCTATTTATTTATTTATTTATTTATTTATTTATTTATTAGTTTTGGAAACTTTTAAGGTCAGACTAAAAGAGTGTTTTCTTATGCAAGAATGATAACTTACATAATATCTCTAAACCGATATCAAAAGAATGGAGATACTCATAATAAACGCGCCTGCTTTCTCTAAATTTCGTTGTTTGCATCACAGGCTGATGATTAAAAAAAGGTAGATATGAAGACATTTACCGCGAACATGAATTTGTGTTGTACTAATATGTGAATATAGAGTAGAAACTGAGTATGTCTTTTTACTAGAAGCAACTACACTGGGTTTATTTCACAACTCAATTTTTCAGTCAATGCAGATAAGGAAATGACAGAGCAAGTCAAAGCTGAAATGACACACCAAACGAAACCATTGAATATTGTCACAGAAAAGCAAAGTGCGTATAAAAACGGCCAATATATTACCTTTAAAGAGGTTTTTAATACTTCTGATTATTATCTATTTTGACCTGGGATTTAACATATGTATTACTGCAAACTTAATTCATTATCGTGTATTTATTTATTTACTATTTTATCTATTTTACCTCTTGTGGGTAATTATCCTGTGCCTTATTCCCTTATTCTTTCTTACGGGTGAACACACTCCATGCCATAGAATTGCTGTGTACATGTAACTGAAGGATAGCCTTTGGAGTCTACAATACAAAGTAAAATGTGTCCCTCAGCAAGGTGGGACTACAGATCTATATTGGCGCAGAACAGATTTGCAATTTCTTTTGGATTTCAAATTCTGTCCTTTGCTCTCAGTCTTCTAAACATCTTAACTAAACAGTCTTCCTGCCGACAATCTCCAACCCCGAGTGTAGCTTGGACTTATTTTTTAAACATAACTAAAAAAACTGCCTGCTAGTATAGAAATGTAAGACCGAGACTTTAACTTAAACACGGACACCCAAAACTGTAAAGAATATCTATTTAGTACTCATGTCTATACACTGTATTTGCTCATTAATGACGTCCAGAGGTTGGCGCGGTAAACAAATACACTGCTTCATTTATAAATAACGACACTGACGGTATTTCTAACTTTAAAGTAAAACAAGAAAAGTTGAAAAGTTGGAGTAAACGCTTGAGTTTTTCTATAAACAGTACCCAATGTCCGCCAATATTCAGACCTGTATAAGGCTTTCACTTTAAGATAATGATAAATGAATTAAGATAATGATGGAATATGATAAGCTTTATTTATTTTTGTGTAAAGCTCTCTTTTGGAAGAACGGAAGTCTTCAAATTGTCATATTTGATGTAAAAGTTTCATATCGATAGCTGAATGTAAATAAACGTTATTTTGGTTTATTTTAGTAAGTCTCCGCTGTAATCATATCCACTTAGAAAACACCCCTCTCATGTGGGAAGTGGGTGTGACGATTATTTCCCTTTATAACCAAAACCAAATTCTCCAAGTAGAGCGACCCATCGTGGCATATTTAACCTCGGCCTCGGGCTGATCACTTGGCATGTTGAATTCCACGAGAATTTCAGGGGAAAGGTTCTTGGTGGTCGTGTACGCTTCTAACTCAACCAACTCCACAAAGTCTCACCACAGCGTTGTGCGGAACCCATGATACACTAACGAAGGGAAATAATGTAATTTAAAATCTGGTAGAACTAAATTATATAAAACATGTTTTGGAAACAAGCAAGCAAATAAACGAAAAATAAAAAATCTAACTTACTATATAAATATATAGATAATACATGTAAATATGTAAATAAAAAAGAATGAAAGAAAGATATGAAAAGAAAAAAATGAAAAGAAAAATGCTGCAAATGGGGTGAAAATGATTTCCTACCTGCAGTTTCACTAAAGTCAATTATGATAAACGGAATGTGACTAAAATATGATGAACACATTACGTTTTTAATTTCTTATATATTGTATACCTTTAATCACTCAACTAGCTGAGGCCGGAATAGTTCTTTTACCTCCTCTCACCTATATTTAAATTTACTTATTTAAATAATCCTGGAGACAGTCCATTCTCTACGGTGTATTCATTGTTCGACAGGTATACTTGATCACCAGTATGATGATTGACGTTTGTTTATATAACTGCCAATCAAGCCATCCACTTTCAATAGCTTTGATTGGCACCTCTCAATCACAGGAAGTAAAAGCTCCTTTGCAGGATGATTGTGATTGACGTTTGTTTAACTAACCGTCAATCAAGCTGTCAAATTTGACAGCTTTGATTGACACCTATCAATCACAGGAGATAAAAGTTCTTTGGCGGTATGGATGTGATTGACGTATGTTTACTCAAACTGTCAAATTTGACAGCTTTGATTGATATCTATCAATCCCGAGATGTTAGAGTTCTTTTATTCTACAAAGAAATTGCAGGAGCCGTCCGCACTGGACAGATTCCCCCAGGACTGGAATTTTTAAGGCGAGAAAATAATAAAGCTTGATGAAAGTATTGATCAAATAGGCCCATGATCATTAATATAAAGCGTGTTATTATATATAGGTAAAATTTTACAAGGAATTAGCTTCTTAGAAAGAAATAGCTTCTCGACGTGAATTCCCAGAGAAAAAAATATATCGCCTGCATGGCCTCAAGTACAGTTATCACTGTTATATGGTACTCTTTTTTCATATAAATGAAATTCATGCCATGTTCCTCTGAAACATTGGGACAACATTTCAGAGGAAGAATTTGATAGAGTAAATCAGCGCTAAATTATAACGCCACGATGATTTTCTCGCATAACGTCAGCATAACATTTGCTGGAACTTATTTTAATTTAAGTTCCTTTCGTAGAGTTGACGATTTGCCAGTTAATTTTCTAGTGCTGCGTTTTTAGTAATGGCGCTCTTTCTCATTAGACGTCATTTTGGAATTCGAAGTCCATCTTTGTGAATTACTATAGTTGAAACATAGGGTAGGCCTAGTTACATAAGTAGAAAAAATAAATATGAACAGGTTTTTTTTTTAGGCAAAAGTTGTAAAAGTTTGTATAACCTGGTGTGTTAAAGTTAAAGGACACTGGTAAACACCAGAACGCACTCAAAACTCAATTTCCCAAACCTTTTATACCATCATCCATACCCTCCCCCCATCATTTTTGTGCCGTTTTTTTTTCAACATATTTCCTTTTAATCCAACTTTCTCTATTGAATGGTTCGTCGACATCTAATTTAAACTAAAATATCATATTGTCATTTTCAATAGCTAACTAGGTAATTTCTTTATGAACTTTTTATCCCCCCTCCCCGCCTCGCGTTGTCTTCACTAACACAATGAGGTGATATTTTGTGGAATCCGTCACAATCATGGTTGAGACAGCATCAGAATCAAAACACTGCAGTCTCTATCGTAAGGTCTATTTGGTCAAACGTAGCAAAAACTGCTCAGATATTCAAATCAGTGGACCTTATTGAGTCATATCAAGAAAGCCAGTGACCCACATAATGTCGTTTCAATTTGGGGTTGATAAGGATCTGAAGTTAATTTTCGTCTGACATTTTTTGAAATATACTGAACACAAACGTCGTGCAATGCAGTTTTAATGTTGTAAAGTACAAATGAAGTTCCATCCGTAAAATATTGATGAGAGTTGAAAAGAAAAGGCGGTCACTTCAGCCTGCCACCTCCCCTACCATGAATGTAATGGGATGGACAGCCTGGAAGGAGACATCACTGCCTAAGTGCTGAGTGATCAGGAAGTGGAGCGAAGGCGGCTTAGATATTAAGTATACTATTATCGTAATTTCAGCCATATTAATATAACCTTTTAAGAAATCAATGTTAGGTATTTGGTGATAAGTTACTTGTGATTTATTTTTGAAAAGTATTGTGACATCCGTTTGCTTAAAAGTGGTTTTGACCATTTCCCAACATTTTCCCCATGTACCATTTGATTTATTTCCTCCTTCACTTCATCTCATCACGTCTCATAAAACAATGGAAGATGCAGTTGCACTTCATGTTCAGTATTTTGACCTTCTTCGGTAGAAATAGTAGTGGCAGTGGATGTGTACTGTGAGAAATGGCCAAGGAGGGGGAGATGCTGTGAAATGTCTTGTGAGGGTCTGGCTATTGGCATGTTGATATTTACATGTAGTGAACGGTTGGTAGTGGAATTATAGAATATGATATAGGTAAAGTAATGAACGTCCATTTCCTAAGTAAAGAACATAATTCAAGTATTAAGGAGGTATAGTAATAAACTTCCATTTCGAATATTGGCAAGATTTCATAAATTAATATTTAATATTTCGTTTCATTAAAATGTGTGAGCTAAATTGAAGTTATATTGATTTCTGCGTGACATATTATAAGATCAACCTTTCCAAGACATAGGGGCAAGCTGATAGCCCGAAATGCTGTTTGGAACGGATTTAAAAAGGCTCTGTCTAAAAGTGTCTTTTACGTGTTTTTTTAATATAACATTACGAATTTGAGGTCTTTTACGAATGAAATGTAACATATTTAAAACGTAATGATATATCAGAATACATGGTCATCAGTTAAAAACTTGCTTTATTGTATTGAAATATGTTCTATACTATCTTATTGTCAAGTTTGTCACACTTGACATGTAAAATGATACTATTTGTGGTATTCTTCAGCAAGACAGCAAGGGATGACTTCAAGTTTAGATGGGAATTAAGTACGCACAAATACACAAATTTTATGTCGGTTTAAAGCACAATATTTTTCTATAGTATTCTGTAATTCTGTAATATTCTGTAATATTCTGAATTCTGTAATATTGAGTAATATTGAGTTTCACCTAAATCACCAAAGGACACATTATCGAAATCGTTGATAAATTCTACAAGTCCGGTGTCGAATTTTTAATTTCTCTTTTTACCGGCGTGAGTATATTCTTCAGTTTCATTCTCAAAATTGACTGAAATCTAGAATGTATCGACTGACGCTCATTGAGTGTCTTTCTTTTAATGTTCAGATGAGAAAAAAAGGATTATCGTCTCTTGAAATTTGCTGTCTTGTTGAGTAAGAGATGTCATTTTACAAATCAAGATCGATTATTTTGTGTCACAAGTGAAGTATGTAGAATTAAGAAATTTCCATTTGAGAAAAAATTCCATTTGAGAAATATCCCTTCTAGAAAAGCTGATTTCGTACATGTAAATACATATGATGGAAAAGAAACTACTTTCGTGTTTTACTTATCTCTGAACGTATGTCATGATCTGTTCCTTGGATTTTAACCCAGATTTCAAAGGTGAACATGTAGTTTGTTTTCTAAATAGTTTTTGTAAGGATTGTTTTTTCAATTTCATATTTCTTTTATAATCTAATGTTCATTATTCTTTCAATTTTGTCAAAAGCTGGGTAAACGCTGTATGTTTTTTTTTTTACGTATTTTGACACTTTGTTTTGTTTAAGCCCCCTCTACACTGGACGGCGTCCTTTCTGCGTCCCGTAGTACGGCCCCGTTTGAGAGTGAAAAAGAAATACTTTACGTGCCGACAACTGGCCGAGTTATCATTGAGCATTCATTCTGCAACCAAAGTGATGCTTGTCCGTCCTTTCTACGACCACAGCGATGCCAGTTTCATGGTCGCACAAAGGACGCAGAAAAGACGCCGTCCAGTGTAAAGGGGGTTTTAACAACGAAAGTGTGTCCGTTTTGTCTTCCTAACGATACGTGTCCGACTTAAAAATCGTTCAGTTTTAAACATAGCATATAGCATTTAATAAAAATCTCATAATTGTCATTATTATTATATAGAAAAAAAAACAATGGCGGATCCAGGACATTTTAAAGGGGTCAGATGTTGACATTTGGAGCGAGATGGAGTATTTTGAGAACTTGATCATGCGAGTCCAGAAGGGGTCTCTCTCCTCGGGAGTGCGGAGACTAGATCCACCATTGTTTTTTTTTTTTTTTTGTTTTTTTTAAATTTTGATGAAGAAGTTGAAATATATTGTTTTTGTCATTAAGAACAAACATAAGACCATTAATGTGGTAGATAGTTTATTCGTCAAGTCGAATAAATAAGAATGTTATATTTTTACACCTGTAAGTGAATTTAAATGCAGACATCATAATACTATACTATAATATCATAATATTCTTTAAGATACTAAATGCTTTTTAACTTGTAGTAATAAAAAGACTGAAGACGATGATATTTTACAGATATATGTTTTATAAATAATTGAATGCATAAAAGCAATTTGAATTGCTTATTGCTCTTAATAAAAAAACTTATTGAATATACAAAATGTCTCAGCGTTTTTACTGAGGGCTATATTGCTCAGTGGTAGCGTGGGGTTGGGGTTCGATTCCTGGCTCGGGCACTTTGGAATTACAAAGGGGTGTTATTAGAATTTTTCTTTGGTTACTATAAGAAGAAAGTCTACCCGAGGAGGGTGGGTGGGAACACTTAGAGAAGTAGGTAACGCGCTTGCCTCTGAGACAGAAGGTCCCCAGTTCGATTCCTGGCGCTACTAGGTCCCGGCAAATTACCTTTTGCAAAAATAAACCCAAATAAACAATTCAAACTACTATAAGAGGATCATACGAATGAGGAAAAACGCGAACTGAGATAGTGGCTCAGTAGGAAAGGCGATAGACTAAGAAGTAGAAAAGGGTAAGCTAGGAGTTGAAAACCTAAGGTTCAAGTCGAGCTGAAGAAAAGAAAGTCAAGAATGAATTTGTGACATCTTGCACATCATCTCTTATACTTTTATGTACATTTATTATAACAAATACAAACAACTACATCATACAGATGTATACAAAATCCTAACATTACATTTTGGCTCTACATAAAAAGTAATTTTCATAACGACTGCGCAATTTGAGATATAAATTAATCTTAAATACAACTATCTACAACTAAATGTGTGGGAGATTATATGCATTTTGAAAAGTGTCGCTCAAGATCAGTCGTTTTGGTTTTAATAAAGAACATGAAATCTCCCTTTTTTATATTTTTGCCCAAAGTTAAAAGAGAAAGTTGAAGATTCGAAGTGAAGTATTTTACAGCAATCGTTCAAAGTTGACATTGAAGTATTTGTCTTATGAGTGAGCCAAAATTTCACCAAGGGACATTTTTATCCAAAATTTCAGCAAGGGGGTGGTAACAGTATGGAAAATTCAAAATGCATACTATCTCATGTAAACGTTACCCTGTACGCGGGTACACACTCATGGCCCTACAACTTACTCTAGGTCGCCATGCTGATGATAACACACTACACCAAACAGCAGTCAAACATTATTCAATTTTGTTCATATGATGAGTGCTTTTCTTATAGATAAATGAATATGTACCTCATATTTTGCGTCATTTTTTCTTCTCTTTAAATTTTAAAATAGGATTTTGGTGATACAATTTTGAGTGAACATAAATTTACGCGCCGTGCGAATCAAGAACAGCATGAAGACATGGTCAGTTTACAACCTTATCCCAGTCATAGTCATTTTAAGAACAATATGTAAACAAATTTGAAAAGGTTATGCAAAAACAAGTTTACTTAAAATAACTCAGAAAATGCTAATAAACTCTACAGTCACTGGTGTTCAGTGGTCAAGAAACACTCAGTAAAATAACCCAACAGCACGTGCAGGACTGGCACCTAATCAGGCCTTTTGTTCTCATCACCCCTTGATCCCAGCCGAAAGCTAAAATTAAAAAAGTACCAAGTACCGAGATAAACGAATTTGATAAGGATTTTTCAAAATTCCAAGGTGTAAAAGGATGCGATAAATGCCATTCCTACATATACATTTAAAATGACAAAAGATGCCATAAGTAAACACTTTTTGCAATTTACTGTTTCCCTTTGTGAACATTTAACATTTTCGCTTTGTAAGGAAGGCAAAAAGTCAAATTTCCTTCTTTAATTAAAAAAAGCACATTATTTTCGAAAAAAATTACCCCAACCCCTGGTTTGATTGTCTGAAAATAAAAACATTTCTACCCCCTCCCAGCAATAAAACTATGGGTCCATCACTGATCAGACATAGTACTAGTATATCAAAACACCGGGAACCCAAGGAAGTTTATTCTTACCATGTGTCATAACTGCATATTCACAATTTTAGAAAGACCCGTTTTAATACATGTGGGCAATTCTGCAATAACTTGAGCACATTTTACAATTTTATACTGCCGTTAATTCTTAAGTGTCATAATTTGGATTACGTTTATTGTAGATTTATATCTCGGTCATTACAACCCAAAGCAAACATTACATTTCAAACCAAAGCAAATGTCAACCATGCAAGTTGACTATACGGCAGACTTCGACACGCAAGACAACGTTGACATGGGTGCGGGCGCTGGCGAACACGAATCTGATGTCTTTTCTGGGAGTGCGTCCAATCTCATCGCAGACGGTTGTTACGAGGCACTGAAATTAAATGAAAAATGAAATAAATTAAACTAAATTCATAATAATATCTAAGGAATTGACAAAGTGAAATACATAATATTAATAATAATCTTGATAGGTTTTTTACTTTCTTAGTTAAACATTATTTTGCGTATTTTGTGGGTAGAGTGATATAAATTCAGGATTTCATTGCTACACGTGCTTATTATCTTCAGAATGATTTTACCAATTACTTTATACCAATACATCCATACTTAAATAAATTCGTAATCCGAATGCTGGCACTTTAGCTCATCTTTTTTTTTAAATCAAATAGTTAATGCAAGCATTTTATTTCAGATTATAATATCAAAGACGGTATGTAATCGAAATTGCAATCAGGAAAAAATGAAGTCAACGGGGTCGACAATGCCTAGCTAATATACGTTTGCTTTCCTGGTTGCGGCTATTTCTCTATAAAATAATTTGTTTATTGTCAGTTAGCTTTAATAAATAGGATATATTTGTACAGGTCACTGTCAAAAAATAAAAAAGTCACCCATTGGTAGCAGAGAATGTTACAGTAGTTACCTGCTTTGTCGTCTTGCTTTGTTTAAGACAGAATAACGCGTTCAGACCTTTGGACGGCTGGAATAATCTTCTCACTTCTTTATGAGTAAATACTTTCCTTCTGGAAAAAGCAATATAAAAAGTTATTAAACTTTCCAAGCTTATTTCAGCATTCATGTCAATGAAATATATCCAAGAGCCATTACGTCTAAAGTGGGAAATGCATACTTTTGGATAAAATATCGTCAACATAAACCGATCAGTGTTGCCTTATATCATCTATACAGTACTTACAACAAACTACATCAGTTCTCAGTGCCAAAATTTCAGTCTACGTGTGGAAATTGTGGCAATGTGACACGTGAAGCTTCTTCCTCTTCCTTCTGACCTTGGTCCTATCTGAATACCTCTCACCAAAATGCTCACCTGGTTTACATAATAATAGCACTGACTGTGGGATTGTGTTAGAGAAGACACGATGCGGCTTAACGCAATCTAAACGTTATCATCAGGTTATTGCACAAACAAACCATTTTGTTTTGTCCATCTATAGACCTTCATCCCAAATAAATGAGGTTTTTATTATTAACCCATCCCAATTTAAACATGATCGCCTATTGCTCTAGCACTGTAAATATTGAACAGTTGTGGCGACTTAGGTTAATTTGTACATATATATCTAACATTTTTATTTTTATGCAGCAGTACATATGAACCCAAATATGCTTCTTAGAAAAAATAAATCACATAAGAATTATACTGAGTTACGCATCATTCGTGAAGGTATTGTTTTCTGATTTCATTGTTTGTTCTCTGTTGTCCCGACTCTGTGGTTGTGTGCGACGTTTAGTTGTATATGTGCGCACGCTTGTTTTTACGTCGCTTATTCTTCTTTGTTACGCTAAAATGATACATACGTTACCGATACATACGTTACCATGAAGCGTGTAAATATTTATTCTATTTTCATTGGTTTTCTTTCGCTTTGTGGGCCAACACTTATGTCTTTTATTTGTGTTTCATTAAAATAGTGTTGGCGCACAAAAGGAGAGACAACCAATGAAAATAGAATAAAAAATATTTACCCGCTTTATGGTAACGTATGTATCATTTTAACGTAACAAAGAAGAATGAGCGACGTAATAACATGCGTGCGCACATATACAACGTCGCACGCAACCACAGAGTCGCGACAACAGAGAACAAACAATGAAATTAGAAAACAGCAATACCTTCATTTATGGTAACGTATGTATCATTTTAACGTAACAAAGAAGAATGAGCGACGTAATAACATGCGTGCGCACATATACAACGTCGCACGCAACCACAGACTCTGCTTTTCCTTCTATTGTAATGTTGTATACCGTAAGAATAAGGCGTTTGCTCACAAAACGGACAACAAACAATTAAAAAATAAAAGTATTTACAAGCCACATGGTAACTATTTTCATTGGTTGTCTTTCGTTTTGTGCGCCAACACTTATGTCTAAATGTTACATAAAAATGAAAGAAATCGAGACAAATAAGATTTCTTGCCTTCAACTATCTGTGAAAATTGTTCATATGATACATACGTTACCGATATATACGTTACCATGAAGCGTGTAAATATTTATTTATTCTATTTTCATTGGTTTTCTTTCGTTTTGTGGGCCAGCACTTATGTCTTATTGTTACATTAAAATGAAAGACAACGAGACAAATAATATTTCTTGCCTTCAACTATCTGTGAAAATTGTTCATATGATACATACGTTACCGATATATACGTTACCATGAAGCGTGTAAATATTTATTTATTCTATTTTCATTGGGTTTCTTTCGTTTTGTGGGCCAGCACTTATGTCTTATTGTTACATTAAAATGAAAGACAACGAGACAAATAATATTTCTTGCCTTCAACTATCTGTGAAAATTGTTCATATGATACATACGTTACCGATATATATACATGGCCAAATAATATGAAGGTGTTGTTTTCTGATTCCATTGATTGTTTTCTGTTGTCACGGCTTTGTTAGTGCGTGCGACTGTGTACATGTGTATGTGCGCACGTTTGTACGTCGTTCATTTGTACGTCGTTTGTTACCTTAATATGATACATAGGTTACCGATTCATACGTTTCCATGAAGCGTGTAAATATTTATTTATTCTATTTTCATTGGTTGTCTTTCGTTTTGTGAGCCAGCTCTTATGTCTTAATGCCACATTAAAATGAAAGAAAACGAGACAAATAAGATTCCCTGCCTTCCACTATCTGTGAAAATTGTCCATTTGATTCATACGTTACAGATATGTACGTGACCAAATGATATGAAGGTGTTGTTTTCTGATTCCATTGACTGTTTTCTGTTGTCACGACTTTGTGAGTGAGGGTGACCTTGTATATGTGCGCTTTTCGTTTTACGGCCCTCATTCTGATTTTTTACGTTAATATGATACATATAACGTGAAGGTATTGTTTTCTGATTTCATTGTTTGTTCTCTGTTGTCGTGACTCTGTGGTTGCGTGCGACGTTGTATATTCTTCTTTGTTACGTTAAAATGATACATACGTTACCGATACATACGTTACCATGAAGCGTGTAAATATTTATTTTATTTTCATTGATTTTCTTTCGCTTTGTGGGCCAAAACTTATCTCTTTTATTTGTGTTGCAATTAAATAGTGTTGGCGCAGAAAAGGAAAGACAACCAATGAAAATAGAATAAAAAATATTTACACGCTTTATGGTAACGTATGTATCATTTTAACGTAACAAAGAAGAATGAGCGACGTAATAACATGCGTGCGCACATATACTACGTCGCTGACTTGATATCTGTAAGATTCTGTGCAGGGAGAAATGGGAGACATGGCCTAGTTTTTTACCTCTCAAAAAGTTTGCAATATACTTTGTCTTTCAGTGGTCCCCGATTCTTTAATATTACCAATGTTATCACTTTGAACCGCATAAAACACTTTTTGGAAGTAAAAGAATCATATTAGAAACTATCACTACACTTTCTTTTTATCATTTTATTTTTATTCATCTTGGTATTGCCACTGACATATCTACTAGTGCCTTAATTTAGGACTCATTCCCAATGACACTATTGATCTATGTAAATTGATCCAACTCCACAGGGACTCTTGCTGAATGCAATTGGATTGGCTCGCCTCCTTTTGTTTATAACATGCTTGTTTTCCATTTTCTACTCAAAGCTAGGGGGTGGTATGCTAATCTCTTAATCTGATTACATTCAGCAAGAGTCCCCCTGAATTGATCTACCTAGACAGATAAAACACTGAATGCACTCTTATTTTTATTGGGACTGAGTTCTTAGACCTAAATATTCTTGCACAGTCATATAAATAAAACAACAACAATAAATAATAATATTATAATTTATTTATAATTAAAAGTTGGTTGGTACATTGATAATGTTGAAATGATAATTCTCAGAAAAACAAAGGCCAAATACATTTTCAAGAAGTACATTAAAATTGAAAGTTATGTATAAAGTTTATGAAATTATATAATTACCTAATATAAGTATGATAAATAGTGACAAAAACTGCATTGTAGACTTTCAATTTAATTTTCAAAGACATAAAAACAGTATTCATACACATTTGCACAGTACTTTTTACTTACATTTTTGCGATAAAAATTCCCCATGTAAATTTATATGTCCTTTGTAATATTTCATAAGGAAACAAAAGTCAGCAAAGAGACTGTTGCCACTTTATAAATGTTCTCTCTCTGATCGCTGTATATCATGTCCACAGTGTGTTCAGGTATTTCCATGAGACTACAGACACATATACAACTAGAGGATCAGAGAGGCGATACCGCCTCCGAATATTGTACCACCAGCTGGAGCAAGCGCATTCGTATAGACCCCCCACATACACAAAATAAGGGACACAGCCACCAGTCTTATGCTTGACAAGCTATAAAAATGCAATCAACAAGAATTTTCAAAATACGCAAAAAATATATATAACTTAAAATGGTACAATCAAAGTTAAGTTAAGGTAGGTCAAAGGTCAATTTCAAGGTCACAGTAAATTGCCAGTATATGACTTTCTATTCAACTACAATAGTAACTATGAACCTATCTCTGCCAGGTTTGGAGTTAAAAGAGAAAGAAATTAGCAGAGTTCAGTTCATGATTATAAGTAGGTCAAAGGTCAATTTCAAGGTCACACTTAGATTGCCAGTATATGACTTCCTATTCAAGTTCAATAGTAACTATGGACCTATCTCGCTAGTTTTGGAGATAAAAGGGAACCAAAATTTGCAAAGTTCAATTCATGATAAAAAGTAGGTCAAAGGTCAATTTCAAGGTCACATTTAGATTGCCAGTATATGACTTCCTATTCAACTTCAATAGTAACTATGGACCTATCTCTGCCAGGTTTGGAGTTAAAAGAGAAAGAATTTAGCAGAGTTCAGTTCATGGTGAAAAGTAGGTCAAAGGTCAATTTTAAGGTCACATTTAGATTGCCAGTATATGACTTCCTATTCAACTTCAATAGTAACTATGGACCTATCTCTGCTAGTTTTGGAGATAAAAGGGAAGCAAAATTTCCAAAGTTCAGTTCATGGTGAAAAGTAGGTCAAAGGTCAATTTCAAGGTCACATTTAGATTGCCAGTATATGACTTCATATTCAAGTTCAATAGAAACTATGGACCTATCTCTGCCAGTTTTGGAGATAAAAGGGAGGCAAAATTTGCAAAGTTAAGTGCATGGTGAAAAGTAGGTCAAAGGTCAATTTCAAGGTCACAGTAAGATTGCCAGTACATGACTTCCTATTCAACTTCAATAGTAACTATGGACTTATCTCTGCCAGTTTTGGAGATATAAGGGACTAAATGTTATAATTTTGGAGTTACCATAATGTGCCATAAATTTCCTATGGAAAAAATTAATTAAAATAAAGAAAAGGTCATTTTGGAAAAAAAACCCCTTGAAATGGGAGGTGCTCTGAAGTTCCAGATGTTCAAATTTGATGAAATAATGTCATTTTCGACCACAAATTGCCTGCTTTGCCAAGCCTTATGTTTTATTTTTCCGGAGTTCAAAATTTATTATCCATTACCGTACTGCACATTTTGCTTTAACCACCAAAATGTACTTTTTGATACAGTGTAACTTTGGAGATAAAAGGGAAGCAAAATTTGCAAGGTTCAGTTCATGATGAAAAGTAGGTCAAAGGTCAATTTCAAGGTCACAGTAAGATTGCCAGTATATGACTTCCTATTCAAGTTCAATAGTAACTATGGACCTATCTCTGCCAGTTTTGGAGATAAAAGGGAACCAAAATTTGCAAAGTTCAATTCATGATAAAAAGTAGGTCAAAGGTCAATTTCAAGGTCACATTTAGATTGCCAGTACATGACTTCCTATTCAACTTCAATAGTAACTATGGACTTATCTCTGCCAGTTTTGGAGATATAAGGGACTAAATGTTATAATTTTGGAGTTACCATAATGTGCCATAAATTTCCTACAGAAAAAATTAATTAAAATAAAGAAAAGGTCATTTTGGTAAAATTCTTGAAATGGGAGGTGCTCTGAAGTTTCAAATGTTCAAATTTGATGAAATAATGTCATTTTTGACCACAAGTTGCCTGCTTTGCCTAGCCTTATGTTTTATTTTTACGGAGTTCAAAATTTATTATCCATTACCGTACTGCACATTTTGCTTTAACCACCAAAATGTACTTTTTGATACAGCGTAACTCGAAAACCGTATGGAATACAAAAAAACAGAGACCACCTCCAGTGTTGGGCTTTACATGCTCTACAAAATGCAAAAAAGAATGGGTCTCTAGCATTAACGGTTCCCGAATTACAGACAGTTTTCAGTTTCGGTATCTTATGGCCGCTACACCCGTGAAAATGCACCGATTGACCCCAAATTCACACAGATGAAAGATGACCTGAAGGGTAATATTTTCCAATAATTTTATTGGTTAAGTCTGTGTGGTGTCTGAATAACAGCGCAAATAAATTTTTTTTCGTAAAAAAATTCATTTTTTTGAAAATTTTTGCCCGTTTGACCTTGAAATAAAGGTCAAAGGTCAAATCCAAGGGCATATTTGAAATCTACACATATGACTTTTGGAAAGCCGTCTGTAGAAATTTTTCCCATAATTCCTTCCGTAGGGTAGATAATTAGCATTTAATTTTGCCATTTTTGGACAAGGGTGCATTGCAATGAGTGCCACACCTAGACCCCAATACCGACAAAGCCCAAATTTTACGTGGAACGAGTTGAGATTATAGGTGACCTAAATCCAAGAGATGGGTATGGGGGCCCTTACCGTCTAGGAGGAGAAGCGGTAACGGTAACATGGCGGCGGAGCCGCAGGAGCCAGCGGAACGGACCGGACGGGACTAAAACCATGTGTACCGCCAGCGCTAACGCTGGTGGTACAACTATGATATCATCACTGTATATCATGTCCACAGTGTGTTCAGGTATTTCCATATGAGACTACAGACATATACTACTATGATATCATCACTGTATATCATGTCCACAGTGTGTTCAGGTATTTCCATATGAGACTACAGACACATATACAACTATGATATCATCACTGTATATTATGTCCACAGTGTGTTCAGTGATTTCCACATGAGACTACAGACACATATACAACTAAGATCATCACTGCACTGATGAATACAATAGTCACATCATATTACCTGGTTGGGGTTATGTGTGTAAATGAAATATCTTCAATATGACAGTAAGTGTAAATGCAACTCTCAAGTGGTGAAAAGCTTTAAAATTTTTATTGATCAAGTATCCTTCATCAGTTTTGTATAGATATAAGCAGGCCCGTAGCCAGCAATTTCAAATGAGGGGTTCGTTTTCTGAAAATGTGGACCTTTTACCATAAAACCTTCATGTACCTAGATCAAATTTTATCCAAAGTGGACCTTTTCCCAGCAAAAAGGGTCGTTCTTTTGAACCCCCCCCCCCCCCCCCCCCCCGGCTACGGGCCTGATAAGCATGTTTTACCCCCTACCCAGGTTCTGTATGATATTATTTGTTAATGAGCACTTTCAGAACAGAGAACTAACAGATCCCTGGATCAAATATGGTGACCCACTCAATGCTAATGCTTGTTGCTTAATCCCTGTGGGGAATCTATTCAGTGTCTAATCAGGAATTAAGTGGCAAGTTTTTTAGTGGGTTGCCATATTTGATCCGCAGATCTGTTCGTTTTCTGTCCTGAATGCGGCCAATGAGGCATGAGAGAGAAAATATAACAACTATAAGAAAATATAATAGGAGTCTGAAGTTTTCTTAGTATTTAATTTCTGTTTCTCACCTCTCTTTATCTATGCCTCTCTACAACTTCAACCCAGTTTCTCTTAAATAAAATTCTGCACTAATGAGCTAAATTAAATAAATAAACATTCTTTGATTACAAACAGCTCCAGAATATTACCAAGTGGGAATTTACTAGGTACCAGTACTTATAACAGGCATTAACAATGTGAAGATTCAGTCATCATTCTGACTTGCTTTATTCAGTACTAATTTATTAGCACTGCTTCAGGCAAGCTAACTCAATATATAACTTTGGATATTAAGATAAGAAAATGCCTTGTCATTTGATTCAATTTCATTAAAAAAACTAACAAAAAATTACAAAGTAAGCACCAAAAGTAATAATAAGTACTCATCTTTTATAAAGACTACGTACAATGAGATCACAACATTAGTGTACATACTAGTATAAAAGCTTCAGTATACTTACTGCAAGATGTTGCTTAATTCTTTATTTAAAGAAATAACAAAATGATTTTCTGCATTTCACTTATACAAAATTGCTGCAGATATCTTTTATACTTAATTGTCTTTGGGCAAACCATAAGATGAGCACTACCATAAGACTAGACAGCAAAGCTGGCAAAATATACAGACACAAAATATTCACCAAAATACACACACACACAAAAAAAAGAAAAAATTCAAAGAAACAGGTTTGATAAGATTCTGATTTTTTTTACTCATTCACAGTTGGGGGAGGCATGCACAAATTGGGACCCGCTTCACGAAGCAGTAGTTTGTTAGTGACTGATAGTAGGCCTCTTCCTAGTTATGAGTGCAGTGTTACGAAGCTATCGCTAGGTCTCTCACTCATTATTGTGTTGTTGTTACCATGGATATTTCATGACTGGTTAGACCAGTCGCTAACTCTAGAGTTTCATCATACGCATGTGTATTAAATGAAAAAGAAAGGTTGCAATATGGCGGCTGTCTTTCTTGCTAGACCAGTCGCTAACTCTAGAGTTTCATCATACGCATGTGTATTAAATGAAAAAGAAAGGTTGCAATATGGCGGCTGTCTTTCTTGCTATCTGGGCCACCAGAATACAAAGGAGACAACAACGGTTTTATCATAGAAAAAAAACCATTAAAATTTATGGACGCTGGAGAAATATTCAAAAGATTCTGCCTGTCTAGAAGAGAGGTGGATAGGGTTGTGGAGATCCTGCATGACAATCTCATAACATCGATGAAGAGATCTCACACCCTCTCCACGCAGGTGCAAGTGCTCATTGCTTTGCAATATTTTGCAACCGGAAGCTACCAGAGAGTGGAGGGAGATGCTTCTCTAGGATGCAGCAAGAGCAGCGTCTCCTGGGCCATCCACAGGGTGACAAATTTAATAGCAACATCACAACATGAGGATCTTGCTGTCAAGTTTCCTACAGATCCCAAGGAAGTTAAAGCGGCGAAGAAAGGATTTTATGATGTTGAGATGCATCGACAGGACACTCATACCTATACTGGCTCCTACCGATGACGAGCAATATTACATCGGGAGAAAAGGCTTCCATTAATTGCCTTAAAATACAAGCAGTGTGTCATCACAAATTGTGGTAAGTAGGCTAGATGTTTGAAAAAAGAAACCATCTGTAGCGCACTTGCAATGACCTTGACCATATGCAATTTGTAAACAAAAAAACTTACACAACCCAACTACCACATCCTCAATTACTGCAATGACCAAATGCATTGTTAGCTATTTAAAAAGGAAATAATTTTCTATTGACTTGCCAAGTCAGTATTATGACAATGCATTAAAGTCTTTCAAATATATGGATTTTTAGGTATACTAAGCAGAACAGTGTCATACAAAACAATAGACTGGCTACATGTATAAATTGGAAACCTATGGACCGCTCAGCCTACTTACATAGCACCAGCTTTCATCCTTCACACATCAAAAAATCCATTGTATTTTGTTTTACAATATTACCTTAAGATACAATAGAATCAACTTGGAACCTGAAAAGAAGAGTGAACAACTTACAGATTTGCAAAAGACGGCAGTATGACACGCAAATGATCAAAGAAACCAAGGGAAAAGCTAATAGAATCCCAAGAAAAGATCTTCTCCAATACCAAAGAAAGGACACACACAAAAGGGTTCCTTTAGTAGTCACTTTTAATCCCACCCTTTACCACCTTAAAAAGATGGCACGGGATTTGCAACATATCTTTGACTCTGACACTACGCTCAAAGACATTTTTCCATCTCCACCTATCGTCTCTTTCAGACAGCCTCCTAAACTTAAAAAACTCCTGGTTAACAATAACAGCCTTGGTGTCACGGGCACATTTCCTTGCAACAATAGAAGGTGCCTTCTCTGCCCGTGCATCATTAACAGCCCCATCATCACTTCGGAAGGCAAGACACTCATCCCTAAGGGAAAATACACTTGCGACTCTCAGAACAATTCTTTTCTATTATTAGGCATTTTATGTGTTTCAAACATCTAGAACTTATGTGCATGCTACATGTATCACATGTTCCAGTCCAAAATGTGACATTTCAATATCAATTCATTAATTTCATTTTGCAGATGACTATGACAAAGTTAGAAGGAAACTGAACATAGCTCAATATGAATCTGACATTGTAACAGAAAATGAGGAGATTATTCCAGCATCTCAGAGAAGTAAGAGGTTAGAAATGTGTCATACTATTAACTAATATCACATATTTTATATCTACACATGAATTACCTATGATGAAAATGAGGACAAGAGCAGACAAAAGGAAAATTATGCAAAAAGAAAAGCTAAGGGAGTAAAAACATTAATTTGGATGTTGGGGATGCAATTTTGAAGAAACAAGTGAAAAATTCAGGAAAAAGGGTGGCAAACTGGAGAATTTCTGGATAGGACCTTACAAGTAAGTTATTTGTAATTTTAAATTAATTATATAGTGCAGGGTGAGCAAAAATAAAAAACTCCTGGAAAAAGTTTAATTCAAAAACATTTGGCCTGAAGTTTTTTTTTTTATTTGGAATTTATCTGTGAAAAACAACTATGATAGTTTGAAAGATATATGCTGATGAGGGACAGAAAGTTGTTGCAGTTGTATAATAATCTTAGCAATCTAGTTCTTCTTTGGTTTAGGATCTTAGAGCGCATTCTCAACGAATTAAGCCAGGCTTTACAAAGCCGGTGACCTAAAAATGGCGGACGTACATGAAAGAAAAACCGCCTAATCTTTTAATAGTCTCTCCGCCTCTCACACGCCTCCCCACACGTCGTCCCTGCGGGGTACAGTAATTAAATCTCGGCTCCAAACATTAATATTTCCGTGAATATCTCTGGTGATATTATCTCCGTAGATAGTCGATTCATTGCTGCTCTACGGGCCAAATTATTCCTTTTTCGTCTCTGTTTTCAAAGATAATAGAACAGAAGAGCTTTTTTCCTTCGATCGCCTTCAGCCGCCATGCTTTCTTCACCACGAGTTTAACTGATGAGCATGCGCACTTAATATTTCTCAGGTAGCTTCCGCATGGCGAACGGAGACGCGATTTAATTACTGTACCCCGCAGGGACGACGTGTGGGGAGGCGGAGAGACTATTAAAAGATTAGGCGGTTTTTCTTTCATGTACGTCCGCCATTTTTAGGTCACCGGCTTTGTAAAGCCTGGCTTAATTCGTTGAGAATACGCTCTTAGACATTGACCAGAACAACACTGTGAAGCAACAAAGTGAAAAGACTGGTGAAGTTCTGGAGAAGAGAGTGGCATATGACCAGGTACAATAAAACTGGAAATATGTAGTTGGCCAATCTCAGTAACTAGGTCCAATTGATCTTCCAGACCTGGGTGCCATAAAGAAAAGAAAATGAAGTCTGTTCAGTGATTTAAAAAGAGGTGCACCTTATACCAACGTTTAAGCCAAAATTACCAGTATTCTGTGAATCATTGCCAGAAAAATAATAATTTATCCAAGGTGTTGCAAGTGACCACCTATGATGACACCCGAGAGAGATGCCGCTGCCCTGACTGTCGGGCAGTATGTCACAGCAATTTATGATGGGGAGTGATTTGTTGGAAAGATCTCTAATGGGGACGAGGAGGATGAAGAGGTGGAAGTGTGTTTTATGGAGAAACGCAAGCAGTTGCTACAATGGCCCTCTAGAGAAGATAAAATCTGGCTAAAACACGACACCATCTAAATCGTGATCAATGCCCCAGAGGCTTGCGAGAAATCACAACGCATGTTAAAACTGGACAGAGAACACACACTGAATATGTTTTAAAAGAAGTGCATTTTTATTGTTTATGTTTAAACATGTTCAAGAACAGATATTTACTTGTTACAAGTTTGTAACTCTCAAACTCACTTTCAGAAGTTTATTAATTAATTGATTTTAAATGATTTATAAAATTTTCGTTAAAAATGTCATTTTACCCTATTGTGACGATGTGGTGTGTTTGTTGAGATTTTTATATTGCTACTGGTAGATGTCTCTATAAGTAAAGTACAGTCCGGTGCGCATGTTTGAATCTCTCTTGTGATTGGTAACTTAAAGGTAAAACTGTTCACTGTATAGTTGGTTCTGATTGGTAAACGTGTACTATCTGAACTTGTATATAAGGTGTGACTTGAAATAAATCGGTCTCTTTTGGTCCTCTTTTGCGGCTCTTTGAGGCTTTTATCTGTGCTTATACTCTGAGATACCAGTAAGTACATTGTTATTTGTACCTTCATAAGGCACTCGGCCGTGAAGGCGTAACAATTGGCGCAGTCGACAGGATAGAGTTTGTGTTGCTTATTAATTGACAGGATACAATTTGTGTAGCATATGTTGTTAAATTGACAGGATTCAATTTGTGTAGCTAACGTTGTCAATTTACGGGATAGAATTTGTGTAGCTTGTGTTGTTAGAGGATAGAATTAGTAGTTATTAGTGATATTGGAATTTCTGAAAAGCTTTGTGTATGACTGAGTGAGAGTTGGAAAGATAGTGACATGTGTTAGATGGGACTTGTTGCAAGACGCGAGCTAGTCGGAATATATTGCAGAGATATTTTATTTTCAGTGTTGGCTGATACTCGCAGCAATTCAGTAAATATTTTCAAAGTAGCATTTATTTTAGTAGTTTAGAGATATTTTGTATTAATTTTCTGTTGTGATACTACAACTGCGGAGATATAGTGGACCACGTGTAGTGAGTAATAGTCGGACAGACCACGTGTAATTTCAGGCCCGTGCGTATAGAGCCTTATGTTGTAATTAGAATACAGATCATAATTTAGTGAGTTTATTTACAAAGAAAAGCATTTATTTAAAATAAAGGTTTCAAATTTGTGTTTTTCACTGACTTGCTGAATGAAGGAGTGAGTGTGAATTGTTTATTGTATATTTTTATCAATATTGCAATAGCATATATATCAAAGCATCCCCACCTCTCTATACAATTAAAGATAAAAAAGCAAAAATCCAGGTGGTACATCATGATAGATTGAGAAAATTTGTTGAAAGAGAGAGTGATTTTCAGTTGAATGAACCACAATTGGTGGAACCAATTGTAAAAAGATCAAGATTTGGTAGACAAATTAAAATGCCATCTCATTTAAGAGCTTTTGCTTTAGAATGATTATATTGATATATATATATAGTTTATTAGTTAAGGTATAGTTGTATATAAATACTTCCTTAATTTTCGGCAGTGCTGAAATAAATGGAATTTAATTTAATTAATTTATTTGTATTTTTTTTTATTTTTTATTTAGATCATGGATGAATCCAACATCATGCACATATTACAATCAGAGCTCTTACTTGGGGATTTGGTATAAAAGTAATATTTGTACATAGTAAATGCGGTGATGCTGTAATACTATGTTAGTAATTAATGTAATACTATGTTCATGCTGTAATGTAAAATTAAGTTTATAATGTAATATGTTAATATTCATTTGAAAGAAAAGATCATTATCATGTATGTTCATTCAAGAAAATAAACCATTGTATAAGTTTATTTCAGATATGGATTATTTAGACATGTTAGATGAAGCCTATTTTGTCCCTGATTATGATGACACTGATCTGGTGGAAGATCCTACTATAATGACTTGTAAAATGTGTTCAAAGCAGCAATAGCAATCAACATCAAAGGACCCTGGGGGTGTGAAAGGAGTCTCATCCTCCATCACAGAATTACCCAGATGTTATTTGAGCAGTAAAATGTCTCTTCAATAACAGATCTATGCAAAGAAGAAGTTATTTGATTTTTAATCACCTAATTGCTACTCAACTGTCCTATTAAAGTGTATAAAGCACGAGTTAAAAGTGCACAATTTTTACGCCAAAAACGGTAAATATACAAATTAATGTGAAAAACATTCGGGCAGGTAATATCTTGTCGGGGCCTGCGATATACAGATCTAAGCAGCCCAATTGGCCTGCATTGCCCTCAGAGTTTTCAGCATGTCTGCAATAAAAATACACTTAAATCGATGTAAGTACTTGAAGGTTTTGACCAATATGCTATGCAGCATGAGCATTGGCAGTTAGATAGGTGTATTCATATATTCTGTTACATTCTTAAAAGAATGAAAATAACGAATGCTTTCTCTACTTTAAAATTATACAATTCATAATACTGAAGCTTTACATTTATCATTGAGGATGCTGTCCCTTCACAAAGCACCAACAGAACACTTGGAAAGCACAAGTCCCATCACATTACACATGATGGCATTACATCTATTAATGGGATGCTTGCTGATGAAGTAAATAAACAGTTTTGTTACACAGGTAAAATATAAGAATCTCATCAATATCTAAGTAAGTAATTCTTTGGTATATGAGGCACAAACATCATTTAAATTATTCTTTTTACAGGTGTTCCATGCGAGTCTTCATGTAATGTCCAGTATTATATATGATGGAGACATGACTTATTTTTCTAAGGTCTGCCATATTCTCTTTGAAAAGGTAGCTGATTATGCCTTGAAGATAGAACTTTCAATTATTTTTAGCCACTGAACATAAATATTTCTTTTGACACATATGAAATTTTTTTCTTTTCACTATGTCTTAAAGGTGATTGCACTGTCTGTTGTGTTTGGTGTTATAAACTCAACCTCAAATAATATAATGAAAACACTGAATTTTATTTTAACCCATTTTAAATGTACAGAGACTATCAAAAATGCATTAATATATATGTAATACCAGTGGTGGTTGGAAGGGTATCACGTGATACGTCAAAAGATGCGCACGCACATCTCTCATTTGATGTTTTGCTGTCGAAGAGTTAACACCGAAAATGAGCTCCCGGCGAAGTCTTCCTGCAACGTCGTTCAATAATGTGACACTTATATGGTAATAACGTAAATTTTATATAAATTACTTGTTGCTTTTAAGACTTAATAAAGTGTTATATTGATGCCTTCATTGACTTTTCAGGGGTCAGACTCGATAGAAAAAACTTGGAAATGAACTACATGTGTATGTCACTGTAAAAAAGAAATGTTTTTTGAAAATCTAGTATATGCGCAGGTAAATCGTAACGTTACGTTGTTATTTATCGTTTGGTTGTGTGGTCGACGTCATTTTATTGCCCACTGACGTATACATACTCATCTTACTCTAAATCTTCTGTTCTGCTAATTTTAACAAATTGGGAAAGGTAGGTGTGTTTTGTTTGCTTCATAATAATTCAAAACAAATTAAATTTAACTTCAGAAATATGTCATAAAAAGAAGGAAAAGGAATATACCCCATAGATACACCAAATATATTTTTCATCTCAAGACAGTTTCAATACACCGGTACACCTGCTGCTCAGCAATAGATCAGGGTCACATGTTTTCTATGTATTAATTATTTTCAGACATGTTATGCATTTGTAAAGCAGAAGAAGGAGGTGATGAGGAAATGACTGTTTTAGAAGTTTTTCCAGACAAAATAACACACACTATACCTTGTTTCCCAGGCATTTCTGTTGAATTGCATAGAACCACTGTACAATGTAATGGATCAAGACAGCTTTATTTTCATCCAGTGATATTTTAGGTCTACAATTAAATGTTGAACCTTTTATCATTTTTGTCCGCTACTTTTTCAAAACTAACATTCAGTTATTTGGTCCCTGCCTGGTTGTTTGTGACTGGGAGTCTGATAGTGCACCTTTCATCAAGGATGACAATAAAAACCTAAGTAGTGAAGAAGAAGAGGGAGAAGATGAAGATGTTGCTGATGAAAATGTTGAGCACTGTCTACCTTTTAAAGTATTGGGGGTTGCCCATTTTCAGTATAGACAAACTTTATTGAAAAACATACATAACCAAATGAACAAAAAGCTTATTGAAACTGTATCAACAAGACTCATTTTGGAAAATGATTATTCTATTGGAAGCAAGGCAGTTCAGATTTCACACGAAGGAGAGTGGGTTACAATTGGTCATTTACCACAGGAATTATGGCAGTATGTTAATTTAGATTTAGTAACTGGTTGCAGAATTGACAAGATTTCCTTTAGGTTGTGGAAAGTGCCAGGTTTTTATGTTAAGTTATTTGTTACTAAAAAAGGAGCTTGGCCTATCCAAGTGATAAGAAAAAGTAAATATGTTCAATAATAAACTGATATTTTCTTTATAGTGTTGATTTCATGCACTCCTTGCCATTAAGTAATTTTTTATGTTGCTGATACAGAATTAATATATTTAATAAGAATATTTTTTAATCAACAAACTGTTACTTCAAGCATGACAATTCCATAACTCTTATATCTGAATTTCATCTGTATTTGATCACTATGAACCTTTCCTGTAAATTTGAAGATGTTCTACTCTGAAATACAAAGGAATTGCAATAAAAATTGAAAAGATTAATATTATGGAAATTCCTTACTGTAATACTGATCATTTGTAATATCAAACAGATAGACAATCAGGCACAGGGATCCGCACAGGTGGTAGCTCTTCTGTGGCATGGTGGAATCTTGCTCTCACAGACTGCCCACCTCTAGGGACGTAGGTTGCCCTACCTGCCACAAATATACCTGGGTCTCCCCTTCTACCTCCCTTCAATTTTTTGAACCTGTCACTTTGAGCAGGTTTATTAAATGAAGGGAGTTGTTCACTTATTCCATAAACACAGTGTCCTGTATAATAATGGAACTTTTCTCCATTGTCTAGTTTTTTGAAGAACTCCTGAATGATTTTTCTGAATATGCAAAGGAATAGACATATTAACTAGAGGATCAGAGAGGCGATACCGCCTCCGAATATTGTACCACCAGCTGGAGCAAGCGCATTCGTATAGACCCCCACATACACAAAATAAGGGACACAGCCACCAGTCTTATGCTTGACAAGCTATAAAAATGCAATCAACAAGAATTTTCAAAATACGCAAAAAATATATATAACTTAAAATGGTACAATCAAGGTTAAGTTCATCGTAAGGTAGGTCAAAGGTCAATTTCAAGGTCACAGTAAATTGCCAGTATATGACTTCCTATTCAACTTCAATAGTAACTATGGACCTATCTCTGCCAGGTTTGGAGTTAAAAGAGAAAGAAATTAGCAGAGTTCAGTTCATGATTATAAGTAGGTCAAAGGTCAATTTCAAGATCACACTTAGATTGCCAATATATGACTTCCTATTCAAGTTCAATAGTAACTATGGACCTATCTCGCTAGTTTTGGAAATAAAAGGGAACCAAAATTTGCAAAGTTCAATTCATGATAAAAAGTAGGTCAAAGGTCAATTTCAAGGTCACATTTAGATTGCCAGTATATGACTTCCTATTCAACTTCAAAAGTAACTATGGACCTATCTCTGCCAGTTTTGGAGATAAAAGGGAAGCAAAATTTGCAAAGTTCAGTTCATGGTGAAAAGTAGGTCAAAGGTCAATTTCAAGGTCACAGTAAGGTTGCCAGTATATGACTTCCTATTCAACTTCAATAGTAACTATGGACCTATCTCTGCCAGTTTTGGAGATATAAGGGACTAAGGCTTCGTTCACATGGAATGTCTATTTTCTAAAAATCTATTTTCTATTCGCGCTATCTTATGATCACAGTCTATGCCCTGAATATCCCGCCGCGTAATTACTGGCAGCGTGAGCCAGTTACTTAAAGTAACTTATAGTAACTGGCTCGCGCTGCCAGTAATTACCCCGCGGGATATTCAGGGCACAGACCATGATCACAACACATGCCGCGAATAGAAAATAGAATTTAGAAAATAGACATTGCATGTGAACGAAGCCTAAATGTTATAATTTTGGAGTTACCATAATGTGCCATAAATTTCCTACAGAAAAAATTAATTAAAATAAAGAAAAGGTCATTTAGGTCAAAATTCTTGAAATGGGAGGTGCTCTTAAGTTCCAGATGTTCAAATTTGATGAAATAATGTCATTTTTGACCACAAGTTGCCTGCTTTGCCAAGCCTTATGTTTTATTTTTCCGGAGTTCAAAATTTATTATCCATTACCGTACTGCACATTTTGCTTTAACCAACAAAATGTACTTTTTTAATACAGCGTAACTTTGGAGATAAAAGGGAAGCAAAATTTGCAAAGTTCAGTTCATGATGAAAAGTAGGTCAAAGGTCAATTACAAGGTCACAGTAAGATTGCCAGTATATGACTTCCTATTCAAGTTCAATAGTAACTATGGACCTATCTCTGCCAGTTTTGGAGATAAAAGGGAACCAAAATTTGCAAAGTTCAATTCATGATAAAAAGTAGGTCAAAGGTCAATTTCAAGGTTACATTTAGATTGCCAGTATATGACTTCCTATTCAACTTCAATAGTAACTATGGACCTATCTCTGCCAGGTTTGGAGTTAAAAGAGAAAGAAATTAGCAGAGTTCAGTTCATGGTGAAAAGTAGGTCAAAGGTCAATTTTAAGGTCACATTTAGATTGCCAGTATATGACTTCCTATTCAACTTCAATAGTAACTATGGACCTATCTCTGCTAGTTTTGGAGATAAAAGGGAAGCAAAATTTGCAAAGTTTAGTTCATGGTGAAAAGTAGGTCAAAGGTCAATTTCAAGGTCACATTTAGATTGCCAGTATATGACTTCCTATTCAACTTCAATAGTAATTATGGACCTATCTCTGCTAGTTTTGGAGATAAAAGGGAAGCAAAATTTCCAAAGTTCAGTTCATGGTGAAAAGTAGGTCAAAGGTCAATTTTAGAGTCACATTTAGATTGCCAGTATATGACTTCATATTCAAGTTCAATAGAAACTATGGACCTATCTCTGCCAGTTTTGGAGATAAAAGGGAAGCAAAATTTGCAAAGTTCAATTTATGGTGAAAAGTAGGTCAAAGGTCAATTTCAAGGTCACAGTAAGATTGCCAGTATATGACTTCCTATTCAACTTCAATAGTACCTATGGACCTATCTCTGCCAGTTTTGGAGATATAAGGGACTAAATGTTATAATTTCGGAGTTACCTTAATGTGCCATAAATTTCCTACAGAAAAAATTAATTAAAATAAAGAAAAGGTCATTTTGGTCAAAATTCTTGAAATGGGAGGTGCTCTGAAGTTCCAGAAGTTCAAATTTGATGAAATAATGTCATTTTTGACCACAAGTTGTCTGCTTTGCCAAGCCTTATGTTTTATTTTTCCAGAGTTCAAAATTTATTATCCATTACCGTACTGCACATTGTGCTTTCACCACCAATATGTACTTTTTGATACAGCGCAACTCGAAAACCGTATGGAATACAAAAAAACGAAGACCACCTCCAGTGTTGGGCTTTACATGCTCTACAAAATGCAAAAAAGAATGGGTTGCTTTCACCACCAATATGTACTTTTTGATACAGCGTAACTCAAAAACCGTATGGAATACAAAAAAACGAAGACCACCTCCAGTGTTGGGCTTTACATGCTCTACAAAATGCAAAAAAGAATGGGTCTCTAGCATTAACGGTTCCCGAATTAGAGACAGTTTTCAGTTTCGGTATCTTATGGCCGTTACACCCGTGAAATTGCACCGATTGACCCCAAATTCACACAGATGAAAGATGACCTGAAGGGTAACATTTTCCAATAATATTATTGGTTAAGTCTGTGTGGTGTCTGAATAACAGCACAAATAAATTTTTTTTCGTAAAAAAATTCATTTTTTTGAAAATTTTGGCACGTTTGACCTTGAAATAAAGGTCAAAGGTCAAATCCAAGGGCATATTTGAAATCTACACATATGACTTTTGGAAAGACGTCTGTAGAAATTTTTCCCATAATTCCTTCCGTAGGGTAGATAATAAGCATTTAATTTTGCCATTTTTGGACAAGGGTGCATTGCAATGAGTGCCACACCTAGACCCCAATACCGACAAAGCCCAAATTTTACGTGGAACGAGTTGAGATTATAGGTGACCTAAATCCAAGAGATGGGTATGGGGGCCCTTACCGTCTAGGAGGAGAAGCGGTAACGGTAACATGGCGGCGGAGCCGGCAGAACGGACCGAACGGGACTAAAACCATGTGTACCGCCAGCGCTAACGCTGGTGGTACAATAATGTTATCGGAAAGAAATGTCATTATTAATATGCAAAGGAATAGACATATTAATAGTGTTATCAGAAAGTAATGTCATCTTTCATGCGTAAATTATCTCTACCGGGTATTATATTTTAAAAATACTAATTTACTTCTCAAAGATAGAATCCTTCAACTGATGAAATGTGGAGATGGTGACGGGTTTGTAGAACAAACATTACAGTATTGTAAATGCACCGGATGTGCGCAGAGTGGTAATGTGCATTTATTATATGGACAATGCTATGAACGATTGAACGGAACAGGTGGACACACGTTATGAACTACATGGGGTGTAAAAAGTAAGCATTAATCCATTACTTATTTGTTAGATTCTACTTAATTATATACTACATTCACAATTCATTTAGTTAATCTTGTTTATTTATTTATATTTTTTGTAGTTTTGGACCGTATGTGTAAGCTACACCGTTTATGGACGAGTAACCAAAGCGCTCCTCATTCACTATAATAAACTTTGATCATCATATCTACAAAACAGCGTTTGATTTGCAGTAACAAGTATAAAAGGACAAATGAAGATTAAATTAGATACATGTATCTTGAATTATATTTATAAAGACTACTTTTTCTAACTTGACTAAAGACAGATTTTGGAGTAAAAATTTCCTCTACAATCCTCTAAGAGAAGGGACATCATCTTGCCTGCTGATGTTATATATAAACAATACATATATAACCCATATTGTAAAAGGCTAACATCCTACACCAACTCATCGTTTGATTTTATATTGCATTCTCAGATAACAGAAAATATAGGGGGGCATAAATACACTGTTAGGAAATGGATGGCTGAATGACGGACATATTTTAGCGGCGCAAAGACTTATCAAATTGGAATTTCCTTTGTTGTGGGGGCTTTTAGATACACTCCTCTTGGACTCTGGTTTGGAAACTGGTGAGTTGGAGCAGGGACATAATCCAACAGCTGGATGTTGGCCACCGACTTTACTTCCCAGCTGTTCTAACAGCGAAGTTGGCCTGCAATGTTAAAGTGATCAGTCTCCTACGAGAAAGGGGCCTAAAAAACAGCAGCTCACAAATACAAAAGAAGCTTCGTTACAACATACAGACGCCTGGCTCAGAAAGATAGTCCAGTATGGGTCGGACTGCGACGCCTTTCACAAAGCTTCCCAGATAGGTCTCATTGCCCCCCCCAGTATTTGTTCAGCCTCTGCCCAGAGAGCATGTTCCCCAACCAAGATGGCTGATGCATGCATATGCCATTGATGTCATGGACTGGCTTCCTGAACTGAAAGCAGTGCTGACAAGTCAGTTTGGAAATATTTTAAAGCTTGATTCAACTAAAAAGGTTGTCAAGAAACTAGCTGGTGCGGCAGCCAAGACCGCTAATAGCCTATATGTGGTGCACAAATGTAGGAAATGAGCACAGTCAAGTCCTGAACTTTGTAATGACTGCAGGTGAGGGCCACGACTTGACCAAAATGGTGCAGAGGCTGGTTGCTAGGTACAGGGATGCAGGAGAACACCCTCCAACTTTGGTATATGTGGATAGAGACTGTTGTAGTAAAACATACCTGAAGAAGATTTTTCACGGTTGGGAAGATACAGTCATCAGGTTGGACATCTGGCATTTTATGAGGCGCCTATCTACTGGCTGCACCACTGATTCCCACCCTCTATACGATGTCTTCATATCCACCCTCAGCAAGTACATCTTCACCTGAGACAGAGACAACCTCCAGCTCTTACTTGATGCCAAGGCAAATGAACTGCATCCATCGACTGACAGAGATAAAAATATGAAACGACTGACTTGGAAAGAGCTTGCTTTGCATTGCAGATGTACCACCAGGGGTGAGAAAGAAACATTAAATCTAATTAACCAGCTGCTGGCAGCCTTCAGTGATCCTGCAGGACGGGACACACTTGGTTAAACACAGAAAAAATTACGGAAATGTGGGAAAGCCAAAAGAAACACGTGAAATGTCTCATGTGCAAGAACAGGTACAAGAACAGTCTAGTCTCTTGGTAAGAATAGATATTTTTCATTTTTTCCAGTTCCTTACAGTTACAGTTACACTTTCAACACTCAAATATGAAGATTTTTTCCCTTTTTATTAGTTCATGCAATATGGATCAGCGTGACATATGTATGTCTCTGTCCATCTTGTGACTGTGGGCATTTCATATATAACATCAGTACCTAAAATTACCAAAAAGAAAGCGTGTTTTGCTGTTTGATGCCTGTATATTTGCAAGTTTTGCCACACAATAATATAATTACAAAAACTAGTTATTATTTTTATAATAATGACATTTATTTTTTCCATTTGATAGAAAGCCACAGTTGCTGAGATAGGAGGTATCAACATGTGTGATCACACTAAAAAGGCCATGCAAAGGTAGGACAAATACTAATATATATGCATTTACTTAATTTTTTCCTGTGTTTAATGTGTAAAATACATATCTGAAACCTAGAACTCAGGTATAAGTTATGATCAAACCTTTATGGAATGATAACTAATACTTTTACACTTGACACATTTCTGTCCATGTTAGTAAATTAATTACATTACAAAGTCGAACCTACATGTGTATAGCTACGTTATACTGGTTTGTTTGGCAGTATAAACCTTTTTATCAGAATTTTAAAAATAAGTGCAGGTTATTATTCCAATTTTTTGGACTTTTCTTGATCAAACCAAGACATTTTATTCAATATATCCTTTATTTTATAAATATTATTTGTAGGTGTATGACCAACAGAGTCATGGCTGGGATGAATTTTTCAGGGAAGAAAAATAAATTTCCGTTTGGGCACAGCAACTTCTTTAAGGTGATCAAAGGTAATTAAATTAATGTTGCATTGTGTTTTACATTTACTGCTGTAATTTGTGCCTGATTTGATTTTTGTAATAAACTTATCAGCTATCTATCAGCTCCAGTTTGGGCAGCTAAGCCTAAAAAAATAGTTCTTACATTTTGCACCCTAGTTGGAATTTAACACCCAATCTTAACCTCATTCTTAGAATATCCCTCAATGAACTATGATAGGCACGCCTGCCAGCGTACGTTCGATACATATATGCTTACATTTCTACTTCACTTTTTTTTCCAGATGTCATGATGTCAAGATATAGCTGTACAGAGAAGGAAGTCACCGACAGCATCGTTAACTATCTAAAATGGGAACCAGAAAGAAAAGATGGGAGGTGGAAGAAAGTAACAATTAGGAACTTGAACTATTATTATGGCCTTGTGCTGGACATTGCTACAATACTTACAGTTATATCTCTGAACTGTGGAGTTATCAGATTGCACTCATATCTGTCGTGTGTATATGAACCTCATCTTCTACGTCTTGTTGCACAAAAATTGACAAAGATTTATCAAAGCAACCACGACAGCCATTTCTGGCTCTCTAACTTAACTGCACATGCGTCAAGGTGTATGAATCTTCTTGATTCAACGTTGACTTTTCAATGTTGATTCAACGTTGACTTTTCAACGTTGACACAAATTTCCATTTTCAAATATAAATTCAACGTTGATTCAACGTTGTGTGCCTGCTGGGTCATGGTTTGTAAAAAGAGATTAAACATTTCAATTGTTTTCAGTTTACCATACCAAATGCTGTGTAATTTCAAATAGCATAGAATTTTGGTTCATTATTGTGAAGGTTTTATATGTAGTTTCATTACAGACTGAAGTTTACACCTGAAATGAAGTTGCAATTTCACAGCCAGCTGTTTCTTTTTTTATTGGCCATTTTTTTGTGTCACATACGTAACTGCCAGAAGTAATTTAATTTGAATACGTTCCAGGAAATGCACACATTTTTTATCTTTACTGAGAGTGTAACCTATTTATTTGACATACAATAAATGATATAAGTTTATTTAATGTTTTTTTTTGTCTTATCAAAATATGATTTTATGCCCGCGACTAACATTACATTTAATAAGCTACAAAAGTAGTAGAAATGTACTCTTTTCTATTGTTAAAAGACATAAAAAGGTGTTAAAAAGGTGTACAAAATTTAGCCATTTTCATACATTTTATATATCGAAATACCACATGTTCGTAGAAAAAAGGGTATCTAAAAGTTGATTTTGTGACACGAAAAAGGTAAGGGAAATGGGCCATTCATATGCCTTTCAACATGCAAAAGTCTTAAGAATGTTGATCTTTATAATGCTTTTTTACAACCCCACAAATGAAATTTGTGCAAAATTGTTGGTAAATAATAACTTTTGCTGACTTGTCGCATCATAATTTTTAGGATGATGAGTCTTATTGAATATTTGATATATAATTTTTATCCCTAAAGCCATAACATTTAATACAGGCAACAATTTGCTACATTGTTATTATTATTAAAACAATTAGGATAGAGGGGTTATATATTAAAAGCGGCCTTGTTTGGCCAAATCACAAACAATCAATACTCCTTGTTGCCTTCTTTCTTGCTATGAATGAGACCATAAAAGTTTGTGGTACACTGAGATGGAGGAGACATAAAGAACATGTGTATGGCTCTCTAACTCCAAGAATGACACAGGGATATGAACATAAAGAAATACCACAATTACAGGTCCTTGAACCAGATGGAACCCTCATGGACACAAAAAAATTTAAGAAGGACCTAGAAAAGTGTAAAATGGAACTGACCCAGGATAACACACAGATTTTTAGATAATGGGATAATTTTTTAAATCAAGAGAAGACTACAAGTCTTCATTTCCTCTACCTCCCACAAATACCTGGCCACTGTTAGATCTACATGTAAGTTATCATATACACCATTGAATTTCATAAATAAGCATTGGTCATTTAACAGATTTTTACCATCTTCATTTGCCTAAAGACCCATGTATATGTAAGGTTTGCTGTGTTTGTTGTGTTAGCTATGATTGCGTTCGGTGTGTATCGTGTATGTTCGTATGTGTACGTGGAGGTCAAGGGTTGAAAGACCGCGCCCCATAAAATTTGATTTCCACCTGAGAGTCGGACGGAGATGCAGGTTGAATAACTGAAATAGGTATTCCAGTGAGCTTGCAGGTAAGTTTAACTATATTTAATAAAGGACCAATCCATAGTTTAAATTCATACATTTCTAAATTAATATATTTATTTTTTATGGTGTGTTTGGCATTGTTATATTTTTATTTCTTTGTTCTGTCTTTCTTGTCTTTCGTCAGTGTAAATTTTGTATATGTAATTGTTTAAAATTAATTTGTTTTTATTGCTCTTGCAGATATTTGGAGATATTTGGAGATATTTGCAGATATTTGTACAATAACAATAAAGAAACATCAACCCGAGCTATCGGTCTGTTACATATATGAAAGAAAACAACTACCCAATATGACATTATAAGTAAATGTGGTGGAGAATATTTGTATTTTGGGATTGTTCACAGCATTTGCCATCAAATCCAAGACATTCAGCACATATCTGACAATTTTGTTCTTAGCCTCCAGATAAATGTAGATGGGCTACCTCTGTTTAAGAGTACTAGTCACAATTTCTGGCCTATAATGGGGAGAATTGTAAATATTCCTAACCAATACAGTAAGCCTTTTATCATTGCATTATATTTAGGCACAGCAAAGCCCATTGATATCAATGAATATTTTCATGATTTTATTGATAAATTTAAACAAATCCAGGGAGGTTTCCCCTGTCATGGGAAACGTTTATTTATTGCTATCTATTCATTCATTTGTGATACACCTGGACTTGCATCTTCCAAATTCCTGTCATGGAGCTGATGGTGCGCTGAGTGAAGAGATGCTTTCTCCACAGAGACAAGCTGGTGGTCAGAATTGTAGTCTATTTGCCATTGCAACAGCTGTGTGTTTAGCTATAACAAGGTTGACCTGTATAACATTGTTTTCAGTTAAGAGCAGATGAGAAGACACTTGTATGAGAGTTTTTGTAGAGGGAAACTGGTAATGTTTCCATGTGAGGTTAAGACCCAATCAGTAAAGGTGACATATATTACTATATCAAAAGAGTAGTTTTACAATTATTACATGGTTTTAAAATAAAAAAAATACAGGTGGACCTCTAAACATCTAATCTAATATTTTGGCAATTATTCTAAGACAAATGTGACATTAATGTTGAAAAAGATGTCCTAACTGACCCTGCTGTAGAAACCCATCACTGGCACTGGACATAGAGAAAATTCTAAATGACAATATCCCTGGGTCTAGTGGACAGCCAGGCCCTGTACCCCCCCCCCCCCCCCCCCCCCCCCCCCCAACCAGACCATTGTCCAGTTTGGAATAGACTTGCATCTTGCAAGACTATACAGAAGAGATATGCTGGCTTTGGATGATGAGGAACACAATACTAATGCAAACAGATACCAAGCCTACAGGCTATTCACGCTATGGGCACATGGTCGTTTGCATTGGGAGCTGGCAATAGACCCGTAATTCCATCTTGCTCTGTGTGGGCAATAAGAGACAAGTTCCCAGATCCATATGGACAATATCGGGGGTAAACAGTAGAATTACAGCTGAAGTTTCAAGTCAATGAAATGGAGAGATGACTGTACTGGTTAAAAATCCTAGATATGCAGCGCCTTGCATTTGATGTAGCAGAAAATGCACAGGTCGCCCATTCATTCAACAGAGAGTTATGGATGGCAGGGTAAGACTGGGTGCAAGGGTTTCTCTCTCCTCACGGCTGTAGCATTCGTCAGTCTCTGTGTTAATATGGACAGAAGTTGGAAGTTAGTTTCGAGAGAGAGCTTTACTGTTTGATCATAAGTTTAGCTCTTTATTCTGTCCATGTTTGACATTTTCCTGTCTTTTCAAGGCATAGAATTAGAAAGTAGAATTGTGAAAGAAACGGAATAAGATTAAGTTCCAGCTGAGTGAAGCCATGACAATCAAAGGGGAAGATGGTTCAGTTTAGTTACAAGCCAAACACGTGGTTTTTACCACTGAAGAAGCTTTCCAGCAGTACAAAGAATTATTTCCTGATGATAAAATTGGCCTCACATTGTTTCAAGCTTTAGTTCCCCCAAATCTTAAAAAAATCTCTGAAACAGGCCATCACATGGTTCCAATACTTTACTTACATGACGTCCAAACCAGATTATTATCGATGGCTGGGGAAATTGAAAAAAATCAATCTGTTCTCAACATAGCATCTTTTGACCATGTCAAATTTAATTTTTAGTTTACAGACCCTTTTGCTTGGAATGTAATTATTTTTTATGTGTTACTAATAATGAATTTTATGAGTTAAAGAAGGAAATGTCAGATATGGCCTTGTGGTTAGAATGTCTGCCTCCGGAGTGGGAGGACATGGGTTCAACCCTGTCTGGGCACATTCTGTCTGGTTGTCAGCGACGGTTTATCCTACCCCCTCCTGTTTTTTAACTGTTCTAAAGAGGAGCAGTTTGCCACCAGCTGCACATACATAAGCTGGGCAATTTTTACTGTCCAGCCTACTCTTCCACAGTACCATCCACGGTTCATGACCCAACAGCAGCGGCACGATCTACCATTCCTAAACATGATTTACGAGTCACAGTTCAACGACACAGCAGCAGCGGCACCATATACCTTTCCTCAGCTCAGCAGTACCTCGTCTCAGCAGCCCACAGCTCAGCGACTGACAGCAGCGGCACGATTTACCATTCCTCGATACGATATACTGGCCACGGTTCAACAACCCAGCAGCAGTGGCACGATCTACCGTTCCTTGGCTCAGCATCAGTGCACGATTTACCTGCCAATGCTCAGCGACCCGACAACATTTGATATATTTTAATCTTCTAATTCTATCCTCCACTTAATAACTTCATTTATAAACATTGGTAATTGAATCATTACGGACAGCATATTGAAGAGAATTGGAAACATTAAATTTTTGTTTAGTTAATGGAAAAAATTAGTTATCTTATTGATTTTCAGAGTCAACAATATAGGTCTTTGGAGAAAAGATGTGAAAGATATTAGGAAGAAGTGGTCGGATTTTTCGAGCTGCACCAAAAAGAAGGACACGGAAAGAAGGAAGATTCAAAAGACTGATGGTGGTGGGGTCTATCAAATAATGTTGACTCCCCGGCAAAAAGTTAATATGGAAGACATAAAGAAAATAGGCAAACATAAGGTATTTTTCCAGAGGAACCCAAAAAGTGTGCTGTCAAAGATAAAACAACCAACCCTGCCTTTTTTCACCCCAGATGAGCAAAACATGCACCTTGATTTATAAAGGCAAGTGTCACTTTTCATAGATCACCCCCTGCCCCTGTGGTCAGGTTTTATGCAGGTACTTCACCCTAAAACAAACATAGGCGTCGGTGCTCCTCTTTTTCTCCCCATGATTGACCTGAAGCCTTCTAGCCCTACCTGTGTACGGTCTACTTAGGAGTATCTGTGTGACATTGCAGAGAGGCATGAAAAAAGGGGGGAAATTTTTTGGGCTATATTGAGAAGTAGTTACAGTAACTTGGGTTAAACAATGAATAAACTATGAAACTATTAAAAACATAAACGCCCTCTACAGATCTTATCACTGCTATTTTACACCATACACAATTCCTACTCTCAGACTATCCAACCTCTGAACCAATGAAACCTCAGGCAAGTGAACCTTTAGACTAGCAAACCTTTGGAACAGCTGGTCATTTGCATTATCAAACTATCAGACCAATGAACCTTCTGACTATTGAACCTTTTAAACCATTGGATCTTGGCATCATCAAACGATCAGACCAATGAACCTTCTGACTATTGAATCTTTTGAACCATTGGATCTTGGCATCATCAAACTATCAGACCAATGAACCTTCTGACTATTGAACCTTTTGAACCATTGGAACTTGGCAGGGTTCTCCCCAGGCCTTTATAGCGTATCAGCACCGGTACGCATCTTTTTTTGCCGATACGCTCCTTTTTTTGCCGATACGCTTCTTTGAACTCCGATACCCTTGAAGAGTTGTGTGTGCCCAACGCCTTTATTCCTGACAGTCGTGACGCAAACGACTTGTGTAGGCCCTACGTACTTGAATCTCTTGTGTGCACGTTAGGTTGTTTATTTTTATTCTGCCTGGCGCAGTAATACAAGTATTAACATCTCGTGTTGAGGGCGCGGGGCCTGCGCACTGACAAGTTTTGAATATCAACATCCGCTATTTTCCCGCAAAATTTGGTCATGCACGTGGGTTATGTCGTAACGATTTCATGAGACGCAATCTTGATTACTCGCGAAATCAGGTCAGCTTCAGTCACGTGTACAGTATATGGCGATTTCATCGGATGTTTCTCTTCACGGTTTGATGGTGGATCGAAATGCCACTCCCAAAACGTGTGCACTCGCACAATATTACAGACTTCTTTCACGCAGTTCAAAGATGTGAAAAACAAGCACACGTGGAGCGCACATTTACTGACATCGTTGACACTGCTGTGTCGGATAATATCACGGCTGTAACAGTAACAGAAGGCAACAGAAAATTGAAAAAGGATCCGAAAAGAAGAAAAACGGGCGTCGACCCCACATGGCTTACTACGTATGCATGGCTGCAGGTGACTGCTGACGAGAAGGGTGAGTTTTTATCATGTTAAAATGTCTTAAACAATTGAATATCAGTATAACCTTAGTCTACTCTAGCATATACCCTAGCACGAAAATTCATGCGTTAGCACTCGTATTGACGATTCTGATATGTACTGGCTGTGCTAGTATCATTGGTTTTAGATTTTAATTAGGCTAAATTATAACGTAAGATAAATGTCATGGGCATTTTTGTCAGTGAGGGCAGTTTTCCCATTTTAGTATTGGTCATGCACAGAGCTGCAGTTTTTTATGTATTTCAATTTTGTATGCAAATAAATATTTCTTGAAATGATTGTTTTGCATGTAATTGCACCCTTTTTGCATGAAATAATAAAAAATTTTCTTTCGGAGGGCACGTCCTCAGCCCCCCCCTCCCCCCCCCCCCCCCCTCGGTACTCTCGCGTAAAAAAACATAAGGGCTATTTTCAAATCCTGGGGAGAACCCTGCTGTGTGTTCAAAATATTCATGCAAATTTTATGTAGAACCAAGTGGCCGTAGACAATTGAAGTCTGGAAGCTTGCCCACTAAGTTTATGCCTCAAAAGACGGTTGAAACTCCAAAACCACCACCTCGATCTAAAATCTGTGGAAAATGCAGTCATAGAGTGCAACTCGCACAAGTCTGGTGGTCACAAGTTCATAACACGGAGGGCAATACAAATCTCGCGGGAGTTGGCATTCTACTTTCTCCACTTCTATGATGTAATCAAGGACTTGAAGAAGAACATGACAGCAGAAGAGTTCCAAGTCCACTGGTCACCTACAAAAAGGCATACCTGATGTACTAAAACGTAAAGGGGGAGTCTCTAGCTATTTTAATAATATCTTTAAAATGATTCTAGATATTTTGTGCATATTTACAGAACTGTTTTTTTTTTTACAACGCCAATTTGCATTTAGAAGCTTATGAGATCTAACGCCTTACGAGCACATTAACGTATATGTCACAAATTGCCTAAATACTGTCTTTTGGAAGATTCTCTCAAAAAACATCTGAAATGTTAAGGCATTTGTAGAAATGCCAAGGGCTTTCTTTTTTGGACTATTAAAATTGTTTATGTACCTGCACTTGAAATACCCCACCTAAGTGTATTGATTCAAGTTGTACATAATCACTTAACAAATTTTATAGACTGAAAGTTCTTATAAATCCCCCTCTTTTTCGTTCGTTTTAACAGGTCTGCTTGTGTCATCCAGCACTGTACGGAGATTTAGAAAGAAGGTTGGCTGGGTGAAAAGTGGGAAAGGCTACTGTCAACTTGTAAGGTTGATCAACTGTCAGAAAAGAGAAAACTGGTGCTGGGAGGCCCTGGAAGTGGAAGACAAATTTGAGGACGTTGTGTTTTTTTTGGTAAGCAACAATCCACAGATCTGCATTCAAAATACAACATATGTGTTGTTGATTAATATTATATAAATATTATGGAATGGTGCAATTTGTAAGATAAGTGTTATTTTAAAACGAATACCATAATTGTTCATATCTTTATATTGCAGACTGGAAGGTTTCAACCAAAAAGATCAGATGGCAGCAAAGAAGAGACTCTTCATTTGGACACTTAGAGTTTGATGGGATGCCCTTTATGACCTTAAGTGAACTTATCTTGGACTGTCGCCACGGGCATGACAGGAATAAAGCGCTTAAGGCGAAATTTGCTGCTGCTAAAGCTGAAAAGGTTGCTAAAATATATACGTTATAGGGCTTTAATTTTGTTAACATTGGTGTTAGAGCCTAGTCTTAAGGAATGAATTTTTTTGCATGGAAGGGAGGAGGGGGACAAAAGACAAAAGCCTACAAGTACTAAATTTTGTTTTTAGATAAACGATCAGGAGTCTGACTTTGTATTTTCAAAATGCCAGAACTTCCTAGTGTCTGTGAAGTTTAGTTGTCCCGCGCAGATATGCCTTTTGGAAATGGTTAAATTTCCAGAATACAAGGTAAAAAAATATAATTTAATATAATTTTTTCAAGTATGATGAAAATGATTTTCTTATCCCACATTTGTAATTTACAGTTCATGCAACAACTTCCGGTGATTAGACAAGAAATTATCTATTTCATGCTCGAATACTGTTGTCTTTATGTGAAGATTTATTACTCCATGTCCATACTCCTCCAAATTATTCCTTGCAGCATTTGCCTTGTTACTGATAGTACATACTGAACCTAAGATGTTAATTTCTCTTTCTGCTGTTTAATTTTTTTTCATATGAGATATATAACATGCTTTGTTTTTTAGGTAATTGAGTTATCTGGATATTATGATTAGCAACAGTGTTAAGAAGGTAACAATTATAAGAAAGTGCAATAAAATGACAACATTAAATGTCACTTGTGAAAAACGCCAAGTAGCTGAATATGCTTTAAAGAAAGAACTTTAAATTATTTTTAGCCATTAGCCCAAAGACAAAGAATAAAAATTGAGCCTGAAGAGAGAAGACATGTACCCTGACCACATGACCACATGACTCCTCAGTGGTTCAAAGGCAGTTTTCTGTGCAGAATGTTTTCACCTTCACAACACAGTGTCCACACTGTGCACTCCTACAAGATACAGTCCTTCAACTTATGAAATATGGAGATGGTGATGGGTTTGTAGAACAAACTGTTGAACAACTCAGGATTCATATCTCATTTTTTGGTAGCCTTTATTTCACATCATACGTACAGGTAAGACAAGTAACAGTGTACGGTGTATGATGTATGGTGAAACTAAAATTTAATGAAAAAAAAACACAATGAATAAAAATAAAAATGATAATACTAACAATGGAGTAGGCCTACAATTAATGGTGAAGGCACAATTTATGATTCTATAATGATTCTATAAAGTAAAGGCACAATTTATGATTCTATAATGAACAAATAAATATTTAAATAATAATAACTTACTCGAATTGCAGCCACATAAACTTGGGGATAATCCTGATGTTCACAAAAAAAAAAAAAAATGTATACATATACAATGGGCTTGCAAGAGGGTAAAGAGGACAATGCTGGTATGTGGCATGCTGCCTATAGAGCATACATTTTTTTTTAAATCTTTTTTTTTTCTAAATCTGTGTGTTTTGTATCAAGAAGTTTTGGAGTATCATGGAGAAGACAGAGTATCATTGAATGTGGTAACCAATTAGATGGAATATTTTTCAGACCATACTCATACTTTAATTGAATTCTTTTATTTTTTCAGAAAGCCAAAAGAAGGATGAAGGTGCTGCAGATCCTTTCAGCCCAAGGGTGGCAGACTGAGGTGATCCTGCCAGCCCAAGGGTGGCAGACTGAGGTGATCCTGTCAGCCCAAGGGTGGCAGACTGAGGTGATCCTGCCAGCCCAAGGGTGGCAGACTGAGGTGATCCTGTCAGCCCAAGGGTGGCAGACTGAGGTGATCCTGTCAGCCCAAGGGTGGCAGACTGAGGTGATCCTGTCAGCCCAAGGGTGGTAGACTGAGGTGATCCTGTCAGCCCAAGGGTGGCAGACTGAGGTGCAGCATGCACAAATCAAGAGTGCCATTGATATCAAGTACACATCTAGCGATGAAGAGTGTGATGAAGGATTCGTCACACACACCCCATCCTGGCAAAGTGACAAATTTGCCCAGGTTAAACGTACCTTAGGTTTTATTGAAAACAGCCCATACAAGAGCAGAAGGTTGCTGCAAAATAGGAAGATTGGAGCAACTCGCATCAAATCTGTCCCTGATTGTCCAAAGGGCAGGTGGCTGAAAAAGTTTTTGTAGAGCCCTGGTTGAAATACCCATCACCAGTAATAGGTGTATTATCCTCCATTATTTTTGAATCCCCTCGTCTAATTTAGTGAAACAAAACTCCACAGGGGCAACCAATTTTTGCGTAAAGCTCACGGGGCAGCTGTTCAGCAGAAGAGGAAATGACTGACCCTACCAAGAACGTGGAAGGCTCAAGCAGAGGGACCGACAAGCAGGGGCCTATGGACAAAGCTTGGGTAGAATTTATTCAGAAAGCAGTTTACCGGTTCTTTCCCAAACAACATAGACTGACCAGGAAAATTGTGACCACCATGAACACAGCTGATAAAAATTTGCGAGCTTGTAATAAAAATTAGTGTAAAGTTTCTGTTATAGTGACAAATAACGACGGTCTCGTGATCCAATTGGCAATTCTAGGCTGGTTATATCAGCTATGGGTTACTCTGTTGGGGGTGTACATTCACATGCTCTATACCCTGCTGGTGCTGGCAAGTCAAATGTTAATTTTTGTGTCTCTTACAAACCTGCTGGTCAGGGAAGTGAGGGGAAAACGGAAGTGACTGACAAAGCTGGTTGCTGGTGGAGGGAGAAGACGGGGACCACCTTTCGTTCTAGGGGCAATGGCTGAAGATACGCTTAACAGGAAGAGGGCGCTGAGAGTTCATTAATAGGGGGAGTAAACACCACTGAACAAAGATCGCAGACGAAAATGTCTTCCCCCAGAACAGAACCAAACGTGACCCAATTAAGTATAGTTTCATCCTTTGTTACTATAAATTAAAGCTGGCAATATCTAAGTTAAGGCAAAAATTGACATTGACGCTGAAGCTTCAGTTTTGTCATCAAAAATTTACAAAAAGTTGCAAAATCCTCCCAAAAAACTTGGTGATTGTCAAATGCAGTTAGCCAGTGAAAAATCAAAAATCCCTGGTTTTGTGGTGTCACCAATTTGTATGTGGCACCCATTTAAGATCAAATGTTACTGGGTCATGATATCCTACAATTTCCTGGGACAGTACTTGATTCAAAAGATCCAAGCTCTTGTTATTGATCACCATAAAGTCCCAATTCAATCCCAAACAGCAGGCAATAATCCCACCATTGCTCAGGTAAGTCTGAGTAGGGGTATCACGGTCCCTCCTAGATCTGTATCTCAGGTCTCTTGTAATATTAAAGCACGTGTAGAAAATTATTACATTGAATTGACAGAGGAAACTGTGTTGATCCCTCGTAGTATTCAGACTGCCTGTTCTAACCTGGTGATATGCACTGTCAATTCCATAGATTCTTTCAGAAAATTTAAAAGGGGACAGATTATTGCTAGAGCCATAGAATTTGATCAAATCTTATACGAGATACCCCAAGGTTCTGTTTCTGAAAATTCTACCACCAACCAGACCTGTGACGTGTGCTCTTCTGAGGCAAAGTTTGATCTAAGGGGTAAGTGTAATAACACCAGCATGAACTTGATACAGGTAATGCCAATTAAACAACACATGCACTATACACCTGCTTGTTTTGTCAATGAAGAAGAAGAACATCTAAATAAAATGTTAAAGGCTGGAGTTATTCAAGAATCCACATCTGATTGGGTGTCAGCTCCTGTTTTGATCAGAAAACGTGATGGTAGTGTACGGTGGTGTATTGATTATTGTGCACTAAACAATGTGACAGTGAAAGACACATTCCCTCTTCCCCTTATGGAAGATTGTCTCGACACTTTGGCAGGAAATACTTGGTTCTCTAAAATTGATGCCAACTCTGCTTGTTGGCAGGTTAAAAACAAAACTGCATTTGTGACAAAACATGGTCTATTTGAACATCCTAAAATGGGGTTTGGGCTCACAAATGCCCCTGCAACCTTTTCCAGGGTTGTCAATCTGTTAATGATGGGTCTCACTTGGAAGATAGTCCTGGATGATATTCTGGTCATGGAAAAGTCTTTTACTGATCATGTCACCAATCTGACAGAAAACCTTAGAGAGATTATGAAAATATGGGATAAAGGTCAAGGCAAGAAAATGTTTATTTTTTTCAGAAAGAAGTTAAATTTTTGGGGAGGGTGGTCTCCAACAATGAGTTGAGACAAGTAAACTATTGTCCTCACTCTCTGACATACAAGTGGTGTTTAATTCTGAATACTAAGTCCCGTATTATAATATTGCCCTATTGGAATGGTCCGTATGATAATCATATTTTTGGTTGGTTTTAATGCCATTTCATTTTGAATTGTCAGGTGGGAAGCACCAAAAAGGCAGCAAGGAAGAGAGTTTGTAGCTGAAATAAATACAGAGGTTTGCCGCTCCCTCAGCATAGAGAGGTCTGTGACAAGTGCCTATCATCCTCAGACCAATGGTCTGGATGAGAGGACAAATCAGACACTGAAGACTCGATTGAGCAAGCTCATTAATGAACACCAGAATGACTGGGATACTTATTTGGAGGATGTGGCAATCAGGACACAAAAGCAAGCATCCACAAAGTTCACCCCTTTTTTCTAATGTTTGTGAGGCACCCTAGGTCTCTGAGAGAGGTAATTCTAGATTTAAAATTTTAATGATTAAGTAGACAACATAAATTTTGGAACATTTTATTATTATTTTCTGACATCTCAGTAATAGGTTTGTTACATCACTGAAACTGTGTTTGAAAAGCAGTCTATGTGTAGCCAAAATGTGTAATAGATATGATATGCTTTGGTCTTGGCATTTATATCAAACCTATTTAATCTTTTAAATCATGCAGACCTCTTTTAGATTATTAGTTATTTCTATATATGCTTAAATGGCTGCACTACAAATATTTTATTTACCTATTTTTCATTCTTCTGATTATTTTACTTAACAGGCTGTCTGCTAGTCATGATACTGATCTTGTCTTTACCTTAAATGAAGTGGGAAGCATGAAACATTACTCCTGTGTTCACAAAAATAACATGATTAATTTTAAAGAGGTTTTCTAATTTCAATTGTGATTTCCATTTTTAGATGAATGCCAAAGATGGTGAAAGTATTGAAGCCATTTCTGTAAATGATGAAGTTCTAGAAGACATGGTCAACCACAGAGAGGCACTGCTAGATGTCACCAATAAAGTTGTAAGTACAAAGACACACATAATGCGCTTCATTAAGGGTTCTAGCATGTTACAGTTGTATCAAAATTTTCTTTGAATATGAAATACTTTACTTGTTTTATGACTGCCTGTTATATTTGTGTCTCTAATAAGCAACTGTGCATTCATTACTAGGACATAGTATTTTAATGTACAGACACAGTGTACGTAGCCATCACCTGCCTCTGTCATGGTGCACTTTTTTCATTGTTACTTCACTAACCTAAATACTGATATAGCTTTTTGCCTCAAAGTTATTAGTTAATTTGATGCCTGTATATGTGCCATCTTCACTGTCTATATTTTTCTTGTGTTTTTCTTAGGTACAAGAGAATGTGGAAAAGGCTCAAACAAAACAGAAGGAGAATTTTGCAAAGAGAAAGGCAAATGGCGTCAAATCCTTTGACCTTTCAGTTGGAGACATGGTCATGAAAAGGGCTATGAAAAACATTGGAAGGAAGGGAGGAAAAATGGAGCATCTGTGGACTGGGCCTTATCGGTATGTATTTCTGCCAGAACTTTTCTTTTAATGAGTTACTTGCTGCTCTTGATAACACGTGATTTCTGATTTCTAGTACTTCCACCATAATACATGTACATCTTAACACAACAAAACAATAATTCAATATCTCAGAAGTAGAGGGGAAGATGTCTCTTGTCCACAGCACAGTGGAGTCTGCACAGCCAATCTACGAGAAGACGACACCATTGGGGACAAGCTTAACCACTGATGGGGATCGACAGCCGAGCCCAGCTGCATGTGACAATGTTGGAATTTTTTGGGACACATGACACTTTACCAAAGCTCTGAAAAAACAAATAGAAAAAGCACCATTTTCTGGTCAAGTGTCTCCAGGAAAAACAAAATACACTAGAGACAAAATGCAAAAATGTTTTGCTCAGTGCATAGCAATATGCGCTGCTATTCTGAATTTGATGCTTGCTTTAGAGCAAATAAATAAATAAATAAATAAATAAATAAAGCAAATAAAGGGAACATTTAAGTCATAGTTAAGTCATGTTGTCGTCTGAGACAACGTCAGTCATTCCATGTTGTCATCTAATGACCGCGTCATTTAAGTCATAGTTAAGTTAGGTTGTCTTTTAGGGACAACGTCATGTTTCACCACATCAGTACACCCTAAGTCCAAGTCATCCTTGGCGAAGATGTCTTGAAATTCACCTAACAGTTTCTCCAATTCACGAGTCTGGTCTTCATCCAGGTACTTGGTGCTTCGATTTCAACAAAAAGAAGGGTGTGAGTCCAAAACTACAGCAAAAATGGACTGGACCATAAGAAGTGGTAGATCGAATTTCAGACCTAGTATACCGGATACAGCTTAGCCACAAGCATAAACCCAAAGTCGTGCACTACGATAATTTAAAGTTTTATCACTAACCCCAGAGTTCATGGTTTCAATCGACACTTGTAGAGTCTCGACTTAGAGACTTACCTGAGTCGTGCGACGTCATGTATTCTGGATTTTCCATTTTCTGTTGTTGTCTCTAATACACCCCCCTCCCTTACATACCAGCAAAGTTGTTGGGTCAGCTTTTCAGTACCTCTCTCAGTAACTTACTTCTCTCCTTTCCTAGACATGCCAGACTGTCTGTTCTGCAAACACGGACCGAAGCAACCGCAAGCGCCATGAAAAGAGCTGCCTTAACTGCTATTGCGGGTTGAAATTTGTTGACAACAGAGTGTTGGTGGAACACTACAAAAGAAAACATGCTCAGAAGAAGGAAGAGACGAACCCAGCAGGTCATACTATCCCAGAAGAACCTCCACTGCTAGTAGATGTTACACCTGTCGAGGAGGCATCCCTCATTCAGTCCCCTTCAACCAGCCCCAGGACATCTGAGAGAAAGCTAAAGGTAGGAACACCCCCTGACGAGTACCCAAGTTCCCTAGATGGTGAAGAAGACCAGCCAAACAGCAAAGTCCCCAGGAGAGCAGTAAAAGAGGGAGAAGTAGAGATGGATATGGTGGCTTTGTTCCAGAGAGTTAGGTGATTGCACGAACGAGAGACACGCTACCCTGATGGGAGGCGAGACATAGTTCGAAACTTTTATTTTTAATGAAGAAACTTTTATTTTTAATGAAGAAAAAGAAAACCAATAGAGAAAAAGATGAGAAGTTTTACGAATAAAAGGAAGAGAAAAGAAAACGATTAATAAAGTCTTGTTAAACTAAAAACGGGGTCTTATTTTGATTCAGGAGAATCAAATTTAAAAGGTTGGGGGTAGTGTATATATATATAACAAAGTCACAGTCAACCTGTCTATCTATAATAGCAGGTTACCAATAGGCCTAACTGTTAACTCCATCACATTTACAACAACTTATTCATCCCAGTGTTAGCTGACCTTGCAAGGAATTCAGTTTATTGGAATGTATTTCTGAATAAAAAGTTAAGAAAATTCACTAGTTAACTAAAGACACAAAACAACTGTCACTTTTACTTTAAAACCGTTTTGTCATTATTTTGATAAATTTAGTTACAGTATTGATAAACAAAGTATCACGTTTTCAATAATTAATATTTTAAATTACAATCTATAAATGCAAGGTTGTGTCATTGACCAAAATACAACGTTGAGTCAACGTGGCTGGATCAACATTGATTTTACCTTGAATTTAGGTAGATCAACGGCAATTCAATGTATCAACCTGTTTTCACATTGAACCAAAGCAACTATGCCTGCTGGGTACTCATTACTTCACATTGAACATGTCCACTGTATTTAATGTCACATTTCTATACAAACTAAATATCCTTTCATACAACTCTTGCAGTTTTTTCAAATTTCTAATAAAATTCCAACCTTAATTTCTTTCTCTTTCACAGATGGAGACCAAAGAAGTCATTGTAAAAAATGAGGCAACACCACTTAATCAAATGACGGTTACAGATGACACAGGCTCAATAACAGTCAATTTGTAGAGAACAGCCACTACATCCCCAGTTAAACCGGGAAGTCGTTTGTCAGTGGAGGGCAACCTCCACTTCAATACATATGAAAACCAACTGGTATGCCACGTCAATTCACCAGAAAATGTACAGGTAACCACACATTGAACATCTTTCCTCTTTAACTGTTTTTAAAATAATGCTAATAATTTGCTATACTGTTTTTCAAGAAATAATCAACATTATACAAGCATTACAGATTATTCTAATAATTGTCAATTACATTGTTCACTTTTAAAACCAAAGTCCACACACAGGTCACTAACATATACATATCATGCTTAATTCATAGAAAATCATTATTACTGAGACCACTAAAAACCATTATTAACTTACATATAATAGCTTTCTATGTTATGATTAAGAATATTTTTACTTATATCATTATTATTCCAGATTCAAGAAAGTGAAATAGAGAAAGCCATCAAGTTATTGGGGATCAGTCATGACCAGACAACTCAAGGCTTCCTTTTCTTTACTGAAGAAGAACAAGAATTACATATTTCTTTGGAAGAAGCAAGAAAAATATGGCCACACCCTTCAGAGGATGAAATCAGCACAACCCTACCAATGAATATTACATCATGTGCAATAACTGAAGGACAAATGACAGATGTAGCAACACAGGGTAATTGCTGAAATTTTTGACTCCCATCATGCCATACCATATACTATTAATACTATAATCAAAATTTATAACTTTCCTTATTTTAATAACTTAATATGAGACGCTAACTGAAACAACAATGTAATATGTGCATACATACACAGCTATTGATCCAGTCCTCTGCCTCCTTGGCAGTGCTGTGAAAAAAACTGTTAAAATATACATACAATCCTACATTTTTTCAAAATGTTCAAACTATGATCATGTACCGCCACATAATGATTTTAAAGCCTCACTCAGAGTTTTCCATTTTTTTATCTTCAATGTTCATTGATATGACACAAACATTATCTTAGCGTATAACAACTGACAGTACCTCTTGTTACTGTTATGCATTTAACTGTAACTTATATTAGCTTTTCATTAATTACACAGATATAAAACCTTCAGACATAAGCAAGCCCACCATACCAGAGCCAGGTACCTCTGTTTGAAATAGCATTATGGTAAGCTTGCTTTCTTTTCATTGTAATATAACTGCTGAATAACACTATATTGCTTCAACTCAAAATCAGCTCTAAGCAAATGAACAAACTGTCTTTTTGGTAAACTTTGCCACAAATTTTTACAGTTTAAAATTTATTACTTAAGCACATGATCAAATTTGACATGAAATACTTTCATGTGTCAATAATTTCTTATAATTTCTGTTCCTATAATAAAAATATTAACAACAAAATTTTCAGTTATATAAATTCGATCCCTTCTATGGTTAAAAATGTTATTTCAAAGATCTTTTTCGTGTCTACTATGGGGTCTCAAACACTCATACTTCTTTTTTTTTTTTTTCAGCACAAAAAGAAACGGGTTGCTAACTAAAATCAGCACAATCAGTTAATATTTACAGTAGTTTTTTTTTTCTTTTTTATTCTATGAGTCATTTATGTAATGCTGATTAATGTATAATATACAAGCTGTACATTATTTTTTTGTCTGATGTTTTTCTCTTCTTTTTTTTTTTTTTTTTTTTTTTTTTTTGTTAATTATAATTTTGCCTTACTTTAGTTGTAAGTGTACTTTAGATAATGTCTATTACATATGATATTATCTAAAACTCGTTCAGGGTTTTAAGTTTCAATCAGTACTTCTGCTAATTGTTCAAGATTTTTTTTTATCTAGTTCAGAGTATTAAAATTGCCTTTCTACATTAGTCCACATGTATTGAGGAGTTTCTTGAAGGTATTTCTTTTAACTAACATTGCAAAAAAAAAATGTTTCATTTCTTTTATTATTATATATCTTAGTTTTATAACTTTTTCATAGTTTAGTTATTGTTATACTTTTGATGTTAAAGTAAAATGTGAGTCAGCCTTGCTACTATGTACATATGATATTATCTTAAAGTCATCACAAGTTTTAAGTTTAAATCAGTATTTCTGCAAATTGTTCAACCTATTTTTCATGTAGTTCAGTATATGAAAATTGCCTTTCCACAGTAGTGCAGTTATTAAAGAGTTTGTTAAAGGCATTTCTTTGATCTTACAGTGTTAAATATGTAACTTTACATTTTAAGGCAACACATGCAAAATCCATATTCCAAAATCCATTAGCGTATCTACTGATCACAATCTGTGTCCTGCATACCCCATGGTGCCACTGAATAAACAAATCACAGATCGTGATCGCTAGATACCACCAGTAGATTTTTTTAAATTTTGCGTGTGAACGAAGCCAAATAGTTATATATTAGTTTGTTATAGTGTCTTCTTTCTTTATTTTGATATCTTAAAAATAAATGCAATCAAATTACTTCACCCATTAGTCATGTGAGTATTTATCTACAGCTAAATTGCCATCATGCTTACACTTTTTCATTTTTAACAGATATAGGACTACTATAAACCTTTCAATTTTCACTTAGCAAAATGCCCAGAGTCTGAAGCGCAGTTAGTACAACAGCTGAGTCTAAATAAAAAGAGCAGAAAATCCAAAACCAGATTATCTTTTTCATCCTTCTTAAAAAGTTACTGCGACATTAATTTAAAAACAAGGCAGCAAAGCTGTCAAATGTACAGACAAAAAGCAGGAAATAACTATGCACAAAATAGGCTACTGCCAATTCTGATGCAAAAGTACATAATGTTAAACTGCAAATTCAACATCAAATTTTAACAAGACAGCACTGTTCTGACATGGGTTTATTTCCATTTTTAACACTTTTTTAACATAAAACAAAATGAACAGTTTACTGCCATTTTTATATGATCAACTAAGAAAATTAATGATATTGGAAAAATATCAATAGAACAGTGTTAAATGTCCAATTTCCTCCATTCTGAGATTCTGAACATAGTGGATGATTGAATCTGACAAACTGCAATGATATGAGTTTATTTCCATTTTTGACACTTTATTACACAATACACGATAAAAAGTTTAATCATTTTTACATAATCAACTAACAATGTTGTAAAGATGCAGGAAATGTCAAACAAACACTTTTACGTATCTTATTAGTTTAATAATGAGACTGTTAATATGCCTAAGAATTGAATCTGAGGAAATGTGAAAAAACAGCACACCTTCTAAAATAATGGCCCGATTATGCTGATTTTCGAACTTGACCTGCATTTTAGTAAGATTGACCACTCCTGTGAGTTTAATGGCAATTGGCCTATCGGTTTTTCTTATATTGTGTTTACAGTGTTGCATATATGCTGAAAAATGAAAAAACAGCATAACTACTAAAATAGTGGCCCGATCATGCCGATTTTCGAACTTGATCTGCGTTTTAGTAAGATCGATTTTTCCTGTGAGTTTCATGACAACAGGCCTATCGGTTTTCCTTGAAATGTGTTAACAGTGTTGCATATATGCTGAAAAGTGAAAAAACAGCATAACTTCTACAATAATGGCTCGATCATGCTGATTTTCGAATTAGACCTGCATTTTATGAATATTCATCAGCTCTGTAAATATACAGCCAAAAAGTAAAATTGACTTCCACTTATCGTGTTTACAATGAAAGTGCACGGCACCAGTGACAGTGACGGCGACGACAGATGCAGGTGATGGCAATATGTACAGACACATCTGTACATATTTACTGTACTGTTTGAGAACAGTAAGTGACATGGTTTTTCTTAAATGCTCATCATGGGAGCAGTGTCCAAAACAGATTTTTTTTCAAATTTTGATGCAATATTACATAATGTTTAACAGCATAATGACCATCAATTTTTAATAATAAAATATTAGCATCATGGATATTCAGAAAATGTGACTAGCAAAGGTCTTCAGGCCCATGGAACTTCAAAGTCACAACTTGAAAATGCCAAAATGTAAACAAGACAGCACTGTTCTGAAATGATTTTTTTTTTTTTTTCATTTTTAACAATTTTTTAAACATAAAACAAAATTAACAGGTTACTGCCATTTTTATACGATCAACTAAGAAAATTGATGAGATGGGAAAAATATCAATACAACAGTGTTAAATGTCCAATTTCCTCCATTCTGAGATTCTGAACATAGTGAATGATTGAATCTGACAAACTGCAATGATATGAGTTTGTTTCCATTTTTGAAACTTTATTACACAATACACAATAACAAGTTTACCATCAGTTTTACATAATCAACTAATAATGTTGTAAAGATGCAGGAAATGTCAACCAAACACTTTTACATGTCTTATTAGTTAAACAATGAGACTGTTAACATGCCTAAGAATTGAATCTGAGGAAATGTGAAACAAGACAGCACTGTTCTGACATGGGTTTATTTCCATTTTTAACTTTTTTAACATAAAACAAAATAAACAGTTTACTGCAATTTTTATATGATCAACTAAGATAATTGATGAGATGGGAAAAATATCAATACAATAGTGTTAAATGTCCAATTTCCTCCATTCTGAGATTCTGAACATAGTGAATGATTGAATCTGACAAACTGCAATGATATGAGTTTATTTCCATTTTTGACACTTTATTACACAATACACAATTACAAGTTTACCATCATTTTTACATAATCAACTAACAATGTTGTAAAGATGCAGGAAATGTCAAACAAACACTTTAATGTATCTTATTAGTAAAATAATAAGACTGTTAACATGCCTAAGAATTGAATCTGAGGAAATGTGAAAAAACAGCATAACTTCTAAAATAATGGCCCGATTATGCTGATTTTCGAACTCGACCTGCATTTTAGTAAGATTGACCACTCCTGTGAGTTTAATGGCAATTGGCCTATCGGTTTTTCTTATATTGTGTTTACAGTGTTGCACATATGCTGAAAAAAAGGAAAAAACAGCATAACTATTAAAATAGTGGCCCGATCATGCCAATTTTCGAACTTGACCTGCGTTTTAGTAAGATTGATTACTCTTGTGAGTTTCATGACAACAGGCCTAACGGTTTTCCTTAAAATGTGTTTACAGGGTTGCATATATGCTGAAAAGTGATAAAACAGCATAACTTCTACAATAATGGCCCGATCATTCTGATTTTCGAACTTGACCTGCGTTTTATGAATATTCATCAGCTCTGTAAATATAAAACCAAAAAATAAAACTGTGTTCCACTTATCGTGTTTACAGTGAAAGTGCACGGCGACGGCATTGCCATCGGCATCGGCATCGGCATCGGCATCGGCGACGACAGACGCAGGTGATGGCAATATGTACAGACACATCTGTGTCTGTACATAAAAATAACAAAACAATGTTCTTATTTTAGATGTTATTCAACGATCTAAATAATATCAAAATAATGCAATAAAAAAAAGTCACATAAAATATATAGAAACACATAACCTGGCAAGTAGTCATAATTCCATTATGTTTATCTTTTTCACAGTGATTCATAACATTGATATATCAATATTACACCAGATGTAAAAATTTTTGGAAACACAAAGATGCCAATAAAAAATATTATTGGTATTTCAACAATTTTCTTACTTTTTATGTACAGACACAGATGTGTTTGAAAAAAAAAACATTTCAGAACACAGTGCTGTCTTGTTTACATTTTGGCATTTTCAAGTTGTGACTTTGAAGTTCCATGGGCCTGAAGACCTTTACTAGTCACATTTTCTGAATATACATGATACTTATATTTTATTATTAAAAATTGATGGTCATTATGCTGCTAACCATTATGTAATATTGCATCAGAATAGAAGAAAACACAATTTTGGGTGCTGCTGCCATTATGACCATTATAGGAAAATCATGTTACTTATGATTGCCAAACTTTCAAAAAAAAAAAAAAAAAAAAAAGGACTAAAATGCAGGCTGAGTTGGAAAAGCAGTCTAATTGGCTTCTTTTTCTGGAAGTTATACATTTTCAAAGTATGAACTTGAACTCCCATGGGCTTGAAGCCTTATGCTTGTTACACATTTTACTTACATTGGTATTACCTTTTGAGCATAATTAAAATTTGATGTTCAATTTGCAGTTTAACATAATGTACTTTTGCATCAGAATTGACAGTAGCCTATTTTCTGCATAGTTATTTCCTGTTTTTTGTCTGTACATTTGACAGCTTTGCTGCCTTGTAATGTTTTGCTTTGCACTTGTAGATAGGACTGAGGAAGAGGATTGTAAGACCCTTAATGGTGAGGGCCAGATAGGTATGAAAAGAAAAGGTAACGTCCCTTCCTTGTCACTTAAACGGAGAAAAAAACTTTCATGCAGTAGGTATGACATTTCTTCTAAAACAATGTTATGTCAAAGACATGCCTGGTTGACTAAAGATGAAATAACCCATGGAATTTTATCAGATATGTTCCCAAAGGTAGATTGAGGGCTTTCATGGTACTTGTGCCCTAGACCTTGTTAAAAATGGTCATTTTTTATCCAAGCCCACTTCTTCATTATTGCAGGCTTACTCTTTCCAACATTAATAGCAATAATAGCAATTGTGTTCAAATTCCAGACCTGGCCCCAGATCGAAGGGTAAGATTGCTGAGATCGTTGCCTCATTGCTTTTTGCTCCATCCAAGGAAATTGTATAGGAGCATATTGACGTTCAGGAGCAAACTAGCAGAAATGACTGTGGTCTTTCTGACATTGCTAATGCAACGGCTCTGTGCTTTGGAACAAGACCTGGGGACTTCATTTGGGAGCAAAGGGGAACATCTCAGCAAGTGTTTTGAAAGGGGAAGACTGGAAATGTTCCCATATAGATCAGAGAAACGCCCTCATACAAGACCAAAAATGTCTAAATTTCCAATATATTGTCATTGTAGGCAGGTCTATGATAGAAACCAGGACTGGATTGAATGTGAAGACTGCCTGCAATCAAAGTGCATCTGGAAAGGGATCTAGTCATCTGCCCTGGAGAATCTACAGCAGTCACGTTGTGTCTGTACATAAAAATCACAGAATATGTATTGATGCCAAACTGAACTTATGGTGATGACATAAGTCACTTTATGTTTTAATAAAGTATGTCATGTAACTCAGACAAATAAAATACTTCATTGAAAGGATTGAATATACCTCAAGTGTGTTGAAATCAGTCTTCATCTTTATAGCAGCAGGCAATGAGACCATAAAGCCAAATATTTGTGCTCAAGAACCAATGAAAATCACAGATAAAGTAACAACTGTCCAAAATTGGGAAATTACCGAGTCATGAACAGCCATGAAGACATAAATACCCTCCACAGATATTATAAATTATCACTGCTAAATTACACCATACACATTTCATACTCTCAGACTATACAACCTTTGAACCAGTGAAACCTCAGGCAAGTGAACCTTCTGACAAGCACACCTTTGGAACAGATGGGCATTTACATCTTCAAACTATCAGACCAATGAACCTTCTGACTATTATAAAACCTTTGAACCATTGGATCTTGGCATCATCAAACTATCAGACCAATGAACATTCTGACTATTGAACCTTTTGAACCATTGGATCTTGGCATCATCAAACTATCAGACCAATGAACCTTCAGACTATTGAACCTTTTGAACCATTGGATCTTGGCATCATCAAACTATCAGACCAATGAACCTTCAGACTATTGAACCTTTTGAACCATTGGATCTTGGCATCATCAAACTATCAGACCAATGAACCTTCTGACTATTGAACCTTTTGAACCATTGGATCTTGGCATCATCAAACTATCAGACCAATGAACCTTCTGACTACCGTCATGCACCTGACAAATCATTTAACAATAAACTCACAAAATGACAATTATATTTAGTAATTAAAATAAATTTCAGAATCAGAATCAGAAACACAGACAGACCAACATATCTACATTGCTATTTCAATTTGATGTACTCGAAATAAAATTAAAAAACAAAAATACAGTTTATCAGTTATAGGATAAACAACAGATGTGTCATAAAGTGCTGACTATGGCAATGACACTGGACAGACACAGTGATCAGAATATAGACAGACTGAGAGTGTCTGTATATAATAAATATGTGATAAAACTTGCAATTGCAACTTAATGCCCTCACAATAACAGAGATCATCTATAACACATCATATCTGACCTGAAATATATATTCACATTTAAACATTTTCACTGGTGCCCTTTTCTCTTCAGTGATGGCTTATTGTCTACCACAATCTCACTGTATATGCTACCTCTACTAGTACTGTAACAGTTTCCATGCATATGGGGAAAATTATTATAACATATCACAACTGAGCTGAAATATCAATTCACTTTTAAACATTTTCATTGTGCCTATTCACCTTCAGTGACAGGGTATTGTCCAACACAATGTCCTTGCTTTATATACCCTGCCTCTATAGTTTCCATGCATATGGGAGAAATTGATTCTTTGTGTTACCTGGAACCCACATTTGTTGTGTAATTGTACTGTTCCATATAACTGGCTCCACAGGATCTGCTGTGTTTGGAAGTCTTGTTCTGGGTGGTTCTGGCAGCATTCTTGCTCACTCAGGATAAAACTGACCTCTTGGTCTGCCAGCAGCTCTTTATACAATTCCAGAAGTATATCTGAATCATCTCTGTAATTAAGTGCAAACTATTATTAGGAACCATCTTATGATACACTATTTATATATAGGATGCTTTTGTAAAATGCACAAAATCATTTTTGTATCACCATACCTGATATTTATATTATGATACTGCTTATATGCAATGGTGATCAAATAAAAATATAATTATTCATTTTATGTTTTGTGCAGTTAATGACAATAAAACTTAAATTCACATTACAATTAAAGCAGTAATATATTAATTCTATTCCTAATAATCCATGTTTTCTATATTGAAAAAAGTAACAATTGGTGTTTGTGTCTCTTCACAAAGAAAAGAGGAGAAACAAATTACCTATCCTTATTTGTATGAAACACCAACCACAAACATTTCTGTGCTCTCAGCAAGAGTTCCAGTCACCAGTTTACAATGACTGCCCTGTCTCTGGCTGTTCATTCATCCTAAAACTTGACACATCCCGTGTCTTGCACAACTGGGTGATATGAAGATGTTTCTGTTGCTGCCTTTTTATGTCTGCTTCTTATAAAATACATGTCCCCCATGTTCAGCCAGGTAAAGTCAGTTCACCTAGAAGACACCATGCTGTATGGAGACTGGAGCTGGAAAAAGAGACATGACAATGTACACGTATAAGTGAAGGAACACAAATTATCTTAATACAAAGAAAAGACAAAAACCTGACAGTCCACCAGAGCCAGTTGGAAAAAAAATTAAAACTAAGGTACACTGCCAAGTAGTCACGTTATATGGTAGACATCATTGCTCTGGTGATTGAACTGTGATAGTTAGGAAAAGACAACACAGAAACCCTATTGCTCCTTAATTCTGCTAGAACTTTTTACGTTTTACCTCAGATGTTTCCAGGAATCCAGATCTACTGTATAACACTTATAACACTAGGATCACCGGATCCCTTTATCTATCCTCTACCTCTTGTCTCTGAAGCTCCTTCCTCTCTCTCTCTCTCTCTCTCTCTCTCAAAAACCCCGCTCAACTGTCGCTTTCAATCCCAAGACTTCCGGTACCAGATCACTACAACATAGTACTCACCCTTTTGTCATCAAGAATGTCTTTGCATGCAGTAAAAAAGATTCCAGAATCGTGGACTGTCCTAATGTTTCAGATCAAACTTTTATGGTAACTCAAAAAAATATCTTGTCCTTGGAATAACGTTATTTCATAACGTGTAAAATTTTCCCGCTCCGCCTAAGCCCGACTAAGTAGGTCAAAGAAAACCCGCAGTGAATACTGGGTCGCATCTCGGTACATCCGGTCACATGAATCGCCGAAGTTTTACTCTGAGACCAAGTCATTATTTCTTTTGATTTTTCATTAAATGATATTATTGATTATTGATTGACAATATATTTTCACAAAAGGGTAATTCAATTTTTTTAATTGTTATTATTATTATTTTCTTTTTGCTTCAACTTTTGATGGATCTCAGCTAACACAACGCTAAATGGAGCATTTATAGATGCATACAAAGTCAATTTTTGTCACAAAAACCAACCAAATGCCAGCATGTAGTTTCAAGTAGTATAACTAAGAGAATTACCAAAAGGCATCGTTTAATTTTACCCGAAAATGATGTTTGAACAGATTTTTCTGCTGGCATTCTAATTAAGCTGTATGTCAATGGGGCAGGAAAGTAGGTCACGAAAGTAGGTTAAATTTACAACCAAAAATTTAAAGAAAGGAGCAGTCTTAAGGTCTTTTGTGGCTGATCGAGTGATCTATTCAGTTTATCCCTTGGTATGTCGAATTTATTTGAGTCACATAAGAATCTAGTAGAAGTGGTTTAGGCCTACAGGTGTTACTGGGAATCCACGCTCCACCGATGCTCGGTTCGTATGTACCTTTAAGGACCTTCACATTTAGAGTAATTACCATTAAAAGTATAATAAACGTACTTGGAAATATTCTAAAGTCAATTTTTGCCTAAATATCCTGCAAAGCTACTAGTACCTGCATTTTACTTTTGTAGACTGCGCTAGTAGGCTTTATATTACATGCACGTTTGTTTTTTCAAAACGTCTGAATTTTTTCCTCAATTCCAAGTATATTTTCTCATTGCCTGGTAACGAAGGTTTTGCAGAGGGCTTTCTAAGAGAATGCAGTTTTGTCATGTTTCGTGTAAAACATCTGACTGTGCCCTATTAACATATCGTCCATCTAATCATGAGGGCCCGCTGGGAAGGGGAAGGGGGGGGGTGATCACAGTTCACGGCCACAGGAAATAAAATCATCAAATTACAAATCACATAAATTAATTAAAAACTTTATTCGTATTCCATTGAAAATGCTAGTCTGGCGAGCTGAAAATAATCGAGTATAGCCTAATGACTTCGTTCCACTAAGGACGAAGGATAGAAACCCGCAATTCACGATTCACAGGAATGGGGTGCTTCACATCTCGGGGAATGATAAGTGGATGTTACGAGCAAGGAAAATACCCAACGGGGCCTTCAGTCCTTGTCTTAACTAAAATGAAGATTTAATTAATGTCTAAAATATTTCAAAACATAAAAGCAACTAAAATTAATGATCTAGAGCAAAAATACGCCATGAAGGATTTTTCAGCTTTTAAAAGTAGCTGCAAGTTATTTATTGCGTTATTTAAGATGAACATTCTAGACATTTTCTGAGACGTTACACATTATACTTGCTTCCAAACAGGTACCTAAAATTTCTACTTTATTTAAAACTTGAAATAAAATCTCTCTCTCTCTCTCTCTCCGGTTGTCTTTGCCGAATTCACAATAAGTTGATCCTCGGACCAGAATCAGAAAACAAACCTCTTTTATGATAATTAACTGTTATGACTGATAAATGAAACTACATTTTTTCATTCGACAGCATCTTCCGTATCTTTACGAAAAATATATATTGAAAACGCATCTGTAAAGATTAACTCTGAAAGATAAAAAAAAAAGCTTTTCGCTTGTAAACCTTCTTCAGGTACTAAAACAAGAATAAACAAGCAAACTACAGGGATGCGTGACGTATGATGCATGGAAAATGGACACGAAGTTAGAAGTGCGTGATAAAGGTTAACGTCTTGAAGATTGCGTAATAATAAAACAAGAATAATATTCGTTGAGATATTCATTGTCTCCATAAAGTCCTTTTTTGAAGTGTCTAATATTTTTATAAACTTCTCGACAATCCGTCTTTGTCTTGTGTCGCGTATGTGTCCTTTTAAAATGGTGACTGTTTGTACTGTGGTGGTTCATGATGCGAGTTTTAAGGGCTTTTTTTCTATCGTTTTCACTTTTAATTACTGTTAGTTCTATTACTGTACATAGATACCAATTATCTGCGCTTTAAGCTTGTACTTTTTATTACAGATACAAGCAAGGCAAGCAAAAAGTCTCTGGCAGTGAATTGTGAACTGTTGCTGCTACCACTCCTACATAAAGTAGATATTGCAAACATATATCGACACATGAATCAATAAGATATCAGACAACTTTCACGGAAAATAAACTGAAATTAAAGCTGGATATTCTTTTAACTATTATCATTTCGCATTTACGTTAAATCTCGGCACGTACGTCTTCATCACCATCATACTTTAGTCGCAGTCCGAAGCGACGAAGTTCAAACAGTGCACATCAAAACCATAAATAGGAGTCCTTACGTAGGAAACATCGAGAACGGGTTTAATTAAGGCATTCTTGTTAGCGGTATTGTCACTATTTTAGGGAATCATGAACAAATCTGGATGGCTCTATCTATAAAAAAGCAATTGTTACCTAAAAATAAAAAAAAATACTTTTCAGAATTAATGCAAGAAAAATTAATGAAAAGAACAAAGGCAAAATATTTTTAATTAAAAATAGAATCTGAACGACAAATACAGCTTCAAGCAAATAAAAATGAAAATAGAATATCAATATATCCACCCTTGACTTACAATTAATTTTTAAAATAATGTCGGTACCTTGTCAATGTATGGCAGGACTGCGTGAAAACGACATACACCCTTCCCTACACATACACTAAACACACACACACGCGCGCACACAGGCTCGAAGAGGGGGAGAGTCAAATCCAATCATTGAAGTTATACATCGGTTCATTGTTTGTCCTAAGTAAATCATCATAAAATAAACAAATCAGATCAAAATTATAATAAAGCGCGGAATGTGCAGACCAGCAAAACGACTCTTCCCCGTTGCCAAAGCTCTTAATCCAGGTCTATCTTTTAAAATGAAATATTTTATTGTATAACAAAAACAAAAAAAAAAAAAAAAAAAAACGTATAAAACAACAGACTTCGGTCAAATAATCTAGCTGTGTGTAATACTGTGCATGAACCCAAAATATATGCTATAGATGTAACATTATCAAAATAGAAATACCATATCTTCTTCAACATGAAAAGTCACATTAGAATTCTCCCCCCCCTCCCCCCCCCCCCCCCGTCCCACCAATACGCCCCATTTCTATTGATACCATACAAACTCAGCGTGTGTAGGAGTGTAAAAACTAAAGTAGATCAAAAGTTCACAGATAGGATATGCCATGTAAAGATTCATAGGGGAGATAGGTAATCTCCTTTTGCTCTTTTTTTTAACCTGTCAATTTTGAGAAGAAATACAGTGAATCGGTGTCTCTCATTGCACTTAGTCAATATAAATTCAAATATGTAAAAAACATCTTTCCTTTATCACGTAATTCGTCAGAGGTAATAAAATACAGCATTTCCCTAGAAAACCTTTACCCCCTCTGGTGAATGCAATGTGCCGTCTGCAGAGCTCAGCGTCTGCTACCTCGCTGGATGCTTCGCGGTTCCCGGGATGTGAACAGTTAACGCGGTCCAAAAATTTTTAGGGAGAGTCAGATGAAATATAGAGGGACCGTGGCATCTATAAAGTTCTACATGATGAAGCTGGAGATTTGGGCTAGTTTTACTCTTTTCTTTCAAAGTTTGCAATATACTCTGACTTTCAGTACCCCCATGCAAGCAAAATAATTTGCTGGTATCTTGATATATCTCCCACTTGTGTCTCCCCCCTAAAACGGTCCACACTAAAAAATCAATAATCGTATGGCAATTTTATACAGGCAATTGACCTACTTTTATACCCGTGCAGCTATTGTCGAGTTTAATGGCTATGGAGTGAAAACGTGATACACGTCTGTGATATAAAAATTATTTCTAATTACATAATTTACCAACAGTACATTTGGATTAAACGTGTCCAGATTTGTGAGCAAAAGATGACATTGCTATATGAAAATAATGAAAAAATTGGAGACCAGCCAAAATCAAGAAAAATGCATATTTTCTCTTATATGCAAATTAGGTTCCTTGAAGTAATATAAGACTGGCCGGAAGTGATGTTCAAAGATTTGTAACGATGGTGATCTTGATGGCCTTGATGATCATAATAATAATAATAATAGGGCCTAATAATAATAATAATAATAATAATAATAATTTTATTGAGCACTAAAATGTTTCAGTACATTTTGCAGGCCCTCTAAACTACTTGTATATAAATACATTTAGTACATTTAATTTAATTTCATTACATTTAATGGTGGTTCAAAAAATATTATCAGAGTTTTCAGTTGTCATCTGGTGAGAAAGAAATTTTCTGCACAAACACAATCAGTAAACGCGCCTCAGATGCGCTGCAGACGTCACGGCTTTTGGGCGAAAGTCACACGCGACATTTCGTCATAATTGTTTGATATTATAGGTAAAAAACTGTGATTGAAAATGGATATCGGCAAAGCATTAACATTTTGACAGCATTTCTATTTAGATCTATAAGTGTTCGACAAGGATGAATTTAATTAGAATACCCTCTCTCTCTCTCTCTGTTTTTTTTTTAAGCGAATATAAAGGAGAAAGCCGAGCGAAAAAATAATGCGCATAACAGTCAAAATATTCAGAAGTAAAAAAATTCAGAGTTGAAAATCTTGTTGGCCACTACAGTTCCTCTTCATAGAGGACCACATGCAAAATTTTAAGGCAACTTGTAGCCTTTTCAATTGATGTTGTAAAGTAAATGACTTACACTTTCACTAACTGCAGATAAAGATTATAACGGAATCAAACAAGTTAAAGGATAGGGAGTTATTGAGTGTTGCGCCGACAGACAACTCACAACGTAAATAACAACAATAACAACAACAATCTACACGCAATATGGTAACGTGCATATCGGTAACGCAGTGGTGGATTTAGAGGTTTCTGAAATATATATCGCACCAATATTCCCCTCTTGAAATTAGAATTTCGTCTAACCTTTGTATATTTTTAATTGGAAAATCTATTTATTGATATTATTCCATTTTTTCACAAAAATTATTTGTTTTTCTTATAAAAATTAAGTGAAAGGGAAAAGATTAGAGGGAGAAAAAGAGCAACAATTGAACATACATATTTCCCCTCCAAAATATCCTTTATTACAGTGAAATAATGAAGAACATACATACTATTGGCATGCATGTACCAAAAACAAAAAGACTTTCACTAGTATCTAAAAATGAAAATCAATATATCTTCATACATAAAGAACAATGTACTAACTCTAAAAAAATTAACAAAATTTCAAGTATGACATTACAGTATGGACAAGCCTCTATTCAACAACAACAACAAAAAAAAAAAAAAAAAAAAAAAAATCAATAGAACAATTTTAAATATCTAATTTCCTCCTTTCTGAGACTCTGAACACAGTGAAGGATTGAATCTGACAAACTACACTAATATAATTTTATTTCCATTTTTGATTCTTTATTTCAAGATACAGGATAACAGATTTACCATCATTTTAATATAAACAAGTGACAAAATTGTTAAGATGCAGAAAATGTCAAAAGAACATGTTTACATATGCAATTAGTTCAATTGAGACGTTTAACATGCCGAAGAATTGAAAATGGCATAGGTGACAGCAATGTACAGACATGGCTGTAAATAAAAATCATATATAAGTGAATGTTGCAATGGTGTGGGACAAATTTTCTTCCAGCCTTCTTAAAGCTTTTATATTTGTACAACATTAATAAAATTTCCATCTGAAGACTTCTAAATGTATGTCATATGACATACAGTTTAATACCAGAAAGACAAAGCATCAATATGTCTTGTATACTGTAAAATAAAAAATTATCTTCTACCCTTTTCTGAACCAAGACAACAGTTCTTGGAATGTTGAGTACACCAAGGAAGCCAACACAGATGTATTTCTAGGATAATGTATTAAAATAAACTGCAAAGTGCTGTTTTTGATTTTCATCTGGATTCTTCATTTCAACTCCGCTCTTACATTAACTAAGCTGTATCATTTCCCTCACATTTTTAAATACAACAAAAATATCATTATTACGGGTCAGATAATACTTGTCATGGAACTTTTTTGTTGGTTGTATTTGCCTTAGCACTTCTTTTAATTCAGTCCATTAATCCAGTTAATATATGTGCTAACTACTATGTAATAATACAGTCTCATGGTTACGTCTTGCAATCTGTAAAGCCTACAGATTAATCAAGATTTTAAAAATCTGTTCACTGATTTCTTATTGTTAAATTAGCAACAAATAAACCAAATATTGGTATGAGAGTTCTTTGAGGAATATTTTATGTGCAAGCATGTGGGCTAAAGTTTCTGCAAACAGAACATCAGCACAAACACTATATTCAAACAGGAGGACTGACTCTTTAATAGCGTAACATTTTATCTGGAACTATTTAGTAAACAGGAATTACAATTCTTCATCAGAGTTGGAAAGCTTCACCCATAAAAGAACAAATATATTATATGGGTTTAATATAACACTTCATAATAAAGTTTCATCATAACTACCAACATCTATTCTGCTTTGTGCAAGACATATTTCCTCTCGACACATGGATAAGACAAAGTGCTGCTCTTGGTGCTGTCTTTCGCTGCCTGCATTTTCATGGTAAGGGTACTCTAAAAAAAGAATATAACAGAAAAAACTGAAAATTACATTGGAAAGACTAGCAAATCCAAGGACTTAAAATAGTTAAACGTTAATAATTTTGTCAAATCTTGTCTAATATTTCTGAAATTTGTACAAATGATGCTTAACAACAATAAAAATCTGTGATTAGATGATCTGTTGACTATATCTAATGAAAAGTGTTTTTTGGGACAATTAATTTAGGACAACTGAAATTTACATTGAAAAGACTGGCAAATCCCATGACTTAAAATAGTTAAATGTTGATAATTTTGTCATATCTAGTCCAGTGTTTCTGAAATTTGTACAAATGAAGCTTAACAACAATAAAAACCTGTGATAAGCTGATCAAATGACTGTGTCTAATGAAAAATATCTTCTTTCGACAATATCCTTGAAAAAACTGAAAAGTACACTGAAAAATCTGGCAAATTCCATGGCTTAAAATAGTTAAATGTTAATAATTTTGCAATGTGATTATAAAATAAAATAGCAAACATGATGATTTGAGGTTGTTTGTGTAGGAGGTTGCAAATTACCTATAACTGTTATCTGAAAAACAATATATACCCATACAAGACTTCTCCTTACTATCAATGCCAGATGCAGATTACTCCTTACAATCGGTTTCTGGAATGGGTTGTTGCTATCACAGTATTTGACAATGTCCTAAATCTTGCCTCATATCATGTATTGTACACATGGATAAGACATAGTGCTGCTCTTGGTGCTGTCTTTCACTGCCTGCATCTTCATGGTAAGGGTACTCTGGAAAAAGAACAATATAACTGAAAAAACTGAAAATAACATAGAAAACGCTGGCAAATTCCATGACATAAAATAGTTAAACGTTAATAATTTTGTCAAATCTTGTCCAATATTTCTGAAATTTGTACAAATGATGCTTAACAACATTAAAAACCTGTGATTAGATGATCTGTTGACTGCATCTAATGAAAAGTGTTTTTTGGGACAACATATTTGGGAAAACTGAAATTTACATTGAAAACACTAGCAAATCCCATGACTTAAAATAGTTAAACGTTAATAAAATTTTCAAATCTTGTCCAATATTTCTGAAATTTGTACAAATGATGCTTAACAATAATGAAAATCTGTGATTAGACGATCTGTTGACTGTATCTAATGAAAAGTGTTTTTTGGGACAACATATTTGGGAAAAATGAAATTTACATTGAAAAGACTGGCAAATCCAAGGACTTCAAATAGTTAAACGTTAATAATTTTGTCAAATCTAGTCCAGTGTTTCTGAAATTTGTACAAATGATGCTTAACAACAATAAAAACCTGTGATAAGCTGATCAAATGACTGTGTCTAATGAAAAGTATCTTCTTTCGACAATATCCTTGAAAAAACTGAAATATACACTGAAAAATCTGGCAAATTCCATAGCTTAAAATAGTTAAATGTTAATAATTTTGCAATGTGATTATAAAATAAAATACCAAATGTGATGATTTGAGGTTGATTGTGTAGGAGGTTGCAAATTACCTATAACTGTTATCTGGAAAGCAATATATACCCAAACAAGACTTCTCCTTACTATCAATGCCAGATGCAGATTACTCCTTACAATCGGTTTCTGGAATGGGTTGTTGTTATCACAACATTTGACAATGTCCTAAATCTTGCCACATATCATGTATTGTACACATGGATAAGACATAGTGCTGCTCTTGGTGCTGTCTTTCACTGCCTGCATCTTCATGGTAAGGGTACTCTGGAAAAAGAACAATATAACTGAAAAAACTGAAAATAACATAGAAAACGCTGGCAAATTCCATGACATAAAATAGTTAAATGTTAATAATTTTGTCAAATCTTGTCCAATATTTCTGAAATTTGTACAAATGATGCTTAACAACAATGAAAATCTGTGATTAGATGATCTGTTGACTGCATCTAATGAAAAGTGTTTTTTGGGACAACATATTTGGGAAAACTGAAATTTACATTGAAAACACTAGCAAATCCCATGACTTAAAATAGTTAAACGTTAATAAAATTTTCAAATCTTGTCCAATATTTCTGAAATTTGTACAAATGATGCTTAACAATAATTAAAATCTGTGATTAGACGATCTGTTGACTGTATCTAATGAAAAGTGTTTTTTGGGACAACTTATTTGGGAAAAATGAAATTTACATTGAAAAGACTGGCAAATCCAAGGACTTCAAATAGTTAAACATTAATAATTTTGTCAAATCTAGTCCAGTGTTTCTGAAATTTGTACAAATGATGCTTAACAACAATAAAAACCTGTGATAAGCTGATCAAATGACTGTGTCTAATGAAAAGTATCTTCTTTCGACAATATCCTTGAAAAAACTGAAAATAACATAGAAAACGCTGGCAAATTCCATGGCTTAAAATAGTTAAATGTTAATTATTTTGTCAAATCTTGTCCAATATTTCTGAAATTTGTACAAATGATGCTTAACAACAATAAAAACATGTGATTAGATGATCTGTTGACTGCATCTAATGAAAAGTGTTTTTTGGGACAACATATTTGGGAAAACTGAAATTTACATTGAAAACACTAGCAAATCCCATGACTTAAAATAGTTAAACGTTAATAAAATTTTCAAATCTTGTCCAATATTTCTGAAATTTGTACAAATGATGCTTAACAATAATTAAAATCTGTGATTAGACGATCTGTTGACTGTATCTAATGAAAAGTGTTTTTTGGGGCAACTTATTTGGGAAAAATGAAATTTACATTGAAAAGACTGGCAAATCCAAGGACTTCAAGTAGTTAAACATTAATAATTTTGTCAAATCTAGTCCAGTGTTTCTGAAATTTGTACAAATGATGCTTAACAACAATAAAAACCTGTGATAAGCTGATCAAATGACTGTGTATGGAAGCGTATAAGTGCCAAAACACACAACAAAATCACTCAACACACAACACAATTTCAACACGACACATTTAACTTTTCGACACAACACCAAGGAAAATCGCAACACAACACATTAACTTCTCGACACAACGGAAATAGATGGCGCTTTCGGCGCGGACGTCTTGGAAAAGCCGCGAAAACCCACAGAACGATTCTGTGATTGTTTCCTTTTTTCTCAAGGCATTTATAATAATGTGTCACTTTTGGGTCCAGGAAAAGCGCACTTTTGAAAACATTGTATTACAGAGAAGTTTTAATATCAGATAATCTGTTGTAAATGTTGCATATTCTATGCTGTGTGTGTGTGTGTGTGTGTGTGTGTGTGTGGGTGTGTGTGTGTGTATATTGAGGGGGGGGGTATTGATGTTGAGAGTATTGAAGCCGGGGGATATACCGTTACTTGTTCCTGTGCTCACATAAATTGAAATTCTAATATTGTAAATGCAACATAAACATTTGATAATCAATGCAATGTATCTTATCTAAATTATTTAGTACAGTAAATGTATATTCTAACACTTGCAATTTTGCTCTTTATGCTTGTAAGCATGTAATCTCAAGGGCTGTTCTATATAATTAATATATTAATAATAGCATAAAAACATCACATACTGTTAAAAATAACATGTAGTCTATCTGGCTGATACAATATTGGAATTTCAATTCATGTGAGCACAGTAACAAGTTTTGTTTTATTCAGTTTAATTTGGAAATGTCAAATAGTGTATGCAGTGTCAAATAGAGCGCTGAAGTTTCGTTTTTCAAAAAGTCGTTTTTCGAAAAACGATTCTGGCAGCCAGAAACTAGTGTCGTTTTTCAAAAAAAATTCTGAGAAGCCAAAATCGTTCTTGCAAAGAGAAACAGGGGCGGAGGAAGTGAGAGGCAACCTGTGAATATTATTTTCTACCGCGACCAGTTAAACCCTCACCGTGGAAGCCTCTCCTCACCGTGCGCTAGTCGGTTATCTCCTACGGCGTACAGGTAGCAATCACCGCTGAACTATTGTTTAGGTGGGGTTAGAGGGGGGGGGGGGTGAGGGGGAAAAGCCCCACCACTCCCCGGGATCTCACTAGGTAGTTTGAACCTAGTGAAGTATAATATTTAATTTTATTGAATTTTTCAAAAACGATTCTGATGCCCAGAGACCAGTGTCGTTTTTCGAAAAACGATTCTGGCAGCCAGAAACTAGTGTCGTTTTTCAAAAACGATTCTGAGATGCCAAAATCGTATTTGCGGAGAGAAACAGGGGTGGACGGAGGGAGAAGCAAGCAGCAGCAAGTATACCGTGACTAGGTAATTACCCTCATCGCGAAAGCCGGGCATGTTCTTACGGTATCTCTTCGACGTGCGCTGAGACCGAGACGGTCGCCGATTATTGCCTATGGGGTACGAGCAACCCTCATCGCAGAAGCTTGCTAGGGTGTTTACGGTGTTACGGTCTTTCCTTGCCGCGCTGGGAGGCCGAGTTGACCGTCTGTACCAGTCACAGTCAGCCTGCACAGCGGAAGCCGGGAAGTGGGGGTGGGGGAATAAGGGTGAGGTTGAAGAGGGGGAAGGCCCCCCCGGGGACTCCCTTTGTAGTTTGAAATATAATTTTTAATTTTATTGCATTTTTGAAAAGGGTTCTGATGCCGAGAAACCAGTGTCGTTTTTCGAAAAACGATCCTGGCAGCCCGAAACTAGTGTCGTTTTTCAAAAACGATTCTGGCAACCAGAAACGAGTGTCGTTTTTCGAAAAATCATTCCGGCAACTAGAAAGTAGTGTCGCTTTTCAAAAACGATTCTGAGAGAAGCCAGAATTGTTTTTGCAAAGAAAAACAGGTAAGGGGTGGACAGAGGGAAAGGCAACCGGCATGCTACCGCAACCAGGTAACTCTCATCTCGGAAGCCGGGCAATGTGTTACGAACTCTCAGCGCTGTGTGGTGAGATGGAGACGCCCTCTGATAAGCGTCTACAGTGCACAAGTAGCCTTCACTGCGGAAGCCTTGCAGGGTGTTTAGGTTGGTGGGAAAAGGCGGGGTTGAGGGTTAGGTTGGGTTAGATGCCCAAAAAGCAGTGTCGTTTTTTTAAAAAACGATTCTGGCAACCAGAAACTAGTTTCGTTCTTCAAAAACGAGAATAGTTTTTTACGGAATTTAAAATTATGAATTAAGCCAGAATAGTTTTTTTACGGGGAGAAACAGGAGTGGACAGAGTAGAGGCAACGCGCGATTAAAGTCTACCGTGACCAGGTAACCTTCTCTGCGGAAGTTGGAAAGGGTGTTATACGTTCTCTTCTCGCCGTGCGCTGAGACCGAGACGGTAGCGGTCAATGAAATAGGTGTCTTTTTTTAAAAAACGATTCTGAAAAGCCAGAATCTTTCTTTTTCAATAAAATTAAAAATGATACCTCAAACTACAAAGGAAGAACCTGGGGGCCCTTCCCCCTCCTCACTCTCTTCCGCCAACCCCAACCCCACCAAAACACCGGTTTTCGCTGTAAAGGCGGCCTGTGCCTCGTAGAGGCGGTCATCTAGTCTTCAGTGCACGGCGAGAAAAAAACCAAAACTCCCTGAATACCCTGCCCGGCATCGGCGGTGAAAGCTGCTTGTGCGCCGTAGGCAATGATCGGCGACCGTCTCGGTCTCAGCGCACGGCGAGGAGAGACCGTAACACCCTGTCCGGCTTTCACAGTGAGAGTTACCTAGTCGCGGTACACGCACACCGTTGGTTGCCTCTCCCTCTGCTCACCCCTGTTTCTCTCCGCAAAAATTATTCTGGCTTCTCAGCATCGTTTTTGAAAAACGAAACTAGTTTCTGGTTGCCAGGTTCGTTTTTGAAAAACGACACTAGTTTCTGGTTGCCAGGTTCGTTTTTGAAAAATGAAACTGGAAACTAGAAACTAGACACTAACTTCAGCGCTCTGTGTCAAATTACAAGTTCGGTGTTACTATTTACTATGAAATGCTAGTAAATGAAGTACAGGTGTGCATTGAATGTATAAATTGTCACATATGATATTGGTCGGTCTGAGTACAATTAGAACACTAGCTATAGTTTTTAGATTATTTTTATTATTTTTAATTTTAATTAATTATTATTATTTTCTGTAATTTTGGGTTTATTTTTTTTGTTTTAGATTCACGGTATACTATTTTTCAGGTCAGCTGATAATTTGAATGAACCTGTTACTGTTTATAAGTGAAGAAAATTTTCTAAAATTTCATAATTATCCACTTATATTTTCCGTCAAATCCGCACCGATTGTCCCCAGCTAATATATCCCCCGGTTTCAATACTCTCAACATCAATAATACCCTCCCCCCCCCCTCAATACACACACACACACACACACACACACACACACACACACACACACACACAGCATAGAATATGCAACATTCACAACAAATTATCTGATATTAAAACTTCTCTGTAGTACAATGTTTTTAAAAGTGCGCTTTTCCGGGAACCCAAAGTGACACATTATTATAAATGCCTTGAGAAAATAAGGAAACAATTACAGAATCGTTCTGTGGGTTTTCGCGGCTTTTCCAAGACGTCCGCGCCGAAAGCGCCATCTATTTCCGTTGTGTCGAGAGGTTAATGTGTTGTGTTGCGATTTTCTTTGGTGTTGTGTCGGGAAGTTAAATGTACGTGTCGTGTTAAAATTGTGTTGTGTGTAGAGTGATTTTGTTGTGTGTTGTGGCACTTATACGCTTCCATAACTGTGTCTAATGAAAAGTATCTTCTTTCGACAATATCCTTGAAAAAACTGAAAATTACACTGAAAAATCTGGCAAATTCCATGGCTTAAAATAGTTAAATGTTAATAATTTTGCAATGTGATTATAAAATAAAATAGCAAATGTGATGATTTGAGGTTGATTGTGTAGGAGGTTGCAAATTACCTATAACTGTTATCTGGAAAACAATATATACCCAAACAAGACTTCTCCTTACTATCAATGCCAGATGCAGATTACTCCTTACAATCGGTTTCTGGAATGGGTTGTTGTTATCACAACATTTGACAATGTCCTAAATCTTGCCTCATATCATGTATTGTACACATGGATAAAACATAGTGCTGCTCTTGGTGCTGTCTTTCACTGCCTGCATCTTCATGGTAAGGGTAACTCTGGAAAAAGAAGAATATAACTGAAAAAACTGAAAATAACATAGAAAACGCTGGCAAATTCCATGACATAAAATAGTTAAACGTTAATAATTTTGTCAAATCTTGTCCAATATTTCTGAAATTTGTACAAATGATGCTTAACAACAATAAAAACCTGTGATTAGATGATCTGTTGACTGCATCTAATGAAAAGTGTTTTTTGGGACAACATATTTGGGAAAACTGAAATTTACATTGAAAACACTAGCAAATCCCACGACTTAAAATAGTTAAACGTTAATAAAATTTTCAAATCTTGTCCAATATTTCTGAAATTTGTACAAATGATGCTTAACAATAATGAAAATCTGTGATTAGACGATCTGTTGACTGTATCTAATGAAAAGTGTTTTTTGGGACAACATATTTGGGAAAAATGAAATTTACATTGAAAAGACTGGCAAATCCAAGGACTTCAAATAGTTAAACGTTAATAATTTTGTCAAATTCAGTCCAGTGTTTCTGAAATTTGTACAAATGATGCTTAACAACAATAAAAACCTGTGATAAGCTGATCAAATGACTGTGTCTAATGAAAAGTATCTTCTTTCGCCAATATCTTTGAAAAAACTGAAAATTACACTGAAAAATCTAGCAAATTCCATGGCTTAAAATAGTTAAATGTTAATAATTTTGCAATGTGATTATAAAATGAAATACCAAATGTGATGATTTGAGGTTGTTTGTGTAGGAGGTTGCAAATTACCTATAACTGTTATCTGGAAAACAATATATACCCAAACAAGACTTATCCTTACTATCAATGCCAGATGCAGATTACTCCTTACAATCGGTTTCTGGAATGGGTTGTTGTTATCACAACATTTGACAATGTCCTAAATCTTGCCTCATATCATGTATTGTACACATGGATAAAACATAGTGCTGCTCTTGGTGCTGTCTTTCACTGCCTGCATCTTCATGGTAAGGGTAACTCTGGAAAAAGAAGAATATAACTGAAAAAACTGAAAATAACATAGAAAACGCTGGCAAATTCCATGACATAAAATAGTTAAACATTAATAATTTTGTCAAATCTTGTCCAATATTTCTGAAATTTGTACAAATGATGCTTAACAATAATAAAAACCTGTGATTAGATGATCTGTTGACTGCATCTAATGAAAAGTGTTTTTTGGGACAACATATTTGGGAAAACTGAAAATAACATAGAAAAGACTGGCAAATCCAAGGACTTCAAATAGTTAAACGTTAATAATTTTGTCAAATTCAGTCCAGTGTTTCTGAAATTTGTACAAATGATGCTTAACAACAATAAAAACCTGTGATAAGCTGATCAAATGACTGTGTCTAATGAAAAGTATCTTCTTTCGCCAATATCTTTGAAAAAACTGAAAATTACACTGAAAAATCTAGCAAATTCCATGGCTTAAAATAGTTAAATGTTAATAATTTTGCAATGTGATTATAAAATTAAATAGCAAATGTGATGATTTGAGGTTGATTGTGTAGGAGGTTGCAAATTACCTATAACTGTTATCTGGAAAACAATATATACCCAAACAAGACTTATCCTTACTATCAATGCCAGATGCAGATTACTCCTTACAATCGGTTTCTGGGATGGGTTGTTGTTATCACAACATTTGACAATGTCCTAAATCTTGCCTCATATCATGTATTGTACACATGGATAAGACATAGTGCTGCTCTTGGTGCTGTCTTTCACTGCCTGCATCTTCATAGTGAGGGTAACTCTGGAAAAAGAAGAATATAACTGAAAAAACTGAACATAACATAGAAAACGCTGGCAAATTCCATGACATAAAATAGTTAAACGTTAATAATTTTGTCAAATCTTGTCCAATATTTCTGAAATTTGTACAAATGATGCTTAACAACAATTAAAACCTGTGATTAGATGATCTGTTGACTGTATCTAATGAAAAGTGTTTTTTGGGGCAACATATTTGGGAAAACTGAAATTTACATTGAAAAGACTGGCAAATCCAAGGACTTCAAATAGTTAAACGTTAATAATTTTGTCAAATCTAGTACAGTGTTTCTGAAATTTGTAGAAATGATGCTTAACAACAATAAAAACTTGTGATAAGCTGATCAAATGACTGTGTCTAATGAAAAGTATCTTCTTTCGACAATATCATTGAAAAAACTGAAAATTACACTGAAAAATCTGGCAAATTCCATGGCTTAAAATAGTTAAATGTTAATAATTTTGCAATGTGATTATAAAATGAAATACCAAATGTGATGATTTGAGGTTGTTTGTGTAGGAGGTTGCAAATTACCTATAACTGTTATCTGGAAAACAATATATACCCAAACAAGACTTCTCCTTACTATCAATGCCAGATGCAGATTACTCCTTACAATCGGTTTCTGGAATGGGTTGTTGTTATCACAACATTTGACAATGTCCTAAATCTTGCCTCATATCATGTATTGTACACATGGATAAAACATAGTGCTGCTCTTGGTGCTGTCTTTCACTGCCTGCATCTTCATGGTAAGGGTAACTCTGGAAAAAGAAGAATATAACTGAAAAAACTGAAAATAACATAGAAAACGCTGGCAAATTCCATGACATAAAATAGTTAAACGTTAATAAATTTGTCAAATCTTGTCCAATATTTCTGAAATTTGTACAAATGATGCTTAACAATAATAAAAACCTGTGATTAGATGATCTGTTGACTGCATCTAATGAAAAGTGTTTTTTGGGACAACATATTTGGGAAAACTGAAATTTACATTGAAAACACTAGCAAATCCCACGACTTAAAATAGTTAAACATTAATAAAATTTTCAAATCTTGTCCAATATTTCTGAAATTTGTACAAATGATGCTTAACAATAATGAAAATCTGTGATTAGACGATCTGTTGACTGTATCTAATGAAAAGTGTTTTTTGGGACAACATATTTGGGAAAAATGAAATTTACATTGAAAAGACTGGCAAATCCAAGGACTTCAAATAGTTAAACGTTAATAATTTTGTCAAATTCAGTCCAGTGTTTCTGAAATTTGTACAAATGATGCTTAACAACAATAAAAACCTGTGATAAGCTGATCAAATGACTGTGTCTAATGAAAAGTATCTTCTTTCGCCAATATCTTTGAAAAAACTGAAAATTACACTGAAAAATCTAGCAAATTCCATGGCTTAAAATAGTTAAATGTTAATAATTTTGCAATGTGATTATAAAATTAAATAGCAAATGTGATGATTTGAGGTTGATTGTGTAGGAGGTTGCAAATTACCTATAACTGTTATCTGGAAAACAATATATACCCAAACAAGACTTATCCTTACTATCAATGCCAGATGCAGATTACTCCTTACAATCGGTTTCTGGGATGGGTTGTTGTTATCACAACATTTGACAATGTCCTAAATCTTGCCTCATATCATGTATTGTACACATGGATAAGACATAGTGCTGCTCTTGGTGCTGTCTTTCACTGCCTGCATCTTCATAGTGAGGGTAACTCTGGAAAAAGAAGAATATAACTGAAAAAACTGAAAATAACATAGAAAACGCTGGCAAATTCCATGACATAAAATAGTTATACGTTAATAATTTTGTCAAATCTTGTCCAATATTTCTGAAATTTGTACAAATGATGCTTAACAACAATTAAAACCTGTGATTAGATGATCTGTTGACTGTATCTAATGAAAAGTGTTTTTTGGGGCAACATATTTGGGAAAACTGAAATTTACATTGAAAAGACTGGCAAATCCAAGGACTTCAAATAGTTAAACGTTAATAATTTTGTCAAATCTAGTACAGTGTTTCTGAAATTTGTAGAAATGATGCTTAACAACAATAAAAACCTGTGATAAGCTGATCAAATGACTGTGTCTAATGAAAAGTATCTTCTTTCGACAATATCATTGAAAAAACTGAAAATTACACTGAAAAATCTAGCAAATTCCATGGCTTAAAATAGTTAAATGTTAATAATTTTGCAATGTGATTATAAAATGAAATACCAAATGTGATGATTTGAGGTTGTTTGTGTAGGAGGTTGCAAATTACCTATAACTGTTATCTGGAAAACAATATATACCCAAACAAGACTTCTCCTTACTATCAATGCCAGATGCAGATTACTCCTTACAATCAGTTTCTGGAATGGGTTGTTGTTATCACAACATTTGACAATGTCCTAAATCTTGCCTCATATCATGTATTGTACACATGGATAAGACATATATAGTGCTGCTCTTGGTGCCGTCTTTCACTGCCTGCATCTTCATAGTGAGGGTAACTCTGGAAAAAGAAGAATATAACTGAAAAAACTGAAAATAACATAGAAAACGCTGGCAAATTCCATGACATAAAATAGTTAAACGTTAATAATTTTGTCAAATCTTGTCCAATATTTCTGAAATTTGTACAAATGATGCTTAACAACAATTAAAACCTGTGATTAGATGATCTGTTGACTGTATCTAATGAAAAGTGTTTTTTGGGGCAACATATTTGGGAAAACTGAAATTTACATTGAAAAGACTGGCAAATCCAAGGACTTCAAATAGTTAAACGTTAATAATTTTGTCAAATCTAGTACAGTGTTTCTGAAATTTGTAGAAATGATGCTTAACAACAATAAAAACCTGTGATAAGCTGATCAAATGACTGTGTCTAATGAAAAGTATCTTCTTTCGACAATATCATTGAAAAAACTGAAAATTACACTGAAAAATCTGGCAAATTCCATGGCTTAAAATAGTTAAATGTTAATAATTTTGCAATGTGATTATAAAATGAAATACCAAATGTGATGATTTGAGGTTGTTTGTGTAGGAGGTTGCAAATTACCTATAACTGTTATCTGAAAAACAATATATACCCATTCAAGACTTCTCCTTACTATCAATGCCAGATGCAGATTACTCCTTACAATCGGTTTCTGGAATGGGTTGTTGTTATCACAACATTTGACAATGTCCTAAATCTTGCCTCATATCATGTATTGTACACATGGATAAGACATAGTGCTGCTCTTGGTGCTGTCTTTCACTGCCTGCATCTTCATGGTAAGGGTACTCTGGAAAAAGAACAATATAACTGAAAAAACTGAAAATAACATAGAAAATGCTGGCAAATCCCATGACATAAAATAGTTAAACGTTAATAATTTTGTCAAATCTAGTCCAATATTTCTGAAATTTGTACAAATGATGCTTAACAACAATAAAAATCTGTGATTAGATGATCTGTTGACTGTATCTAATGAAAAGTGTTTTTTGGGACAACATATTTGGGACAACTGAAATTTCCATTGAAAACACTAGCAAATCCCATGACTTAAAATAGTTAAACGTTAATAAAATTTTCAAATCTTGTCCAATATTTCTGAAATTTGTACAAATGATGCTTAACAATAATAAAAATCTGTGATTAGATGATCTGTTGACTGTATCTAATGAAAAGTGTTTTTTGGGACAACGTATTTGGGAAAACTGAAATTTACATTGAAAAGTGTTAAATCCCATGACTTAAAATGGTAACATGTTAATAATTTTGTCAAATCTCGTCCAGTGTTTCTGAAATTTGTACAAATGATGCTTAACAACAATAAAAATCTGTGATAAGCTGATCAAATGACTGTGTCTGATGAAAAGTATCTTCTTTCGACAATATCCTTGAAAAAACTGAAAATTACACTGAAAACACTGGCAATTTTCATAGCTTTAAATAGTTAAATGTTAATAATTTTGCAAAGTGATTATAAAATAAAATAGCAAATGTGATGACTTGAGGTTGTTTGTGTAAGAGGTTGCAAATTACCTATAACTGTTATCTGGAAAACAATATATACCCATACAACACTTCTCCTTACTATCAATGCCAGATGCAGATTACTCCTTACAATGGGTTTCTGGAATGGGTTGTTGCTATCACAATATTTGACAATGTCCTAAATCTTGCCACATATCATGCATTGTACACATGGATAAGACATAGTGCTGCTCCTGGTGCTGTCTTTCACTGTTTGCCTTTTCATAGTAAGGGTACTCTGGAAAAAGAACAATATAACTGAAAAAGCTGAAAATTACACTGAAAAAACTGGCAAATTCCATGGCTTATAATAGTTAAATGTTAATAATTTTGTCAAATCTAGTCCAATATTTCTGAAATTTATACAAATGATGCTTAACAACAATAAAAATCTGTGATAAGCTGATCTAATGACTGTGTCTTATGAAAAGTATTTTTTCAGATTATATATTTGAGAAAACTGGAAATTACACTGAAAACACTGGCAAATCCCATGACTCAAAACAGTTAAACAAATATTGTCCAGGCCCGTAGCCAGAGGGGGTTTGGGGGGTTCGAAAGAACCACCCCTTTTGCTGGGAAAAGGTCCACTCTGGGTAAAATTTTGAAGTGTCAAATTTATGGGAAATTGATAATCAGAAGAATGAGAATTGACCAAAACAAATATTGCAATGTATTATTTACTCTCTTTACTTTGAAAGAAAATAGCAAATGTAATGATTTGAGTTTGTTTGTGTAGGAGGTTGCAAATTACCTATAACTGTCATCTGGAAAACAATATATACCCATACAAGACTTCTTCTTGCTATCAATGGCAAATGTGATCCATGACAGCTAACCTGCTGAGAGTGAATGACACCCTATGTGGACAAGTTGGGAATGCTGGAATTGATAACAGGTGACTACATACAACTTTTTCAATAGCAGTATATGAATCAGCTTTGAAACAGTTTTAGAAATGGACCAATATCTGTACTTTAAAGCTGAAAATAATTTTATATCATGTTTTCAAACAAAGAAGTTGGTATTTTCTGGTCAAATGCACCCATTACTCGTCTCTAAATCCCCCCCCCCCCCCCCCCCCCCGAGTTTACTAAATTGACAAGCAATCTTTACAGCTTCAGTAAGGAACCCACTACCTGACAACCCATTTCTTTGATATCCATCTTCATTCTAAGCAATACTTACTACACCCTTTCTCATTACTGTCATTGCTACAGTCATTGCTGTGGTAACATCTCCAAGTTAAGTTGATACAGCAACAATATTACCACATACAAACATATATGGCTGATATGTGTGATCCACAGGAAGACAATAAAAAATACATCTTTAAAACAATCTACTTTATTTTCAAGTGTCTTAAAACTGTTCCTTCACTTTCTTTGACAAAGCATTAAAATACCTGGGTAATTTACATTAAAATTCTTACATCACTAGCAGCAAAAAATTCACCTAAATATCAGGCATTACATTGAACAAGATGAAAACTTGCTGAAAGGCTGTAATTAAGCAGCATAACAGATTTAAAAATTCACTGAAATATGTAAAGATCCAGAAGACAATGAGATCTACTTATGAAGATTTATGTAACTCATGTTGTTATCTGACCATCTTGAAAATAAGCCTGCGGTCATTGTGTTTTATTATTTTTATTTTAGTATAGTCCTGTGCCTCCTAGTACAGTGTAGTAGTCTGGAGTCATTGTGTTCCACTGTGGCAGTATAGTCCTGTGCCACCTAGTACAGTGTAGTAGTCTGGAGTCATTTTGTTCCATTGTGGCAGTATAGTCCTGTGCCTCCTAGTACAGTGTAGTAGTCTGGAGTCATTGTGTTCCATTGTGGCAGTATAGTCCTGTGCCTCCTAGTACAGTGTAGTAGTCTGGAGTCATTGTGTTCCATTATGGCAGTATAGTCCTATGCCTCCTAGTACAGTGTAGTATTCTGGAATCATTGAGTTCCATTGTGGCAGTATAGTCCTGTGCCTCCTAGTACAGTGTAGTACAGTGTAATGTGGAGTCAGAATATGGACTGGAAAAGACAAAAAATGTCAATGACCAGGGTTTTTCCTCAAGATCCAGAATATTAGAATTAAATCAAATAAACTGCAAAGAAATATTTTATGAAATAAATTTACCAAATAAAGTGTTGTTGTGAGTCAAGGCTGAAGCATACACTGTACCAGGACTGATATTAAAGAGGTGGGTTTCTGGTGCTTTCTGAAACTCGGAATGGTAGTGCTAGTTCACGTAAGTGGGCACGCCATGGGAAGTTTTAGTTGTTCATAGTTAAGTTCATATTTTATTATTTCGACAGATGACTCAAAAGAAACAAGAAAAAAGGCCCACTTAAAAATCATATAAGAAGGAATAACGTCAGTTCTTCATTTTATTGCCTCACCTTCATAAGGCATTGGGTAATTGCAGATGAAAGGGGAATGGCAAAACTGAAGTAGATGACTGCGTGCAATCTTGCTAGATCTCCAAGAGCGCTTTTATTCTGCACCGTCAACATTCTGAAGCATTTTGTAAAATCTTCACCAGCACATTGCATCGTGATGTGAACAGTGAATTCGAACAACTGACACAGTCGATACCATATGTGTCCGTCACTTTAGATGTCTCATCCTGAATTCACCGATTAAGTTTGTCAATAGAATCTATAACAAAACCATCTAAGAAAAGTGTCCTGATGTATGGTGAAACTCAGTGTACAGAACGTTTGATGAAAATTCCGACTTTTCAGCGTCACCCCTAGTCTACGCCATATAAAAATTGTTTAGTATAGATGGCGCTATGCAAGAGGTGAGACTTAGGATTTGTAAAGGACTGCGGCCAGTATCAGCAACAGGTTCACCGCCTACTTTCTAAGAAACTCTTGCGAGGAGGGAAAGAGTTCTGGAATCGCAATAGATATGACCAGGGACCAGGCACTGTGATATATATATTGCGATATTTAGTAGAAAAACTCAAGGTCGAGAGCTTCAACGAAGTGTCAATCTGATTGGTTTAAAGTTAAGGAAACAATACAGGAACCGTCCAATGAAATTACTTTATACAATAATTATTCCTGTTTATTGTTTTAGTAAACAAAGCAAAGAGACAATGTCTACACAGTCGCTGGTAAGTTTTATTTTTTATTCAAAACTGAAATTCTGTAGCAAGTTCAATGTAAGCCCACACAGCGCCTTTTTACCTGTTCATGATTTTTTATGTGGTTAATTTTTATTCTTAAAAAATTCATGTCACACGTTTTGCTGATCATTCTGTTAATGGTACAAATGCATACATCACAAACTACCAAATAAAGATACAGAACTCCATGATTTGTGTCTTGTTTAACATGATTTCATTTATTTATTGTACATATTGCAGATGACAGCTGATATGGAAATTCAGGCCTTCCCAACTACCAGACTCGGCACCTAAGGATCCTGAATTAACCGGTATATCGGACCATGCTACCCGTTTTCAAGGTGTGTGTGTCAGATCGCATCTCGGAGTATCATACCCCAGAACAAATTTCGTAGCACGGCTGCGGGCTCATCCACGCTCGGCTGAACAACCTTAAACTGTACTCTTACTTTAGAGTACTCTATTTTATTGTCTCTATGGGGATATATGGGGACTTTATGACATTCGGTTTGAATGTTTTAACCACTTTTGATAGGGCTTTTTTGCATTGTATTAGATTAATGTGGCAGTCTAAGGTTCATCTAGGTGTTTTTCAAATTTATGCACCCGGTTTTAAAATCATATAGCGATTTTACGACAATCGTTTACTATCCAATCAAGGTGACAGACGAGCATGCCAGGGCTCATCCTGTCGGTGTTCTGGCTGATGCTCCGAAATGCGATCTGACACACACCTTGAAAACGGGTAGTGTGGTCCGATATACCGGTTAATTCAGGATCCTTAGGTGCCGAGTCTGGTAGTTGGGTAGGCCTGAAATTGAAATTAATAAAGAAGAACAGTGTGCTCGTAAGTTGTGTGTGTGTTTGTATAATCAGACTATATGTGTTTTATAATACAATATGGGCCTAAAACTACTCTTGCAATTATTTTGTTGTTACTTAAAATAATTAAAAAAAAAAAACATTTTATTTGCTCATAATAAGAAAATAAGATACATATATATATATCTTTCTTTATTCACATTAATTAAAGGGATAATAATAAACTCTTTGTATGAGATCTATATTTTACAATAAAAACATTGTGAATAACTCATATAAAATATAATATAATATAAAATAATAAAATATAATATAATATAATATAATCTGTTTTACCTCAAAAACAGAAGTTATAGCTATTATTCTGATATCTGAGCTTGTCAGCGGACCACGTGAACTCCATAGATGGCTATTCTCTGTAATATGAAATTATAACAAAAAAAAAAGAAAAAAAAATTTTTAGGAAAAAAAAACAGGGACTAACTTTGAATGTAGAAATGGATTCATTAACCATTGGTAAGTATGGGAAAATTGTTGTTTACCCCAGGAAAATTCATTTTTTGGCCAAGACAAACAGTTATTATCCCAGTGATCAATTTGAATGTCTGTAGTGTAAATATCAAAAAGATATATTGATAGGACATCTTTCTGTTTTATTTTATTTATTCTTTTTATTTTTAACAGCCATGGCCACAGTCAGAATTGTTTTAAAAAACAATTTATTGAAAGCAAAAGTGGTGGGCAGGGGAACTGCCCTCGGGGGATGGGACCCCCAGCGAGGAGTGAACCTGTCAAGGTTCACCGATATGGGAGTCCCATCTCTCAGGGCAGAGTATCTCCTGCCCAAGGGCTCAAATATGGTATGAAAATTCATTAAGCCACAAAATGTAAGTATGAAACTTTTTTTTTTTTACAAAAATAATAATCTGAGGTAAAATGATAATCTTTCAAATTGAAAAGAAAATTTAAAGTCCAATACGTTTAAGTGTTTATTTATTCATACCTTCATTCATTTCTTCTGGTGTATTTGATTTATCATTTATTGTATATATATATATATATATTACCATTTTACTTTTCATTTTAGACATTAACATATCATCAAGTAATTTATTTGTTTGTTTGTTTGTTTGAGTGTTTGTTTGTTTGTTTGTTCATTCGTTCATTTATTCATTCATTCATTCATTCATTCAGCCTTATCACCTTGGGTGTGGCTGGACATGGGAGCCTGAACCCTTTAGGAACAGGTGCCTCCAGGTGACCACTAACGACAGCATGGAAGTGACCTGTACTTGGGGAGAACTGGACATGGAAATAAAAGGTGCTTGATCTTATAATTCTCTCTCATATAACCAATGGAAATCAAAGGTGAATAAACCTTTTAATTTTTTCATGCATAACATATTGAAATAATTATGATTTGATCCAACAATCCTATAAAGTATAACCTATGGGAAGAAATGATGAAATGGTCCTTTAATACCGCCAAATACATTTTGGACTATATTTTAATCTATATCATAAATTTTGAATAACAAATAAATGTGTCATCTTATTCCAGAGTGGGACTACATGTACAAGCCTGTTCAAAGTCCACACAAGTGGTAAGTCCACACCATTGCTCTAATCAATCAACTTGATGCATTTTTAATCTTTTAGCAAGGATTCATGAAATGAAATTACAACAACTCCCTGACTCTCAGGGTGCAAGTCTGGACCCTCAGGGGCTGTTGACAATGAATTTGGAGACCTAGCTAATGTGCACTAACTCCATGGAAACTCTCACTGAATACAACCAGATTAACAGACTAACACGCTTCTCTTTGTCTCCAACATACTCCAACATACTCACATAAATGGTATTCCTTAAAATTCAATTCTGTTCTTTCAGGTGATACTAAAGAAGAGAATAATGTAGCAATTGAGGAACTAGGTAAGGTTGGAATCTTAGTAAAAGAAGATAATTTATTTATTTTTTAGTCAATTAAATATTTTAATGTGTCTTCATCAAAGTGTAATGGGCCTACTGAATCCTTTTTGAACATGGGCAGATATGGAATGTTAAGTTTGTATTTTTTAATATTAAAATATTATTAAAATATCATTTTTTCTTTAGCTGATATCAAAGACACAAAGAGTGTGTCAGATGCTGAGGGCAGTGAGGAGAGAGGTAAGACAGTAAGGTCAATTTAACAGGTGTTCATTTAACACGCTTCAAAAATTTACACACACACAAACAGGCTCTCAGACACAAACAGGGGCAAATTGAGGCCATCTTCTGGGTCTTCTGGAAGATGGTCAGAAGATTACATTGATGGGGATTTAATTTTTTGTCAGAAGACAGTCCACAATGGAGGATGGATCAACAAACATAATTTGCAAGACTGTCAGAAAATCTCTCTTGATCCGCCCCTTACAAACATTGTGTTTTTATTCCCTGTTCATTGATCTAAAACTTTGAATACATCTTTGACTATGGTATTGAATCCTTGTTGTATATGGGCATGGGATGTTGAATTTGTGTTCCATTCTTTCCTTCAGTTGATGTAAAAGACACAACAATTACTGTGACAGAGTTCGTGAAGGAGAGAGGTAAGACAGTAGGGTCAATAGAACAGGTATCAATTTATAACACTGATGACATGTGATTGTGCATGTACACACACACACACACACACACACACACACACACACACCAGTTGATACCAAACTGAAAGACAAGAACAATGTAACACTTATAAAGACCCTAAGTATTGAGGAGATTGATAAGACAAGAATCTCAGTAAAATAGTTATGACTTTTAATATACTTATGAAACATGCGTGCACACACATACACTAACAAACACACATACACACGCACATATACACACCACAAGCATATGTTGCTCAAGCAAAGTCTTTAGCATACTTAAGAAGATAATTTATTTTTTAAGTCATTTAAATATTTGAATGTGTCTTCCATAAATTGTAATACTGAATTCTATTTGAACATGCACAGATATGGAATGTTAAGTTTTTATTTGATATCATTTTTTCTTTAGCCAATATCAAAGCCACAAAGAGTGTGTCAGATGCTGAGGGCATCAAAGAAAAAGGTAAGACAATAAGCTTAGGACAATTTAACACGGAATTCATTTAACACACTTAAAAATGTAAACACACAGATGGAATTTGGGGGGGGGGGACTCTTACACACAAACACTGAGTTAAAATTCACTGTTCAGTGATCTATATCTTTGAATGGGTCTTCGACTATGTTAAATAATGTATTGAATTCTTGTTGTGCACAGGTATGAAATGTTTAATTTGTTTTCCTGTCTTTCTTCAGTCAATATCAATGACACAACTGTGAAAGCAGACGTGAAGGAGAGAGGTAAGACAGTAGGGTCAATAGAATAGTAGGGTCAATATTTATTACACTGATGGAATGTGATTGTGCATGTACACACACGCACACACACACACACACACTCCTTATGTTGTGCCAACAGGGTTTGTGCTTTTGGCAAGTTTAAAATAACATTGGCAAAATTGTTTATTCCAAATACTGGTAAAAGTGTTTCGTTGAGGCTTCATACATGAAATATGATGTTGCACTGATTTATTGAACATTTTATACTTTTGCCTCTTAGTAAGTATTATACATTTTATAAAATAGGTATAAGAAACATAAATGACTTGATCGATACAGAGGGAAATTACCTCACATACCAACAGTTCAAGGAAAGGCACGGGAATATAATAAATTATGTTACGTTCACAAGTATACTATGCGCAGTAAAAAAATTTCAAAAACAAATGAATATAGACAATTTACACGAAAAAATTGAGCTCCCTATAATTTCAACCCAACTTAAATGGCTATTAAAATTTACAAAAGGGGGGAAACCTTTTTACAATATTTTGAACTCAAACGAAATGAAAAAGACTAATGCAATGTCAAAATGGGAACTCCTTTCTAAAGAACCTCTCACAGCTGAAGAGTGGAAAATCTTGAATAACATTCCTTTCCAATGTACTTTAGATACTAAACTGCGCTGGTTTCAATTTAGAGTATCAAAAAGAATTTTAGCTACAAATAACTTTTTACGAAAAATTGGGATAAAAGACACAGAGACCTGCTCCTTCTGTAACGAACACCCTGAAACTCTTCAACACTTATTTATTGAGTGCAAAGTAATTGCTCCCCTTTGGGCAAAAATACAAGACTGGATCCATTTAAAGACTGGACTTGTATTACAATTAACAGCATCTGATATAATTCTAGGAATTCCAAATTTGAAATGCAATGCGCTCAACAGTTTGCTGATCATAACAAAATTTATTATATATAAATTTAAAATGAAAAACATTACCCCGAACATAGAAAATATTAAAATAGAATGGAGACAGGCCTACATCGCAGAGAGAAATATAAGTCTGAGAAACATGACAATAGATAAATTTAATGAAAAATGGAAAAAGCTGCAGCCTCTCTTCCTGGACTGATATCTTCTATCTGCGTATGTTCCCCTGCCGATATTTGATAGTAAAACACATATTTGTTTTTATCTGTATTAGATCATATTATTTATTAAGTATTATTAAGTATTTTACTATTAGGTTATCAATATATCGTTGTTGACATATATATTAAATGACACAGTAACTATATATATATATATATATATATATATATATTGCAAATGACTGTCTCTTTGTGAGTGAGTGAGTGAGAGAGTGAGTGTGATTTTTATTTAGTTATTTATAAATTTTGTATTTTTTGCTGAAATCTGTACTTATTTGAGATATGCAATAAAAAAAAAAAAAAAGTATTATACATTTCAGCTCCAAAGAATCGCCGCCAATCTAGGTGGAGGAGGGTATTGAATTTGTTCACGTCTTGCTTCAGACGGAGTGCACGAACATAATTGGTTATTATTATTATTATTATTATTATTATTATTATTATTAATTAAATAATTCTAAACACTTCAGACATTAAGAAATGAAGAAAAGTCAACAGTATTTTTTAAAGGATAGATTTATTATACATTTGCAATTTAGTTCTTTTCGTTTGTCTCTTTGTTTTGATGGTATCATAACTAAGTAAGCTTTCATTTTTTTTAGAGGAAAACTATGTCAAACAGATGGTTAAACTGTACATGAAAGCAGTAATTATATCATAGTAAGAGCTGGTGGTTGTAAAGTTACTGTCAACATCTATTTACACCTAACTGAATACACATTTTAACTTAATTATATTTTAATATTTTCTTGTTTTATTTTCCAGGGTTGTCAGTGCAGAACTATCATTACCTTTGTAGAAGCCAGTTTAAAACTGCAAAATGTCATTCTCTTAATTTTACAATAAAATATTAAATTTTGGTAAATAAATGAGTTTTGTTTTTCTTTTCTTAATTGAGGGTACCTTAGGGGAGAGGTGATCACGGTTCATGGGAAATAAAATCATTAATGTACAAATCACAATAAATGAAACTTTATTTGTATCTCACTGACAATGCTAGTTGAAAATCCTGAAAATTACAAATTATCAGGTATAAGGCTTTGTTTCACGAAGGGCAAAGAATAAAAAGCTGCATTTATGAGCCACGGGAATGAGGTGCTTCACGGATCACGTTATATAATATGGACATTTTACGCATCTCAGGGAAATAAAAACTGACTGTAACTGGTAACAAGATACACAATGGGACTCTTTTAATCTTTTATTAAACCAAAGAAATAAACTATACATGACGCAAACTTTTCACTACATTCAAATATATACATAAACACTCACACACATGTACCCTACCATACGGCTCAATTACTGATACTTACGGTTTTATATTTTAGTATGTTCAAGTTTAAATACAATAGATATATAGTTCAAACTCCTAGGAATGTACATGAAAAGTAAACTAACTTTTGACAAAAACTGTGTTTTTTTAGATCACTTGCCAGGGGCAGATCCAGAGATATTTTCTGACAGTCTTCCAAATTATCTTTGTTGATCCATCCTCCATTTTTGACCGTCTTCCGACAGAAAAAATTAGATGCCCATCAATGTTATCTTAAAAATTTGACCATCTTCCAGAAGACCCAGAAGACGGCCTAAATCCAACCCTGCTTGCAACTTTTACAGATAAGGAGTCTGTTTTAACTGTTATATGTAATATTGAGAGAATCTGGAAGCTACATTGGTGACAGTGGAGGAACAGGAAAAAACTTCTCATCGTTATTAACACCACCAGTAAAATAATTTGATGAGATCTCCCCAAACTGGATATCTTGAAAGACAGAATGGAGAAAACAACAAAATGAATTATGGGGATCCCACCCATCCAGCAAGTTCTTTTTGTATTCCTACCCAGCAATAGTAGACTGTTGACTCTTAATTTATTTAAGGACAGTTGATGGTTTTAAAGTAGTTTTTGACTCTCTGCAGTATTTAATTTCCACTTTTAGGCCTAGTTCATAATTTTTTTATTGTCCAGTGTTTTATTCTAGTTTTATCTCTCAAAGGGTAACAATTGCCGATATTTATTTTTTAATATTTTTCATTGGCTGAATAAATTCTTACTTTATCTTACCTTACTTGTACTATTGCTATAGCCATGTTACATGTATTATTATAAAAAAAAAAAAAAAACATTGCAATTAGCGGCAACAAGTTCTTTTTGTAAGACAATCCCTTTCTTGTCATCTTTCAAAATGATTAAAGGATGTAAAATATTTTACAGGCTGCTCTTCCCCGTTGCCAACACTCTCAATATTCAGGTCTATCATTTGAAATCAAGTGTTTTATTGTATAAAATATAACATGTATAAAGCCAAAGACTTCATCCAATAATCTAGCTTTGTTTAATACTGTGCATGAACCCAAAATTATGCTATAGTATAATCAAATAGAAATATCAAGACTTCTTGAACAAGATTGATCACATTAGAAATCTCCCCCCCCCCCCCCTCGTCATCCTGCCCCCTTTCTACTGATACCATACAAACAAGCCACCTTCCAAACTCAGCGTGGGTTGAAGTGTGAAGTAGGTCAAAAGCTCGGATATGCCATGTAAGGGTTCTTGGGGGAGATAGGTGATGTCCTTTTGCGTTTTTTTTATTCTGCCAAATTTGAGAAAAATATCAGTATCTTTCATGGCACTTAGTCAGTATAAATTCAAATAAGTTAAGTTTCTTTCCTTTATCACGTAATGAAAACCTTTACCCCCTCTTGTGAATGCAATGTGACGTCTGCAGAGCATCAGCGTCTGCCACCACGCTGGCTGATTCTCGCTTCCCGGGAGCTGAACAGTTAACGCGGTCTGAAAAATTTTAGGGAGAGTCAGATGAAATAGAGAGGGACCGTTGCATCTACAATGTTTTACATAGTGAAGCTGGAGTTGTGGGCTAATGTTACTCTTTTCTTTAAAATTCGCAATATACTCTACCTTTCAGAAACTCTATGATACCAAAATATTTTGCTGGCATCTTGATACATTTTCCCCTTCTGACTCCCCCTAAAATGGTCCACACTAAAAAATCAATTATCGTATGGCAATTTTATACAGGCAATATTGACCTACTTGCTATCGGCGAGTTTTATGGCTGTGGGGTGAAGACGCGATACACGTCTGTGATATAAAAATTATTTCTAATTATGTAATTTACAAACTGTGTGTGTGGATCAAAATCGTTCCGATTTTTTAGCAAAAGGGGAAATTACTTCTTGAAAACGATGAAAAAATTGGAGATAAGTCAAAATCAGAAAAAAAATGCATTTTTTCTCTTATATGCAAATTAGGTCCCCTGAAGTAATATATGATTTGCCGGAAGTGATGTTCACATCAGAGATTTGTAATGGTGATGTCTTTGATGATCTTAATGGTGATTAAAAAAAAACCTTACCAAAGTTTGCAGTTGTCGTCTGGCGAGAAAGAAATTTTCTGCAATAACACAATCTTTCCACGAGCGAAGAATGTATATTGCACTTGCCTCAGAGATGCGCTGCAGACGTCACGGCTTTTGTGTGAAAATTGCACTCGATAATAGGTTATTATTACGATATATAGTCTAGGTTAAAAAAAAAACTGCGTATCTAATGTTTCCAAGTGAGTGAAAATGGATATCGGCAAACCATTACATTTTGAATGCATTTCAATTTATTTTCTATTTATTTGTGTTCGACAAGGGTGAATTTAATTAGGTTTTTTCTCTCTCTCTTGCTCTTGCTCTCAGGAATATTTCAAGACAACTTGTAATCGTATAAATTGATAAGCATCAAATAACGTGCTTCTTAATTATGTTCTTGATGCACAAATAAATTGCACTTGAACTGAATACCGCCTTGACTTGTGTTAAAATTACCTTTTTCATAAAACAATAAATTCTTCTCTTACTCTTTAAATGCGGAAAATCGACCTGTATTTCGGTTGTGGATAAACTCAACTTTGTTTGGCAACATATGTCAAGTTGGAAGCATTTGTTTATTCTGCTTATTTTGAGAAGGGGATAACATTTTCTATTTCGTATTTAGTGAACATAAAACTCAAAGATCTTCATTTCCTTCCTTGCACCACATATGTCTAATTTTTAAATAAAACAAGAAAAGTTGAAAAATGGAGTAAACTTTGAGTTTTTTCTATAAACATCGCAAAATGTAATACCCGTGAAAAGTCAGAATTGTATAAGGCTTTCACTTTTAAGATTTTCTTAAAAGATTTTTCTGTTAATGTCCTGATAAGCTCTCCTTTGGAAGAACTGAAGGAAAAGTCTTCACACTGTCTTATTTGATGTAAATCTTTTCATATCGATAGCCGAATGTAAATAAACACTATGTTAATTCTAAGTCACCGCTGTAACCATATCTGCTTAGAAAATACCCTTCTCATGTGGAAAGATGTGTGACGCTTATTTCCCAAAAACCGAATTCTCTAAGTCATGGACAAAATTGTGACTGACGTTTATTCATCTGCAAATCAAGCCGGTGTGACAGGAATGGTAGTCGTAGGAATGTTAGTCCGGGATCACATATGGTAAGTACAGATTAGGGTTAGTCGGAGTTAGTTGGAGTTAGTACATGGGACGCAGGGGCAGATCCAGGATTATTTGAAGGTGGGAAGCCGACTCCCCCCCCCCCCTTTGGCGTATGTTCAGGGGCCTGCTGAAGGGCGTGAAAAAATTGGTATTTTAGAGGGCGAACAGTGGCATTTGGTTGGGTTTAGAACTATGATTCAGCTAATCAAAATTCTAATTTCAGGACCCCCCCCCCCCCCCCCCGCTAAATCTGCCACTGCACAAGATAGCTAGAGGATATCTATGATTTGTGTTTTTTTTTTTTTTTGTATTTGTTTCATTTAAATTATCCATTCATTAGGGTATCGTGTTTCTTTCTTTTTTTGATAATAGCTGGTGGCATGAAAAGTAAAAAAAAGGTATCCAGTACGGCTAGTTGAAGGAGCTTCAGGTCAGATCTTTTATATATTCTTTACCAGTAGGCCTACTTACTCTATAGAAAATGAATTTGTAAATTATACATGCCATTTCAAAAAAATGTATATATGAGTCACCATTGAGAAAGGAAAATGCCGTAGATAATTGTTACATAAGTCAGGTGAAGATATGACTTTTGATTTCCAGTTAATGTGAACAGTGATCTTGGTCACTGATCTAAACATGTTTATGACATAATTTTTTCTAATTGAAATGCAATAAAGTACTGTAAAAGACTAGAAATTGTATTGTTGTAATAAAAAAATGCAGATACCTTACAGAGGGCAACAGATGGGAATAGATTTTGATTATACTGTATGAAATAAAATAATAAAAATAAAAAATACTGTATGAAATAAAAAATCTGATGAAGAGGTGTTAGGATAGGACTTTTTTTTTTTTTGAATGAATGTTTAAGTTGATGGTTCATATAACATAATCAGGTATAAAGTATAGAATATATTTCAGTCTGTTAATTGAATTGTTTAACCAACTGGGTTTTTCTAGGATTTCAATAGCTTGACTACTTTTTTAAAATGAAAGATTGGTTTTATTCAAATTCGAAATATCTCAAACTTAAACAAGCATTATTTGCCATGATTATCCATGAAACTTTGTCTTCTTTTACAAACTTGTATTCTACTATTTAAAACTTGAGCACGAGGGTCAGTAAAAGAAAAAGAAAATTCAGAAAATACTCAAGGCATATTTTATTATCACAGATCATTGAAGTTATTTTTAAAAAATGTCTATTTAAAAGTGAATGAGATCATTAATGGCAGTATTTATTGATAAAAAAGGAGATTCTGGTCACGTTTTTTGCACTGTTGCAATGTATTAAATAGTAAGGCAGTATGTTCGTCTATATATAAAAACAATTCTGATCCATAAGAAATTTCAATACAAAATATTTTTTATGATTTTAAATCTTTTTTTTAAATCATAAACATGGCATAGTTCTGCAATGGGGGTATGAGGCTTCCATGAGTCTCTGTTTGATAAAAGTTCTTGCACTATTTCTGGAATTATATCACTTAGTAAAAGGTTCCACTGGCAACAGAGCACTGAGTTTTTTAGAACTTAACAAGCTGTGTAAGCTCCTGCCTGTGAGCATCCTCTCTAGCCTCATTTGCTGAGAAAAGTAGGCAGTAACCATACACACAAACTGCCTTCAGTGTCTGGAACACAAACAAGTCCTCCACCAGTGCCACTCCTACCAGAGCAGCCCAGTTGTACACAGCGCTGTCACTCAGCTCTCCACCATACACAATGCTGAGATATACTGCCATAGCCATGGAGACGACCAGCAAAATGAATGCTGGATAGATCAAAAAGTGGGGCAACTTTCCGTCCTGCTTTCTGTTGACCATCATCTCCAGCGACTTCAGCTCAGTGTATGGCACCTCATCTGATGGTTCTGGAACATTTTGTGTGGAAATGAATTATTGCCAAAAGTATGTGGAAGTTTAACTAAAAAATGATGCTGGCTAATATTACCCCTGTTTAACATCACAATCACTGTTTTAATTATAATAAGGGCAAGGAAGCTTATGTTGAAATCAATGCTCTAAATATCTTCAAAATGTAAGCTGAAGTTGGATAACATGAAAATGCATTATCCTTTTTTTATATATTCATTCTTTTTTAAAATAATTTACTGAAATGACAGACATTGATGATACCAAAATGGACAATTACCTTCCCAAATATTAACTGCTACATCATGTGCATTGTCTTTCCTCTTGCTGTTGTCTAAAATTGCATTAAACAAGGGATATGTAAAGGGAAATATAAAAAGTTATTTGTTTGAGCCATATATTGCTACTGTTGAACATAAATTAGGAAACAGTAAATCAAAATTTTAGGATGTTACATCTGTTCTACGCTATCAAAAAGGATTAAAAAACATCATCATATAGACATGTCTACAGCATAATATAATAGCATACTATTATATATATATATATATATATATATATATGATTACCTGAGATGAGAAAACTTGGGTTGAAGTGAGCAATGAGACTGTAAAAAGATGAAACATCTGCATTTCTGAAGCTGGAAATCTTCCCAGCATGGGATTTTGGGATTTCTGCCTGCATCTCCTTTTGCATATTTGAGTTTAGCCTAGGGTTGTTAGGAGGAGGAGCATATGTGAAGCTGGGTGTTTTCTGAAATATTGAAAATCATCCAATAATTGATTCTGCTGACTGGTAAATATAGTCCAAATATTCCACAGATGGGGACATTTATTCTGGTGGTGGTTTGATGTTGCACTATAATACCTCAATATTAGTATAATGTCTTTTTATGTTCTTGTATATACATATGTGCTTGTAAGTCAAGCCAAATATATTGTCAAACATTACAGAAATGATACAAGTGTCTGTTTTTAATTACAAGAAGGCAATACATGTATGTCTCAAAGGCAATCCATGATATCTGTACAGGCACATACATGCATGCACAAACTAAAAATAGAAAAAAAGTAATAAATACCCCTTTCTTGTTGTCCACATCTCCCATGGCAACCATATCTTCCTTGACAACCAAATTTTCCTTGGCAACCATTTCTTCAATCTGTGCCATAGCCTGGTGTTCAACAGTTGCATGTGCCAAATCATAGCCCTTCTCAAAGTCATAAGCCACCTGTTTCATCATGGTCTCCACACTTCCATGCACAACTTGTTGGAACCCATCACTGATTGTGCAACTGCAAAAAAAAAAAAAAAAAAAAAAAAACTAATTAATGAATATTTCTTCAATCAAGAAATGTTGTCAAGAATTAGTATTATTGGTAGAATAACACTCTGACTATAATTACTAAATCCATTTACACACTCAGAACATGTGTCACATAAGCAAGAAAATGTGAAATCATTTCAATACTGTGGATATTTAACTCAAATGAAATAGTCTATGAAATGAAACAAGTGTCCAGCCCCATACAGAATCAGTCATCGCTATTAGCAAGAACTGTGGTCAACTCCCAAAGGTAAAGACAATTTTAACTTTATTCTAACATAACTGTGAAATGAGGAGTCTTAAAATGAACACAAAATAAACTGGCTCCTTACATGTCATCATACTGAGGCTCATCTTCCAGGTTCTGCAGCACAGTGTCACCAGTGTCCTCTCTGTCATAGCACCTGATATTGTACATTGCTACATCATATATGCCATTCACAAGGAATGTTCCTATATTGACAAGGAGGCTGGAGAGGAAGATGCCTCTATCAAGCTGAATGACACCAACAGCACTGAGAAGGGTACTGGTAAGCAGCATGTTTGCAAACATGTAGTTCAAGGTGCTGTTAAACCACAGAAGGACAGGGGCCAGCTTCAAGCTGGAACAGCGTGTCCATCCATGACAAGACCACAAATACAGAAGGCAAGTTTGCAGTCCAAACCTGAAAAATATTATAATAAATTAAAAAAATCATATCAAATAACAAAGTACGGACATTTTACATGAAAATTACTACGAGTACATTCCATGTTGAAGAAAAACTAAATACTGCATTAAGAAATCAGAAAATGTATCATTATTATTATTATTATCTTTCATATTTTATTTGTTGATAACTTGTAAAAGCAGACATTCAAAGTACATCATATGCTTATTCATCAATTGTGAGAAAGTCTCTAACTTACCTGGAGTTCTTACAAGACTCCAAAGTGGTGTATCCCACTGTGAGGCATCCATTGCTGCTGAAGTGGGATTCACAGCCAGATACTGTATCATATACTGTTATATCCAGCACATTCCTTCAATGAAAGAAAAATAATAATAAAAATTCACTCAAATTTCTTTATACAACACATTTAACAATCAATATTTCAAATAAATCTGGGCTTCCATCCAACTAAACTGAAAAGCTAGCTAACAGTTTTTTTTCAAAAATACATAAGAGTATGTTAAACTGGCATTGAACTCCATCTGAATATGTAAAAATATCTACTATAAATAACATAACAATATGAATATAACTTAAACTAGAGGATCAGAGAGGCGATACCGCCTCCAAATATTGTACCACCAGCTGGAGCAAGCTCATTCATGTAGACCCCCACATACACAAAATAAGGGACACAGCCACCAGTTTTGTGCTTGACAAGCTGTAAAAATGCAATCAACAAGAATTTTTTAACTATTGCAAAAAATATATATGGTACAATCAAATTTAAGTTCTTCGTAAGGTAGGTCAAGGGTCAATTTCTCTGCCAGTTTTGGAGATAAAAGGGAAGCAAAATTTGCAAAGTTCAGTTTATGGTGAAAAGTAGGTCAAAGGTCAATTTTAAGGTCACATTTAGATTGCCAGTATATGACTTCCTATTCAACTTCAATAGTAACTATGGACCTATCTCTGCCAGTTTTAGAGATAAAAGGGAAGAAAAATTTGCAAAGTTCAGTTCATGGTGAAAAGTAGGTCAAAGGTCAATTTTAAGGTCACATTTAGATTGCCAGTATATGACTTCCTATTCAAGTTCAATAGTAACTACTGACCTATCTCTGCCAGTTTTGGAGATAAAAGGAAAGCAAAATTTGCAAAATTCAGTTCATGGTGTAAAGTAGGTCAAAGGTCAATTTTAAGGTCACATTTAGATTGCCAGTATATGACTTCCTATTCAAGTTCAATAGTAACTATGGACCTATCTCTGCCAGTTTTGGAGATAAAAGGGAAGAAACATTTGCAAAGTTCAGTTCATGGTGAAAAGTAGGTCAAAGGTCAATTTCAAGGTCACATTTAGATTGCCAGTATATGACTTCCTATTCAAGTTCAATAGTAACTATGGACCTATCTCTGCCAGTTTTGGAGATATATGACTTCCTATTCAAGTTCAATAGTAACTACGGACCTATCTCAGCCAGTTTTGGAGATAAAAGGAAAGCAAAATTTGCAAAATCCAGTTCATGGTGTAAAGTAGGTCAAAGGTCAATTTTAAGGTCACATTTAGATTGCCAGTATATGACTTCCTTTTCAAGTTCAATAGTAACTATGGACCTATCTCTGCCAGTTTTGGAGATAAAAGGGAAGAAAAGTTTGCAAAGTTCAGTTCATGGTGAAAAGTAGGTCAAAGGTCAATTTCAAGGTCACATTTAGATTGCCAGTATATGACTTCCTATTCAAGTTCAATAGTAACTATGGACCTATCTCTGCCAGTTTTGGAGATAAAAGGGAAGCAAATTTTGCAAAGTTCAGTTTATGGTGAAAAGTAGGTCAAAGGTCAATTTTAAGGTCACATTTAGATTGCCAGTATATGACTTCCTATTCAAGTTCAATAGTAACTACGGACCTATCTCAGCCAGTTTTGGAGATAAAAGGAAAGCAAAATTTGCAAAGTTCAGTTCATGGTGAAAAGTAGGTCAAAGGTCAATTTTAAGGTCACATATAGATTGCCAGTATATGACTTCCTATTCAAGTTCAATAGTAACTATGGACCTATCTCTGCCAGTTTTGGAGATAAAAGGGAAGAAAAATTTGCAAAGTTCAGTTCATGGTGAAAAGTAGGTCAAAGGTCAATTTCAAGGTCACATATAGATTGCCAGTATATGACTTCCTATTCAACTTCAATAGTAACTATAGACCTATCTCTGCCAGTTTTGGAGATATAAGGGACTAAATGTTATAATTTTGGAGTTACCATAATGTGCCTTAAATTTTGTACAGAAAAATTAATTAAAATAAAGAAAATGTCATTTTGGTCAAAATTCTTGAAATAGGAGGTGCTCTGAAGTTTCAGAAGTTCAAATTTGATGAAATAATGTCATTTTTGAACACAAGTTGTCTGCTTTGCCAAGCCTAATGTTTTATTTTTCCAGAGTTCAAAATTTATTATCCATTACCGTACTGCACATTTTGCTTTTACCACCAATATGTACTTTTTGATACAGCGTAACTCGAAAACCGTATGGAATACAAAAAAAACGAGACCACCTCCAGTGTTGGGCTTTACATGCTCTACAAAATGCAAAAAAGAATGGGTCTCTAGCATTAACGGTTCCCGAATTAGAGACAGTTTTCAGTTTCCGTATCTTATGGCCGCTACTCCCGTGAAAATGCACCGATTGACCCCAAATTCATGGAGATGAAAGATGACCTGAAGGGTAACACTTTCCAATAATATTATTGGTTAAGTCTGTGTGGTGTCTGAATAACAGGGCAAAAAAATTTTTTTTCGTAAAAAATTTCATTTTTTTGAAAATTTTGGCCCATTTGACCTTGAAGTAAAGGTCAAAGGTCAAATCCAAGGGTATATTTGAAATCTACACATATGACTTTTGGAAAGCCGTCTATAGAAATTTTTCCCATAACTCCTTCCGTAGGGTAGATAATTAGCATTTAATTTTGCCATTTTTAGACAAGGGTGCATTGCAATGAGTGCCACACCCAGACCCCAATACCGACAAAGCCCAAATTTTACGTGGAACGAGTTGAGATTATAGGTGACCTAAATCCATGAGATGGGTACGGGGGGCCTTACCGTCTAGGAGGAGAAGCGGTAACGGTAGCCGTCCGGCGGAGCCGGCGGAGCCGGCGGAACCGGCGGAGCCGGCGGAGCCGGCGGAACGATCCGGACGGGACCGAAACCATGTGTACCGCCAGCGCTAACGCTGGTGGTACAACTACAGATGCATCCAAGATATTCATGACACAAAACATATTTCAGAACAATGACAAAAATAATCTTCATTTGACTTGCAGAACTTTCTTTATACAGGTCCAATAGTGTAAATATGTTTGTGATGTTCCAGTTTGTATTTTTAAAATTACCATTGAGCTCCTGGTCTATCACTGATGTACACCACAACCTTCTTCAGTTTTCCCAGGGACTCTGAGTTTAAAATAAAAAAGATTCACTATAATGATTAAATGTTAGTGTGTTGTTTTTGAGTACAACATGCATCAAATATAACAGAGTTGTAGTTTAATTCTAAAAATAAATTTAGTTAATGCACAACAATACCATAAGAACCTTGGTGTTTAACAAATCACCAAGAATTCTTTCACTAACTCTCTCTGAACATGCTCTGCACTTAACTTTATGATAAAAAGTCAACATAACTGAGTTAACATGATACTTAAAGTAACAGTAATGATATATATAATATAGCCACTGACATAGATGAACAGCAAACTGTGACCTGATGTTCCAGTTAAGACTGTACATGCTAAATTGAATGTAATAAAGTAAATGGCAGTTAGCTGCTAATAATACTGTTGAATCAATATTTGCAGGAAAAGAAATTTATATGTGCTCCAAAATATTCAAGATGCTTACCTTTTGTATACAATAGAAACCATTTCTTCTGTCCTACCCCAAGGAAATTGTGCTTCCTCCCATGTTCATTCAGATTATATTCAGGAGATACCCCCTGGTCTCCTATCAACTGCAATCTGACTTTGGGTGTCTTTACTGCTACAAAACAACATATTTCTATAGTTTGGAATAAATACAGTTAAACAACAACTTCAACAATATTATATACAACTGTAAGACTCTTCATTGGCCTATATCTCTATTTCTATTTTTGTCATTTAAATATTAAAATATATTATTATTATTATCTTTCACACAATAATAACTAGTTTAAGCTTTTCAACAAGGATCAGAATCAACAACTTGAAAGATCTTAGCATCACTTTTACCTCTTTTCAGCCCATTTTGAACTGCTACCATGTATCTATAGTGATGTTCACCAGAATATTTGGGAACAACTATGATACCACTCTGCTTTCTCTGAAATGATAATGACCACTATAATTAATAAGGCAAAGGAAAAGAAAGGAAATGAAAGGAAAGAAATGTAAAAATAAAACAATAATGTTATGAAACTGATTACAGCAGAAACAAAGCAATTTCCAGTTCTTCATCATAATTACCTATTTTATATTTTAAAGTTATCTAACACAGAAATTCATAAGAGATAACTGTTTTTATACTTTCATGCAGACTAAATTTAAAATGTACAACACAAAATTTTGTTTCAGTACCTTCTTCCAATTGAACCAAATAATATAACTTGTGCTGAGTAACATGATGCCAAAAAACGCAAAGATGAATGAAATTGCGAGTTTGTGGTACACCATGAACTTTTGTGGAGCTTTTTTCAAGGCAAAAGCTAGCAAAGAAAAGAAAGGATGTAGCTTAAAAATGGAAAGCAAGGAAGCAACCAAGGGCAGAGAAGTATAGGAAGCACGATTAATTTAAATTAATATAAAAAAATAGAGAAAGTAGGGTCTAATGAACTAGTCTCAAACAAAACAAAAGAAAACAAAAACACAAAGTAAGATGCTGAATGCATGGAATTTTGACAAACCAAATTAAAAAAAAAACATCACAATTTGTGCTTAATGAATGGTGAAAAAACACTGGTTCCCCGTGAGTTGTTTTAATGTATATCGCCTGCTTTGTAAACAAAAAAAGGTGCAAAAGAGTTACATAAGTCTATAGTTTGATGATATACTTACCTCCATGGAGAGGTTGCATGAGTAGCAACATCAACAAAACTTTGATCTTCAAGTTCTTCATACTGGCAATTTTTTATATGTTCTCCCTGTATCAAATAATATGAAGCCGTGTACAACAAACACGTATATTTAAAAAAGAAGTCGCGATTCAGCGAATAAACGAGAAATTATCGATATTTCAAACAATTTGGACGGAGTTGACTTTGACTTCCTCCCAAATCTCACAAATGTCTGTTGCTAATTGACGTCACAGACACAATCAGCTCACGTGACCATTGTGCTGGGATGTGCGGTTGTGATGTTAAAACAGCCGAATCGATAAAACAATAACATTCACCTTGAAGGTTCACTGCAGAGCCTGATTGGGGCTTTAATATATTACTTTAAAGAGGATAAGTATGGTTTATGTTATTTTTCGTATTTGTTTGAATATATGCATATAGATCTACTTAAATAGAAGACAGAGGAAGACTGGCTACGCTAAGCAGGGGCGGATCCAGGATTATTTGAAGAGGACGCGACGCAGATGTGTCAACCTCATCCACCAGATCCAAAGGCGTTCCAAAATGAGCCCAACACACTTAAAATATGTCATACAAAGTTTAAATACCTCTAATGAGTATTTAAAATTTAACAAGTATGTAAAAGTCAAGATGTCGTTGCTGTCAGTCACAAGCAGGTACCTCTGTCTAAACGGCCTTGACCTATAATCATATTATTTGACTAGAGTCTATGCCAAGTGTGCATATATTTAATTTTATTTCTTCACCATGATTTTCTGTCGCAAAGATGCCCTAAATAAATTAATAATCACACTAGAATGACTTTATTTTATAGTTTGATATGAGTGTGGTTTGTGTGACTGCATTGAGGTGGGTAACAGTTAAGACAATTCCTTTTTGAACGGTGACAACTGGGTCGAGGCCATTCGATTTGAGGAGTTACAGGTGGGAAGAGTCCATTTCATCTGAGGGGTGACAGATGGGGCGAGTCCATTCCATTTGAGGGGTTGCAGGTGGGGCGAGTCCATCCCATCTGAGGGGTGACAGGTGGGGCGAGCCCATCCTTTTTGAGGGGGGGTGGCAGGTGGGGCGAGTCCATTTCATCTGAGGTGTGATAGGTGGGGAGAGTCCATTCCATTTGAGGGGTGACAGGTGGGGCGAGCCCATTCCATCTGAAGGGGTGACAAGTGCGGCGATTCCATTCTTTTGAGGGGTGACGGGTGATGCGAGTTCGTCCAATTTGAGAAGCGCGTGCACGTAAAATTACCACAAAATAATATTATAATATCCGTGCAATTAGCTTTATTAAAGGTTTTTTTTTAAATATTGTGTTAGCAAAGTTTTGAGGGGATATGAACTTGTACCATGCAGAAATAATAATTATATTATTGGTCTCAAAATTTACTTTTCCACAATTTCATATAAATATAACCTTTTTGTCTGTGGAAATAAATCTACGTCACAAAATTAAATTAAGGGATCAATATATTTCAAACATTTATTTTAATAAGACCTTTTTCAAATAGATCGGAATATTACTATTTATTTATTTATTTACTTATTTATTTCATTTATTTTATTTATTATTATTATTTTTTTTTTTTGGAAGAAGCAAAGTTCAACTGTTGCCATTTCAAGTGTCTCTCAACTTTCTCATTTTTTCTGTTTAAATTTTAAATTGAAGTATTCATATGATAAGAAGATCGTGAAATTTGAATCAATTTTCTGCAACAAAAACCAGAATCCTTCAAAAATGGACCCATCTATTGAATAAAATATCGAATAGCTTTTCAAAAAGCAAAATCGTAAATTCACACATATTGTATTTATTAATGTGTGCTGTTGGAAAATCTTGAACGTGTATTCTTAAAGTGCTCAAACTTAATAATTTACAAAATACTAGGAATATTTAGAAAACCTTTTGGTTTTAGATATCTTCTGTTACTGCAGAAATCAACAATCCCAAGCAAAATTTACAGATCAATTTTAGCGGATTTAATTCGAAAGTGCTCAAACAGTTATCATACCTTTATTATAACATCTATTTTTATCGACATTATTTCATGTCAAAGTAAAAGAAACAAGCAATGACAAACTTATCTATTCAGCTTTTATTAAAATGCAATAGATGCATGAATTTGCGTTTGGTTCCAGAAAGTGAATGAAAGGCTTGGTTGCTAGCAGGCGGGTGTTGTGCAGTACTCAGTATCTCAGCGGACTTCTGAAATGAGAAAGTAATGTAAACAATATTTGACTAAACGGGCAGACTTGGAAAATATACAACAATGCATTTTACATCAAAATGAAGAGGGCGCTTGAGGGAATTTACTGACTTGTCCGATGTTCAGGCTCAGATAGCACCCCTCAAAAAACCAATCTACATCGTGTTGACCTTACGCCAAAATTAAGATATGAGATTATTAATAAAGATATTTGAGATATCTTGCTTTGAAAAAATAAACATTGAAAACAATTCTTTAATTCGTGGAGGTTATTGCTAAGGACGTTAATTTATTTTACCTACTATTCAATGTTGTAATATCTAAAATCGCTATGCAACACGCGTTTGTGCGCCATATTTTGACCATAAAATTGATGTACACGTTGATAGGGCACACTTGTCTTTGGACCAAAAGCTCAGAACTGTGACAAGTACAATATTATCATCTAAATTAGTCTGTGATATTTGTGGTAATATTCCCATTTACTTTTAAGCTAGCTTACATTCTGAGTGACATAAAAGAAACGACAGGCAAAACATAACAAAGAATCGCAACATAAATCCTTTTCGTAATTTTCCTTGCATTCTTTCACGCTTTGTATATCTACTGACTAAGGTTACTAAGAAAAAATGATACTTACGGAACATGCATTTGTGTCTTCCCCTCATAAAAGTTCGACCTTGCAACTGTACCACACATGCTGTTGCGTCTTCACCCTGATGTGTCCTACTGCCTAGTGAGCATTGGGGAAGACAGCTCGCACTATGATGAGCAACTTATTGTTATGCAAATTACAGACAGGTATGGCCCATTTTAGGTGAGGGACTGTGGCTGGAACTGTTCACGAATGTTCACTGCCAAAATCATGTATATGAAGATTTGACTGTGGTCCACTTGTTGTTAAAATACACCACTTTATTCCACAAATATAGCGCATGCGTCTTTCATCATGCGGTTTGATTCAACACTTCCACAAAACTCAACGCCAGGGAAAGAGAATATTGATAGTGGCGGATTTAGAGGGGGCCAGGGAGGTCGTGACCCCCTCTTCGGTTTCTGAAAAAATTACACTAATATTCCCCTCTTGTTTTGATTTTTTTCAATTGAGGCTTACTGTCTGGTAACTCTCAGATTTAGGTTGATGATTTTGAGTTTCTATGACCCCCTCTTCGGTTTCTGAAAAAAATTACACTAATATTCCCCTCTTGTTTTGATTTTTTTCAATTGAGGCTTACTGTCTGGTAACTCTCAGATTTAGGTTGATGATTTTGAGTAACAGCAAGCTGACTTCAAGTAGTAGACCTAGTAGTTAAAATAGAATAAAGAAAAAATATAAGGTCACAAATCGCAAAGAGATATTATAGGGAAAGATGATGACGAATTTTCCGTTTTGAAAAAGAAATTAAAAATAGGGCCTAATGCTATCGGCGATTAAGGACAACAGTACCAAAAATGCGATCAAATTCCATTTCCGGCTATATTTTGCTTGTTATACCTTTAAAAATTAATAACTACAGGGTTACTACTTAATACTTTGTTGCTTTTGCATGGGGGCACGTACGCGCGCTCGAGAGAGAGAGAGAGAGAGAGAGAGAGAGAGTATTTATTTAACGTTAGAACGTGATATTAGACTACAATGTGATTTATTTGACTTTCATTTGAAAAAATGATGTCCTTTTTGAATGTGGTAGGCATCATGTTTGTAGAATGTGGCGTCTCTTACAATGACCCGTTCGAAAGAAAGTTGAAATAACAAGATTTTGCAAATTAGATAGATAATATATAATAATTTATTAAACCAATAAAATACAAATGTATAACATCTGGAATTTTTTGCCCTGTAATAGCACCATTATTGAATAAAACTTTTTAAATGTACTAGAATGAAATTACGTATTAGTGTGAAAAAGAATTACTGCTGAAGGATAAAAGCTAGATAAAAATCACTTACTACCCTCAAAAACTAAAAGCATCGAGATACTGGGTAAAAATTTGAATAGAATTTGAGCTGGATCAGTCATGATGGAAGCTGTTTTATTCTTAACCCTATCGAGATAAAATGAATGAATGGAAGTATTGGCAAGTGCGACCGCCCATCACATAATCCCAGCAGTTGAGTTAAAACTGGCGGCGAATAAACATGAGTAAACTGAAAAAGAAAAAAGTCTTTTCCATTCATCAGTACCTCTGGAGATGTCGCGTTGTCTTTTGGCGTAGTCACTGTATCTATTACACCTATACTAACTTATCAGTGTAATGATTGACGTGTGTTTATATAACTGTCAATTTCATTCAGGGTAGATAAAGTGAGCTGATAACTTGGTTTTAATCTCTTTTTTAAACAGCTCTCAGAAGTTTATCATTTTTCTCCAATGAACAAAGCTTAAGCTAAGTTATTTTCACCTCACCTGTGATAAAATAGATCGCACTACATGTAGTGTGTTTCACCAGCCATAGATAATATACATATTTTAAACTACGCAAATAAAGAGTTCCTTTGTTTTCTCCCACTCAAATTTATACTTCTGAGGGCCATGACTCTCTTCGACAGCTTTAGTTATCATCTGAGTGTTAATTGAGATTGGCATTTGTTTATGGTAAAATTTGATTTGTTATGTAAATGGTATTTTTCTCTAAGTGGCCTTTGATCCTCTTTTTTTCTGACACTCGCCGCACATTTGTAAAAAAACATCTGGAAAAACTTAAAATAGACGTCTTCGTTACCCTGGCCAGTGGTGGAATCACGAACGCAGGTTTTGATAATTATACAATATATGGTGACTTGTGCCCCCCCCCCCCCCCCCCCCCCACTCCATTCAAAGTTGGGGTTTGGAAATATATGATAGTCAACATCAATTTCATACACCACTGTTAACGAACTTTAAATATTGAAGACATTTTTCGGCGTTTTCTTCTGTTAAATATTTGTGAGAGTGGGTCAAAATCGTTTTTCAAGTGGTCGCAGGCAGTGTAACAGGGACACTAGGTAGAGCTACACGAAGTGGGATTGTAGTAATTTTTCTGTGAGCCGTCGTCCTCTACAGCTGGGCATGACGTACCGTCTGGCCACACGGGGCGCTAGTAGTCTTATCTGGTACAAAAATACTGAAAAGTGATTTTTTAAAAATACTATATGTAAGGGCCCCTGATATTAGAGGGTAGGCACGCCACTGCTCGTCATCTGTTAAAGGAGAAACTAAAATGATTTTCACTATCAATAAGTACTAGTGTGATAGGGACCATTCCCAGACCCTATCGTACTAACTGTGGATCGATCTATCTCCGAGTGGATTCTCGCTAAATTACAGTTAACTTAAGCGGCTTAGATGTCTGTCACGCCTACTGAAACTGCTAGGGGGTAATTATCGTTAAGCAGCTTCTGTAGGCCTATCGTTCGCATCCACGTACTCAGTGGGAGATCAAATGCCTTGAACATGTTCTAAACAATTCCACGCGCTGCTTATATCTTCATTTTATTACGCAGGAATCAGGGTGTTGGGAGATCGATTATAGAAATAAGAACGGTTGAGAGAACAGAAAATATTTGATCAATCTTTAACTAGAGAGGGGATTTAAATGATACTATTAGGCTCCATAGAGGCGTTCAAAAATTGTGCTGCTGTCGGTATTTCACGAAGTCAGCAAGGGGTATTGGACATAGTTTTCACTCAGCAATAACCACGCCTCGGTGTATGGGAGTTGTAGATCCCACACTGAAAATGCCAATAAAAAATGAAAATTTACCCCCAAAAATTCATTACAAAAAAAAAAAAAAAAAAGAAAAAAAAAGAAATAAAATAAAAATAATCCAATGAGACTAGTATTCTGCAGTGGTGGATTTGGGGGGGGGGGGGGGGGGGGTCAGGAGGTCCTGACCCCCCTCCTTCGGTTTCTGAAAAATATATCACAACCAATATTCCCCTCTTGAAATTAGAATTTTGACTAGCTGAATCATAGTTCTAAACCATACCAAGTGGTGCCATTCACCCTCTAAAATACCAATTTTTTCTGGCCCTTTACCACACGCCACTGGGGGGTTGGGGGGGGAAGGGGGGTAAATGGTCAGCTTCACATCCGCGGACACCCCCCCCCCCAGTGGCAGTAATAGGGTTTTTGTCAATTTTAATGTAATATTACATAATGCTTAATCACCACCAATTTTAATCATGCACAGCAGGTAACATAGATATTCAGGAAATGTGACAAGCAAAAGGTCTTCAGGAAGATGGAAGTTGAAGATCACACCTTAAATTAGTGAAAAATGAAAATTTCACAAAAATTGTCCAACTTTATGAAGAATGTTTAATTTAGTAATATACATCATTCCTTTAGTTTGAAGAGAATAGTAGGTCAAATTGTTTTTCCTCAAAGGGTGATATCTGCAGACATGAACCTAGGTTTCAAAAAAAAAAAAATTAATAATAATAAAAAAATAAAATAAAAAAAAAACCTCTGAACATTTATCATGGGACCCTACACCTAACCAGCCAGGGGTCCGGGGGCCACCTTAGGAATTGAATTAAAAAACACAGAAATTCCGCGGTTCCATGGAAAAAGCTCATGTCCGTATCTGTATTGCATTTATACTGAAGTAAATACAGAAACCAACAACTTTTGAAAAAAATGGTACAACCAAGTGGATTTTCTACCTCCACCTGTACTTAATGAATACTTATCAGTTGTATAAGTTTGAAAAAATAAGTTTACATAGTTTTCTTATAATAATATTTTAGTTAAACCATCACTTGAAATGCACTGCCACTTTTTGTTGAAGATCTTAGGGTGCATTCCTATAGATTTAAGATCCATCTATCCCAATGGGGAGTCTCACTAGATTAGATAGATTAGATGTCAGATAATCTGGCTTAAATGTCCTTCCTGCCTACTACAAGCTGTAAGGGGGTAATTATCTTCCGTCCGTGGTCAGCTGACTGCAATTTAGCATGAACCCCCAGGGAGTTAGGTCGATCTAGTGAGATCGTTCTAATTCTCTGGGAATGCCCTCTTACATTTCCTCTGTAGCTGCTGCTTAAATTGCAATACCTCATGTGAATTGGCTTCAGAATAGATGGTTATTTACTATGTAAGAGAGCAAGAAAGTTTTATATGTATTTTGTTTCATTTAGTTTTTAGGGACTTCTTTAAATACAATTTTTTAAAAATTATCCTAGTATTTGAAGTAAAGTTCTTAGCTTTTAAATCTTCAGAGTTAAGACAATAACCCATTTCACGCGTTCAAGTTGGATAATTTTATTTTGTTAGTACATCTTTAGGTTTACTATTTAGAAAATGATTTCCCATCATATTTGATCTGTTTCTACCTGTAGTGAAACAAAGAAAGCTGAGACGCAGTTTTTTGGTGCACAGAGAATTTTGAGTGTAAAAGGTAAAAGAGACGAAATGTTAACAACTACTTAGTTTACCTTTTCAATATACTTTTAGCTTGAAAATGGCTTTTATATTGTTATTTTTGCTGAATTTGAGCAACTTTATACAACTCTAATGAATATGCATTATAGGGCAGTCATCACCTACTTTGATGGAATGAAATATTTCTAATAATACTTTTAAACATCTTTTATTTCCAGACAACATGAAAGGTGTACAATGCTTTACACCTCTAACAATTCAATTAGTGAGATAACAAATCTAACATCAGAACATTCAACATAACTCACCATAAACATTTCCCTTCTGCAAGCATTTGCCTCATTTTCAATTTCCATATTACTGTGATTACAGGACCAACCTGGAAGGGGGTGATTAAGACACCCCTGCACACCCCTTAAACAATCAGAGTGTACCCCAATACTGTAACTTTAACACTGTCTTCACACCAAATGTCAGTCACTATGTCAGTGCTCAAAGACAATATAAGAAAACAGAATTCATTATTTTTTAAAGTCACTTGTGAAGATTCTCAACCATGAATATGCACTATTATGATATGGCCTTGTTTATATTACTAGCAAGACCAAGAATAAAAAGGCCTAGATTACAGCTAGTGCACTTGGTTTCAGATTATTGTTCAACATTCATTGGCTCCATTCTTTTTTTATGTCAGTGGAGAGTTATCAAATCCTCTTCAATGCTGTCAGGAAGCACTTCAAAGGTCTCCTAATTATTGGGTAACCTGTAAAAAAGCAAATGAAAAACTTCAATATTTCATGATGAAACACTAAAGCCATGCAGTATTCTACAGCAAAAACCTTATAATCTTATTACAAAAATTATTTAACTCCACACAGTGCCAAAAAGTGTTAATTTTGAAAATATTGTACCTAAAACCCTTTACACTGGACAGCGTCCTTTCTGCTTCCTTTGTGCAACCATGAAACTGGCATTGCTGTGGTTGTAGAAAGGAGCCACAAGCATGACTTTGGTTGCAAAATGAATGCTCAATGATCAGCCAGTTGTCAGAACGTACTCAGTAATTTATTTAAATTTCAAACGCGGCCGTACTACAGAATGCAGAAAGGACGCCACCCAATGTAAAGGGGGCTTAAGAAAAGAGACAGAAAAACTGGCAAATGTACAGGCACAAGTCTTAGTAAATATAGCCACACAGCAAATATGAAGTAAAAACAAGGCAGCAAAGCTGTCAAATGTAGAAACACAAAGCAGAAAATAAAGATGCAGAAAATAGGTCATTTTGTCAAATCTGATGCAATTTAATAAATAATGTTTATAACAGCACAGTCAATCAACACTAAAATTTAATCATGCACAATAGGTAACATGGTCAATAAGATTACAGTTTCACATATTGTGAAAAATGAGAAAAATGATAGTGCATAAAATAATTTTGTATAATGTTTAAAGGTATTAACACCAATATTATAGCTTATGTGGAAATACAGAAAATGTACAAAGCTTCGGGTGTGTGGGATCACATCTTGAAGATGCCAGTGTTTGAAAAAAAAAATTAAAATAAAACATAACAAACAATATTCCAATAAAGCTGCTATTCAAACTTTTAATCTAGTTTTATTAACACGATATGAATAACCCCAGTGAGTATGAGGATAATAAGGCACTGTTATTCATCTATAGCATTTATGTTAGCATTACACAAAATAATTTTTTTCTTTTGTAAAATTACATGCAATATCAAGCAACATTTACCTGCATAATTATCACTGATTCCTAATTATGTGACACTGTTAATTTCAGACTTTTACAAACTGTATCTGGCAGAGAGCTAAACATATGGGAGTTTACAGGGAAATCTCAACATATGTGTAATGTATGTTTACTAATGTAATCTCATTCAATGGCCAGAAAAATCAACCAATAAGACTTGTTTTCCAGCTAAAGCTGTATTTAAGTCCTGTTTCTTTCCTGTAATTTCAGTCATGATGAAACTGTAGGTCTGATCACTGATGACCAGCCAAAACTTGTCAAGATGGTAAAAAATTGTACTTCGGCAGTCCAAAGGACCAGCAAGATTTTTAAGTGTCACCATTTTGAATTTACAGTCATCATTTGACATACTTCACTAACAGCGTTTTTTTTTTCCCCCTCCATTTACTTATCAGGCAAGATATAAAAAATGATAACATTCACAGACAAAGTAAGCTAGCCAATCATAGTATCTCTCTCAAACAAATAGAGTGATTCCCTATGGGGAAGCCCCCTGCTCCCGATATTACTTGCTCTGGCATTGTCTATTGCTCACGACACACAGACAGCTATCAAGAGAGTGGTCCATGCTGCCAAGCATATGTTAACACGGCAGGGCAAATGTTTCCTGACAAACTTTTTTCTTTGAAAATAACGTTGGTAGCATAGAAATGAGGTCACCTGATTAACTCAGTAAATTTGATTTCTCAGTTATTGGTACTTCTGTTTATATTCAGCCTGCGGCATATCACTGTTTTACGTAAAGATGGTTTAAAAGTTTGGTCAATTCTTCGAACGCGATTCGTGGTGAAAGAACATAAGGCCACACTTTTTTATTTTTATGGATGACATCCTCTGGGGACCCCGAAATCTGTGTGAGAGGGTGAAAAAAAAAAAAAATACTGCTTAAGTAAAGGAATGCTGAATGTTTCTTGCTAAACGGTAAAACAGTTTTCCACTTATCATGTTATTGGTGTTGGATACACGCTAAAAAAAAAAAAAAAAGCTTAAAAACAGCCTTACTTTTCACAAAATGGTCCAATCATGCTGATTTTTTAGCTTGACCCGCGTTTTATGAATATTCATCAGTTCTGTAAGTTTCAAGCGAAAAGGTAAAATGGCTTTCCACTAATCGTGTTAACAGTGAAAGTGCATGGCGACGACAACAACGACAGACGCAGGTAACTGCTATATGTAGAGACACATCTGTGTTTGTACATAAAAGACTGCGGAGATGAGAAAATATCAATAGAACAATTTTAAATTTCCAATTTGCACCATTTTGAGATTCTGAACATAGTGAGAGATTGAAACTGCACTGATGTGACTTTATTTCCATTTCTGACACTATATTACACAATACAAGGTTACAGGTTAACCATCATTTTTATACAATCAACTACCAAAATTGTTTAGGTGCAGAAAATGCCAAAAGAACACTTTTACATGACTGTCTAATTAGTTCAATAATGACACTGTTAACATGCCTAAGAATCAAATTCATGGTGGATAAAATATGCTGAAAAAAGTAAAAAACAGCACAACTTTTGGAGAAATGGTCTGATCAGACTGATTTTTAAACTTGACCTGTATTTTATGTATACTCATCAGTTCTGCAAGTTTGAAGACAAAAATTGAAATGGTTTTCATTTTAATTGTATAACCATAGATTAAATATCCTAAAAAAAACCCCAAAAAACAGAATAACTTTTTGAAAAATGGTATGGAACAGGCTGACTTTCAAACTTAAGCTGTATTTTATGAATATTCATCAGTTCCGACACAAGATAGTTTCACGTTTTTTATCCAATAAGGGTAGATAGAATATGCTGAAAAAAAAATGGAACAATGGTCTGATCAGGCTGATTTTGGCATTTCACTTGTGTTTTTATGAATATTCATCAGTTCTATGAGCTTAAAGATTAAAGGTAAAACAGTATTCATATTAGTTTACTCTGAAGTGCCTAATAATAGTGCCGGCACGATTATTTTTTTCCCGGAAATTTTCCACCCGGCACAATCTTATTTTCCCTAGCACGATTAAGAATATCCACACGGGCACAATTATTCGGCTAGGCACTATTATTAATTTCTGAAAATTTTCAGGGGGCACAATTATTCCAGTAGGCACTATTATTTGGCACTTCAGAGTACTGTTATGTAATAATGAAAGTGCACGATGACGACAACGACAGCATAAGCAAAGGCTATATGTGCAGACACATCCGTCTGTACAGAAAAAAATGGTAAGATCATGCTGATTTTCAAATTCGACCTGAATTTATGAATATTCATCAGTTCGAAGAGATTAGGTCAATGTGTCTGTACATAAAAACTGACACCAATTCCAGTGTTGGGCTTGACAAGCTCTACAAAATGCAACAAACAAGAGGTCTCTGGCATTTTAAGTTCAAAAATAGGTGTAAGAGACTTATGAGTTTTGGCACCAAATGACTGCTTCTCCCATAGAAATGCACCGATTGACCTCAAACTTAAGAAGATGAAAGGAGACCATAAGAGTAACACTTCATTATAATATGACAGCTTAGGTCTGTGTAGTTTCTGAAAAAAGGCAAAACCTTTTTTTTCTTTTTGCAAAATCTTGGCCGGTTTGACATTGAAAGGATCATTTGCAACAATTGCTACTGGAAAGAAAGCTACTAGTAAATAAGAAATGTTTGAAAAGAAGACCAAGAACAACATACATGGACAACATAAAAGAATAAACAGGTCAAAAAAAGTATAGTTCAAGTATTTGAGAGATGTGGTGATCCATGACAGTCAACCTGCTATGAATGGATGGCACCCAGTGATGATGAAGTACACTCAATTTATATAACAATTTTGGGTAAATAGTTTTAAGGCCCAGATCTCAAAACAAGGATGACTTTTATTGTCAGTTATCAATTTCTGTATTCTTAGCTTAGTTATGCCAAAAAATTCTACTTTGTGCAAAACAGGCAGCAAGCAACCCCCCCCCCCAAAAAAAAAAACAAGGAAAAAGTACAAATAGCAATAAGATTCTATCACAAAGTGTTACGTCTACCTCTTTCACAATATTTTTAAAGAATTACTCTGTTCAGAAAACTTAGTGTTACTTCCTTACCTTATGTGAGGGATTTTTTCCAATTCCTCCTTCAAAAACTTGTGCAAACTTGCAGATTTCTCTTTCACCATAAAAAAAGGCACCTCTAGAACCTCTCTGTATCCTGCTTGATATAGGAATTTTTTGTAAGCCTTTGCTTCACCTGGTGAATAAAAAAACCCAAATCAATGTTAACATAAAACATATTTCAATGTCTTACTGAGAGGAAATGTGTGCCTGAATGCACTGAAAAATTAATATTTACACAAAGAAAACCTAATCATGTCAAAACTTTATCACATAGACATATAACCATTCAAATTAAGATGGCCTCTGTTTAAAACATGAAATAATACACTGTTACCTGGGAAATATATACCACAGTTACATGCTGTGATTCAGTGAGGCAGAGTATAGTACTTATTATTTGACATGAATACACAGAGAGAAAGTACTCAAATTTCACAAAAAAAAAAAAAAAAAAAAAGGTACATAGCCACAGTCAAATTTATATAACATCTATAGGTATAACTGATAAATGCTTATTGAAATCAACAAGGCAGGTGCACAGCTTGCTACTTACATATGTTGAATTTATATGAGATGTGTACTATACAAGCGTCAGTTGTCTACGTTACTCTCTACTGATACATCATTGTTGTCCTTTGTACCCTATTGTTATTCTCAGTACCCCATTGTTGTTATGGCTATATAAGCTGGCCCTCAGTGGGTAACCAGCAAGTATATAGAAGAAATAGGCTCAATACACTGAAGTCAAGCTTGTGTTAGTTATAACCCCAAGCTGCTCATGGCAGCAGGGTGGGATTACTAAAGCTATCTCTACATACAACAACCACATTTTTAACTCACCAGTTAACATTGGCTTGTTGATAAAGAAATCTTCATCATGAAGAATCCATACTGCTATTCTTCTCCATCTTTCTGGCAAGGCAGACATGTTTTCCATTTTGAGGAACCCATTTTCATCAAAGACTCTGGGCACCAGCTTCATGTCTACAGGCTCATTTAATTCATTCAAACAGAACTCCACAACAGCACGATATATGGGAAGTACTGGTGTGACTCTTGCCATGTGGGGACCACCAAGAATCCTCCGTACAGCTGCTGAAACAGCCTGCGTTGAGGAATGCTGACATCTGATTTTCAATTTCTCTGCCCAGTATTGAATACCATCTGCTTTGTATAGGCTTGGTGGAATCTTCTCAACATACTTGTCAATTTGCTCTATTTCTAACCTTCCACACAACTCCACAATCCACATACACCCTTGAGGCTTCATGACATTTAATGATTCCTCCTTCATCAGACCAGACTGGAAACAACTATCAAGAATTCCACTGAAGACTTCATAATAGCCATGACGGCACATCAAATGACAAGCAATGGAAAGCAATTTGAAAGGAGGGATATTTCTCCCTTGATTTTGCACTAAATCAACCACTTTTTTTAAAAAAGCAATATTTGTATTGCAATCCATTAGTAGGTAAGCTTGAACTAATCTATAACCATCCTCCCCATCGATATCTTGTGCATTACTCTGAAGTGCCAAATAAACGTGCCGGCACGTTTATTTTTTTTCCGGAAATTTTCCACCCGGCACGATCTTATTCTCCCCGGCACGATTAATAATTTTCCACACGGCACGGTTATTTGGCACTCACTGTGCCGGTTGGAAATATTTTTGATCGTTTCGGAAATGTTGATGATCGTTTCATTTGACAAGTTAATAATTATTAATGACCTGTCGCAAGCACTACACTCGAACTTGTTTTTAGTGTTTCTCCAGCATATAAAGAGCGAGGCGCCGCGCTGAAATTTGTCGAAAGCACCGCCTCGCTGGGCTGAATGGAACAAAAAAGTATATTTTCACTCATGCTAACTGAAATTTATATTTATTTCTAAGCAAATATGGCATTCTATTTACATACTGTACGTAATCCCATGCTTCTGAGCACTTGATTTAGTAGTAACGAAAATACGCATGCGCGTATGCTATCTCCCTGTGAGTGCCTCGTTTTCGCAGTTCTGTGCTTTATTTGAAGTATACGAGACAGAGCGAAACGAGGCAACTGCTCTCGACAACATTTAGTCACATGTCACAAATACACTTTCTCTGTCACTTCGTCATGTTCCGAAATTAAGACCGCCTGTTGTGTGTTTTTATAGTTTACGTTTATTCACTGATAAAAATGGAGAAAATTAAGTGCACTTTGTTGATTTTATAAATTTGGAGAAGATTTTCTACTGATTTACGGGTTAGTTTTGTGAAAGCAGTAGCGTTGTAAAACTGGGTCACGTCAGTATTTCGCGTGCATTGAATATGAATTTCCATGACTAAATAGAATCATGTAAATGAACAAACGAAGAACTCAAATTGGTGATAAGTGTGATTTTAATCTCTTTAATTCTGAAAAATTCATTTCACGGTGTTTGAAGTTGTTGATTATAAATTACATCTCAAACTACGTATAATTAGTAGCGGGAGTCGCTTTGCGCTGAACGACAGGAGAGAACATTTTTTGCGGCAGTTTTATTTAAGGATGAAGCGCTCCCACACGCAAAGTCAATTGACCAGTTACTTTCAGAAAGGTGAAAAATGGTAAGAACAACATATTATATCAACTTTTTGGTCAATCCAAAAATAATTCAATATAGGAAGCCCTTTTTCTTGATTCCTGTAAGTATTAAAGTAGTTAATTTTTTTTTTTCTTTTTGAAATAGTATGTTCTATAATTTTTGAAAGTTTAAATTAGCATTATAGGAACTGCTGCTGCTGAACCTTAAACTTCAAGATTGACTAAACTGAGTGAATGCATAGACAGGAAAATAATTTTGTCTTAACCTTTGTTATGTCATTACTAAATTAATTCCTCAAAACATCTAAAACAAGACAATTCAGTGACACATAAGATGTAAAAAAAAATTACATAAATACCCTAAAATGCACCAAATTGCACCTCGATTGAAAAAAATTTTCCAGGGGAGCTTGGTGATAGAGATTACTCTAAATAGTTAAAATATGTTAAACTATGTGTATAAAATCAAAGGTTAATTTGTCTAGATATTGTGTTTTTTATGTTTAATAAACATAATTTTTCCAGATTTGAATATAATTTAAAATTGCCATTACAATTATTCATTGAAATTATTAAAATTGATAAAATTTTCCGGGGGGCACAGTTATTCCGCTAGGCACTGTTATTAAATATCGGGAATTTTTCCAGGGGGCACAGTTATTCCGCTAGGCACTGTTATTAATTTTGGAAAGTTTTCCGGGGGGCACTGTTATTCCGGTAGGCACTCTTATTCGGCACTTCAGAGTAGCCACAAAGTTCTCAGCAACTTTCAACAGCATTTCATGATCAGAATAATACATTACACTAAATTGCCATGTAATACCAATTTGCTGTCTCAATGGCAACAAAGATGCATGCTTCTTAAATATCTCAGCAAGTTCTGTAACATATTGTACATCCATGAAACCTTTATTCAACTTCTGCTTTCGGGCTAAGCCCAACATCCACTTAATGCACAGAAATGCAAGTCTCTTGTATTCTTCAGTTCCATCACAAAGCAGAATCTCCAACCCCTTCCATAAAATGTCAGAGGGCACCAAATATTCAACATTATTACAGAGACTGACATACCTGTACACTTCTCTCGGCTCAGAGAATTCACTGTCGAATTTCAGCTCCTGTAAAAAATGTCTTACATCATTTTCATCCACCCATTTTCCTTCCAGTGCACAAGAATAGTGTGTTGCAGATTGTAGAACACTAACAAGCCAGTGAATTTCTTTGCCTCCAAGTTCTTTCCTCTCTAGCTTTGCCTCACTCATCAAGTGCTTTAAGAAAATCCTCATCTGCTCTTCAAGGTAATTCTGCTTGTGTAGTACAGACAGATGTAACCATTGATGGCAGGCATCTATCCTAATCTTAACATGCCATTCGGACCATACCTGTGACATGTGTCTCTCCAGTTCTTTATAAAACTGAAGGATTTCTGGAGATGGCTGAATTAAAACCCCAACTAACAACAATCTGTTTAACTGACGTAGAACACTTCCCTCCATCAAACCTTTGTCGAGGATGGTTAGCAGGGCTGATGATAACCTGTCATCTTGTAAAAGATGAGTGTTTTGATATGTTGGCGAATCCCTCAAACATTTAAGACTAACAGCATATATATACGGTAGAACTCCGCCAAGGTCCTTTTCAGCTTCACGAGCACCGTTCTCGTAATCACTAATAATCTCCGCTTCGCTCCTTCCATCTTGCAAAAGGTACTCCTTCGCAACTCTTTCCAAATGATCTTGGTTGCGTCTGATGATGACGTTATATTCAATTTTCCGTGGATTTTTTGTAGAATATGACAGCTCAGTCCCAGTGGTAACTTTCCCCATCGTCCAACCCCACATCATGTGAGGGCTTCGCCTTCGGAGTTGAGAGACGGCACATGTAAATCGCAGCGATTGATGGCATCGCGAGGGTTGTGCCAAACACTGAGTTATTCTACCAACAAAACTGGGTCGACTACAACTTCGGTAGACATATCTCAGTGCCGAATAAAACATGATTACATGATTAAAATGTTCCCAGTACTGAACACGTCCATGGCCTCCACCTCGACCACGAGGCAGTTGAGGCAAGCTCGCATTTGTAGAAACGGCAGGTCAGGTCACAAAATGGCGGAAAACGGCATTTCAGGCTACAAGAAAAAATGACATAAAAAGCGGAACCTTATACCAAGGAATAAACACCCCTTTCAACGCAATCTGACGTGAACAGCCCAAACCCGTATCTTTTATATCATGTTACCTTTTCTTGAGCATTTTCCATGGCTATAAGGACACGAGTTCTTGTAAAAACTTCAAGGGATAAGAACTGTTCATTTTGGCCAAAAAATGAATTTTGCTGGGGTAAACAACAATTTTCCCAGTCTTACTAATGGTAAATGAATACATTCCGACATTCAAAGTTAGTCCGTGTTTTTCCTTAAAAGTTCTGTTAATTACATTTATGTGGACTTTTCTTTAAACAGCAACAATTTCTACATAGAATTGACGTCATCTCTCAGCTGGCCTATGGTAGAAATTAAAGATAAATAGATATATATAGAATTGACGTAAAAATTAAAAATAAATATATATATATATATAGAATTGACGTCATCACTCAGCTGGCTCTGGTACAAAGTAATTTTGTAAAGGCATTATTAATTGACAAAAAATGTCACTTTTAGTTGGAAAAGGCGTCCTTTAAAAAATAATTTGTCAGTGGGGATTTTGGGGGATAGTGAAGAAACAATTAAAACTGACAGCTCATCAAAGGGATTCCAGGATAAATGAGATTATCTGTTTACCCCACTTCTACCTGGAGATGTGCCTTCATTAAGGTTAGCAACATGATTAATGGGGGGGAGGGGGGAGGGGGGAGGTTAAAACAACAAAGATAGAGTGTCAGTAAGTTCATCAAAGGGATTCCTGGATAAATGAGATGATCTGTTATCCCTATCTCTACCTGGTGAACATTTTGATCTAAGGCAGGCATTTATAATTTTTCTCAGTGTCACATTGTTTATTCTCAGTATTATATTCATTACAGGGGGGATTGTCCGGGGGTCGGTTGTAAAGGGGGAAATAGCCAGGTGGGGAGGATTATCGGGGGGGGGGGGGGAGGATTATCGGGGGGGGGGGAGGATTATCCGGGAGGGGAGGATTATCCGGGGGGGGGGAAGAGGATTATCTTTGGGGGGGGGGGGGTCCTAATACCTGCGACCACATCACATCCAGCCACCTAGCGCGTTCAAATATTTTTTCAATTTGTCATCCTTTCCCTTAATTAATATGTACGGTTAGCAATTCTTGATAATCTCACACAAAGTGATTGTGGCTTCAAAATACATTTATTTAAGACATATAAAACAAAATACGTATCTAAGTTCACATATAACATGGCACCGACAACAGACGAGGTTGGCCACTCACAGCGCAGCATAACTAGTGTTATAATTATGATATTTATTCTTGCAAATATAAGTTAGATTTTACATGGACTTTTGAAGAGTGATAAAAGTAACTAAAACACATTATGACATATTCCACTAACAACATAAAGAAGATTTAACTGAATAAATTATGAAATCAATCTGCTCTTTAAAATAGTTCAATAACATAAAATAGGAATTCAATTATTAGAACATAAGATAAATCAGTTTACAGTTTAAAGTATTGACGTTTGTACATTAAAATTCTTGCGAGTCCATGGGATAAAGGTCTTTGCTCAAACAAGTTTTTGAATATAAAAATTCTGAGGGTGTCTTGGGGAATGTGAATATTCTATAACTTTTGGTATAATAAATGATTTTGTTTATGATCTTCCATACATGCTCTTCCATACACATACATACATACATACATACACACATGAATATTTGACTACTTAAATCATCGCACTGTTTTGTACAGGAATGGAATTTGTCTCTTTAAGGCCGGGGTTAACGGGGTGTTTGGATACAGTAACTTAAATATGTAGTGATACATATAGGCAGGACACAAAAAGTTCTAGAAGAAAACAAAATAATTCTCATTTATTGCAATTAATATAACAAAAAATCCACATTTGTATGTTTATGTCAGACGAAATGTCACAGTTACAATCTACACGTGTTTGCAGGGACACTCTTTTTTTTTTTAGTCAATTCCTTTTCCATTAAAAGGAAGATGTTTTACTCTCAAATAGAAATACAGGGTGTCCCAGTATAAACGTAACCCAAAAATGTGAACGCCGTTTATTTTCTGTTTGCAAATTATATACAATTCATATATATCTGAAAACTGCAGAAGTTAGCAAATTTACTGCTACAAACAATATGTCACGTGCTCTACTGGCAAAGATTTTGTCGTCATTTATAGAAAATATTCCAAATGTGCTCTGTTATACATTGCACAGTGTCTTTCAATTCATAATGTAGTTTTATCAAGGAGTTATAACTCCTTGGTTTTATTAAGTAGTAAACATTAGAATGTCAATTCGAGGACTAGCGAAAATGTTCTTCAAATTTGTAAAGTGTATTGAACGAAACTGATCTGGGCACTCAGTCGTATGTATGCAGTCACAGACTACATATTCCTCCGTTTAAATCGCACCGCACGCACAGTCTGTTCTCACGTGGTCTTCTGACCCACCTGTCCATCAATCATCACTGTACTAAATATAAACATATCAATCATACACTGTAAATCTACAAAGTTTATTAAGTTTCCTGTTATAACCTCTCAGCAAAATTGAACTAAATGTACACCATCCCACCAAGGAAATTTCAAATTTATATTAAAGGAAAAAAAGAAGAAAAAAACAAGGGCAAATAGAAAAGATCTCATGTTGAGCGATCTTTCAATATTTGATTTAAGCTTTCAAGTAAGACAATATTTTTAATCAGGGATAAGACAAAAAGAAGATATCCTCCAACTGAAGTAAATGTTATTAGGTGCAAATAATAGTACTAAGGACTAAGTAGGCTAAAAAATCTTTATTTAACTGGGGCCTACCAAAAGTCGCATGCAGTGTATATGTGTACATAGCTGTACAAGTAAAGCTATCGCCTGCGTCCGTCGTCGTCGTGCATATTTCACTGTTATAGCAATAAATTGATAACAGTGTGGCTATTTTTTTTGTTTGTTTGTTATTCTCAAACTTACTGGAGTAATTCATATTATGATAAATACAGTCCACGTTCAAATGGCAGATATATTGAGTCTTTTTTCCTTAAATTATCCCGCTTTTTTTACTTTTCTGTTATATATTATAATGTAAGACTTGATAACGCAATAAAAGGAAAACCCCGTGACTTATCATACTGAAATTTACAGAATCACTTTTTAGCATGAGTATTAGAATACAGGCCAAGGGCAAATGTCAACTTTATCGGACCATTTTTGGCGAAGGTTATCCCATGTCCCCCTTTCCTTCGAATGGAATGTGTAGTCTCTCCTGACGCTCTGCTTTCCGTAGTTGTTATAACTAAAGCTTGCTCGAGTCCGTCTTAACGCTTAATAAAATAATTTGTAATCGGATATACATAAATATTCTGTCGTTAAAGAGTCTAGATTTATGATTTTAGTCGCTACGAGAGAAAATAATATAGCTTGATAAAAGTATTGATCAAATAGGCCCATGATCATTAATATAAAGCGTGTTATTATAAATAGGTAATAATTTACAAATAATTAGCTTCACTTCTTTCGGCTTCTCGATCCTAGACAACGTCTCGACATGCATTCCCAGAGAAAAAAAATGTATCGCCTGCAGGGGCCTCAAGTACGATTACCACTGTTACATAGTACTCTTTTTTCATATAAATGAAATTCATGACATTTGGACAATTTTGAAATAAGTGCATTCAGTACAAAAAGTTTCGAGTATTTTAATTTTTTTTATTATGACACTCCCGAGAAATTATAAGGAAAATTTTCATGTCAACGCCCTCTATGATTTATTACTGTCTTCACTAGCACAATATGATGAAATTCATGGACAACGTCACAATCATGTTGAGATAGACTCTGAGGTCAAATAATGTAGCATTAAAACTGTTGTAACTCAACTTCCTCTATTCTCCCGGACCACACACACACACACACACACACACACACACACGAAAAAAACAAACAAACAAAAATTATTCTTATAGTTTTGAAAGTAACGCCTCGGTTAGAAAAGTGTTGTTAGCAGTTTGCTAAGAAAATAGTTTGACTATACAAAATGTTATAGAAAAATCAAACCCGCAATTAAGAACTTTATAATATTCCAATTCAGGTCTTTCAATGTTTCAAGAATTTCATCGGCTGTTTTACAACTTGGTCATACTAACAGCCGGTTTTAATCAATAATTAAAACAAGTTAATATTTGCGCTCCGATATTTCCGTCTCCGTTCTCCGTTATGTGGCTTTCATCGGGGATTCAGCTTTTTGCACACCTCAGGTAGTGGTGATACTCACGTCCTTAACCCAACTTTCTATGTTACTGGAACATTTTTGTTCTCCTAGACAATAACCGACACTGCATAACATTAATAATAAAACAACACAAACAACATATAAAGTGTATATGGACGCAGTTAGCGCACGAATTTTATTCCAAACCATCTTCAATCATTTACAAACAACATAAACAAATAATTAAATAAATAAATTATAAACACGAGGATACCCTCTCCTCACCAAACCTCTTTATCACCTCTTCCTTTTATATATAAAAAGGAATCACCGGGATATCACATCCCAAACAGCTCTTCCAAGCTCATCTTTCCCTTACCCAGGAAATCACCGGGATATCACATCCCAACAGCTCTTCCAAGCTCATCTTTCCCTTACCTAAGGAATCACCGGGATATCACATCCCAACAGCTCTTCGGAGCTCATCTTTCCCTTACCTAGGAAATCACCGGGATATCACATCCCAACAGCTCTTCCTAGCTCATCCTTCCCTCATATAGGGAATCACCGGGATATCACATCCCACAGCTCACCCAAGCTCATCTTTCACTTGCACAGAGATTTAACAGAATATCACAACCCAAGCACTTCCGATCTCATTTCTCCCATACATAGGAAATCACCTGAGACCACATCCCAAAACACCACCTCCGAACTCATCTATCCACTACACAAGTGCAAACTTCCTCAAAAACGGCTCATATAAATCAATCATCAAATTAATAAACGTAAATCTCAAACCCAAACACACACCCATGTCTACCACATATACGCCTATAACACAACATACACTGTATTTATGTTGAAAACAATAAAAATAAAATTAAATAACCATTGTAAAAATAACCACTGTAGTTAGAAAACAGAAAGAATCACATATACTAATCAAATTAAAACAACAAATTCATCAACAAAATTTGAAAATTAAAATTTACGTGTAGACTGATCTGCGCTAACTGGTCGAATGAACAACTGTCGTAACTTACCCACAATGCATTCTTACCACTAGCACAACTAACACAATGTATACAGTGTCGCCCCCTAGGAGAAAATAATTCCATTCTTATTCACTTCGCTCAACCGAATAGAATTATATTTCTCCTAGACAATAACCGACACTGCATAACATTAATAATAAAACAACACAAACAACATATAAAGTGTATATGGACGCAGTTAGCGCACGAATCGAAAACAAAGAACGGGAATAATTTTTAAAGACCCAATTTTTTACTAACAAATAATCTGTCAGATAAATTATCTTTCACATAGCCATCTTTAGCCGTTTCCGATCTCCACCTTCCATGTCTTTTAAATAACCTGTCTGTAACACCAGCTCTTGCAGCAGCAGTAGCACCACCTGCTCTCAAACTATGTAAACCAAATTGTTTTATATCTTTAACAAAAGGAGAAAAAGAGGAAATGAATAATTCTCTCATTCTAGTATATGAAATAGGCTTATCGTCATCTCTAAAACGATAGCTGTTGAAGTGCTTGGTGACAGATCTGAAAAGATACAAATCCGAATGCTCAAGATTCGCATAAGAGAATAATCTCTCTAAATTTTTTACAGGGCAAAGCTTTGAATAAGTTCTTGCGATAACCATATGAGAACCATCTCTATAGATGTCCGTTTTACTCTTTTCGATAAAAATCGACATGTATGAATCATGAAACGAAACATCGCTGATCCTAAAATTTAACAGCTCTGAAACTCTAAGAAAGCCTGCATAAGAAAGCAAGCAAGCACATATAGTACGTTGAGAATACACATTCCCTTCTTCAAAATTTGCATTAAACATTTTTTCCAAAATATCTGGAGATATGGGCTCTTTTTTGCAAACTGGCTGTGACTTGCTCCTCTTAATACCTTCCAACACATTTTTAACTAAACTAGAGTCTGTAGGAGACTCTGCGCTTATAATGGCATGAGCCCATTTAAGCCCGTAAAAAGCCTGATGAACAGGACTAGGTGAATTGGACTGCTCTGCTAAACATGACAAGTACAAAGCAACATGAAAACCTTTTGCCGGAAAAATCTCTTGAATGCCGTTCTTCTTCGCCCAGAATTTCCATCGCATGAAAGCTGAATAATAACCCTTGATTGTGTTCAATGACCGACTCTCAGACAAAAATCCAGCAACCAATGGTATTTTACCAGCCAACTCGTCAGGAAGCTCAGAAGTGTCATCCTTATAAGCCTGCAAAAATAAATGTAAAAAACAAAAACAATTAGTAATTTAAAATCACTTCTATTTATTAAGAAAAATCAAATCTGACTGCCAGCATTTTAAACGGCAAGTCCAATCTACCAAACAAACCTCCTGCTTTTCCAGGAACATAACAAGCTTTTTCTCTCGGTAACTCTACATATGCTACAGCTTCCTTTATAAAACACCCGCCTTTACATAATAAAGGCCAAAAACTAGCTGAGTGCCAACAAGGTAAAATTACCGTGCCACAAGCCTTGCATTGTCTTAAATACAATATAACTCTAGATAATATACACACAGGGGGCACAAACCAACCATTTACACCACCCCAATGAACAGTAAATGCATCAGTGCCCACCGCACCTGGAGTCCAATATCTAGAATAAAAAACTGCCAATTTATTGTTATGATCGGAGGCAAAAAAGTCAATTTCATGCGGCCCCCAGACTGAATCTAAATAATCAAAAATACTATCTGCCACCGCCCAATCATCATAGTCTACTAATCTGCTGATTTGATCTGCACATAAATTTTCACTACGTGGAATCCATTCAGCACGTAGAGTCACACCATTTAACAAACACAATTCAAAAATACTAAGCGCAATATCTTGCAAATTACAATTCATGCTACCTCTTTCAATAATACTAACAACATTTTTGTTGTCTGAAAACCATTTAATAGATTTGCCCTGAAGGAATGGCAAAAAGGATGAAAAAACTCTTTTCACAGCTACGAGCTCTCTCCATGTTGAACTACAATTTATCTCGTTACTATTCCACATTCCATGCGAAATCTCCAAAGGATTTTCCACCATATAACCGCCATAACCAGTTCCACTAGCATCGCTGTAAATAATAGAATGCACAGCTTGATCAATTATAAAATTCCTTACAGAAATCTTGCATACATTAGATTCCCACATTCCATTTGCTTTATACTGTCTTTACTCAAAACAATTTGTTCATTCCAACATTTAGCTTTTGAAATATCAAAACTCAGACATTTTGTCATAATATAAACCATATTGCCAGTGACAAAAGACGTAGAAATGATCTGACCTACTAAGCTAGCAACAAAACGCACATGAACGCTGCCTTTTCTTCTAAACAAAGATCGGATATCCTTTATAGTTTGCCGAATTTTAAGAATTCTGTAATCAGGAATGCATATAGTGCCTTTCTCTAAATTCAAGTTATATCCTAAAAATAAAATCTTAGTACTAGGAGACCACATTGATTTTTCAACTTTAGGAACGAACCCGCTGTTAATAAGATCTTGCTTAATTTCTAAAGCAATCTTCTAACATTCGCTGTACTGCGAATGACAACCAAAACCATCATCTTAATACATGACCACTTTTTTGCCCTCTCCTCGCCACTTTTTAACCAGCGGCCTCGTCACTTTAGTAAAAATGTAGCATGCCGAACTGAGACCAAATGGCAATACTTTAAATCTAAAAAATTTGGAAGTATTTCCAAATTTCCAAGAAAACCCTAAAAAATAAGTGTGAGGCTCAAAAATATCAATGTGATGATATGCAGAATGTAAATCAAATTTGAAACAAAAATCTCCCTGTTTTAAATAAAACATTGCAGTACGAATATCTTCAAATTTTACTGAAGATTTCCAAAGATGTTTATTAACATGCCGCAAATCTAAAATTAAACGCTTTTTACCGCTACTGCTAATAGCCACTGTAAGCGGGTTAACTACAACAGGTGCATCTGAACACTCACTAATAAGGCCCTTGACCAACAAATCTTGTATTGCCTGCTCAACAAATGCACTATGCAAAATAGCAGATCTATTGTTATCCAAATGAACTGGCGCAGGTATAGAGAAAAAAGGAAGCTTGTATCCATTATCTAAAACATCAAGAATAAACTCATAAGTGCCAATACTTTTCCAAAATGCTAATTTACGTTTTAGCCTGCCTTTAACACAGATATCTACATTGCCTTGCTCGTATTCAAAATAATCGTCAGAAAATTTTGATTTATCATATGCCACATCACAACAATACTCATCTTTGACAAAATCATGGACAACTGGTCTTTGAGACTCCTGGTGCACTTCCTGCTGCTTTAGTGAAGGGACAATCTCTCCTCCAATGGCCGAAGGATCCACACGCAAAACACGACCCACTCCTTCCTTGTCCGTAGGGGCTGACAGCGGAAGAGGTTGCTGTTGGCATGAAAGAACCTGGACTGACTGCTCCTGATGCTGCACGGGGAAACGCCCATTGTTGTCCACGAAAAAGAGGCTGGGCACGGTAAACAGAATCAGCACTACTAACGTTAGATTTGCTGGAGCCATGACTACCCTTCGAAATAGGTTTGCTCAATTTACGCTTTTTCAATGCCTTGCTTTCCGCTCTATTGATCTTCTTTTCATCCTCAGAGTCACTAGCCAAAGGATTCGCTTCGTAATAACGGACCGTGCCCCACCCTCCTTCGCTGGTATCAGCTAACTTAATAAGCTTGTTCCTCTTCTTCTCTTATCGGAAATGGTAAAGATAACTTCTTTAGCGTAGTCAGGTTTGCTGTTATCTACTGCCCAGATTACCTGCGTCAAAAGTTCTTCTAGCTCGGTATTGAATTCAAACTGAATTCGGTTGCCCTCTTGACGCCATTTGGTGGAAACCTCGTCTTTAATCTTTTTAACTTTGTTAGAAGAACCATGTACTTCACTTTTTAAACTTTCCAGCTCGGAAGTCACTTGAGCCTTAAGGTCTTTTAACGATTCTGCCTGCGACTGTACGGACTCAAGAATTTGTTTTAGGGAAACGCCCTCTGTCTCCATTGAAAATTGCGCTCTCAAAAATTTACGTGTAGACTGATCTGCGCTAACTGGTCGAATGAACAACTGTCGTAACTTACCCACAATGCATTCTTACCACTAGCACAACTAACACAATGTATACAGTGTCGCCCCCTAGGAGAAAATAATTCCATTCTTATTCACTTCGCTCAACCGAATAGAATTATATAAATATTGTTGAGATTTCTTTGTGAAGTCCCAAATATCTCATTTCGAAAAAAAATCATTTTTTAATTTAAAAACTTATCATTCTGTCCTTCAAACCTTCTACTCTTGTTTAGCCCATTGCCTATGGGGACAGTTCAGCAAAAGCACTAAATCTCATTCATTAGCACTTCTGTCTTATGTTTTCTGATGTATTCTGGATAATTGCACAAATAGGCCCTAGTAGACTATAGTGCATAAATAAAAATGTGCAACATTTCGTGCAAGTTGGCAAACATACTTGATTTGATAATCGCCGGCAGTTTGTGTAGTTCAAAAATAGCAAAATTTGACTTCACGTAGGCCTAAATTCTGTCGACACTGCGTAGAGATTTTACGTCGTTTTTTCACGCGCCATTACGTTGCGTAGCAGTCGTTGTGTGTAAAAACGCTAATTTGAATGTAAAATGCCTATAATTTCTTTCTGTTTTAATCTTTTAAAATTTCAGTTTCAAGACATGATAGACAAATATGTAAGCTTCAATTTTATTCATTGGGACAACATTTCAGAGGAAGAATTTGATAGAGTAAATCAGCGCTAAATTATAACGCCACGATGATTTTCTAGCATAACGTCAGCATAACATTTGCTGGAACTTATTTTAATTTTAGTTCATTTCGTAGAGTTGACGATTTGCCAGTTAATTTTCTAGTGCTGCGTTTTTAGTAATGGCGCTCTTTCTCATTAGACGTCATCTTGGAATTCGAAGTCCATCTTTGTGAATTACTAGGCCCATAGTTGAAACATAGGGTAGGCCTAGTTACATAAGTAGAAAAAAATCTGAACAGGTTTTTTTAGAGGCAAAAGTTGTAAAAGTTTGTATAACCTGGTGTGTTAAAGTTAAAGGACACTGGTAAACACCCGAACGCACTCAAAATTCAATTTCCCAAACCTTTTATAGGCTACCATCATCCATACCCTCCCCCCATCATTTTTGTGCCGTTTTTTTTCAACATCTTTCCTTTTAATCCAACTTTCTCTATTGAATGGTTCGTCGACATCTAATTTAAACTAAAATATCATATTGTCATTTTCAATAGTTTACTAGGTAATTTCTTTATGAACTTTTTATCCCCCCTCCCCGCCTCGCGTTGTGTCTTCACTAACACAATGAGGTGATATTTTGTGGAATCCGTCACAATCATGGTTGAGACAGCATCAGAATCAAAACACTGCAGTCTCTATCGTAAGGTCTATTTGGTCAAACATAGCAAAAACTGCTCAGAAATTCAAATCAGTGGACCTTATTGAGTCATATCAAGAAAGCCAGTGACCCACATAATGTCGTTTCAATTTTGGGTTGATAAGGATCTGAAGTTAATTTTCGTCTGACATTTTTTGAAATATACTGAACACAAACGTCGTGTAATGCATTTTTAATGTTGTAAAGTACAAATGAAGTTCCATCCGTAAAATATTGATGAGAGTTGAAAAGAAAAGGCGGTCACTTCAGCCTGCCACCTCCCCTACCATGAATGTAATGGGATGGACAGCCTGGAAGGAGACATCACTGCCTAAGTGCTGAGTGATCAGGAAGTGGAGCGAAGGCGGCTTAGATATTAAGTATACTATTATCGTAATTTAAGCCATATCAATATAAAGTATTAAGAAATCAATGTCAGATATTTGGTGATAAGTAAATTGTGATTTATTTTTGAAATGTATTTTGACACCAGTTTGCTTAAGAGCGTTCATGACTATTTCTCAACATTTTCCCCACGTACCATGTATTTCCTCTTTCACTTCATCTCATCACGTCTCATAAAACAAAGGAAGATGCAGTTGCAATTCATGTTCAGTATTTTGACCTTCGTCGGTAGAAATAGTAGTGGCAGTGGAAGTTTACTGTGAGAAATGGCCAAGGAGGGGAAAATGCTGTGAAATGTCTTGTGAAGGTCTGGCTATTGACATGTTGATATTTACATGTAGTGAACGGTTGGTAGTGAAATTATAGAATATGTCGTAGGTATAGTAACAAAACGTCCATTTCCTAAGTAAAGTACATAATTCAGGTATTAAGGGGATATAGTAATACACTTCCATTTCGAATATTGGCAAGATTCGTAAATTAAGATTTAATATTTCATTTCAATAAAATGTGTGAGCTAAACTGTGGTTGTATTGATTTCTGCGTGACATGTTATAAGAAGAACCCTTCAAGACATAAGGGGCGAACTGATGACCAGAAATGCTGTTCTGAACGGGTTTGAAAAGGCTTTATCCAAAGGTGTCTTTTACGTGCTTTATATCAATATAGCATCACGAATTTTGAGGTTATTTACGAATTAAATGTTACATATTTAAAACGTAATCATATATCAGAAAGCATGGTCATCAGTTAAAAACTTGCTTTATTGTATTGAAGTATGTTGTATACTGTCGTAGTTTCAAGTTTGTCACACGTGACAATGTGAAATGGTACTATATGTGGTATTCTTCAGCAGGACAGCAGGGGATGACTTTCTAGTTTACTGTAGATGCGAATTAAGTGCGCAAAAGTATACAAATTAAATGTCGGTTTAAAGCCAAACTTCCCTTTCTGTAAAATTCAACAATTTCACCTTAATCACCAAGGAACACATTATCGAAACCATTTATAAATTCTACAAGTCCGGTGTCGAATTCTTATAATTTCTGTTATTACCAGCGTGAGTATACTCTTCAGTCTCATTCTCCAAATTGACTGAAATCCAGAATATAACGACTGACGCTCATTGTGTGTCTTTCTTTTAATGTTCAGATGGGAAAAACGGATTACCGCCTCTTGAAATTTAAAGGAATAACAACTGTTTGTGAGATATCCATATTTCACAATAAATACATTGTAAAAACTCATAGAAATACAACAAATTCTATTTACCCCCAAAACGACGGTTAGCAAAGTTATTTTGGAATTTGTTCTGGCCATCACATCACGTGACCTCCATAGATGGCTACACAAAAAAGAGATTATTACCAAAAAAAAAAAAAAAAAAAAAAAAAAAACTTTTTAGAAAAGAAAAAAACAGTGAGTAATTTTGAACGTGGGAATGAATTCATTTACAATTGGTAAGTATGGAAAAATTGCCCTTTACCCCAGGAAATTCATTTTTTGGCCAAAATGATCAGATGTTATCTCTTTAAGCATTTGCTGTCTTGCTGAGTAAGAGATGCCATTTCTTTTTTTGCCAAACATAACGAAAGTGCGTGTCTGTTTTTTTTCCCAGCTATAAGTGTCCGACTTAAATTTTTTTTCAATTCCATATTCCCTATATAAACTAGTGTTTATTATTCTGTCCATTTTGTCAATAGCTAGGTAAACGCTGTATGTGATTTTATGTTAGTACTTTTGACACTGAGTCCAGAATGGGTCTCTCTCCTCGGGGAGGGCGGAGACTACATCCACCATTGTTTTTTTTTAATGAAGAAGTTGAAATATATTGTTTTTGTCATTAAGATCAAACATAAGACCATTAATGTGGTAGATAGTTTATTTATCAAGTCGAATAAATAAGAACGTTATATTTTTTACACCTGTAAGTGAATTTAAATGCAGACACCAATAATATTCTCAAATATACTTGTAGTAATAAAAAGACAACACAAAGATGTTTTATAGATAAATGTTTTATAAATAATTGAATACAGCAAAATAAATTTGAATTGCTCTTAGTAAAAAAACTTATTGAATATACAAAATGTCTTAGTGTTTTTACTGATGGCTATATTTCTCAGTGGTAGCCTGGGGCTGGGGTTCGATTCCTGGCTCGGGCACTTTGGAATTACAATGAGGTGCTATTAGAATTTTTCTTTGGTTACTATAAGAAGAAAGTCTACCCGCGGAGGGTGGGTGGGAACACTTAGAGAAGTAGGTAACGCGCTTGTCTCTGAGACAGAAGGTCCCCAGTTCGATTCCTGGCGCTTCTAGGTCCCAACAAATTACCTTTTGCAAAAATAAACCCAAATAAACTACTACAAGAGGATCATACGAATGAGGAAAATCAAGCTGAGACAGTAGCTCAATAGGTAAGGCGACAAAGAGAAGACGACGTCTAAGTTGATAACCAAAGGTTAAAGGCGAGTTGAAGACAAGAATGAACAAGCGGCATTTTTTGCACATTTTGAAACTACATCTATTACAACTTTCATGTACGTTTATTAAAAGAAATACAAGCAATTGCGCCGTACATAAAATAATTTTCATAACGACTGAGCATTTCGAGATGTAAATCAATCTTAAATACAACTATCTACAACTAAATGTGTGGGAGATTTTATGCACTTTTGAAAAGTGTCGCTCAATATCAATTTCATTTTAATATCTAACGTCCATTAGTCCTTCCATTTTGTCAATAGCTGTATATACGTCGTATGTTTTTATCAATCTTTTTGATTTTGAAAAAGAACATGAAATTTTAGGCTTTTTGCCCAGAGTTTAAAGTGAAAGTTGAAGATTTGTCGCGATGTACTTTACAGCCATCGTTCAAAGTTGACATTGAAGTATTTGTCTTATGAGTGAGCCAAATTGTAACAGTATTGAAATTCAAAGTGCATATGATCTCGTGTGAGCGTTCTCCTCGCACGCGGGAACGCATTCATGACCTTACAACTAACTCCATGTTGCCATGCTGATGATCACACACAACACCAAACAGCAGTCAAACATTATTCAGTTCGGTAAATTTGCTTTTTTCATAGATAAATAAATATGCACCTGATATTGTGCGTCATTTTTTTCTCTTTTAAATCTTAAAATAGGATTTAGGTGGCACAATTTTGAGTGAACACTTAAATTTATGCGTCGTGTGAATCAAGAACAGCATGAAGACATGGTCAGTTTACAACCTTATCCCAGTCATAGTAATTTTTAAGAACAATATGTAAACAATTTGAAAAGGTTATGCAAAAACAAGACTAGTTTACTTAAAATAACTAATTACATTTACTCAGAAAAAGCTAATAAACTCAAAGATCTCTGGTGTTCAGTGATCAAGAAACACTCAATAAAAATAACCCAACAGCATGTGCAGGACTGGCACCTAATCAGGCCTTTTGTTCTCAATCACTCCTTGATTCCGACCGAAATATAGAATTAAGAAAGTACCAAGCACAAGATCAACATTAAATAAAACACTGACCTTCCAATTTTGTGTAAAACTTACTCTAACCAATCAAAGTGTCATTTTTCTGATAATATTTTGATTTTTCATATTTGATTAGACAAAAAAAAAAAAAAAAAAATCCCCCAAGAGAAAAAGGATTTTTAGACGATAAGTCAGTAAATTGACAATTAACAGAAAAATTTCGTGTTTTAGAGGATTGGCAAAAGATGACAGTCTACAAAAGTTCGTTTAATTACTAGGAAATACCCATTACCCCCAAAACAGAGCTTTGCGACAACTGTAGTTTTTGATACGAGTTTGATAAGGATTTTTCAAAATTTCAAGTTGTAAAAGATGCGATAAATGCCAGTCCTACATATACATTTTAATTGACAAAAGACGCAAAAGGAAACATTTCATACTATTCACCGTTTCTCTTTGTGAACAGTTCCGCTTTGTAATGAAGGTAAAAAGTTAATTTTCCTTTTTCAATAACAAAAACTTATGGATTTCGAAAAAAAAAAAAAAAAAAATACCCAAACCCCTGGTTTGATTTTCTGAAAACAAAAACATTTCTACCCCCTCCCAGCAATAAAACTATGGGTCTATCACTGATCAGACATACTACTAGTATATCAAAACACCGGGAACCAAAGGAAGTTCATTCTTGCCATGCGTCATATCAATAATTTAAGAAACACCCGTTTCAATAAGTGTGGGAAATTCTGTAATAGCTTGAGCACATATTACAATTTCCTACTAACGTTAATTTACAATTGGATTACAACGTTTACAGTTTATTGTAAATTTACATCTCGTTCATTTCTTCCAATGAACCTACAGTAAAATACTCCTGTGTGCATTTTACGTAATGGAGTCGTAACGTATTTTTCTTTTCTTAAGTTCACTTGATTAAAATCAATATTTGTATCCAATTTAATATGAATAATCATGCATTTTCAAGTGCATAACAAAGCGTCTTATTACATATTTGCCCACACATATAATTTTGCAATCAAACATTAAACCGGTCGTACTAGCACAGTGCTCTACCTGCACATCACTTAATGATAACTTTACAATTAATTTTATTTTCATAGATCCCTTAAGCAAGGTATTTTTTATTTTAGAATAGCTTCAAAAGTGTCGTTTCAGATTCGAAAACTGTTGGGTATAAACAAAAATATAAATTACAATAAAAACATCAATAGAGTGCTGTATTACAACAAATTTACACATGTATAATAATAAATCAGCGACGTGCAGGGTTGACGCTTGGATTTTAGTCCATTTTATTAGAAGTTCCATTAATAAAACACTTGTTACACGCTGCACTGCATTTGATACACGTTTTGATGCAGAATATTACAACCCAAAGCAAATATTACATTTCAAACCAAATCAAATGTCAACCCTGCAAGTTGACTATACGACAAACTTCGACACACAAGACAACGTTGACATGGGTGAGGGCGCTGGCGAACACGAATCTGATGTCTTTGCTGAGAGTGCGTCCAATTTCATCGTAGACGGTTGTTATGAGGCACTGAAATTAAATGAAAAATGAAATTAAATTAAACAAAATCAACATGCGAGAAAAACTATCTAAGAGTTTGATGAAGTGAAATATAATCTTTACACCGATCCATTTCAGCATAAATTAAGAGATAAAATAACCATACTATTAGAGTAGATATATACTCGGTATATTGACCCTACACGTTCTAGAAAATGACACACATTACAATGACGGAATGTAAATAAAATTATGAAATGGAAGTCAAGTGAAGTCGACAGTGCCTAGCAAATATACGTTTGCTTTACTGGCCGCGGCTAATTCTCAAGAAAACCACTTGTTTGTTGACAGTTAACTTTAATAAACAGGATATATTTGTATAAGCTGCTGTCGTGAAAAAGGCACAGACGCAGGTGATGGCAATATGTACAGACACATCTGTGTCTGTACATAAAAAAGGCACCCACTGGGAGCTGAGAATGCACCGATAGTTACCTGCTTTGTCGTCTTGCTTTGTTTAAGACGGAACATCGCGTTCAGACCTTTGGACGGCTGGAATAATCTTCTCACTTCTTTATGAGTAAATACTTTCCTTCTGGAAAAAGCAACATAAAAAGTTATTTAACTTTTCAAGCTCATTTCGGCATTCATGTCAATAAAATATACCCAAGAGCCATTACGCCTGAAGTGGGAAATGCATACTTTTGGATAAAATATCGTCATCATAAACCGATCAGTGTTGACTTACATCATCTATACAGTACTTACAACAAACTACATCAGTTCTCAGTGCCAAAATTTCAGTCTACGTGTGGAAATTGTGGCAATGTGGCACGTGAAGCTTCTTCCTCTTCCTACTGACCTTGGTCCTATCTGAATACCTCTCACCAAAATGCTCACCTGGTTTACATAATAATAGCACTGACTGTGGGATTGTGTTAGAGAAGACACGATGCGGCTTAACGCAATCTAAACGTTATCATCAGGTTATTGCACAAACAAACCATTTTGTTTTGTCCATCTATAGACCTTCATCCCAAATGAGTTTTTTTATTATTAAAGCATCCCAATTAAAACATACTGTCGCCTATTGCTCTAGCACTGTAAATATTTAACACTAGAGTTGTGGCGACTAAGGTTTGTACATGTATATCTAACATTTTAATTTTTATGCAGCAGTACACATGAACCCAAATATGCTTCTTAGAAAAAAATAAATGACATAAGAATCAGTTTACTGAGTTACGCATCATTCGTGAAGGTATTGTTTTCTGATTTCATTGTTTGTTCTCTGTTGTCGCGACTCTGTGGTTGCGTGCGACGTTGTATATGTGCGCACGCTTGTTTTTACGTCGCTTATTCTTCTTTGTTACGTTAAAATGATACATACGTTACCGATACATACGTTACCATGAAGCGTGTAAATATTTATTCTATTTTCATTGGTTTTCTTTCGCTTTGTGGGCCAACACTTATGTCTTTTATTTGTGTTTCATTAAAATAGTGTTGGCGCACAAAAGGAAAGACAACCAATGAAAATAGAATAAAAAATATTTACACGCTTTATGGTAACGTATGTATCATTTTAACGTAACAAAGAAGAATGAGCGACGTTATAACATGCGTGCGCACTTATACAACGTCGCACGCAACCACAGAGTCGCGACAACAGAAAACAAACAATGAAATCAGAAAACAATATATATATAAGTAGATACTCCAACGCAGTAGACTACTCTGCCTTAATTTAGGACTCATTCCCAATGACACTATTGATCTATGTAAATCGATCCAACTCCACAGGGACTCTTGCTGAATGCAATTGGATTGGCTCGCCTCCTTTTGTTTTTAACGTGCTTTAATAATGACCATATTTTCTGTTTTCTACCCAAAGCCAGAGGGTGGTATACATATCTGATCACCTAGAGAGATTAAGTGTATTCAGCACAGCAGACTAACAGATCTGTGGATCAAATATGGCCGACCCAATTGAATGCTTGTTGCATAATCCCTGTTGGGAATCTGTTCTGTGTCTAATTGCAAGCTTGTTAGTTGCCATATTTGATCCGCAGATCTGTTAGTCCACTGTTCTGAATGCACTTATTTTTGTTGGAATTGAGCTCTTAAACCTAATATTCTTAGACAGTCATATAAATATAGCAACGACAACAACAAATAATGATAATATCATTATTTAATATTTATTTATAATTAAAAGTCGGTTGGTACATTTTTAATGTTGAAATGATAATTCTAAGAAAAACAAAGGTCAAATACATTTTCAAGAAGTGTGTTAAAATTGAAAGTTATGAATACAGTTGTTATCTTAATTACCTAAAATAATACAAGTATGATAAACAATAACATAACAAAAACTACATTGTAGACTTTCAATTTTATTTCAAAGAGTTATAAAAACTATTTATAAACATCTATACAGTACTTTTTAATAACATTTGTGCACTAAAAATGTTCCCATGTAAATTTCTATATATTTTGTACATATTTCACGTTAAGGAAACAAAACCTTGATATTCACTGCAAAGAGACTGTAGTTTGCCACTTTTAAAATGTCCCCTCTCTTTCATCACTGTATATTATGTCCACAGTGTGTTTAGTGATTGTCATATGAGACTACATACACATATATGATCCTCACTGCACTGATGAATGCAATAGTCACATCTCATTACCTGGTTGGGGTTATGTGCGTAAATAAAATATCTTAAATGTGACAGTTAGGCCCCATTCATAATAGAAGATCTGAGAACTAAACTGATCTGCCAACTAAATATGGCGGTCCACACTTCAAAAGAGATGACACTGATTCCTGATGGTCTCCCTGCCTCCACACACGCCACATAACAGATTAATTCTTGGCTGCGAGGTTTAACTACTAGGCCCCTGCAGTTAGTACTCGGATCATCTATTCTGAATGGAGCCTTAGTGTTAAAGTAACTCTCAAGTGGTGAAAAACTGGAATATTTTTATTCATCAAGTATCCTTCATCAGTTTTGTATACATACTGTATAACAGAATGTGCAAAAGCTACTGATAAGTAAGTTGCATATAAAAGTGTTAATCAAAAGTTTTCAAAGAGATTCACCAGGTCCAATGTATAATTCTGCATTATTAACTTGTCTTAAAAATATGTCAATTTTTACCTCTGACTTATATAAATGTAATCAAAGATATAATTCATTTTTCAGTTACATAAAAAAGAACAATACCTATGCCGGATATTATAGGAAGTATGATGCCACAGTTCCGTCTTATCTACAGAATTGCCCAGAGTTTTTTTACTAAAAAATTGTATGAAAAGAATAGCCAGTGCATCCTATCTTGAGGACAGGGAAGAAGCCATTTTTGTGGTTGGTCCTGCCAGGTATCAAATACATTTAGTGAGACCAAACATGGATATTGGCACACTTTCACTTTTGGATCCGGAGAGGTTGCACCATCTTGTACTTGCCAGGACTGGCAATTAAATGGCTTGCCATGCAAGCATTTGTTTGGTATATTATGTTTTAAAGATGTGAGCTGGGATCAGCTACATGTACCAGCCAACTACAGGAACTCCTCGTTTTTTACTATAGATGAAGAGGTCCTGTTTAAATCGACGAAGCTCACACCAAATAACACAGATCCGGATAACTATGAAGTGCATGTAAATGTGTCATCTTCTAATTTGCCAGAAATCCCAACACCAATATTCCCCAAACAAACAGAACTTTCTAAGTGCCATAATCTTTTAGCAAAAATTAAGTCAAAAACCTATTTAGTTACAGATGGTGAAGCCATCCGCCACACAAATGAAAAGTTGATAACAATCCTTCAGAAGTTACAAGAGTCAATTTCAAATGAAAGTGGGGTTGATTTACGGCCTAGTCCTGCCAAAAAGCAACAACTGCAACTCAAGAAAAACCCATGCACAAAACCTGAAGCCAAAGAATGTGTTCAATCACATTTACCTATTACACCAGGGAAAAGATGCGTACAGTCAGGAAGAGTCGGGCATAAAGCGGAGATGATGAAAAGACAAAATGGGATAAACTTGTCTCTTCCAGGAGACACAGCTGACTGCCATGTTGTCCAAGAGGAACAAGTGTTGGACAACTTCAACTGTCAGGAGCCAATTGTGTTAACCTCCAGTGCCGTGCTTTCTAGCACCAAAAGCTTAATCATCTAATATGTCTACCAGCTCTGTTGTCCAATCCAACCACAGAAGCACCACTCTACCAAAACCAATATTGTAACTCCCTCTTCCACGAAGAACAACATCTTTGAGGAAAGTATCAAACACTCTGTCATTTACAAAGACTCCAACGTGGAGTCAACCAACAGAACACTCGGAAAGTATAAATGCCACCACATTACATATGATAGCATTTCATCTATTAATGGGATGCTTACTGATGAAGTCAGTAAACAGTTTTGTTGCACAGGTGAAATATAAGAATCTTATGAATATCTAATGTTAAAATGAGCTACATAGACTTAAATAATGCCTTGCAGAATTTGCCTTGTTACTAATAGTACACACATACTCAACATAAAGAGACATTAATTTCTCTTCCTGCTGTTTGATTTATTAAAAATGAGATATATAACATGCTTTATGTTTAGGTAATTGACAGTTATCTTGATCTTATCATTGGAAACAGTGGTAAGAAGGTAAGAGTTCTAACAAAGTACAATAAGATAAAAAAAATTAAATGTCACATGCGAAATCACCAATGACATTTGGCTAGAATTAATAAATATAAAATAATGATAAAAGTATTAATAACAACCATTATTGTTATTATTATTGTGAAGAAAATTAATAATAATGTTTATTAAAGAAATAAAAACTTATCATTTCGATCAGAAAACGGATTTTTCTGTTTCCCCTTTCATACCAATGGTAAATAAATCTGTTCCGATATTCAGAGTTAGTCCAGTTTTTTAAAAGCTTGTCTCTTAAGAGATTATTACAAAGGCTAGTCATCTACGGAGGTCGCGTAATTCCATGAAAAGCACAGATTCCAGATTAATTGCAATAAATAACATTTTAGTGGTAAAATAGAGTTTATTATATTTCTGTAATTGATTAAAATCTATTTATTATTAAGCATAAATCTCATACAAAGAGTAGTTATCTCTTTAAGCTCTAAATGTTGCATTGTGTACCCTAACTGGCTCTCTTAGCTGCCCTTAAAATTGTAAAAAAGAATGTATTGTATATATCAGTCTTTGTATATCATAGCATCAGTGCATGCATGATAAAATAATACATATTATGAATTTTACAGCTGCCAAGATGTTTCCATCATTAAAATGATTCCTTTTACAGGTATTCCATATGAGCCTTCATATAATGTAGAGGATTATATATGATGGAGAATGAATTATTTTTCTAAGGTTAGCCATATGCACTTTGTTCAAATGTGATTGCTCTGTCTCTTGTGGTTGGTGTTGTAAATTAAAACTCAAATTATATGATGAAAACATTGGATTTTATTTTAACCACCTTTAAATTTACTTGACCTGCGTATTATGAATATTCATCAGTTCTGTTTCAAGCCAAAAAGTAAAGCGGTTTTTCACTTATGCTGTTATCAGGGTTGCATATATGCTGAAAAAAAGTGAAAAAACAGCATAACTTCCATAAGAAGCCTGATCATGCTGATTTTCGAACTTGACCTGCATATTATAGATATTCATCAGTTCTGTAAGTTTCAAACCAAAAGGTAAAACCGTTTTTCACTTATCGTGTTATCGGTGTTGCAAAAATGCTGAAAAAAGTGAAAAAACAGCATAACTTCCATTAAAATGGCCCGATCATGCTGATTTTTGAACTTGACCTGCATATTTTGTATATTCATCAGTTCTGTAAGTTTGAATACAAAAAGTAAAACGGTATTCCACTTATTGTGTTATCGCTGAGTGCATGGCGACGGTGATGGTGATGGCAACGACAGACTGCGTCTGTACATAAAAAGCTTAAAAATTACATTGAAAAGACTGGCAAACTCAATGACTTAAAATAGTTAAACGTTATAATTTTGTCAAATCTAATCCAATATTTCTAAAATTTGTACAAATGATGCTTAACAACAATAAAAAGTATGTGATAAGCTGATCACTTGACTGTGTCTAATGAAAAGTATCTTCTTCCAACAATATCTTTGAAAAAAAACTATCATGTATTGTACACATGGATAAAACATAGTGCTGATGTTGATGATGTCTTTCCCTGCCTGCTTTTTCATGGTAAGGGAACTCTGCAAAAAGAACAATATAACTGAAAAAAACTGAAAATTACATTGAAAAGACTGGCAAATCCCATGATTTAAAATAGTTAAACATTAATAATTTTGTCAAATCTTGTCCAATATTTCTGAAATTTGTACAAAAGATGCTTAACAACAATTAAAATCTGTGATAAGCTGATCAATTGACTGTGTCTAATAAAAAGTGTTTTTTGGGACACTATATTTGGGAAAACTGAAAATTACATTGAAAAGACTGGCAAATCCCATAACTGAAAATAGTTAAACGTTAATAATTTTGTCAAATCTAGTTCAAAATTTCTGAAATTTGTACAAATGATGCTTAACAACAATAAAAATCTGTGATAAGCTGATCAGTTGACTGTACTAATGAAAAGCATTTTCTTTGGACGATATATTTGAGAAATCTGAAAATTACACTGAAAACACTGGTAAATTCCATGACATAAAATAGTTAAACGTTAATAATTTTGACAAATCTTGTCCAATGTTTCTGAAATTTGTACAAATGATGCTTAACTACAATTAAAATCTGTGATAAGCTGATCACTTGTCTGTTTTTTTTTAAGTGTCAAGTTTATTGGAAATTGATAATCAGAAGTGTGAGAATTAACCAAAACAAATATTTCTATATTGCAATGTATTATTTACTCTCAAAGAAAACAGCAAATGTGATGATTTGAGTTTGTTTGTGTAGAAGGTTGCAAATTACCTATAACTGTCATCTGGAAAACAATATATACCCATACAAGACTTCTCTTTACTATCAATGTCAGATGCAGATTACTCCTTACAATGGGTTTCTGGAATGGGTTGTTGTTATCACAATATTTGACAATGTCCTAATCTTGCCACATATCATGTATTGTTCACATGGGTAAAACATAGTGCTGATGTTGATGTTGTCTTCCATTGCCTGCTTTTTCATGGTAAGGGTACTCTGGAAAAAGAACAATACAACTGAAAAAAACTGAAAATTACATTGAAAAGACTGGGAAATTCCATAACTGAAAATAGTTAAACGTTAATAATTTTGTCAAATCTAGTTCAAAATTTCTGAAATTTGTACAAATGATGCTTAACAACAATAAAAATCTGTGATAAGCTGATCAGTTGACCATTTCTAATGAAAAGCAATTTCTTCAAACGATATATTTGAGAAATCTGAAAAAACTGGCAAATTCCATGACTTAAAATAGTTAAAAGTTAATAATTTTGACAAATCTTGTCCAATATTTCTGAAATTTGTACAAATGATGCTTAACAACAATAAAAATCTGTGATAAGCTGATCAGTTGACCGTTTCTAATGAAAAGCATTTTCTTTGGACGATATATTTGAGAAATCTGAAAATTACACTGAAAACACTGGTAAATTCCATGACATAAAATAGTTAAACTTTAATAATTTTGGCAAATCTTGTCAAATATTTCTGAAATGTTTACAAATGATGCTTAACAACAATAAAAATCTGTGATAAGCTGATCAGTTGACTGTGTATAATGAAAAGTATTTTCTTCAAACAATTTATATGAGAAATCTGAAAATAGCACTGAAAACAATGGCAAATTCCACAATTTAAAATAGTTAAACGTTAATAATTTTGACACATCTTGTTCAATGTTTCTGAAATCTGTACAAATGTTTCTTAACAATAATAAAAATATGTGATAAGCTGATCAGTTGTCTGTGTCTTTTTTTTAAGTGTCAAGTTTAAGGGAAATTGATAATCAGAAGTGTAAGAATTACGTAACCAAAACAAATATTTCAATACTGCAATGTATTATTTACTCTCAAAGAAAACAGCAAATGTGATGATTTGAGTTTGTTTGTGTAGAAGGCTGCAAATTACCTATAACTGTCATCTGGAAAACAATATATACCCATACAAGACTTCTCCTTACTACCAATGCCAGATGCAGATTACTCCTTACATTGGGTTTCTGGAATGGGTTGTTGTTATCACAATATTTCACAATGTCCTAAATCTTGTTCTTATCATGTATTGTACACATGGATAAGACATAGTGCTGCTCTTGGTGCTGTCTTTCACTACCTGCTTTTCCATGGTAAGGGTACTCTGGAAAAAGAACAATATAACTGAAAAAACTGAAAAAACACATTGAAAAGACTGGCAAATCCCAAAACTTAAAATAGTTAAACGTTTATAATTTTGTCAAATCTAGTCCAATATTTCTGAAATTTGTACAAATGATGCTTAAGAACAATAAAAATCTGTGATAAGATGATCAGTTGACTGTATCTAATGAAAAGTGTTTTTTGGGACATCATATTTGGGAAAACTGAAATTTACATTGAAAACACTGGCAAATTTCATGACTTAAAATAGTTAAAAGTTAATAATTTTGACAAATCTTGTCCAATGTTTCTGAAATTTGTGCAAATGATGCTTAACAACAACAAAAATCTGTGATAAGCTGATCAAATGACTGCATCTAATGAAAAGTACCTTCTTCAGACAATATCTTTGAAAAAACTGAAAATTACACTGAAAACATTGGCAAATTCCATGGCTTAAAATAGTTAAAAGTTAATAATTTTGTCAAATCTTGTCCAATAATTCTGAAATCTGTACAAAAAATTCTTAACAACAATAAAAATCTGTGATAAGCTGATCAGTTGTCTGTCTTTTTTAAAGTGTCAAGTTTATGGGAAACTGATAATAAGATGTGTAAGAATTAACCAACACAAATATTTCAATATTGCAATGTACTGTTTACTCTAAAAAAAAAAAGCAAATGTGATGATTTGAGTTTGTTTGTGTAGAAGGCTGCAAATTACCTATAACTGTCATCTGGAAAACAATATATACCCATACAATACTTCTCCTTACTATCACTGCCAGATGCAGATTACTCCTTACATTGGGTTTCTGGAATGGGTTGTTGTTATCACAATATTTCACAATGTCCTAAATCTTGTTCTTATCATGTATTGTACACATGGATAAGACATAGTGCTGCTCTTGGTGCTGTCTTTCACTACCTGCTTTTCCATGGTAAGGGTACTCTGGAAAAAGAACAATATAACTGAAAAAACTGAAAAAATACATTGAAAAGACTGGCAAATCCCAGAACTTAAAATAGTTAAACGTTTATAATTTTGTCAAATCTAGTCCAATATTTCTGAAATTTGTACAAATGATGCTTAACAACAATAAAAATCTGTGATAAGATGATCAGTTGACTGTATCTAATGAAAAGTGTTTTTTGGGACATCATATTTGGGAAAACTGAAATTTACATTGAAAACACTGGCAAATTTCATGACTTAAAATAGTTAAAAGTTAATAATTTTGACAAATCTTGTCCAATGTTTCTGAAATTTGTGCAAATGATGCTTAACAACAACAAAAATCTGTGATAAGCTGATCAAATGACTGCATCTAATGAAAAGTATCTTCTTCAGACAACATCTTTGAAAAAACTGAAAATTACACTGAAAACACTGGCAAATTCCATGGCTTAAAATAGTTAAAAGTTAATAATTTTGTCAAATCTTGTCCAATAATTCTGAAATATGTACAAAAGATGCTTAACAGTAATAAAAATCTGTGATAAGCTGATCAGTTGTCCCTGTCTTTTTTAAAGTGTCAAGTTTATGGGAAACTGATAATAAGATGTGTGAGAATTAACCAAAACAAATATTTCAATATTGCAATGTATTATTTACTCTAAAAAAAAACAGCAAATGTGATAATTTGAGTTTGTTTTAGTAGAAGGCTGCAAATGACCTATAACTGTCATCAGGAAAACAATATATACCCATACAAGACTTCTCCTTACTACCAATGCCAGATGCAGATTACTCCTTACAATGGGTTTCTGGAATGGGTTATAATTTGGGAAAACTGAAATTTACATTGAAAACACTGGCAAATTTCATGACTTAAAATAGTTAAACGTTAATAATTTTGACAAATCTTGTCCAATGTTTCTGAAATTTGTGCAAATGATGCTTAACAACAATAAAAATCTGTGATAAGCTGATCAAATGACTGCATCTAATGAAAAGTACCTTCTTCAGACAATATCTTTGAAAAAACTGAAAATTACACTGAAAACATTGGCAAATTCCATGGCTTAAAATAGTTAAAAGTTAATAATTTTGTCAAATCTTGTCCAATAATTCTGAAATCTGTACAAAATATTATTAACAACAATAAAAATCTGTGATAAGCTGATCAGTTGTCTGTCTTTTTTAAAGTGTCAAGTTTATGGGAAACTGATAATAAGATGTGTAAGAATTAACCAACACAAATATTTCAATATTGCAATGTACTGTTTACTCTAAAAAAAAAAGCAAATGTGATGATTTGAGTTTGTTTGTGTAGAAGGCTGCAAATTACCTATAACTGTCATCTGGAAAACAATATATACCCATACAATACTTCTCCTTACTATCACTGCCAGATGCAGATTACTCCTTACATTGGGTTTCTGGAATGGGTTGTTGTTATCACAATATTTCACAATGTCCTAAATCTTGTTCTTATCATGTATTGTACACATGGATAAGACATAGTGCTGCTCTTGGTGCTGTCTTTCACTACCTGCTTTTCCATGGTAAGGGTACTCTGGAAAAAGAACAATATAACTGAAAAAACTGAAAAAATACATTGAAAAGACTGGCAAATCCCAGAACTTAAAATAGTTAAACGTTTATAATTTTGTCAAATCTAGTCCAATATTTCTGAAATTTGTACAAATGATGCTTAACAACAATAAAAATCTGTGATAAGATGATCAGTTGACTGTATCTAATGAAAAGTGTTTTTTGGGACATCATATTTGGGAAAACTAAAATTTACATTGAAAACACTGGCAAATTTCATGACTTAAAATAGTTAAAAGTTAATAATTTTGACAATAACTGTTTCTGAAATTTGTGCAAATGATGCTTAACAACAACAAAAATCTGTGATAAGCTGATCAAATGACTGCATCTAATGAAAAGTATCTTCTTCAGACAACATCTTTGAAAAAACTGAAAATTACACTGAAAACACTGGCAAATTCCATGGCTTAAAATAGTTAAAAGTTAATAATTTTGTCAAATCTTGTCCAATAATTCTGAAATATGTACAAAAGATGCTTAACAGTAATAAAAATCTGTGATAAGCTGATCAGTTGTCCCTGTCTTTTTTAAAGTGTCAAGTTTATGGGAAACTGATAATAAGATGTGTGAGAATTAACCAAAACAAATATTTCAATATTGCAATGTATTATTTACTCTAAAAAAAAAACAGCAAATGTGATAATTTGAGTTTGTTTTAGTAGAAGGCTGCAAATGACCTATAACTGTCATCAGGAAAACAATATATACCCATACAAGACTTCTCCTTACTACCAATGCCAGATGCAGATTACTCCTTACAATGGGTTTCTGGAATGGGTTGTTGTTATCACAATATTTCACAATGTCCTAAATCTTGTTCTTATCATGTATTGTACACATGGATAAGACATAGTGCTGCTCTTGGTGCTGTATTTCACTGCCTGCCTCTTCATGGTAAGGGTACTCTGGAAAAAGAACAATATAACTGAAAAAACTGAAAATTACATTGAAAAGACTGGCAAATCCCAGAACTTAAAATAGTTAAATGTTAATTATTTTGTCAAATCTAGTCCAATATTTCTGAAATTTGAACAAATGATGCTTAACAACAATAAAAATCTGTGATAAGATGATCAGTTGACTGTATCTAATGAAAAGTGTTTTTTGAGACATCATATTTGGGAAAACTGAAATTTACATTGAAAACATTGGCAAATTTCATGACTTAAAATAGTTAAAAGTTAATAATTTTGACAAATCTTGTCCAATGTTTCTGAAATTTGTGCAAATGATGCTTAACAACAAACAAAATCTGTGATAAGCTGATCAGTTGTCTGTGTCTTTTTTTTTAAGTGTCAAGTTTAAGGGAAATTGATAATCAGAAGTGTAAGAATTACGTAACCAAAACAAATATTTCAATACTGCAATGTATTATTTACTCTCAAAGAAAACAGCAAATGTGATGATTTGAGTTTGTTTGTGTAGAAGGCTGCAAATTACCTATAACTGTCATCTGGAAAACAATATATACCCATACAAGACTTCTCCTTACTACCAATGCCAGATGCAGATTACTCCTTACATTGGGTTTCTGGAATGGGTTGTTGTTATCACAATATTTCACAATGTCCTAAATCTTGTTCTTATCATGTATTGTACACATGGATAAGACATAGTGCTGCTCTTGGTGCTGTCTTTCACTACCTGCTTTTCCATGGTAAGGGTACTCTGGAAAAAGAACAATATAACTGAAAAAACTGAAAAAACACATTGAAAAGACTGGCAAATCCCAGAACTTAAAATAGTTAAACGTTTATAATTTTGTCAAATCTAGTCCAATATTTCTGAAATTTGTACAAATGATGCTTAAGAACAATAAAAATCTGTGATAAGATGATCAGTTGACTGTATCTAATGAAAAGTGTTTTTTGGAACATCATATTTGGGAAAACTGAAATTTACATTGAAAACACTGGCAAATTTCATGACTTAAAATAGTTAAACGTTAATAATTTTGACAAATCTTGTCCAATGTTTCTGAAATTTGTGCAAATGATGCTTAACAACAACAAAAATCTGTGATAAGCTGATCAAATGACTGCATCTAATGAAAAGTATCTTCTTCAGACAACATCTTTGAAAAAACTGAAAATTACACTGAAAACACTGGCAAATTCCATGGCTTAAAATAGTTAAAAGTTAATAATTTTGTCAAATCTTGTCCAATAATTCTGAAATATGTACAAAAAATTCTTAACAACAATAAAAATCTGTGATAAGCTGATCAGTTGTCTGTCTTTTTTAAAGTGTCAAGTTTATGGGAAACTGATAATAAGATGTGTAAGAATTAACCAACACAAATATTTCAATATTGCAATGTACTGTGTACTCTAAAAAAAAAAAAGCAAATGTGATGATTTGAGTTTGTTTGTGTAGAAGGCTGCAAATTACCTATAACTGTCATCTGGAGAACAATATATACCCATACAATACTTCTCTTTACTATCACTGCCAGATGCAGATTACTCCTTACATTGGGTTTCTGGAATGGGTTGTTGTTATCACAATATTTCACAATGTCCTAAATCTTGTTCTTATCATGTATTGTACACATGGATAAGACATAGTGCTGCTCTTGGTGCTGTCTTTCACTACCTGCTTTTCCATGGTAAGGGTACTCTGGAAAAAGAACAATATAAATGAAAAAACTGAAAATTACATTGAAAAGACTGGCAATTCCCAGAACTTAAAATAGTTAAATGTTAATAATTTTGTCAAATCTAGTCCAATATTTCTGAAATTTGAACAATTGATGCTTAACAACAATAAAAATCTGTGATAAGATGATCACTTGACTGTATCTAATGAAAAGTGTTTTTTGGGATATCATATTTGGAAAAACTGAAATTTCCATTGAAAACACTGGCAAATTTCATGACTTAAAATAGTTAAAAGTTAATAATTTTGACAAATCTTGTCCAATGTTTCTGAAATTTGTGCAAATGATGCTTAACAACAAACAAAATCTGTGATAAGCTGATCAGTTGTCTGTGTCTTTTTTTTAAGTGTCAAGTTTACGGGAAATTGATAATCAGAAGTGTAAGAATTACGTAACCAAAACAAATATTTCAATACTGCAATGTATTATTTACTCTCAAAGAAAACAGCAAATGTGATGATTTGAGTTTGTTTGTGTAGAAGGCTGCAAATTACCTATAACTGTCATCTGGAAAACAATATATACCCATACAAGACTTCTCCTTACTACCAATGCCAGATGCAGATTACTCCTTACATTGGGTTTCTGGAATGGGTTGTTGTTATCACAATATTTCACAATGTCCTAAATCTTGTTCTTATCATGTATTGTACACATGGATAAGACATAGTGCTGCTCTTGGTGCTGTCTTTCACTACCTGCTTTTCCATGGTAAGGGTACTCTGGAAAAAGAACAATATAAATGAAAAAACTGAAAATTACATTGAAAAGACTGGCAAATCCCAGAACTTAAAATAGTTAAATGTTAATAATTTTGTCAAATCTAGTCCAATATTTCTGAAATTTGAACAAATGATGCTTAACAACAATAAAAATCTGTGATAAGATGATCACTTGACTGTACCTAATGAAAAGTGTTTTTTGGGACATCATATTTGGAAAAACTGAAATTTACATTGAAAACATTGGCAAATTTCATGACTTAAAATAGTTAAAAGTTAATAATTTTGACAAATCTTGTCCAATGTTTCTGAAATTTGTGCAAATGATGCTTAACAACAAACAAAATCTGTGATAAGCTGATCAGTTGTCTGTGTCTTTTTTTTAAGTGTCAAGTTTAAGGGAAATTGATAATCAGAAGTGTAAGAATTACGTAACCAAAACAAATATTTCAATACTGCAATGTATTATTTACTCTCAAAGAAAACAGCAAATGTGATGATTTGAGTTTGTTTGTGTAGAAGGCTGCAAATTACCTATAACTGTCATCTGGAAAACAATATATACCCATACAAGACTTCTCCTTACTACCAATGCCAGATGCAGATTACTCCTTACATTGGGTTTCTGGAATGGGTTGTTGTTATCACAATATTTCACAATGTCCTAAATCTTGTTCTTATCATGTATTGTACACATGGATAAGACATAGTGCTGCTCTTGGTGCTGTCTTTCACTACCTGCTTTTCCATGGTAAGGGTACTCTGGAAAAAGAACAATATAAATGAAAAAACTGAAAAAATACATTGAAAAGACTGGCAAATCCCAGAACTTAAAATAGTTAAACGTTAATAATTTTGTCAAATCTAGTCCAATATTTCTGAAATTTGTACAAATGATGCTTAACAACAATAAAAATCTGTGATAAGATGATCAGTTGACTGTATCTAATGAAAAGTGTTTTTTGGGACATCATATTTGGAAAAACTGAAATTTCCATTGAAAACACTGGCAAATTTCATGACTTAAAATAGTTAAAAGTTAATAATTTTGACAAATCTTGTCCAATGTTTCTGAAATTTGTGCAAATGATGCTTAACAACAAACAAAATCTGTGATAAGCTGATCAGTTGTCTGTGTCTTTTTTTTAAGTGTCAAGTTTAAGGGAAATTGATAATCAGAAGTGTAAGAATTACGTAACCAAAACAAATATTTCAATACTGCAATGTATTATTTACTCTCAAAGAAAACAGCAAATGTGATGATTTGAGTTTGTTTGTGTAGAAGGCTGCAAATTACCTATAACTGTCATCTGGAAAACAATATATACCCATACAAGACTTCTCCTTACTACCAATGCCAGATGCAGATTACTCCTTACATTGGGTTTCTGGAATGGGTTGTTGTTATCACAATATTTCACAATGTCCTAAATCTTGTTCTTATCATGTATTGTACACATGGATAAGACATAGTGCTGCTCTTGGTGCTGTCTTTCACTACCTGCTTTTCCATGGTAAGGGTACTCTGGAAAAAGAACAATATAACTGAAAAAACTGAAAAAATACATTGAAAAGACTGGCAAATCCCAGAACTTAAAATAGTTAAACGTTAATAATTTTGTCAAATCTAGTCCAATATTTCTGAAATTTGTACAAATGATGCTTAACAACAATAAAAATCTGTGATAAGATGATCAGTTGACTGTATCTAATGAAAAGTGTTTTTTGGGACATCATATTTGGAAAAACTGAAATTTCCATTGAAAACACTGGCAAATTTCATGACTTAAAATAGTTAAAAGTTAATAATTTTGACAAATCTTGTCCAATGTTTCTGAAATTTGTGCAAATGATGCTTAACAACAAACAAAATCTGTGATAAGCTGATCAGTTGTCTGTGTCTTTTTTTTTAAGTGTCAAGTTTAAGGGAAATTGATAATCAGAAGTGTAAGAATTACGTAACCAAAACAAATATTTCAATACTGCAATGTATTATTTACTCTCAAAGAAAACAGCAAATGTGATGATTTGAGTTTGTTTGTGTAGAAGGCTGCAAATTACCTATAACTGTCATCTGGAAAACAATATATACCCATACAAGACTTCTCCTTACTACCAATGCCAGATGCAGATTACTCCTTACATTGGGTTTCTGGAATGGGTTGTTGTTATCACAATATTTCACAATGTCCTAAATCTTGTTCTTATCATGTATTGTACACATGGATAAAACATAGTGCTGCTCTTGGTGCTGTCTTTCACTACCTGCTTTTCCATGGTAAGGGTACTCTGGAAAAAGAACAATATAACTGAAAAAACTGAAAAAACACATTGAAAAGACTGGCAAATCCCAAAACTTAAAATAGTTAAACGTTTATAATTTTGTCAAATCTAGTCCAATATTTCTGAAATTTGTACAAATGATGCTTAAGAACAATAAAAATCTGTGATAAGATGATCAGTTGACTGTATCTAATGAAAAGTGTTTTTTGGGACATCATATTTGGGAAAACTGAAATTTACATTGAAAACACTGGCAAATTTCATGACTTAAAATAGTTAAACGTTAATAATTTTGACAAATCTTGTCCAATGTTTCTGAAATTTGTGCAAATGATGCTTAACAACAACAAAAATCTGTGATAAGCTGATCAAATGACTGCATCTAATGAAAAGTATCTTCTTCAGACAACATCTTTGAAAAAACTGAAAATTACACTGAAAACACTGGCAAATTCCATGGCTTAAAATAGTTAAAAGTTAATAATTTTGTCAAATCTTGTCCAATAATTCTGAAATATGTACAAAAGATGCTTAACAGTAATAAAAATCTGTGATAAGCTGATCAGTTGTCTGTGTCTTTTTTAAAGTGTCAAGTTTATGGGAAACTGATAATAAGATGTGTGAGAATTAACCAAAACAAATATTTCAATATTGCAATGTATTATTTACTCTAAAAAAAAAAACAGCAAATGTGATAATTTGAGTTTGTTTGTGTAGAAGGCTGCAAATGACCTATAACTGTCATCTGGAAAACAATATATACCCATACAAGACTTCTCCTTACTACCAATGCCAGATGCAGATTACTCCTTACATTGGGTTTCTGGAATGGGTTGTTGTTATCACAATATTTCACAATGTCCTAAATCTTGTTCTTATCATGTATTGTACACATGGATAAGACATAATGCTGCCCTTGGTGCTGTCTTTCACTGCCTGCTTCTTCATGGTAAGGGTACTCTGGAAAAAGAACAATATAACTGAAAAAACTGAAAATTACATTGAAAAGACTGGCAAATCCCAGAACTTAAAATAGTTAAACGTTAATAATTTTGTCAAATCTAGTCCAATATTTCTGAAATTTGTACAAATGATGCTTAACAACAATAAAAATCTGTGATAAGATGATCACTTGACTGTATCTAATGCAAAGTGTTTTTTGGGACATCATATTTGGGAAAACTGAAATTTACATTGAAAACACTGGCAAATTTCATGACTTAAAATAGTTAAACGTTAATAATTTTGACAAATCTTGTCCAATGTTTCTGAAATTTGTGCAAATGATGCTTAACAACAACAAAAATCTGTGATAAGCTAATCAAATGACTGCATCTAATGAAAAGTATCTTCTTCAGACAACATCTTTGAAAAAACTGAAAATTACACTGAAAACACTGGCAAATTCCATGGCTTAAAATAGTTAAAAGTTAATAATTTTGTCAAATCTTGTCCAATAATTCTGAAATCTGTACAAAATCTGTGAAAAGCTGATCAGTTGTCTGTGTCTTTTTTTAATGGTCCAGTTTATTGGAATATTGGAATATTTCAATATTGCAATGTATTGTTTCCTCACAAAGAAAACAGCAAATGTGATGATTTGAGTTTAAATTTGTCAAATCTGGTCCAATTTTCTGGTCCACAAATTTGTAGAAATGAAGCTCACTGCCTGCTTTTTCATGGTACTCTGAAAAAAGAACAATATGACTGAAAAAACTGAAAAGTACTTTAAAAAGACTGGCAAATCTCATGACTTAAAATAGTTGAACGTTAATAATTTTGTCAAATCTTGTCTAATATTTCTGAATTTTTTACAAATGATGCTCAACAACAATAAAATTCTGTGATAAGCTGATCAGTTGACTGTGTCTAATGAAAAGTATTTTCTTCAGATGATATATTTGAGAAAACTGAAAATTAAACTTAAAACACTTGCAAATTCCATGACTCATAATAGTTAAACGTTAATAATTATGACAAATGTAGTCCAATGTTCCTGAAATTTCTACACAATATGCTTAACAACAGTACAAATTTGAGATAAGTTGATTTGCTGACTGTGTGTTATTAAAGTGTATTTTATGGACAATTTAGTTGTGAAAATAAGGTTTGAAAATATACCAAATTCTCCAAATAAATATAGTTAAACATCAATAATTTTGTCAATCATATTTCTTTTTTTCTTTAAATTTGAAAAGAAAATCTTTAACAACTGCAGAAATCTGAGATAGCCTTATCACTTCACTGCGTATTCTTAAATGTCACGCTTATAAAAAATGGATAATCAGAAGAGCGAGAATTTATGAAAACAAATATTTCAATATTGCAAAGGCATTCTTTACTCATACCAATGGCACAAGATTTAGAGGCAATACTTACTACACATTTCCTCACCACTGTTATTGCTACAGTCATTGTCCTGGTCATATCTCCATGATAAGTTAATACAGCAGCCATTATCACATACAAACTTATGTGGAGGACATGTGTGATCCACTGGAAGACAATAAAAAAAAACATCTTTAAAACAATCTACAACCTTTATTTTTAAGTGTCTTAAAACTGTTTCTTCAGTTTCTTTGACAAAGCAAAAAAATACGTCACTTATATTACAATGCTTACATCAGATAATAAAGAGGTGCGTTCAATGCTTTCTGAAGCTTGGTATGGTACTAGTACAGATGGTACTCCATGGGAAGTTTGTGTTATTCAGAGTTTGGTTCATATATTACTATTTGGACAGTAGCAGCAAAAATTCACCCAAATATAAGGCATAACATTGAACTAGATTAAAAACTTGCTAAAAAGCTATAAGCAAACAGCATTGCAAATTCAAAAATTCACTGGAAAGATCCAGAAGACAATGTGATCTACCTTAGAAGATTTAATAAATGCAACTCATGTTGTTATCTGACCATCTTGAAAACTAGTCTGGAGTCATTGTGTTCTGTTGTGGCAGTATAGTCCTGTGCCTCCTAGAACAGTGTAGTAGTCTGGAGTCATTGTGTTCCATTGTGGCAGTATAGTCCTGTGCCTCCTAGAACAGTGTAGTAGTCTGGAGTCATTGTGTTCCATTGTGGCAGTATAGTCCTGTGCCTCCAAGTACAGTGTAGTAGTCTGGAGTCATTGTGTTCCATTGTGGCAGTATAGTCCTGTGCTTCCTAGTACAGTGTTGTAGTCTGGAATCATTGTGTTCCATTGTGGCAGTATAGTCCTGTGCCTCCAAGTACAGTGTAGTAGTCTGGAGTCATTGTGTTCCATTGTGGCAGTATAGTCCTGTGCTTCCTAGTACAGTGTTGTAGTCTGGAGTCATTGTGTTCAATTGTGGCAGTATAGTCCTGTGTCTCCTAGTACAGTGTAGTAGTCTGGAGTCATTGTGTTCCATTGTGGCAGTATAGTCCTGTGCCTCCTAGAACAGTGTAGTAGTCTGGAGTCATTGTGTTCCATTGTGGCAGTATAGTCCTGTGCTTCCTAGTACAGTGTTGTAGTCTGGAGTCATTGTGTTCCATTGTGGCAGTATAGTCCTGTGCCTCCAAGTACAGTGTAGTTGTCTGGAGTCATTGTGTTCCATTGTGGCAGTATAGTCCTGTGCTTCCTAGTACAGTGTTGTAGTCTGGAGTCATTGTGTTCAATGAGGAATACCAGCCCGCTTGGCGCCAGGTGTCGCTAGTGTGAATTCAGTCCTTCCACAGTCGCCATGTTGGATATTGTATACGTTGGACTGTGGTACTGGCCTTAATAAACATGCCTCAGTATTGTTGTGTACCTGAATGTCAAAGTCGGCAAGGTGGGCATAATTTTCGTGAGGATTCAGGGCTTCGTTTGAAGTGAAGGGTTGCCCATGTCAACACACCTTCCATGTTAAAGGGACAGTTACAACTTGACCCAGGCACAGTAATTAGGCCCCTAAAGATAGACGAGTTGCCTCAAAAAGAATACACGTAAAAAGGTTAATTGATCTTGGCAGAACTTATAAAGTTTTGGAAAGAGAGCTCCATAGCAAGAAAGTGCCCTTAGGAAGTAAGATTTATCAAAGTGCGTTTTCTTATGTCCGTAATTTCAGAAGAGTTGTCAGTAAATATATATAAGTGCCGGTAGCCTACTACCCACATAAGGTTGTGTTATTAAGTAATATCCTTTTTTATTGATGTATAGAGCATGACCGGTAATGTTAATTAAATAATTATTTTTATTTAAAATCATTATTCAGTACCTCGTAAGAATCATAAAACTAGGTATAGTTAGATAATTTATTTGTTCATGTATAGATGCAATTTCTCAGCCAATGGAATAATGCATGTTTGGAAATCTTTTTGTAACAGTTTAAAAAATAAAATTTAAAGAAAGAAAACATTTTATAATGAACAGTTTTTGTTCTTTTTTTACAAAATAGCACTTCTGAATTGTTTTACCTGAGTAGAAACACCATATTATTTCATCGCTCTGAAAATTCATTAAAAAGCAGCAAAACCAAATATTTAATTTAAACAAAATAATTATCAAGTCCATAGTAAAAACCATGAAACCATGTAATGCTTAGATAATTTATTTGTGCTATAACTTTCCGGAATATATAGCTGCAATTTCTCAGCCAATGGATTACTGTAGGTATGGCAAACTTTTTGTAACAGTTTAAGAAATAAAAATTAAAGAAAGCAAACATTTTACAAATTAACACAGTTTTTTGTTCCTTTTCACAAAATAGTACTTATGAATTATTTTACTTGAATAGAACCACCACATTACGTCATCACTTTGAAAATTCTTTAAAAAGCAGAAAAACCAAATTATTTGCTGTAAATACAACTAGCAATTTATTTCATCCCACTAAAAATACTTTACAAAATAGCATCATAGGTTTTTTTTAAAAAAACAGCATAAACACGTAAGTACTTTTTGTAAAGAATATAGCACCACCAAATTATTTCATTTTAGTTAAAACATTTTTTAAAATTGCACTTCAAAATTATGATTGCAGCTAAAACCATCTCATACAGGGGTACTTTCTAAAAACTAGTTGACACATACTTCCTATAGTGTTTTTCATTAAAAAAAGTTATTCTGGGCAAAATACATGTAGAAAAATATCCAGCGTCAGAATGAATCAACCCCACAAACAGATCTTTGAATGTAAACACAACAAAATAGCAGAATGGGCGATTTGTAATGAACATCTGGCCTTCTAACTTAGTATAGTATTCGCGGGTTTTCTTTAGGCCCAGATTCGTGCACGAGATACACATTCCAAAAAGGATAAATCGGGTCCGGGTCCAACTGTCATGTGTCTACAATGGTTTTGGACACAACAATGATTCATACAGTTTGTTTATATACTTCTTCTCTGTGGCTGCAATTATCTCTCCAAACCTGGAAGCAGTGATCTGCCATTGTCTCTCCTTGTGTCAGATTGCGCTCTTTCCTTGTTATAACTTGCTATGCTCAGTGTCCTTCGCTGTTTGTTCCTCAACCTGAAATATTCATATCCCATTAAAGCATGGTAGATGGTTACAGCATTAAATATTTAACATACAATATTATATTTCTATGAAGTCAGACATCACCTAGTTTGATAATTCTTTCTCATATTTGGGCCTGATTCTTAATATTAGACCTCTGTTTTCACTTACATCATTCCCTCTATCCATGCATTATTGTTTTCATGGCACTTGGCAATAGTTGTTGTCCATCACAGCCGCCTGTTAGTCAGCTTTAGGGTAGGCATAACTGGTGGCTACATCAATCTTTGCCGCTGATGTGAAGTGACGGGTAAGATTCCTGAAGTAATCATTTTATCCTGCTCTTGAAGCTGGCTGTCCTGGGGTCCTGAAATCGACAGTTTCAGGCTTTGCCCCCAATATATGGGCCTTCTTTGGGTAACCTTATAAAGAAAATAAATAAGTACATTTACTAAGTATACACAATCTTCGTCTTTCGTGCTACTAAAACAAAATATGAGCGTAGGCCTACTCGTACCTACAATAGTCTACATGTACATAACATGTCAGATTTGACACACACACCTCGACTAATGTTCGATTTTTTTCAAGGAAAATAGTTAGCATTCGTGTTTTTCAAGCACTAAATGAAAAGAAAACACATACCTTTCAGTCAATTCACATTTTCATCCAGATGTTATGGCACCACATTCAAGTAAATTGCGTTTGAGTTGGTTCACTGTCAGCGACGCGTGCACACGCTCCATGTTAAACTCTGGTGTAAAACCGTGAGCGAGATTCTGCGAGATTTAAGAAGGACTGCTTTCACCCCCACGCCATCTAGCGGCAGACCCTTAAAGCGGGTATTCCCCATTGTGGCAGTATAGTCCTGTGTCTCCTAGTACAGTGTAGTAGTCTGGAGTCAGTGTTCCATTGTGGCAGTATAGTCCTGTGTCTCCTAGTACAGTGTAGTAGTCTGGAGTCATTGTGTTCTGTTGTGGCAGTATAGTCCTGTGCCTCCTAGTACAGTGTAGTAGTCTGGAGTCATTGTGTTCCATTGTGGCAGTATAGTCCTGTGTCTCCTAGTACAGTGTAGTAGTCTGGAGTCATTGTGTTCCATTGTGGCAGTATAGTCCTGTGTCTCCTAGTACAGTGTAGTAGTCTGGAGTCATTGTGTTCCATTGTGGCAGTATAGTCCTGTGTCTCCTAGTACAGTGTAGTAGTCTGGAGTCATTGTGTTCCATTGTGGCAGTATAGTCCTGTGCCTCCTAGTACAGTGTAGTAGTCTGAAAGTCAATGTGTTCCATTGTGACAGTATAGTCCTATGCCTCCTAGTACAGTGTAGTAGTCTGCAGTCATTGTGTTCCATTGTGGCATTATAGTCCTATGCCTCCTAGTACAGTGTAGTAGTCTGCAGTCATTGTGTTCCATTGTGACATTATAGTCCTATGCCTCCTAGTACAGTGTAGTAGTCTGCAGTCATTGTGTTCCATTGTGGCATTATAGTCCTATGCCTCCTAGTACAGTGTAGTAGTCTGCAGTCATTGTGTTCTATTGTGACATTATAGTCCTATGCCTCCTAGTACAGTTTAGTAGTCTGCAGTCATTGTGTTCTATTGTGACATTATAGTCCTATGCCTCCTAGTACAGTGTAGTAGTCTGGAGTCATTGTGTTCCATTGTGGCATTATAGTCCTATGCCTCCTAGTACAGTGTAGTAGTCTGGAGTCATTGTGTTCCATTGTGGCAGTATAGTCCTGTGCTTCCTAGTACAGTGTAGTAGTCTGGAGTCATTCACCCCATTCTCATAGATTAGATCGACCTACATAGGATCGACCTAACTCCCTGGGGGTTCACGCTAAATAGCTGTCAGCCGGGCGGACACGAAAGTTAATTACCCCTTATAGCTTGTAGTAGGCGGGGTGGACACTTAAGGCGGATTATCTGACAGTAATCTAGTGAGACTCCCCGCGGTGATAGATCGATCTAAAAGTTGTGAGAACAGAGCCATTGTGTTCCATTGTGGCAGTATAGTCCTGTGCCTCCTAGTACAGTGTAGTAGTCTGGAGTCATTGTGTTCCATTGTGGTAGTATAGTCCTGTGCTTCCTAGTACAGTGTAGTAGTCTGGAGTCATTGTGTTCCATTGTGGCAGTATAGTCCTGTGCCTCCTAGTACAGTGTAGTAGTCTGGAGTCATTGTGTTCCATTGTGGCAGTATAGTCCTGTGCCTCATAGTACAGTGTAGTACAGTGTAGTGTGGAGTCAGATGATAAACTGGAAAAGACAAAAAAGTCAATGACCAGGGTTTTTCCTCAAGATCCAGAATATTAGACTTACATTAAACTTGGACATAAAAAGGAAAGGACGTGAAACGCGGCATCTTCCTTTGAAGCTATGTGCGTTCGGGTAAACATTTGCCCATTGTCTCAGATAAGCTGTTTTGATAGCTCCAAACAAGATTGCCTTTACCACAAAGGGCATTTTGAATTCCTTCATGAACAAACATATCAAATTCTCACACAGCTTCCAAATTGACAGAACAAATTGTATTTATACTTAATCTCTATAAGTTTATTGTCTCATCCACCCGAAGGATTGACTCACGTTATCACCAACTACCTGCCCCAATGACACAAAAAGTCATTGACAACTGCAATATATATGCTCGCTACCTGTACAGGAGGTCACGTGATCCGAACGCACATGGTTTCGCAAAGTGCTCGCGTAAAGCCGATTATCCTTTGATCTTGCTCTGCATTTCAGGTCCTTCTCTTATTATGTCCAAGCATCAAATAAACTGCAAAGAAATATTTTATAAAATAAATTTATCAAAAAAAGTGTTGTTGTAAGTTGACGCTCAAGCATACACTGTACCAGTACTGATATTAAAGAGGTGGGTTTATGGTGCTTTCTGAAACTCAGGATGGTAGTGCTAGTTCATGTAAGTGGACACGCCATGGGAAGTTTTAGTTGTTCATAGTTAAGTTCATATATTACTATTTCGACAGATGACTCAAAAGAAACAAGAAAAAGGCCCACTTAAAAATTATATAAGAAGGAATAACGCTAGTTCTTCATTTTATTGCCTCACCTTCATAAGGCATTGGGTAATTGCACATGAAAAGGGAATGAAGTAGATGACTGCGTGCAATCTTGCTAGATCTCCAAGAGCGCTTTTAATCTGCAGCGTCAACATTCTGAAGCATTTTGTAAAATCTTCACCAGCACATTGCATCGTGATGTGAACAGTGAACAACTGACACAGTCCAAACCATATGTATCCGTCACTTTCGATGTCTCATCCTGAATTCACCGATTAAGTTTGTTAATAGAATCTATAACAAAACCATCTAAGAAAAGTGTCCTGATGTATGGTGAAACTCAGTGTGCAGAACGTTTGATGAAAATTCCGACTTTTCAACGTCACTCTTTGCCTAGTCTACGCCATATAAAAATTGTTTAGTATAGATGGCGCTATGCAAGAGGTGAGACTTAGGATTTGTAAAGGACTGCGGCCAGTATCAGCAACAGGTTCACCGCCTGCTTTCTAAGAAACTCGTGCGAGGAGGGAGAGAGTTCTGGAACCGCAAGGTCGAGAGCTTCAAGGAAGTGTCAATCTGATTGGTTTAAAGTTAAGGAAACAATATAGGAACCGTCCAATGAAATTCTTTTATACAATAATTATTCCTGTTTATTGTTTTAGTAAACAAAGCAAAGAGACAATGTCTACACAGTCGCTGGTAAGTTTTATTTTTATTTTTATTTTTTATTCTGTAGCAAGTTCAATGTAAGCCCACACAGCACCTTTTTACCTGTACATAATTGTACCACCAGCGTTAGCGCTGGCGGTACACATGGTTTCGGTCCCGTCCGGATCGTTCCGCCGGCTCCGTTGGCTCCGCCGGCTCCGCCGGACGGCTACCGTTACCGCTTCTCCTCCTAGACGGTAAGGGCCCCCATACCCATCTCATGGATTTAGGTCACCTATAATCTCAACTCGTTCCACGTAAAATTTGGGCTTTGTCGGTATTGGGGTCTGGGTGTGGCACTCATTGCAATGCACCCTTGTCTAAAAATGGCAAAATTAAATGCTAATTATCTACCCTACGGAAGGAGTTATGGGAAAAATTTCTATAGACGGCTTTCCAAAAGTCATATGTGTAGATTTCAAATATACCCTTGGATTTGACCTTTGACCTCTACTTCAAGGTCAAATGGGCCAAAATTTTCAAAAAAATGAAATTTTTTATGAAAAAAAATTTTTTTGCCCTGTTATTCAGACACCACACAGACTTAACCAATAATATTATTGGAAAGTGTTACCCTTCAGGTCATCTTTCATCTCCATGAATTTGGGGTCAATCGGTGCATTTTCACAGGAGTAGCGGCCATAAGATACCGAAACTGAAAACTGTCTCTAATTCGGGAACCGTTAATGCTAGAGACCCATTCTTTTTTGCATTTTGTAGAGCATGTAAAGCCCAACACTGAAAGTGGTCTCGGTTTTTTTGTATTCCATACGGTTTTCGAGTTACGCTGTATCAAAAAGTACATATTGGTGGTAAAAGCAAAATGTGCAGTACGGTAATGGATAATAAATTTTGAACTCTGGAAAAATAAAACATAAGGCTTGGCAAAGCAGACAACTTGTGTTCAAAAATGACATTATTTCATCAAATTTGAACTTCTGAAACTTCAGATCACCTCCTATTTCAAGAATTTTGACCAAAATGACATTTTCTTTATTTTAATTAATTTTTTTCTGTACGAAATTTAAGGCACATTATGGTAACTCCAAAATTATAACATCTAGTCCCTTATATCTCCAAAACTGGCAGAGATAGGTCCATAGTTACTATTGCAGTTGAATAGGAAATCATATACTGGCAATCTTACTATGACCTTGAAATTGACCTTTGACCTACTTTTCACCATGAACTGAACTTTGCAAATTTTTCTTCCCTTTTATCTCCAAAACTGGCAGAGATAGGTCCATAGTTACTATTGAACTTGAATAGGAAGTCATATACTGGCAATGTAAATGTGACCTTAAAATTGACATTTGACCTACTTTACACCATGAACTGAATTTTGCAAATTTTGCTTTCCTTTTATCTCCAAAACTGGCAGAGATAGGTCCATAGTTACTATTGAACTTAAATAGGAAGTCATATACTGGCAATCTATATGTGACATTAAAATTGACCTTTGACCTACTTTTCACCATGAACTGAATTTTGCAAATTTTGCTTTCCTTTTATCTCCAAAACTGGCTGAGATAGGTCCGTAGTTACTATTGAACTTGAATAGGAAGTCATATACTGGCAATCTAAATGTGACCTTAAAATTGACCTTTGACCTACTTTTCACCATAAACTAAACTTTGCAAAATTTGCTTCCCTTTTATCTCCAAAACTGGCAGAGATAGGTCCATAGTTACTATTGAACTTGAATAGGAAGTCATATACTGGCAATCTAAATGTGACCTTAAAATTGACCTTTGACCTACTTTTCACCATGAACTGAACTTTCCGAATTTTTCTTCCCTTTTATCTCCAAAACTGGCAGAGATAGGTCCATAGTTACTATTGAACTTGAAAAGGAAGTCATATACTGGCAATCTAAATGTGACCTTAAAATTGACCTTTGACCTACTTTACACCATGAACTGAATTTTGCAAATTTTGCTTTCCTTTTATCTCCAAAACTGGCTGAGATAGGTCCGTAGTTACTATTGAACTTGAATAGGAAGTCATATACTGGCAATCTAAATGTGACCTTAAAATTGACCTTTGACCTACTTTTCACCATAAACTGAACTTTGCAAATTTTGCTTCCCTTTTATCTCCAAAACTGGCAGAGATAGGTCCATAGTTACTATTGAACTTGAATAGGAAGTCATATACTGGCAATCCAAATGTTACCTTGAAATTGACCTTTGACCTACTTTTCACCATGAACTGAACTTTGCAAACTTTTCTGCCCTTTTATCTCCAAAACTGGCAGAGATAGGTCCATAGTTACTATTGAACTTGAAAAGGAAGTCATATACTGGCAATCTAAATGTGACCTTAAAATTGACCTTTGACCTACTTTACACCATGAACTGAATTTTGCAAATTTTGCTTCCCTTTTATCTTCAAAACTGGCTGAGATAGGTCCATAGTTACTATTGAACTTGAAAAGGAAGTCATATACTGGCAATCTAAATGTGACCTTAAAATTGACCTTTGACCTACTTTACACCATAAACTGAACTTTGCAAACTTTTCTGCCCTTTTATCTCCAAAACTGGCAGAGATAGGTCCATAGTTACTATTGAACTTGAAAAGGAAGTCATATACTGGCAATCTAAATGTGACCTTAAAATTGACCTTTGACCTACTTTACACCATGAACTGAATTTTGCAAATTTTGCTTTCCTTTTATCTCCAAAACTGGCAGAGATAGGTCCATAGTTACTATTGAACTTGAATAGGAAGTCATATACTGGCAATCCAAATGTTACCTTGAAATTGACCTTTGACCTACTTTTCACCATGAACTGAACTTTGCAAACTTTTCTGCCCTTTTATCTCCAAAACTGGCAGAGATAGGTCCATAGTTACTATTGAACTTGAAAAGGAAGTCATATACTGGCAATCTAAATGTGACCTTAAAATTGACCTTTGACCTACTTTACACCATGAACTGAATTTTGCAAATTTTGCTTCCCTTTTATCTTCAAAACTGGCTGAGATAGGTCCATAGTTACTATTGAACTTGAAAAGGAAGTCATATACTGGCAATCTAAATGTGACCTTAAAATTGACCTTTGACCTACTTTACACCATGAACTGAATTTTGCAAATTTTGCTTTCCTTTTATCTCCAAAACTGGCTGAGATAGGTCCGTAGTTACTATTGAACTTGAGTAGGAAGTCATATACTGGCATTATAAATGTGACATTAAAATTAACCTTTGTCCTACTTTTCACCATAAACTGAACTTTGCAAATTTTGCTTCACTTTTATCTCCAAAACTGGCTGAGATAGGTCCATAGTTACTATTGAACTTGAATAGAAAGTCATATACTGGCAATCTAAATGTGACCTTGAAATTGACCTTTGACCTACTTTTTATCATGAACTGAACTCTGCTAATTTCTTTCTCTTTTAACTTCAAACTTGACAGAGATAGGTCCATAGTTACTCTTGAACTTGAATAGGAAGTCATATACTGGCAATTTACTGTGACCTTGAAATTGACCCTTGACCTACCTTACGAAGAACTTAAATTTGATTGTACCATATATATTTTTTGCAATAGTTAAAAAATTCTTGTTGATTGCATTTTTACAGCTTGTCAAGCACAAAACTGGTGGCTGTGTCCCTTATTTTGTGTATGTGGGGGTCTATACGAATGCGTTTGCTCCAGCTGGTGGTACAATATTTGGAGGCGGTATCGCCTCTCTGATCCTCTAGTTTTTTATGTGGTTCATTTTTATTCTTAAAAAATTCATGTCACACGTTTTGCTGATCATTCTGATAATATGGTACAAATGCATACATCACAAACTACCAAATTAAGATACAGAACTCCATGATTTGTATCTTGTTTAACATGATTTCATTTATTTATTGTACATATTGCAGATGACAGCAGATATGGGAATTGAAATTAATAAAGAAGAACAGTGTGCTCGTGAGTTGTGTGTGATTGTATAATCAGACTGTATGTGTTTTATAATACAATATGGGCCTAAAACTACTCTTGCAATTATTTTTTTGTTACTTAAAATAATAAAAAAACATTTTATTTGCTCATAATATGAAAATAAGATAGATATATATTTTTCTTTATTCACATTAATTAAAGGGATAATAATTAACTCTTTGTATGAGATCTATATTTTACAATAAAAACATTGTGAACAACTCGTATATAATATAATATAATATAATATAATATAATATAATATAATATAATATAATATAATCCGTTTTAAATCAAAAACAGCAGTTATAGCTATTATTCTGATATCTGAGCATGTCAGCGGACCACGTGAACTCCATAGATGGCTATACTCTGTAATATGAAATTATAACAAAAAAAAAAACTTTTTAGGAAAAAAAAAACAGGGACTAACTTTGAATGTAAAAATGGATTCATTAACCATTGGTAAGTATGGGAAATTTGTTGTTTACTCTAGGAAAATTCATTTTTTGGCCAAGACGAACAGTTATTATCCCAGTGATCAATTTGAATGTCTGTAGTGTAAATATCAAAAAGATATATTGATAGGATTTCTTTCTGTTTTATTTTATTTCTTCTTTTTATTTTTATCAGCCATGGCCACAGTCAGAATTGTTTTAAAAAACAATTTATTGAAAGCAAAAGTGGTGGGCAGGGGAACTGCCCTCGGGGGATGGGACCCCCAGAAAGGTGTGAACCTGTCAAGGTTCACTGATATGGGGGTCCCATCTCTCAGGTCAGAGTTTCTCCTGCCCAAGGGCTCAAATATAGAATGGAAATTCATTAAGCCACAAAATGTAAGTATGAGACTTTTTTTTTTTTTTTTTTTTTTTTTACAAAAATAATGATCTCAGGTAAAAATGATTTTCTTTAAAATTGAAAAAGAAAATTTAAAGTCTGATACATTTAAGTACTTATTAAAACCTTCATTCCTTTCTTCTAGTGTATTTGATTTATCAGTGATTGTATATATTAGTAAACATTTTATTTTTCAGTTTAGACATTAACATATCTTTAAGTTATTTATTTGTTTGTTTTTTCATTCATTCATTCATTCTTTAAATTTATTCAGCCTTACCACCCTGGGTGTGGCTGGACATGGGAGCCTGAACCCTTTAGGAACAGGTGCCTCCAGGTGACCACTAAGGACAGCATGGAAGTGACCTGTACTTGGGGAGAACTGGACATGGAAATAAAAGGTGCTTGAACTCATAATTCTCGTAACCTTTTAAATCTGTCATGTACAACATTTGGAAATAAAAGATTACTTGATCTCACTATCCTATAAAAAAAACTGTAGAAAAATGATGAAATGGTCCTTTAATATTGTCAAATACATTAAAGACTTTATTTTAGTGTATATCATAACTTGTAAATAATAAATAAATGTGCCATCTTATTCCAGAGTGGGACTACATGTACAAGCCTGAAGTCCACACAAGTGGTAAGTCCACACCATTGCTCTATTCAATCAACTTGACACATTTTTTATCTTTTAGGAAGGATTCATGAAATAAAATTACAACAACATCTTGACACTCAGGGTGCAAGTCTGGACCCTCAGGGGCTGTTGGCAATGGATTTGGAGACCTAGCTAATGTGCACTAACTCCATGGAAACTCTCACTGAATACAATCAGATTAACAGACTAACATGCTTCTTTTTGTCTCCAACATACTCCAACATAACTCACATAAATGGTATTACTTAAAATTCAATTCTGTTCTTTCAGGTGATACCAGAGAAGAGAATAATGTAGCAATTGTTAAGACCCAAAGCATTGAGGAATTAGGTAAGGCTGGAATCATAGTAAAATAATAACATTCATCATCATCATCATTTAGAGCCTATAGTGTTCCACTGTTGGACAAAGGCCTCAGCATGCTTTTTCCATTGTTTCCTATCCTGAGCCTCAGATTTCCAGTTTGGCCAAGGTTTCTTCTTCCAAGACTTCCAGTAGTCATCTAATTCATCCCTCCATCGTTTGACTGGCCTTCCTCTTTTTCTTTGTCCAATAATAACATTATGAATTTTAATATACTTGCACACACACATACACTAACAAACACACATACACATGCACATACACACCACAAGCATGTTGCTTATGCAAAGTCTATTTTTTAGCATACTTATGAAGATAATTTATTTATTTTTAAGTTAGTTAAATCTTTGAATGTGTCTTCATCAAAGTGTAATGGGCCTACTGGATCCTTTTTGAACATGCACAGATATGGAATGTTAAGTTTGTATTTTTAAATTATAAAATATTATTAAAATATCATTTTTTTCTTTAGCTGATATCAAAGACACAAAGAGTGTGTCAGATGCTGAGGGCAGCGAGGAGAGAGGTAAGACAGTAAGGTCAATTTAACAGGTGTTCATTTAACACACTTAAAAAATTTACACACACACAAACAGGCTTTCAGACACAAACAGGGGCAAATTGAGGCTGTCTTCTGGGTCTTCCGCAAGGTGGTTAGAAGTTTACATTGATGGGGATTTAATTTTTTGTCAGAAGACAGTCCACAATGGAGGATGGATCAACAAGTATAATTTGCAAGACTGTCAGAAAATCTCTCAAGACCCGCCCCTTACAAACATTGTGTTTTTATTCCCTGTTCAGTGATCTAAATCTTTGAATACATCTTTGAATATGGTATTGAATCCTTGTTGTGCATGGGCATGGAATGTTGAATTTGTGTTCCATTTTTTCCTTCAGTTGATGTCAAAGACACAACAACTACTGTGACAGAGCTCGTGAAGGAGAGAGGTAAGATAGAATAGAATAGGTCAATAGAACAGGTATCAATTTATGACACTGATGACATGTGATTGTGCATGTACACACACACACACACACACACACACACACACACACAATCAAAGGCACTGTACTTGCATGCACAAGCAAAGTCTGGCCTTTGACATATTTAAGAAGATACTTTATCTTCTGAAAATTAATGTTTTTGTTGTGTAAAGATTGAACACACATAATGTTGATCTGAAAATTCAATTTAATTCTGTTCTTTCAGTTGATACCAAACTGAAAGACAAGTACAATGTAACACCTGTAAACCCACTAAGTATGGAGGAGATAGGTAAGAGAGGAATCTCAGTAAAATAGTTATATGACTTATAATATACTGTACTTATGAAACATGCATGCACACACACACATACACTTACAAACACACATGCACACACACACACACACACCACAAGCATGTTGCTCAAGCAAAGTCTTTAGCATAATTAAGAAGATAATTTATTTTTAGTCATTTAAATATTTGACTATGTCTTCCATAAATTGTAATACTGAATCCTATTTGAACATGCACAGATATGGAATGTTAAGTTTTTATTCGATATCATTTTTCCTTTAGCCAATATCAAAGACTCAGAGATTGTGTCAGATGCTGAGGGCATCAAAGAAAAAGGTAAGACAATAAGCTTAGGACAATCTAACGGGGAATTAATTTAACACACTTAAAAATGTAAACACACACAGATGGACTTTAGGGAGGAGACTCTCACACACAAACACTCAATGCAAATTCACTGTTCAGTGATCTATGTCTTTGAATGGGTCTTTGACTATGTTAAATAATGTATTGAATTCTTGTTGTGCACAGGTATGAAATGTTTAATTTGTTTTCCTGTCTTTCTTCAGTCAGTATCAATGACGCAACAACTATGAAAGCAGACGTGAAGGAGAGAGGTAAGACAGTAGGGTCAATAGAATAGTAGGGTCAATATTTATTACACTGATGGAATGTGATTGTGCATGTACACACACGCACACACACACACACTCCTTATGTTGTGCCAACACGGTTTGTGCTTTTGGCAAGTTTAAAATAACATTGGCAAAATTGTTTATTCCAAATACTGTTAAAAGTGTTTCGTTGAGGCTTCATACATGAAATATGATGTTGCACTGATTTATTGAACATTTTATACTTTTGCCTCTTAGTAAGTATTATACATTTCAGCTCCAAAGAATCGCCGCCAATCTAGGTGGAGGAGGGTATTGAATTTGTTCACGTCTTGCTTCAGACGGAGTGCACGAACATAATTGGTTATTATTATTATTATTATTATTAATTAAATAATTCTAAACACTTCAGACATTAAGAAATGAAGAAAAGTCAACAGTATTTTTTAAAGGATAGATTTATTATACATTTGCAATTTAGTTCTTTTCGTTTGTCTCTTTGTTTTGATGGTTTCATAACTAAGTAAGCTTTCATTTTTTTTAGAGGAAAACTATGTCAAACAGATGGTTAAACTGTACATGAAAGCAGTAATTATATCATAGTAAGAGCTGGTGGTTGTAAAGTTACTGTCAACATCTATTTACACCTAACTGAATACACATTTTAACTTAATTATATTTTAATATTTTCTTGTTTTATTTTCCAGGGTTGTCAGTGCAGAACTATCATTACCTTTGTAGAAGCCAGTTTAAAACTGCAAAATGTCATTCTCTTAATTTTACAATAAAATATTAAATTTTTGTAAATAAATGAGTTTTGTTTTTCTTTTCTTAATTGAGGGTACCTTAGGGGAGAGGTGATCACGGTTCATGGGAAATAAAATCATTAATGTACAAATCACAATAAATGAAACTTTATTTGTATCTCACTGACAATGCTAGTTGAAAATCCTGAAAATTACAAATTATCAGGTATAAGGCTTTGTTTCAGGAAGGGCAAAGAATAAAAAGCTGCATTTATGAGCCACGGGAATGAGGTGCTTCACGGATCACGTTATATAATATGGACATTTTACGCATCTCAGGGAAATAAAAACTGACTGTAACTGGTAACAAGATACACAATGGGACTCTTTTAATCTTTTATTAAACCAAAGAAATAAACTATACATGACACAAACTTTTCACTACATTCAAATATATACATAAACACTCACACAAATGTACCCTACCATACGGCTCAATTACTGATACTTACGGTTTTATATTTTAGTATGTTCAAGTTTAAATACAATAGATATATAGTTCAAACTCCTAGGAATGTACATGAAAAGTAAACTAACTTTTGACAAAAACTGTGTTTTTTTAGATCACTTGCCAGGGGCAGATCCAGAGATATTTTCTGACAGTCTTCCAAATTATCTTTGTTGATCCATCCTCCATTTTTGACCGTCTTCCGACAGAAAAAATTAGATGCCCATCAATGATATCTTAAAAATTTGACCATCTTCCAGAAGACGGCCTAAATCCAACCCTGCTTGCAACTTTTACAGATAAGGAGTCTGTTTTAACTGTTATATGTAATATTGAGAGAATCTGGAAGCTACATTGGTGACAGTGGAGGAACAGGAAAAAACTTCTCATTGTTATTAACACCACCAGTAAAATAATTTGATGAGATCTCCCCAAACTGGATATCTTGAAAGACAAAATGGAGAAAACAACAAAATGAATTATGGGGATCCCACCCATCCAGCAAGTTCTCTTTTTGTATTCCTACCCAGCAATAGTAGACTGTTGACTCTTAATTTATTTAAGGACAGTTGATGGTTTTAAAGTAGTTTTTGACTCTCTGCAGTATTTAATTTCCACTTTTAGGCCTAGTTCATAATTTTTTTATTGTCCAGTGTTTTATTCTAGTTTTATCTCTCAAAGGGTAACAATTGCCGATATTTATTTTTAAATAATTTTTATTGGCTGAATAAATTCTTACTTTATCTTACCTTACTTGTACTATTGCTATAGCCATGTTACATGTATTATTATTTAAAAAAAACATTGCAAATAGCGGCAACAAGTTCTTTTTGTAAGACAGTCCCTTTCTTGCCATCTTTCAAAATGATTAAAGGATGTAAAATATTTCACAGGCTGCTCTTCCCCGTTGCCAACACTCTCAATATTCAGGTATATCATTTGAAATCAAGTGTTTTATTGTATAAAATATAACATGTATAAAGCCAAAAACTTCATCCAATAATCTAGCTTTGTTTAATACTGTGCATGAACCCAAAATTATGCTATAGTATAATCAAATAAAAATATCAAGACTTCTTGAACAAGAATGATCACATTAGAAATCTACCCCCCCCCCCCCTCGTCATCCTGCCCCCTTTGTACTGATACCATTACAAACAAGCCACCTTCCAAACTCAGCGTGGGTTGGAGTGTGAAGTAGGTCAAAAGCTCGGATATGCCATGTAAGGGTTCTTAGGGGAGATAGGTGATGTCCTTTTGCGTTTTTTTTATTCTGCCAAATTTGAGAAAAATATTAGTATCTTTCATGCCACTTAGTCAGTATAAATTCAAATAAGTAAAGTTTCTTTCCTTTATCACGTAATTCGTCAGATGAAGTTAAATACAACAATGCCTAGAAAACCTTTACCCCCTCTTGTGAATGCAATGTGACGTCTGCAGAGCTCGGCGTCTGCCACCACGCTGGATGATTCTCGCTTCCCGGGAGCTGAACAGTTAACGCGGTCTGAAAAAATTTAGGGAGAGTCAGATGAAATAGAGAGGGACCGTTGCATCTACAATGTTTTACATAGTGAGACTGGAGTTGTGGGCTAATTTTACTTTTTTCTTTAAAAATTGCAATATACTCTACCTTTCAGTAACTCTATGATGCCAAAATATTTTTCGGGCATCTTGATACATTTTCCCCTTCTGTCTCCCCCTTAAATGGTCCACACTAAAAAATCAATAATCGTATGGCAATTTTATACAGGCAATTGACCTACTTTTATACCCATACCGCTATACAGCTATCGACGAGTTTTATGGCTGTGGAGTGAAAACGTGATACACGTCTGTGACATAAAATTTATTTCTAATTACATTATTTACAAACTGTGCGTGTGGATCAAAAGCGTTCCGATTTTTGAGCAAAAGGGTAAAATTACTTTTTGAAAACAATAAAAAAATTGGAAATAGGTCAAAATCAGAAAAAAAATGCATTTTTTCTCTTATATGCAAATTAGGTCCCCTGAAGTAATATATGACTTGCCGGAAGTGATGTTCACATCAGAGATTTGTAATAGTGATGATCGTGATTATCTTGATGGTCTTGATGATCTTAATGGTGATTAAAAAAATATTATCAAAGTTGTCGTCTGGAGAGAAAGAAATTTTCTGAAATAACAATCATTCCACGAGCGAAGAATATATATTGCACCTGCCTCGGAGATGCGCTGCAGACGTCACGGCTTTTGGGTGAAATTCGCACGCGATAAAATTATTATTACGATATATAGTCTAGGTAAAAAAAAAAAAAAACTGCGTATCTAATGTTTCCAAGTGAGTGAGAATGGATATCGGCAAACCATTACATTTTGAATGCATTTCTATTTATTTTCTATTTATTGTGTTCGACAAGGGTGAATTTAATTGGGATATTTTTTGTCTCTCTCTTGCTCTTAGAAATATTTCAAATTATAAATTGATAAGCATCAAATAACGTGCTTCTTAATTACGTTCTTGATGCACAAATAAATTACGCTCGAACTGAATACCGCCTTGACTTGTGTCAGAATTACCTTTTTATAAAACAATAAATCTTCTCTTACTCTTTAAATGCGAAAAATAGACCTGCATTTCGGTTGTAAATAAAGTCAACATATGTCAAGTTGGAAGCATTTGTTTATTTAGCTTATTTTGAGAAGTGGATAACATTTTCTATATCGCATTTAGTGAAAATAAAACTCAAAGATCTCTATTTCCTTCCCTGCACCACATATTTCTAATTTTAAAATAAAACAAGAAAAGTTAAAAAATGGAGTAAACTTTGAGTTTTTTTTCTATAAACATCGCAAATGGCACCTATATGTAATACCCGTAAAAAATCAGAATTGTGAAAAGTCACTGTCTTATTTGATGTAAATCTTTTCATGTCGATAGCCGAATGTAAATAAACATTACGTTAATTCTAAGTCACCGCTATAATCATATCTACTTCGAAAATACCCTTCTCATGTGGAGAGAGGTGTGACCCTTATTTGGTTACATGCCTATACATGTACGTCCCCGCACCGATATTCCCCCGCACCGGTACATCCCCGCACCGATACTCCCCCCACAATTACAGATATACTGAGGGGGAGTATCGGTGCGGGGGAGTGTCGGTGCGGGGATGTACCATTGCGGGGATCTATCGGTGTGGGGTCGTATCGATGCGCAAAATACAAAAAATTACTAAGGGGGATTATCGGTGAGGGGGAGCATCGGTGCGGGGGAGTATCGACATGACCCCTTTCAAGGGTATAGTCAAAATCGAATTCTCAAAGTCATGGACAAAATTACGATTGTGACTGACGTTTATTTATTTGCAAATTAAGCCGGTGACAGGAATGGTAGTCGTAGGAATGTTAGTCCGGGATCCCATATGATAAGTAGCCTACAGATTTGGGTTAGTCGGCGTTAGTTGGGGTTAGTACATGTGACGCGGGGCAGATCCAGGATTATTTGAAGGTGGGAAGCCGACTCCCCCCCCCCTTTGGCGTGGGTTCAGGGGCATGCTGAAGGGCCCTGAAAAAAATTGGTATTTTAGAGGGCGAACAGTGCCATTTGGTTGGGTTTAGAATTATGATTCAGCTAATCAAAATTCTAATTTCAGGACCCCCCCCCCCCCCCCCCCCCCACTAAATCTGCCACTGCACAGGATAGCTAGAGGATATCTATGGTTTGTGTTTTTTTTTTTTTTGTATTTGTTTCATTTAAATTATCTATTCATTAGAGTATCGTGTCTTTCTTTTTTGATAATAGCTAGTGGCATGAAAAGTAAAAAAAAACAAGGCAGCAAAGCTGTCAAATGTACAGACAAAAAACAGAAAATAAAGATGCAAAATAGGTCATTTTGTCAATTTTGATGCAATAATAAATAATGCTGTCAGTCAGTCAGCACTGAATTCTAATCATGCACAACAGGTACCATGGTCAATAACAGGAGCGAACCCAGAGATATTTTCTGACAGTATTCCAAAGTATCTATGTTGATCCATCCCCCATTTTTATGGTCTTCCAACAGAAAAAAAAAAATAGATACCAGTCAATATAAACTTAATAATCTGACCGTCTTCCGGAAGACCCAGAAGATGGTCTCAATCCACCCCTTCAATAAGATTACAGTTTAAGGACCATGAGAGTTCAAATTCACATGATGAAAGTCTCAATTTTTGAAAAATGATGACAGTGCATAAAATAATATTACATAATGTTTAAAGACATAAAAAACAATACAACTGCTTATGTGGAAATACAGAAAATGTGCAGAGCCTCAGGCGGGTGAGAGTTAAAAGTCACAAATGTCAGTGTTTGAAAATTAAAAAGGAAAACATAACAAAACAAGAAAAGCACTCTGAGAGCGCAGACCTCTGCCTAGACAGCAATTGTTGATTATTATTGCTTATTGATTGATTATTGATCTGGACCACCAACACCAATAACTAATCATTGTCCTCCTTGCCCACTTCCGACAGTTCCTGAAAATTTCATAAAAATCCATCCGTAACTTTTTGAGTTATCTTGATGACAGACAGGGGTGAAAACATAACCTCCTTGGCAGAGGTAAATATAATTCCAATGAAGCTGCTATTCAAACCTTTAATCTTCGAGTTTATATATATATAAAAATTAAATTTTCACAAAAAACTGTTTAATTGCCAGAAAAATTTACCAAACAGACTGCATTGCCTACTGAAGCTATATTTTAGTCCCATTTCTTTCCTGTAAGTTTGAGAACAGTGAGTGACATGATTTTCCTTAAATGGTCATCATGGGAGCAGTGCCCAAAATAGGGGTTTCTTCAAATTTTGATGCAATATTACATAATGTTTAACAGCATAATGACCATCAATTATTAATAATAAAATATTAGTATCATGGATATTCAGAAAATGTGACTAGCAAAGGTCTTCAGGCCCATGGAACTTCAAAGTCACATCTTGAAAATGCCAAAATGTAAACAAGACAGAACTTTTCTGAAATGGGTTTATTTCCATTTTTAACACTTTTTTAACATAAAACAAAATTAACAGTTTACTGCCATTTTTATATGACCAACTAAGAAAATTGATGAGATGGGAAAAATATCAATAGAACAGTGTTAAATGTCCAATTTCCTCCATTCTGAGATTCTGAACATAGTGGATGATTGAATCTGACAAACTGCAATGATATGTGTTTATTTCCATTTTTGACACTTCATTACACAATACACGATACCATATTTACCATCATTTTTACATAATCAACTGACAATGTTGTAAAGATGCAGGAAATGTCATACAAACACTTTTACGTATCTTATTAGTTCAATAATGAGACTATTAACATACCTAAGAATTGAATCTGAGGAAACGTGAAAAAAAAGCATAACTTCTAAAATAATGGCCCGATTATGCTGATTTTCATACTCAAGCTATGTTTTAGTAAGATTGACCACTCCTGTGAGCACAATGACAATTGGCCTATCTGTTTTTCTTATATTGTGTTATCAGTGTTGCATATATGCTGAAAAAAATGAAAAAAACAGCATAACTTCCATAAAAGTGGCTCTATCATGCTGATTTTTTAACTTGACCTGCGTATTATAAATACTCATCAGTTCTGTAAGTTTCAAACCAAAAAGTAAAACCGTTTTCCACTTATCGTGTTTACGGTGTTGCATATATGCTGAAAAAAGTGAAAAAAAAAAGCATAACTTCCCTAAAAATGACCCGATCATGCTCATTTTCAAACTTGACCGGTGTATTATGAATATTCATCAGTTCTGTAATTTTCAAGCCAAAAGGTAAAACGGTTTTCCACTTATCGTGTTTACAGTGTTGCATATATGCTGAAAAAAGTGAAAAAAAAAGCATAACTTCCCTAAAAATGACCCAATCATGCTGATTTTCGAACTTGACCTGCGTATTATAGATATTCATCAGTTCTGTAAGTTTCAAACCAAAAGGTAAAACTGTTTTCCACTTATCGTGTTTACGGTGTTGCATATATGCTGAAAAAAGTGAAAAAAAAGCATAACTTCCCTACAAATAGCCCGATCATGCTCATTTTCGAACTTGACCAGCGTTTTATAAATATTCATCAGTTCTGTAACTTTCAAGCCAAAAGGTAAAACGGTTTTTCACTTATCTTGTTTACGGTTAAAGTGCACGCCAAAGGCGACGGCGACGGCGACGGCCCCAGCTACAGCGACGGCGATGACAGACGCAGATGACGGCTATATGTACAGACACATCTGTGTCTGTACATAAACGTGTATCCAGTACAGCTAGTTGAAAGAGCTTCATGTCAGATCTTTGAAAATGGCTTTACCAGTACTTCATAGAAAATGGCTTTTGTTAATAATATATGACATTTCAAAAAATGTATATATGAGTTACCATTGAGAAAGGAAAATGTTGCAGATTATTGTTACTATAGTCAGATGAAGATATGACTTTTGATTTCCAGTTAATGTGAACAGTGATCTTGGTCACTGATGTTAACATGTTTATGACGTAATTTTTTTCTAATTGAAATGCAATTTAAAAGTATTGTAAAGGACTAGAAATTGTATTGTTGTAATAAAAAATGCAGATACCTTACAGAGGGCAACAGATGGGAATAGATTTTGATTATACTGTATGAAATAAAAAATCTGATGAAGAGGTGTTAGGATAGGACTTTTTTTTTAACGAATGTTTAAGTTGATGGTTGATACTGAGTATAACATAATCAGGTATAAAGTATAGAATATATTTCAGTCTGTTTATTAAATTGTTCAACCAACTGGGTTTTTTCTAGGATTTCCATAGCTTGACTACTTTTTTAAAACGAAAGATTGGTTTTATTCAAATTCGAAATAAACTTAAACAAGCATAATTTGTCATGATTATCCATGAAACTTTTGTCTTCTTTTGCAAACTTGTATTCTAATATCTAAAAACATGAGGGTCAGTAAAAGAAAAAGAAAATTCAGAAAATACTCACAAGGCAGATTTTATTATCACAAATCATTGAAGCTATTTTTAAAAAATGTCTATTTGAAAGTGAATGAGATCATAAATGGCAGTATTTATTAATAAAACAAGGCAGCAAAGCTGTCAAATGTACAGACAAAATAACAGAAAAAAGGATGCAAAAGAGGTCATTTTGCCAATTTTGATGCAATAATAAACAAGACCGTGGAACTTCAAAGTCACACTTTGAAAATGCCAATATGTGAAACCGTTTAACTGGCAGTAAGAATTACCAAACAGACTGCATTGCCTACTGAAGCTGTATTTTAGTCCCATGTTTCTTTCCTGTAAGTTTGAGAACAGTAAGTGACATGGTTTTTCTTAAATGGTCATCATGGGAGCAGTGCCCAAAATAGTTTTTTTTTTTTTTAATTTTGATGCAATATTACATAATGTTTAACAGCATAATGACCATCAATTTTAATAATAAAATATTAGTATCATGGATATTCAGAAAATGTGACTAGCCAAGGTCTTCAGGCCCATGGAACCTCTAAGTCACAACTTGAAAATGCCAAAATGTAAACAAGACAGCACTGTTCTGAAATGTTTTTTTTTTCATTTTTAACAATTTTTAACATAAAACAAAATTAACAGTTTACTGCCATTTTTATATGATCAACTAAGAAAATTGATGAGATGGGAAAAATATCAATAAAGCAGTGTTAAATGTCCAATTTCTTCCATTCTGAGATTCTGAACATAGTGGATGATTGAATCTGACAAACTGCAATGATATGAGTTTATTTCCATTTTTGACACTTTATTACACAATACACGATAACAAGTTTACCATCATTTTTACAAAATCAACTAACAATGTTGTAAAGATGCAGGAAATGTCAAACAAAAACTTTTATGTATCTTATTAGTTTAATAATGAGACTGTTAACATGCCTAAGAATTGAATCTGAGGAAATGTGAAAAATATGCTGAAAAGTGAAAAAACAGCATAACTTCTACAATAATGGCCCGATCATGCTGATTTTCGAACTTGACCTGCGTTTTATGAATATTCATCAGCTCTGTAAATATAAAGCCAAAAAGTAAAACTGCCTTCCACTTATCGTGTTTACAAGGAAAGTGCACGGCGACGGCATCGGCATCGGCATCGCCATCGGCATCGGCATCGGCATCGGCGACGACAGACGCAGGTGATGGCAATATGTACAGACACATCTGTGTCTGTACATAAAAAGGAGATTCTGATCACATTATTTGCACTGTTGCAATGTATTAAATAGTAAGGCAGTATGTTTGTCTATAAAAACACTTCTAATCCATAAAAAATTTAAAAGGACAAAGTTCAATACAAAATATTTTCATGATTTTTAATATTTTTCTTTAAATCATAAACATGGCATAGTTTTGCAAAGGGGATATGAGACCTCCATGAGTCTGTTTGATAAAAGTTCTTGCACTATTTCTGGAATTATATCACTTAGTAAAAGGTTCCACTGGCAAAAGAGCACTGAGTTTTTTAAAACTTAACAAGCTGTTTCTTCTCCTGCCTGTGAGCATCCTCTCCAGCCTCATTTGATGAGAAAAGTAGGCAGTAACCATACACACAAACTGCCTTCAGTGTCTGGAACACCAATAAGTCCTCCACCAGTGCCACTCCTACCAGAGCAGCCCAGTTGTACACAGCGCTGTCACTCAGCTCTCCACCATACACAATGCTGAGATATACTGCCATAGCCATGGAGACGACCAGCAAAATGAATGCTGGATAGATCAAAAAGTGGGGCAACTTTCCGTCCTGCTTTCTGTTGACCATCATCTCCAGCGACTTCAGCTCAGTGTATGGCACCTCATCTGATAGTTCTGGAACATTTTGTGTGGAAATGAATTATTGCCAAAAGTATGTGGAAGTTTAACTACAAAATGATGCCGGCTAATATTACCCCTGTTTAACATCACAATCACTGTTTTAATTATAATAAGGGCAAGGAAGCTTATGTTGGAATCAATGCTCTAAATATCTTCAAAATGTAAGCTGAAGCTGGATAACATGAAAATGCATTATCCTTTTTTTATATATTCATTCCTTTTTAAAATAATTTACTGAAATGACAGACATTGATGATACCAAAATGGACAATTACCTTCCCAAATATTAACTGCTACATCATGTGCATTGTCTTTCCTCTTGCTGTTGTCTAAAATTGCATTAAACAAGGGATATGTAAAGGGAAATATAAAAAGTTATTTGTTTGAGCCATATATTGCTACTGTTGTACATAAATTAGGAAACAGTAAATCAAAATTTTAGGATGTTACATCTGTTCTACGCTATCAAAAAGGATTAAAAAACATCATCATATAGACATGTCTACAGCATAATATAATGGCATACTATTATATATATATATATATATATATATATATATATGATTACCTGGGATGAGAAAACTTGGGTTGAAGTGAGCAATGAGACTGTAAAAAGATGCAACATCTGCATTTCTGTAGCTGGAAATCTTCCCAGCATGGGATTTTGGGATTTCTGCCTGCATCTCCTTTTGCATATTAGAGTTTAGCCTAGGGTTGTTAGGAGGAGGAGCATATGTGTAGCTGAGTGTTTTCTGAAATATTGAAAATCATCCAATAATTGATTCTGCTGACTGGTTAATATAGTCAAAATATTCCACAGATGGGGACATTTATTCTGGTGGTGGTTTGATATTGCACTATAATACCTCAATATTAGTATAATGTCTTTTTATGTTCTTAGTATATGTATATGTGCTTATAAGTCAAGCCAAATATATTGTCAAACATTACAGGAATGATACAAGTGTCTGTTTTTACATGTATGTCTCAAAGGCAATCCATGATATCTGTACAGGCACATACATGCATGCACAAACTAAAAATAGAAAAAAAGTAATAAATACCTCTTTCTTGCTGTCCACATCTCCCATGGCAACCATATCTTCCTTGACAACCAAATTTTCCTTGGCAACCATTTCTTCAATCTGTGCCATAGCCTGGTGTTCAACAGTTGCACGTGCCAAATCATAGTCCTTCTCAAAGTCATAAGCCACCTGTTTCATCATGGTCTCCACACTTCCATGCACAACTTGTTGAAACCCATCACTGATTGTGCAACTGCAAATAAAAAAAACAAACTAATTAATGAATATTTCTTCAATCAAGAAATGTTGCCAAGAATTAGTATTATTGGTAGAATAACACTCTGACTATAGTTACTAACTCCATTTACACACTCAGAACATGTGTCACATTAGCAAGAAAATGTGAAATCATTTCATTACTGTGAATATTAAACTCAAATGAAATAGTCTATGAAATGAAACAAGTGTCCAGCCCCATACAGAATCAGTCATGGCTATGAGCAAGACCTGTGGTCAACTCCCAAAACTAAAGACAAATTTAACTTTATTCCAACATAACTGTGAAATGAGGAGTCTTAAAATGAACACACAAAATAAACTGTCTCCTTACATGTCATCATACTGAGGCTCATCTTCCAGGTTCTGCAGCATGGTGTCACCAGTGTCCTCTCTGTCATAGCACCTGATATTGTACATTGCTACATCATATATGCCATTCACAAGGAATGTTCCTATATTGACAAGGAGGCTGGAGAGGAAGATACCTCTATCAAGCTGAATGACACCAACAGCACTGAGAAGGATACTGGTAAGCAGCATGTTTGCAAACATGTAGTTCAAGGTGCTGTTAAACCACAGAAGGACAGGGGCCAGCTTCAAGCTGGAACAGCGTGTCCATCCATGACAAGACCACAAATACAGAAGGCAAGTTTGCAGTCCAAACCTGAAAAATATTTTAATAAATTAAAAAATGTATATCAAATATCAAAGTACAGACATTTTACATGAAAATTACTACGAGTACATTCCATGTTGAAGAAAAACTGAATACTACATTAAAAAATCAGAATATGTATCATTATTATTATTATCTTTCATATTTTATTTGTTGATAACTTGTCAAAGCAGACATTTCAAAGTACATCATATGCTTATTTATCAATTGTGAGAAAGTCTCCAACTTACCTGTAGTTCTTACAAGACTTCAAAGTGGTGTATCCCACTGTGAGGCATCCATTGCTGCTGAAGTGGGATTCACAGCCAGATACTGTATCATATACTGTTATATCCAGCACATTCCTTCAATGAAAGAAAAATAATAATAAAAATTCACTCAAATTTCTTTATACAAAATATGTAAAAATATCTACTATAAATAACATAACAATATGAATATAAGTTAAACTACAGATGCATCCAAGGTATTCAAGACACAAAGCATATTTCAGAACAATGACAAAAATAATCTTCATTTGATTTGCAGAACTTTCTTTATACAGGTCCAATAGTGTAAATATGTTTGTGATGTTCCAGTTTGTATTTTTAAAATTACCATTGAGCTCCTGGTCTATCACTGATGTACACCACAACCTTCTTCAGTTTTCCCAGGGACTCTGAGTTTAAAATAAAAAAGATTCACTATAATGATTAAATGTTAGTGTGTTGTTTTAGAGTACAACATGCATCAAATATAACAGAGTTGTAGTTTAATTCTAAAAATAAATTTAGTTAATGCATAACAATACCATAAGAACCCTGTTTTACAAATCACCAAGAATTCTTGCACTAACTCTCTCTGAACATGCTCTGCACTTAACTTTATGATAAAAAGTCAACATAACTTAGTTAACATGATACTTTAAGTAATAGTAATCAAATATAATATAGCCACTGACTGAGATGAACAGCAAACTGGGACCTGATGTTCCAGTTAAGACTGTACATGCTGAATTGAATGTAATAAAGTAAATGGCAGTTAGCTGCTAATAATACTGTTGAATCAATATTTGCAGGAAAAGAAATTTATATGTGCGCCAAAATATTCAAGATACTCACCTTTTGTATACAAAAGAAACCATTTCTTCTGTCCTACCCCAAGGAAATTGTGCTTCCTCCCACGTTCATTCAGATTATATTCAGGAGATACCCCCTGGTCTCCTATCAACTGCAATCTGACTTTGGGTGTCTTTACTGCTACAAAACAACATATTTCTATAGTTTGGAATAAATACAGTTAAATAACAACTTCAACAATTATATAACTGTAAGACTCGCCTATATTTCTATTTCTATTTTTGTCATTTATTAAAATATATTATTATTATTATTTTCTTTCACACAATGATAACTAGTTTAAGCTTTTCAACAAGGATCAGAATCAACAACTTGAAAGATCTTAGCATCACTTTTACCTCTTTTCAGCCCATTTTGAACTGCTACCATGTATCTATAGTGATGTTCACCAGAATATTTGGGAACAACTATGATACCACTCTGCTTTCTCTGAAATGATAATGACCACTATAATTATAAGACAAAGGAAAAGAAAGGAAATGAAAGGAAAGAAATGTAAATATAAAACAATAATGTTATGAAAATGATTACAGCAGAAACAAAGTAATTTCCAGTTCTTCATCATAATTACCTATTTTATATTTTAAAGTTATCTAACACAGAAATTCATAAGAGATAACTGTTTTTATACTTTCATGCAGACTAAATTTAAAATGTACAACACAAAATTTTGTTTCAGTACCTTCTTCCAATCGAACCAAATAATATAACTTGTGCTGAGTAACATTATGCCCAAAAACGCAAAGATGAATACAAATGTGAGTTTGTGGTACACCATGAACTTTTGTGGAGCTTTTTTCAAGGCAAAAGCTAGCAAAGAAAAGAAAGGATGTAGCTTAAAAATGGAAAGCAAGGAAGCAACCAAGGGCAAAGAGAAGTATAGAAAAACACGATTAATTTAAATGAATATAAAAAAATAGAGAAAGTAGGGTCTAATGAATTAGTCTCAAACAAAACAAAACAATAACACAAAGTAAGATGCTGAATGCATGGAACTTTGACAAACCAAATTAAAAAAAAAAAAAAAAAAAAAAAAAACATCACAATTTGTGCTAAATGAATGGTGAAAAAACATTGGTTCCCCGTGAGTTGTTTTAATGTATATCGCCTGCTTTGTAAACAAGAAAGGTGCAAAAGAGTTACATAAGTCTATAGTTTGATGATATACTTACCTCCATGGAGAGGTTGCATGAGTAGCAACATCAACAAAACTTTGATCTTCAAGTTCTTCATACTGGCAATTTTTTATATGTTCTCCCTGTATCAAATAATATGAAGCCGTGTACAACAAACACGTATATTTAAAAAAGAAGTCGCGATTCAGCGAATAAACGAGAAATTATCGATATTTCAAACAATTTGGACGGAGTTGACTTTGACTTCCGCCCAAATCTCACAAATGTCTGTTGCTAATTGACGTCACAGACACAATCAGCTCACGTGACCATTGTGCTGGGATGTGCGTTAAAACAGCCAAATCGATAAAACAATAATAGTTATAAATAACATTCACCTTGATTGGGGCTTTAATAAATTACTTTAAAGAGGATAAGTATGGTTTATGTTATTTTTCGTATTTGTTTGAATATATGCATATAGATCTACTTAAATAGAAGACAGAGGAAGACTGGCTACGCTAAGCAGGGGCGGATCCAGGATTATTTGAAGAGGGTGTCCGCGGATGCGAAGTCGAGCCCCCCGCCCTTTGGCGTGGGTTCGGGGCCTGCTGAAGATCCCCGAAAAAATGTTATTTTTTGAGGGCAGACGGTGTCATTTGGTATTGATTGAAATTATGATTCAGCTAGTCAAAATTCTAATTTCAGGAGGGGATCATTGGTGTGATTTTGTTACAGAAATTGAAAAAGGGGGGGGGGGGGGGGGGGGGGGGGGGGGGGGGTAGGAGCCCCCTGAATAAAGGTTAGACATGAATCTCAGCAATATTATTATTACTTAAATACATATCTGAATCCTGCACATGTGCACACACACACACGCGCGCACTGGTATATGCACACTATATTGCAGAGCACAATTTAGCCTTTGACACAAGAGCTCCGAGAACTGGAGTAGTTTGCAATGGATGTCAACGTAAGCGACGCAGATGTGTCAACCTCATCCACCAGATCCAAAGGCGTTCCAAAATGAGCCCAACACACTTAAAAACATGTCATACAAAGTTTAAATACCTCTACTGAGTATGTAAAATTCAACAAGTATGTAAAAGTCAAGATTTCGTCGCTGTCAGTCACAAGCAGGTACCTCTGTCTAAACGGCCTTGACCTATAATCATATTATTTCACTAGAGTCTATGCCAATCTAAGTGTGCATATATTTAATTTTATTTCTTCACCATGATTTTCTGTCGCAAAAGATGTCCTAAATAAATAACTAACCACACTAGAATGACTTTATTTTCTAGTTTGATATGAGTGTGGTTTGTGTGACTTCATTGAGGTGGGTAACAGTTAAGACAATTCCTTTTTGAACGGTGACAAGTGGGTCGAGTCCATTCGATTTGAGAAGTTACAGTTAGGACGAGTCCATTCTATTTGAGGGGTAACAGGTAGGGCGAGTCTATTCCATTTGAGGGGTTGCAGGTGGGGCGAGTCCATTCCATCTGAGGGGTGACAGGTGGGCCAAGTCCATTCTTTTTGAGGGGTGGCAGGTGGGGTGAGTCCATTTCATCTGAGGGGTGACAGGTGAGGCGAGTCCATTCCATTTGAGGGGTGACAGGTGAGGCGAGTCCATTCCATCTGAAGGGGTGACAGGAGGGACGAGTTCATTTCATCTGAGGGGTGACAGGTGGGGCGATTCCATTCTTTTTGAGGGGTGACAGGTGAGGCGTGTTCGTCCGATTTGAGGAGCGCATGCACGTAAAATCACCACAAAATTACATTATAATGTCCGTGCAATTAACTTTATAAAATATATTTTTTTAAATATTGTGTTAGCAAAGTTTTGGGGGGATATAAACTTGTATCATGCAGAATTAATCATAAAATTATTGGTCTTAAAAATTTGCTTTTCCACAATTTCATATAAATATAACCTTTTTGTCGGTACATTTGTGACTGTGTAGAAATTAATCTACATCACAAAATTAAATTAAGGGATCAATATATTTAAAACATTTTTTTTAAAGAAGCCAGTTTCAACTGTTGCCATTTCAAGTGTCTCTCAACTTTCTCATTTTTTCCGTTTAAATTTTAAATTTAAGTATTCATATGATAAGAAGATCGTGAAATTTAAATCAATTTTCTGCAACAATAACCAGAATCCTTCAAAAATGGACCCATATTAAAATTGAGAGAATGATATCCGGGAGGACGTATTCATTTATTCCAAGAAATATAAAACAACTATCTAACTACAGAATAAAATACAGAATAGCTTTTCAAAAAGCAAAATCGTAAATTCACACATATTGTATTTATAAATGTGGGCTGTTGGAAAATCTTGAACGTGTATTCTTAAAATGCTCAAACTCAATAATTTACAAAATACTAGGAATATTTACTAACTTTTTAAAAAAAGCTTTTGGTTTTAGATATCTTCTGTTACTGCAGAAATCAACAATCCCAAACACAATATTTACAGATCAGTTTTAGCGGATAAAATTCGAAAGTGCTCAAACATATGAATAGTTATCATACCTTTATTATTACCACTATTTTTATCGACATCATTTCATATCAAAGTTAAAGAAACAAGCAATGACAAACTTATCTATCCAGCTTTTATTAAAATACAATAGTTGCATGAATTTGCGTTTGGTTCCAGAAAGTGAATGAAAGGCTTGGTTGCTAGCAGGCGGGTGTTGTGCAGTACTCAGTATCTCAGCTGACTTCTGAAATGAGAAAGTAATGTAATACAATATTTGACTAAACGGGCAGACTTGGAAAATACAACAAATGCATTTTACATCAAAGAAAAGAGGGTGCTTGAAATGATGTGGGTGTTTACTGACTTGTCAGATGTTCAGGCTCAGATAGCACCCCTCAAAAAACCAATCTACATCGTGGTGACCTTACGCCAAAATTAAGATCTGAGGTTATTGATAAAGATACGGTATTTGAGATTTCTTGCTTTGAAAAAATAAACATTGAAAACAATTCTTTAATTCGTGGAGGTTATTACTAAGGACGTTAATTTATTTTACCTACTATTCAATGTTGTAATATCGAAAATCGCTATGCAACACGCGTTTGTGCGTCATATTTTGACCATAAAATTGATGTACACGTTGATAGGGCACACTTGTCTTTGGACCAAAAGCTCAGAACTGTGGCAAGTACAGTATTATCATCTAAATTAGTCCGTGATTTTTGTGGTAATATTCCCATTTACTTTTAAGCTAGCTTATATTCTGAGTGACATAAAAGAAACGACAGGCAAAACATAACAAAGAATCGCAACATAAATACTTTTTAACGTAATTTTCCTTGCATTCTTTCACGCTTTGTATATCTACTGACTAAGGTTACTGAAGAAAAAATGATACTTACGGGACATGCATTTGTGTCTTCGCCTCATAAAAGTTCGACCTTGCAGCTGTACCACACATGCTGTTGCCTCTTCACCCTGATGTGTCCTACTGCCTAGTGAGCATTGGGGAAGACAGCTCGCACTACGATGAGCAACTTATTGTTATGCAAATTACAGACAGGTATGGCCCATTTTAGGTGAGGGACTGTGGCTGGAACTGTTCACGAATGTTCACTGCCAAAATCATGTATATGAAGATTTGACTGAGGTCCACTTGTTGTTAAAATACACCACTTTATTCCACAAATATAGCGCATGCATCTTTAATCATGCGGTTTGATTCAACACTTCCACAAAACTCAACGCCAGGGAAAGAGAATGCTGATAGTGGCGGATTTAGAGGGGGCCAGGGAGGTCGTGACCCCCTCTTCGGTTTCTGAAAAAATTACACTAATATTCCCCTCTTGTTTTGATTTTTTTCAATTGAGGCTTACTGTCTGGTAACTCTCAGATTTAGGTTGATGATTTTGAGTTTCTATGACCCCCTCTTCGGTTTCTGAAAAAGTTACACTAATATTCCCCTCTTGTTTTGATTTTTTTCAATTGAAGCTTACTGTCTGGTAACTCTCAGATTTAGGTTGATGATTTTGAGTAACAGCAAGCTGACTTCAAGTAGTAGACCTAGTAGTTAAAATAGAATAAAGAAAAAATATAAGGTCGCAAATCGCAAAGAGATATTATAGGGAAAGATGATGACGAATTTTCCGTTTTGAAAAAGAAATTAAAAATAGGTCCTAATGCAATAGGCGATTAAGGACAGTAGTACCAAAAATGCGATCAAAATCCATTTCCGGCTATATTTTGCTTGTTATACCTTTAAAAATTAATAACTACAGGGTTACTACTTAATACTTTGTTGCTTTTGCATGGGGGCACGTACGAGCGCTCGAGAGAGAGAGAGAGAGAGAGTATTTATTTAATGTTAGAACGTGATATTAGACTACAATGTGATTTCTTTGACTTTCATTTGAAAAAATGATGTCCTTTTTGAATGTGGCAGGCATCATGTTTGTAGAATGTGGCGTCACTTACAATGACCAGTTCGAAAGAAAGTTGAAATAACTAGATTTTGCAAATTAGATAGATAATATATAATAATTTATTAAACCAATAAAATACAAATGTATAACATCTGGAAGTTTTTGCCCTGTAATAGCATCATTATTGAATAAAACTTTTTAAATGTACTAAAATGAAATTACGTATTAGTGTTAAAAAGAGTTACTGCTGAAGGATAAAAGCTACATGAAAGGAAAATCGCCTAATCTTTTAATAGTCTCTCCGCCTCTCACACGCCTCCGCCCCCCCCCCCCCCCCACCCCATGCATCGTCCCTGCGGGGTACAGTCATTAAATCTCGGCTCCATCGGGACGACACATGGGGAGGCGTGTGAGAGGCGGACAGACTATTAAAAGATTAGGCGGTTTTCCGTTCATGTACGTCCGCCATATTTAGGTCGTGGCTTTGTAGAGCCATGGCTCAACTCGATGTGAATGCGGCCTAAAATAGACATATTCCTGGTAAAAGCGTTCAATTTCCTTAGAAATTACCTTCACTGTCTTGCCTTTTTAAATCATTTCGTGAAGACACTCATCAATATAAAATGTGTCTCTCTTTGCTCTCTTTGTCTCTCAAATGTAAAACCGCGTAGTATGACACAAATGAAAAACACAGTCTCACACTAAGGTAATACACATTGCAAGTAATACTTCTTATTATATATGAACAACTTCATTCTACATTTGTACAGAGGTTCTTTTGTTATTTCGGATCGGTATATAATGAACAAACGTGTCAAGAGACGCGTATTAAGACATTTTAACGATATTCTTTAGTGAGATAAATGGTTAAAAACGTTGATTTTATGGACTACTATGTATATTATGTATATATTTACAGCGGTCAACGGCTTGTCACATCTAGCACATTTCCATTAATTCTGTGGTTGTCGTCACAACCATGTTGAGACAGGACAGACGTCAGAATATACCGCGTATGTGAAAAAATGTTTTTACGTATGGACCGAGCCCCCTATGCTAAAATATCATTTCCCGAGGAAATGAAATATATATGCATCGCTTCAAATTAGGCCTACATTTCTTTCATAAGATAATATTAAATGTCATCTTAGAGTTGTACTGGTATGTTGAACAATCATGTGATATATGATATGTGTTGAAGACGTGTGAATGGAAGAGTACTGACCGCTTGATTTAACTGGCGGATATTGGCGAGGTATAATAGATTGTTACCATTCGCGTAAAATAACTGGTTATTAACTGGTACATGAAAGTATTGGCAGTTTCAACCTCCCATCACATAATCCCAGCAGTCGAGTTAAAACTGGCGGCGAATGAACATGTGTAAATTTAAAAAGAAAAATAGTATTTTCCATTCATCAATACCTCTGGAGATGTCACGTTGTCTTTTGGCGTAGTCACTGTATTACACCTATACTAACTTATCAGTGTAATGATTAACGTGTGTTTATATGACTGTCAATTTCATTCAGGGTAGATAAGGTGAGCTGAAAACTTTAATCTCTTTTTTAAACAGCTGTCAGAAGTTCATCATTTTTCTCCAATGAACAAAGCTTATAAGCTAAGTTATTTTCACCTCACCTGTGATAAAATAGATCGCACTACATGTAGTGTGTTTCACCAGCTAGTGATAATATACATATTTTATACTACGCAAATAAAGAGTTCCTTTGTTTTCTCCCACTCAAATTTATACTTCTGAGGGCCATGACTCTCTTCGACAGCTTTAGTTATCATCTGAGTGTTAATTGAGATTGGCGTTTGTTTATGGTAAAATTTGATTTGTTATGTAGGCCTAAATGGTATTTTTCTCTAAGTGGCTTTTGATCCTCTTTTTTTCTGACACTCGCCGCACATTAGTAAAACAAGGCAGCAAAGCTGTCAAATGTACAGACAAAAAGCAGGAAATAACTATGCACAAAATAGGCTACTGTCAATTCTGATGCAAAAGTACATTATGTTAAACTGCAAATTCAACATCAAATTTTAATTATGCTCAACAGGTAATACCAATGTAAGTAAAATGTGTAACAAGCATAAGGCTTCAGGCCCATGGCAGTTCAAGTTCACACTTTGAAAATGTATAACTTCCAGAAAAAGAAGCCAATTAGACTGCTTTTCCAACTCAGGCTGCATTTTAGTCCTGTTTTTCTTTTTTGAACGTTTGGCAATCATCAGTAACATGGTTTTCCCAGAATGGTCATCATGGCAGCAGCACCCAAAATTGTGTTTTTCTTCTATTCTGATGCAATATTACATAATGGTTAACAGCATAATGACCGTCAATTTTTAATAATAAAATATACGTATCATGCATTTTCAGAAAATGTGACTAGCATGGAACTTCAAGCCCATGGAACTTCAAAGTCACACCTTGAAAATGCCAATATGTGAAAAATTAAATTTTCACAAAAAAAACTGTTTAACTAGCAGAAAGAATTACCAAACAGACTGCATTGCCTACTGAAGCTGTATTTTAGTCCCATGTTTCTTTCCTGTAAGTTTGAGAACAGTAAGTGACATGATTTTTCTTAAATGGTCATCATGGGAACAGTGCCCAAAATATTTTTTTTTCCAAATTTTGATGCAATATTACATAACGTTTAACAGCATAATGACCATCAATTTTTAATAATAAAATATAAGTATTATGGATATTCAGAAAATGTGACTAGCAAAGGTCTTCAGGCCCATGGAACTTCAAAGTCACAACTTGAAAATGCCAAAATGTAAACAAGACAGCACTGTTCTGAAATGTTTTTTTTTTTCATTTTTAACACTTTTTAAACATAAAACAAAATTAACAGTTTACTGCCATTTTTATATGATCAACTAAGAAAATTGATGAGATGGGAAAAATATCAATAGAACAGTGTCAAATGTCCAATTTCCTCCATTCTGAGTTTCTGAACATAGTGAATGATTGAATCTTACAAACTGTAATGATATGAGTTTATTTCCATTTTTGACACCTTATTACACAATACACGATAACAAGTTTACCATCATTTTTACAAAATCAACTAACAATGTTGTAAAGATGCAGGAAATGTCAAACAAACACTTTTACTTATCTTATTAATTAAATAATGAAACTGTTAACATGCCTAAAAATTGAATCTGAGGAAATGTGAAACAAGACAGCACTATTCTGAAATGGGTTTATTTCCATTTTTAACACTTTTTTAACATAAAACAAAATAAACAGTTTACTGCCATTTTTTTATGATCAACTAAGAAAATTGATGAGATGTGAAAAATATCAATAGAACAGTGTCAAATGTCCAATTTCCTCCATTCTGAGTTTCTGAACATAATGAATGATTGAATCTTACAAACTGCAATGATATGAGTTTATTTCCATTTTTGACACCTTATTACACAATACACGATTACAGGTTTAACATCATTTTTACTTAATCAACTAACAATGTTGTAAAGATGCAGGAAATGTCAAACAAACACTTTTACGTATCTTATTAATTAAATAAAGAGACTGTTAACATGCCTAAGAATTGAATCTGAGGAAATGTGAAAAAACAGCATAACTTATAAAATAATGGTCCGATTATGCTGATTTTCGAACTTGACCTGCGTTTTAGTAAGATTGATTACTCCTGTGAGTTTCATGACAACAGGCCTATGGGTTTTCCTTGAAATGTGTTAACAGTTTTGCATATATGCTGAAAAGTGAAAAAACAGCATAACTTATAAAATAATGGTCCGATCATGCCGATTTTCGAACTTGACCTGTGTTTTAGTAAGATTGATTACTCCTGTGAGTTTCATGACAACAGGCCTATCAGTTTTCCTTGAAATGTGTTAACAGTGTTGCATATATGCTGAAAAGTGAAAAAAACAGCATAAATTCTACAATAATGGCCTGATCATGCTGATTTTCGAACTTGACCTGCGTTTTATGAATATTCATCAGCTCTGTAAATATAAAGCCAAAAAGTAAAACTGTCTTCCACCTATGGTGTTAACGCTGAAAGTGCACGGCAACATGATTGGCGACGGCGACGACAGACGCAGGTGATGGCAATATGTACAGACACATCTGTGTCTGTACATAAAAATGTGACTAGCAAAGGTCTTCAGGTCTACGGAACTTCAAAGTCACACCTCGAAAATGCCAAAATGTAAACAAGACAGCACTGTTCTGAAATGGTTTTTTTTTCCATTTTTAACAATTTTTTAACATGAAACAAAATTAACAGTTTACTGCCATTTTTATATGATCAACTAAGAAAATTGATGAGATGGGGAAAATATATTGTTTTGAAATGGTTTTTTTTCCATTTTTAACAATTTTTTAACATGAAACAAAATTAACAGTTTACTGCCATTTTTATATGATCAACTAAGAAAATTGATGAGATGGGGAAAATATCAATACAACAGTGTTACATGTCCAATTTCCTCCATTCTGAGATTCTGAACATCATGAATGATTGAATCTGACAAACTGCAATGATGAGTTTATTTCCATATTTGAAACTCTATTACATAATACACGATAACAAGTTTACCATCATTTTTACACAATCAACTAACAATGTTGCACAGATGCAGGAAATGTGAAACAAACACCTTTACGTATCTTATTAGTTAAATAATGAGACTGTTAACATGCCTAAGAATTGAATCTGAGGAAATGTGAAAAAACAGCATAACTTCTAAAATAATGGCCCGATAATGCTGATTTTCGAACTTGACCTGCGTTTTAGTGAGGTTGATTACTCCTGTGAGTTTCATGACAACAGGCCTATCGGTTTTCCTTGAAATGTGTTAACAGTGTTGCATATAAGCTAAAAAGTGAAAAAACAGCATAACTTCTACAATAATTGCCCAAACATGCTGATTTTCGAACTTGACCTGCGTTTTATAAATATTTACCAGCTCTGTAAATATAAAGCCAAAAAGTAAAACTGTCTTCCACTTATCGTGTTAACGATGAAAGTGCACGGCGACGGCGACGGCGACATCGACGGCGACAGGGACGGCGACAGGGACGGCGACGGCGACGACAGACGCAGGTGATGGCAATATGTACAGACACATCTGTGTCTGTACATAAAAACATCTGGAAAAACTTAAAATAGACGTCTTCGTTACCCTGGCCAGTGGTGGAATCACGAACGCAGGTTTTGATAATTATACAATATATGGTGACTTGTTGTTCCCCCCCCCCCCCTCCCACCCCATTCAAAGTTGGGGTTTGACAATATATGATAGTCAACATCAATTTCATACACCACTGTTAACGAACTTTAAATATTGAAGACATTTTTCGGCGTTTTCTTTTGTTACATATTTGTGAGAGTGAGTCAAAATCGTTTTTCAAGTGGTCGCAGGCAGTGTAACAGGGACACAATTATTGTGTCAATACTATATTGAATAGTATAGGTAGAGCTACACGAAGTGGGGTCGTAGCATTTTCCTGTGAGTCGTCGTTCTCTGCAGCTGGGCATGACGTACCGTCTGGCCACACGGGGCGCTAGTAGTCTTATCTTGTACAAAAGTATTGAAAAGTGATTTTTAAATACTATTTAAGGGCCCCTGATATTAGAGGGTAGGCACGCCACTGCTCGTCATCTGTTAAAGGAGAAACTAAAATGATTTTCACTATCAATAACTACTTGTGTGATAGGGACCATTCCCAGACCCTATTGTACTAACTGTGGATCGATCTATCTCCGAGTGGATTCTCGCTAAATTGCAGTTAACTTAAGCGGCTCAGATGTCTATCACGCCTACTGAAGCTGCTAGGGGGTAATTATCGTTAAGCAGCTTCAGTATCGTTCGCATCCACGTACTCAGTGGGAGATCAAATGCCTTGAACATATTCTAAACAATTCCATGCGCTGCTTATATCTTCATTTTAATACGTCGGAATCAGGGTGTTGGGAGATCGAATATAGAAATTAGAACGGTTGAGAGAACAGAAAATATTTGATAAATCTTTAACTAGAGAGGGGAGTGAAATGATACTATTAGGCTCCATAGAGGCGTTCAAAAAATTGTACTACTGTCGGTATTTCACGAAGTCAGCGCGGGGTATTGTAGTCGAGTCGCCACTCCCATAGGCCCAATAGTCGAACCCTGCAATGTTCTTTCCTGTAAACTTTTTTTGCTGAAATGCATTCTTCAGGCCAAGAGAAGCAAAATTAGCTTGGTTGCTATTTCCGAGACCTTGAGCATTTTTCAATATGGCCGTCAATTTATGACGAAAAACAGAAAAACGACCAGAAGTCGCCGGGTAAACTTTATTGACAGCCTTTTTGAACGTGTATCCTATCAGGGGAGCACAACAGTACTAGTGAATACGCTTAATCGCGTACCACTGAGCAAAAAACCAAAATGGCCGTCAAAACATAAGGCAGAAAATGATAAAAGCTGCAGAATCAGTTTGTTTTTTGCATATTTATTTTTATAAAAACCATATCCCCTTTTTATATTTATGTTAATTATAATATTTTGTTAGTCATGACCCGAAACTCTTGGAGTAAGCTTATCTGACAGTTCACTAACCCCGCCCCCCCCCCCCCCCAAGAGTCTGTTTGCTACTTCTCCGGGTCCCATAGTCAAATACTTAGAATGTTATTCCCTGAATTTTTAAAAAGAATTTAACACTTTGGGGGTATAAAACCAATTTAATTTGGGCTTTCTTGGCAGTGGCTAGATATGGAACATTGATCAATTTTCAAAATTCAAGATGGCCGTCAATAATATAAAAATATATTATAATATCATTATATTATAAATAAATGATTGTGTAACATAGCAAAGAGTCGAGTTTAAAGTGCATGATATTCCGCATTTCAAATGACCGCTAAAATATGTCCAAAAAGGTACAAAGCAGATAAATTACGTTGTAAACTGATAATTAGGCGTATAATAAAATGTATCTAACCCTGTTATTTATTGACAAAGTGTACTTGTAAGGTACAGTTATACTAAGACTCTATAAAAGAGGATCATTGATAGGACTGACCATTACGTAAGTTCTCTTTTTAATACAGAAAGTTTATCAATATCTTTATCATAACTTTTTCAGTATGTACATAAAATTTAGCTTTAAAACCTCCCATTCTTTTTATTGAGATTGGCACGTGTAAGAATATTTCATCAGTATATAACATCTTTTCTAGTTTTTCTTATTACTGCACTTTTTTCACTTTGCATTTTTAAGAGTCAATAAGCAAAACATCTTACAAATCTTTTGGTTATATACTGACAGCCATTAAAATCTTTAAGGCCATATTTTTCAAAATAATTGTTATTTTGAAGCTCTAAACTGGATTATTTTCATATGAATCATTTGTTTAGGACATTGGTATACAGAACCAAAAATCTTAAGTTACATGAATAGTTTCAAAAAAAAAAAAAAAAAAAAATGGCACCAGCCCAACAGAAAGTCACAACGGTCAATAGCCGGTACGATCTCCGCTTGCTTCGATGCAGGCGGCGAACTTTTGGCGCATGCTCGGGCAATAAATGTGGATGGGATGGTGTCCTGTGGAATCCTATTCCAGCCTTGTCGTAGTGCCTCGATCAGCTGCTGCCTTGGCCAACGGACGGCCAAGATATATGTAGTACTTACAAGTGTTCAATCATATCCGGAAAATAAACAGGCCGGGGTAGGACATCCACCCTTGGGATGTCCTACCCCGAATGTGAACGGGTCATGTCCTGTTGGGAAAAGGTGATACCAGTTTTCTGCTGCATTAACGAGGTTATGTGAGGTTGCAGGATCTGATCTATGTAGTGACGAGCAGTTACTGGTATGTTGCCATCAACGACCACCATCGGTTGACCGCCAGCAAGCGTCGACGCACAGTGGGGCTGCTGCTCCGGTTGTTGTTCCTGCCGGGTGCTTCTTGTGCTGTACGACTGGCATGGCGAAACTGCTCCCGTAGCTGATGCAACCTGGTGTAGCGATCTTGGTCTGGATTTGACCTTGGTCTGGATTTGACCTCTCTCGCCCTGGCTGCGGTATATGGCTAACAGAGCCTGGCATGTTGTGGCATTCAACCAGGTTCCTGATTGTGGGGTGGGAACAGCCCATACATTGTAGCTCAAATCAGACTCCCCTCACACCCAGTGCCCAGAGATGTACGTTGTTCACATGATAGACATGGCATGATTCCATTCACTGGACTAACAGCATGGGTGACCTTTATTGGGCCTTTACAGGCCTCCAAACCCCCAAAATGTGCAGATGCCCACTGAGTATTGCTCAATGTGTATTTGGTCCATTTTTGCAAAAAAAAAAAGCTTACCCATGAGCAACGAATGAAGTAGAAAAATGCATACATTACTATCTCAAAGCTTCCATTATCTGTAAGTATATATTGGCAAAAACAACATTTCGAATACATGATGTCGATGGATAACCCTCGCATATCCCCGTACTATGTCACGTTGTCCTGAATAGCTGACTTCATGGGCCCTAACCTCTGGGTTTGTATACCCCTGCTTGGATCTCGGTTATTTATAATAAAATTCATTGTTAAACAACAAAAATGCCTTTATCCATAGCTGTTAAAATATTTAAAAAGTTTACAAGTAAAGGATAAGAATAATCCAACCTGAAGAAAACGATTTGACGCCTTTTTTATTTCAAAATGATTTAGTTACACATACTAGAATGATAATACCTTTCATTAATTTTTGATTTAGAATGGAAAACTAGTTGTCAGGACTGAGATATCCGCAATCAATGTTTTGATTGATCATAGAGCAGCATTGACGGACATATTGGTTTTCCTTGTTTGTATCATTTTACCTAAAATATGTTTTATTGTCTGCTGTGTCTTGAACGCAGGTATATCGTTTTTCACTTTAAATATGTATTTATATTTGTTCCAGTTAAAGTCTATTTCAGTTAAAAGCCATGTAGTTTTACAGTTGTTTCTTTGCCCTTCCATTATGTTTTGGAGGCCATTTTTATCAAAATAACTTGCAAAAATGAAATAAATGATCGCACTTTGCATGGATATAAATATAAATATGCAATGATGAGCAATGGAGTGAAGCATTATTTTTTATTTGAATGTATGGCTCTCGCTATTCACATAACAAATTGACGGCCATCTTGAATTTTGAAAAATTGTTAATATCTCCTACGTATCAATTGGCAAATAAAGTCAAGCTTATAAGCTTCTCTAAGTTTTGTAACCCAGATGAAACAATTTCTTTTAAAAAAGCTTGCAAGATATAACATAGCAAGCTTTGACTATGGGGCTCGTCGGAGTGGAAAATGGACTCTCAGGAGATGGCACCGTCTGCCACCATCTGATTAATGTCAAATAAGCAGTTTCTGAGAGTTTAGGATCATGACTAACAAATTATCATAATGGACATAAATAAAAAAAGGCGGAAATGTTTTTAATAAGACTTAATTTGCAAAAAAAAAACGAACTTATTTTGCAGCTATTTTTACTTTCTGCCATATGTTTGACGGCCATTTTGGCTTTTTTGCTAAATGTAACGGGCTTAAGTGTATTCACTAGTACTGTTATGCTCTCCTGATAGGATACACGTTCAAAAAAGCTGTTGATAAAGTTTACCCGGCGACTTCTGCTCGTTTTTCTATTTTTTCTCATAAATTGGCGGCCATATTGAAAAATGCTCAAGGTCTCGGAAATAGCAACCAAGCTAATTTTGCTTCTCTCGACCTAAAGAATGCATTTCAGCGAAAAACGTTTACAGGAAAAAACATTGCAGGGTTAGCGTTCTGGCTACTTGACTATTGGCTATAGTTTTCACTTAGCAATTACCACGCCTTGGTGCATGGGAGTTGTAGATCCCACACTGAAAATGCCAATAAAGAATGAAAATTTACCCCTAAAAATTCATTAATTAAAAAAAAAATAATAATGATAAATAAATAAATAATAAAATAAAATAAATAAATAAATAAATAAAATAAACAAATTAAAAAAAAAATCCAATGAGACTAGTATTCTGCAGTGGGCAGTGGTGGATTTAGAGGGGGGGGGGGGGGTCAGGGGGGTCCTGACAAATTTCACAAAAATTGTCTAACTTTATGAAAATTGTTTAATTTAGTAAAATATACATTCCTTTAAGTTTGAAGAGAATAGGTCAAATAGTTTTTCCTCAAAGGGTGTTATCTGCAGACATGAACCTAGGTTTCAAAAAAAAAAAAAGAAGAATATTAATAATAATAAATAAATAAATAAAAAACCTCTGAACATTTATCATGGGACCCTACACCTAACCACCTAATTAACCAGCCAGGGGTCTGGGGGCTGCCTTAGGAATTGAATTTAAAAACACAGAAATTCCACGGTTCCATGGAAAAAGCTCATGTCTGTATCTGTATGGCATTTATACTGAAGTAAATACAGAAACCAACAACTTTTGAAAAAAATGGTACAACCAAGTTGATTTTCTAACTCCACCTGTACTTAATGAATACTTATCATTTGTATAAGTTTGAAGACATAAGTTTACATAGTTTTCTAATAATAATATTTTAGTTAAACCATCACTTGAAATACACTGCCACTTTTTGTTGGAGATCTTAGGGCGCATTCCCATAGATTTTAGATTGATCTATTCCCATGGGGAGTCTCACTAGATTACTGTCAGATAATCCAGCTTAAATGTCCGTCCCGCCTACTACAAGCTGTAAGGGGGTAATTAACTTCCGTGCGTGGTCGGCTGACTGCAATTTAGCGTGAACCCCCAGGGAGATGGGTCTATCTAGTGAGATCGATCTAAATCTCTGGGAATGCCCTCTTACACTTCCTCTGTAGCTGCTGCTTTAATTGCAATACCTTATGTGAATTGGCTTCAGAATAGATGGTTATTTACTATGTAAGAGAGCAAGAAAGTTTTATACGTATTTTGTTTCATTTAATTTTTATGGACTTTTTTAAATACAAATTTTTAAAATTATCCTAGTATTTCAAGTAAAGTTTTTAGCTTATAAATCTTCAGAGTTTAGACAATAACCCATTTCACGCGTTCAAGTTGGATAATTTTATTTTGTTAGTACATCTTTAGGTTTGCTATTTAGAAAATGATTTCCCATCATATTTGATCTACGTTTCTACCCATAGTAAAACAAAGAAAGCTAAGACGTAGTTATTTAGTGCACAGAGAATTTCGAGTGTACTGTGAGTAAAAGAGACAAAATGTTATAATTACTTAGTTTACCTTTTCAATATACTTTTAGCTTGAAAATGGTTTTTGTATTGTTATTTTTGCTGAATTTGAGCAACTTTATACAACTCTGATGAATAAGCATTATAGGGCAGTCATCACCTACTTTGATGGAATCAAATATTTCTAATAATATTTTTAACATTTTTATTTCCAGACAACATAAAAATATGTACAATGCTTTACACCTCTAACAATTCAATTAGTGAGATAACAAATCTAACATCAGAACATTCAACATAATTCACCATAAACATTTTCTCTTCTGTAAGCATTTGCCTCATTTTCAATTTCCATATTACTGTGATTACAAGACCAACCTGGAAGGGGGTGATTAAGACACCCCTGCACACCCCTTAAACAATCAGAGTGTGCCCCAATAGCTTTAACATTGTCTTCACACCAAATGTCAGTCACTATGTCAGTGCTCAAAGACAATATAAGAAAACAGAATTCATTACTTTTTAAAGTCACATGTGCATATTCTCAACCATGCATATGCACTATTATGATATGACCTTGTTTATATTACTAGCAAGACCAAGAATAAAAAGGCCTAGTTTACAGCTTGTGAACTTGGTTTCAGATTATTGTTCAACATTCATTGGCTCCTTTCTTTTTTTTATGTCAGTGGAGAGTTATCAAATCCTTTTCAATGCTGTCAGGAAGCACTCCAAAGGTCTCCTAATTATTGGATAACCTGTAAAAAAGCAAATGAAAAACTTCAATATTTCACAATGACACACTACGGCTATGTTAATAAACAAGGCAGAAAAGCTGCCGAATGTACAGACAAAAAGCAGAAAATGAATATGCAGAAAATAAGTCATTTTGTCAATTTTGATGCAATAATAAATAATGCTTATGACAGCGTAGTCAATCAACACTAAAATTTAATCATGCACAACAAGTAATATGGTCAATAAGATTATAGTTTCAGGATCATGGGAGTTCAAATTCACATAATAAAAATCCCAATATGTGAAAAATGATGACAGTGCATACAATAATATATAATGTTTGAAGACATAAATACCAATACTATTGCTTATGTGGAAATACAGAAAATGTACAGAGCTTCAGGTGGATGGGAGTTAAAAGTCACATCTTGAAGATGCCAGTGTTTTAAAAAAAAATTAAAACATAACAAAAAATATTCCAATAAAGCTGCTATTCAAACTTTTAATCTAGTTATATTAGCACAATATGAATAATCCCAGTGAGCATGAGGATAATAAGGCACTGTTTTTCATCTATAGCATTAATGTTAGCATTACACATATTTTTTTTTTTCTTTTGTAAAATTATTTGCAATATTAAGCATAATTATCACTCATTCCTAATCATGTGACACTGTTAATTTAGATTTTTACAAACTGTATCTGGCAGAGAGCTAAACATTTGGGAGTTTACAGGGAAATCTCAAAATATGTGTTTTATGTAATCTCATTTAATGGCCAGATAAATCAACCAATAAGACTTGTTTTCCAGCTAAAGCAGTATTTAAGTCCCGTTTCTTTCCTGTAAGTTCAGACATGCTGAAACTGCAGGTTCAATCAGTAATGACCGGCAAAATTTGTCTGGATCGGTAAAAAATTGAACTCTGGCGGTCCAAAGGACCAGCAAGAGTTTTAAGTGCCACCATTTTGAATTTACAGTCCTCATTTGACATACTTCACTAATAAAATTATATAAAACCCACAGGGTTTTCCCCTGCAGTTACTTATCATGCAAGAAATAAAAAATGATAACATTCACAGACAAAGTAAGCTAGCCAATCATAGTATCTGTCTCAGAAGAATAGAGTAATTTTCCTATGGGGAAGCCTCCTGCTCCGGATATTATACACTCAGTCATTGGTCTATTAATTGGGACATACAGACAGCTATTACAAGAGTGGTCCATGCTGCCTAGCAAGGCAAATGCACAGCAAGGCATATGTTTACTGCACAGCAAGGCAAATGTTTACTGATAAACTTTGATACCTGACTCTTTTCTCAAGAACAGTTATTCGTACAGAAGGCCAGGATAGTGACACCTGACCTTAAAAGGTATGCAGACATCCTTTTATGTATTTATCTTTTTAAATTTTATTTTTATTATTATTATTATTATTTTTTTTTTTAAATAACATTGTTAGCATAGAAATGGGGTCACCTGATTTACTCAGTTTGATTTCCCAATGTTATCAGTGGTAATGTTTATAAGTCTTTTGGATACTTCTGTTTATATTCAGCCTGTTGCATATTGCTGTTTTATGTAAAGATAGTTTTAAAGTTTGGTTACTTCTTCGAAAGTGATCCGTGGTGAATGAACATTATTTAAATGTCCAATCAGCATTTACGTATTGAATACACTAGGGGAAGTTGTCATTACAAGTTCAAGTATTGATATCATCATTTTTTTTATTTTAGAATATGATATCGCTGAGCCCTGACCAGGAAGCCGTTCATTTCCACAGTGAAGTGGCTAACATGTATCATGTATTAACATTTCCATTTGGTCTACAATCACAAATATGTCCTATTTGTGTAGCATCAAATTTGCAAATGATTTTTGTCGATAAACTCAGGAAAAAGGAATACTGATTTAGTTATTTGCAAACTGGCATGAATGAGAAAGGCCAAAGATTGCTATGTTCAATGGTGCATTTTATTTAAAGGACAAAGTGTGGAATTTCAGGACATTCAAAGGAAGAAACAAAGTCAAGCACTTCTTAAGGCCTATATGCACCCTGGAACTTGCGAAATGAGAACCACAATAAAGCAGTGCTTCGAGAGTGTCAATTTTTCTTTTTAAATATGCAACATGTCTAAATTATTGATACTATTTATATTGAATATACACGTACATAAGTTCTTCTATGTACTACCACGTGAATGAAATGCCACCAAATTAAATGAAAATATTTTGTCCCGCAAAAATCCATTCGATTTGGCAAATTTTTCATTACTGTCAGTCCGAATGTCTGGCTATTCTGAAAAGTTTTGAGCATGTCTGACTTAAGATTTGAGAAGAGTAATGCCATGGTTTTCCTTTAATGGTCACCAGGGCCCGGTTGCACCAACAGGGCGTAAATTTACTTGGCTACGACTGTCGTAAACCGCAATGCCTGGCTTCCATGCGCCAGGTTTACTTACGCCCGTTGCACCAAGACAAAAACTGATCGACTTAACTACTGCGAGTAACGCTCCGTTGTGCCACTGGCCAACAATAAGTGGATGGTATAATTGGGCAAATGAGGAGTTCTCAGCTGCAGTCATAATGGAATGATGACATAAATAAACACAAAAGGAACATTTCAGTGACGGAGAAATTCATAAGCTTCATTATTCAATTTTGATTTAGAAATAAAACGTTAAAATTGCTGTTGCCTTGGATATATAGCAATAAAATCGTAATATATTATTATAGTAAAATATTATTATAGTATGCTATTATAGTATGCTGTTGTAAATGAGAAAAACGTGATGGAGGCAGTACGTATTCCATTTGTTACTGAATGCAAAAATTGCACCTTTAACGACAACATTGCTTTCTTTTCATAGTTTAACAACAGTGTCGACAATTTTATGACCTTTTTTTCTATGGTTACACCGTGAGGTATCATTTAATTAAATTGTGCTTACATCTTGTAGATTAAGAAATACAAGAGACCTAATATATATTATATGAGCCTTAAATTGTTGATATTCTAAGCTTACGTCTCTATGTTTATATATATATATATATATACAGACGGAAGTTTTGAGTAAGAAACAAATAACAACCCACATTTTCTACGTTAACTGCATTAATTGTCATCAAACTCTAACTGGGCCAGCCTAGCCATAGTGGAAAACGAGCTACAACCGACTTACTCCACCTAGCTAGCAGCCGTAAATTTACGACTAAGTTAAGACCGACGTAAACACTATTCCAGTTTGGTGCAACTGGCTTTTCTCGGGCGTAGCATTTTGCGCCCGGTTTACGCCAGCGCAACTGCTATGCCTCACTTACTACCGGTTGGTGCAACCGGGCCCAGGGCGGCAGTGCCCAAAATAGAGTTTTCTTCAATTCTGATGCAATATTACATAATGCTTAACAGCAAAGTCACCACCAATCTTAAACAATGCACTGCAGGAAACATGGATTCTAATAAATGTGACTAGCTAAGGTTTTCAAGCCCATGAGATTTCTAAGCTACACAATTTCTAAGCTAAGATAGATAGATATATCTGATATAACTGTACTGAAATAAGTTTCTTTCCATTTTCAACACTTTTTTTTACATAAAACAAAAACTAGAAAAGCACTCCGAGACTACAGACATCCGCAAAAGTCGCAATTTTTTATTATTATTGATTATTGATCTGGATCACCACCAAAAACTAATCACTTCTAAGTTAACCCATTTCTGACCTACCCTGAAAATTTCATCAAAATCAGTCCATAACTTTTTGAGTTATGTTGATGATTATTGATTGATTGATTATTGATCCGGATCACCACCAAAAACTGATCACTCCTAAGTTAATCTATTTCTGATCTACCCTGAAAATTTCATCAAAATCGGTCTATAACTTTCTGAGTTATGTTGATGACAAACAAACAGACAAACAGGGGTGAAAACATAATATCAATAGAACAATTTTAAATGTCATTTTTAATCCATTCTGAGATTCTGAATGAGGCGAATGATTGAATTTGACAAAATGCAATGATATGAGTTTACTTCTATTTTTAACACTTTATTACACAATACAAGATAACAGGTTTACCATCATTTTTATATATTAAACTTACAAAATATTTTAGGTGGGGCATTCCGTGGTGTTCGTTTTGCATTACGGACGGAATTTTAACACTTTAAAAATAAATTCTACAAAAACTATAATACATACATTGTTCAAATTTGATTAGTGCAAGCCTAAACTTGTGACCAAAAAACTTGAAATAACATGTATTAGTTTTTGAGAAATATTGGTTATTGATCACCATTACGGACGAAAAAAAATGGACAAGCATTTTTATAATCAACTTCAACTTCAAAACTTTGTGACTTTTTAAAGATGAAACTGCATTGACATGGCAATTTCATTATTCTAGTTACTAGAAATGTAAAAGGTTATTAAAAAAAAATTTTTTTTTGTTATGAAATTTTGAAGTTTAAAAAATCATGTCAGATTACGTACAGAAAATTACGGACGGAAAATTTGTCCACAGTGCAAAACTTACACAGAAGCCATTAAAAAAGTACAATTAATCATTTATTCATGGTAAAAGTGAACTATTTACTAAATACGTACATAATAGAAAGTTATTTTTGATGTTGCAGAAAATGCCAAAAGAACACTTTAACATGACTGTCTTTAGAATTAGTTCAATAATGACACTGTTATCATGCCTAAGAATCAAATCCGAAGTGGATAAAATATGCTAAAAAAAAAGCAAAAACAGCACAGATTTTGAAAAAATTGTCTGATCAGACTGATTTTTAAACTTGACCTGTATTTTATGTGTATTCATTAGTTCTGTAAGTTTGAAGACAAAAGGTGAAATGGTTTTCAGTTTATTTGTATAAACCATGGATTAAAGATCCTCCCTCCAAAAAAAAAAAAAAAAAAAAAAAAAAAACTGCATAACTTTTTGAAAAATGGTCTGAAAAGGCTGATTTTCAAACTTGACCTGTATTATATGAATATTCATCAGTTCTGACAAAAGGTAAAAGAGTTTTATATATTTTATTTGTATAAGGGTGGATAAAAAAATTGGCATGATCTGATCAGGCTGATTTTCGCATTTCACTTGTGTTTTTATGAATATTTATCAGTTCTATGTGCTAAATGATAAAAGGTAAAACAATTTGCATATTAGTGTACTGGTTTATAACAATGAAAGTGCATATGGCTATATGTACAGACACATCTGTGTCTGTACAGCAAAAAAATGGTTAGATCATGCTGATTTTTTAATTCGACCTGCATTTTACGCGTATTCATCAGTTTGAAGAGAATAGGTCAATGTACATAAAAACTGACACCAATTCCAGTGTTGGGCTTGACAAGCTCTACAAAATGCAATAAACAAGACGTCTCTAGCATTTTCTCTAGTTCCAAAATAGGTGTAAGAGAGTTTTCAGTTTTGGCACCAAATGGCTACTTCTCCCATGGAAATGCACCGATTGACCTCAAACTTAAGAAAATGAAAAAAGACCGTAAAAGTAACTCTTCATTATAATATGACAGCTTAGGTCTGTGTAGTTTCTGAAAAAAGGCAAAAACAATTTTTTTTTGCAGAAAATTCCCATTTTTACAAATTTTTGGCCGGTTTGATATCAAAAGGATCATTTGCAACAATTGCTACTGGTAAGAAAGCTACTAGTAAATAAGAAATGTTTGAAAAGAAGACCAAGAACAACATACATGGACAACATAAAAGAATAAACTGTCAAAAAAAGTATAGTTCAAGTATTTGAGAGATGTGGTGATCCATGACAGCCAACCTGCCATGAGTGGATGGCACCCAGTGATGATGAAGTACACTCAATTTATAGAACAATTTTGGGTAAATAGTTTTAAGGCCCAGATCTCAAAACAAGGATGACTTTTATTGTCAGTTATCAATTTCTGTATTCTTAGCTTAGTTATGCCAAAAATTTTAACTTTGTGCAAAATAGGCAGCAAGCACCCCCCCCCCTCCCCCAATAGCAATAAGATTCTATCACAAAGTGTTACTTCTACTTTGACCTCTTTCACAATATTTTTAAAGAAATACTCTTTCAGAAAACTTATAGTGTTACTTCCTTACCTTATGTGAGGGATTTTTTTCAATTCCTCCCTCAAAAACTTGTGCAAACTTGCAGATTTCCCTTTCACCATACTAAAAGGCACCTTGAGAACCTCTCTGTATCCTGCTTGATATAGGAATTTTTTGTCAGCCTTTGCTTCACCTGGTGAATAAAGGAAACCAAATCAATGTAACATAAAACATATTTCAATGTCTTACTGAGAGGAAATGTGTGCCTAAATGCACTGAAAAATTAATATTTACACAAAGAAAACCTATTCATGTCAAAACTTTATCACATAGACATATAACACATTCAAATTAAGATGGCCTCTGTTTGAAGCGTGAAATAATATACTGTTACCTGGGAAATATATACCACAGCATGTTGAGATTTAGTGAGGCAATGGAGTATAGTACTTTTTATTTGACATACATACAGAGAGAAAATACTCATTCCCCCCCCCCCCCCCCCCATAAAAAATTACCAAAAAACCAAAAAAGGTACATAGCCATAGTCAAATAACATCTTTAGGTATTACTGATAAATGCTGATTGAAATCAACAAGGCAGGTTCACAGCTTGCAACTTACATATGTTGAATTTATATGAGAAGTGTACTATACAAACATCAGTTGTCTACATTACTCTCTATTGATACATCATTGTTGTCCTTTGTACCCTATTGTTATTCTCAGTACCCCATTGTTGTTATGGCTATATAAGCTGGCCCTCAGTGGGTAACCAGCAAGTATATAGAAGAAATAGGCTCAATACACTGAAGTCAAGCTTGTGTTAGTTATAACCCCAAGCTGCTCATGGCAGCAGGGTGGGCTTACTAAAGCTATCTCTACATACAACAACCACATTTTTAACTCACCAGTTAACATTGGCTTGTTGATAAAGAAATCTTTATCATGAAGAATCCACACTGCTATTCTTCTCCATCTTTCTGGCAAGGCAGACATGTTTTCCATTTTGAGGAATCCATTTTCATCAAAGACTCTGGGCACCAGCTTCATGTCTACAGGTTCATTCAATTCATTCAAACAGAACTCCACAATAGGTTGATATATAGGAAGTACTGGGATGACTCTTGCCATGTGGGGACCACCAAGAATTATCTGTACAGCTGCTAAAACAGCCTTCTTTGAGGAATGCTGACATTTATTTTTCAATTTCTCTGCACAGTATTGGATACCATCTGCTTTGTAAAGGCTTGGTGGAATCTTCTCAACATACTTGTCAATTTGCTCTATTTCTAACCTTCCACACAACTCCACAATCCTTAAACATGTATTTCTTTTTGGCTTCATGACATTTAATGATTCCTCTTTCATCAGACCAGACTGGAAACAACTATCAAGTATTCTACTGAAGACTTCATAATAGCCATGACGGCACATCAAATCACAAGAAATGGAAAGCAATTTGAAAGGGGGAATATTTCTCCCTTGGTTTTGCACTAAATCAACCACTTTTTTTAAAAGAGCAATATTTGTATTGCAATCCATTCGTAGGTAAGCCTGAACTAATCTATAACCACCGTCCCCATCGATATCTTGTGCATTAGCCACAAAGTTCTCAGCAACTTTCAACAGCATTTCATGATCAGAATAATACATTATACCAAATTGCCATGTAATACCAATTTGATGTCTCAATGGCAACAAAGACGCGTGCTTCTTAAATATCTCAGCAAGTTCTGTAACATATTGTACATCCATGAAACCTTTATTCAACTTCTGCTTTTGGGCTAAGCCCAACATCCACTTAATGCACAGGAATGCACATCTCTTGTATTCTTCAGTTCCATCACAAAGCAGAATTTCCAACCCCTTCCATAAAATGTCAGATGGCACCAAATATTCAACATTATGACAGAGGCTGACATACCTGTACACTTCTCTCGGCTCAGAGAATTCACAGTTGAATTTCAGCTCCTGTAAAAAATGTCTTACATCATTTGCATCCACCCATTTTCCTCCCAGTTCACAAGAATAGTATGTTGCAGAGTGTAGAACACTAACAAGCCAGTGAATTTCTTTGCCTCCAAGTTCTTTCCTCTCTAGCTCTGCCTCACTCATCAAGTGCTTCAAGAAAATCCTTATCTGCTCTTCGAAGTATTTCTGCTTGTGTAGTAAAGACAGATGTAACCATCCGTATCTACAGTAGCCTCTATTCTAGACTCAACATGCCATTCGGACCATACCTGTGACATGTGTCTCTCCAGTTCCTTATAAAACTGAAGGATTTCTGGAGATGGCTGAATTAAAACCCCAACTACCAACAATCCGATTAACTGACGTGGAACACTTCCCTCCCTCAAACCTTTGTTCATGATGGTTAGCAGGGCTGATGATAACCTGTCATCTTGTAGAAGATGAGTGTTTTGATATCTTGGAGAATCCCTCAAACATTTAAGACTAACGACTGCATATATATACCGTAGAACTCCGTCAAGGTCCTTTTTAGCTTCATGAGCTTCGTTCTCGTAATCACTAATAATCTCTCCTTCGCTCCTTCCATCTTGAATGAGGTACCACTTCGCGATTTTTTCAAAACGTATTTTTGTGTCTCTGATGATAGCGTTACATTCATCTTTCATCTTGATGGCGTCATATTCATTGATTGTTTTTGTAGAGTATGACAGCTCAGTCCCAGTGGTAAGTCTCCCCAACGACCAAACCCACATCTTGTGAGGGCTTCGGAGTTGTGAAACGGCGCATGTAAACCGCTGTGATTGGTGGCATTGTGAGGGTTGTGCCAAACACTGAGCTATTCTACCAACAAAACTGTGTCGACTACAACTTCGGTAGACATATCTCAGTGCCGAATAAAACATGATTACATGATTAAAACGTTCCCAGTACTGAACACGTCCATGGCCTCCACCTCGACCACGAGGCAGTTGAGGCAAGCTCGCATTTGTAGAAACGGCAGGTCAGGTCACAAAATGGCGGAAAACGGCATCTCAGGCTACGAGAAAAAATGACATAAAAAGCGGAACCTCATACTAGAGAATTAATACCCCTTTCAACGCATTTTTTACGTAAACAGCCAAAACCTGTATTTTTTATATCATGTTACCTTTTCTCAAGCATCTGCCCTGGCTATAATTAAGGGTACGGGTTCTTTTAAAAACTTAAAGAACTGATCATTTTGGCCAAAAAATGAATTTACTGGGGTAAACAACAATTTTTCCAGTCTTACTAATGGTTAATGAAAACATCAAGACATTCAAAGTTAGTACCTGTTTTTTTCTTAAAAGTTTTTTTTTTATATTCTCTTAAGCATAAGAGATTATTACAGAGTGTAGCCATCTATAGAGGTCACTTGGTGTGATGACAAGCACAAATTCCAGAATAATTGCGTTAACTGCCGTTTTTTGAGGTAAAATAGAATTTATTACATTTCTATGAGTTGTTTACAATGTATTTATTATGAAATATAGATATCATGCGAACAGTTGTTATCCCTTTAAAGTAGGTCCTACATGCTGACGCCACAAGATAATAATGAATATGACTCTTGTTAATTACATGTATGTGGACTTTTCTTTTAACAACAACAATTTCTACATAGAATTGACGTCATCTCTCAGCTGGCCTATGGAAGAAATTAAAAATTAATATATATATATAGAATTGACGTAGAAATTAAAAATAAATATATATATAGAATTGACGTCATCACTCAACTGGCTCTGGTACAAAGTTATTTTGTAAAGGCATTATTAATTGACAAAAAATGTCTCTTTTAGTTGGAAAAGGCGTCCTTTAAAAAAGAATTCGTCAGTGGGGATTTTGGGGGATAGTGAAGAAACAATTAAAACTGACAGCTCATCAAAGGGATTCCTGGATAAATGAGATTATCTGTTATCAATATCTCTACCTGGTGAACATTTTGATCTAAGGCAGGCATTTATAATTTTTCTCAGTGTCACATTGTTCATTTTCATAATTATATTCATTACAGGGGGGATTGTCCGGGGGTCGGTTGTCAAGGGGGTAATAGCCCGGGGGGGGGGGGATTATCCCGGGGGGGGGGGGGGGGTCCTGATAGCTGCGACCACATCGCATCCAGCCACCTAGCGCGTTCAAATATTTTTTCAATTTGTCATCCTTTCGCTGTCCTTTTCTCGAATCCCTTAATTAATATGTACAGTTAGCAATTATTGATAATCTCACACAAAGTGGTTGTGGCTTCAAAATACATTTATTTAAGACATATAAAACAAAATACGTATCTAAGCTCACATATAACATGGCACCGACAACAGACGAGGTTGGCCACTCACAGGCCAACATAATGTTATAATAATGATATTTATTCTTGCAAATATAAGTTAGATTTTACATGGACTATAGAAAAGTGATAAAAGTAACTAAAACACATTATAACATTATCTACTAACAACATAAAGAAGATTTAACTGAATAAATTATGAAATCAATCTGCTCTTTAAAATAGTTCAATAACATAAAATAGGAATTCAATTATTAGAACATAAGATAAATCAGTTTAAAGTTTAAAGTATTGACATTTATACATTAAAATCCTTGCGAGTCCATGGGATAAAAGTCTTTGCTCAAACAAGTTTTAGAATATAAAAATTCTGAGGGTGTCTTGGGGAATGCGAATATTCTATAACTTTTGGTATAAGAAATGATGTGGTTTATGATCTTCCATACATGCTCTTCCATACACATACATACATACATACACACACACATGAATATTTAACTACTTAAATCATTGCTCTGTTTTGCACAGGAATGGAATTTGTCTCTTTAAGGCCGGGGTTAACTGGGTGTTTGGATACAGTATCTTAAATATGTAGTGATACATATAGGCAGGACACAAAAAGTTCTAGTAGAAAACAAAATAATTCTCATTTATTGCAATTAATATAACAAAAAATGCACATTTGTATGTTTATGTCAGACGAAATGTCACAGTTACAATCTACACGTGTTTGCAGGGACACTCTTGTTTTAGTCAATTCCTTTTCCATTAAAAGGAAGTTTTTTTTACCCACTAATCTCGCAGACCCCGAAGTTAAACATTGTATTCGGTTGATACAATGAGAAATACAGGGTGTCCCAGTATAAACGGGGCCGTTTATTTTCTGTTTACAAATTATATACAATTTATATATATCTGAAAACTGCAGAAGTTAGCAAATCTACTGCTACAAACAACATGTCACGTGCTCTACTGGCAAAGATTTTGTCGTCATTTATAGAAAATACTCCAAATGTGCTCTGTTATACATTGCACAGTGTCTTTCAATTCAAAATGTAGTTTTATTAAGTAGTAAACATCAGAATGTCAATTCGAGGACTAGCGAAAACGTTCTTCAAAAGTGTATTGAACGAAACAGATCTGGGCACTCAACCGTATGTATGCAGTCACAGACTACATATTCCTCCGTTTAAATCGCACCGCACGCACAGTCTGTTCTCACGTGGTCTTCTGACTCACCTGTCCATCAATCATCACTGTACTAAATATAAACATATCAATCATACACTGTAAATCTACAAAGTTCATTAAGTTTCCTGTTATAACCTCTCAGCAAAATTGAACTAAATGTAACGTACACCATCCCACCAAGGAAAATTTCAAATTTTATATTAAAAGAAAAAAAAAGGGCAAATAGAAAAGATCTCATGTTGAGCGATCTTTCAATATTTGATTTAAGCTTTCAAGTAAGACAATATTTTTTATCAGTGATAAGACAAAAAGAAGATATCCTCCAACAGAAGTAAATATTATTTGTTGCAAATAATAGTACTAAGGACTAAGTCGGCTATAAAAACTTTATTTAACTGGGGCCTACCAATAGTCGCATGCAGTGTATATGGGTGTATTCCCAGAGATTTAGATCGATCCAGAGATTAAGATTTAGATCGACCTAACTCCCTGGGGGTTCACGCTAAATTGCAGTCGGCCGAGCACGCACCATAGTTAATTACCCCCTTACAGCTTTCAGTAGGCGGGACAGAGGCTTAAGCCGGCTAAGCTGACAGAAATCTAGTGAGACTCCCCACAGGGATAGATCGATCTAAAATCTACGGAAATGGGGTCTATGTGTATATAGCTGTACAAGTAAAGCTATCGCCTGCGTCCGTCGTCGTCGCCGTGTATATTTCACTGTTATAGCAGTGAATTGATTATGTGAATCTTTTATTTTTTATTTTTGTTATTCTCAAACTTACTAGAGTAATCCATATCATGGTAAATACAGTCCACGATCAAATGGCAGATATATTGGGTCTTTTTTCCTTAAATTATCCCTCTTTTTTACTTTTCTGTTATATATTGTAATGTAAGATTTGTTAACGCAATAAAATGAAAACCCCGTGACTTATCATACTGAAATTTACAGAATCACTTTTTAGCATGAGTATTAGAATACAGGCCAAGGGCAAATGCCAACTTTATCGGACCATTTTTGGCGAAGGTTATCCCATGTCCCCCTTTCCTTCGAATGGAATGTGTCGTCTCTCCTGACGCTCTGCTTTCCATAGCGGTTATAGTACAGCTTGCTCGAGTCCGTCTTAACGATTAATAAAATAATTTGTAATCGGATAGGCTATACATAAATATTCTGTCGTTAAAGAGTCTAGTTTATGATTTTAGTCGCTACGAGAGAAAATAATAAAATTTGATAAAAGTATTGATCAAATAGGCCCATGATCATTAATATAAAGCGTGTTATTATAAATAGGTAAGAATTTACAAATAATTAGCTTCTCGATCCTAGACAACGTCTCGACGTGAATTCCCAGAGAAAAAAATGTATCGCCTGCAGGGGTCTCAAGTAGCCCTACGGTTACCACTGTTACATGGTACTTTTTTTCACATACTAGTAAATGAAATTCATGACATTTGGACACTCTTGAAATAAGTGCATTCGGTATAAGAAGTTTCGAGTATTAAAAAAAAATATTATGATAATAATAAGAAATTGATCATATCAGCGTCCTATGTCATTCATCGCTGTCTTTACTAGCACAATATGATGAAATTCATGGACACCGTCATAATCATGTTGAGATAGACTATGAGGTCAAATACTGTAGCATTAAAACTGTTGTAACTCAACTTCCTCTATTCTCCCGGACCATTTACATACCTGTCAACAATGACAATTGCCAGAGAGGGAGATTCCCACGCATGCCCTACGTCCCCCACCCCGACACACACCCATACACACAAACACAAACACACACACGCACACACACACACACACAAAACTATTTTTTATGCTTTGCAAAGTAACGCCTCGGTTAGAAATGTGTTGTTAGCAGTTTGCTATAGTAGAATACTTTGACTACACAAAATGATACAGAAAAATCAAATCTGCAATTAAGAACTTTATTATATTCCAATTCAAATCATTCAATGTTTCAAGAAATCAATCAGCTGTTTTACAACTTAGTCATACTAACAGCCTGTTTTAATCAATAATTAAAATAAGTCAATTTTTGCGCTCCGATATTTCCGTCGCCGTTCTCCGTTATGTGGCTTTCATCGGGATTCAGCTTTTTGCACACCTCAGGTAGAGGTGACACTTACGTCGTTAGCCAAGCTTTCTGTTACTGGAATATTTTTGAAATATTGTTGAGATTTCTTTATGAAGTACCAAATATCTCACTTCGAAAAAAATTCATTTGTTAATTTTTTTTAAAAAAAATCATCATTCTGTCCTTCAAACCGCAATCTGTACAACTCTTTTTTTTTTTAGCAAATTGCCTATGCCAATGGGGACAGCTCGGCAAAAGCACTAAATCTCACTCATTAACACTTCTGTTTTATGTTTTCTGATGTATTCTGGATAATCGGGCAAATAAGCCCCAGTGCATATATGAAAATGTACAATATTTTGTGTAAGTCGGCAAACATACTTGATGTGATAAGTGCCGACAGTTTGTGTAGTTCAAAAAAAGCAAACTTTGACATCATGTAAATTCTGTCGGCACTTAATGTTCCATCTGTTACTGACAGTAGGAAACACTGTCACGGCGTAGGGATTTTAAGTCGTTTTTTCACGCGCCATTACGTTGCGTTCGTTGTGTGTAAAAACGCCAATTTCAATGAAAAATGCCGATAATTTCTTTCTCTTTTAATTTTTTGAAATTTCAATTTCAAGACATGATAGACGAGTATGTAAGCTTCATTTTTTATTCATTGGGCCAACATTTCAGAGGAAGAATTTGGTAGAGTAAATCAGCCCTAAATTATAACGTCACGGTGATTTTCTAGCATAACAACAGCATAACATTTGCTGGAAATTATTTTCATTTTAGTTCCTTTCGTAGCGTTGACGCTTTGCCAGTTAATTTTCTAGAGCGCCGCTTTTAGTAACATTGGCGCTCTTTCTCATTAGACGTCATATTTGAATTCGAAGTCCATCTTTGTGAATTACTATAATTGAAACATACGGTAGTTATATAAGTAGAAAAGATAAATCTGAACAGGTTTTTTAAAGAGACAAAAGTTGTAAAAGTTTGTATAACTTGGTGTGCTAAAGTTAAAGGACAACAGTACACACCCGAACGCAATTTCCCCCAACTCTCCCAAACCTTTTATACTATCACCATACCCCTTCCCCCCCATCATTTTTGTGCCGTTTAATTTTAACATATTTCCTTTGATCCAACTTTCTCTATTGAATGGTTCGTCGACATCTGATTTAAACTAAAATATCATAATGTCATTTCCAATGGCTTATTAGCTAATTTTTGTATGAACTTTTTATCCCCCCTCCTCACCTCGCGTTATGTCTTCACTAACACAATAGGGTGATATTTGTGGAGTTCGTCACAATCATGGTTGAGACAGCATCAGAATCAAAACACCGCAGTCTCTGTCGTAAGATCTACTTGGTCAAACATAGCAAAAACTGCTCAGATATTCAAATCAGTGAACCTTATTGAGTCATATCAAGAAAGCCAGTGACCTACATAATGTCGTTTCAATTTGGGGTTGATAAGGATCTGAAGTTAATTTTCGTCTGGCATTTTTTGAAATATACTGAACACAATTAAAAGGCGTCCAATGTATTTTTGATGTTGTAAAGTACAAATGAAGTTTCATCCATAAAATATTGGTGAGAGTTGTTAAGGAAAGGCGGTCACTTCAGCCTGCCACCTCCCCCTACCATGAATGTAATGGGATGGACAGCCTGGAAGGAGACGTCACTGCCTCAGTGCTGAGTGATCAGGAAGTGGAGCGAAGGCGGCCTAGATATTAAGTATACCAATATCGTAATTTCAGCCATATCAATATAACGTTTTAAGAAACCAATGTTAGGTATTTGGTGATAAGTTAATTGTGATTTATTTTTGAAAAGTATTTTGACGCCCGTTTGCTTAAAAGTGGTTTTGAACATTTCCCAACATTTTCCCCACGTACTATTTATTTCCTCCTTCGCTTCATCTCATCACGTCTCATAAAACAAAGGAAGATGCAGTTGCAATTCATGTTCAGTATTTTGAACTTCGTCGGTAGAAATAATAGTGGCAGTGGAAGTTTACCGTGAGAAATGGCCAAGGAGGGGAAAATGCTGTGAAATGTCTTGTGAGAGTCTGGCTATTGGTACGTTGATATTTAATGAGCGGTTGGTAGTGGAATTATAGAATATGTCATAGGTATAGTAACAAAACGTCCATTTCCTAAGTAAAGAACGTAATCCAGGTATTAAGGGGGTATAGTAATACACTTCCATTTCGAATATTGGCAAGATTCGTAAATTAAGATTTAATATTTCATTTCAATAAAATGTGTGAGCTAAACTGTGGTTGTATTGATTTCTGCGTGACATGTTATAAGAAGAACCCTTCAAGACATAGGGGGCGAACTGATGACCCGAAATGCTGTTCTGAACGGGTTTGAAAAGGTTTTATCCAAAGGTGTCTTTTACGTGTTTTATATCAATATAGCATCACGAATTTGAGGTGATTTACGAATTAAATGTTACATATTTAAAACGTAATCATATATCAGAAAGCATGGCCATCAGTTAAAAACTTGCTTTATTGTATTGAAGTATTTGTATACTATCGTAGTTTCAAGTTTGTCACACGTGACAATGTGAAATGGTACTATATGTGGTATTCTTCAGCAAGACAGCAGGGGATGACTTTCTAGTTTACTGTAGATGCGAATTAAGTGCGCAAAAGTATACAAATTAAATGTCGGTTTAAAGCCAAATATTTTTCTTTAATATTCAACAATTTCACCTAAATCACCAAGGAACACATTATCGAAACCATTTATAAATTCTACAAGTCCGGTGTCGAATTCTTATAATTTCTGTTATTACCAGCGTGAGTATACTCTTCAGTCTCATTCTCCAAATTGACTGAAATCCAGAATATAACGACTGACGCTCATTGTGTGTCTTTCTTTTAATGTTCAGATGGGAAAAACGGATTACCGCCTCTTGAAATTTAAAGGAATAACAACTGTTTGTGAGATATCCATATTTCACAATAAATACATTGTAAAAACTCATAGAAATACAACAAATTCTATTTAACCCCAAAACGACGGTTAGCAAAGTTATTTTGGAATTTGTTCTGGCCATCACATCACGTGACCTCCATAGATGGCTACACAAAAAAGAGATTATTACAAAAAAAAAAAAAAAACTTTTTAGAAAAGAAAAAAAACAGTGACTAATTTTGAACGTGGGAATGAATTCATTTACAATTGGTAAGTATGGAAAAATTGCCCTTTACCCTAGGAAAATTCATTTTTTGGCCAAAATGATCAGCTGTTATCTCTTTAAGCATTTGCTGTCTTGCTGAGTAAGAGATGCCATTTAACGTATCAAGATCGATTATTTTGTCTCATAAGTGAAGTACTGTATGTAGAATTAAGAAATTTCAATTTCCATTTGAGAAAAATCCCTTCTTGAAAAGCTGATTTCGTATATGTAAATACCACTCATGATGGGAAAGAAACTACTTTCGTGTTTTACTTACCTCTGAACGTACTAGTAGTTCTTACAACGTAAAATATGTACACGTTTTATCCTGAAATATAATTTTTTGCCATTAATCTGTTGGACAAATACAGGTTCTGGGTACAAATGATGGGACCATTTATGTGAATGAAAAATATTTAATTTTCCAAATTTAACTGTTTTCGGCAATTCAATCTTACCATCATCCTTCATTCTATCGACCAGATGATGCAGAAATTATTGATATTTATTCGAATTTAGAACAATATGTGTTCAGAAGGGTTTTATTTTTCCAATTGAAAATGGATGTAGGAATTATGATAAATTTCGTGATCTGTCCTTTGGATTTAACTCAGATTTCATAAGTGAGCATGTAGTTTGTTTTCTATGTAGTTTTTGTAAGGGATTTTTTTAAATTTCATTTTAATATCTAACGTCCATTAGTCCTCCCATTTTGTCAATAGCTGTATATACGTCGTATATGTTTTTACGTATGACTTTTGACATTTTTTTTTTTTTTTTTTTTTGCCAAACATAACGAAAGTGCGTGTCTGTTTTTTTTTCCAGCGATAAGTGTCCGACTTAAATTTTTTTTCAATTTCATATTCCCTATATAAACTAGTGTTTATTATTCTGTCCATTTTGTCAATAGCTAGGTAAACGCTGTATGTGATTTTATGTTAGTACTTTTGACACCGAGTCCAGAATGGGTCTCTCTCCTCGGGGAGGGCGGAGACTACATCCACCATTGTTTTTTTTTAATGAAGAAGTTGGAATATTTTGTTTGTTTCATTAAGATCAAACATAAGACCATTAATGTGGTAGACAGTTTATTTGTCAAGTCGAATAGATAAGAACGTTATATTTTTTACACCTGTAAGTGAATTTAAATGCAGACACCAATAATATTCTCAAATATACTTGTAGTAATAAAAAGACAACACAAAGATGTTTTATAGATAAATGTTTTATAAATAATTGAATACAGCAAAATAAATTCGAATTGCTCTTAATAAAAAAACTTATTGAATATACAAAATGTCTTAGTGTTTTTACTGATGGCTATATTTCTCAGTGGTAGCCTGGGGTTGGGGTTCGATTCCTGGCTCGGGCACTTTGGAATTACAATGAGGTGCTATTAGAATTTTTCTTTGGTTACTATAAGAAGGAAGTCCACCCGGGGAGGGTGGGTGGGAACACTTAGAGAAGTAGGTAAGGCGCTTGTCTCTGAGACAGAAGGTCCCCAGTTCGATTCCTGGCGCTTCTAGGTCCCAACAAATTACCTTTTGCAAAAATAAACCCAAATAAACTATTTACACTACTACAAGAGGATCATACGAATGAGGAAAATCAAGCTGAGACAGTAGCTCAATAGGTAAGGCGACAGATCAAGAAAGAGAAGACGTCTAAGTTGATAACCAAAGGTTCAAGGCGATTTGAAGACAAGAATGAACAAGCGGCATTTTTTGCACATTTTGAAACTACATCTATTACAACTTTCATGTACGTTTATTAAAAGAAATACAAGCAATTGCGCCGTACATAAAATAATTTTCATAACGACTGAGCATTTCGAGATGTAAATCAATCTTAAATACAACTATCTACAACTAAATGTGTGGGAGATTTTATGCACTTTTGAAAAGTGTCGCTCAATATCAATTTCATTTTAATATCTAACGTCCATTAGTCCTTCCATTTTGTCAATAGCTGTATATACGCCGTATATGTTTTTATCAATCTTTTTGATTTTGAAAAAGAACATGAAATTTTGGGCTTTTTGCCCAGAGTTTAAAGTGAAAGTTGAAGATTTGTCGCGATGTACTTTACAGCCATCGTTCAAAGTTGACATTGAAGTATTTGTCTTATGAGTGAGCCAAATTGTAACAGTATTGAAATTCAAAGTGCATATGATCTCGTGTGAGCGTTCTCCTCGCACGCGGGAACGCATTCATGACCCTACAACTAACTCCATGTTGCCATGCTGATGAGCACACACAACACCAAACAGCAGTCAAACATTATTCAGCTCGGTAAATTTGCTTTTTTCATAGATAAATAAATATGCACCTGATATTGTGCGTCATTTTTTTCTCTTTTAAATCTTAAAATAGGATTTAGGTGGCACAATTTTGAGTGAACACTTAAATTTACGCGTCGTGTGAATCAAGAACAGCATGAAGACATGGTCAGTTTACAACCTTATCCCAGTCATAGTAATTTTTAAGAAAAATATGTAAACAATTTGAAAAGGTTATGCAAAAACAAGACTAGTTTACTTAAAATAACTAATTACATTTACTCAGAAAAAGCTAATAAACTCAAAGATCTCTGGTGTTCAGTGATCAAGAAACACTCAATAAAAATAACCCAACAGCATGTGCAGGACTGGCACCTAATCAGGCCTTTTGTTCTCAATCACCCCTTGATTCCGACCGAAATATAGAATTAAGAAAGTACCAAGTACAAGATCAACATTAAATAAAACACTGACCTTCCAATTTTGTGTAAAACTTATTCTAACCAATCAAGTGTCATTTTTCTGATAATATTTTGATTTTTCATATTTGATTAGACAAAAAAATCACAAAAGAAAAAGGATTTTTTAGACGATAAGTCAGTAAATTGGCAGTTAACAGAAAAATTTCGTGTTTTAGAGGATTGACAAAAGTTGGCAGTCTACAAAAGTTTAATTACTAGGAAATACCCATTACCCCCAAAATAGAGCTTTGCGACAACTGTAGTTTTTGATAAGAGTTTGATAAGGATTTTTCAAAATTTCAAGTTGTAAAAGATGCGATAAATGCCAGTCCTACATATACATATTAATTGACAAAAGACGCAAAAGGAAACACTTCCTACTATCCACTGCTTCTCTTTGTAAACAGTTCCGCTATGTAATGAAGATAAAAGGTTAATTTTCCCTTTTTAATGACAAAAACATATTAATTTTCGAAAAAATACTACCCCAACCCCTGGTTTGATTGTCTGCAAACAAAACATTTCTATCCCTTCCAAGCAATAAAACTATGGGTCTATAACTGATCAGACATACTACTAGTATATCAAAACACCGGGAACCAAAGGAAGTTTATTCTTACCATGTGTCATAACCGCATATTCAATTTTAGAAAGACCCGTTTTAATACGTGTGGGCAATTCTGTAATAACTTGAGCACATTTTACAATTTTATACTGCCGTTAATTCTTAAGTGTCATAATTTGGATTACGTTTATTGTAGATTTATATCTCGGTCATTTCTTCCAATAAAAGATTCCCGTAAAAGATTCTTCCAATGAAATATTCCTGTATACATTTTACGCACGAGTCGCTACGTATTTTTTTCTTAAGTTAACTTCATTAAAATCAATATTTGTATTCATATCCAATTTAATATGAATAATAATGTATTTTTAAGCGCACAATAAAGCGTCTTATTACACATTTGCCCACACATACAATTTTACAATCAATTTTACATTGAACCGGTCGTACTAGCACAGCGCTCTACCTGCACATCACTTAATAATAAATTTAAAACCATTTATTTTATTGTCATAGATCACTTAAGCAAGGCACTTTTTTTGTTTTAGGATAACTTAAAAAGTGTCGTTTCAGGTTAGAGAACTGGTGGGTATGAACAAAAAATTTAAATTGTGATGAAAACATCGTGTGCGGATAGAGTGCTGTACTACAACTTATTTACATATGTATAATAATATACCAGCGACGTGCAGGGTTGACGCTTGGATTTGGTCCATTTTATCAGAAGTTCCATGAATAAAACAATCGTTACACGCTGCATTTCATTTGATACATGTTTTGATGTAGAATATTACAACCCAAAGCAAACATTACATTTCAAACCAAAGCAAATGTCAACCCTGCAAGTTGACTATACGGCAGACTTCGACACGCAAGACACGTTGACATGGGTGCGGGCGCTGGCGAACACGAATCTGATGTCTTTGCTGGGAGTGCGTCCAATCTCATAGTAGACGGTTGTTACGAGGCACTGAAATTAAATGAAAAATGAAATAAATTAAACTAAATCCATAATAATATCTAAGGAATTGACAAAGTGAAATACATAATATTAATAATAATAATCTTGATAGGTTTTTTACTTTCTTAGTTAAACATTATTTTGCGTATTTTGTGGGTAGAGTGATATAAATTCAGGATTTCATTGCTACACGTGCTTATTATCTTCAGAATGATTTTACCAATAACTTTATACCAATACATCCATACTTAAATAAATTCGTAATCCGAATGCTGGCACTTTAGCTCATCTTTTTTTTAAATCAAATAGTTTATGCAAGCATTTTATTTCAGATTATAATATCAAAGACGGTATGTAATCGAAATTGCAATCAGGAAAAAATGAAGTCAAGGGGGTCGACAATGCCTAGCTAATATACGTTTGCATTCCTGGTCGCGGCTATTTCTCTATAAAATAATTTGTTTATTGTCAGTTAGCTTTAATAAATAGGATATATTTGTACAGGTCACTGTCAAAAAATAAAAAAGGCACCCATTGGGAGCTGAGAATGTTACAGTAGTTACCTGCTTTGTCGTCTTGCTTTGTTTAAGACGGAAAAACGAGTTCAGACCTTTGGACGGCTGGAATAATCTTCTCACTTCTTTATGAGTAAATACTTTCCTTCTGGAAAAAGCAATATAAAAAGTTATTAAACTTTCCAAGCTCATTTCAGCATTCATGTCAATGAAATATATCCAAGAGCCATTACGTCTGAAGTGGGAAATACATACTTTTGGATAAAATATCGTCAACATAAACCGATCAGTGTTGCCTTATATCATCTATACAGTACTTACAACAAACTACATCAGTTCTCAGTGCCAAAATTTCAGTTTACGTGTGGAAATTGTGGCAATGTGGCAAGTGAAGCTTCTTCCTCTTCCTTCTGACCTTGGTCCTATCTGAATACCTCTCACCAAAATGCTCACCTGGTTTACATAATAATAGCACTGACTGTGGGATTGTGTTAGAGAAGACACGATGCGGCTTAACGCAATCTAAACGTTATCATCAGGTTATTGCACCAAGGAGTTATAACTCCTTGGGTTTGTACATGTATATCTAACATTTTAATTTTTATGGAGCAGTACATATGAACCCAAACACATATGAACCCAAATCACATAAGAATCAGTTTACTGAGTTACGCATCATTCGTGAAGGTATTGTTTTCATTGTTTGTTCTCTGTTGTCGCGACTCTGTGGTTGCGTGCGACGTTATATATGTGCGCACGAATGTTATTACGTCGCTTATTCTTCTTTGTTACGCTAAAATGATACATACGTTACCGATACATACGTTACCATGAAGCGTGTAAATATTTATTCTATTTTCATTGGTTTTCTTTCGCTTTGTGGGCCAACACTTATGTCTTTTATTTGTGTTTCATTAAAATAGTGTTGGCGCACAAAAGGAGAGACAACCAATGAAAATAGAATAAAAAATATTTTCACGCTTTATGGTAACGTATGTATCAATTTAACGTAACAAAGAAGAATGAGCGACGTAATAACATGCGTGCGCACATATACAACGTCGCTGACTTGATATCTGTAAGATTCTGCAGGGTGAAACGGGAGACATGGCCTAGTCTTTTACCTCTCAAAAAGTTTGCAATATACTTTGTCTTTCAGTGGTCCCCGATTCTTTAATATTACCAATGTTATCACTTTGAACCGCATAAAACACTTTTGGAAGTAAAAGAATCATATTAGAAACTATCACTACACTTTCTTTTTATCATTTTATTTTTATTCATCTTAGTACTGCCATTGGCATATCTACTAGTGCCTCAATTTAGGACTCATTCCCAATGGAACTATTGATCTATGTAAATCGATCCAGCTCCACAGGGACTCTTGCTGAATGAAATTGGATTGGCTCGCCTCCTTTTGTTTATAACATGCTTGTTTTCCATTTTCTACTCAAAGCTAGGGGGTGGTATGCTAATCTCTCAATCTGATTACATTCAGCAAGAGTCCCCCTGAATTGATCTACCTAGACAGATAAAACACTGAATGCACTCTTATTTTTATTGGGACTGAGTTCTTAGACCTAAATATTCTTACACAGTCATATAAATAAAACAACAACAATAAATAATAATAATAATATATAAATAATAATCTTTATTGAGCACTAAAATGCATACATATTACATTTTACAGGCTCTCTACACTAGTCATAACAACTTAGCAACAATTATACAAAGCTATACAATACTTATTGAATGATTACTGGGAAGCAGCACAGAATAAAACGACTATTGCTATTAGTGGGTGTGTCGTTTTTTCAAACTTTCAGTTATATATAGATATAATGTTCTCAAACATGATTCACTTTTTGGACTGAGCAGCCACTGAATTTTTTCATGATCTGTTTTCTGCTCAGGAGGTATCATTAATCTAATTCTTCTGTCACTATGTTCTTCACATTTCAGTAAAAAGTGGATCTCCGTTTCAATTTCATTACAGTGGGGGCACTTGCGATTTTCAGTAGGGGTTTTAGGGGATGTATAGCGGCCACGTTCAATTTCTAATTCCTGGTCACTAATCCGCATTTTTGCAATAGTCTTCATTTCTGATGGGGTGACTTTCATTGACAGATATTTTTCAGGGGTGTAAGTTTTTTTAAGTAATCTGTATGTCCTGAGTTTACTGTAGTTATCACTTTCCAGGTCTTTCCAAAATAGTTTAATATTATTAGTTTAATAATATTATTTAATGTTGATTTATAATTAAAAGTTGGTTGGTACATTTATAATGTTGAAATGATAATTCTCAGAAAAACAAAGGCCAAATACATTTTCAAGAAGTGCATTAAAGTTGAAAGTTATGAATACAGTTTATAAAATCATAATTATAATTACCTAAAATAATACACGTATGATAAATAATGACAATAACTGCATTGCAGACTTTCAATTTAATTTTCAAAGACATAAAAACTGTATTTACCGGTATAAACATCTGTACAGCGCTTTTTACTTACATTTGTGCATTAAAAATGTTCCCATGTAAATTTATATGTACATATTTCATAAGGAAACAAAAGCCTGAAATTCACTGCAAAGAGACTGTAGTTTGCCGCTTTTAAAATGTTCTCTCTCTCATCACTGTATATCATGTCCACAGTGTGTTCAGTGATTTCTATGTGAGACTACAGACACATATACAACTATGATCATCACTATATCTCATGTCCACAGTGTGTTCAGTGATTTCTATATGAGACTACAGACACATTTACAACTATGATCATCACTGTATATCATGTCCACAGTGTGTTCAGTGATTTCCATATGAGACTACAGACACATATACAACTATGATCCCCACTGCACTGATGAATAAAAAAGTCACATCATATATATATTATCTGGTTGGGGTTATGTGTGTAAATGAAATATCTTAAATATGACAGTTAGGCACCATTCACAATAGATCTGAGTGCTAACTGATCTGCCAACTAAATATGGCGGACCACACTTCAAAAGAGATGACGCTGATTCCTGATGGTCTCCCTGCCTCCACACACGCCATATAACAGATTAATTCTTGGCTGCGAGTTTTAATTACTAGGCCCCTGCAGTTAGTACTCGGATCATCTATTCTGAATGGAGCCTAAGTGTTAAAGTAACTCTCAGGTGGTGAAAAACTGGAATTTTTTTTATTTATCAAGTATCCTTCATCAGTTTTGTATACATACCCATTGTAAGCATGAGTTTTACCCCCTACCCTGGTTCTGTATGATATTATTTGTTACTGAGCACATTCAGAACAGTGGATTAACAGATCCTTGGATCAAATATGCATAATCCCAGTGAAGAATCTATTCAGTGTCTAATCAGGAATTAAGTTTTTTAGTGGGTCACCATATTTGATCCATGGATCTGTTAGTCTGAATGTGCTCAAGGAGGCATGAGAGAGAAAATATAACAACAGTTATAGGAGTCTGAAATTTTCTAAGTATTTAATTTCTCTTTCTCACCTCGCTTTATCTATGCCTCTCTACAACTTCAACCCAGTTTCTCTTAAATAAAATTCTGCACTAATGAGCTAAATTAAATAAATAAACATTCTTTGATTACAAACAGCTCCAAAATAATCAGGTGGGAATTTACTAGGTACCAGTACTTATAACAGACATTAACAATGTGATGATTCAGTCACCATTCTGACTTGCTTAATCCAGCATTGGTTTATTAGCACTACATGTACTTTAGGCAAGCTAACTCAATAAATAACTTTGGATATTTAAGATAAGAAAAAAATTGTCTTTTCATTCAATTTTATTTTTAAAAATCTACATAAAATTACAAAGTAAGCAACAAAAGTAATAATAAGTGCTTATCTTTTATTAAGACTACTATGACATCACAACAGTACTGTACATATTAGTATAAAAGCTTCAATATATTTATTGCCAAAATTTGCTAAATTCTTTATTTTAAAGAAATATTAATGAAATGATTTCCTCCATATTACTTACACAAAATTGCTGCAGGCATCTTTTATACTACTGGCAAACCATAAGATGAGCACTAACATAAGACTAGACAGCAAAGCTGGCAAAATATACAGACACAAAACACAAAACAAGGTGCAACAATAGAGTTAAATATATTTTTTTCTGTGACAGCACCGAATATGGGCCAAGGCCTATGGGTTTGCAAATTCACCAGTTTTACCATTAGTTATATAATAGCTTGTTTCAATACTTATAAAACTGTGCACACGTATTGGTAAAAATTGTCAAATCCTGTTAGTTTTTAACTCAAACAGCTTTTTTTTACTAAACAAAACCTCTCTGCATATTTGATGTAAAACAAAAACATGGTTTGGTATCTATGGTAAGACAGTCACCAAAATACTTGCAAAAAATTAAATAAATAAATAAATAAATAAATAAATAATGATATTTTAAAATTTTTTTACTCAGTCAAAGTGGGGGGAGGGGGGGGGGGGATGCACCATGTTCAGAATGAACACCAGTGGATGTCTGGGGATGGCTACAGGAACATGGACCCTATCTCCTGATGTCAGGGAGGAAAAAAAATGGTTGGAGCCTGGTACACAAATCTTGACTGCATTGAGACAAATCATCTCCAACAAAAGATTTCAGGACATTATGTCAGGAACCTTGGTTACAGGCACTGCAAAACTTCTAGAACACAGGATTGGGATGAGAAGATCTCCTTATTCCTCATGTCCTACCGCAGCTCACAACACGACAGCACTGGCTAAACCCCAAATCTAATGGTATTAGTTAGAAAAATTGATTTACCGGCCTATATTGTTTCTGGATGGCCATGTTACATGAAGTAGATAATTTTAATTTGGTGATGATTTTCCACTTTTCAGTATTTACAACTAATGGGTGTGAATGAAAATTTTATACCATGTGAGACTCATGAATGATTGAAAAACTTGAGTAAAAGCCTAAATAGATCCTATGAAATGGCTCGAGAAAAACTGAAAAGTGTGCAGAAATGTCAAAAAACAGTTGTATGATGCAAAGTTGAGAGAGAGTGAATATACTTGTGGTCAGAAGGTATATTTGAGGGATGAAAGTCATAAAAATTGAGAAAGTAAGAAACTTAGACCCTTATATAGAGGACCATATGATGTTATCAAAGCATCCCCACCTCTCTATACAATTAAAGATAAAAAAGGAAAAATCCAGGTGGTACATCATGATAGATTGAGAAAATTTGTTGAAAGAGAGAGTGATTTTCAGTTGAATGAACCACAATTGGTGGAACCAATTGTAAAAAGATCAAGATTTGGTAGAGAAATTAAGATGCCATCTCATTTAAGAGATTTCGCCTTAGAATGATTATATTGATATATGTTTTGTTTATTAGTTAAGATATAATTGTATATAGATACTTCCTTAATTTTCGGCAGTGCTGAAATAAAAGGAACTTAATTTATTTATTTGTATTTTTTATTTTTTTTTAGACCATGGATGAATCAAACATATACAATATTCTCGCAGAGAAAGAGTATAATTGGTGCAGAAATTGGATCGAACAACCAAACACTCTGCTCAACATATCAATTAACAATATAATACCACAAAATTTACCACAGTCCAGAATGTCAATGTACATGGGAACTCTACTTAATGAAAGAGTGCTATTAGAGAAAGGAATGGATTGAATGATTGAAAATATCTATTCATATCAAAACAATATAACGAAAGAAGAATGTGTAGATATCATACTTTACTTGAGAGATAAATTGTATGGCTATTAAAAAAAAAAAAAAAAAAAAAAAAAAAAAAAAAAATCCATAATAAAGATATATTTAATAAAGTATATTATAGTTTGTACTTCCTATTATATTTCAGGTAATTTGATCAAAACAACAGTACAAGTTGGTATAGGTTTTCTAAATATTTGTTTGAATTTTGTTGTTGAGCATAATACATTGAGCACTGCATGAATAGGTTGATAGCTACTTTTGTCTTTTTTGGATTATGGTTATTAAAAAAAAAAAAAATTAAATATTACCTAACACGGTTACACTGTTCAAACTAATATGTTGCAGTTTAGCATGTGTTTTGCATGTAATCGGATTAGAGGTTGTCAAGGTAATAATTCTTTTCTTTTTACACATTTTAATGATGGTATTTCATTTGGGGATTTGGTATAAAAGTAATATTTATACATAGTAAAGGCGGCGATGCTGTAATACTATGTTAGTAATTAATGAAATACTATGTTTATGATGTAATACTGTGTTAATAATGTAAAATTATGTTTATAATGTAATATGTTAATATTCATTTGAAAGAAAAGATCATTATCATGTATGTTCATTCAAGAAAATAAACCATTGTATAAGTTTATTTCAGATATGGATGATCTAGACATGCTAGATGAAGCCTGTTTTGTCCCGGATTATGATGACACTGATTTGGTGGAAGATCCTACTGTCCTAATTGGTGAAGAGGGGAAGGAAGTTATCCACTCAAATTGCAGAAGGAAGAAACAGAGGAAAGAAGTTCAGTGTGGTTTGTGTCTGGTGTCCAGTGCTGACCTAAGTAGACATCTTGGACGTCATGTGAAATCTGTTCATTTGCCATGGTATATGACTCCAGGATTGGTGTGCTGGTATTGCAGATCGATGGAGAAGGACAATTCGCTTTTGCGTAAACGTCATGGTGATGATCATTCGTATGGAACTGGTGAATTCGAGGAAAAACTATGGATCCAATTGGTGAATGGATTTATACATTTCCTGATATTAACATTAAATATGAGAAATATATGGGAACTGATGGACTATGTGAAAAGTGAAGGACTAGTAATGTTGCCAGATAACTGTTCCAAGGAGGACATTGACTTTGTAAAAATATACATTTATGGAAATGGTATGGAGCCTAAGACTGAGATTCTGAATTCTTTGTTGACTTTGTTTCACTGGAAAACTTTGTATCATCTGTTACAAAAACTTTCATCAGAGGATCGTGAACTCAGTAGTCATTGGTATCGGCGGATGGAATTTACTTTGCTATATGGATAAAAAATGAACTATATAATGATTTGACATTTCACATTGACATTGTTATCATTACTAATGTTGTTTTGAGCAACTTTGAGTTAAAATCACTTTGTTTGCTTTTAAAGTTGATTTAAAGTGATAATGGATTTAAAACTTTGTTTTGCATTCCTAAGGATGAACATTTATGCTGAGAGATGGACTTGATTGACTTTACTTGTGTTAAAGTTAAATGTTGAATCTTGGCATAACAAGAATGAACTTAATTGCATTACTTGCTCATTTTAAAGGTAAAGTACGATTACATTTGTTAAATTATAGTAATTGTTAGTTTAACAATTTAAAGTAATGGTTTATATTGTAATAATAGGGGGGAGTTTTGTTCGACAAAAGGGGGGAGAGTGTGACGATGTAGTGTGTTAGTTGAGATTGTTTTACATTGCTACCGGTAGATGTCTCTATAAGTAAAGTGTTGTGCGGTGTGCAAGTTTGAATCTCTCCTGTGATTGGTAACTTAATTAAAGGTAAAACTGTTCACTGTATAGTTGGTTCTGATTGGTAAACGTGTACTATCTGAACATGTATATAAGGTCCGACTTGAAATAAATCGGTCTCTTTCTTGGGCTTTTGGCTACCTATTTGGTCTGCGAGTTATTATTTGGCTCCTTTTTTGGCTCTTAACTCTGAGATACCAGTAAGTTCATTGTTATTTGTACCTTCATAAGGCACTCGGCCGCGAAGGCGTAACAAAAGCTAATGTAGTAGGAATAAATAATGAAATAAATGGCTTTGATTGGGAAAACTTTTTTCGACACTTAGATAATGTGCATGAAATTGCTAGAAACTTTACAGACAAACTACTATCTATCTTTAAGAAGTACATACCATAAAAAAATAAGAAGTATTAAAGCAAATGACAAGCCTTGGTTCTGTGACAGGTTACGGCATGAAATTCTCAGAAAAAAGAAATAATATGCTAAAATGAGAATTACTCCTAAGCAGGATAATACAAATGGTTATAAGGCTCAGTCTGCTCTGGTAAATAAACTGATAAAGGACACAAAGGAAGCCTATTACAATAGTCTAATTGATGGCCTTGATGAAAAATTAGACAGACGTAAACTGTACTGGCAAACTATTAACTGTACTCAATTATATTGCTAATATGAAACCTGCTATTTCTCTACATTAGTATAACAGTAAAAAAACATATATTTACTTGTATTTGACCTTATAGTGTTATTTTATTTCAGCATAGGACATTTACTCACATTTTTGAATATGGGAAACAGGAGAGGTTTGCAGTTGCCTCCATTTTGGAGAATACACTTGAAAATGTGGCTAAAAAGGTTCTTCAGATTAAACAAACCAGCATCAGGTACCGACAGTCCATTTTATTTACAAATGCATAAATGAAAATAGCTAGTATGTTTTTTATTCTGTTGTACGTAGCAGAGCAAGAGTTCTCTTGAAATTATTTTGTGCTCAGATTGATTGTTTGTATTCACCTCGAAATGAAACATACAATGTACATTGCTTTGTTCATTTATGTGACAAAGTAATTAAAATTGGGTCCCTTATGGACACAGTCTTGTTTTTCTATGAAGACCTTAATGGGGAGTTGAGAAAACTATTCCATGGGACAAGCTCTGTGGAATTACAGATTTCATCTGTTGTACAGTTGTTATTCACTAACAATTACCAGATCTAGTGAAGCAATTAGTTCCAGGTTCAGAAATTGAGTCATTCTATTTGAAATTAGCAAAAAAAAAAAAAAAAAAAAAAAAAAAAAAAACATTACCTCACAACAGGTCACTACTTTTCGGACACACTTATGCAGTAGGGCATTTTGTCAGCTGTAATCTTTTGGACAGAACTAGAGAATTGATAAAATATTTGTGGCCCAATCAAAAAGGTACACAATTTTGCCGTCTTCTCATGAATGGCATTACTTTTCATTCTCCTTCATACAGGAACTGTACAGACTGCAGAAAATTTCTGATAAGTCTCATCACTTTTAATAAAGACGCAGGCATGGGCACGTAAGTAGTAATATAATTATTCCTATCACTTTAATTGGTCCCAGTCAACTTTAATTTTATCTCACTTTATTACCCTTTATTTAAAGTTGCGATAATTTGCAGCCAAATGGTCTGTCACTCCAATATATGAGGTATAAAACCAGGCAGCAGCCTAGAGAGTCGGGAATCGTGGACCGAACCTTGACTCTTCAACAGACAGATTAGAGAACTCAGAGTAAAATATACCCCCGGCTATCTCTAAGAACACAGTATAGATTTGGCGACAGATTTCGCACACGATTCTGTTTTGAGATTTTTGTTATTGTCAGAGAGAACTGAAGCAGCACGCTGTGAAGATGGCAGAAGGACACAACAACCAAGAGCAAGACTCAGTTATCCCGCCAGGTATGGACAGGTTAGTGTATACTTTGGACATTTTGGCTTGAGATTTACAAGGTAAGCAACAAAGAGCAATTAGACAAAGTAGGATAGATAACGCATCATCAGGCAATAAGACCGTGTGATGGAAACATCCCGTCGGAGGTCTGGTCTTACATAGACGAGTTAGACGTCTTAAAAGTGAAATCTAAGGGGCCAAGTAATTTTTGCATTCTGTTAATGGGCAGGATATATTCTAAAGAAGAACGCCTTGACCCAACGAGGAACATAGGGGGCTTAAGGACAGCACAATATAACAAAAGACCAATCTGCTCACAAAGACTAGACCATACATATATCAAAAACAGTGTTCAGAAATTGTATCCATCTGTAATGAACGAAGAGCTATGGTGATGATGTCTCTCGGCGATGAACACTGCCAATCGAAATTTGAGGTGTTCACAAAAGATCAACATATAGGAAAGCTAACACGTGTTTCCATACAATATGCCAAAGGCTTAGTTTGTCTGCAGATAAATGTGATCACATTCTTGGCTGATTGAGGCAACGTTTGAAAGAGCAACCAATTAACTTACAGACCATGGCGCACCGTGGTAGAAAATGAAGAAGAAAAGCAGACAATTATCAAACATATGCACAGTGACATTGAGTGAAATTTACAGATATTACTATTCTTTGACAACCTTTGGATTTATATTACTGTGAATGGAGTGTTAGTGATATGCATATACTGATATTACAATGTACTACCAGGTGCTTTGTGCTTTCTTGTTGGGAAATGTTGTATGAAAATACATTTTCCAACAAGAAAGCACAAAGCACAGTCCTTATAATTACTATTTAATGTTTGGCACATAAGTAAATGATAAAGTAGACCCCATTTTAAAGTAACAACAAGTAAACTATTGTCCTCACTCTCTGAAATACAAGTGGTGTTTAATTCTGAATACTAAGTCCCATATTATAATATTGCCCTATTAATTGGAATGGTTCGTATGATAATCATGTTTTTGGTTGGTTTTAATGCGATTTCATTTTGAATTGTCAGGTGGGGAGCACCAAAAAGGCTCCTGTCAGACCAAGGAAGAAGAGTTTGTGGCTGAAATAAATACAGAGGTTTGCCGCTCCCTCAGCATAGAGAGGTCTGTGACAAGTGCCATACTCAAACCAATGGTCTGGATGAGAGGACAAACCAGACGCTGAAGACTCGATTGAGGAAGCTCATTAATGAACACCAGAACGACTGGGATACTTATTTGGAGGATGTGGCGTATTCGATCAGGACACAATTTTTCTAATGTTTGGGAGGCACCCTAGGTCTTTGAGAGAGGTAATTCTAGATTAAAAATCTTAATGATTAAGTAAACAACATAAATTTTAGAACATTTTTATAATTATTTTCTGACATCTCAGTAATAGGTTTGTTACATCACTGAAATTGTGTTTGAAAAGCAGTCTATGTGTTGCCAAAATGTGTATTAGATATGATAAGCTTTGGTCCTTTCATTTATATAAAACCTATTTAATCTTTTATATCATGTAGACCTCTTTTAGATTATCAGTTATTTCTATATACGCTTAAATGGCCGCACTACAAATATTTTATTTACCTACCTATTTTTCATTCTTCTGATTATTTTACTTAACAGGCTGTCTCCTAGTCATGATACTGATCCTGTCTTTATCTTAAATGAAGTGGGAAGCATGAAGCATTGCTCCTGTGTTCAAAAAAATAACTTGATGAATTTTAAAGAGGTTTTCTAATTTCAATTGTGATTTCCATTTTTAGATGAATGCCAAAGATGGTGAAAGTATTGAAGCCATTTCTGTAAATGATGAAGTTCTAGAAGACATGGTCAACCACAGAGAGGCACTGCTAGATGTCACCAAGAAAGTTTACAAAGTTCATCTAGTTAATTCATTACGGCCACCATGCAATCATTTAATTGAAATCATGTATGAGGGTAAGTCATTTAATTATATTAAATTATGATATTTTAGGCACAAAGAAAAACTGCAGAACCTAACATGGAGAGAGGTGTTTGCCATCTGCAGGAAAGATTATAGTAAGGCTTTGGCAATCATTGAACTGGTCCTCAGTCTACCAGCCAGTAGTGCAGAGAATGAGAGGGCATTCAACAGAATGAAGCTGATCAAAACAGCCCACAGGTCAAACTTATCCACCAGCTCGCTGGACAGTTTGATGACAGTACATCTGTTATCCAAACCTATAAGGCAGTTCAATCCTGATGCAGCAATTGATGATTGGTTTTCTGCAAACAGCAGGCGTCCTACATTCAGGGATGGCTTAACTAAGAAAAGCAGAAAATTGCACGCCATTGCTACCTCTAGTACCAGTCAGGAACATGAAACTGATGCAGTTATAGAGAATGATAAAGAAAATTTTATTAATCCCAATGAATTGGATGATGAAGATGATGATGATGATGATGATGATGATGATGATGAAGGTTTTGGGGATGATGATGATGATATGATGGATGAGGACAAAATTTACGAAAAGCTAAAGGAACTAGCTGGGGTTTAGTTTTTTTTTTTAATGTGAATAAACCTTGATGAATTTTAGAGAATTGGGTTGATTTCAATTCTTTTAAATAATTTCAAAATAAAGATATGAAGATTTAACTTTATTTGCTTTATTTTACTGGCGCATTTTAATAATAATTTTTAAAAAATGAAATTGCCAAGTATGCTTAAACCATCCACCCCTTTTTGATTCTTTTATAATTGAGTGTAAAAAATGTTTTATTCCCTGTCACGATTCTCTGGTCTATCAGGCACTGATGATGATAGCAAAATAATACAAATTCTCAATCCACAGTGTCGTGCAAGTGCATCAGCAGTGGCCAAGTTTATACAGTCAGTTATGCCTAAGTAGCAAATGCATATTGTACAAAATACTATATTCAGTATTATTATATTGTGTCTTACTATTGTCAGCTATATGAATGAAGTAGTTAGCTTACATGTATTTTGGCAATGGAATGATCTAAAGAAGTTATACTTATTTAAGTGTATACAATTACAATTTATGTAAAACTGTAGTTTAGAGAGCTTGTAAAATGTAACTGTACACATTTTAATGCTCAATAAAATAATAATAATTATTATTATTATAATTGGACCAGTGTCCCAAGGCCTGGGACCAATACCTCCAGAGTCAACTGGTCCAAGTGGACCAGTGCTGAAAAATTCCCATTTCCCTCCCTGCGTGGTAATTTTTAAGTCGGCAGCCATAGCCATTGTCAGAGGTGAAAATTTTCACATACATTTCCATAATTATCGGACACTTCACTGCCCTTTGGCACATTGTATGGCAACCTCAATAGGCCTACTTGGATTTTAACATCTCAGATTACTCGAGTTTCACCTTTTTATTCAACTAGAATATATATATATATATATATATATATATATATATATATATATATATATAATGTCCCGCAACCAAACAGAGTCAATAGATAGAACCTTTCTTCAATCTATTGGAGGACTCCTCAACCAAGCTGTGACACTTATTAATGGCGTTGTTGACAGGTCCAGATCCACAACTTCTACTTCTCGTGACCAGGAAAACGAGGGAGAGGAGATATGCTGGTTAAGATCTATGAAAATCTTTCTCCTTGTGTTTTGCAAGAAACTTACAAAAAAATTGAAATCAATGAAAAACCCTCTGCTCTGGCTCTGCTGCTACACTGTCTTCAGACTTATTCTAATTTAAAATGAATTAGCTACACCTAAAAAAATGTAATGAATAAAATAAAAGAATGAGTTATATAAGACATTTAACAAAAAGAATAAGCCTGTACAATCAGTCTTTTCATATGTTTTGTAGAAAAATTAGGCCAGGTCATTTTGAAAGAGGGGGAGATTATGAAGGTGGGGGCAATGAAAGACGAGGGTGAAGAGGACAATGCCAGTATGTGGTATGCTGCCTATAGATAGAGCATACATATCCCTTTCAGCAAGAGGCAGACAGATAGCAGTTATCAAAAGCTTTTTTTTTAATTTTTTTTTTCTAAATCTGTATGGTTTTTGGATTGATCTTTTTTTCTAAATCTGTATTTTTTTATAAAAAGTTTTGGAATATCATAGAGAAGACAGAGTATCGGTGAATGTGGTAACCAATTGGATGGAAGGTTTTTCAGAGCATACTCATACTTAAATAGAATTCTTTTTTTTTTTTCGGAAAGCCAAAAGAAAGATGAAGGCGCTGCAGATCCTGTCAGCCCAAGGGTGGCAGACTAAGGTGATCCTGTCAGCCCAAGGGTGGTAGACTGAGGTGATCCTGTCAGCCCAAGGTTGGCAGACTGAGGTGCAGCATGTACAAATCAAGAGCGCCATTGATATCAAGTACACATCTAGAGATGAAGAGTGTGATGAAGGATTCATCACACACACCCCATCCTGGCAAAGTGACAAATTTGCCCAGATTAAACATACCTTAGACAGGTGTTTTATTGAAAACAGCTCACACAAGAGCAGAAGGTTGCTGCAAAACAGGAAGATTGGAGCAACTCACATCAAATCTGTCCCTAATTGTCCAGAGGATATCTCATGGATTATAAAAAGAGATTAAACATTTCAACTGTTTTCAGTTTACCTGACCAAATGCTGTGTAATTTCAAATAGTATAGAATTTTGGTTCATTATTTTTTGGGTTTTATATGCAGTTTCATTACAGACTGGAGGGACGGCTATGTACGTCGAGTTTACACCCGAAATGAAGTTACAGTTTCATAGCCAGCTGTTTCTTTTTTTATTGGCCATTTTTTAAGTCACATACATAACTGCAAGAAGTAATTTAATTTGAATATGTTACAGGTAATGCACACATTTTTTATCTTTACTGAGAGTGAAACCTACTTGACATACAGGGGCAGATACAGAGCTATTTTCTGACAGTCTTCCAAATTATGTTTGTTGATCCATCCTCCATTTTGACCGTCTTCCGACAGATAAAAAATTAGATACCTGTCAATGTAAACTTGAAAATCCGGAAGACCCAGAAGACGGCCTAAATCCGCCCCTGACATAGAATAAATGATGTAAGTTTAAATCGTGTGTTACTTGTCTTATCAAAATATGATTTTATCCCCGCGACTAATATTACATTTAATAAGCTACAAAAGTAGTAGAAATGTACTCTTTTCTATTGTTAATAGATGTAAAAATGTGATATTTCCTGTGTTAAAAAGGTGTACAAAATTTAGCCATTTGAGTACCTTTTATATAGCGAAATATCACATTCGTAGTAAAAAAGATATCTAAAAGTTGATTTTTGTGACACAAAAAGGTAAGGGAAGTGGGCCATTCATATGCCTTTCGCCATGCAAAAGTCTTAAGAATGTTGATCTTTATAATGCCTTTTTTGTCAAACAAAATCAATTTTGTCGCAAAAGAAAAGTTAACCTTTTGTGTGTAAAAAAGGAGAAGAAAAGTGGGCCATTTGTACATCTTTTTCTCTGTATAAAAGCCATTCAGAAGATTATATTTCCTAAAAATTCAAAAGGTCCAAGAAAGGTGTAGAAAGATGGATAAAAGAGGGCCTTTAAATCAACTTTCAGGAAATACAAAAGCCAAATTTTCATGCAGTGATAAGATACACTCCTCTTGGCCTCTGGTTTGGGGATACAACCCAGGCATTTTACTTAGCATTTTGGTACAAAATATACATAGCATTTTTATTTCCTTGATTTGTAGGCATGCAGAAGTGCTTGGGATAATCTCTTAGCTTGTTTCGGGTTGAGAAGAGTCTCTGGTAAGTTAATAGCGTTTCTAGTCTAACAAGCGCTTTGAAGGAGATAATACTGTATGTTTCAACATACAGTTGATACTAATTTTATTGAAAACGTTTTAAATGTTGTAACTGCACCTTACCAAGCCGTATGCTTTACCTGGGTAGGCCTGTTACAGCTGGAATTCACATTCATCACGTTGGATCACGTTGGGTTGTGTTTGCAAGTTTTAGCAACAAAGAACTTGTGTATGGCTCTCTAACACCAAGAATGACACAGGGATATGAACATAAAGAAATACCACAATTACAGGTCCTTGAACCAGATGGAACCCTGATGGACACAAAAAAAATTTAAGAAGGACCTAGAAAAGTGTAAAATGGAACTGACCCAGGATAACACAGATTTTTAGATAATGGGATAATTTTTTTTAATCAAGAGAAGTCTTCATTTCCTCTATTTCCCACAAATGCCTGTTATAGCTGTTGGCAAGTTTGTCAATTTTGCTCATTAGTGATTGTTGGCATTTTTTGTTTAAATCTAGGGTTATGCATACAAAAATCAAACCACCCAGCCACTTAGACTTACAACACAGATGATACAAAAAAAGTTTTTCATGTTGACCAAAACATGAAAATAAAAGTTTAAAATGCCATTTTGGCTAATTTCCCCCATGCAACTGGATTTTCCCATATGCATTAGCTAAAGTGAACCTTCCCAAGTTTTTCTGATGTGCAGACATTTAAGCCCTGTGCTGAATACATGTAGATTCTTGCAAAACTAATAAGGTATCTAAAAACTGATTTCTTCACAGCACACAGCCAACAGAAATTAGAGCAACTGCAAGTGATGACACTTTGTCTAGATCATTCCCACCAACAAGTTCTCCTTCCATTGAGGGACCTTCCAATCCCATTTCAAACTTGGAGACACAACAGGAAGAGGAACCCTTAGGCAAAGGCACCATTTCACTCTGTGTTAGAGAAACAGTAGCTGAAATGTAAGTGTAGCAAATAGAAGTCCCTCCTCAAATTTTTTGTGAAGTCTATTTATCATGTTGTCTACCGGTACTGTACATGTAATGAAATAACGCAGTCCAAAATTGTTAATTATTTTAACAGGGAATCTTGCAATGACCCAGTCACAATTCTCAGGGCCATCACCAAGAAATATTTAATGGGTCGCCCTATTGATGTTGAGCAGGAAGATGAGTTCTGTGAAGGAGACACAACATTAGTCCATGTTTCTCGCTCTACTATCTTTGAAGATGGTATGGAAATACTCACAGATTCAACTGTCAACTATCGCCTGCCATTGGAGATAGCATATTATGGAGAGGAGGCAGTTGACCTTGGAGATCCTAGAAAACAGTTCTTGACCTCAATGCTGCACACCATAAAAGATAGATTATTTGAAGACGGTGAAGATGGTAAAGTTTTACTTGTTGGAAATCCTTACCATCAATGTAAAAATCATTACCGTGGTGCTGGGATACTTTCTGGTAGGTTGATGGATCATTAAAATCTGTATTTTTTCAAATGCATGTAGATTTAATAAGTTATGACCTTGTTACAAGTGGATATAAGTGTTCAAATAAAATGTACTAGACATGACTATCCAAAACTGCACTTGGCTTCTTTTCTTAAAATTTACTAAATCTTTATTGAATCTAATTTATATTATTTTTCAGGGAAAAGTGTGTTGATGATGCTTCTTATTACTCAATTTTTTATTCTATACACCTAAAAAAACATTTTATGTTTTATTGAAATTCACTGAATAACAGGTACCTATTTTAATAATTTACTAAATGTTTATTATACAAACTATAAAATGGTGTTTAAAATTGGAATATGATATTGAACTAGTTTATTGTTTCAAGTGAACCATGCAGTCATGTGATAAGGCATCCCTTCGGTCTTTGTGTCACAAAGTATTTTCAAGAGTCACTGGCAAGATGGGCCAATTGAAGCATATCACAGAGCTTGTTACCAAGATTACACCAACATGGAACACCTTTACAAGGCTGAAAAAGAAAAGGTCATTAACTGATGACGACAATTTTACAGAAGTGTGGTTGAGTACCACCTGAGGCATGGTCTCAGTAATAGCTTTAAAATACATTGCTCTTGGTCTCTGATTTGGAGGTTCAACCTGTGGTTAGAAATGGTATTCAAGTCCATTATGTTGGATCACATTGGCTTGTCTCTGCACATTTTAGCAACAAAGTAGTTGTGTACAACTCTCTAACTCCAAGAATGACACCAAAAGGGCAGCTGTTGAATTTGTATCCAAATTCCTGTCAAGGAGCTGATGGTGCACTGAGTGTTGAAATGTATTCTCCACAGAGACAAGTTGGTGGTCAGGATTGTGACCTATTTGCCACTGCAACAGCTGTGTGTTTTGCTATAACAAGGTTGACCTGTATGACATTGTTTTCAGTCAACACTTGGATAAGAGTTTTTGTAGGGGGGGGGGGGGGGGAACTGGTAATGTTTCAATGTGAGGTTAAGACCCAATCAGTAAAGGTGACATATATAACTATATTAAAAGAGTAGTTTTACAATCATTACTAGTACATGGTTTTAAAATACAAAAAATACAGGTAGACCTCTAAACAACTTATCTTAGGACCTAATCTAATATTTCGGCATTTATTTTAAGATAAGTGTGACAAAGATGTTGAAAAAGATGTCCTAACTGACCCTGCTGTTAAAATCACCAATAGAAATTAACCCATCACTGGCACTGGACATAGAAAAAATTCTAAATGACAATATCCCTGGGTCTAGTGGACAGCCAGGCCCTGTACCCCCCCCCCCCCCCAACCAGACCAGTGTCCAATTTGGAATAGACTTGAATCTTGCAAGACTATACAGAAGAGATGTGCTGGCTTTGGATGATGAGGAACACAATACTAAGGCAAACAGATACCAAGCCTACAGACTATTCACGCTATGGGTACATGGTCGTTTGGGAGCTGGCAATTAGACAAGTGATCCCATCTTGCTCTGTGTGGGCAATAAGAGACAAGTTCCCAGATCCATATGGACAATATCGGGGGTAAACAGTAGAATTACAGCTTAAGTTTCAAGTCATTGAAATGGAGAGATGACTGTACTGGTTAAAAATCCTAGATATGCAGCGCCTTGCATTTGATGTAGCAGAAAATGCACAGGTCGCCCATTCATTCAACAGAGAGTTATGGATGGCAGGGCAAGACTGGGTGCAAGGATTTCTCTCTCCTCACGGCTTTTAAAAGCATTCATCAGTCTCTGTGTTAATATGGACAGAAGTTGGAAGTTAGTTTTGAGAGATAGCTTTACTGTTTGATCATAAGTTTAGCTCTTTATTCTGTCCATGTTTGACATTTTCCTGTCTTTTAAAGCAGAGAATTAGAAAGTAGAATTGTGAAAGAAACGGAATAAGAATAGTTGAATGATATAGATACAATTGAGATAGAGTTCAATTGTTTAAGCCCAATTTTGACTTTTCCTATCTTATCAGATTAGCGAATTGATTGATGATTAAAGAATAGTAAATTATCAAACCTTATTAAAAGTTTTACAATCAGACTTTAATAAATTACGTTTCTGTAAGACTCAGTCAAATATAAAGTCTAGTCACTGCGAGAAAGGAAATTAAAAACCTTACGAAAGAGGCTTGAGAACCCAGAGTTTGTTGTTTACACAAATGCGCCTGGTTGCCAGAATGGTTAAGACACCACAGGACACATGATGGATTCCAGTTGTTCAGGGCGGGATATGTTTATTTTAAAACTCTCACTCTGTCAATTAGTAGTAATTTTTAGCCCAAGCTGGAATTTTTCCACATCATTGGTTTACTGCAGAGGTGTTAGAAGTTTTTTTAAGTTTTCAAATGTGATTTGGAATGGACTTAGCCAGGCCACTGAATAAAACGCCAAGAGGAAACGGGTACATTACTGTTCTAACAGACTACCTGACAAAGTGGCCAGAAGCAGAATTAATTCCAAGCAAGGAAGCCTCAGTTATTGCTATATCTATAATGAAAGTTGTGTGTTGTTATGCTAGTGTCAAGGTGCTAATTCCTTGCCAAGGACTCAAATTCCGTAACCAAGTAAATGAGAGATTATATCAGCAACTTGGCATCAATAATCATCGTAGAACAGCCTGCCACCCTCAGGCCAATGGACAATGTGAAAGCTACAACAGGACTGTCTGCAACTATCTCACAAAGTATGTAAATGCCCATCAAGACAACTGGGATGAGTTCATTGACCCATGTCTCCTTGCATACAGAACTACAGACGCCTTTCATTTTGGCATTTGGCAAAGAGGCATCTCTTCTAAATGAAGACAAATTTCCAATTGGAAACCCCACCTCAGAGGTAACAGAGCAAGAAGCCCTTGACAGCCATCAGATATGTTTTCCAAGTTGATTGAAGCCCAAGAGAACATTTCCAGAGCACAGGTCCATCAAAAGAATGGGTACAATGCACGCCATGACACTCCCTTGATGTGTATAGAGCAGTGCATTCAGTTTAAATTTATAGTCCAATAGAAAGTGACATGTACATGCAGCAAAATCATTGGTTTCGATCTCCCCTCTATAAGTGCCATTTATCCAGAAAGATAAGCAGCAAAAACATGAACAATTATGTCTGACTACACCCATCCTGCACACGGTCTTTTTAACTTCTTAATAAAGCTACTGTAGACTTTCATGTTTTAAAGGATTCAAAAGGTTTTTAAAGAGTTTTTACCCATCTGCTGTCTCTCTTTTTCACAACATAAAAAATGGAATTTGTAGCAACTATATTTTAGCAACTATATTGATATCTTATATTTTGTACACTTTACCTGAATAGCAATCCAATTTCCTTAATATGTGAATTTTGACAGGTAAGAGGTCTAAAATTTTGTTGTATCAAATATAGCAGCTAAGGCAGAACTAGGCATATTCCCAATTACACATGACATAATTGGTCATGCTACATCCTATTGGCAAAGATTTTCTGAAATGTCAAAGCAGCGCATGGCAAAAACAATGTATGAATATGAAGCAAAACATGACACACAGATAAAAAATTGGTCAAATCTAATCAAAACACCGACTAATACCCCCTCGAAAGCAGAAATAAAAAATGCACTGGAAAGTCACTATACCTTTTTGTTTCTCAAAGAAATAGAGCGAGAAAACAGCATACTACGTACATATTGATTATTTAAAACAAATTATGAAAGGGAAGTGTACACAACAGCACCTATACCAAAACATGAAATGCAAAATTTGGCAAAATTTAGAACAGGGGCACACGACTTGGAAATCCAAAGAGGCAGATACCGAAAACCAAAACCAATACCCCCTGAAGAAAGGATCTGCAAGTTATGCTCAGATGAAGTCGAAAAAAAAATACACTTTCTTTTAAAATGCCCCTTACTCACCAAACACATGGAGACCCTAAAACCAGATCCTACACAAACCCCAGAGGGCCAGTTCAAATGTATAATGCAGTCAAACGATTTAGATGTTATAACGAATGTGGCCCACTATATCACAATGTGTAATAAAGAAAGAAAAATATTCTCAACCAACCACCACCTAGTCAACCTAAGTAACTGAGCATATACTGCAATTGTAAAATCTGATCGCAGTTATTTTATAAACAATATTGTAATTTATTATTGTAATTTTAGTTATATGGTTATATAATGTATACTGTTAGGTCATAGTCGTTGTAAAAAATGTACTTGAACCGCAATAAATAATAATAATAATAACAAGGCAGCAAAGCTGTCAAATGTACAGACAAAAAGCAGGAAATAACTATGCACAAAATAGACTACTGTCAATTCTGGTGCAAAAGTACATTATGTTGAACTGCAAATTCAACATCAAATTTTAATTATGCTCAACAGGTAATACCAATGTAAATAAAATGTGTAACAAGCATAAGGCTTCAAGCCCATGGGAGTTCAAGTTCACACTTTGAAAATGTATAACTTCCAGAAAAAGAAGCCAAGCAGTCTGCTTTTCCAACTCAGGCTGCATGCCCATTTTTCGAACTTGACCTGCGTTTTAGTAAGATCGATTACTCCTGTGAGTTTCATGACAACAGGCCTATCGGTTTTCCTTGGAATGTGTTTACAGTGTTGCATACATGCTGAAAAGTGAAAAAAAGCATGACTTCTACAATAATGGCCCGATCATGCTGATTTTCGAACTTGACCTGCGTTTTATGAATATTCATCAGCTCTGTAAATATAAAGCCCAAAAGTAAAACTGCCTTCCACTTATCATGTTTACAAGGAAAGTGCACGGCGACGACAGACCCAGGTGATGGCAATATGTACAGACACATCTGTGTCTGTTTATTTATAACAATTTATTTAAACATGCTCATTTTCAATGCAGCCAGACATCAACAATAGACGAAATCCGAATGAAAACAACTGTAGATATTTATTAGAAATCAATTGTGTTAAATAGTTCATGTTTTCTTTGTCTAACAAATCCTATCATTGCTACATTACACTATATACCTTTCATACTTTGGGCTTTACAACCTTTGAACTATGAAATCTCAGGCAAGTGAACCTTCTGACTAGCAAACCTTCGGAACAACTGGACATTTGCATCATCAAACTATCAGACCAATGAACATTCTGACTATTGAACCTTTTGAACCATTGGATCTTGGCATCATCAAACTATCAGACCAATGAACCTTCTGACTATTGAACCTTTTGAACCATTGGATCTTGGCATCATCAAACTATCAGACCAATGAACATTCTGACCATTGAACCTTTTGAACCATTGGATCTTGACATCATCAAACTATCAGACCAATGAACCTTCGGATTGCCGTCATCTGACAAATCATTTAACAATGAACTTATAATAATTTCATAAATTCACAAAATGACAATATTTAGTAATTAAAATAAATATCAGAATCAGAAACATAGATAAAAATACACAAAAATAACTACATTGCTACTTCAATTTTATATACTCAGGAATACTATGACATCAAACCAAACTGCTAAAAATAAAACAATATCATGGAATTAGAATTAGAAAACAAAAATACAGTTTATCATCAGTTATAGGGTAAACAACAGATGTGTCACAAAGTGCTGACTATGGCAATGATACTGGACAGACACAGTGATCAGAATATAGACAGACTGAGTGTCTGTATATAATAAATATGTGATAAAATTTGCAATTATACCTTAATGAACTCGCAATAACAGAGATCATCTATAACACATCATATCTGACCTGAAATATAAATTCACATTTAAACATTTTCACTGGTGCTCTTTTCTCTTCAGTGATGGCTTATTGTCTACCACAATCTCGCTGTATATGCTACCTCTACTAGTACTGTAACAGTTTCCATGCATATGGGGAAAATTATTATAACACATCACAACTGAGCTGAAATATCAATTCACTTTTAAATATTTCCATTGTGTCTATTTGTCTTAAGTGATAGAGTATTGTCTAACACAATCTCCTTGCTTTATATACCCTGCCTCTATAGTTTCCATGCATATGGGAGAAATTGATTCTTTGTGTTACCTGGAACCCACATTTGTTGTGTAATTGTACTGTTCCATATAACTGGCTCCACAGGATCTGCTGTGTTTTGAAGTCTTGTTCTGGGTGGTTCTGGCAGCACTCTCTCTCACTCAGTATAAAACTGACCTCTTGGTCTGCCAGCAGCTCTTTACACAATTCCAGATGTGTATTTGCTAAAAATGTAGATGAAATGAGTGTAACTGTTTGCAATGCAACTGGATCATCTCTGTAATATAGTGCAAACTATTATTAGGAACCATCTAATGATACATTATTCATATATAGGATGCTTTTGTAAAATGCATAAATTCATTTTTGTATCATCATACTTGATTTTTATATCTTGATACTGCTCACATGTAATGGTGATCAAATTAAAATATAAGTATTCATTTTGTGTTTTGTGTGTACAAGATGAATTGGTTCAAATTTTTAACAAATGACAGGTGTGATTAATAAAACAATTAATGACTATAAAAATAACATTTACGTTACAATTAAATCAGTGAAACATTAATTTTATTCATGATAATCCATGCTTTCCTCACTGAAATGATCATTTCACCCCCCCCCCCCTTCCCCCAAAAAATGTTACAATTTTGTGTCTCTATACAAAGGAAAGAGGGGAAACGAATTACATAACAATCCTTACTTGTATATATATATATATATATATATAAAAAACAGCCATACATTTTGTCTGGAAAAAGAGACATGACAATGTATAAGTGAAGGAACACAAATTATCTTAACACAAAGAAAAGACAAAAACCTGACAGTCCACCAGAGCCAGATGAGAAAAATATTAAAACTATGGTACACAGCCAAGTGCCCACCTTATATGGTAGACATCATTGTTGTGGTGATTGAACTGTGATAAGTTAAAAATAACCTTGTCTTTTCCTTTGGCCACTACATATGAAGAGTAAAATCCTTTTGGAGGCTACTGGACACAATTGTGACTGCTGAGACCAGCACATTCTCAGATTGAATAAAGTTTAATAAACAGAACTCTGCCAAATCTGTTGGAATTTTTGTGACATTTGCACACAATATGCCTAACAATTGTAAAAATCTGGAATAATTATATCAATTGGCTGTGACTAATTGAAAGACATTTTCTGACATTTGAGAGGAGTCACCAAGGAAATTCTAACATGTTCTTCAGCCACTTTATATGAAGAGTTAAGTGCACATGAACAATATTTTAATGGAAGTATTCATCTTTTAGATATTTTGTGCATTTATAATTAATGGTTTAAATAAAAAAAATGCATTGTTAACAAATGAGAGACGTGGATAAAAAATGCCCTTAAACAACTTCAATACGCATTACAATTATAAGTTTTTTTTTTAATAAAGAAGTGTGGTAATTATTAAACCCATGCTTTTTAAGTCATATTAAAAAATATTCAAATCCAAAACTTGGGATAACTGGCCTTGTGTTTCTACAGAGGTAAGAAAGAAGACCAATTATACCCACTATTACTTCAAAGACAAAACCAGCTGTTCATTTTGTGTACAACCTGCAAAAAGTCCAGTTCCCTGTTTACCATGGCTGTCCTGTCTCTGGTTCTTCATAACCCATTCATCCTGAAACTTGCTGTGTCTTGCACAGTTGCATGAGATGAAGGGATATTCCTGCAGCTGTTATTTCCTGTCTATTTCATATTAATAATACATCCCCGGACCCCCCCCCCCCATGTCCAGCCAGGTAAAGTCAGTTCACCTAGAAGTCACCATGCTCTATGGAGACTGGAGCTGGAAAAAGAGACAAAAGATAATATTAATGAAGTGACATAAATTATCTTAATAAAAAGAACATTGACAGTCCACAAGAGCCAGAAGAATATTAGGGACCATTCCTATACTAACTCAGGGGCGGATTTAGGCCTTCCTCCGGGATCTTCCGGAAGAAGGTCAGATTTTTAAGTTTACATTGGCGAGTAACTAATCTTTTCTATTGGAAGACGCCTGACGGTCTAAAATGGAGGATGGATCAATAAAGATAATTCGGAAGCCTGTCAGAAATTACCTGTAACTGTTGATCAATGTATTTCTGAGGGGATTCTTGCTAAATTGCAATCAACTTGAGCAGCTTAGATGTCTGTCACACCTACTGAAGCTGCTAAAGGGTAATTAATTATCAGTAGGCACCCAGACATCTAAGCTGCTAAGCTAAAGCAATTCAGCAAGAAATCCCTCAGAAATAAGTTGATTAACATTTAGTCTGGGAATGGTCCCTTAAATGGTCACATGCCTTGATCCCCACACAACTGTATGGTCGAATGGAGTCAAGATTTGATTGATGTGCCCATGCCTGAACGACACCAGTGGAGGCGTGTGAGAGGTGGAGTGACCATTACAGGATTAAGCAGTCTTCCTTTCATGTAGGTCTGCCATATTAAGGCCGTGGACCAGTTAGCACTCGGATCTTCTCATTGCTTCTTGATTATATTGTAATGGAACAAATTTTTAACAATCGTTATCAAAGTAATTCCTATCATTATGGGCCATAAAGACCCCCATGGGAGCGTCCGGTAAATATTTCGGCGTTTGTAACAATTTATTGATTCATGTGACTGGAACCATTACCCTCGTCAGCACTGTGGCCAATAATTCTGGCGAGTTATACAACATGAGCAGGACGACCTTGCGGTACAGAAGTAACATTCTGGTGCTAACAACGTCTTTATGAGCTTACCTATTCCCCTTCCCCTTTCATAGGTAAGAACGATAAAATTATCTCCTGACATAGAGCCTACCTCACGCTGGGTGAAGATACCACGGAAGAGACACAGAGGATACTACTCCCTCTGGCAGGTTCACTGGGGGGGTTGGTCGAATCTGATGGGACAAGGCTACGCTCGAGGCTCCAATTGAGAAAGTTTCTACTTTCTCTGGCAGGTTCACTGGGGCGGTTGATTGTTGGTTAGTTAGAAAGAGTGATACGTTGGCAGGAGTACCAACGACAGGGAAAATCTCCGTCAGATTCTTCCAACAGGCTTTGCGTAGCAACGAAGGCCTGAGTTACGTTGGCTGGGGCACCAACGACGAGGGAAATATCTCCCGTGTAGAGTAGGCAGACCTTAGGCAGGAGGTCGATTAGGACAAGCGATACGTTGGCCGGGGGCACCAACATTAAGGGATATCTCGGTCAGATTATCCCGACAGGGTCAGCGTAGCTACGGGACCCTAGGTTACCGTCGGCAGGAATAATTCCGAAGTGAAGCCCACCAGTACCAGTTCGATGTCAACCGATGTCTACACCTCCTAGGATTATTGACTTTACCTAGTAGCACCCTGGATTATGCATTTATATTAAACTCTTCATCAGTATCATTTAAATTACATCTGGACACATTGAACTTTTTATTGCCTCCTTACAAACTTCGTTGGATTTAAATAAAACTGTTTGTTGATAAAAAGAACTCTGTTTCTTGGGATTGAACTTTTATTAGCACGCTACCTTTAGACTCAAAAACCGCTACAATATATAACTCTGCTAGTACTTTTTTATGTTTTACCTCAGATGTTTCAAGGATCGAACTCGGAGCTACTGAATAACACTTATAACACTGGGATCACCGGATCCCTACGTCTATTCTCTACCTCTTGTATCTGCAGGTCCTTCTCTCTCTCTCTCTCTCAAAAACCCCGCCCAACTGCATGTCGCTTTCAATCCCAAGACTTCCGGTACCAGATCACTGCAACAAAGTACTCACCCTTTTGTCATCAAGAATGTGTTTGCATACATTTAAAGGGATGCTGGAATCGTGGAATGTCCTACTGCTTTAGATAAAACTTTAATGGTAACTCATAGATATATCTTGTCCTTGGAATAACGTTATTTCATTAACGTGTAAAATTTTCCCGCTCCGCCTAAGCCCGACTAAGTAGGTCAAAGAAAACCCGCAGTGAATACTGGGTCACATCTCGGTACATTCGGCAGATGAAGCGCCACAGTTTTACTCTGCGTCCAAGTTATTATATCTTTTGATTTTTTGTTTAGATATGATATCATTGATTATTGATAAAGAATAAATTATTGCAAAAAGTTCATTTTAAATTATTTTTTATTGTTATTATTATATATTTTCTTTTTGCTTCAACTTTTGCTGGATCTCAGCACTACTAACACAACGCTCAATTTGAGCAAATAGAGCATTTAAGGACCTTCGCATTTAGAGTGATTACCATTAAAAGTAAAATAAACGTAGCCTACTTGAAAATATTCTAAAGTCAATTTTTTCCCAAATATCCTGCAAATCTACTAGTAAGCCTACTTGTAGGCCTACTTTACTTTTATAGACTGCGCTATCTAGAGACTATGCTTAGGCGATATTAGATGCGCGTTAATTTTTATGTACAGACACAGATGTGTCTGTACATATTGCCATCACCTGCGTCTGTCGTCGCCGTCGCCGATGGCGATGGCGATGCCGATGGCGATGGCGATGCCGGCGCCGTGCACTTTCCTTGTAAACACGATAAGTGGAGGGCAGTTTTACTTTTTGGCTTTATATTTACAGAGCTGATGAATATTCATAAAATGCAGGTCAAGTTCGAAAATCAGCATGATCGGGCCATTATTGTAGAAGTTATGCTGTTTTTTCACTTTTCAGCATATTTTTCACATTTCCTCAGATTCAATTCTTAGGCATGTTAACAGTCTCATTATTAAACTAATAAGATACGTAAAAGTTTTTGTTTGACATTTCCTGCATCTTTACAACATTGTTAGTTGATTTTGTAAAAATGATGGTAAACTTGTTATCGTGTATTGTGTAATTAAGTGTCAAAAATGGAAATAAACACATATCATTGCAGTTTGTCAGATTCAATCATCCACTATGTTCAGAATCTCATAATGGAAGAAATTGGACATTTAACACTGCTCTGTTGATATTTTTCCCATCTCATCAATTTTCTTAGTTGATCATATAAAAATGGCAGTAAACTGTTAATTTTGTTATATGTTAAAAATTGTTAAAAACTGAAAAAAAAAACATTTCAGAACAGTGCTGTCTTGTTTACATTTTGGCATTTTCAAGTTGTGACTTTGAAATTCCATGGGCCTGAAGACCTTTGCTAGTCACATTTTCTGAATATCCATGATACTAATATTTTATTATTAAAAATTGATGGTCATCATGCTGTTAAACATTATGTAATATTGCATCAAAATTTGGAAAAACCTATTTTGGGCACTGCTCCCATGATGACCATTTAAGAAAAACCATGTCACTTACTGTTCTCAAACAGTACAGTAAATATATATAGATGTGTCTGTACATATTGCCATCACCTGCGTCTGTTGTCCCCGTCATCGCCGTTGCTGGCGCCGTGCACTTTCATTGTAAACACGATAAGTAGAAGGCAGTTTTACTTTTTATGTACAGACACAGATGTGTCTGTACATATTGCCATCACCTGCGTCTGTCGTCGCCGTCGCCGATGCTGATGCCGATGCCGATGCCGTCACCGTGCACTTTCCTTGTAAACACGATAAGTGGAGGGCAGTTTTACTTTTTGGCTTTATATTTACAGAGCTGATGAATATTCATAAAACGCAGGTCAAGTTCGAAAATCAGCATGATCGGGCCATTGTTGTAGAAGTTATGCTGTTTTTTCACTTTTCAGCATATATGCAACACTGTAAACACATTTTAAGGAAAACCGTTAGGCCTGTTGTCATGAAACTCACAGGAGTAATCAATCATACTAAAACAGGTCAAGTTCGAAAAATCAGCATGATCGGGCCATTTTTAGGGGAGTTATGCTTTTTTTTTTCATTTTTCAGCATATATGCAACACTGTAAACACAATATAAGAAAAACAGATAGGCCAATTGTCATTAAACTCACAGGAGTGGTCAATCTTACTAAAACGCAGGTTGAGTTCGAAAATCAGCATAATTGGGCCATTATTTTAGAAGTTATGCTGTTTTTTCATATTTCCTCAGATTCAATTCTTAGGCATGTTAACAGTCTTATTATTTTACTAATAAGATACGTAAAAGTTTTTGTTTGACATTTCCTGCATCTTTACAACATTGTTAGTTGATTTTGTAAAAATGATGGTAAACTTGTTATCGTGTATTGTGTAATAAAGTGTCAAAAATGGAAATAAACACATATCATTGCAGTTTGTCAGATTCAATCATTCACTATGTACAGAATCTCAGAATGGAAGAAATTGGACATTTAACACTGCTCTATTAATATTTTTCCCATCTCATCAATTTTCTCAGTTGATCATATAAAAACGGTAGTAAACTGTTAATTTTGTTTTATGTTAGAAATTGTTAAAACTGGAAAAAAAAAACATTTCAGAACATTGCTGTCTTGTTTACATTTTGGCATTTTCAAGTTGTGACTTTGAAATTCCATGGGCCTGAAGACCTTTGCTAGTCTTATTTTCTGAATATCCATAATACTAATATTTTATTATTAAAATTGATGGTCATTATGCTGTTAAACATTATGTAATATTGCATCAAAATTTGAAAAAAAAAACTATTTTGGGCATTGCTCCCATGATGACCATTTAAGAAAAACCATGTCACTTACTGTTCTCAAACTTACAGGCAAGAAACATGGGACTAAAATACAGCTTCAGTAGGCAATGCAGTCTGTTTGGTAATTCTTACTGCCAGTTAAACGTTTTTTTTTTTTGTGAAAATTTAATTTTTCACATATTGGCATTTTCAAGGTGTGACTTTGAAGTTCCACGGGCTTGAAGACCCATGCTAGTCACATTTTCTGAAAATTCTTGATACGTATATTTTATTATTAAAAATTGACGGTCATTATGCTGTAAACCATTATGTAATATGGCATCAGAATAGAAGAAAACACAATTTTGGGTGCTGCTGCCATGATGACCATTATGGGAAAACCATGTTACTTATGATTGCCAAACTTTAAAAAAAGAAATACAGGACTAAAATGCAGCCTGAGTTGGAAAAGCAGTCTAATTGGCTTCTTTTTCTGGAAGTTATACATTTTCAAAGTGTGAACTTGTTACACATTTTACTTACATTGGTATTACCTGTTGAGCATAATTAAAATTTGATGTTGAATTTGCAGTTTAACATAATGTACTTTTGCATCAGAATTGACAGTAGCCTATTTTGTGCATAGTTATTTCCTGTTTTTTGTCTGTACATTTGACAGCTTTGCTGCCTTGTTTCTAAAACGTTCCAAATTTTTTTCCCAATTTCAAGTATATTTTCTCAATGCCTGGTAACGAAGGTGTTGCAATTGGCTTCCTAACAGAGTGCAGCTTTGTCGTGTTACGTGTAAAATATTTGATTGTGCCCTGTCAACATAACGTCTAGCCAATCATGAGGGACCGCTGGGAAGGGGGGGGGAGTGATCACATTTCACAGCCGCGGAAAATAAAATCATCAAATCACAAATTACATAAATTGAATTAGAATTTTATTCATATCTCATTGAAAATGCGAGTCCGGCGAGCTGAAAATAACTATCATCGAGTATAATGACTTCGTTCCACTATATATAAGGACGAGGGATAGAAACCCGCAATTCACGATTCACAGGAATGGGGTGCTTCACATCTCGGGGAATGATAAGTGGATGTTACGAGCAAGGAAAATACCCAACGGGGCCTTCAGTCCTTGCCTTAACTAAAATGAAGGTTTAATTAATGTCTAAAATATTTCAAAACATTAAAGCAATTAAAATTAATGATCTAGAGCAATAGTACGCCAAGAAGGATTTTACAGCTTTTAAAAGTAGCTGCAAGTTATTTATTGCGTTATTTAAAATAAACATTCTAGACATTTCCTGAGAGGTTAGACATAATATTTGCTTCCAGACAAGTACTTATTTTTCTACTTAATTGAAAATAAACTTATAGGCAAATGTGGAATGGCGTTGCGAGCGACAGTAACGAAGGTCTAAAAATGAGTCTGCATTTCGTGTTTTAAATATGATTAACACATGTGCTTAGCTAACGATTTTCGTGTGCATCGAAAGACTAACTAAATAAAGAGCGAGAGAGACAAAATGTTGTTATTATTCATCCACACAACGTACCTCCGACCGTGTTGGGAGTTTGACCCCCCTGAGTAATCGGATGATAGCTGTCGTCAGTACTGCTTTTATATAACGTAACAAACGCAATCGTCCTTTGCGCTCAAATCATAAACAGGAATTTTTCTTTAAAAAATATTAAAGACATCCTTACATTTTATACAAATCTATGAATATCTAGTGAAAACTCCATCTGTGACTCTGGTAGAGTGTACTCTCTCTCTCTCTCTCTCCGGTTGTCTCTGGCCGAATTCACAATCCTCGGACCATGATCAGATAACAAACCTCTTTAATGATAATTAACTGTTATGACTGATTAATGAAACTACATTTTTTTCATTCGACAGCATTTTCCGTATCTTTACGAAAAAATATATTGAAAACGCATCTGTAAAGATCAACTCTGAAAGATGAAAAAAATGCCTGAGCTTTTTGCTTGTGAACCTTCTTCAGGTACCAAAACAAGAATAAACAAGCAAACTACTGGTATAAGTGACGTAAGATGCATGTAAAAGGGACGAAGTTGGAAGTGAGTGATAAACGTTGACGTCTTGAAGATTACGTAATGATAAAACAAGAATAATATTCGTTGAGATACTTATTGTTTCTATAAAGTCCTTTTTTTAAGTGTCTAATATTTTTATGAACTTCTTCTCGACAATCCGTCTTTGTCTTGTGTCGCGTATGTGTCCTTTTAAAATGGTGACTGTTTGTACTGTGGTGGTTCTTGATGCGAGTTTTAAGGGCGTAAGACAGCTTTTTTCTATCGTTTTCACTTTTAATTACTATAAGTTCTATTACTGTACATAGCTACCAATTATCTGCGCTTTAAGCTTGTACTTTTTATTACAGATACAAGCAAGGCAAGCAAAAAGTCTCTGGCAGTGAATTGTGAACTGTTGCTGCTACCACTCCTACATAAAGTAGATATTGCAAACATACATCGGCACATTAATCAATAAGATATCAGACAACTTTCACGGAAAATTAACTGAAATTAAAGCTGGATATTCTTTTATCTATTATCATTTCGCATTTACGTTAAATCTCGGCACGTACGTCTTCATCACCATCATACTTCAGTCGCAGTCCGAAGCGCGAAGTTCAAATAGTGCATATCAAAGCCATAAATAGGAGTCCTTACGTAGGAAACCACGCGCTAGAGAACGGGTTTAATTAAGGCATTCTTGTTGGTGGTATTGTCACTAATTTATAGAATCATGAACAAATCTGGATGACTCTTATCTATAACAAAGTAATTATTACCCAAAAATAAAAAAAAATTACTTTTCAGAATAATACAAGAAAAATTAATGAAAAGAACAAAGGCAAAATAATTTTAAATTAAAAATGGAACCTGAACAACAAATACAGCTTCAAGCAAATGGAAATGAAAATAGAATATACACACCCTTGACTTACGAGTTAAGCTACAATTAATTTTTAAAATAATGTCGGTACCTTGTCAATGTATGGCAGGACTACGTGAAAACGACATACACCCTCCCCTAGACATACACTAAACACACACGCGCGCGCGCGCACACACACACACACACACACACACACACACAGGCTCATCGTCGAAGAGGGGGAGAGCCAAATTCAATCATTGAAGTTGTACATCGGTTCACTATTTGTCCCCCCCCCCCCGTCCCACCAATACGCCCCTTTTCTATTGATACCAAACTCAGTGTGTGTAGGAGTGTGAAAACTAAAAGTAGATCAAAAGTTCACGGATAGGATATGCCATGTAAGGATTCATAGGGGAGATAGGTTATCTCTTTTGCTCTTTTTAATCTGTCAATTTTGAGAAGAAATACAGTGAATCGGTGTCTCTCATTGCACTTAGTCAAGATAAATTCAAATATGTAAAAAAAATCTTTCCTTTATCACGCAATTCGTCAGGTTTATTAAAATACAGCATTTCCCTACAAAACCTTTACCCCCTCTTGTGAATGCAATGTGCCGTCTGCAGAGCTCAGCGTCTGCTACCTCGCTGGATGCTTCGCGGTTCCCGGGAGCTGAACAGTTAACGCGGTCCAAAAAATTTTAGGGAGAGTCAGATGAAATATAGAGGGACTGTGGCATCTATAAAGTTCTACATGATGAAGCTGGAGATTTGGGCTAGTTTTACTCTTTTCTTCCAAAATTTGCCATATACTCTGGCTTTCAGTACCCGCATGCAACCAAAATATTTTGCTGGTATCTTGATACATCTCCCACTTGTGTCTCCCCCCTAAAACGGTCCACACTAAAAAATCAATAATCTTATGGCAATTTTATACAGGCAATTGACCTACTTTTATACCCATGCAGCTATCGACGAGTTTTATGGCTATGGAGTGAAAACGTGATACACGTCTGTGATATAAAAATTATTTCTAATTACATAATTTACAAACAGTGCATTTGGAATAAAGTTGTCCAGATTTGTGAGCAAAAGATGACATTGCTATTTGAAAATAATGAAAAAATTGGAGACAAGCCTAAATCAGAAGAAAAATGCATTTTTCTCTTATATGCAAATTAGGTTCCTTGAAATAATATAAGACTGGCCGGAAGTGATGTTCAGAGATTTGTAACGATGATGATCTTGATGGCCTTGATGATCTTAATGGTGGTTCATAAAATATTATCAAAGTTTTCAGTTGTCATCTGGTGAGAAAGAAATTTTCTGCACTAACACAATCATTCCACGAGTGAAAAATAATTAGTAAACGCGCCTCAGAGATGCGCTGCAGACGTCACGGCTTTTGGGCGAAAATCACACGCGACATTTCGTCATAATTATTTGATATAGGTAAAAAAACTGTGATTGAAAATGGATATCAGCAAAGCATTAAAATTTTGACAGCATTTCTGTTTATTTGTGTTCGACAAGGATGAATTTAATTTAATTAGAATACCCCCTCTCTCTCTTTTTAAGCGAATATAAAGGAGAAAGCCGAGCGAAAAAAAATAATGCGCATAACAGTCAAAATATTCAGAAGTAAAAAATTCAGAGTTAAAAATCTTGTTGGCCACTACAGTTCCTCTTCATAGAGGATCACATGCAAAATTTTAAGGCAACTTGTGCAGATAAATATTATAACAGAATCAAACAAGTTAAAGGAAAGGGAGTTATTGAGTGTTGCACCGACAGACAACTCACAACGTAAATAACAACAATAACAACAACAACAATATACAAGAAATATGGTAACGTGCATATCGGTAACGCAGTGGCCGATTAAGGTTTCTGAAAAATATACCGCACCAATATTACCCTCTTGAAATTAGAATTTTGTCTAACCTTTGTATATTTTTAATTGGAAAATCTACTTATTGATATTATTCCATTTTTTCACAAAAATTATTTGTTTTTCCTAAGAAAATAAAAGTGAAAGGGAAAAGATTAGAGGGAGAAAAAGAGCAACAATTGAACATACATATTTTCCCTCAAAATATCCTTTATTACAGTGAAATAATGAAGAACATATATACTATTGGCATGCATGTACCAAAAACAAAAAGACTTTCACTAGTATCTAAAAATGAAAATCAATATACAGGTATCTTCATACATAAAGAACAATGCACCACCTCCAAAAGAATTAACAAAATTTCAAGTATGGCATTACAGTATGGACAGACCTCTATTCAAACAAATAAAAAATACAGCAATAGAACAAAATATCTAATTTCCTTGATCTGAAAACAGTAAAGGAACGAATCTGACAAACTACACTGATATCATTTTATTTATGTCTTCTCATTAATAGCATATTCACAAAAATTGTATTCATATTGTCATTTTCATCCACACAAGTGGATGCATATGTTACAGTGAAATAAACTAAACTAAACTAAACTTAAATATTAACCCAAGCCAAAGGATAAGTAAATGACAAACACAAATATATAGTGTTCGAAATTTGGCCGGTAGCGGCCGCTTTTATTGAAAGGTCCCTCTATTAAAGAATGGTGTTAGATATTATATAGCATTAAAGAATGTTAATTAGTTAAAATTACGTAATGTTATCTCTTATAAATAAATATCAAAACAAATAGTGCAAATATTTTCATTTGTGGGGTTGCAAAGAGGCCAAAAATTGCAACCAGAAAAAAAGAGTGGAAAATAAAAACCAAAATAGCATTTTTTATTTCCATATCTTATTCTTTATTTCACAATACACGCTAACAGATTTACCATCATTTTAAAATAAACAACTAACAAAATTGTGAAGATGCAAAAAATGTCAAAAGACTATGTTTACATATGCAACTAAAAAAGCACTCAGAGAGTGCAGACCTCTGCCAAGTCAGCAAAGTCTCCACCCAATGCCGTTTCACCCCTAAATTTTCATTCTATAATGATGAAGTTTTTTTTATTTTTGATTATTGATTGATTATTGATTGATTATTGATCCGGATCACCACCAAAAACTATTCTTTGGCCCACTTCTGACAGTTCCTGAAAATTTCATCAAAATCGGTCCATAGCTTTTTGAGTTATGTGGATGACAGACAAACAGGTAATTAGTTCAATAATGAGACGGTTAACATGCCAAAGAATTGAAAATAGCATAGGTGACAGCAATGTACAGCCATGGCTGAAAATAAAAATCATATTTAAGTGAATGTTGCAATGGTATGCGACAAATTTTCTTCCAGCCTTCTTAAAGCTTTTATATTTGTACAACATTAATAAAATTTCCACTTGAAGACGTCTATACAAATGTCACATGACATACAGTTTAAAGCCAGAAGGAAAAAGCATTATTATGTCTTGTATACTGTAAAATTAAAATTTATCTTCTACCCTTTTCTGAACCAAGACAACAGTTCTTGGAATGTTGAGTACACCAAGGAAGCCAACACAGATATGTATTTCTAGGATAATGTATTAAAACAAACTGCAAAATGCTATTTTGGATTTTCATCTGGATTCTTAATTTCAACTCCGCTGTTACATTAACTAAGCTGTATCATTTTCCTCACATTTTTAAATACAACAAAAATATCATTATTACGGGTCAGATTATACTTGTCATGGAACTTTTTTGTTGGTTGTATTTGTCTTAGCACTTCTTCTAATTCAGTCCCTTAATCCAGTTAACATATGTGCTAACTACTACGTAATAATACAGTCTCATGGTTACGTCTTGCAATCTGTAAAGCCTACAGATTAATCAAGATTTTAAAAATCTGTTAACTGATTTCTTATTGTTAAATTAGCAACAAATAAACCAAATATTGGTATGAGAGTTCTTTGAGGAATATTTTATGTGCAAGCATGTGGGCTAAAGTTTCTGCAAACAGAACATCAGCACAAACACTATATTCAAACAGGAGGACTGACTCTTTAATAGCGTAACATTTTATCTGGAATTATTTAGTAAACAGGAATTCCAATTCTTCATCAGAGTTGGAAAGCTTCACCCATAAAAGAACAAATATATTATATGGGTTTAATATAACACTTCATAATAAAGTTCCATCATAACTACCAACATCTATTCTGCTTTGTGTGAGACATATTTCCTCTCGACACATGGATAAGACAAAGTGCTGCTCTTGGTGCTGTCTTTCACTGCCTGCATTTTCATGGTAAGGGTACTCTGAAAAAAGAACAATATAACTGAAAAAAACTGAAAATTACATTGGAAAGACTAGCAAATCCAAGGACTTAAAATAGTTAAACGTTAATAATTTTGTCAAATCTTGTCTAATATTTCTGAAATTTGTACAAATGATTCTTAACAACAACAAGGCAGCAAAGCTGTCAAATGTACAGACAAAAAGCAGGAAATAACAATGTAGGCTACTGTCAATTCTGATGTAAAAGTACATTATGTTAAACTGCAAATTCAACATCAAATTTTAATTATGCTCAACAGGTAATACCAATGTAAGTAAAATGTGTAACAAGCATAAGGCTTCAGGCCCATGGGAGTTCAAGTTCACACTTTGAAAATGTAAAACTTCCAGAAAAAGAAGTCAATTAGACTGCTTTTCCAACTCGAGCTGCATTTTAGTCCTGTGTTTCTTTTTTAAAAGTTTGACAATCATAAGTAATATGGTTTTCCCATGATGGTCATCATGGCAGCAATACCCAAAATTGTGTTTTCTTCTATTTTGATGCAATATTTCATAATGCTTAACAGCATAAAGACCATCAGTTTTTAATAATAAAATATACGTATCGTATATATTTTATTATTGGATTGGATTTTCAGAAAATGTGACTAGCATGGGTCTTCAAGCCCAAGGTGGTTCTAAGTCACACCTTGAAATTGCCAATATGTGAAAAATTAAATTTTCACAAAAAACTGATTAACTGCCAGAAAAATTTACCAAATAGACTGCACTGCCTAATGAAACTGTATTTTAGTCCCATGTTTCTTTCCTGTAAGTTTGAGAACAATAAGTGACATGGTTTTCCTTAAATGGTCATCAAGGGAGCAGTGTCCAAAATAGGGGTTTCTTCAAATTTTGATGCAATATTACATAATGTTTAACAGGATAATACATGTAACCATCAATTTTTAATAATAAAATATTAGTATCATGGATATTCAGAAAATGTGACTAGCAAAGGTCTTCAGGCCCATGGAACTTCAAAGTCACACCTCGAAAATGCCAAAATGTAGACAAGACAGCACTGTCCTGAAATGCATTTTTTTCTATTTTTTAACAATTTTTAACATATAACAAAATTAACACTTTACTGCCATTTTTATATGATCAACTAAGAAAATTGATGAGATGGGAAAAATATCAATGGAACAGTGTTTTTTGTCCAATTTCCTCCATTCTGAGTTTCTGAACATAGTGAATGAATGAATGAATCTGACAAACTGCAATGATAAGTTTATTTCCATTTTTGAAACTCTATTATACAATACATGATAACAAGCTTACCATCATTATTTCATAATCAACTAACAATGTTGTAAAGATGCAGGAAATGTTAAACAAAGACTTTTACGTATCTTATTAGTTAAATAATGAGACTGTTAACATGCCTAAGAATTGAATCTGAGGAAATGTGAAACAAGACAGTACTGTTATGAAATGCGTTTATTTCCATTTTTAACACTTTTTAACATAAAACAAAATTAACAGTTTACTGCCATTTTTATATGATCAACTAAGAAAGTTGATGAGATGTGAAAAATATCAATAGAACAGTGTCAAATGTCCAATTTCCTCCATTCTGAGTTTCTGAACATAATGAATGATTGAATCTTACAAACTGCAATGATATGAGTTTATTTCCATTTTTGACACTTTATTACACAATACACCATAACAAGTTTACCATCATTTTTACATAATCAACTAACAATGTTGTAAAGATGCAGGAAATGTCAAACAAACACTTTTATGTATCTTATTAATTAAATAATGAGACTGTTAACATGCCTAAGAATTGAATCTGAAGAAATGTGAAAAAACAGCATAACTTATAAAATAATGGCCCGATTATGCTGATTTTCGAACTTGACCTGCGTTTTAGTAAGATTGATTACTCCTGTGAGTTTCATGACAACAGGCCAATCGGTTTTCTTTGAAATGTGTTAACAGTGTTGCATATATGCTGAAAAGTGAAAAAACAGCATAACTACTAAAATGGTGGCCCGATCATGCCGATTTTCAAACTTGACCTGCGTTTTAGTAAGATTGATTACTCCTGTGAGTTTCATGACGACAGGCCAATCGGTTTTCTTCGAAATGTGTTAACAGTGTTGCATATATGCTGAAAAGTGAAAAAACAGCATAAATTCTACAATAATGGCCCGATCATGCTGATTTTCGAACTTGACCTGCGTTTTATGAATATTCATCAGCTCTGTAAATATAAAGCCAAAAAGTAAAACTGTCTTCCACTTATGATGTTAACGCTGAAAGTGCACAGCGACGGCGACGGCGACATGATCGGCGACGGCGACGACAGACGCAGGTGATGGCAATATGTACAGACACATCTGTGTCTGTACATAATAAAAATCTGTGATTAGATGATCTGTTGACTGTCTAATGAAAAGTGATTTTTGGGACAGCAAATTTGGGAAAACTGAAATTTACATTGAAAAGACTGGCAAATCCCAGGACTTAATATAGTTAAACGTTAATAATTTTCTCAAATCTTGTCCAGTGTTTCTGAAATTTGTGCAAAAGATGCTTAACAAGAATAAAAATCTGTGATAAGCTGATCGAATGACTGTGTCTAATGAAAAGTGTCTTCTTGGGACAATATCTTTGAAAAAACTGAAAAGTACACTGAAAAATCTGGCAAATTCCATGGCTTAAAATAGTTAAATGCTAATAATTTTGAAATGTGATTATAAAATAAAATAGCAAACGTGATGATTTGAGGTTGTTTGTGTAGGAGGTTGCAAATTACTTATAACTGTTATCTGGAAAACAATATATACCCAAACAAGACTTCTCCTTACTATCAATGCCAGATGCAGATTACTCCTTACAATGGGTTTCTGGAATCGGTTGTTGTCATCACAACATTTGACAATGTCCTAAATCTTGCCACATATCATGTATTGTACACATGGATAAGACATAGTGCTGCTCTTGGTGCTGTCTTTTGCTGCCTGCATCTTCATGGTAAGGGTGCTCTGGAAAAAGAACAATATAACTGAAAAAACTGAAAATAACATAGAAAACGCTGGCAAATTCCATGACATGAAATAGGTAAATGTTAATAATTTTTTTAAATCTTGTCCAATATTTTCAAAATTTGTACAAATGATGCTTAACAACAATAAAAATCTGTGATTAGATGATCTGTTGACTGTATCTAATGAAAAGTGTTTTTTGGGACAACATATTTGGGAAAACTGAAATTTACATTGAAAACACTAGCAAATCCCATGACTTAAAATAGTTAAACGTTAATAAAATTTTCAAATCTTGTCCAATATTTCTGAAATTTGTACAAATGATGCTTAACAATAATAAAAATCTGTGATTAGACAATCTGTTGACTGTATCTAATGAAAAGTGTTTTTTGGGACAACGTATTTGGAAAAACTGAAATTTACATTGAAAAGACTGGCAAATTCCATGGCTTATAATAGTTAAACGTTAATAATTTTGTCAAATCTCGTCCAGTGTTGCTGAAAATTGTACAAATGATGTTTAACAACAATAAAAATCTGTGATAAGCTGATCAAATGACTGTGTCTAATGAAAAGTATCTTCTTGCGACAATATCTTTGAAAAAACTGAAAATTACACTGAAAACACTGGCAAATGATGTTTAACAACAATAAAATAGTTAAATGTTAATAATTTTGCAATGTGAATATAAAATAAAATAGCAAATGTGATAACTTGAGGTTGTGTGTGTAAGAGGTTGCAAATTACCTATAACTGTTATCTGGAAAACAATATATACCCATACAAGACTTCTCCTTACTATCAATGCCAGATGCAGATTACTCCTTACAATGGGTTTCTGGAATGGGTTGTTGCTATCACAGTATTTGACAATGTCCTAAATCTTGTCACATATCATGTATTGTACACATGGATAAGACATAGTGCTGCTCTTGATGCTGTCTTTCACTGCCTGCTTTTCCATGGTAAGGGTATTCTGGAAGAAGAAAAATATAACTGAAAAAACTGAAAATTACATTGAAAAGACTGGCAAATGCAATGAATTAAAATAGTTAATCGATAATCATTTTGTCAAATCTAGTCCAATATTTCTGAAATTTGTACAAATTATGCTTAACAACAATAAAAATCTCTGATTAGATGATCTGTTGAATGTATCTAATGAAAAGTGTTTTTTTGGGACAACGTATTTGGGAAAACTGAAATTTACATTGAAAAGACTGGCAAATTCCAGGACTTAAAATAGTTAAACGTTAATAATTTTGTAAAATATAATCCAATATTTCCGAAATTTGTACAAATGATGCTAAACAACAATAGAAATCTGTGATAAGATGATCTGTTGACTGTGTCTAATGAAAAGTCTTTTTTGGACAACATATTTTGGAAAACTGAAATTTACATTAAAAAGACTGGCAAATCCCAGGACTTAAAATAGTTAAACGTTAATAATTTTGTCAAATCTACTCCAATATTTCTGAAATTTGTACAAATGATGCTTAACAACAATAAAAATCTGTGATAAGATGATCAGTTGACTGTCTAATGAAAAGTGATTTTTGGGACAGCAAATTTGGGAAAACTGAAATTTACATTGAAAAGACTGGCAAATCCCAGGACTTAATATAGTTAAACGTTAATAATTTTCTCAAATCTTGTCCAGTGTTTCTGAAATTTGTGCAAAAGATGCTTAACAAGAATAAAAATCTGTGATAAGCTGATCGAATGACTGTGTCTAATGAAAAGTGTCTTCTTGGGACAATATCTTTGAAAAAACTGAAAATTACACTGAAAAGACTGGCAAATTCCACGGCTTAATATAGTTAAATGTTAATAATTTTGTCAAATCTTGTCCAGTGTTTCTGAAATTTGTACAAATGATGCTAACCAAAAATAAAAAATATGTGGTAAGATGATCTATTGACTGTATCAAATGAAAAGTGATTTTTGGGACAATATATTTGGGAAAACTGAAATTTACATTGAAAAGACTGGCAAATCTCAGGACTTAAAATAGTTAAAAGTTAATAATTTTGCAATGTGATTATAAAATAAAATAGCAAATGTGATGATCTGAGGTTGTTTGTGTAAGACGTTGCAAATTACCTATAACTGTTATCTGGAAAACAATATATACCCATACAAGACTTCTTCTTACTATCAATGCCAGATGCAGATTACTCCTTACAATGGGTTTCTGGAAAGGGTTGATGTTATCACAATATTTGACACTGTCCTAAATCTTGCCACATATCATGTATTGTACACATGGATAAGACATAGTGCTGCTCTTGGTTCTGATTTTCACTGCCTGCTTCTTCATGGTAAGGGAACTCTGGAAAAAGAACAATATAACTGAAAAAACTGAAATTTACATTGAAAAGACTAGCAAATGCAATGACTTAAAATAGTTAAACAATAATCATTTTGTCAAATCTAGTCCAATATTTTCAAAATTTGTACAAATGATGCTTAACAACAATACAAATCTGTGACAAGATGATCTGTTGACTGTGTCTAATGAAAAGTATTTTTTTGGACAACATATTTTGGAAAACTGAAATTTACATTGAAAACACTGGTAAAAGCCAGGACTTAAAATAGTTAAATGTTAATAATTTTGTCAAATCTTGTCCAATATTTCTGAAATTTGTACAAATGATGGTTAACAACAATAAAAATCTGTGATTAGATGATCTGTTGACTGTATCTAATGAAAAGTGTTTTTTGGGACACTTATTTGGGAAAACTGAAATTTACATTGAAAAGACTGGCAAATTCCATGGCTTATAATAGTTAAAAGTTAATATTTTTGTCAAATCTAGTCCAATGTTTCTGAAATTTGTACAAATGATGCTTAACAACAATAAAAATTTGTGATAAGCTGATCAGTTGTCTGTCTTTTAAGTGTCAAGTTTATGGGAAATTGACAATCAGAAGAGTGAGAAATAACCAAAACAAATATTTTAATATTGCAATGTATTATTTACTTTAAATAAAATAGAAAATGTGATGATTTGAGGTTGTTTGTGTAAGAGGTTGCAAATTCCCTATAACTGTTATCTGGAAAACAACCACCTGTTACACCTCAGGGGCTCCAGATCACTTAGAATGCCATCCCTGTATTTTATCATTACACATAGAACAAAGACTAAACTTTTTCACCTTTCTTTAAAATAAGTAAAATACTAGTAGTCTAAAATCATTTTTCCGTCTACACAGGGATATATCATAATCCTTACTGATTTGTAATTACAGGGTGAACCACAAAAAAAAAAAAATAAATAAAAAAATAAAAAATAAAAAATAAAAACTTAAACTAAGGAGCAAAGTGAAATAGGTTGTTTTTTATGAACCACCCTGTATACATTATATATTGACTGTATTGCCCTACCCCCTCTGAAAGTGTGACACCATTTTCTGTACTAACTCCAATAGTGTGAGGTTGGTCTCTCCTCCAGGACAGTCCCTGTCCTCATCACAGTACCTATTAGCAGGGAGACAGCCACCAGTGGAGCAGCAAAAATCTCCTCTCAAGTTGCTGGCAGACAGCCATTTTCATCAGTGACATTACCGTCATTACAGTGGTCTATTTCATCGCATACTTGAGCCTGTGTGATGTAGCAGAAGTTTGCACATGTGAAAGATGAGAACAAGTTGGGAATGCTGGAACTGACAGTAGGTGACTACATACAACTTTTTCAATAGCAGTATATGAATCAGCTGTGCAACAGTTTTTGAAATGGAAAAATATCTGTAATTTAAAAGCTGGAACTTAATTTTGTATCTTATTTTCTTACACAGAAGTTGAAATTTTCTGCATAAAATGAACCCATTACTTGTCCCTCAATTCATGAGTGTACTAAACTGACAAGCAATCTTTACAGCTTCATGAAGACCATTACCCAGTGCACTACCTGACAACCCATTTCTTTGATATCCATCTTCATTCTAAGCAATACTTACTACACAATTCCTCATCACTGTTATCTCTACAATCATGGTTGTGGTCATATCTTCATGACAATCGGAATAGGAAAAAAATTCTGTCGCATGATTTTGACGTTTGGACTAAGACTGGGTTTCCATCTGGATCACTCCCTGGGGGTTCACGCTAAATTGCTGTCAGCTTCCAGGAGCCGAGTGTGCACAAAAGTTAATTAACCCCTTACAGCTTTTAGTAGGCGGGACTGACATTTAAGTCGGCTAAGCTGACAGCAATCTAGTGAGACTCCCCAGGGAGATAGATCGATCTAAATATCAGTGGGAATGGTCTCTAAATGACTGAGCCTAGAAAAATTAATTTTATAATATAATTTTTTTGGTCAGATTAATTGGACCGGTCGAAATGCTTGGCACATTACCGCAAGGTGATATGGCGGCCATTATCACATACAAACTTATGTGGAGGACATGTGTGATCCACTGGAAGACAATAAAAAACATCTTTAAAACAATCTACAGACTTTATTTTTAAGTGTCTTAAAACTGTTTCTTCAGTTTCTTTGACAAAGCAAAAATTACCTAAGAGATTTACATTAAAATTCTTACATCAGTACAAATTCACCCAAATATATGAAAAACTTGCTGAAAGGCTGTGATCAAACAGCATTATAGATTCAAAAATTCACTAAAATATGAAAAGATCCAGAAGACGATGTGTTCTACCTAAGAGGATTTTAATAAATGAAACTTATGTTGTTATCTGACCATCTTTAAAATTAGTCTGGAGTCATTGTGTTCCATTGTGGCAGTATAGTCCTGTGTCTCCTAGTACAGCGTAGTAGTCTGGAGTTATTGTGTTCCATTGTGGCAGTATAGTCCTGTGTCTCCTAGTACAGTGTAGTAGTCTGGAGTCATTGTGTTCCATTGTGGCAGTATAGTCCTGTGCCTCCTAGTACAGTGTAGTAGTCTAGAGTCATTGTGTTCCATTGTGGCGGTATACTCCTGTGTCTCCTAGTACAGTGTAGTAGTCTGGAGTCATTGTGTTCCATTGTGGCAGTATAGTCATGTGCCTCCTAGTACAGTGTAGTAGTATGGAGTCATTGTGTTCCATTGTGGCGATATAGTCCTGTGCCTCCTAGTACAGTGTAGTGTGGAGTCAGATGATGGACTGGAAAAGACAAAAAAGTCAATGACCAGGGTTTTTCCTCAAGATCCAGAATATTAGAATTACATCAAATAAACTGCAAAGAAATATTTAATAAAATAAATTTACCGAAAAAAGTGTTGTTGTAAGTCAACGCTCAAGCATACTGTACCAGCACTGATAATAAAGAGGTGGGTTTATAGTGCTTTCTGAAACTCCGGATGGTAGTGCTAGTTCACGTAAGTGGACACGCCATAGGAACTTTTAGTTGTTCATAGTTAAGTTCATATATTACTATTTCGACAGATGACTCAAAAGAAACAAGAAAATGGCCCACTTATAAATTATGTACGAAGGAATAACGTCAGTTCTTCATTTTATTGCCTCACCTTCATAAGGCATTGGGTAATTGCAGATGAAAAGGGAATGGCAAAACTGAAATAGATGACTGCGTGCAATCTTGCTAGATCTCCAAGATCTCTTTTAATCTGCAGCGTCAACATTCGGCAGCATTTTGTAAAAAAAATCTTCACCAGCACATTGCATCGTGATGTGAACAGTGAACAACTGACACAGTCGATACCATATGTATCCGTCACTTTAGATGTCTCATCCTGAATTCACCGATTAAGTTTGTTAATAGAATCTATAACAAAACCATCTAAGAAAAGTGTCCTGATGTATGGTGAAACTCAGTGTGCAGAACGTTTGATGAAAAATCCGACTTTTCATCGTCACCCTTTGCCTTGTCATATAAAATTGTTTAGTATAGATGGCGCTATGCAAGAGGTGAGACTTAAAATTTGTCGAGGACTGCGGCCAGTATCAGCAACAGGTTCACCGCCTGCTTTCTAAGAAACTCGTGCGAGGAGGGAGAGAGTTCTGGAACCGCAACAAATATGACCAGGGTCCAGTCACTGTGATATATATTACGATATATTGTGATTTCTATTTAGTAGAAAGACTCAAGGTCGAGAGCTTCAACGAAGCGTCAATCTGATTGGTTTAAAGTTAAGGAAACAATACAGGAACCGTCCAATGAAATTCCTTTATACAATAATTATTCCTGTTTATTGTTTTAGTAAACAAAGCAAAGAGACAATGTCTACACAGTCGCTGGTAAGTTTTATTTTTTATTCAAAACTGAAATTCTGTAGTTCAATGTAAGCCCACACAGCGCTTTTTTTCCCGTCGTTCATGTTTTTATGTGATTAATTAATATTCTAAATGAAATTCTTAAAAATTTCTTGTCACATGACGATTTGCTGATCATTCTGGTAATGGTACAAATGTAGTTTACATCACAAACTATACCAAATAAAGATACAAAACTCTATGTATCCCGTTAACATGATTTCTTTAATTTATTGTACATATTGCAGATAATAGCTGATATGGAAAATGAAATAAAGAAAGAAGAACAGTGTGCTCGTAAGTTGTGTGTGTGTTTGTATAATCAGACTGTATGTGTTTTATTATACAACGGGCCTAAAACTACTCTTGCAATTTTTTGTTGTTACATAAATAAAAAAAAGATTTAATTTGTTCATAATAAGAAAGTAAGATATCCTATTCTTTATTTACATTAATTAAGTGGTCAGTTTGAATGTCTGTAATGTAAATATCAAAAACGATATATTGATAGTATTTCTTTCTATTTTACTTTTTACTTTGAACAGCCAAGGCCACTGTAAGAGTTTTCTTAACCAACAACTATTTAAAGGCCAAAGTGGTGGGCAGGGGAACTGCCCTCGGGAGATGGGACCCCCCAGAAAGGTGTGAACCTGTCAAGGTTCACTGATATGGGGGTCCCATCCCTCAGGGCAGAATTTCTCCTGCCCAAGGGTCAAATATAGAATGGAAATTCATTAAGCCACAAAATGTAAGTATGAGACTTTTTTTTAAAAAATAATGATCTCAGGTAAAAATGATTTTCTTTAAAATTGAAAAAGAAAATTTAAAGTCTGATAAGTTTAAGTATTTATTAAAACCTTCATTCCTTTCTTCTAGTGTATTTGATTTATCAGTGATTGTAAATATTGGTAAACATTTTATTTTTCATTTTAGACATTAACATATCTTTAAGTTATTTATTTGTTTGTTTTTTCATTCATTCATTCATTCTTTAAATTTATTCAGCCTTACCACCCTGGGTCTGGCTGGACATGGGAGCCTGAACCCTTTAGGAACAGGTGCCTCCAGGTGACCACTAAGGACAGCATGGAAGTGACCTGTACTTGCGGAGAACTGGACATGGAAATAAAAGGTGCTTGAACTCATAATTCTCGTAACCTTTTAAATGTGTCATGTACAACATTTGGAAATAAAAGATTACTTGATCTCACTATCCTATAAAAAAACTGTAGAAAAATGATGAAATGGTCCTTAAATATTGTCAAATACATTTAAGGCTTTATTTTAGTGTATATCATAACTTGTAAATAATAAATGAATGTGCCATCTTATTCCAGAGTGGGACTGCATGTACAAGCCTGAAGTCCACACAAGTGGTAAGTCCACACCATTGCTCTATTCAATCAACTTGATGCATTTTTTATCTTTTAGGAAGGATTCATGAAATAAAATTACAACAACACCCTGACTCACAGGGTGCAAGTCTGGACCCTCAGGGGCTGTTGACAATGAATTTGGAGACCTAGCTAATGTGCACTAACTCCATGAAAACTCTCACTGAATACAATCAGGTTAACAGACTAACACGCTTCTCTTTGTCTCCAACATACTCCAACATACTCACATAATTGGTATTCCTTAAAATTCAATTCTGTTCTTTCAGGTGATACTAAAGAAGAGAATAATGTAGCAATTGTTAGGAACCTAAGCATTAAGGAACTAGGTAAGGCTGGAATCACAGTAAAATAATAGTGTTATGAATTTTAATATACTTGTACACACACACACATACACTAACAAACACACATACCGGTACACACACACATATTCACTACAAGCATGTTGCTCAATCAGGTCGTTAGCATACTTAAGAAGATAATTTATTGATTTTTAAGTCAATTAAATCTTGGAATGTGTCTTCATCAAATTGTAATAAGTCTACTGAATCCTTTTTGAACATGCACAGATATGGAATGTTACATGTAAGTTTTCACTTGCTATCATTTTTCTCTTTTGCTGATATCAAAGACACAAAGAGTGTGTCAGATGCTGAGGGCAGTGAGGAGAGAGGTAAGACAGTAAGGTCACTTTAAGGGGGGAATGTACCCAAATATCGCTAAAAATCATCATTTTGGGGTTTTTATGTCTAATTATTGGTCAAATGTGTATCTAACATGTAACGGAATAACCTTTTTACATTTTGAACAAAAGATATGTTTTTTCTGAGGATTTTGATGCTGCACTCATCGGCACCGGTGGCTTGGTCTTTTCATTTAACACACTTAAAAATGTACACACACACAAACAGACTCTCAGACACAAACAGATTGAGGCTGGGGTCTTCTGGGTCTTCTGAAGATGTCCAGAATTTTTTATGTTTACATTGATCAGGATCTAATTTTTTTGTAGGATGGATCCTACAAATAATGGAGGATGGATCAACAAACATAATTTGCAAGGCTTTCAGAATATATTTCTGGATCCAACCCTGACAAACACTGTTTAATTTTAATTGAATGTGTCTTTGACTATGTAAAATAATGTATTGAATCTTTGTTAATGTGCACAGACATGGAATGTTTAATTTGTGTTCCATTTTTTCCTTCAGTTGATGTCAAAGACACAACAACTATGACAGAGGACGTGAAGGAGAGAGGTAAGACAGCAGGGTCAATAGAATAGGGATCTATTTATTACACTGATGACGTGATTGTGCATGTACACGCACACACACACACACACACACACACACACACACACAAAGGTACTGTACTTGTATGCATGTTGCACAAGCTAAGTCTGGCCTTTGACAGACTTAAGAAGATACTTTATCTTCTGAAAATTGATGTTTTTGTTGTGTAAAGATTGAACACACATAATGTTGATTTGAAAATTCAATTTAATTCTGTTCTTTCAGTTGATACCAAACTGAAAGACAAGAACAATGTAACACCTGTAAACCCACTAAGTATGGAGGAGATAGGTAAGAGAGGAATCTCAGTAAAATAGTTATGACTTTTAATATGCTGTACTTATGAAACACACATGCACACACACACATACACTTACAAACACACATGCACGCACACACACATACACACCACAAGCATGTTGCTCAAGCAAAGTCTTTAGCATAATTAAGAAGATAATTTATTTTTAGTCATTTAAATATTTGACTATGTCTTCCATAAATTGTAATACTGAATCCTATTTGAACATGCACAGATATGGAATGTTAAGTTTTTATTCGATATCAATTTTATGTACAGACACAGATGTGTCTGTACATATTGCCATCACCTGCGTCTGTCGTCGCCGATGGCGATGCCGTCGCCGTGCACTTTCCTTGTAAACACGATAAGTGGAAGGCAGTTTTACTTTTTGGCTTTATATTTACAGAGCTGATGAATATTCATAAAACGCAGGTCAAGTTCGGAAATCAGCATGATCGGGCCATTATTGTGGAAGTTATGCTGTTTTTTCACTTTTCAGCATATATGCAACACTGTAAACACATTTCAAAGAAAACCGTTAGGCCTGTTGTCATGAAACTCACAGGAGTAATCAATCTTACTAAAACGCAGGTCAAGTTCAAAAATCAGCATGATCGGGCCACTATTTTAGTAGTTATGCGGTTTTTTCATTGTTCAGCATATATGCAACACTGTAAACACAATATAAAAAAAACAGAAAGCCCAATTGTCATTAAACTCACAGGAATGGTCAGTCTTACTAAAACGCAGGTTGAGTTCGAAATTCAGCATAATCGGGGCATTATTTTAGAAGTTCTGCTGTTTTTTGACATTTCTTCAGATTTCCTCAGATTTAATTCTTAGGCATGTTAATAGCCTTATTATTTAAGTAATAAGATACGTAAAAGTGTTTGTTTGACATTTCCTGCATCTTTACAACATTGTTAGTTGATTATGTAAAAATGATGGTAAACTTGTTATCGTGTATTGTGTAATAAAGTGTCAAAAATGGAAATAAACTCATATCATTGCAGTTTGTCAGATTCAATCATTCACTATGTTCAGAATCTCAGAATGGAAGAAATTTGACATTTAACACTGTTCTATTGATATTTTTCACATCTCATCAATTTTCTTAGTTGATCTTATAAAAATGGCAGTAACCTATTAATTTTGTTGTATGTTAAAAAAGTGTTAAAAATGGAAATAAACCCATTTCAGAACAGTGCAGTCTTGTTCCTTTAGCCAATATCAAAGACTCAGAGATTGTGTCAGATGCTGAGGGCATCAAAGAAAAAGATAAGACAATAAGCTTAGGACAATCTAACGGGGAATTAATTTAACACACTTAAAAATGTAAACACACACAGATGGACTTTAGGTGGGAGACTCTCACACACAAACACTGAGTTTAAATTCACTGTTCAGTGATCTAAATTTTTGAATGTGTCTTTGACTATGTTAAATAATGTATTGAATTCTTGTTGTGCACAGGTATGAAATGTTTAATTTGTTTTCCTGTCTTTCTTCAGTCAATATCAATGACACAACAACTGTGAAAGCAGACGTGAAGGAGAGAGGTAAGACAGTAGGGTCAATAGAATAGTAGGGTCAATATTTATTACACTGATGGAATGTGATTGTGCATGTACACACACACACACACACACACACACACTCCTTATGTTGTGCCAACACGGTTTGTGCTTTTGGCATGTTTAAAATAATATTGGCAGAATTGTTTATTCCAAATACTGGTAAAAGTGTTTCATTGAAACTTCATACATGAAATATGATATTGCACTGACTTATACTTTTACCTCTTAGTAAGTAATATTGTATTATACATTTCAGCTCCAAAGAATCGCCGCCAATCTAGGTGGAGGAGGGTATTGAATCTGTTCACGTCTTGCTTCAGACGGAGGGCACGAACATAAATGGTTATTCTTATTCTTCTTCTTCTTATTATTATTATTATTAATTAAATAATTCTAAACACTTCAGACATTAAGAAATGAAGAAAAGTCAGTTTTTTTTAAAAGAATTCATTTATTACACATTTACAGAGAAGTTGATTTTGTTTGTCTCTTTGTTTTGATGGTATCATAACTAAGTAAGCTTTCAGTTTTTTAGAGGAAAACTATGTCAAACAGCTGGTAAAACTGTAAATTAAAGCAGCAAATTAATTATATCACAGCAGCCAGGAGCTGGTGGTTGAAGAGTTACTGTCAACATCTATTTACACCTAACTGAATGTACGTTTTAACTGAATTACATTGTAATATTTTCATCTTTTTTCAGGGTCGTCAGTGCAGAACTATATGTATCATTGCCTCTGTAGCAGCCAGTTAAAAACTGCAAAATGTCATTCTCTTAATTTTACAATAAAATATTAAATTTTTGTAATCAGATGAGTTTTGTTTTTCTTTTCTTAATTGAGGGTACCATTAGGGAGGGGTGATCATAGTTCATGGGAAATAAAACCATTAATTTACAAATCACAGTAAACAAAACTTTATGCATATCTCACCAATAATGCTAGTTGAAAACTGTGAAAATTACGAATTACCAGGTATAAGGCTTAGTTTCACGAAGGGCAAAGAATAAAAAGCCACATTTGCGAGTCACAGGAATGAGGTGCTTCACGGAATATTGACATTTCATGCATCTCAGAGAAATAAAAAGTGGCTTTCACAGATAACAAAATACCCAGTGGGGCTCTTTTAATTAAAAAAAGTTTGAAAAAGCAAAATAAACCAATTTTTGTATAAAGGCATTTGGGATGTGATGCAAGAAACCAGCACTTGACTTTTTTTTTTTTTTTTTTACAATAAATGAAACACTATAGTAATTACCTCATTCCAATAAAACAACATTTGATTTCTGATTTAAGTTTTAAAGTTTGAGGTTTATCTCGAATTTTTTATCAAATTCTCTTTTTATTTCATTTATTAAACTTAAGAAATAATCAATACATGGTACAAATTTTTAACTATATTTAAATATATACATAAATACTCATACTCACACACATGTACCATATCATATGGCTCAATTACTGAAAACTTCTCTTTTGGTTTTATATTCCAGTATGTCCATGTTTAAATACAAAAAAAATATATATATATATATATATATATATATATATATATATATATATATATATATATATATATATATATATATATAGTTTAAACTCTTAGGAATTCAACTTGCAAATAAGGATCCCGTTTTAGTTTTTTTTTATACATAATTATAATATTGAGAGCATTTTAACGTTTGAGCATCTGGTGGCTACAGTGGTTACAGTGGAGGAATGGGGAAAAAACTTCTCGATGTTATTAACACCACCAGTAAAATAATTGGGAGAGAACTCCCCCAACTGGATGATATCTTGAAAGACAGAATGGAGAAAACAACAAAACAAATTATGGGGATCCCACCCATCCAGCAAGTTCTCTTTTTAAATTCTCACCCAGCAATAGCAGACTGCTGACTTTTAAGGGCAGTAAACGGTTTTAAGTAGGTCTCTATGTTCAGTATTTTAATTAAACTTTTAGGCCTAGTTCATAATTTTTTATTGTCCAGTGTTTTATTTTATCTCTCAAAGGATAACAAATGCCTATATTTATATTTTAATATTTTTATTGGCTGAATAAATTCTTACTTTATCTTACCATACTTGTACTATTGCTATAGCCATGTTACATGTATTATCATAAAAAATATTGTAAATAGCGGCAACAAGTTCTTTTTCTAACACAATCCCTTTGTTGTCATTTTTCAAAATGATTAAAGGATTTAAAGTATTTTACAGACTGCTCTTCCCCGTTTCCAACGCTCACAATTTAGGTCTATCATTTAAAATCAAGTGTTTTATTGTATAAAATATAACATGTGTAAAGCCAAAGGCTTCGTCCAATAATCTAGCTTTGTTTAATACTGTGCATGAACCCAAAATTATGCTATAGTATAATCAAAATAGAAATATCAAGAATTCTTTAACAAGATGGATCACATTAGAAATCTCACCCCCCCCCCCCCCCCCCCCCCAATCCTGCCCCCTTTCTACTGATACCATACAAACAAGCCACCTTCCAAACTCAGCGTGGGTTGGAGTGTGAAGTAGGTCAAAAGCTCGGATATGCCATGTAAGGGTTCTTAGGGGAGATAAGTGATGTCCTTTTGCGTTTTTTTTTTTTTTTTTTTTATTCTGCCAAATTTGAGAAAAATATCAGTATCTTTCATGGCACTTAGTCAGTATAAATTCAAATAAGTTAAGTTTCTTTCCTTTATCACGTAATTCGTCAGATGAAGTTAAATACAACAAATTCCTAGAAAACCTTTACCCCCTCTGGTGAATGCAATGTGACGTCTGCAGAGCTCAGCGTCTGCCACGCTGGATGATTCTCGCTTCCCGGGAGCTGAACAGTTAACGCGGTCTGAAAAAATTTAGGGAGAGTCAGATGAAATAGAGAGGGACCGTTGCATCTACAATGTTTTACATAGTGAAGCTGGAGTTGTGGGCTAATTTTACTCTTTTCTTTTAAAATTCGCAATATACTCTACCTTTCAGTAACTCTATGATACCAAAATATTTTTCTGGCATCTTGATACATTTTCCCCTTCTGCCTCCCCCTAAAATGGTCCACACTAAAAAAATCAATAATCGTATGGCAATTTTATACAGGCAATTGACCTACTTTTGAACCCATGCGGCGAGTATTATGGCTGTGGGGTGAAGACGTGATACATGTCTGTGATATAAAATTATTTCTAATTATATAATTTTCAAACAATGCATGTGGATCATAGGTGCCCCAATTTGTGAGTAAAAGAAGCCATTACTTTTTGAAAATTATGAAAAAATTGGAGACAAGCCAAAATCAGAAAAAAATGCATTTTTTCTCTTATATGCAAATTAGGTCCCCTGAAGTAATATATGACTGGCCGGAAGTGATGTCCACATCAGAGATTTGTAATGGTGATGATCTTGATGACTTTGATGATCTTAATGGTGATTAAAAAATCTTACCAAAGTTTTCAGTTGTCATCTGGCGAGAAAGAAATTTTTCTGCACTAACACAATCATTCCACGAGCGAAGAAGTGAACGCGCTTCAGAGATGCGCTGCAGACGTCACAGCTTTTGGGTGAAAACCACGCGATATTTCGTCATATATGTATACTCATGAAGAACGATGTTTTGCAAGACTTTATGAGATGAAATGTGTTACACAAAGTATATTTTGATTTAAGTGCAAAACAGTTTACCAGTGACAAATTCAGTATTGATATAGAAGACTGTAAACTGTAACATGCTAACATTTGCGTGCTCATTTGAATTTATTAGCAGTAGAATTAAAATGCAGAAATAGGATGGCACCCCACGTGCAGTATAAAGCTCACATTTATTATCGCTTATGAGTACCATGTTTAAGCCAGAGTTGTCCTTGTAAAGTACATTAATGCAAACAAGCTGTTGTAATTATAAGTTGTTGGTATTTTACTATTTGAGTATAATATACGACAAGTAAAAGCTATGACAACATTTACATCACCAGGCTTAAAGTTAACATTTTGTGTCAAAATTTTAACACACCTGCATTTTAAAGATTGCAGGGTGTCACAAATTAGCTGCAATTTTTCATGCCGCTGTGAAATATGATTTAGACGATAGTCAACTTACAGTGTAGGCCCAAATATATTTTTAAGTCCAACAATATCTTTTTCTTATTCACCAATTTGTCTTTATTCTTAGCAGTCAAAAGTCATTTGGTTTGTTTCTGAATTGCTCGTGCTGTGAAAATTGTTTCCATCCATAATTATCCATAATTCCAATGGCAAGGTTCTACTGAAAGCTGCTCTGGAAATAACCTCTCAGTTAACTAATTAACTTAACTGAACATATATTCAAGCCAAAGCATTTTTTTAAGGAAGACCTTATAAAGAAAACAAAAGCTAAACACATTTTTAAAAAGTTATTTTCAAGAGTTTTGATAGGCTGTTATAGTTCACCGGTATGTTTAAATTTCATGGATATTTTAGACTTAGGTAGTAAGGCAGCTGGTCTGAAGCATAACATTGTTGTTGTTCGTTGACGGGAGTCCCTTCACTGTACCCTTCTCTGCAAACTGAATGATGTAATAATTGACGTTATCAACAACGCTTACTGACGGTTGGCTGATGGACCCAGCATCGCGAAGAACCTGCAACATTCCCGCGGCTGCACCGGCGACGAGAGGGGACGCCATTGACGTCCCACTTTTCTCTATCCAACCGTTGGTATTAGCGTAGTTGGCGGCCCTTATTTTCCTCCCTGGAGCGTAAATATCGACGCACGGTCCGATGTTACTAAATGAAGCCAAGTAATCATCTATTTGGGTGGCGCCGACTGTGAGGGCTCCGCTTACGCTTGCCGGGGATACATTACACGCATCGGCCTTGTCGTCATTTCCAGCGGCGACTACCACTGGAATGCCTGCATCCAGCACCGCGTACACGGCGTCATTTATATACGTGGTATACGGAAAACCGATTGATATATTTATTACTGATAGACGTTTGTTTTGTTGAACCCGTGTCTTTATCCAGTTTAGTCCTGCCAGGAGGTCCGAAGACGAACATGTTGTTGCGTCGCATACCTTGACGGGGATGAGGGTGACCTTCTTGGCTGCTCCATAGGTGGCGCCTCCTAAGGTACTGGCCACATGGGTACCATGACCATGGGTGTCTCTGGTATCGGAGAAAGAACTCGCGTGCTATCCTGTAAAAACAGCAAAGAACTTTGAGGAGAACCGTCCTCTTTCTGATTTTTGTGCCGAGTCATCCCCTCTCTTTCTCCCTCTCTTTCAACACACACACACACACACACACACACACACATCTCCTTCTATATCTCTCTCTACCTCTATCTTCTGAAATTTTAGTTTTATGAAACCTTGGACATAATAACAAAATTCGTTATTTTGTCCAAGATGAAACTTACCTGGCAAAACTCTTCCTCCGAAGTCACCATGCACTGTGATCAGGATTAATTCCAGTGTCCATGACGTATGCGTCTATTCCAGAGCCGAGCGCCCAGGTGGCGAAACGGTCATCATCCGGAGAGTAGTCTATTCTGTCTAAATTCTGTATAATAAATACGAAATTCATATCAAGATACATCTTTTTTTCTTGGTGGGGGTCAGTGGTGTTATGACAAATGTACTCAGAAGAGAGGCTGTATGCAGTATGCAGTAGTGTCCTCACACAGAGAAACTATGAATCATTAAACACACACACACACACATACACACACATACACACACACTAAAATGTAGAGCCTACACATGCATACACATGCACATGCGGTGATATTTACCCATGTTTCAGCAGCCGGGAAATACCCTTCACAATGACTTAGTTCTAGCGACATTTCTTTAGCTTGTTCGATTTCTTCAATATCGCCAGTAAGTTGGCGAAGCAGTTGCACGTCACTAGAAAAAAATTGAAGTACTTCAGTTACGATGATAATTATATCGCGGACATCAGGACAAAATATGCATATTTAAAAATAAATTTGTGTGGAATTTCTTCCCAAATCATACGTATTATCAAATAAAGTTTAACTATGATATCTAAAAAAAATCATATACTGGATAAAAAGATGAAGAAAATATAATTTAGATTGTAAGACATAAAGGAAAAAAAATCAAATAACAAATAATTAATATTATACCAAATTAAATGGTTGCTTTAGTCTGAACCAATGCTCTCCATCGAAAAGGAATGAGTTGACAAAAACAATACCTATCATTTATATCCCTAAGAATGACGAAGCTGCTTTTTCTACTAAACTTCACTCTTTGTCGGGAACCTCTTCCTTTCAGGGTGCGACGGACTGTAAGGGAAATATAATTGAAGCTGTAAATTGTAAGTGTGAAACGGGTAGGTAGAATATATTGATTATGAAATGAGATATTTGATAACCAATTTTCGGTATATAAAAACGACTCAAGACTAATAAGTACGGTTAACTGCACCTTATAGTAGACACATCTGCATACAGATCATAATTGATTTAATTTAACTACATTGTAGTTTATTCTAATTTCGTTTTGAAAATTATCTATTAAGTAGTTTACTTTCTTTTTGGTTATAAAATTGGTTAGAAGTTTTATGTGAGCTTCTTGTATGTCCTCTAAAATATTTCGCAATTAAAACAGGTATGCCTTTAAGTAAAGACTACGTAAATAGTTTTGGCACCAACATGTAAGTTTCTCTTTTGTGCTACATGTATTCTGACACATAAATACAGAACGGTCCTACACGCCATCAAATACTACATAATATGTATAGGAATAATGTATCTGCAACCGGACTTAGGATGGTTCTATTCTGTCGCTTATCATCTTTTCTCAAATTTTAGTATTCTTGGGTTTCTGAATACATAACTTCTTATTTTGCCAGTCTCCGGGTGCATGCCATTGCCAACGTGTTGTCTTTGCTCATTGTGGACTTACAAGTCCGAGGATCACATATGGCGCGACCCACTTGAAAGCGTGCCGAGATTTAACTGGGACGGCGCGAGTGGGAGGCGGGAAACCATTGTCGAATACTAGGTACATGTACATGTATGTGGGACATTTGTAGATAGTTATTTACCACTAAGCATTAGTACGGAAATAAAACTGAATTGTACTACGGAACTGAATTTTTCAACAATTTAAAGTGGTGCACCTACTTCTTCCATACTTGCCACCAGGCAGAAGACGGGCAATGTATTCATTGGGAACGGCCGTACCATCCGTGGGGGTTATCAGGGGCACTAGAGAAAAAAAAGTAAAGTGATAACAACAACTTTGATAAATAGATGTTATATATATCATCGATTTGCCAAATTGACTCTATTTGAGTCGTTTAAGAAAGAAGCAGTAACGTTACAGGGGATCTACGCGGGGTTCATATTTAACCTCATTTAATTACGTACCTAAACCTTTCTCCTCGGAGATGTCTATCAGTCCTTTTTCCTTCATCATCTTTTTCATTTCTGCGGGGTTTTCCCTTTTCATGTTCTTTAGTCTTCGGTTCTTGGGAATGTTTTCTATCTTAAACTTCAGTCCGGGTGGTGTCTCCTCGCTCTCACTGGCATGCACCTGCTCTAACGCGAGAAGCATGAATAGCGCAGAGGCAAAGAGCAAATATTTCATGATTGTGTTTCTTCCTGAAAATTGGTCGTTTAACGATTGTCGGCTGTGCAATGTGTTATCTACCTCACAAATCACGAACCCTTGGTCACTTCTTTTACCAAACCCGAGATTCGACTGAGTCCGTTAGTGCCGAAGCTTGGGATACTGTGACTTAAATACATTTTTCAAATGTTACCTTGTTAAATTAAACAGGACGAAATGTCTGGTTTCAGTCCAATTAATGGTGCAAGGCAGGACCTTAAACACGAAAGTTTCTGTTACAGCTGTTCACAGTGTTTAATATATTAATAGGCAAGGAAGACGATTTTGGTATCAAAGTAAAATCCATCAAGCAAACACTCCCAATAATAGTTATAATAATAATTGATTCTCATAAAGGATCTTACCTTATCACAATGCCCTCTTCTGGTGTATTGAGATTACTCCGTTTCAAATAGTACGATCTACATGCAGTATAGTATAATTTATTTACATCTTTATCTAAGTTTAAAACAATAGGGCGAATTAAAACAATAACTTGGAAATAATTTTGTTGATTATTGTGATAAAAGTGTCGTGCATGGACCGGTATATAAAATCCACTCGCTGAGGCAAGGAAGTTCTTGTGAGATTTAAGTATTCTCTGTGAAACATGTATTACGCAACGCAAATTAATTTGAACTTTCCTGATTGATAATGAATTTGGTTCTTACTTGAAATTTTAGATCTAAAAAACAGCTGTTATTTACTCAGGATAATTCTGTGTTAGATCGGGTAAGTAATGTGGCTTTGGGTCAAAGACAGCTATTTCATTATTTCTTACTACATTTTACGATGGTGCTGAAAGAAGACTGCCATTAATCCAGTTTAAGTGTTCTTTTATAGAATCTATAATTAGTTTTCAACTTATATGTATTAAGTGTGTAAATGTGTGTTTGTGTATGTGCTTGTGTGCGTGTTGTGCGTGCTTGTATATGTCTGTGTAAGAACACTAGGGACTTATCTTGGTTTGGTTCTTAACTGTTTTATAATTATCGTTGTTATGGTGCCTAGGGACAAAGGGAAACCAAGTAAAATATTCCCGAGAATGGGCACATACGAGAAAAGCGAACGACATCCACATCTACTTAAAAATTAAGCCCGAATATTGAAAGTCGCATAGACAGGAAGTTAGACAGCTAAGAACATAGAGCGTCACACACAGAATGAACATGTAGCCAAGACCTGTGTCAGGCAACCAAACAACAGAATGCAAACTTCCAAACTTGAGCAGAGCTAATGTATTTATTTGTATCTTGCACTAAAAAGCCATTAACTGCGACTCATGGCCTGTTTCTTTGTATATCTTTCGAAAATAGAAAAAAAAGGCTGCTGAAACAAATATGAAGAACTTAAGTAAATATGACAAATGAGAATTTAAGTTATGTAACTGCTATTGCACTGATTTACTTTTATCCACCATTGAAGCACTCACTGCACCAGTCGCATTCACTTGATTGTCCGTTTTATAAGTAAATATGACAAATGAGGATTCAAGTTATAAATTTGTAACTTCTATTGCACTGATTTACTTTCACCCACCACTGAACCACTTATTACATCATTGCATTTTCAGCTGATGCACCAGGTGCAAACGTTACGAAATGTGCACAGACATTTAAAATGACTTTCTCGGAAAATCAATCCATTGCATGTCTCCAAGGTGTGTCCGTGCGAGGCTATTGGAAGTATTCATATTTAAAAACAATCTGCCGAATGCTATCGCGTACAAAAACCCAACAAAAAGAATGTGAACATACGTAAATATACACCGATAAATGCCGGTGTAAAAAGAAATTATGTCTGTCAGGAATTTACGTCCTAGCTGCGTATAAATACACCTGGGAGTCAAGGTCTGGGTATGACCAGGGAATCATATCGGAATTCCCTGGTATGACAGAGTATCCTTGGATATACATGCCCATGGGTCATATTTTAACAGAGGTCCTTGGGGACATATGTATGCATATACCACTTCCGCACTGAGTTAACAAATAGCAGAAGCAAGTCAAAAATGCATTTTGAATAAATAAAACTGAGTACTTAATTACTTTTCCGTGTTCCCCGGCTTTAAGTACTATCCGGTAACAAGATCCTAGCAAGCTAAGAAAAAAAGAGTTTTGAGTAACAAATAGTGTGCTTTAGGAAAATTCCACTTTATAGGCTACTATTCGAGATTGAACGTCTGTTGTGAATTCAAATGGTCACAATTTATGTAAGTGCACATTAAAAATTAAGTCCATCGAACTGATAGGAAGCGTAGAGAACCTTTGAGTGCAATATGATTTTCTTTAGTGTCATCTAGTGCGAAACATATTTTCGCATTAGGCAAAAGTGGAAAATGGCAAATCACACGAGGGTTTTGTCAATTGGTTAATTTTACAATCAAAAAAGAACTGTTCTGTCGTGGATTAAAGCTGCAAAGTGGGCTTTTTGAACCTTCCAAATATGACGCAATGGAAATAATATTTTAGGTCTGTAGTTTTAGGAGACGAAAAAGGATTGACTATAAGGAAATGTTGAATATGTAAATGACAAAGTAGATTAGAAAATAAGTAAACGCGTGGTCAATTCAGAGTAATAGAGGATAAATCCCCTTGTATTTGTATGTGTGAGATACGGGAATATAAATGTTAATAAACTCAAACTTGACGTCTTCAATGTAACAATTCTTTCCATTCAAACCCATGGGTAACAACTACTATCTGGTTACGGCTACCGCTATATGCGTTTTAAGCAATGACAGATCGTAAATCTATTCCTTGCAAATCTCGGAATATCTCGCAGCACTTTATGTACATGCAGAAGTTCCAAACCACTGATCAACACTGGAAATGACGGTTTCGCGTGTTAAAACTTACAAAATGCGGTTAAAGAGGCACAAGTCTACATCATTGAGTATGCATCCTTAGTTTGACTAGCCTTCTAGGCCATCTTCACTCGGATCCATAGTTCGTTGCAGACCAGCTTGTCAACGAGGGCATGCTTTGCACTATATTTTATCCTAATGAGGCTTCATCGTTACCAAGGCTTTTTTTCCTCTCCGAGTCACGTCAGTCATGCGCATATTTTGGGTAACATTTGCATAACTGGTTTACAACCATACAGCTAGATTACGCAGGCCAGTTTATTGATTTGGATGGTACCACTTGCTATATCGACGAAAGGGTTTTACTGATAAAAGCGGTAAAATTTCGACTGTACCTTAAATGAAGAAATGTACAATTAACACAATCATATTTTGTGTAACTCTCAAGAGAACATGTGGCCACCACAAGCACAATGTCAAGAAATCATCAGAATGCCTAAGCTACAAGAATAACACAAGGACATTTCATTAAACCAAAATATCAAATATGTCCTTCAGAAAAAGAAAACAAAAAAGATTCAATTAATTTACCTTCCCTCCTAATTGATAAATGGTTAAATGAAATCGTTTATGTACTTAGACTTACACTTAACGAGGAAGTAATTTCTTAATCGTAATAATTGATTGTTACTAAACAAGAAAGTCATTTTTAATCGCAACGTGTAACTGTTACAAGTCAACAACAACTCACAGACTTGTAAAATACAAAGACGTTACAAAGAGAGTTTGAAGTGCAGTCTAGATTTGCCCTGAAGCTTCATGATTCTCCCACCAATGAGCAATGCCTTTCTCTTGTAGAAAAAATAAAATGTTCAAAATTAAAACGATTTTTTAATGTGCATATTTATCACTGAGACAAGGTCAATTGTCTCTCTTTTAAGAGCTTTGTGACATTTACTTATATCGTTTTATATCAAAAACATCATTAGAGCAATGTGCCCCATAAAACGTACTTTGGCGTCGATGGCAGTAAAATTCCAAATCTTCATCTAAGCAAATTCAATACACTTTCTTTTCTTTCCTCTCTTTTTCCCCACAATTTTTATTAGTATTATCATTAAAGATACATTTAGGACGAGCGTCGGTGGAGCTTGGATTTCCAGTAACGTATATAAATCACTTTTACTAGTTACTTATACGACTCAGATTTAGTTGACGTGCCAAGGGAAACCTATTTAAAAGGATAACAACTGTTCATTTTGTCCAAAAAATGAATTTTCCTGGGGTAAATGACAATTTTTCCAAGCTTACCAATGGTTAATGAATCCATTTTTACATTCAAAGTTAGTCCCTGGTTTTTTTTTCTAAAAAGTTTTTTTTTTTTTTTGGGGGGGGGGGGGGGGGTAATAATCTCTTAAGATATTATGGAGGTCATTTTGTCCGATGACAGGCACAGATTTAAGAATAGTTACTATAAAGGTCATTTTTGTGAAAAAAAATAGAATATATTATATATATATGAATTGTTTACAATGTATTTATTGTGAAATATGGATCTCATACGAAGAGTTGTTATCTCTTTAATCGCTCTATTAATCAAATAACTGCCGTTTTTTTTTCTTTTCTGACTTATCTGCTCTTCTTATACATAGAACAGTTCATATATCATTTTTCTGGTGATATGCAACGGTGTAGATTGGTGTTTCTCTAAGTTATGCAATTTGAAAAAATAAATAGTTCCCTTTGACCGTCAATTTTAATGAACGTGTGGTCGAGAGCAATGCCATCTAGCTTTCTGCAATAACTGCATCTTTGTGTGATTTTGAATTTCGATGTTTCATAACAAACTTGTATGTATTTAACAAAATTTTTATATCATTATCATTTAATGACTTCCAATTGCAAAGTATAATTCAATGTCGTTATAAAGAAAAAAGCTAAACAAACAGCCCTTTACGTGTATTCTTTTATTTATAACCTCCGCCAAGGAGGTTATGTTTTCACCCCTGTTTGTTTGTTTGTCTATCTGTCTGTCATCAACATAACTCAAAAAGTTATGAACCGATTTTGATGAAAATTTCAGGAACTGTCAGAAGTGGGCCAAGGAACAGATGATAAGTTTGTGGTGGTGATCCGGATCAACCGTCAATCAATAATAAAAAATATCGAAAATTTAGAGGTGAAATGGCATTGGATGGAGACTTTGCTGCCTTGGCGGAGGTCTGCGCTCTCTGAGTGCTTTTCTAGTTAGCATTTGAATTACAAGACAGAATAAAGATGGCGTGCTGTATAAATCTCAAATTTAATTTCACAAGTGGAAAATCGACATTGATAGCTAGAAGCGATTTTATCTTGTAGATATCCCCTTGAACCTAGATTAATGCAAACAGGCTGCTGTGCTAAAAGGTTTTGGATAATCGTGAATAATAGATGACAGGCAAAAGTTTTACTATCATCGGTATCACCCGTACCCTTTTAATACTTGATTTCAAAATTTAAGCATCTAGTTTTTTAAAACTTCTCAAACATTTTAATAAAATTATTCTTTTTAATTTTTTTTATTTAATTAAAAAATAATACATTGTACAAACATTTTAAATGTAAGTATAGTTAAAACTATACTTAAGTACATGTATATATGTCCCAGACCCAACCCAATCCAGGCATATTCTAAATCCACTAATCCCAATATGGCATAATGCATTAATTGTTAAAAGCAGCACAACCTCATATATTAACTAATTTACAGGTACTAAGACGGTTACCAGTAGTTTGGAGTTTCACTTGTAAGTAAGGCCCGATTGCCATATAACTTGATCAAAGAAAGCAGATGGAATGGAATACGGAGGTACTGTGGGGCAGTAATATTTCAGAAAATTCAATAAAGTACAACATACAATCATAACCATGACTTTTACTACGCTTGAGAATTTTAATGGATTCTTTAATTTCCTCTGTTAATTCTGTATTCAATTCATCAAAAATTGAGCCATTTCCATTGTCTAAAGTAACACTAGGTGTAGCACCTCCATTTTCATCGCTGTGCATGTTCTTAAAATACTGGAAGAATTCATTGATTGATAAGTTTGGTGTGAAGGTTTTCCGATTCAAAAATCTCTTGTAGAATTCACGAGGGTTATTTTTTTCAAGTAATTGGCTGTAATTTTCTTTGCATTTACTGTTTGCCTATATTTTTTGGCTGAATTAAAATCTTTCATTACATTATTTAGTACACTAACAAAAGAGGTAACGCAATCCTCCAGACCTGCTGGTTCAGCAAGATTATTATTTCTAATGCAACCTTCCAGTTACTTAATGTTATTTAAAAGTGCAGCAGGTTTTCATTCCATTTAAATTCGGCATGCGAGACATCTTCATCAACTATACGTCGTATACAGTCGTAGCGCAATCAACATGTGTAGGTACATTAGAGGTCCGAGGTTCTACATGTAACGGGGCATGGTCAGAGTATGTATTAAAACTTCCAACAATAAACTTTCTAATCTCTGCAAACAGGTCTGGAGTAGCCAAAAGATACTTCAGCCCTTGGCCCCATTGTAAGTAAAATCATTTGAGTAGCTAGAGTGACGGCCATCCGTGAACTGCTGCTGTTGCCACTCCGACATAAAATACCGTAGATATTGCAAACATGTATCAGCACATGAATCGTAATAACATCCAACAACTTTCATGAAAATAAACTGAAATTAAATCTGGAGATTCGTTTATCTATTAGCATTTCGAATTTACGTTAAATCTCGGCACGTTCGTCTTCATCGCCATCATACTTCCGTCGCAGTCTGAAGCGCGAAGATCAAACAATATCAAAACCGTAAATAGGAGTCCTTACGTAGGAAACATCGCGCTGGGGAACGGGTTTAATTAAGGCATTCTTGTTAACGGTATCGTCAGTAACTAAGAGAATCATAAACAAATCTGGGTGACTCTATCTATTACAAAGCCTAAAATCAAAATTTTTACTTTTCAGTACTATACAAGAACAAATAATGAAAAGAACCGAGGCAGAATAATTTTAAATAAAAAAAGGAATCTGAACGACAAATACAACTTTAAGCAAATGAAATCAAAAATAAAAAAATACACGCTCATGATTATGACTTACGCGTTATAATTAATTTTTAAAATAATATAGGTTCATTGTCAATGCATGGCAGGACTATGTGAAAACGGCACACACCCTCCCCTACACATACACTACAGAGAGAGAGAGAGAGAGGCGCGAATTGGGGGGGGGGAGCTGAACAGTTAACGCGGTCTGAAAAATTTTAGGGAGAGTCAGATGAAACATAGAGGGACCGTGGCATCTATTAAGTTCTACACGATGAATCTGGAATTGTGGGCTAGTTTAAGTTTTTTCTTTAAATATTTGCAATATACTCTGCCTTTCCGTAACCTTATGCGATCAAAATATTTTCCTGGTGTCTTGATACATCTCCCACTTCTCTCTGCCCCCTAAAACGGTCCACACTAAAAAATCAATAGTCGTATGGCAATTTTATACTACAGGCAATTGACCTACATTTATACCCAAGCAGCTATTGCCGAGTTTTATGGCAATGGAGTGAAAACGTGATACACGTCTGTGATATAAAAATTATTTCTAATTAAATAATTTACAAACAGTGCGTGTGGATCAAAGGTGTCCCTATTTGTGAGCAAAAGAGGTCATTACTTTTTGAAAATAATGAAAAATTTGGAGACAAGCCAATCAGAAAAAATGCATTTTTCTCTTATGTGCAAACTAGGATCCAAAATAGGATCCTAGATGCAAATTAGGTTCCTTGAAGTAATATAATTTTATAAGACTGGTCGGAAGTGATGTTCATATCAGAGATTTGTAATGTTGATGATCTTGATGGCCTTGATGATCTTAATGGTGATAAAAAAAAAAAAAGAGTTTTTAGTTGTCATCTGGTGAGAAAGAAATTTTCTGCACAATCATTCCACGAGTGAAGAATACGTGGTAAACGCGCCTCAGAGATGCACTGCAGACGTCACGGCTTTTGGGTGAAAATCGCACGCGATATTCGGTTAGACTATAATTATGATATATAGGTAAAAAAAAAAAAAAAAACTGAGTGAAAATGGATATCGGCAAAACATTAAAATTTTGACAGCATTTTTATTTATTTGTGTTCGTCAAGGATAAATTTAATAAGAATACTCTCTCTCTCTATATATATATAGAAGCGAATATTAAGGAGAAACCCGAGAGAAAAAGTAATAAGCATAACAGTCAAAACATGCAGAAGTTAAAAAAAAGTTCAGAGTTAAAAATTTTGTTGGCCACTACATATCCTCTTCGCAGAAGTTTATAGGGACATTTTTAAGGCAGCTTGTAGCCGTATAAAATTGATGTTGTAAAGTAAATGACTTACGTTTTCACTAATTGCAGATAATTATTAAGACGGAATCAAATGAGTTAAATTATCATTCCCGGTAAATGGTTTTAGGAAATGTATTCTGAATCAGGTCAAAATTTTAAATATCTGCTTCGGAAGATCACGTTAAAAGATTTCACTATGTAGCCTACGGTAGCCATATAGTTGTGGGAATTTGTAAAAAAAAAGGTTTTGTGGTCTTATATGAGACTTCATTTTCACACTTGCAACCGACATAGAAAAATAATGTTTGAAAAGAACGATAAAAACACGTTTGTAAGCCCATATACGCGGAAGTAGTCTCATATGCTGGTACAAGGTCACGCGGATAAGGCACTTACAAGTTGATATGCGTTATCTTCATCTTTCTGTTTGATGAAGCATTTTACAGGTAAGGAATATAGTTGTATAGTATTTTCTGTAACAAGCAACGATAAAGTATGAGTTTTAATCGCTCATTTTTTCACGGAATCGGGTATAGACGAGGCTGTATATTTGTTGGTCAGTTAGTTAACAGTTTGATACCATGACCGCGTTCACAAGTGCATTGATAAAAATCTTTTAGTTCCAATATAAGGGGAAAGGCAAGGAAGAGCATGACCGCAAACTTCACTGTGTAATCTCCTATACCCTTCAATTAACGGTTATATTTAGGGATTACAGAGGAAGGGGAGGAGGGTGGGTGTAGCTCTAGCCAAGTCTTAAAATCCGGAAATAACAAAAACCGTGTGTGTGAACGAAAGCATTTGAAAATGATTACGGGTCATGATAGGGACGATGGAAATAAGGTAAAACTGACAATAATAGGCTTCCATTTCATATATTATCATTGCACACGTAGGCCTACATGTATATCTTTGCCATCATTACCCAACGTTATAACCAAATACCAACAGCATTTAATGTCTAAAGCGGGGAAATAGGTACTTTCACATTCGCTACAAATTTCTTCTTAGTTTACCTTACAGCAGACAAAAACATCACGTGATGTATTACTCATACTTGTTCTACTTTTACTTACATCATTGGCTTCCGGGGCACGTAGACCTATAACTGAAGTCACCTATGAAGCTGGCACCTTGAGATAATAAACGGTATCAGTGCCGCATTGGCCGAGAAATAATTTTGGTAGTGGCGGTGGTGGAGGAGGGGGGGGGGGGGCAACAGTTGAAGGCCTATATATACTGTAATAACCATAGGGACAGTCGGGCTGACGTCACACGCCTTAGCAACCGGCATCTGGGGTAAAACAAATCGGGCAACATGGCGGATCGCATTGACTTCTATGTAAAAGTTGGCAGACTTTGTCCGAAGATATCATTCTTCACAGTGCTTGACCACTTGTGTCAGTGAGGATGAGTTATTTACCTGGTTGATTTCCTTTACAGGCTTTTGTAATTAGCAGCTGCACACCGGGTTAAGAGATAAAATCGTCCCTAATATAACTGCCGATCGTTATCTGTGATCGGGAATTTTACAGCAGAAGATTTTGCAAAGGCAGTGCTTGACCTTTTGTGTCGGGTGCGTTGAATCATTTACCTGGTCTATTGAGTCAGCAGGCCTTTGTAATAAGCTACTGTTTAACTTGTTACGAGATAAACCCAGACAGCCTCAGTAATCTGGCCCACGTCTGGCCCAGATCTGGCAACGTCTGGCAATATCTGGGCCAGATTTTGCCAGACACTTGCCAGATCTGGGCCAAGTCTGGCAAAGTCTGGCATTTATGCCACATTTTGCCAGACACTTGCCAGATCTGGGCCAAGTCTGGCAAAGTCTCCATGGCATTTATGCCACATTTTGCCAGATGCTGCCCAGACTTGGGCCAGATATGGTATTTTCATTTTCAATTTTTATTTTCTTTTATTTATTTTTTATTGACCAGTGAGCTGAATGCATTGAACTGACGTCATTTGATAAATTTTGATTTAATTTATCTCTCTCTCTTTTCTTCAAAGTCCCCTCATAAGTGTGCTATTTGTTTAATTTGACTTGACATTTGAATGAATTCACTGTTCTAAAACTTTTTTGAACTACTCGTTCCGCTGTTGTGAGATTCCGCTTTTTATGCTAAGCCGGTCAAGGACCCGGATGTAGCGTTTCTTAGAGTTATGGATATGAAAAAAGCACAAGCGTATCAAACTGATACAATTCGTTGAGTGATTTGATTTGTGATGCGATTTATTTCGAAGGCATCAACACTGGCGACGAGGATTAACACTAGTGCAAAACTGTGAGCCAACTTTCTTTGAAAAAATGGAGGAAAAATGTGAAATTACGGAATTCGAACCGTACAAAAGTCCGGAGACATTAGGGTCACGCTCGACGCGATGGCTAGACAGTTTTAACCTCTTCGCTGACGGAAAAGATTGATCTTTTCAAAACCAACGGACGGCATGAATAATGAAAAAAGATAGAAAATTAAAAATACATGACAGAGGAGACGCGCGCTTATGTTGCATTCAGCAGGGACAGGTGTAAAAGATATTTTCAGGACTCTCCCAAACACAGGTTAGAAACATGAATATACATTAGACAGTTAACGCTTTGAATGAAATTGGAACACCAGAAACTGTGAGTATGATGAAACCGAAGTCATTTGACAAACCAAGCCAGTCTAAACATTACGAGTTTAGACATGAAAAACGAAGTAGAAACGCCCTGACTGAGAAAACATGGAACGTTGGATCACTTTGCAAAAGTCTGCAAAACTGAAACTATTATTCATGTAAATGACAGCTTTGAACATGATAATCCAGGAGTGCATATACATTTGGTGTGGGAACCAATGCAATATACACAGAAGACATGGAGGGAATATAGGCAGTGTTAATCTCAGTGTATTACCAGATTCAGGTGCATATTGTAATATCATTGATGAAAATACATGGAGAATGCTGAAATCCAAGAAAAATAAATGTGGCTCTTGTGGAGGACTAGAAAACAAACAGTATTATTCATACACGTCTGAGAAACCTTTAAAAGTGAAGGGAACATTTGAATGTGACGTAAAGGAAGAGACCAGTAGTAGTGAAAGGACATGGGATTTGATATGAGTTGATAAGTTTTGAGAATTTTCAGTGTGGTTTAAGGAATAAAAGTTGGAGTTCATATGCTATTCTGCAAATGTTTGAAAGGACATTTTAAAGACTGAACTGTCAATAAACATGTTTTGAAAGGACCGTTTCTCTCCAAGAAAGGAAGGGATGTTGTGTTTTGACATGACATTTGAATGAACTGTTGTTAACTTGGTAGAGTTACTTGTTCCATATTGTTGATTCCATTAATAATTATAAGCTTGTCAAGGAGCCGGATGTATCATTTCTTAGTGTTATGGATTTGAAAAAAGCGCAAACATTGCAAACTGGTTCAATTCATTGAGTGATTTGATTCATGATGTGATTTAATTCAAAAGCATTGATACTGGGGTTTGTTTTTGTGCACATGTAATTCTCTTTTAATTGTACATCCATATCTGTGCTGGAGTATACATATTTTTTTTTTTTCAGAATTTACATGTATGTACAGTACTGTAGCCAGCATGCAAGTTGAATTACAGTTACTGCATGGTTATTTATAATTTTGTTATAACTCACCATCATCTAAAAAAAAAATGTTTTTTCATTCATTATTCAAGATTTATTCATTACAAAACTATATTCATTAGTGATTATTATTATTAATGATATGTTTGAATTAGTTTAAAAATGACAATGTGTGCAAAAATATTTCCCCCTCAAACTCCTCCCCCATGTACATGCATAATTAATTACAATTTTTGTAATTTGTGTTAATTCAGATTCGATGAGCAGCTTTGTGTTGAAAAAAAATTGTTGTTATAACTGTTTTCTTTACATGTATGTAAGTGACATTTCCTCCTGTTAAGTGTCTGTATATTTACCTTTTTGCAGTGTAGTTTTTTTTTTTTTTTTCAAATATACATTGTTTTGTACAAAAAGACAAGGAGTGACCCTTAATTTGTTACATGTTAGTTGCCAGCAAGGTTATATAATGTGTAATAATTTTGTTTAGGGCTTTAGCACAGAATAAATACTTGAATCTTGAATCTTGTATGTCTTTTTTATAGTAATCTTATTGAATAATTAAAAATAATTAAAAAAAAGAAAAAAAAAAAACATTCTGGGCCATATGTGGTCCATGTCTGGCCCTAATCTGGCCCATTTGTTTATGATCTGGCCCACATCTGGCATGCCATACATTTGCCAGATATTGCCAGATCTGGGCCGACATCTGGCCATATGAGCAAATGTGGACTGGGCCAGATGTGGCAATGTCTGGGCCAGATCTGGCCCAAACATTGCCACATCTGGCCCACATGTGGCAAGCCATACGTGGGCCATACCTTTTGCCAGACATTGCCAGATGTTGCCAGATCTGGGCCAGACGTGGGCCAGATCACTGAGGCTGTCTGGGAAAATTGGTCTTAACTGCATACGCAAATGTCCACAATAAGTACCTGTACATGTACATGAGGTAGTGAAATAGGAATGGCTTCTTAGAACGTGGATCGTAAGAAAGACCTGGGAAATGTGCAACACTGAGAAGTTATTACAATAGGATTTCTACAAATTGTGATTAAATCACCTGCTGCTGCAATAGCCTGGGGAACGGGATAGGGGCAATGTCATCGGTCCCATGGCCTCTTTGGTCTGTATACAGTTCATATGTATATTAATGCAAGCCTGGAAGGACAGCATAAACAGTTGCTTGCCAACTTTTTGGAAGAGAAGACACGTTGTGTTACCTGCATTAATATTGGCAGCTACGCGTCATATGAGTGTTTACAATCTTATTGTGCACTTTTCTGGCGAAATATCATGGAAGACAGAACGTTAAGTTTCAAAACGTACAAGATTAAAATTAAATTGAATAACAAACACGGCAATAAAGCTGTATGTTATTTTACCAGTTAAGGTCGCTTTATCTATGGCAACTTTTTAAAAATTTTACTTAAAGATTTAGACATTACCTCACAAGTTTGTCAATATATTGACGTACATATTTTTTCTTACCTTTATGACGCCATCAATTAACTTACAACAAAAAAGTTTGACGTTATAGTCCATTAATTTTAACTATAAGAATTGATATACCGTCACACATGCCAGAACAAGATGCAATCTCAATTTCTTGTAACTACTACTAATTAATTCCTGTAACAAATGAAAAACATAAATACCAAACAAGGTACAATGACTTTCTCCTTATCTATAATAAAATGAACTATACACACATACACAAATCTTGTAGTGCATGTATAGCTACGACCAAATCTTGTTTCGATCAACAGTCTCGTCTTTAGTCACGTTTGCACGACCTTTAGCCTGCAACAGTCGTTTACTTTTCCGTTGATCTTTGAAATTTAACAAATCCCATTAGATTTTATTAATGTGTTGGTAGTGTCACCTGATACACAGCAAGCTTCCACCATTTAACTTTTGTACGTGCCTGAGAGTTAAACAGTACCGGTTCACTTCAGTAGACCTGCAAAATGTACCCGTCATATGTGTCTGCAATATGCAACGTCAACAGTTATTAGTACAATTGAAACCTTCCTTGATAATATCAGTTGCTTCCATATGGTTTTCTTTTCAATGAGATGTGAATATTATTCTCATCCAGGTAAGCAAATGAGTCTTTGCAATCTACTACTGTAAGATTCCTGATCACAGATAACGATCGGCAGTTAAGGCCGATTTTATCTCTTAACCAGGTGTGCAGCAGCTAATTACAAAAGCCTGTAAAGGAAATCAACCAGGTAAATAACTCATCCTCACTGACACAAGTGGTCAGGCACTGTGAAGTATGATATCTTCGGATAAAGCCTGCCAACTTTTACATAGAAGTCAATGCGATCCGCCATGTTGCCCGATTTGTTTTACCCCAGATGCCGGTTGCTAAGGTAAAGTGCCCGGATGACCGACTGTCCCTATGTCTGCATATTATTTGTAAAATATGTGGTTTTGCTGACTGATGGACTTTTGATCGTCTGAGAGAAAGGAAAATATTAACCTTTTATAGAGGCCGTCCTATAATATCACCTCCCCCTTGCGTTGTTGATCAACATTCTCAATGAGAGCATCAGATGATTTGCCTGACCTCGTCATAACCCAGTGGGCAAATTATGTTGTTTTAACGCTGAAACAACGTTGAACCATAACATTGATAATACGTTGGATAAACATTGGATTTGAAAGTTGACTCAACGTCAGATAACAACATTGTATCAACGCCAGTTGTTAGACAACATGCTTGCATGAAAAGACATTAAAATGACCTGAAATGTTTTTATTTTGGTACGAAACACAGGTACACAATTATAACGTTCACTGTAAAAACATCCAAGTGCCTGCTTTGTCTGATTTTTTCAACGCATTTAGCTCCTAAGCATGTTTTGCACCTAAGCATGGTACACCCTTTTAGCCAGGATGTGTTTAGCAGTAGGACATGTTTGATGGCTAAATATATGTAGGGTATATATGTATGGCCTTTAAATTAGGATTTACAAGGTTTAATTAATTATTGAAAACGTGATACTTTGTTTATCAATACTAGCTGTAACTAACTGTAACTAAAATGATTTTATGTAAAGGTGACAGTTGTTTTGTGTCTTTAGTGAACTAGTGAATTTTCTTAACTTGTTATTCAGAAATACATTCCAATAAACTTCCTTGCAAACTAGGACAGCTAACACTAGAATGAATACATGTAGATCGCTGTAAATGTGATGGAACAAAGTCAACAAAGTTGACAGTTCTCGGTACCCTCTTATGGATAGGTTGAGGTGGCTGTGACTTTGTTATATATATATATATATATATATATATATATATATATATATATATATACACTCACAGTATGTATGTATATATATTTTTTTCTTATATATAAGAAAATAAAGTTCTATATATACATACATGTATATATATGTATACATATATGTCGCCATTTTGACGGTATCTTCGATGTATTTTCTGCTTTTTCTGCTTTTATAACAGCATCCTCCTTGCTCATGCAGCTTCTTTGATTTGTTATTGAGACATATATATATATACACAACAATGTCATGAGAATTTGGTCGGCCATGTAGATTTAAATTACATTCTTGTTATGGCCCCCCTGCAGTGCACCACTAGCAAAGATTGAACTATATATACATATTCTTATATATGTAAGAAAATAACTTATATATATATATATATATATATATATATATATATATATATATATATATATATATATATATATATATACAGACTTGACATTTAACATGGAATATTTTTTCCAAAACATAATTCATCAGTTTTTTTTCCTATTTTGACTGATAAATGAAAATAAGGATTATAATCGTGTTTTAATATCTTTTGATAATCTCTTCGATGTCATTGTGACATCAGTTCATTAATTGAATTCGTCAGTGAAGCAAACAAAAATACATTGCCTATTTTCAGTCATACGACAACCATTGAAAGCGATATTTTGGATCTCCATATTTTCCTAATTACCCAGCTAGAATGAGAGCCCCGGCTGCCCACAGGAGCCCAGGCTGCCAGAGAGACTGCCAGGGAGACTGTCCTTTTGCAGTCTGGGGCTCCAGTGTGCAGTCTCCTTGAGCAGGCAGACTGCAAAGGGGGCTGCAATAACTTAAACATTTTGCAGGGGACTGCAAAGGGGGCTTCAATAACTTCAACATTTTGCAGGGGACTGCAAAGGAGGCTGCAATAACTTAGGCATTTTTGCAGGAGACTGCAAAGGGGGCTGCAATAACTTAAATATTTTGCACGGGACTGCAAAGGAGGCTGCAATAACTGACATTTTTAACGTTGCCCAACGTATGCAATAAAAAACCCAATAGTTACTTAAAAAGTGTTTCTATTTGCAACTGAGAAGCATGTATGCTAATCTTTTGATCAGTTATCAGGCTTAAAAGAAAACATTTTCTTTTTATTAAGAGCTTGTCAAAATGACTTTAAAATTGTTTGGGTTAAAAGCAGTTGTTGGCTTTAATCCTCCAAGCTATATATACACTCATATATAGTACATTTACTTCACCTATAAAAAATAACTGAGTGAACAGATTTATATTTTTTAAATAATGCTGTGAAAATATTATATGCTTAATCATTGCTATTATTATCATTGAAATTAGACAAATGATTGAAGTCTTATTTTAATATACAATTGCACAATGTATAAATTTAAAACCTCACAGTTAGCATCAATTTAAGTTGGACTTAAAATCAACTGGTAACTTTCAATAGACCAAATTCATTTCAAGCTAGGGGCATGTTTATCTTAACTGTCAGTTTGATATAAACAGTCTGCCTACAGCTTGCTCAATGAGATCAAATTACTATACTGGACAGTACATAGCACAGTTTAAACAGGCAGTAGTCCGTTGGGCTGATTCAAATATCTAAGCCAGAAGCTATAGGTCAGGAATGTTCTAAGGAAGAGGCAAGAAATCTGAAAACATTGATTTCTGGATTGAAAAAGAAGACATTTTAAGGAAATATAGAAAGAAAAATGAAGAGATAAAGAGACAGGATAAGAAGTGAGCATGCAAGCCTTTTTGGTTTTGTATTTTCCTACATGTATAGTTTACTGATGCACCAGGATCCATAGAGCCTTGGAAAGTGTTCAATTTTAACCCAGCACTTTGAATTCTGTTTGTGGTTTTAAAAAGTACTTGGAATTGCTATTAGGCTAGAAAAAGGTTTGCATTTAACCATTATGGGCCTTGTAAAATTCTTATTTTAAATTCTTTAGTTTTTGGCATGAATATCAACAATAATTCACAGATGAGGATAATTACCTTTTAAAACATCTCTGTACATTTCATCATCATGCAGTGTGTTAAAAATACCAAGTTTAAATGAAATGAGCCTTTTTTCCTTTGGTATGTACACTTTAAAATTGTATTAGTGTATAACTTGCCCTCATTAGTTGAAAAAACCTTAAAAATTACTTGAAATATTGCTGTTATGTGTCTGTATATATGAATCCTGGTCAGTGAATTCTGTGATAGAGTTTTTGGAATGATTAAATAACATACAGTAGAATTCCCAGCCCTCTGCTAATATGGGCTTTGTAGAAAAATATGTATATGTAAAGCAGTAAACTGAAGTAAATTGTTTGGAGAGAAATAAACCAATATGTTAGATATAAATGGATCAGATAACATACATTTTATGATCGAGGGGAAATTTTGTATTTAGATTTGAACTTAAACATACTTTGGAGAATGATTATTTCTAAATTCCTTTTGATAAATGTAATTATTGTTTGAATATACAAAAAATAAATAAATAAATAAAATATATAAAAAAAAGATTTTACCAAATTTTATTTTGCCAGTTGCCTAGGGAGACTGCAGAGTAGACTGCTAGAGGGGCTGCCAAGCAGACTGCCAGGGGGACTGCCAAGCAGACTGCTAGGGGGGCTGCCAAGCAGACTGCTAGGGGGACTGCCCAGGCAGTCCCTCTGGCAGCGTGTTCCAAAAATGCAAATTAAGACTGCCAGGGAGACTGCCAAGCAGACTGCTAGGGGGGCTGCCAAAGCAGACTGCTAGGGGGACTGCCCAGGCAGTCCCTCTGGCAGCGCGTTCCAAAAATGCAAATTAAGACTGCCAGAGGGACTGCCAAGCAGACTGCCAAGGGGGCTGCCAAGCAGACTGCTAGGGGGACTGCCAAGCAGACTGCTAGGGGGGCTGCTAAAGCAGACTGCTAGGGGGACTGCCCAGGCAGTCCCCCTGGCAGCGCGTTCCAAAAATGCAAATTAAGACTGCCAAGGGGACTCCCTCCATACTTAAGGATACCTGCAAAGGAGGCTGCTATGGGAGCGGGGACTGCTAGGGAGACTGCAAAGCAGGCTCCATGGGGGGACTGTAAAGGAGACTGCAAGCAGACTGCAAAGGGGACTACTTTTCTAGCTGGGTATTGTCTTTAAAAGAGTTACACGCCCCACAAAGGCCCCCCATGTCAGTGTCTAGTCACAGCAACAGTCGCTGTTACGCTTGACCTCATCTTGCTGCTACCAGAGCTTTCAAGCCGCAAGGCATTTCTTATGATAGGCTTTTTAGAGTTTAATCTGGAATAAAATTCCAGAATACGGTTAAAACTTGTCCAATTTGGCTCAGTTTTGATGTAGGACATGCAGCCCTTTGATTCGGTGAGTAATGACCTACCCACATATTGTCTATGTGGTTCAAATATGGCGATTTTGATGACCAAGGTAGCTACTCATTCCCTTGGTTCTGTAAGTTATCTGCTATTAAATGTGCTCTGTGTGAACCGGCAACCTCACCCTGCAACCTAAAATTGTTCCTAAGGTGCCCCCTATCAAATAATAGTCAAGTGGTTCCCAGATTTATTTGATCTGGTTCAGGTTTTCATCGATGACTACCATTGGTGTTTTGGCACCAATATGGTATCCACTCCAAATACTGACACTGTCAATGACCCTAGTCACTTAAGAAGTGGCACACGTTTCGTCGAAGGCCTCTTCAGAATGTCTGTAAACTCTGTTTTGACCAGTTTAGCAGTACAGGTTAAATCTGACCTCAATAAAGAAAGCCACGCGGTTTCAGTGTTTTACCCAGAAACTGTCATGGTCTCCAATTCATTAGAGAAACAGACTAGGCTGCTTTGCTGTTTACAGTGGCTTCCTCAGAGGTCACCTGGAATCCTAACCTGCTGAAATCAGTTTGGTGTTTGCTAAGAGCCTTGAAAAACAAGTTTTGGTGACAATTTGTCCCTCATTCAAAACGGACTGGGTGGTTTTGGTTTAATTGAAGTAGCGTATCCTGAAGGACAGTGAGTCCTATACCCTGGTGGTAAGACGTCAATGCATTGGGCTTGGTCTCTGTGTACTGCCTCAAACTGAGCATAACTCTATAAAACTGTGTAGACCGTTCCGTTTGACACAATAATCTGTCTGGCAATGTCTGTGTTTTTCGCGCCATTCTGGCGCAGCTTAACAGTTTTGTAAAACGCTGCTTAACTCATTTTACACACTGCAAAACCGACCGCTTGCATGCAAAATTTCAAATTCTTCTATGCAGTATTTGCCGACATATGGATACTTTTTTGACAGAACCATCCTTCGCCAAAGCCAAGCTTTGACTAGCCCAAAGGAGCACTGCCCAATTAAATTACTGCATATTACACAAGGCAGCAGTGCAACAGACTTGGTAGTCAGTTAATTGGCAGCGACACAACTGACTTCACACTTCTCCAGTCAGATGTCTTATATGAAATCTGAATTTTTTTAAAAAGAACGCATTTTTACCTAGGTATACCTTCAAAACTGAAATATTCCATATTAAATGTCAAGTCTGTATATACTGTGAGTATATATATATATAACAAAGTCACAGCCAGCAGGCATAGTGGCATAGCCAGCAGGCATAGTTAGTTACAGTATTGATAAACAAAGTATCACGTTTTCAGTAATTAATATTTTAAATTACAATCCATGTCTTGCATCACGACGACCAAACAACAACGTTGAGTCAATGATCAAAATACAATGTTGAGTCAACATCACATTATGACGGTGTTTTGACGTGGCTGGATCAACGTTGATTTTACGTTGAATTTAGGTAGATCAAGGGCAATTCAACGTATCAACCTGTTTTCAACGTTGATCCAACGTCACTATGCCTGCTGGGTATAGAGACGTATCTATTGGGATGAATATTTTATTAGGACATTTATCGATATGGCGGATCCCACAAAATACTCTTTTATATTAGTTCTGAATCGACCCTCCATCTGCGAGATGTTGGAATTAAACAACATCTCTCAGGTTTCAGATTACGGCACATGTAGGAAAACGCTGAGTCATGGAATATTCTAGAATATTCTGGAAATGTGAAAAAAAAAGTTCCGTCTTTACATATACAGTAAATAGTCAGATACAGAAGGGCAGAGTAGTGAGATGGAGCTCATTTCCTTCGTAGGCTTAATAGTCATAATAGCAATACTGGTAGTTACGTTCCGTAAGTATTTTGAAATTTTTTCATTTAAAATTGAAGTTGTTTCTTATATCTTACCAACAGTACAGTACTCTTAGACCCCATTTCCAGAGTTTAGTTCGATCTACTTTAGATCGACCTAACTCCCTGGGGGTTCACGCTAAATAGCTGGAAGAAGAAAAGATAAAAAGTAGTAATTATTTTAGAATAACAGTTAAAACATCTCCACTTTGTAGAGGGATTAGTGGTTTTAGATTGCCATGGATATGATGTCAAAGAAAAATTATATTGACAGAGATCCATTCTAATGTAATTCTTGTTTTAATCTTCAGGTTATGATGGCGCTTACAAATCATCCACAGCATGTGGAAGCAGAAAAACAAAAGTTGAGAGCACAAGTTCGACGTCTTTGTCAAGAAAATGCATGGCTACGTGATGAACTCGCAAACATACAACAAAAGCTACAACTTAGTGAACAAAAAGTTGCAGAAATTGAAGAACAAAATAAACATTTAGAATTTATGAAAAAAATGAGGAAATACGATGAAGAAGATACCACACAAGTAAGTTACTTTAACTTTGCATGGGCAAATAGATTTATATCTTTTGGAGTTAGAAGTTTTCTGTAGACAGCTTTTTATAGTGCACCAACTTTCCAGAGGTGAATTTGTCAGACATGTTTATTCATAATAAGTTAATACTGTTGTTACATAAGAAAAACCAGTCGTGAAATGTTAAAATATAACGATTTATATTCTTGCTCAGTTCATCATCACAAGCATCATGTTAGAAGTAATAATACATATGAAAAAAAGGTTATCCTTAATAATTTTAGCAGACAGGGATAATAACAGGCTCATCCACAGGGGCGGATTTAGGCTGTCTTCTGGGTCTTCTGGAAGACGGTCAGATTTTCAAGTTTACATTGACGGGTGTCTAATTTTTTCTGTCGGAAGACGGTCAAAAATGGAGGATGAATCAACAAAGATAATTTGGAAGACTGTCAGAAAATTTCTCTGGATCCGCCCCTGATCCACACTAATTGATATATATATACTGTATGTATATATATATATATGTTACTAAATAATTGTTTCAGGCAACTCCAGACCAAGAAACTATCAGTTCTGAGAAGGATTCCAAAAATCTCCCGCTAGACCTTGGCTTCCCAGATGGTGATGAAGATAATCAGCAGCAGGACAGCAGTAAGTATTGCATCAGAGCTCGTGTCCAGCAGCATTTTCTCCATTAGTTGAAGAGGGTTGCCTTCAGCAGTTTCCTTTAACATACCTGCTTGATATTAGTTGAGCATGCATAACTTACTATATGTTTAAATCTCTTTGTAAGTGATGCTATAAATTATAAGTAAAGAATTTTAATATTTCAATGATGTTTTAGTCTTGCTGGTGCAAACTATTTGTAAAATGTGATATTTCAGTGATGTCTCTGTCTATTTGGTGTCGACTATGTACAAAATACTGATATTTTGGTGATGTGACGTCTCCACCTTTCTGGTGCAGACTATATACAAAATGTTGATATTTCAGTGATGTCTCCATATCAACCCATGGTGATGTCTCAAGCAGCTGCTGGCGGACATGAAATTCCCGCAAGGCTACGAACACTCCACAACTTAGTCATTCAGTTTGCTTCACAAGGGCGCTATGAGGTGGCAGTGCCTCTGTGTAAACTGGCACTGGAAGATCTGGAGAAGACAACTGGCCATGACCATCCAGATGTAGCTACAATGTTGAACATTTTAGCCTTAGTATACAGGTAATGGGTAACTTTGAATTGTTTTTTGTTTTTTTTTTGTGTGTGTGTACGTGGAACATTATTGAGACTAAACTGGGACAAGTTTTAATAATTTTTTCTTGGTTATATGAACAGATTCTGTTTGCATGTGAAATTTTCTTATTATTGGACTTAGTTCACACTTATCAGAATTATGACTGTTTTCACGGGGCCGTAGCAATTATCCGAAGGTTCAATAGTCCAAAAGTTCATTGGTCCGAATGTTCACTACAGAACCTTCTGACCAATGAACCCTTGATTAAAAAACTGATGAAAATGTTACCGTTTTTGGACCAATGAACCTTCGGACCAATGAACCTTCTAACTATCGAGACGCTCCCGTTTTCACTCATACAGTTCAGTGCAAGGTTTTTTAAAAAGCTTATACCCAAAAAGAATCATAAATATCAGATAATCAAAAAGTGTATGCTTAGAAATATTGCCTCTACAATTGAAAAACAATCAAATTTGGTAGATATTAAGGATGGTAGGCAAGGCAAAAGAACTAGACTTGTATAACAATGCTGGTGTTTCAGAGATCAGAGTAAATATAAAGAGGCAGGCAGTTTATTGCACAATGCCTAAGTGATCAGGGAGAAAACTGTAGGATATGACCACCTTACAGTAAGTGAGAGAAGGGAACAACTAAAACAGATGTGTTCCCCACACATTGGGTTGATATCAGTGCAGACACTGTGGTTGGTGTAAACAGCATTGACTGTCATTTCATGCTAAACCTGGCTGAAGTTTGACCTTTCAGACTTTATATGACCTTGCACTTTTACCAAGGTGAAAGTTGTGACAAAATGCAGAAAACATTAGCATGTGCCTAGATATAGAACACACAGCAGTGAATATAAAGCTAACGTGTTTATGACTGTGTAATTTCAGAGACCAAGGCAAATACAGAGAGGCTGCCAACCTGTTGAATGATGCCCTAGGCATCAGAGAGAAAACTCTTGGACCTGATCACCCTGCAGTGAGTGACTGTGATCCCAGCATGGCCTTTAAAATCCTCTTTAATGTGTTTGATGTTATTTATCTCGTTACCCTTGGCATGTGCTCTAATGTCATGCAAACTACTAGCTTCCCAGCAGGCATAGTTACATTGGATCAACGTTGAAAACAGGTTGAATTGCCGTTAATCTACCTAAATTCAACGTAAAATCAATGTTGATCCAGCCACGTCAAAACACCGTCATAATGTGACGTTGACTCAATGTTGTATTTTGGTCATCGTTGTATTTTGGTCATTGACACAACCTTGCAGTTATGGATTGTAATTTAAAATATTAATTATTGAAAACGTGATACTTTGTTTATCAATACTAAAACTAAATTGATCGAAATAATAACAAAAGGGTTTTAAAGTAAAAGTGACAGTTGTTCTGTGTCTTTAGTCAACTAGTGAATTTTCTTAACTTGTTATTCAGAAATACATTCTAATAAACTGAATTCCTTGCAAGGTCAGCTAACACTAGGATGAATGAGTTGCTGTAAATGTGATGGAGTGAAGTCAATAAAGTTGACAGTTTTTGGTAACCTGTTATAGATAGACAGGTTGAGGTTTTTTTTTTTTGGTTGCGGCTCTTTAAGGGATGTTTAGGGTTAAATGGACATGTTACAAGCATGTGATGCATGATTTGCATTACCATGCCAAGGGTAAAATGTACGTGTCACCCAAAATTTCCCCATTTGATTAATTGTACCATTGTGAAAATTTTGTTTTTATTTTCAAATTTTGTTCACCTTGTATATCCGATTTACCTTGCACAAAAGAATCTACAGTATTTTATTTGATTTTATTATTAATATTGCCCTGTGCATTATATTATTTTGCTGCAGCTTTGAAGATAACTGCATGCTTGTTGTGACCACTGAAGTTGAATTTTAATGGAATTACAATAACAGAAAGTCTTCTGAAAGTGAAGTTGCATGTTCCCAATTCAATCATTGAATCATTTGTGTAAAATGTTTGAGCTTTAATATACTTATATTTTACCCAGGAAACTGGAATTATAACACAAAACAGCATGCAGTAGTCTTCAATATGTATGCCTTATTTGATTTTTATCATGATGCTTGAAATTAAAAATTATAAACGGATTAGGCATTTAATTTACTAAGACCCCATTCCCAGAGATTAGATCGATCTACTTTAGATTGACCTAACTCCCTGGGGGTTCACGCTAAATAGCTGTCAGCCGAGCAGGCACAAAAGTTAATTACCCCCTTACAGCTTGTAGTAGGCGGGACGGACATTTAAGCTGGATTATCTGACAGTAATCTAGTGAGACTCCCTGCGGGGATAGATCGATCTAAAAGCTCTGGGAATACGCCCTAAAACTACCTGCAGATCTTTTAACACTGATGCCCATATAAACCACGAATTAACCAACAGTCCAGTGTTTGCCTCTTAGGAAAATAAGTTGCTGAACCGAAAGCTCAGCCATCTTGGGAATTAGCTGGCTAGAATGCCTGCCGGGTGGGAAAACTTCTCTGCCCGTTCTGAAAGTTGTCTGCCCCAGGCAGACGGTCCAGCCTTAATTTCTAACACTGACCAACACTGTAAAAGTATTTACCACTACCATTGGTAGTGCTAGGTATCGCTATGGAAGTGGTTACGGTAATACTTTTACGATGTGTTGGTTAATATGTGGGTTATGTGGTTAATATGGGTGTTAGTGCTAAAAGATCTGCTGGTAGTGTTAGTAAATGCATAATCCATTTATAAGGCCTGAAATTGTCAACAGCTTTTCACTATATATAGAAAATATTCAAATGTTGCATAAATAATATAAATGTAACTTTACTCCTATGAATTGTGCTGTCATTATACTGTTGTAAGTGGTGTTTTATGTAGTATTGCAAAGGGGTATTATTACCAAAAATGTATAGTTTTATATCTTTAGGTTGCAGCCACATTGAATAATCTTGCAGTTTTGTATGGAAAGAGGGGGAAGTACAAGGAAGCCGAACCTCTCTGTAAAAGAGCTCTTGAAATTAGAGAAAAGGTATGTATGTATATAGATTGTGTGCAACCTTTTTCTAATGTTTCAGTATGGAAGGTTGGAAGTCTCTCTTGATATAAATATCTAATTTTTGCCAGACAAGCATTTACGAAGTTCACTTAAAACTTTTGTTACTCAATCCCAATTTTTCTGCTTTTATTTTAAGCCAGAGATTGATTGTGTTTTTGAGTCACATTTAGAAAGTGAATTCCTAAACCTTATATTACATGACAGCTGCTTGCCCCCCCCCCCCCCCCCCCCCCGAGATTTATAGGCTGTACATATGTAGATGTATCAGAGTTGTGTTTTCATGGAATGTTTTGTGTAATTACAGGTCTTAGGCAAGGATCACCCAGATGTTGCCAGACAGTTGAATACCTTGGCCTTGCTTTGTCAGAACCAAGGGAAATATGAAGATGTAGATATATTGTACTGAATTATTCTAAGTTTCATATGGAGATGGTTAATATAAATGGTCAAAATAGAGATGTGTTTTTTGATAAAATGCAAGAAGGGTCTCTGAAGGGACGGCTTTTGGTTGTGAATCCACAAATTCAGAGATCAGTTATTAGTGTTTTAGTCAAGTCTGTTTCAATTTGGCAGCAATTTGGCCATTCTTCTCTTTGATATATCAGTTTTCATGACTATTATTCATTTACTTCTAGGCAGAACAGTACTACCAGAGAGCACTGGAGATCTATGAGACCAAATTGGGGCCTGATGATCCTAATGTTGCCAATACAAAGAATAATCTAGTAAGTGGTGCAGACTCTAATGTGTTCAGCAAAAAGACTATCACAGCTTAAAAATGGAACAATGTGTTATCAAAACTTGTAACTTAACAAAATCATTTTATTGTAGTAGTTAAAGGCACACATTGCACATTAGAGCTTTATATAGCTAGTATTATGTTTTTTCTGTAAATCTCAACACTTATCTTTTACTCACCAAGGAATAACCTGTTCATGCTTTTGATGGTTTATTACTGAATATTCTGTTCTGAAGATATACATGGTTGCCAGCTCCACCTGTTTACAATTGCCAGGCCCATAGCCAGGGGGGGTTTGGGGGGTTCGAAAGAACCGCCCCTTTTTCTGGAAAAAGGTCCACTCTGGGTAAATTTTGATCTAGGTACATGAAGTTTTTATGGGAAAAAGTCCACTTTTTCAGAAAAAGAACCCCCCTTGTGAAATTGCTGGCTACGGGCCTGATTGCATTCTACTTTTTTTTTACAACAAACTCGCTTTGTGTTGAGGTGATATTGAAATGTTGATAACATATGATGCTATATCCCGTGTTGACAACCCTGTTTTTATTGGGTGATATTCAACTATTTATATTCTAATTCAGGCCTCTGCCTACCTGAAGCAAGGGAAATACAAGCAAGCTGAAATCCTTTACAAAGAGGTCCTCACTAGGGCACATGAAAAGGAATTTGGGAAAGTAGATGGTAGGTTTAAACTTGATTTGATATTCCTCATCTTTTGATTTGAAGAAAGCATTTTAGTTTTAGACTCTTAATGCAGTAATACATAATCTCTTTGGCGTAAAAGTGAAAATAGTGCATACTGTATGTATGGTATATTTTTCTGAATTATCAATTAGATGTAGAGTTAGTAATGAGAGGATTTTGTATATCACTGCTACAACTTTAGTTATATTGAGAGGTTTTCCTCTGAAGAAGGTGTAACTGTTCCAGGGGCAATGATTTGGATAAGGTTGGAAATATTCCTAACACTTTACACAGTCAACACTAACTTTGAAGCGTTTTCCTTCCAGGTGACAATAAGCCCATCTGGATGCAGGCAGAGGAGAGAGAGGAGAACAAGGTGAGGGTTTTTCACTGTGTGACTACTTCACATGCTGAGTGCATGTGGCCATCTTTACATCTTACTGTCATACACAGTGCACGATGGAAACGGGAACTATTACACAGTTAACAAGATGACTTTTTGATATACTACTTACACATACTCTTCCTAAGATGCACATTATATAAACAATATTATATTCTAAACTCTCCCTGTCCCTTGCATGTGACAGATGTTGTACTAAAATTCCACATGATCTGAACCGTCTGGAGCAAAAGAATGTGGAACTTTACAAGCTGACAAATTACACATGGTTGTACATCTTTCAGCTTTATTTGCATCATTTTTTTTCTCAGCTTATTGGCATTTCTAAGCATTAAGATGTACTCAGAGTTGCTAGCTGTACATTGTATGAATTCACATGAAACTTTTTCATACCAAAATTTTAAGCTGAACATTTGAAGTGAAAAAAAAAAAAAAAACATGTAAAAGCAGTGATGTGTAATGGATTTTTGTTAAAAGATAATATTTATTTAAATTGTCTGACAATTAATAGGCTTGCTGCTTATAAAAAAAAAACTGCCTTGCCTTGATGCAGAAATGAATATTTATATTTTTTCTGGTCTTAATCCTCTGATTGCTGCCTTCATGTATTGCTCAACATTTTAGAACGATGAAATAAAAAAATATGGCTCCTCTATTATAAAAGTAGTAGGTAAAGATAGTATTATCACATAATTTTGGTATTAAACAAATTTTTAATACCAAAAGTAAAAACGGAGCGTTTTAAATCATCTTTTATAATACACAGTCTTTTAAATTTTATGTAAATTACTGCTTCAAACTGTCTTATAAGTCTTTGGTCCTTTTAGTTTAGTTTATAATTCTTAGTTAATTTTAAAATACCTTATGATTTTATTATTTAAGACGCATTGTAAAACTTCAACCTATTAGGTTGCGATTTTAGTAAATAAATTATTATTATATTATTATTATAACCTATCAATTTGGGTTCTATAATATGGCATAACATGAGTATGAACATATATATGATATTATGAATGGAATTGTTAATTTAATGCCATTTTAGGGCAAGTTCAAGGATAGTGCCCCATATGGAGAGTATGGAGGCTGGCACAGAGCTGCCAAGGTAGACAGGTGAGGAGAAAATCTGTTCTTTACACGCTCGGCTGTCACCTTGATTGGATAGTAAACGATTGTCGTAAAATCGCTATATGATTTAAAAACTGGGTGCATAAATTTGAAAACCACCTAGAACAACCTTACACTGTATTTTTACTTTAGAGTACTCTATTTTATTGTCTCTATGGGGGTATAAGGGGACTTTACGACATTCGGTTTGAATGTTTTAACCACTTTTTATAGTTTATTTTTGCATTGTATTAGATTAATGTGGCAGTCTAAGGTTGTTCTAGGTGGTTTTCAAATTTATGCACCCGGTTTTTAAATCAGTTAGCGATTTTGCAACAATCGTTTACTACTGTATCCAATCAAGGTGACAGCCGAGCGTGGTGCTTTACATAACATGTACAGATGTGATGTAATAATAGTATGTAATAAATGTTTAATCCATTCTGACTTCATCTTGGAAACCAATCTTTTAAAGAAATGCCATAAGATGATATTGGTACTTGATGTATATTTTCTTCAACATAAGTTAGAGATTGAAGGAAACAGTGACAAAGTAATTACGCAGCTGATGGAATACTTTTATTATTAAATGTCACTTGTGATATTTTATTTATCTGTTGTGCTTCTTATTCTAGTCCTACTGTTACCACCACATTAAAAAACTTGGGAGCCCTCTACAGAAGGCAGGGCAAATATGAAGCTGCAGAGACCCTTGAAGAATGTGCCAAAAACGTAAGTTTGTGCAGATGATTATTGCAGGTCAATTTTTATGATATTGGTTATATTTTCATTGAAGCTTTTTAAAGTAGTTTTTATTACATCCAAGCCTTATGTTATCTGTTCATGTTCTATGGATATCAAGTGGCTTGTTTCCCTTTAATGTAAAAGATAGCATATATTGTCTTTTTGGACAGCCTGCATGTTTGATTAATCATTTGGCAAATGTGTATTGATATCAGCTGCAGTTTTTTTTTCTATTTTAGATATGTTGCTCTCATTAGGATGCTTAAATATATGATATGTAAATAATGCAGCTTCAATATGTAGCATTATCACCTATTTTTGTGAGTTTGGCCTAAATACTTTGGCTGTGTCTCGATTTCATGCTTTCATTTATTTTATTAAGTTTTCCCTTGATTGTGAAATAACTGTGCATGAGGGGTATCAACTTTAATGTTTTGGTTCGGGCTCTTGATGTTATGCAGCAAACCAAGATTGCTGAAGTGGTCGGAAGCAAAGGCAAAGATCAAAATACCCCAAAAGAGAAGAAGTGCTCAAGCAGTAAAGATCGCATGCGCCAAGACTCTGCAGATAGAGTCTCGTATGACAAGAGTGGTGGTAATGCTGATGATGTGAGTATCAGCATCCATTGGCAGGGCGACGGGGTACATATGAGTACAGCACAAGAAACATTCCAACATGCACTGGATAGTGGTTAAGAAGATAATTCATTAACATGCACAAAATCAAGAAAAGTGTTGCAACAACCACAAAGCAAATGTTCTCTAAATTCAAAAATAAAGTACAAGGATAGCCAACAGATTGAGCAAGCCAGTTGATAGGAAAAAATTGAGGAAACTTTTAATTCAGAAACAAAAAAGCAAACAAAAGAAAAAGAAAATTAGCACACCTAAGTAATTACATTTTCTTCACTAAGGGTGGTTTTGTTAGCAAGGAAAGTCTATTTTCTAAAAATCTATTTTCTATTTGCGGTATCTTGTGATCACAGTCTGTGCCCTGAATATCCCGCGGCGTAATTACTGGCAGCGCGAGTCAGTTACTTCCGTGATCACAAGCTAAATTGCAGTCAGCCGAGCGCGCACCATAGTCAATTACCCCCTTACAGCTTACAGCTTTCAGTAGGTGGGACAGACACTTAAGTCGGCTAAGCTGAAGGTAATCTAGTGAGACTCTCCACAGGGATATATGGATCTAAAATCTATGGAAATGGGGTCTAAGCTTCTGCACAGAGCACAGCATTTTGAGCTGTATGTATATGGCTATATATATCAACTCAGACCTACTCTAAATAGCTGTGGACAGTAGTACATTTAAACCTTGGAGTTGGGAATAGTGCCTATGCTCAAATACATATTAATTCAAATTCTAAAAACATGGTAATGGATATTGTGACTTAGAACTGATTTGTCTTGTATTAGTATTTAAGTGGGATCGATAGTGATATTTGTCATTTAGAATAGGTCAGCATCCACTGAGAGTGTAGTGTCCGCCACTTACATTATCTTGCTCGAACATAATGCAATGCTGATGCTTTGTTGTCTTGTGAAGTTGACATGTGCCTTCCTTTCAGCAAGTCTTCTCTCCTGTGTGGCAGGCACAGATCCTGTTGGTTGGTCCATAGTGGGGGTAACTTTAGTGGCAGATTTTCTGTCATCTGTGATTACTATTTCCTTCAAAAAATATCATGGAATATTTCTCTTTTCTGTGACAACAAAAAATGAGAAACTATAATTAAGATGAACTGTGAAGGTTTCACAGCCATGTGAATGAAATCAGCCTTCCTTCCAGGGATGTAAAATCCTCTTCATATAACTTTTTTTTGGCCATTCTATATGGAACTGTAATATAGTTCAAGAAGCACTTCAGCTGGGTTGGGAGAAAAATATTCAGTAATTTAACATATCCAACATTGTGAGAATGGGTGGTATGCACAGATTTTCTTTTGTAGCATTTTTATTCGACTGTTTCTTTTTATCTTATGTCAAGAAATTCATTCTTTGCTTTTCTTGTGCATCTGTGTTGTGTGTCTGATGAACTTTGCATGCTTCTAGTGTACGTGGGTATTAAAGTTTGCACTGTAACTTTGGTGATGGAACTATATGCCACTAAATTACCCCCATAAGGCCAAAAAAATTAGGTCATCTTTTAACCACCATATAATTGGTTAATTTAGAGGGATAAAGTTAATATTCTGTTCTAACTTGTCTTTCTACTAGACTGGGAAACTAAAAGGCAGTGGTTCGTTTTCCAAACTACGAGCATCCATTAAACGTAGCAACGCTAAACTGGTACAGAAACTGAAAGAACAAAGGTCCTCCGACTCTGACACTAATTTGGGAAGGTAAGATAGACCCCTTGTCCCCCTGACATATAATATAACAGACTTACTTAAGCATGCATGGCTTGGTGATACTAGTGTTAGAAGGTGCCAGTGTTTAATGACATGCAGTGCATTGTGCAGAGATATCTAACAAACTAGCTACCTATTACTCTTTTTCTTTTTTTTTTTTTAATTCGAAATTTACCGTGTTTAGTTTTGTTGGATTGTGATTGTTTGCTTGCAGTCCATGTGCTTGATATTTGACTATTTTAAAGTAAATGATAAGTTTTTTTTTAATTTGGTTTAACAGGCATTAAGTTATTGTATTTATTTAATATTGTCCTTAAGTTTGCTTGACTTTGATTAGCCATTTCAATTATTTTCAAAGTAAAATATGGGATTTAATAGCCAAATTAAACTTGCACCAGTAACTTCCTGGAAGGGGATGGACATTTTCAAATTGTCAAAAGTTTAAAGCACATAACGGAAGCTTAAAAGTTACATTGTTTAATGGTCAACATTTTGAAGGGGGGGGGGACACCACTGTTGGTATGCATTCAAATTTTGATTAACCCAAATGAAAACTTAAAAATTAACCATAGTTACAGCCTGACAATTACAACCCTGATGTGTCTGGAAAGACCTAATTAATGATAAGTAATATACTAGTTGATTTATGGCTGTGTGCAGAGATAAGGCTAAACATGGAAACAAGCCGAAAATTTTAAAAAATCGAATATCCTGTTGTTTTTTTTTAATCTCCGTTTTAAATTTTGCTTTGCATTTAATAAAATGACTTGCATTTACTAAAGTTGTTAGTCACTATTAAAGATAATTCTGCTTTGCTAAGCTGTTCAGACTAGCCATTTAGGTTAGATGAAATATCCAGTACTGCTACAGATAAAAAATAAAGCTGTGTGCCATAAATATTTATATCACTATTGCTTTGTCTGCACTAACCCCACAAAGCTATTTGAATCTGAGCCTGCACGGCTTTATAGCATTTCATCTGGCTTCACTCTTATATCAAGAAATTCCAGTTTTTAATTGTATCATTTATTCTCTTGTGTTCTCTTGCAGTTCAAATACACTTACGCCTTTCAATCCAAACTTTTTTCTGCTCATTACATATCTTAGGGTGCATTCCCAGAGATTTAGTTTGATCCAGAGATTTAGATTTAGATCGACCTAACTCCCTGGGGGTTCACGCTAAATTGCAGTCAGCCGAGTGCACGACATAGTTAATTACCCCCTTACAGCTTTCAGTAGACGGGACAGACAGCTAAGCTGGCGGTAATCTAGTGAGACTCCCCACAGGCATAGATCGATCTAAAATCTATGGGAATGAGGTCTACTTTAGTTAAATACAACTGCTGTGCATGCAGCAACCTGCAATGTATCATAAGTTGGAGGCCATGTTTATTTCAGGTGAAAGTCTGCATTGCTGTGGGATTTTATAATTTTTCTTTATTTTGATTTTTGTTTTATGTTGCAGCATGAAAAGAGCAAGCCCCATGTCAGTGCTGAACGCAAACAGTAAAGAAGAGAAATTTAACGTGAGTTCCTGTTTAACAAAAAAATTGAAAAATGTAGATCTTTACAGATATGAAAGCACTAATGTTGTCGCATGAATGCAGGAATCTCACAGATTTTGGTTCATTTTTCAAGTCTTTAATTACATGCATGTTTGAAGACTTTTCACATGCAACTTTGTAATATAAATTTTGTCAGTCAGGTTGGTATCTTGGTTATTCATGAAAAGGCCAAGGGTTTTATTTTTTCATCTTGCAAACATTAAAAAAAAATTAATCTCATAGAACATGGGTATCCTTTCTCCATGCACATGTTGTCAACCTGACATTACCAAATGTTTGTCCTGTACTGTTACATACACGATGTGCATGATCTTAAATGACATGCTAAGATTTATAAATGTAACCATCTGTGTCATATTGGTCAAGTAACACTAATAGAGTTTGCATATCAGTAAGGGTTAGTACATTATGCTCAAAACATCCAGATCCCTCAGTTTGAGTTTTGATCATCAAATGGTTGTCATTTTTTTTGGAAATGTGAAATAAAATGTAGTTGGACTTCAGTAAACTTTACCTACAGCATGCTGACATTTTTGATAACAGTACTGAACAGTGTGTATTTATATATATACATACATATATGTATTTTGCTTGGTTTTCGTTACAGGATAATCGCCCCTTGAGTAATTAAGTCGTCATAATAGAACAGCTTGTTAGGATGCTTAAATATATGATATGTAAATAATGCAACTTCAATATGTAGCATTATCACCTATTTTTGTGAGTTTGGCCTAAATACTTTGGCTGCGTCTCCATTTCATGCTGTCATTTATTAAGTTTTCCCTTGATTGTGAAATAACTGTGCATGAGGGGTATCAACTTTAATGTTTTGGTTCAGGCTCTTGATGCTGTGCGGCAAACCAAGATTGCTGAAGTGCTCGGAAGCGAATGCAAAGATCAAAATACCCCAAAAGAGAAGATGCACTCCAGCAGTAAAGATTGCATGTGCCAAGACTCTGCAGATAGTGTCTCGTGTGACAAGAGTGGTGGTAATGCTAATGAGTAAGGGTTAGTACATTATGTTCAAAACATCCAGATCTCTCCATTTGAGTTTTGATCATCAAATGGGTGTCATTTTTTTTTCAGAAATGTGAAATAAAATGTAGTTGCATGGACTTCAGTAAACTTTACCTACAGCATGCTGACATTTTTGATAACAGTACTGAACAGTGTGTATATATACATACATATGTATTTTGTTTGGTTTTCGTTACAGGATAATCGCCGCTCGAGTATTTAAGTCGTCATAATTAACAGAACAGCAAGTACCGATCATATATCACAAGGACATTTCTAATGCTTCCTTTTGTTGTCTATTTAATGTAAAGTAGACTGAATTTATGTGGACATAAACCAAATGAAATCAACATAGCAGCCAGCTGATCAAGATTTTCACTCACCTTGGAGATTGAGAGCTGTATATAAGCACTGCTTGCAAAACATTGAAGATGGAATTGAAAACTGTTAATCTGTTAAATACTACAAACACCAAATGTTTGTTGTTCTTGCCGTAGGGTATCCTTATATCGAGTATCTTGATCAGCTGGCTATACTGAAATGCCAAATTTGGACCTTGGATATTATTAAATGTAGATTTATCAATCTGGAGTGTGTAATGGCTAAAAGTTCTCAATACAAATACATGTAGTATATCTTGGCGGTTTGGGACAGCACAGAGTTCAATGTTTTTTCCCTTTTTTGTCACAATGCAACAAGGTACTGGCAGCGCTTGATATATAGCCAAGAGCAATGGACATTATGAAAGGAACTTGTCTCTTCATAAAAGTATGAATGTTTAACTCATAATTGTAGGAATTTGTAGTGCTGTCCCCAATATTAAATACCAGTATCCAGCTTTTCTGTCAATATGTGCTAGTAATTAATCTACTTCATTGTAAAAAAAAGTTGGTATGAATGTGAATTTAAGCTAAATAATTATATGAATGATGTTCATGTAATTTATTATGTTTTACAATGCTCAAGCACTGCACTTAAATTAATTGGGTTATTTGATTGGGTTATTATATTTAGAAGGTGTGGGTGAAAGTGAATGGCAAGACAAAAACATTATGATCCAGAAAGACAGTACTAGATGACTATTAAATTTTCAAAATAGTGCTAATATGGTAAATTTACATTCTAGTTGGGGCTCTGGAATCTTGGGGCCCCTTGAATCCTAAATTGGAAGCTTGGGTAAGTTAGCCTCAGCATGTTCGTTATTAAGTACTGTATTTACTGTAGGGTTTTGACAACAAAGGATGTTGTATTTCGAGGAAGCTGACAACTTTCCCCCTTGTTAGAAAATCTAGCCAAGAAAGTAAGGGCAGCTTCATTTTAGATTTACGAGAAGCAGACATCTCAATGCAGTGACAACAAGATTTGCTATGGTACCATACCATGGTGTGATCTGTCAGGTGTCTGGACTTCACTGGAACAATGTGGTAAATGAAATTGTCAGTAATTTTTACATTCCATAAGGGCAAGAGTACTTATAACTTGCTGATGTACCATTGTTATAAGATTGGGAGAGGTGTTGAGACTAGTTGTCAAGTAAAACCAAAGCAGGTCATTCACTTTGAAAAGGCACGTTCTTACATTTGATTTGAGGATCCTTAGTCTTTAGTCAGCTTGAGAAAGATACATTTTGTTATGTTACCTCTTATTTTTGTTAACTTATATTGGGGCAAAAGATGTTTTTTGGTTTAGTAACAGGTGAAGAGTATTTAATCTACAACAGTGTTCTGATGGTTTCTTTTAAGAAAATTTGCAGTTAATTTGCAGTAAATGCAAACATTTGTAGTACATGGGGCCTTCATAAATCAAGGTATAGCCAAAACTGATAAAGAATGTTACTCCTTTTCCGGTGCAGATCTGTACAATTTATATATCAATTCTAATTCAAGAAATAATTTTTTTCAGTACATATCTTCATAATTTATGTTTTTTTTTTTTATGTAAAGATGGTGGGACTATTAAGTAATCTAGTTTATGAAGGCCTTTTTCTAGACAATTCAACTCAAATTGCTTTCTCTGAACTGACGACCTTTATGTTGGAGTTGATCATGGTTTCTGTGTTTGTCAGTTTCCTATGAAATAAATATAGTATGTAATGGCTTATAACATTTCTTTATTTTTTCTTATTTAAAGAACAAAATTAAGTACAACAGATCCAGACATAGTGAAAGATTCAAATTCCACAAGTTTGGTCCAATGCCTGGAAATAAACTTCCAGTACAGATGCCATACATCTTCCTGAAACAAAATGAAAATATGCTTTGCACCATTTCTTGCTAATTTGTAAAAAGAAAATTTGATTACTCTCTAAATCAAGCACAACGTCCATTAATGCAAGTTCGGTAAAATTTGAACAAAATATTGCAAATAAAAAAAAAATCCAGGACCATTAATGAGTCAATTTCACAACCATATCTACTAATGGATCTGCACCAGAAATGGTAAAGGAGTGTAAACAACAAAAAATTGACTTAGAAACACCCAAAGGTTCAATGCAATACAGATTGTTTACAGTGTTACTGAAAATTCACAAAATGGTATGAACCAGACTTTTAAAAAATACTAAAGAAAGTCCTAATATCAATACTAGAGTATAGTAAACTTAAAAAGTACAGTACAAAATACAGCAAAAAAAAAAAAAAACAGCTGCCATCTAAAACATTTATGTGCACAACATGTATAAAATATAAGTATAATATAAGTACAGGAAAAAACTACAGTGCTGTAGTAATAGATAATATGTAAAGCTCTCAGTTACACCAAATCATCTTAGTGTTCTGGAGAATAGTAGTGAGATCATGTAACTGACAATATACCTATAACTTCCCATAAAAATATATATAAATGAATGAATAGTCATCCTCCAAAGTCAATCGTTTTCGTAGTCTTTTCAGTTTTCTTCCTCCTCCTCTTCTCCTTCTTCATCCTCTCCATCCAGATCCTCCTCTTCTTCATCATCAACTACATCCTCTTCGCCTTCCTCATCTTCAGCCTCTGCCTCCTCACCCTCGACCTGGGCCACATCTGCCCCATTGGTTGCTTTCTTACAAGGTGCCTCATTGCTGGTTGTCCGGGACCGCGCAAAATTTAGCTATGTATCAAATTTAGAAAGGGGCTCGAAATACGGACACCGTTGAATCTTTTAATTCGGATAACATGTTAACATTATCTTCCAAGTTCATATAGTTATGTGTAAATTGCTATGAGGAAATCCAACGCTGACAACAATAATTCAATCAATCAGTTTCAATCATTTAATGTTCACTCGTCGCTTGCTCAAGTACATTCTGACGATATGTTGAATATTACACCCTTTAGTATCTTACTAAGACAATGGCTTCATGAACTTCCTAATCAATGGCTTCTTAATCAGAATAGTAAACAAGCCTACTCTGCCTATGTAGACTTTACATAACATATTATAAGGAGTTACAGACTACAGTAAAAAGTTATTACGTGAAGTTACCGAAATTGCCTGTGAATTACTTGATGTCTCCGACATGGTGTCAGTCAGTGAGGAGATAACATTGTAATCCTTGAGGTTGTCCTGAGATAAAGCAGGGTTCTCTGGTCTGTTCAACAGAAACACACCAACGACAGTTTACAAGCAGCTTGAGCCTCTGAAAAATACAACAAAAAAGGGTAGAAGTAAATTTTAGACATTAGTTCATGGGCAATCCATAAAAATTTATGTTCAATTATGCATTTTGAATCAAACTCAAATTTATATGACCCTGATATTAATTCAATTCAAAACATGCATGCATAGAATAGAAAATGGACAAAAATCATTGTAGAAATTGCACCAGCTTGTAACTAGTAATGTGCTACAATTCTCTAATCATGCACACAAAGCTTCTGAATGCATATAATCAAGGTTTTCGATCTGAAAGTAAGATAAACCTAGCAACATCAATTTTCACTAATGGATAATTGCGCCTACCTGCTGGTGTGTTTGTCACATAGAGTGTCTCCTCTGGCTTAACCCCAATGTCATTGATAATGTTCTTATAGCTTGCCATTTCAGTCTTTGACCCATCTTTGGAGTCAAAGAAACCAGACAGACACTGAAACAAAAAATGTTCATTTATGATACATGACAGATAATTGGTGTTTTTTTTTAAATTAAAATACTGAAATACATATAAAAAAGTTTTCTATTATACTCTCTTTCCCTATTACTTATCTAACAATGACAAAAATTGATTGAAAATATACACTGAAGCTTAGAGGAAGACCTAGATGTTATATGAATATCTTTCTTATACTAAAGTCACTCTAATCCTTTGTTGATGTTCAACAATGTCATAAGACTAGTTACTTTTATGAATGAATATAATATAAACCACAGTCAACATTTTCGTCATTTACGGCCAAGTGGAACACCTTTTAGCATTTTCCCAATTATCTTTTTGCTGTGTGTTAGAGTTTATAATTATAACAGAGAGTAATTACAGACAGTTGAGAGAAAGATAAAAACTGCCTCTGTTCTAATATCAATATATTCCTAAATTTCATCTTATTAGTTGCCATAGCAATTGGGTCATAATTCTATTTATCTTATACTATGGTTAACAACAAAATGAGAGGAATTAATCATAATTGAAAATAACCTTGTCCAAAGAATTAATATTAAGGGCAGAATATATATAATGAAACCACTCTGCTAATTAAGACATGCCTAGAATCACAGTATCATAGTAGAGAAGACTAGAATATATGATGAAACAACTCTGCTAAGATATGTCTAGAATCACAGTATCATAGTAGAGAAGACTAGAATATATGATGAAACTACTCTGCTAAGATATGTCTAGAATCACAGTATCATAGTAGAGAAGAATAGAATATATGATGAAACTACTTTGCTAAGATATGCCTGAATCACAGTATCATAGTAGAGAAGACTAGAATATATGATGAAACTACTCTGCTAAGATATGTCTAGAATCACAGTATCATAGTAGAGAAGACTAGAATATATGATGAAACTACTCTGCTAAGATATGTCTAGAATCACAGTATCATAGTAGAGAAGACTAGAATATATGATGAAACTACTCTGCTAAGATATGTCTAGAATCACAGTATCATAGTTGAGAAGACCAGAATATATGATGAAACTACTTTGCTAAGATATGCCTGAATCACAGTATCATAGTAGAGAAGACTAGAATATATGATGAAACTACTCTGCTAAGATATGCCTAGAATCACAGTATCATAGTAGAGAAGACCAGAATATATGATGAAACTACTTTGCTAAGATATGCCTGAATCACAGTATCATAGTAGAGAAGACTAGAATATATGATGAAACTACTCTGCTAAGATATGTCTAGAATCACAGTATCATAGTAGAGAAGACTAGAAGATGAAACATGTTATGACAGGCATCACCAGACATGTATAATGCAGTGTATATATGCATGCAGTTCTCACTAGAACATACTCTACTATGTTATACCAAGGTAATGTTTCTTTTCAAGTTTCTCTTAGTGCAGTACAGCTGCTAGTCCACCCAGTAGAGATGGTAGTCCACCCAGTACAGTTGGTAGTCCACCCAGTAGAGATGGTAGTCCACCCAGTACAGTTGGTAGTCCACCCAGTAGAGATGGTAGTCCACCCAGTACAGTTGGTAGTCCACCCAGTAGAGATGGAAGTCCACCCAGTACAGCTGCTAGTCCACCCAGTAGAGATGGTAGTCCACCCAGTTGACCTTTCTGGAAAATAATAAATTTGAACATGTACTTTCTTTTATGGACAAATCAAACACAAAAATATTCAAATATAACTGAAACTCAGCTTTTTAGAAGGGTAATATCTTTTACTAAATAATACTTTGGTAAAAAACTCTATTCCATGTAAAACATGTATTAGTTCTATAAGACAGGAATGAGAAGAGTATACGGTGATAATTCCATGTCCACTTAACTGGATAAATATAAACAAATATATCCATCACATACATTAAAAAATAAACGATAAGTATCAAGACAAAATTTCCTAATAAACCATGTTTTAAAGGCATCTCAATATACTGTTTATCTAACTCTTGGGGGAATTAAAATAGCGCAAACAACACCACTGGACAACTAGATCTCTCAACCTTGGTTTTAAAATACTAAAGAAGTGATAGGGGGTACCCATCTTAACATCAGTAACATCAGTATATGCCTATTACCAGTTATTGTCTTTTGGGGACAATATATTTGGGAAAACTGAAATTTACATTGAAAAGACTGGCAAATCCCAGGACTTAAAATAGTTAAACATTAACAATTTTGTTAAATCTTGTCCAATATTTCTAAAGTTTGTATAAATGATGCTTAACAACAATAAAAACCTGTGATAGGCTGATCAAATGACTGCATCTAATGAAAGGTATCTTCTTCGACTATATATTGAAAAAACTGAAAATTACACTGAAAACACTGGCAAATCCCAGGACTTAAAATAGTTAAACATTAACACTTTTGTCAAATCTTGTCCAATATTCCTGAAATTTGTACAAATGATGCTTAACAACAATAAAAATCTGTGATTAGATGATCTGTTGACTGTATCTAATGAAAAGTGTTTTTTGGGACAACATATTTGGGAAAACTGAAATTTACATTGAAAAGACTGGCAAATCCCAGGACTTAAAATAGTTAAATGCTAATAATTTTGTTAAATCTTGTCCAGTATTTCTGAAATTTGTACAAATGATGCTTAACAACAATAAAAACCTGTGACAGGCTGATCAAATGACTGAGTCTAATGAAAAGTATCTTCTTTCGACAATATCTTTGAAAAAACTGATCATTACACTGAAAACACTGGCAAATTCCATGGCTTAAAATGGTTAAATGTTAATAATTTTGCAATGTGATTATAAAATAAAATAGCAAATGTGATGACTTGAGGTTGTTTGTGTAAGAGGTTGCAAATTACCTATAACTGTCATCTGCAAAAAAAATATATACCCATACAAGACTTCTCCTTACTATCAATGCCAGATACAGATTACTCCTTACAATGGGTTTCTGGAATGGGTTGTTGTTAGCACAATATTTGACAATGTCCTAAATCTTGCAACATATCATGTATTGTACACATGGATAAGACATAGTGCTGCTCTTGGTGCTGTCTTTAACTGCCTGCTTTTTCATGGTAAGGGTACTCTGGAAAAAGAACAATATAACTGAAAAAACTGAAAATTACATTGAAAAGACTGGCAAATCCCATAACTTAAAATAGTTAAACGTTAATAATTTTGACAAATCTTGTCCAATGTTTCTGAAATCTATACAAATGATGCTTAACAATAATAAAAATCTGTGATAAGCTGATCAGTTGTCTGTGTCTCATTTTAAGTGTCAAGTTTATTGGAACTTTATAATCAGAAGTGTGAGACTTAACCAAAACAAATATTTCAATATTGCAATGTATTATTTACTCTCAAAGAAAGCAGCAAATGTGATGATTTGAGTTTGTTTGTGTAGAAGGTTGCAAATTACCTATAACTGTCATCTGGAAATCAATATATACCCATTCAAGACTTCTTCTTGCTATCAATGCCAGATGCAGATAACTCCTCACAATGGGTTTCTGGAATGGGTTGCTGTTAGCACAATATTTGACGATGTCCTAAATCTTGCCAAATATCATGTATTGTACACATGGATAAGACATACTGCTGCTTTTGCTGCTGTCTTTCACTGCCTGCTTTTTCATAGTAAGGGTACTCTCAGACATGCTGAAACTGTCTGGACTGATAAAAAATTGGACTTGGTCGGTCCAAAGGACCGACAAGAGTTTTAAGAGGCGCCATTTTGAATTTCCAGTCATCGTTCGATGTACTTCAAGAATAAAATTATATAAAACCCAAAGCATTTTCCATTTCAAACTGACCACATTCACAAACAAAGTGAGCTACCTAATTGCAGTATCCGTCTCAAAAAAAAAATTGGGTGATTTCCGGTCTGGCAAAAATCCATTCAGTCCGGCAAATTTTTCATTACTGCCGGTCCAAATGTCCAGCCATTCTGAAAAGTTTTCAGCATGTCTGTACTCTGGAAAAAGAAGAACATAATTAACTGAAAAAACTGAAAATTACATTGAAAAGACTAGCAAATCCCCTATAAATTACCTATAACTGTCATCTGGAAAACAATATATACCCATACAAGATGCAGATTACTACTTACAATGGGTTTCTGGAATGAATTGCTGGTAACTGTGACCTTGAAATTGATCTTTACACTGGCAAACAATGTTAGTTTTAAAAATATTTGACATGATCCTGTCTACCACTTCCTTGGTAGAATATCCTCCCAGTGTGGCAAGGTGGTTTGACTATTGAAATAAATATAAAACCTTAATTAGTATAGCAGATTTATATATATATACATACAACAAATGATAAGTGTTCAGATTAAAATATATTTAATTTAATCATTTATCAAATAACCATTTAAAAAAAAACAAATTTATAATTTATTCCATAGGTAGCTTCAGCACAACAATCACTACATTAATCATACTATTATTTTTTTAAAACTTACCAGTAATTTCATTTTATACTTATCTTTAAGTGTGTTTTCAACCCTTGCCACATCTTCTCTAGTCTACATAGGAAACTTAATTATATTTTAGCAGCTTTTTCAGCTTTTGCAGCAGCAATTTTCACCTTGATTGCTTTATTTCTATCAGGTCCATGGTGACAGTCCATGATGATTTCACTGAAAATCATAAAAGGTATCAAATTCTAACTGTCCACATGAAGTATCTTGTCTTTGATTCCATCTTATCATTTTGGTTGAGAATTTCCAGTCTCATCTTACAAATTGCACCATTCCATCATATTTATATAATATTAATCAGCAAAACATGTTGTATTTTGCATGCAGATCTGTGGATTGTTGCTTACCAGAAAACACAATGTCCTCAAATTTCTCTTCCACTGCCAGGGCCTCCCGACACCAGTTTACTCTTTTTGGACGGTTGATCAATCTTACAAGTTGACAGTAGCCTTAACTAGCTTTCCCACTCTTCACCCAGCCAATCGTCTTTCTAAATCTCCACACAGCGCTGGATGATACAAGCAGACCTGTTAAAACAAACAAAAAAGAGGAGGATTTATATGAACTTTCAGACAATAAAATTTTTTCTTCATATATACAAGTGATTATTTATTTACAAATTAAATCAATACAACTAGGTAAGGTATTGCAAGTGCAGGTACTTTGACAATTATAACAGTCCAAAAAAGAAAAACATCTTTGACTGCATTTCAGGAGATTTAGATCGATCCATCTGGATCAACCCAACTCCCTGGGGGTTCAAGCTAAATTGCTGTCAGCCGAGCGTGCACGACAGTTAATTACCCCCGTACAGCTTTCAGTAGGTGGGACAGACATTTAAGCCGGTTAAGCTGACACCAATCTATTTAAGCCGGTTAAGCTGACACCAATCTAGTGAGACTCCCCAGGGGGATAGATTGATCTAAATATCTATGGGAATGGAGTCTTTTACTTATGACTTCAATCAAGTATGTGTGACTAGAATACTTCCACAGTCCCTCAGCACTGAACCCAAAAAAAAATCTGTCTTTAAAACAAATATAATTTTGCAACAGTTGTTAAACTGATATTTTCCATTAATATGTCAAATGTTCAGTTTTCATTCCACGTTCATTCTTTTACCCTCCCTCTGCTGCTACATGTTGCTGTGGATGGCAGTGTGACAGCAGCCCTGGTGCTAGCTGTTGTTGTTGTTGTTGCAGTTGGGCTGTCACTTGAGATATCATTATCATCATCATCATCTTCATCATCATTGCCTACTAATTAATTAATTTTTTTTTTTTTACAAAACCCACCAAGAGCAGGCAAATTTTCTAGATCAATTGTGCATAGTGGTTCTGTAAATCCACAGATCGCAGTGTCTAAGCACAATATTTGACAATGGGAGCATTCACATCAAAAGTGCTGAGGTCTAGTAAGGCTGCGACCTAAATATGGCATCCCTGCAGGGGCACAGTAACTATCTCGGCTCAATTCTACTGGTCGAGGGACAACACGTGGGGAGGCATGTGAGAGGCGGAGAGACCACTACAGGATAAGCGGTCTTCCTTTCATGTAGGTCCGCCATATTTAGGTTGAAGCCTTACTAGACCTCGGCTCTTCTCGATGTGAATGCTCCCAATGTCCTAAATCTTGAAACATCCCATGACTTAAAATAGTTAAACGTTATTCATTTTGTCAAACCTTGTCCAATATTTCTGAAATTTTGAAAAATGATGCTTAAAAAGAATAAAAATCTGTGATAAGCTGATCAAATGACTGTGTCTAATGAAAAGTTTCTTCTTCGGACAATATCTTTGAAAAAACTGGAAATTACACTGAAAACACTGGCAAATTCCACGACTCAAAACAGTTAAACGTTAATAATTTTGACAAATCTTGTCCAATGTTTCTGAAATCTATACAAATGATGCTTAACAATAACAAGGCAGCAAAGCTGTCAAATGTACAGACAAGAAAAAAGGAAAAAACAAAATAGGGTACAGTCAATTCTGATGCAAAAGTACATTATGTTAAACTGCAAATTCAACATCAAATTTTAATTATGCTCAACAGGTAATTCCAATGTAAGTAAAATGTGTAACAAGCATAAGGCTTCAGCCCCATAGGAGTTCAAGTTCACACTCTGAAAATGTATAACTTCCAGAAAAAGAAGTCAATTAGACTGCTTTTCCAACTCAGGTTGCATTTTAGTCCTGTAATTCTTTTTTGAAAGTTTGGCAATCATAAGTAACATGGTTTTCCCATAATGGTTTTCATGGCAGCAGCACCCAAAATTGTGAGTTCTTCTATTCTGATGCAATATTACATAATGGTTAACAGCAAAATGACAATCAATTTTTAATAATAAAATAAAGGTATCATGGATTTTCAGAAAATGTGACTAGCATGGGTCTTCAAGCCTGTGGAACTTCAAAGTCACACCTTGAAAATGCCAATATGTGAAAAATTAAACTTTCACAAAAAAAAAATGTTTAACCGGCAGAAAGAATTACCAAACAGATTGCATTGCCTACTGAAGCTGTATTTAAGTCCCATGTTTCTTTCTGTAAGTTTGAGAACAGTAAATGACATGGTTTTCCTTAAATGGTCATCATAGGAGCAGTGCCCAAAAAAGGTTTATTTTCAAATTTTGATGCAATATTACATAATGTTTAACACCATAATGATCATCAATTTTTAATAATATCATGTATATTCAGAAAATGTGACTAGCAAAGGTCTTCATGCCCATGGAACTTCAAAGTGACACCTTGAATATGCCAAAATGTAAACTAGACAGCACTGTGCTGAAATGGGTTTATTTCCATTTTTAACACTTTTTTAATATAAGACGAAATAAACAGTTTACTGCCATTTTTATATGATCAACTAAGAAAATTGATGAGATGGGACAAATATCTATAGAACTGTGTCAAATGTCCAATTTCCTCCATTCTGACATTCTGAACATAGTAAATGATTGAATCTGACTGATATGAGTTTATTTCCATTTTTGACACTTTATTACACAATACACGATAACAAGTTTACCATCATTTCTACATAATCAACTAACAATGTTGTAAAGATGCAGGAAATGTCAAACAAACACTTTTATGTGTCTAATTAATTAAATAATAAGACTGTTAACATGCCTAAGAATTGAATTTGAGGAAATGTGAAACAAGGCAGCAAAGCTGTCAAATGTACAGACAAAAAGCAGACAATAACAATGCACAAAACAGGCTACTGTCAAATCTGATGCAAAAGTACATTATGCTTAACTGCAAATTCAACATCAAATTTTAATTATGCTCAACAGGTAATACCAATGTAAGTGAAATGTGAAACAAGCGTAAGGCTTCGAGCCCATGGGAGTTTAAGTTCACACTTTGAATATGCCAGAATGAGAAAAATGAAAATTTCACATAAAACTGCTTAAATTCAATAATAAATGATAACCCATTTGAGCTGGCTTTCTTATTTGAACTGCATACCAATCCTACCAATCATACTTGTAAGTTGAAAATACTAATAAGTAACAGTTTTCTTTTCATAATGTTTGTAGTAGCAGTGCAAAAAGATTTTTGTCAATTTTGATGTAACATTACATAATAAATTACAGAATAATTATCACCAATTTTTGATTATTGACTATAAATAGCATGGACAAGTAGAAAATTTGATTACCATTTGGCTTCATGTCCATGGGAGCTTCGAGTCCCACAATGAATATGCCAACATGATAAAAATGAATATTTCACTAAAATGTATATCTTCCAGAAAAAGAAGCCAATTAGACTGCTTTTCCAGCTCAGGCTGCATTTTAGTCCTTTGTTTCTTTTTTGAAAGTTTGACAATCATAAGTAACATGGTTTTCCCATAATGGTCATCATGGCAGCAGCACCCAAAATTGTGTTTTCTTCTATTTTAATGCAATATTACATAATGCTTAACAGCATAATGACCATCAGTTTTTAATAATAAAAGATCCGTATCATGGATTTTCAGAAAATGTGATTAGCATGGGTCTTCAAGCTCGTGGAGGTTCTTAAGTCACACCTTGAAAATGCCAATATGTGAAAAATTAAATTTTCACAAAAAAAAAAAAAAAACAGTTTAACTGCCAGAAAAATTTACCAAACAAACTGCATTGCCCACTGAAGCTTTATTTAAGTCCCATGTTTCTTTCCTGTAAGTTTGAGAACAGTAAGTGACATGGTTTTCCTTAAATGGTCATCATGGGAGCAGTGTCCAAAATAGGTGTGTCTTCAAATTTTGATGCAATATTACATAATGTTTAACAGGATAATTACCATCAATTTTTAATAATAAAATATTAGTATCATGGATATTCAGAAAATGTTCCTAGCAAAGGTCTTCAGGCCCAAGGAACTTCAAAGTCACACCTTGAAAATGCCAATATGTGAAAAATTAAATTTTCACAAAAAAAACAGTTTAACTGCCAGAAAAATTTACCAAACAAACTGCATTGCCCACTGAAGCTTTATTTAAGTCCCATGTTTCTTTCCTGTAAGTTTGAGAACAGTAAGTGACATGGTTGTCCTTAAATGGTCATCATGGGAGCAGTGTCCAAAATAGGTGTGTCTTCAAATTTTGATGCAATATTACATAATGTTTAACAGGATAATTACCATCAATTTTTAATAATAAAATATTAGTATCATGGATATTCAGAAAATGTTCCTAGCAAAGGTCTTCAGGCCCAAGGAACTTCAAAGTCACACCTTGAAAATGCCAAAATGTAGACAAGGCAGCACTGTCCTGAAATGTGTTTTTTTCCATTTTTAACAATTTTTTAACATATAACAAAATTAACAATTTACTGCCATTTTTATATGATCAACTAAGAAAATTGATGAGATAGGAAAAATATCAATAGAACAGTGTTAAATGTCCAATTTCCTCCATTCTGAGATTCTGAACATAGTGAATGAATGAATCTGACAAACTGCTATGATATGAGTTTATTTCTATTTTTGAAACTCTATTATACAATACATGATAACAAGTTTACCATCATTTTTACATAATCATTTAACAATGTTGTAAAGATGCAGGAAATGTCAAACAAACACTTTTACGAATCTTATTAGTTAAATAATGAGACTGTTAACATGCCTAAGAATTGAATCTGAGGAAATGTGAAAAAACAGCATAACTTATAAAATAATGGTCCGATTATGCTGATTTTCGAACTTGACCTGCGTTTTAGTAAGATTAATTACTCCTGTGAGTTTCATGACAACAGGTCTATCGGTTTTCCTTGAAATGTGTTAACAGTGTTGCACATATGCTCAAAAGTGAAAAAAACAGCATAACTACTAAAATAGTGGCCCGATCATGCTGATTTTCGAACTTGATCTGCGTTTTAGTAAGATTGATTACTCCTGTGAGTTTCATGACAACAGGCCTATCTGTTTTCCTTGAAATGTGTTAACAGTGTTGTATATATGCTAAAAAGTGAAAAAACAGCATAAATTCTACAATAATGGCCCGATCATGCTGATTTTCGAACTTGACCTGTGTTTTATGAATATTAGTCAGCTCTGTAAATGTTAGGCCAAAAAGTAAAACCGTCTTCCACTTATGGTGTTAACGCTGAAAGTGCACGGCGACGGCGACATGATCGGCGACGGCGACGGCGACGACAGACGCAGGTGATGGCAATATGTACAGACACATCTGTGTCTGTACATAAAAACAGCATGACTTCTAAAACAATGGCCTGATTATACTAATTTTCAAACTCTACCTGCATTTTAGTAAGATTGACCACTCCTGTGAGTTTAATGACAATTGGTCTATCTGTTTTTCTTATATTGTGTTTACAGTGTTGCATATATGCTAAAAAGTGAAAAAACAGCATAACTACTAAAATAGTGGCCTGATCATGCCGATTTTCGAACTTGACCTGCGTTTTAGTAAGATTGATTACTCCTGTGAGTTTCATGACAACAGGCCTAACGGTTTTCCTTAAAATGTGTTAACAGGGTTGCATATATGCTGAAAAGTGAAAAAAACAGCATAACTTCTACAATAATGGCCCGATCATGCTGATTTTAGAACTTGACCTGCGTTTTATGAATATTCATCAGCTCTGTAAATATAAAGCCAAAAAGTAAAACTGCCCTCCACTTATGGTGTTAACAAGGAAAGTGCACGGCGCCGGCATCGGCGACGGCATCGGCGACGACAGCGACGACAGACACAGGTGATGGCAATATGTACAGACACATCTGTGTCTGTACATAAAAATCTGTGATAAGCTGATCAGTAGTCTGTGTCTCATTTTAAGTGTCAAGTTTATTGGAACTTTATAATCAGAAGTGTGAGACTTAACCAATTTGAAAAGAAATATTTCAATATTGCAATGTAATATTTACTCTCAAAGAAAACAGCAAATGTAATGATCTGAGTTTGTTTGTGTAGGAGGTTGCAAATTACCTATAACTGTCATCTGGAAAACAATATATACCCATACAAGACTTCTTCTTGCTATCAATGCCAAATGTGATCCATGACAGCTAACCTGCTGAGAGTGAATGGCACCCTATGTGGACAAGTTGGGAATGCTGGAATTGATAACAGGTGACTACATACATCTTTTTCAATAGCAGTATATGAATCAGCTTTGCAACAGTTTTAGAAATGGACCAATATCTGTACTTTAAAGCTGGGACATAATTTTATATCAGATTTTCAAACAAAGAAGTTGGTATTTTCTGGTCAAATGCACCCATTACTCGTCTCTTAATTCACCGAGTTAACTAAATTGACAAGCAATCTTTACAGCTTCAGTAAGGAACCCACTACTTGACAACCCATTTCTTTGATATCCATCTTCATTCTAAGCAATACTTACTACACCCTTCCTTATTGCTGTCATTGCTATAGTCATTGCTGTGGTAACATCTCCAAGTTAAGTTGATACAGCAACAATATTACCACATACAAACATATATGGATGACATGTGTGATCCACAGGAAGACAATAAAAAATACATCTTTAAAACAATCTACTTTATTTTCAAGTGTCTTAAAACTGTTCCTTCACTTTCTTTGACAAAGCATTAAGATACCTGGGTAATTTACATTAAAATTCTTACATCATTAGCAGCACAAATTCACCTAAATATCAGGCATTACATTGAACAAGATGAAAAACTTGCTGAAAGGCTGTGATTAAGCAGCAATACAGATTCAAAAATTCACTGAAATATGTAAAGATCCAGAGGATAATGAAATCCACTTATGAAGCTTCATGAAACTCATGTTGTTATCTGACCATCTTGAAAATAAGCCTGCGGTTATTGTGTTTTATTATTTTTATTTTAATATAGTTCTGTGCCTCCTAGTTCAGTGTAGTAGTCTGGAGTCATTGTGTTCCATTGTGGCATTATAGTCCTGTGCCTCCTAGTACGGTGTAGTACAGTGTAGTGTGGAGTCAGATGATGAACTGGAAAAGACAAAAAGTCAATGACCAGGGTTTTTCCTAAAGATTCAGAATATTAGAATTACATCAAATAAACTGCAAAGAAATATTTTATAAAAAAAAATTACCAAAAAAAGTGTTGTTGTAAGTCGACGCTCAAGCATACACTGTACCAGTACTGATAAGACTAATAAAGAGGTGGGTTTATGGTGCTTTCTGAAACTCTGGATGGTAGTGCTAGTTCATGTAAGTGGACACGCCATGGGCAGTTTTAGTTGTTCATAGTTAAGTTCATATATTACTATTTAGACAGATGACTCAAAAGAAACAAGAAAAATGGCCCACTTAAAAATTATATAAGAAGGAATAACGTCAGTTCTTCATTTTATTGCCTCACCTTCATAAGGCATTGGATGAAAGGGGAATGGCAAAACTGAAGTAGATGACTGCGTGCAATCTTGCTAGAACTCCAAGAGCGCTTTTAATCTGCAGCGTCAACATTCTGAAGCATTTTGTAAAATCTTCACCAGCACATTGCATCGTGATGTGAACAGTGAACAACTGACACAGTCGATACCATATGTATCCGTCACTTTAGATGTCTCATCCTGAACTCACCAATTAAGTTTGTCAATAGAATCTATGACAAAACCATCTAAGAAAAGTGTCCTGATGTATGGTGAAACTCAGTGTGCAGAACGTTTGATGAAAATTCCGACTTTTCAGCGTCACCCTTTGCCTAGTCTACTCCATATGAAAATTGTTTAGTATAGATGGCGCTATGCAAGAGGTGAGATTTAGGATTTGTAAAGGACTGCGGCCAGTATCAGCAACAGGTTCCCCGCTTGCTTTCTAAGAAACTCGTGCGAGGAGGGAGGGAGTTCTGGAACCGCAATAGATATGACCAGTGTCCAGGCACTGTGATATATATTACGATATATTGTGATTTCTATTTAGTAGAAAGACTCAAGGTCGAGAGCGTCAATCTGATTGGTTTAAAGTTAAGGAAACTATACAGGAACCGTCCAATGAAATTCTTTTATGCAATAATTATTCCTGTTTATTGTTTTAGTCAACAAAGCAAAGAGACAATGTCTATAGACTTACAGTCGCTGGTAAGTTTTATTTTTTATTCAAAATTGAAATTCTGTAGCAAGTTCAATGTAAGCCCACACAGCGCCTTTTTATCCGTCGTTCATGATTTTTTATGTGATTAATTAATATTTTAAATAAAATTCTTAAAAATTTCTTGTCACATGACGATTTGCTGATCATTCTGGTAATGGTACAATTAAATGTAGTTTACATCACAAACTTCCAAATAAAGATACAGACCTCTATGTATCCCGTTAACATGATTTCTTTAATTTGTTGTACATATTGCAGATGATAGCTGATATGGAAAATGAAATAAATAAAAAAGAACAGTGTGCTCGTAAGTTGTGTGCGTGTTTGTATAATCAGACACATGTGTTTTATAGTACAACGGGCCTAAAACTACTCTTGCATTTTTTGTTGTTATATAAATAAAAAAAAAGATTTAATTTGTTCATAATAAGAAACTAAGATATCCTATTCTTTATTTACATTAATGAAGTGATCAGTTTGAATGTCTGTAATGTTAATATCAACAACGATATATTGATAGTATTTCTTTCTATTTTACTTTTTACTTTGAACAGCAAAGACCACTGTAAGAGTTTTCTTAACCAACAACTATTTAAAGGCCAAAGTGGTGGGCAGGGGAACTGCCCTCGGGGGATGGGACCCCCAGAAAGGTGTGAACAAAAATAATGATCTCAGGTAAAAATGATTTTCTTTGAAATTGAAAAAGAAAATTTAAAGTCTGATATGTTTAAGTATTTATTAAAACCTTCATTCATTTCTTCTAGTGTATTTATCAGTTGATTGTATATATTAGTAAACATTTTATTTTACATTTTAGACATTAACATATCTTTAAGTTATTTATTTGTTTGTTTTTTCATTCATTCATTCATTCTTTAAATTTATTCAGCCTTACCACCCTGGGTCTGGCTGGACATGGGAGCCTGAACCCTTTAGGAACAGGTGCCTCCAGGTGACCACTAAGGACAGCATGGAAGTGACCTGTACTTGGGGAGAAGTGGACATGGAAATAAAAGGTGCTTGAACTCATAATTCTCGTAACCTTTTAAATCTGTCATGTACAACATTTGGAAATAAAAGATTACTTGAGCTCACTATCCTATAAAAAAAACTTTAGAAAAATGATGATATGGTCCTTTAATATTGTCAAATACATTTAAGACTTTATTTTAGTGTATATCATAACTTGTAAATAATAAATAAATGTGCCATCTTATTCCAGAGTGGGACTACATGTACAAGCCTGAAGTCCACACAAGTGGTAAGTCCACACCATTGCTCTATTCAATCAACTTGATGCATTTTTTATCTTTTCGGAAGGATTCATGAAATAAAATTACAGCAATACCCTGATTCACAGGGTGCAAGTCTGGGCCCTCAGGGGCTGTTGTCAATGAATTTGGAGACCTAGCTAATGTTCACTAACTCCATGAAAACTCTCACTGAATACAATCAGATTAACAGACTAACACGCTTCTCTTTGTCTCCAACATACTCCAACATACTCACATAATTGGTATTCCTTAAAATTCATTTCTGTTCTTTCAGCTGATACCAAAGAAGAGAATAATTATTAATGTAGCAATTGTTAAGACCCAAAGCATTGAGGAACTAGGTAAGGCTGGAATCTTAGTAAAATAATAATGAATTTTTATATAATTGCACACACGCATGCACTAACAAACACACATGCACATACACACTGCAAGCATGTTGCTTAAGGAATGTCTATTTTTTAGCATACTTAAGAAGATAATTTCTTTATTTTTAAGTCAATTAAATCTTTGAATGTGTCTTCATCAAAGTGTAATGGGCCTACTGAATCCTTTTCGAACATGCACAGATATGGAATGTTAAGCTTGTATTTTTAAATATTAAAATATTATTAAAATATTTTTTCTTTAGCTGATATCAAAGACACAAAGAGTGTGTCAGATGCTGAGGGCAGCGAGGAGAGAGGTAAGACAGTAAGATCAATTTAACAGGTGTTCATTTAACACACTTTAAAAATTTACACACACACAAACAGGCTCTCAGACACAAACAGGGGCAAATTGAGGCCATCTTCTGGGTCTTCCGCAAGATGGTCAGAAGTTTACATTGATGGGGATTTAATTTTTTGTCAGAAGACAGTCCACAATGGAGGATGGATCAACAAACATAATTTGCAAGACTGTCAGAAAATCTCTCTTGATCCGCCCCTTACAAACATTGTGTTTTTATTCCCTGTTCAGTGATCTAAATCTTTGAATACATCTTTGACTGTGGTATTGAATCCTTGTTGTGCATGTGCATGGAATGTTGAATTTGTGTTCCTTTTTTTTTCCTTCAGTTGATGTCAAAGACACTACAACTACTGTAACAGAGCTCATGAAGGAGAGAGGTAAGACAACAGGGTCAATAGAATAGGGATCTATTTATTACATTGATGACATGTGATTGTGCATGTACACGCATGCACGCACACACATGCACACATGCACACACACGCACACAGTTGATACCAAACTGAAAGACAAGAACAATGTAACACTTGTAAAGACCCTAAGTATGGAGGAGATAGGTAAGACAGGAATCTCAGTAAAATAGTTATGATTTTTAATATACTTATGAAACATGCGTGCACACACACATACACTAACAAACACACATACACGCACATATACACACACCACAAGCATGTTGCTCAAGCAAAATCTTTAGCATACTTAAGAAGATTATTTATTTTTAAGTCATTTAAATATTTGAATGTGTCTTCCATAAATTGTAATACTGAATCCTATCTGAACATGCACAGATATGGAATGGTAAGTTTTTATTTGATATCATTTTTTCTTTAGCCAATATCAAAGACACGAAGAGTGTGTCAGATGCTGAGGGCATCAAAGAAAAAGGTAAGACAATAAGCTTAGGACAATTTAATGGGAATTCATTTAATACACTTAAAAATGTAAACACACACAGATGGACTTTATGGGGGGAGACTCTCATGCACAAACACTGAGTTTAAATTCTCTGTTCATGCAGTGATCTAAATCTTTGAATGAATCGATGACTTTGTTAAGTAATGTATTGAATTCTTGTTGTGCACAGCTATGAAATGTTTCATTTGTTTTCCTGTCTTTCTTCAGTCAATATCAAAGACACAAAACCTGTGACAGTGGACATGAAGGAGAGGTAAGACAGTAAGGCCAATAGAATACGGGTCTATTTATTACACTGATGGAATGTAATTGTGCATGTACACACACACACACACACACACACACGCACACACACACTCCTTATGTTGTGCCAACACAGTTTGTGCTTTTGGCAAGTTTAAAATAATATTGGCAGAATTGTTTATTCCAAATACTGGTAAAAGTGTTTCATTGAAGTTTCATACATAAAATATGATGGTACACTGACTTATTAAACATATTAAACTTTCTTAGTAAGTAATATTGTATTATACATTTCAGCTCCAAAGAATCGCCGCCAATCTAGGTGGAGGAGGGTATTGAATCTGTTAACGTCTTGCTTCAGACGGAGGGCACGAACATAAATGGTTATTATTATTATTATTATTATTATTATTATTATTATTAATTAAATAATTCTAAACACTTCAGACATTAAGAAATGAAGAAAAGTCAACAGTATTTTTAAAAGAATAGATTTATTATACATTTATAGAGAAGTTCTTTTTGTTTGTCTCTTGGTTTTGATGGTATCATAACTAAGTAAGCTTTCAGTTTTTTAGAGGAAAATTATGTCAAACAGCTGGTAAAACTGTACATTAAAGCAGTAAATTAATTATATCACAGCAGCCAGGAGCTGGTGGTTGTAGAGTTACTGACAACATCTATTTACACCTAACTGAATACACATTTTAACTGAATTATATTTTAATATTTTCATCTTTTATTTTTTAGGGTCGTCAGTGCAGAACTATCATTGCCTCAGTAGAAGACAGTTAAAAAACTGCAAAATGTCATTCTCTAAATTTTACAATAAAATATTAATATTTTTTATCAAATGAGTTTTGTTTTTCTTTTCTTAATTGAGGGTACCATTGGGGAGGGGTGTTCACAGTTCACAGGAAATAAAACCATTAATTTACAAATCACAGTAAACAAAACTTTATGCATATCTCACCAACAATGCTAGTTGAAAATCATGAAAATTACGAATTACCAGGTATAAGGCTTAGTAAGACTTTTTTTTACAATAAATGAAGCACTATAGTAATTACCTTTTTCCAATAAAACAACATTTGATTTCTGATTTAAGTTTTAAAGTTTGAAGTTTATCTCAAATTTTTTATCAAATTCTTTTTTATTTCATTTATTAAACTTAAGAAATAAACTATACATGGTACAAACTTTTAACTATATTCAAATACATACATAAACACTCATACTAACACACATGTACCCTACCATACGGCTCAATTACTGACAACTTCACTTTTGGTTTTATATTCCAGTATGTTCATGTTTAAATACAATAGATATATAGTTCAAACTCCTAGGAATTCACTTGAAAAGCAAACTTGCTTTAGACAAAAACGGTTTTCTAGATCACTTGCAACTTTTACAGATAATGTATATGTGCAATATTGAGAGTATTTTCATCTTTTATTTTTTAGGGTCGTCAGTGCAGAACTATCATTGCCTCTGTAGAAGCATCTGGTGGTTACATTGGTTACAGGGGAGAAACGGGGAAAAAAACTTATCTATGTTATTAACACTGATAGTTAAATAATTGGGAGAGATCTTCAACTGGATGATATCTTGACAGAAAGAATGGAGAAAACAACAAAACGAAATATGGGGATCCCACCCATCCAGCAAGTTCTCTTTTTAAAGTAGTTCTTGACTCTCTGCAGTATTTTAATTCCACTTTTAGGCCTAGTTCATAATTTTTATTGTCCAGTGTTTTATTTTAGTATTATCTCTCAAAGGATAACAATAGCCTATATTTATATTTTAATATTTTTCTTGTCTGAATAAATTCTTACTAAATTTTTACTTTATCTTACCTTACTTGTACTATTGCTATAGCCATGTTACATGTATTATCATAAAAATATTGTAAATAGCGGCAACAAGTTCTTTTTCTGATACAATTCTTTTGTTGTCATTTTCAAATTGATTAAAGGATTTAAAATCTTTTACAAACTGCTCTTGCCCGTTGCCAACGCCCTCAGTTCAGGTCTATCATTTAAAATCAAATGTTTTATTGTATAAAATATAACATGTATAAAACCACATACTTCGTTGGAATAATCTAGCTTTGTTTAATACTGTGCATGAACCCAAAAATAAAGCTCTAGTATAATCAAAATAGAAATATCAAGACTTCTTGAACAAGATGGATCACATTAGAATCCCCCCCCTCCCCTCTCATCCTGCCCCCTTTCTACTGATACCATACAAACAAGCCACCTTCCAAAACTCAGCGTGAGGTCAAAAGTTCACGGATAGGATATGCCATGTACAGGTGATTAGGGGAGATAGGTGGTGTCTTTTTGCGTTTTTTTTATTCTGCCAATTTTGAGAAGTAATATCAGTATCTTTCACTGCACTTAGTAAAAATAAATTAAATTAAGCCAATTTTCTTTCCTTTATTACGTAATTCGTCGGATGTAATTACATACAACAAATTCCTAGAAAACCTTTACCCCCTCTTGTGAATGCAATGTGTCGTCTGCAGAGCTCAGCGTCTGCCACCACGCTGGATGCTTCGCGCTTCCCGGGAGCTGAACAGTTAACGCGGTCTGAAAAATTTTAGGGAGAGGCAGATGGAAAAGAGAGGGATCTTGGTATCTATAAAGTTCTACTTGGTGAAGCTGGAGATTTGGGCTAGTTTTAATCTTTTCATTAAAAGTTTGCCACATACTCTGTCTTTCAGTGACCCTATGCAACCAAAATATTTTGCTGGCATCCTGATACATTTTCCACTTCTGTCTCCCCCCTAAAATGGTCCACACTCAATAATCAATAATCGTATGGCAATTTTATACAGGCAATTGACCTACTTTTATACCCATGCAGCTAACAACGAGTTTTATGGCTGTGGAGTGATACACGTCTGCGATATAAAATTTATTACTAATTACATAATTTACAAACAGTGTGTGCGGATCAAAAGTGTCCCAATTCGTGAGCAAAAGGGAACATTACTTTTTGAAAATAATTAAAAAATTAGAGACAAGCCAAAATCAGAAAAAAATTCATTTTTTCTCTTATATGCAAATTAGGTCTTCTGAAGTAATATAAGACTGGCCGGAAGTGATGTTCATATCAGAGATTTGTAATGATGATGATCTTGATGACCTTGGTGATTTTAATGGTGATTCAAAAAAATCTTATCAAAGTTTTCAGTTAATTGTTATCTGGTGAGAAAGAAAGTTTCTGCACTAACGCAATCATTCTACCAGTAAAGAATAGATAGTAAACGCGTTTCCGAGATGCACTGCAGACGACACGACATTTGGGGGAAAATCGCACACCTAAGATATTAGGTTAAAATAATGATATATAGGTAAAAATGCATGTCTAAATTTTCCATTAAATTTGTGACTGCATTTCTATTTATTTGTGTTCGACAAGGGTGAATTTTATAGGGATATTGTCTTTCTGTTTTTTTTTTTTTTTTTTTTTTTTTTTTTTTTTTTTTTAAGCGAAAATTGGGCATAGGCCCTAACAGTTAAAATATCCAGAAATAAAAAGATTTCAAAATTTAAAATCTTCTTTGTCACTACGATTCCTCGTCGTGGTGGTTCACGGGGAAATTTTTAAGATAACTTGTAATTATAAAAATTGATAACGCGCTTCTTAATAATGTTCATGATTAACAAGTAAATTACGCTCAAACTTAAAATCGCCTCGACTTGTGTCAAAATTACATTTTTCATTAGACTTTTTGGATTGTCGAAATGAGTTTTTTAGTCTTCTCTTACTGTTTAAGTGCGGAAAATAGGCCTAGCTGTTTGTTGTAAATAAACTCAAGTTTGATATGGCAACAAGTCAAGTTGGAAGCATTTGTTTATTCTTCTTATTTTGAGAAGGGGGTATCAATATCTTTCATTGCATTTACAAAAAAAGACTCAAAGATATCTATCCCCTTCCCAACACAACACTTAACGTGTAAGTAAATACACATTTCCTTAGATAGACTATTATTCCATTCTGTGAATGTAATATGCCGATTCCCTAAAGCCCCCTTTACACTGGACGACGTCCTTTCTGCGTCCCTCAGTGCGACCTCGTTTGAGAGTGAAAAATACTTTACGTGATGACAACTGGCCGATCATTGAGCATTCACTCTGCAACCAAAGCGATGCTTGTGCCTCCTTTCTACACGACCACAGCGATGCCAGTTTTATTGTCGCACAAAGGATGCAAAAAGACGCCATCCAGTGTAAAGGGGGTTTAACAGACGCTCTCTTGTGTGGTGTTTGCCACCAACTGCAGTGTACCGTAGAGAATAGAACATGTCAATATGTGAACCTTATGTAAGGCAGCGCGAGACAGTTACTTATAGTAACTTATAGTAATTGGCTCGCGCTGCCAGTAATTACGCCGCGGGATATTCAGGGCACAGACCGTGATCACAACACATGCCGCGAATAGAAAATAGAATTTAGAAAATAGACATTGCATGTGATCGAAGCCTTACATAATGAAAAACAAAAACTTTGCCATGTGATCAATAAGTCTCCAAATATATGTGTGAAGATGGATTTGTGGTCAAATTATCAGAACTCTATTAAGATTGTGCTCCAGATCCCCCTCCCTCGAGTACCCACTATCGCCGCACCAGTTGAAATAAGTAATAAAAAAAGAGGAAAAACTACAGGTGATTTGCTTTGGTGTTCTTACCTGTGTACGCTATTAAAAAAAAGGTCGGGACCAAAATATCTTTTATTTTTAATGAAAATTGCAAACAAGTTACAGGGGCGGATTCAGGATTATTATAAAGGTGGGGGGTTTCGCGGATGCGAAGCCGACCCCCCTCCTCTTGGCGTGGGGTGGGTGGCCCGGTGAAGGGCCCAGAAAAAGTTTGGTATTTAAGAGGGCGAACGGTGCCATTTGGTACGGTTTAGAATTATGATTCAGCTAGTCGAAATTCTAATTTCAAGAGGGGACCATTGATTTTTTTCAGAAACTGAAGAGAGGGTCAGGACCCCCCTGACACCCACCCTAAATCTGTCCCTGGATTATACTGTAGTCCTGTGGTGCACATCTACGCTGATTAAAGGACAGACCAGGATAGTAACTAATAAAGATAAGGATATTACACCCCCCCCACCCAGCTACGGTCGGTGTATTTATTTCAGTTTTCAAACCACATAAAAATGTACCTGTAAGTGTACCTTGTATATCTTTTAACAGGCTGTACTTTTTTTCAACATTGCTGAATATAACATGGGACTCGTGCAGTGGTGATATGCCCCTGATATCAGTTATCAACGGCTTACTAGCTGTTACTCATATGGCCAGCTTTGCATTCTTTCCCAATTACAATGATCAATACTTCTTTGAATATCAAAATGATATAAAGAAAAAATTACCGCAAAATGTAATCGCTCCTCATTTCTCTTGTTGGCACTCTCTCCATGTCCAGCGGTACTTGTAGTGCCCAGTCCAACAAATACTTAATACAAAACAGATAATAACATTGAGGTCTTTTGCACATTTCGTTATCATAAATTCCCCAATAAGATTGATTAAGATTCCTTTTATCATGTCTTAGCAAATTGATTTTGAGAAGCGCGCGCACACAAACCCACCCACCCCCCACCCCTCACACACACACACACACACACACACACCCCTCACACACACACACACACACACACACACACACACACACACCTCACACACACACACACACACACACACACACACACCCCTCACACACACACACACACACACACACACAGGGGAGAGAGAGAGAGCAGGTTAAATTTCTTAGGTGATAGGAACAATCAACAAAGATCAACATAAACCGTCTCGAATCGGACTTTATCACAACATTTTCCCTTTCTTTAAACTTAACAAATTCAAGTCATCAAATTATGTAAGATTTTACTTCAAATTACCAAATATCATATCATATCCATACATACAGGTAGACATACTGTCAAAGATACTGGTAAACAGTCTTGAGTCAGAATTCTCACAACATTTGTTTTTTTCTCAGTTCTTTAATTTTTTAAAAACAAAATCAAGTTGTTACATCATCTAAGATTTAATTAAAATATGATATTGCATATATGGATATATTTTATGAACATTTTAGTTGTCGTACATTTGTAACCTAAATTTCTTTGTCTTGGAAACTCGCTGATGAAAAGAGTATGTGTAAATAATAGTAATCTACAGGCCTTTCCGATATTTTGGCTATACATAAGACTTGACGAAACTCTCCCTGATATCTTTTATTTTATATATACAGGGTTACCACTTAATATGGAATATTTTTTATCATTGTTATTTTTGAGTGCTGATTAATTTTTTTTTGGCTTGAGTCATTAAAAAAGTATGTCACTGAGTGATAATAACATCCAGTCTTCTGTTGTGAGAAATTTTGGTCAATATTATTAAATCTGACATAAGATGCCATTCAAAAGAAAGGAACACCCCCAGAAAACCATATCAACAGTTTGATGTCAATATAAACTTTAAGATAAGATATTAAAGAAAACGGACAGTGATATGTTACACAGTCAAAGAACTCACTACAGTAAATCATGAAAAGTCAGTAATTGCGGGTATGACCTCCAGCAGCCGCTTGCAGCGCCCTCATCCTACATGGCATATCCTGTGACACGTTTTTTAGAGTTTGGGTGGGGATATCATTCCACGCAGTGATATTTGCCTGTCGCAGTTCATCACTATTTACCGGCCGAGGACCATAGCTATTAATTCTGTGAGTTACTTCCGCCCACAGATTTTCAATTGAGTTCATATCTGGAGAGTTTGCAGGCCAGGGCAGTTGCTGAACCCATTGGTTTTGAAGAAAAACAGTGATTCTGCGGCCTCGATGTGGGGTTGCGCAGTCGTCTTGGTACACAAAGTTGTTCCTGAAGATGAATCTTACCAATCGAAGCATTGTTTGCTGTAGAACGTCTCTGTAGGAATCCTGGATGAGGTTGCCTCCTAGAAAAACCAACTGGTTCTGGGCACCGACATGAAATGCTCCCCAAACAGAGACGTTACCATCCCCTGGTTGCACCCTAGGCAGTACACAATCATTGTTTTATGCCCCTCGTACACGTCGGTGGACACGGATTCGATGATCAACCCTAAAAAATCCATATCTGGCCTTATCACTGAAAACAACATGATTCCAGTGTTTTGGCTGCAAACGCACGTGGTCCCCAGCCCTTTGCAGACGTCGCTGTATATGACCTGCTGTTAACAGTGGTCTCCCTACTGGCCTTCGTGCAAAATAACCGGCTTGCAGAAATCTCTTGTTCACGTGGGACCTTGAAACGGGCGTTTGAATGACATTCTGCCTCTCTTTTCTGAGGACACTGGTTGTCTTTGTACGACCAGCACGGCGTCCACTAAGGAGAAGGCGATCCTGTCTTCTTGGTGTGATAAGCGGACACCCTGGTCGAGGTATTGGAGTAGGTGCCCCTGTAGCAGCATTTCTTTAGAGGACTTCACAAACGGTTCCTGATAAATGTTGAATTACATGGCAATGGCTGTCCGTTTCTGGCTATTTTCTCTGAGAGCAAGAATCCTATAGTAAGCTGCGTTGCCTTGTTGTCGTACCATATCTTCACTAAGGTACCTGTCAAGTTTCAGGGCGATCCCTTTGTTGCTTCTCTAAACACGCTCCAAAGATTGACAAAACCCATGCGTTTTTATACAAGGGCAGAAATTGCCGAAAAGACCACCCCTCACATTTCTGACCACAGAACATGCAACTGCCTGCATCAATTGTTTCGAGAGTTGTGTGGTAATTAGGTAACACATCTGGCTACACATGGAGTGACACCTCAGCTTTGGATTTAAAGTAGTTAGAGAGAAATTAAATATTTTGTAGAAAATTTATTCGCCAAAAAATAATATTCCATATTAAGTGGTAACCCTGTATATACAGACTTGACATTTAATATGGAATATTTCAGTTTCGAAGGTATGCCTAGGTAAAAATTCGTTCTTTTTTCAAAAAACTCCGATCTCATATAAGATTTGTGAATGGAGAAGTGTGTAGTCAGGTGTGTCGCTACCAATTAACTGACTTCCATGTCTGTTGCGCTGCTACATTATGTAAAATGCGGTGATTTAATTGGGTAGTGTTCCTTTGGGCTGGTCAATGCTTGGCTTAGGCAAATCTTGGTTCTGTCAAAAAAGTATCCGTATGTCGGCAACTATTCCATAGAAGAATTTGAAATTTTGCATGCAAGCGGTCAGTTTTGCAGTGCGTAAAATGAGCTAATGAGTGCTTTACAAATTTGTAAATTTGTGGCAGAATGGCGCGAAAAAGACAGACATTACCAGACAGATTACAGCGCCAAACGGAACGGTCCGCACAGTTTTATAGAGTAATGCCCAGACTGATGTAACTACACAGAGGTCACACCCAATGCATCGAAATCTTATCTCCAGGGTACAGGACGCACTGTCTTTCGGGATACGCTGCTGCAACTAAACATTAGCCACCCAGTCTGTTCAGAACGAGGGGTAAATTGCCACCAAAATGCGTTTTTCAAGGCCCTTAACGAGCACCAAACTGGTTTTAGCAGGTTAGAATACCAGATGACCTGCGAGGTACCCACTGTAAACAGCAAAACATCGTCGTCTGTTTCTCTAATGAATTGGGGGCCATGACCGTTTCTGGGTAGAACACTGAAACCGCGTGACTTTCTTTATTGAGGTCAGATTTCACCTGTACCTCCCAGCTAGTCAAAACAGAGTTTACAGACATCCAGAAGAGGCCTACGACGAAGCATGTACCGCGTGTAAAGTGACACGGGTCATTGACAGCGTTAGTGTTTGGAGTGGATACCACATTGGTGCCAAAACACCAATGGTAGTCATTGATGAAAACCTGAACCAGATCAAATAAAGGAATAATCTGGGAACCACTTGACTATCATTTGATAGGGGGCACCTTAGGAACAATTTTAGTTTACACGGTCAGATTGCCGGTTCACACAGAGCACTTTTAATAGCAGATAACTTACAGAACCAAGGGAATGAGCAGCTACCCTGGTCATCAAAATCGCCACATTTGAACCGCATAGACAATATGTGGGTAAGCCATTACTCGCCGAATCAACTGCTTACATGCCCTACATCAAAACTGGACCAAATTGGACAATTTTGGACCGATGCCTGGAATAATATTCCAGATTGAACTCTAAAAACTTTTCCCAAGGAATGCCTTGCTGCTTGAGAGCGCTGATAACAGACAGAAGAGGCCAGGCGTAACAGCGACCGTTACTATGACTACACACTGACATGAGGGTCCATTGTGTAGCGTATAACTCTTTTACAGACGATAATTTTGAAAATATAGAGATCCAAAATATCTCTTTTAATGGATGTCGTATGACATAGAATAGGCAATGTATTTCTGTTTGCCTCACTGTCGAATTCAACCAATGAGCTGGTGTCAGCATGACATCAAAGAGATAATTTAAAGTTATTAAAACTCGATTTTAATCCTTATTTTCATTTATCAGTCAGCAAAATAGCAAAAAACTGATGAAAAATGACTTGGAAAATAATATTCCATATTAAATGTCAAGTCTGTATATTTTTTGTTCTACGTGTATTTTGTGATAACCCTGTAAGAATGTTAGCATGGTTTTATTATGAATTTTCGATAAAAAAAACTAGTAGAATACTTTAACACAACAAGAAACAAAGATAACTGTGCTGTTTTTAGTGAAGGATTTACGATTTATTACGAGGCGGTCTATCTATACAGTATTACACTGAAGCTTGGACTTAATAACGAATAACGTTATTATGTCCAAGACTGAAGGCATCCGTAACTGTTTTTGGATTAAAATACTCTAGATTCAGCAGAATTATCATATCAAAAACACCAAAAAGTGATATCTCAAATCTACCGGAGTAGTGAATTTTTATTTTATTTCCGTTATCAGATTTCACAATTAACTCTTATGCCTAGATTACATTAGAAAAGTGTGTCATGCGATGAAATTATATACGTGCGTTTTTTTTAACGTCGTACGGGCTACGGCGAATACGTTTACATTACAGGGAGGTTAATGTTAATGTTAATGTTAATCAATCGCCAAAAATATTTATTTTATTGCGAAACAGTGTCACTTTTTACACAGATATTAAGGAATCGAATCTCGAGCTGGACCAACCATTGTACTTCATATCTGCTCATTAATGACAAAATCCCCGCAATACTACTTGTACACAACAAGTAGACTGACCTGTAGGTAGTTGCTACAGGTTTACTCAGCCCATGGGTACACAATATTCCTTTAAGGACTTCTTTAAAGACTTCTGCTGCTGCTCCACAGAGACGGAATAAATATAAAACATCGATGCATGTATCAGACTATCTCGAAAATAAATAATTTACTAGCATAAAATGGCGATTGTTTTATCTATCATTACTTTTACATTAGAGCGAGCTCGCGGTATTATTCTACCGGATTCCTCTGCTGACCAAGAAGTTCTCTTTATAACTTCTTGTGCTGACGAAATCAATACTGGAGACGACGGTTATATTGACGCGGATAAAGAAATTTTAATTAATTAATTTTAATTAATTTATAAATCCTAACATGAGCTTTAACCTTGGTCATAATTAGTTATTTTGCCCATGCTTTAACTAAATTGTTTTACTACAGGCAAGAGATACAGTAAACCCGAACAGATGAATAGGTCCAATAGTGCTGTATCATCCTCACCCGTTCTTCTCTTGATGGATGACAGCGCCCTCCTCGTGAAAAAAAATTGAGTTGTTCTCACAGAAATACGTAAAGCGTGTACTGGGGTTGCCAGACACCTTTTTTTCTAAACCTTCTTCATGCCATTTTCTTTATTTTTTTTTTCTTTTACAGATCTTGTATCAATGCTCCAACTTGAACATTCCCGGGCCCATCATAATACGTTGATAAAAAACGAATAAAGCAATGAAAGATTGGTGAGGGCATTTTCTACAATAAAACACCAACACTAAAAGTAATAATAAAAGATACCGTAATTTCTGTTCATTGTTGTCTTTTTCCCGTCATTCGTTTTAGTCTAAATCATCATTTTGTGCATTGTCTTCAAATATTCATGAAGCCCAGATTTTGGGAGAGGGGCAACTGCCGCAATGAAGCCCACGTAATCCTCTAGCTCATTTCATTTACAAGCACACTTACCACATCGTCACCATGATAACAATATAAGCTCTTTCTGTAAAATAGCAAAATTTCTGCCCACATTCAAATGAATTTGTAAGAATGAAAACATCAATTGAATAACATGACTATAAACCAATGTTATGAGATATGGTATGTTTAACCTGAAGCTAGGGGATGAACAAGGACAGTGAGAAGTCGTTCTCTGTAATGGGTTCCTGACCACTCCTCTAGGTCCAACCTTATCAGTAAAATACGTCAGGGGGTGTTCCATGTCAAGTAAGTATCTCGTCTGTCAAGCTGCAGGCAATTATGACATCAGTGCAAACATTGAATCGCCGAGTAGGAGAAGGGGTTGGGGGCAACGAAAAAATCACTCACTTGAAGTTGGCCATCGACTGACTGGGGTCTCGGTCCTCGATGCAATATATCAAGAACTTGTTTATAAATATGTAAGGGGTAAAGAAATGAACAGGGTCCATCATCCTCTTCTCCGCTAAGAAATGGCGTGGCTGAAAACGTAGGGCGGGTGGGGGAGGGGAATAAGCTCCTATCCCCACCCCCCGCCCCTTCAAATATTTTTCTCAGCCTACTGTCCTTATCATATAGAAATAAAGAAATACAGTGTTAGGTATGTGTGATGTAAATGGAAATGACTTTTATTTTATTTATTTATTTATTTATTTATTAATTTTGGAAACTTTTAAGGTCAGACTGAAAGAGTGCTTTCTTATGCAAGAATGATAACTTACAGAATATCTCTAAACCGAAATCATAAGAATGGAGATACTCATAATAAACGCGTCTGCTTTCTCTGAATTTCGTTATTTGCATCACAAGCTGATGATTAAAAAAAGGTAGACATGAGGACATTTATTGCGAACATAAATTTGTGTTGTACTAATATGTGAATATAGAGTAGAAACTGAGTATGTCTTTTTACTGGAAGCAACTACACTGGGTTTATTTCACAACTCAAATTTTCAGTCAATGCAGATAAGGAAATGACAGAGCAAGTCAAAGCTGAAATGACACACCAAACGAAACCATTGAATATCGTCACAGAAAAGCAAAGTGCGTATAAAAACGACCAATACATTATCTTTAATGTGGTTTTTAATACTTCTAATTACAGACTTGACATTTAATATGGAATATTTCAGTTTCGAAGGTATGCCTAGGTAAAAATGCATTCTTTTTTCAAAAAAGTCCGATCTCATATAAGATATGTGAATAGAGAAGTGTGTAGTCAGGTGTGTCGTTTCCAATTAACTGAATACCAGGTTTGTTGCGCTGCTGCATTATGTAATATGCAGTGATTCATCTGGGTAGTGCTCCTTTGGGCTGGTCAAAGCTTGGCTTTGGCAAAGCATGGTTCTGTCAAAAAAGTATCCATATGTCGGCAACTACTGCATAGAAGAATTTGAAATTTTGCATGCAAGCGGTCGGGTTTGCAGTGTGTAAAATGAGCTATGCATTGCTTTACAAATTTCTTAATCTGTGGCAGAATGGCGCGAAAAAGTCCGACATTGCCAGACAGATAATCGCGCCAAAAGAAACGGTCCGCATAGTTTTATAGAGTAATGCCCAGACTGATATACCTACACAGAGGCCACACCCAATGTATCGATATCTTACCACCAGGGCACAGGACCCACTGTCTTTCGGGATATGCTGTTGCAACTAGACAAAAACCACCCAGTCCGTTCAGAATGAGGGGTAAATTGCCACCAAAACGCATTTTTCAAGGCCCTTATCGAACACCAAACTGGTTTTAGCAGGTTAAAATTCCAGACGACCTCCGAGGAACCCACTGTAAACAGCAAAACATCGTTGTATGTTTCTCTCATGAACTGGGGACTTTGACCGTTTCTGGGTTGAACACTGAAACCTCGTGGCTTTATTTATTGAGGTCAGATTTCACCTGTACCGCTCAATTAGTCAAAATAGAGTTTACAGACATCCAGAAGAGGCCAACGACGAAGCGTGTGCGGCGTCTAAAATGACTAAGATCATTAACAGCGTCAGTATTTGGAGTGGATACCACATTGGTGCCAAAACACCAATGGTAGTCATCGACGAAAACCTGAACCAGATCAAATAAAGGAATAATCTGGGAACCACTTGACTATCATTTAATAGGGGGCACCTTAGGAACAATTTTAGGTTGTGTGGTGAGATTTCCGGTTCACACAGAGCACTTTTAATAGCAGGTTACGTAGAGAACCAAGGGAATAAGCAGCTACCTTGGTCATCAAAATCGCCATTTTTGAACCACATAGACAATATGTGGGTAGGCCATTACTCGCCAAATCAATGGTCTATATGTCCTACAACAAATCTGGACCAAATTGGACAGATTTTGACCGATGCCTGGAATGTTATTCATGATTGAACTCTAAAAACCTAACCCAAGGAATGCTTTGCCACTTGAGAGCGCTGGTAGCAGCCAGAAGAAGTCAGGTGTAACAGCAACCGTTACTGTGACTAGACACTGACATGAAGGTCCTTTGTGGAGCGTGTAACTCTTTTACAGACAATAATTTGGAAAATATGGAGATCCAAAATATCTCTTTTAATGGTTGTCGTATGACATAGAATAGGCAATGTGTTTTTGTTTACTTCTCTGGCGAATTCCATTAATGAACTGATGTCAAAATGACATCAAAGAGATAATTCAAAGTTATTAAAACACGATTTTAATCCTTTTTTTCATTTATCAGTCAGCAAAATAGGAAAAAACTGATGAAAAATGATTTGGAAAAAAATATTCCATATTAAATGTCAAGTCTGTATTATCTATTTTGACCTGGGATTTAACATATGTATTACTGCAAACTTAATTCATTATCGTGTATTTATTTATTATTCATCTATTTTCCTCTTGTGGGTAATTATCCTGTGCCTTATTTCCTTTTTCTTTCAATCCGGGTCAACACACTTCCATGCCATAGAGTTTCTGTGTACAAGTGCAGCGACCCATTGTGCCATATTTAACCTCGGCCTCGGGCTGATCACTTAACATGTTGAATTCCACGAGAATTTCAGGGGGGAGGTTCTTGGTGATCGTGTACGCCACAAACTCAACCAACTCCACACAGTCTCACCACAGCGGTGTGCGGAATCTATCAATCACGAGATGTTAGAGTTCTTTTATTCTACAAAGAAATTGTAGGAGCCGTCCGCACTGGAAAAATTCCCCCAGGACTGGAATTTGTTAAGGAAATAATAAGAAAATAATAAAGCTTGATGAAAGTATTGATCAAATAGGCCCATGATCATTAATATGAAGCGTGTTATTATATACAGGTAAAATTTTACAAGGAATTAGCTTCTTAGAAAGAGATAGCTTCTCGATCCTGGACAACGTTTCCACGTGAATTCACAGAGAAAAAAACATACATCGCCTGCAGGGGCCTCAGGTACGATTACCACTGTTACATGGAACTCTTTTTTCATATAAATGAAATTCATGACGTTTGGACACTTTTGAAATAGGTGCATTCAGGACAAAATGTTTCGAGCATTAAAAACATTTTATAATGACACACCGGAGAAATTATAAGATAAATGATCATATCAGCTTCCTGTCATTTATCGCTGTCTTCACTAGCACAATATGATGAAATTCATGGACACCGTCACAATCATGTTGAGATAGAGGTCAAATACTGTAGCATTAAAACTGTTGTAAGTCAACTTCCTCTATTCTCCCGGACCATTACATACCTGTCAACATTGACAATTGCCAGAGAGAAAGATTCCCGCGCACGACCTACATGTAGGTCTCCCACCCCGACACACACCCACACACACAAACAATTTTTTTTATACTTTGGAAAGTACCGCCTCGGTAAGAAATGTGTTGTTAGCTGTTTGCTAAGAAAATAGTTTGACTATACATTTGATGATATAGAAAAATCAAACCGGCAAATCAAGAACTTTATTATATTCCAATTCAAGTCTTTCAATGTTTCAAGAATTTCATCGGCTGTTTTACAACTTGGTCATACTAACAGCCTGTTTTTATCAATAATTAAAACAAGTTAATATTTGCGCTCCGATATTTCAGTCTTCGTTCTCCGTTATGTGGCTTTCATCGAGTATTCGGCTTTTTGCACACCTCAGGTAGAGGTGACACTCACGCCCTTAGCCCAACTTTCTATGTTACTGGAACATTTTTGAAATATTGTTGAGATTTCTTTGTGAAGTCCCAAATATCTCATTTCGAAAAAAAATCATTTTTTAATTAAAAAACTTATCATTCTGTCCTTCAAACCGCAATCTGTACGGTTCTTTTTATCCCATTACCTATGGGGATAGTTCGGCAGAAGCACTAAATCTCATTCATTAGCACTTCTTATGTTTTCTGATGTATTCTGAATAATTGCACAAATAGGCCCTAGTGCATAAATGAAAATGTGCAATATTTCGTGCAAGTTGGCAAACATACTTGATGTAATAATAGCCGACGGTTTGTGTAGTTCAAAAATAGCAAACTTTGACTTCACGTAAATTCTGTCGGCACTTAATGTTCCATCTTTAACTGACAGCGTAGGGATTTTAAGTCGTTTTTTCACGCGCCATTACGTTGCGTCGCGTTCGTTGTGTGTAAAAACGCTAATTTCAATGAAAAATGCCGATATTTTCTTTCTCTTTTAATTTTTTGAAATTTCAATTTCAAGACATGATAGACGAGTATGTAAGCTTAATTTTTTATTCATTGGGGCAACATTTCAGAGGAAGAATTTGATAGAGTAAATCACGCTAAATTATAACGTCACGGTGATTTTCTAGCATAACAACAGCATAACATTTGCTGGAACTTATTTCAATTTTAGTTCCTTTCGTAGCGTTGACGCTTTGCCAGTTAATTTTCTAGTGTTGCGTTTTTAGTAATGGCGCTCTTTCTCAATAGACGTCATCTTTGAATTAGAAGTCCATCTTTGTGAATTACTAGAGTTGAAACATACGGTAGTTACATAAGTAGAAAAGATAAATCATTAATCTGTTGAACAAATACATTTATGGGAATGAAAAGTTGTAAAAGTTTGTATAACCTGGTGTGTTCAAGTTAAAGGACAACAAGTAAACACCCGAACGCAGTCAAAACTCAATTTCCCCGACTTTCCCAAACCTTTTATACCATCATCATACCCTCCCCCCATAATATTTGTGCCGTTTTATTTCATCATATTTCCTTTGAATCCAACTTTCTCTATTGAATGGTTCGTCTACATCTAATTTAAACTAAAATATCATAATGTCATTTTCAATGGCTTATTAGGTAATTTCTTTCTGAACTTTTTATCCCCCCTCCCCGCCTCGAGTTATGTCTTTACTAACACAATGGGGTGGTATTTTGTGGATTCCGTCACAATCATGGTTGAGACAGCATCAGAATCAAAACACTGCAGTCTCTATCGTAAGGTCTACTTGGTCAAACAACAAAAACTGCTCAGATATTCAAATCAGTGGACCTTATTGAGTCATATCTGGAAAGCAAGTGACCTACATAATATTTCAATTTGGGGTTGATAAGGATCTGAAGTTAATTTTCGTCGGGTATTTTTTTAAATATAGGAACACAAACGTCGTCCAATGTATTTTTAATGTTGTAAAGTTCAAATGAAGTTCCATCCGTAAAATATTGGTGAGAGTTGAAAAGAAAAGGCAGTCACTTCAGCCTGCCACCTCCCCCTACCATGAATGTAATGGGATGGACAGCCTGGAAGGAGACGTCACTGCCTCGGTGCTGAGTGATCAGGAAGTGGAGCAAAGGCGGCTTAGATATTAAGTATACGAATATCGTAATTTCAGCCATATCAATATAACGTTTTAAGAAACCAATGTTAGGTATTTGGTGATTTATTTTTGAAAAGCTTAAGAGTGTTTTTGATCATTTCCCAACATTTTCCCCACGTACCATTTATTTCCTCCTTCACTTCATCTCATCACGTCTCATAAAACAAAGGAAGATGCAGTTGCACTTCATGTTCAGTATTTTGACCTTCTTCGGTAGAAATAGTAGTGGCAGTGGAAGTTTACCGTGAGAAATGGCCAAGGAGGGGAAAATTCTGTGAAATGTCTTGTGAGAGTCTGGCTATTGGCATGTTGATATTTAGTGAGCGGTTGGTAGTGGAATTATAGAATATGACATAGGTATAGTAATAAACGTCCGTTTCCTAAGTAAAGAACATAATTCAAGTATTAAGGGGATATAGTAATACACTTTCATTTCGAATATTGGCAAGATTCGTAAATTAAGATTTAATATTTCATTTCAATAAAATGTGTGAGCTAAATTGTAGTTGTATTGATTTCTGTGTGACATGTTATAAGATCAACCATTCAATGCATAGGGGGCGAACTGATGACCCGAAATGCTGTTCTGAACGGGTTTGAAAACGCTCTGTCCACAGGAATCTTTTTTGTTTTTTTTATCAATATAGCATCAGGAATTTGAGGTGATTTGCTAATTATATGTAACATATTTAAAACGTAATGATATATCAGAAAACATGGTCATCAGTTGAAAAATTGCTTTATTGTATTGAAGTATGTTGTATACTATCGTAGTGTTAAGTTTGTCACACGTGACATTTGTGAAATGGTACTATTTGTGGTATTCTTCAGCAAGACAGCAGGGGGTGACTTTCTAGTTTGGATGAGAATAAAGTACGCTAAAATACACAAATTTTATGTAATATTCAGCAATTTCACCTAAATCACCAATGAACACATTATCAAATCCATTTATAAATTCTACAAGTCCGGTGTCGAACTCTTAATTTCTGTTTTTAGTAAACTTCAGTCTCATTCTCTAAATGTACTGAAATAAAAAATGAGACGACTTACGCTCATTGTGTGTCTTTCTTTCAATGTTCAGAAGGAAAAAAAGGATTATCGTCTCTTGAAATTTGAGTATTTGCTGTCTTGTTGAGTAAGAGATGCCATTTTACGAATCAAGATCGATTATTTTATTTCTCAGGTGAAGTATGTAGAATTAAGAAATTTCGTTTCTATTTGAGAAAAATCCCTTCTTGAAAAGCTGATTTCGTACATGTAAATACCATTCATATGATGGAAAAGACACTATTTTCGTGTTTTACTTATCTCTGAACGTAGTTCTTACAATTTAAAATATGTACAAGTTTTATCCTGAAATATATGTTTTCTGCCATTAATCAGTTGAACAAATACATTTATGGGAATGAAAATTGCTTTATTTTCCAAATTTAACTGTTTTCGGCAATTCTGTCTTAACAGCATCATTCTATCGACCAGATGATGCAGAAATTATTGATGTACATTCGAATTTATTCGAATTTATGTTCAGAAGGTTTTTTTTCGAATTGAAAATAGATGTAGGAAATATGAGAAAAATCGTTATCTGTCCCTTGGATTTTAAGCATGATTTCATGTAAATGTAGTTTGTTTTCTAATTGAAAATGGATGTAGTAGACTATAGGAAATATGAGAAATATCGTGATCTGCCCATTGGATTTTAGCCCAAATTTCATAAGTGAACATGTAGTTTGTTCTCTAAGTAGTTTTTGCAAGGAATTTTTTTTTATTTCATATTCACTTTACTATCTAATGTTCATTAGTCTTTCCAGTTTGTCAATAGCTGTTAGTATAAAAGTTGTATATATATATATTTATATATATATATATTTTATGTAGGACTTTTGACACTTTTTTTGCCAAACATAACGAAAGTGCGTATCCGTTTTTTGCTCCCAACAATAAGTGTTTGACTGAAAAAAGCGTGCAATTTTAAACAGAGCATTTAATAAAAATCTCATAATTGTCATTATTATATAGAAAAAAAAAAACAATGGCGGATCCAGGACATTTTAAAGGGGTCAGATGTTGACATTTGGAGCGAGATGGAGTATTTTGAGGACTTGATCATGTGAGTCCAGAATGGGTCTCTCTCCTCGGGGAGGGCGGAGACTAGATCCACCTTTTTATTTTATTTTTTTTTTTTTTATTGAAGAAGTTGAAATATTTTGTTTTTGTCGTTAAGAACAAACATAAGACCATTAGTGTGGTAAATAGTTTATTTGTCAAGTCGAATATATAAGAATGTTATATTTTTTACACCTGCAAGTGAATTTAAATGCAGGCATCATAATATTATACTATAATATCATAATATTCTTTTAGATACTAAACGCTTTTTAACTTGTAGTAATAAAAAGACTGAAGACGATGATATTTTACAGGTATATGTTTTATAAATATTTGAATACATAAAAGCAATTTGTATTGCTCTTAATAAAACACTTATTGAATATACAAAATGTCTTAGTGTTTTTACTGATGGCTACATGGCTCAGTGAAAGCCTGGGGTTGGGGTTCGATTCCTGGCTCGGGCACTTTGGAATTACAAAGGGGTGCTATTAGAAATTTTATTTGCTTACTATAAGAAGAAAGTCTACCCGGGGACGGTGGGTGGGAACACTTAGAGGAGTAGGTAACGCGCTTGCCTCTGAGACAGAAGGTCCCCAGTTCGATTCCTGGCGCTTCTAGGTCCCAGCAAATTACCTTTTGTAAAAATAAACCCAAATAAACAATTCAAACTACTATAAGAGGATCATACGAATGAGGAAAAACGCGAACTGAGACAGTGGCTCAGTAGGTAAGGCGACAGACTAAGAAGTAGAAAAGGACGAGCTAGGAGTTGAAAACCAAAGGTTCAAGTCGAGCTGAAGAAAAGAAAGTCAAGAATAAACATGAGACATTTTGCACATCACCTATTACAACTTTTATAATAATAATAATCTTTATTGGTTCTAGCACAATTTACAAAGGCTATGACCAAACAATTACAACATAGATATCATATATAAATGCTCAGTATGTATACTAAGTGTACTCACTAATGTACGTTTTTATGTACGTTTATTATAACAAATACAAACAACTACACCATACAGATGTATGCAAATTCCAAACATTACGTTTTGGCTCTACATAAAAAGTAATTTTCATAACGACTGCGCAATTTGAGATATAAATTAATCTTAAATACAACTATCTACAACTAAATGTGTGGGAGATTATATACATTTTGAATATTGTCGCTCAAGATCAATCATTTTGGTTTTAAAAAAGTGCTCAAGAACACTGCATTCAAGACGACATAATACTGACCAGAACATGAAATTCTCAGGTTTTTGCCCAGAGTTAAAAGAGAAAGTTGAAGATTTGACGATGTTTTTTACATCCATCTTTCAAAGTTGAATTTGATGTATTTGTCTTGTGACTGATCCAAAATTTCTCTAGGGACATTTTTTATCCAAATTCAAGGGTGGTAACAGTATAGAAAATTCAAAATGCATATGATCTCATGTAAGCGTTCTCCCCGCACGCGGGTACACACTCCTGACCCCACAACTAACTGTATGTCCCCATGCTGATGATCACACACAACACCAAACAGCAGTCAAACATTATTCAGTTCTGTAAATTTAATGAATGCTTTCTCATAGATAAATAAATATGTTTTTCTTCTCTTTAAATCTTAAAATAGGAACAAATTTATGCGCCGTGCGAATCAAGAACAGCATGAAGACATGGTCAGTTTACAACCTTATCCTAGTCAATAGTCATTTTATACAATATTACGTAAACAAAATTAAAAAGGTTATGCAAAAACAAGTTTACTTAAAATAACTATACGGTCACTTGTGCTCAGTGATTCAGAAACACTCAGCAAAAATAACCCAACAGCATGTGCAGGACTGGCACCTAATCAGGCCTTTTGTTCTCAATCACTCCTTGATCCCGACCGAAATATAGAATAAAGAAAGTGCCAAGTACAAGATCAGCATTAAATAAAACACTGAACTTCCTATTTTTTATCAAACTTTTAGCCTTACCAATCAAAGTGTCATCTTTCTGATGAAATTTTGATTTTTCACATTTGATTAGACAAATGCCACAAAACAAAGGATTTTAAACAATAATTCAGTAAATTGGCAATTAACTGGCCAAATCATACACTAAACTACAATGTACCAAATATAAAAACAAATACGTATGCAGATTTTATGTTAATTCAATAAATATTTTATTTTGTTTTTAGAGGATTGGCAAAAGTTGACAGTCTACAAAAGTTCGTCAAATTACTAGGAAATACCGATACCCCCTCCCCCCCCCCCCCCCCCACCAAAAAAAAGTTTTGCGACAACTGTAGTTAACGATAAGAATATGATAAGGATTTTCAAGTTATTAAAGGATACGATAAATGCCAGTCCTGCACGTACACTTTAATTGTCAAAGGATGCCAAAATAAAACACTTTGTTTCTCTTAACAATTCCGCTTTGTAACGAAGGCAAAAAGCCAATTTTCCTTCTTAAATAACCAAAACATATAAATTTCGAAAAAAAAAACGACCCAACCCCTGGTTTGATTTTCTGAAAACAAAAACATTTCTACCGCCTCCCAGCAATAAAACTATGGGTCTATCACAGATCAGACATACTACTCGCATATCAAAACAGCGGGAACCAAAGGAAGTTTATTCTTACCATGCGTCATATCCATAATTTTAGAAAGGCCTGTTTTAATACGTGTAGGCAATTCTGTAATAACTTGAGCACATTTTATAATTTCATACTTCCGATAATTCTAAAGTGTCATAATTTGGATTACAGTGTTAACAGCTTATTGTAGTTTTATATCTCGGTCATTTCTTCCAATAAAAGATTCTTGTAAAATATCCTTCCAAGAAAAGATTCCTGTATACATTTTACGCACGAGTCTACTAATTTTTTTAAAGTTAACTTCATTAAAATCAATATTTGTATCCATATCCAATTTAAAAATGTATTTTTGAGTGCATAACAAAGCGTCTTATTACATATTTGCCCACACATATAATTTTACAATCAAACATTGAACCGGTCGTACTAGCACAGCGCTCTACCTGCACATCACGTAATAATAAATTTAAAACCATTTATTTATTTACATAGATCACTTAAGCAAGGCACTTTTTTGTTTTAGGATAACTTAAAATGTGTCGTTTCAGGTTCGAGAACTGGTGGGTGTGAACAAAAAATTTAAATTGTGATAAAAACATCGTGTGCGGATAGAGTGCTGTACTACAACTTATTTACACATGTATTATGATATACCAGTGACGTGCAGAGTTGACGCTTGGATTTAGTCCATTTTATCAGAAGTTTCAAGAATAAAACACTCGTTATACGCTGCACTTCATTTGATACACGTTTTGATGCAGAATATTACAAACCAAAGCAAATATTACATTTCAAACCAAAGCAAATGTCAACCCTGTAAGTTGACTATACGACAAGCTTCGACACGCAAGACAACGTTGACATGGGTGCGGGCGCTGGCGAACACGAATCTGATGTTTTTTTCTGGGAGTGCGTCCAATCTCATCGTAGACGGTTGTTACGAGGCACTGAAATTAAATGAAAAATGAAGTAAATTAAACAAAATTCATAATAATGTCTAAGGAATTGACAAAGAGAAATACATAATATTAATAATAATCTTGATTAGTTTTTTACTTTCTTAGTTATACGTTATTCTGCGTATTTTGTGGGTAGAGTGATATAAATTCAGGATTTCATAGCTACATGTGCTTATTATAACTTCTTCGGATTAATTTTACCAATTACTTCATACCAATGCATCCATAATTATATAAGTTCGTAAATGCTGGCACTTAAGCTCAACTTTTTAATTATAAAATCAAACACTTTATGCAAACAATTTATATCAGATTATAATATCAAGGACGGTATGTAATCGAAATTGCAATCAGAAAAAAATGAAGTCAAGGGAGGTCGACAGTGACAAGCAAATATACGTTTGCTTTCCTGGTCGCGGCTAATTTGTTTATTGTCAGTTAACTTTAATAAACAGGATTTATTTGTACAGGCCACTGTCAAAAAATAAAAAAGGCACCCGTTGGGAGCTGAGAATGTTACAGTAGTTACCTGCTTTGTCGTCTTGCTTTGTTTAAGACGGAATAACGTGTTCATACCTTTGGACGACTGGAATAATCTTCTCGCTTCTTTATGAGCAAATACTTTCCTTCTGGAAAAAGCAACATAAAAAGTTATTAAACTTTCCAAGCTCATTTCGGCATTCATTTCAATGAAATATACCGAAGAGCCATTACGCCTGAAGTGGGAAATGAATACTTTTTGATAATTTATCGCCATCATAAAACGATCAGTGTTGCCTTATATCATCTATACAGTACTTACAACAAACTACATCAGTTCTCAGTGCCAAAATTTCAGTCTACGTGGGGAAATTGTGGCAATGTGGCACGTGAAGCTTCTTCCTCTTCCTACTGACCTTGGTCCTATCTGAATACCTCTCACCAAAATGCTCACCTGGTTTACATAATAATAGCACTGACTGTGGGATTGTGTTAGAGAAGACACGATGCGGCTTAACGCAATCTAAACGTTATCATCAGGTTATTGCACCAAGGAGTTATAACTCCTTGAGTTTGTACATGTATATCTAACATTTTAATTTTTATGGAGCAGTACATATGAACCCAAACACATATGAACCCAAATCACATAAGAATCAGTTTACTGAGTTACGCATCATTCGTGAAGGTATTGTTTTCATTGTTTGTTCTCTGTTGTCGCGACTCTGTGGTTGCGTACGTGCAACGTTATATATGTGCGCACGAATGTTATTACGTCGCTTATTCTTCTTTGTTACGCTAAAATGATACATACGTTACCGATACATACGTTACCATGAAGCGTGTAAATATTTATTCTATTTTCATTGGTTTTCTTTCGCTTTGTGGGCCAAAACTTATGTCTTTTATTTGTGTTTCATTAAAATAGTGTTGGCGCACAAAAGGAGAGACAACCAATGAAAATAGAATAAAAAATATTTTCACGCTTTATGGTAACGTATGTATCAATTTAACGTAACAAAGAAGAATGAGCGACGTAATAACATGCGTGCGCACATATACAACGTCGCTGACTTGATATCTGTAAGATTCTGCAGGGTGAAACGGGAGACATGGCCTAGTCTTTTACCTCTCAAAAAGTTTGCAATATACTTTGTCTTTCAGTGGTCCCCGATTCTTTAATATTACCAATGTTATCACTTTGAACCGCATAAAACACTTTTGGAAGTAAAAGAATCATATTAGAAACTATCACTACACTTTCTTTTTATCATTTTATTTTTATTCATCTTAGTACTGCCATTGGCATATCTACTAGTGCCTCAATTTAGGACTCATTCCCAATGGAACTATTGATCTATGTAAATCGATCCAGCTCCACAGGGACTCTTGCTGAATGAAATTGGATTGGCTCGCCTCCTTTTGTTTATAACATGCTTGTTTTCCATTTTCTACTCAAAGCTAGGGGGTGGTATGCTAATCTCTTAATCTGATTACATTCAGCAAGAGTCCCCCTGAATTGATCTACCTAGACAGATAAAACACTGAATGCACTCTTATTTTTATTGGGACTGAGTTCTTAGACCTAAATATTCTTACACAGTCATATAAATAAAACAACAACAATAAATAATAATAATAATATATAAATAATAATCTTTATTGAGCACTAAAATGCATACATATTACATTTTACAGGCTCTCTACACTAGTCATAACAACTTAGCAACAATTATACAAAGCTATACAATACTTATTGAATGATTACTGGGAAGCAGAACAGAATAAAACGACTATTGCTATTGGTGGGTGTCGTTTTTTCAAACTTTCAGTTATATATAGATATAATGTTCTCAAACACGATTCACTTTTTGGACTGAGCAGCCACTGAATTTTTTCATGATCTGTTTTCTGCTCAGGAGGTATCATTAATCTAATTCTTCTGTCACTATGTTCTTCACATTTCAGTAAAAAGTGGATCTCCGTTTCAATTTCATTACAGTGGGGGCACTTGCGATTTTCAGTAGGGGTTTTAGGGGATGTATAGCGGCCACGTTCAATTTCTAATTCCTGGTCACTAATCCGCATTTTTGCAATAGTCTTCATTTCTGATGGGGTGACTTTCATTGACAGATATTTTTCAGGGGTGTAAGTTTTTTTAAGTAATCTGTATGTCCTGAGTTTACTGTAGTTATCACTTTCCAGGTCTTTCCAAAATAGTTTAATATTATTAGTTTAATAATATTATTTAATGTTGATTTATAATTAAAAGTTGGTTGGTACATTTATAATGTTGAAATGATAATTCTCAGAAAAACAAAGGCCAAATACATTTTCAAGAAGTGCATTAAAGTTGAAAGTTATGAATACAGTTTATAAAATCATAATTATAATTACCTAAAATAATACACGTATGATAAATAATGACAATAACTGCATTGCAGACTTTCAATTTAATTTTCAAAGACATTAAAACTGTATTTACCGGTATAAACATCTGTACAGCGCTTTTTACTTACATTTGTGCATTAAAAATGTTCCCATGTAAATTTATATGTACATATTTCATAAGGAAACAAAAGCCTGAAATTCACTGCAAAGAGACTGTAGTTTGCCGCTTTTAAAATGTTCTCTCTCTCATCACTGTATATCATGTCCACAGTGTGTTCAGTGATTTCTATGTGAGACTACAGACACATATACAACTATGATCATCACTATATCTCATGTCCACAGTGTGTTCAGTGATTTCTATATGAGACTACAGACACATTTACAACTATGATCATCACTGTATATCATGTCCACAGTGTGTTCAGTGATTTCCATATGAGACTACAGACACATATACAACTATGATCCCCACTGCACTGATGAATAAAAAAGTCACATCATATATATATTATCTGGTTGGGGTTATGTGTGTAAATGAAATATCTTAAATATGACAGTTAGGCACCATTCACAATAGATCTGAGTGCTAACTGATCTGCCAACTAAATATGGCGGACCACACTTCAAAAGAGATGACGCTGATTCCTGATGGTCTCCCTGCCTCCACACACGCCATATAACAGATTAATTCTTGGCTGCGAGTTTTAATTACTAGGCCCCTGCAGTTAGTACTCGGATCATCTATTCTGAATGGAGCCTAAGTGTTAAAGTAACTCTCAGGTGGTGAAAAACTGGAATTTTTTTTATTTATCAAGTATCCTTCATCAGTTTTGTATACATACCCATTGTAAGCATAAGTTTTACCCCCTACCCTGGTTCTGTATGATATTATTTGTTACTGAGCACATTCAGAACAGTGGATTAACAGATCCTTGGATCAAATATGCATAATCCCAGTGAAGAATCTATTCAGTGTCTAATCAGGAATTAAGTTTTTTAGTGGGTCACCATATTTGATCCATGGATCTGTTAGTCTGAATGTGCTCAAGGAGGCATGAGAGAGAAAATATAACAACAGTTATAGGAGTCTGAAATTTTCTAAGTATTTAATTTCTCTTTCTCACCTCGCTTTATCTATGCCTCTCTACAACTTCAACCCAGTTTCTCTTAAATAAAATTCTGCACTAATGAGCTTAATTAAATAAATAAACATTCTTTGATTACAAACAGCTCCAGAATTACCAGGTGGGAATTTACTAGGTACCAGTACTTATAACAGGCATTAACAATGTGATGATTCAGTCACCATTCTGACTTGCTTAAGGGATCTTGGATATTAACGAAAAACTCCAAAACTAATGCAGCTAATGAAATTTCCTATTAACTTAAAGATAAGGTCTAGCAAGCCAAACAATTTTTCAAAGTTTGTAGTCACAGTGTAACACGAGTGACGTAATATCAGCGTTTTGAGGCTAAAATTGTCTTTTTTTTAATCAAGAATTTCTCTTAAACAAAAAGCCCTATTAATACGATTGAAATAGCTATCTAAAAGTTAGCACAAACTCCAGTGATCTCTGTCAGGATTTTCTCTTTTTATTTTTGCTTTTGATTTTATTTTGATAAAACGTGAATTTTACGAAATATATATGGACCTTCCAATTTCAGTATTAATAACTTCAAAAATAAAAGTTCAATCCAAAAACCAAGACTCAGTCGACTAGATATTATCCTGAAACAGAGACACATCAAATTTCATGTCAATCTGACAGTTACAGAATGAGATATGGGTATTGAAGTTTAGACTATGTTATCAATCTTCAAAGCTGAGAAATCGCTCCTAAACCATTTTGCTCAGGTAATTGGGCTATTTAAGCAAAATAATTGCACCTCCACCTTACCTGTTATCATCTTGTTGATCGGGAAGGTCTATACACCATTACGTGTTAAAATTGGGTTGTTTGTTTCTATCTAGATGCCAGAAAATCTTACTTTTGTACGCAAACTTATTCGTACCACGAAAGCCGCTCTTCCCTGAGAAATGATTGACAGCTGAGTAGGTCTACCTTCTCTCGTTTCACTGACGCAATGAATCATAATTGTGCCTGACGCAGTAGGAGTCTGTGCACTGTCTAGGAAGTGTCTAAGGAAGCGCTTACAAACAAAAAGAGGATTACTTGGTGTGCCAGCAGAGGAAATTTGCCACCGCTGCGTGGACGCCGCTCTACACGCCAAGACGCGAAAATTGAGAAAGAAATGGCCGAATGTGGGTACGCATATGCCATGATGCCACAGAGTGCCAAGACCGTAATATGCGAATTTGAAAATGTTTTGGGTGGCAATATTACTTAAAAACTTGCTTGCTATTACAATCTTTATTGTGCATAAAATGATTGCCTAACGATTTTTTTCTGACAACCCCAGACGTTGTACGAATACTCAGCAGTTCAAGTGTGATCTCGAGTCTTTACCTAGACGTGATTTAGACGCTATAGGAGAAAATTTAATATATCGTACACTCTCTTTCAAAATTCTCTTGCTTTCCTCGCTCATCCGTTTTCTCACGACTTTCTTTCTTCCCATGACTGTTTATATAACTGTGTTCTGCTTAGCTGACGTAAGACTTATGAGCTGCCAGGGCACGCGTAACAGCTTAAGAAGTTAGACAACCATTCTTGCCCCGCCCCCCCCCCCCCATAGTAACGGTGCTTGACAACGGAGGCGGAGCCTAAAGCCTACCACCCGTACCAGTCAGGACAGGTAGAAAAACTCGTCCAAATGTATATTTTTAGTCCGTGTTTCACAAATATAACTTAATTGAGTATTAGATACAAAATTGATTATTTCTAACGTATAAAAAACTAAAAATCGAGTTTTAGACGTATTTTTAATATCCTAGACCCCTTAATCCAGTATTGGTTTATTAGCACTACATGTACTTTAGGCAAGCTAACTCAATAAATAACTTTGGATATTTAAGATAAGAAAAAAATTGTCTTTTCATTCAATTTTATTTTTAAAAATCTACATAAAATTACAAAGTAAGCAACAAAAGTAATAATAAGTGCTTATCTTTTATTAAGACTACTATGACATCACAACAGTACTGTACATATTAGTATAAAAGCTTCAATATATTTATTGCCAAAATTTGCTAAATTTTTTATTTTAAAGAAATATTAATGAAATGATTTCCTCCATATTACTTACACAAAATTGCTGCAGACATCTTTTATACTACTGGCAAACCATAAGATGAGCACTAACATAAGACTAGACAGCAAAGCTGGCAAAATATACAGACACAAAACACAAAACAAGGTGCAACAATAGAGTTAAATATATTTTTTTCTGTGACAGCACCGAATATGGGCCAAGGCCTATGGGTTTGCAAATTCACCAGTTTTACCATTAGTTATATAATAGCTTGTTTCAATACTTATAAAACTGTGCACATGTATTGGTAAAAATAGTCAAATCCTGTCAGTTTTTAATTCAAACAGCTTTTTTTTACTAAACAAAACCTCTCTGCATATTTGATGTAAAACAAAAACATGGTTTGGTATCTATGGTAAGACAGTCACCAAAATACTTGCAAAAAATTAAATAAATAAATAAATAAATAAATAAATAAATAAACTAGAGGATCAGAGAGGCGATACCGCCTCTGGATATTGTACCACCAGCTGGAGTAAGTGCATTCGTATGGAAACCCGCCCCCCCCCCCAAAAAAAAAAAATGGACACCACCACCAGTCTTGTGTTTGACAATTAAGCTCTATAAAATGCAATAAAGAAGAGTTTTCAAAATATGCAAAAGAAAAAAAAAATCGAAAAAACATAACTGTTAAAATGGTCCAATCAAGCAGATGTTCAAATTGACCTGTATTTTCCTAACACTGATCACTCCTGTGATTTTCTAGACAATAGGCCAATTGGTTTTCCTTGAAATGTGTTATCAGTATTGCATATATACTGACAAAAGAGAAAACCTAGGGACAACAGTAGGCAATCTCTGCTAGTTTTGAAGATATGAGGGACAATAAAATATGCAGAGTTCAGTTTGTGGTGAAAAAGTAGGTCAAAGGTCAATTTCAAGGTCACAGTATATGACTTCCTATATAAGTTCAATAGTAGCTATGGGCATTTCTTTGCCAATTTTGGAGATATGAAGGCCAGGAAACATGCAAAGTGCAGTTCATCATAAAAAGTAGGTCAAAGGTCAATTCCAAGGTCACAACAAGATTGCCAGTATATTACTTCCTATTAAAGTTTAACAGTAACTATGGTTGTATCTCTGCCAGTTTTGGAGATAAAAGGGCTGGAAATTTTGCAAAGTTCAGTTCATGGTGAAAAGTAGGTCAAAGGTCAATTTCAGGATCATATTTAGATTGCCAGTATATGATTTCCTATTCAAGTTCAATAGTAACTATGGGCTTATCTTTGCCAGTTTTGGAGATATTAAGATCAGAAAAGTTGCAAAGTGCAGTACTGAAAAGTAGGTCAAAGGTCAATTTCAAGGTCACAGTTAGATTACCAGTATATGACTTCCTATTCAAGTTCAACAGTAACTATAGGCGTATCTTTGCCAGTTTTGGAGATATTAAGATCAGAAAAGTTGCAAAGTGCAGTTCATCATGAAAAGTAGGTCAAAGGTCAATTTCAAGGTCACAGTTAGATTACCAGTATATGACTTCCTTTTCAAGTTCAATAGTAACTATGGGCGTATCTCTGCTAATTTTGGAGTATTTCACATTTTCCCCACTGAATATTGCGATATTGTAATTTTTGATATAGCGCAACGCCTAAACCATATCGGAAACAAAAAATGGACACCACCTCCAGTATTGCACTTGACAAGGTCTACAAAATGCAATAAACAAAAGGTCTCTGGCATTTACCGATCCAGAATTAGAGCGAGTTTTCAGTTTCGGTATTTAATGGCTGCTTCTCCCGTGAAAATGCACCGATTGACCCCAAACTCCCCAAGATGAAAGGAGTCCCCAATGGTAAACCTTCACTATAACAGGAGAGCTTAGGGCTGTGTAGTTTCCAAAACTTAACACAAACAAATATTTTTTTTTCAGAAAATTCCTATTTTTAGAAAATTTTGGCTTGTTTGACCTTGAACAAAAGGTCAAAAGTCAAATCCAAGGGCATATTTGGAATCTCCACATATGACTTTCGGTCAGACTTCTGTAGTAATTTTTCCCTTAATTCCTTTGGTTCGGGAGATATTTAGCATTGAATTTTCAAAAATTTTGACAAGGGTGTGTTTCAACAAGCGTCACGCCCAGACCAATGCACCGACAGAGACAAAAAAACCAGGGTGTTCAAGTTGAGATTATATGTGACCTAAATCCAAGAGATGGGGACACAGGTCCTTGCGGTCTAGGAGGAGAAGCGGTAACGGTGACTTGTTTCCGGCGCCCGACTGCGGAGCCGGCGGAGCTGCAGGAGCCGGCGGAGCCGCAGGAGCCGGCGGAGCTGTACGAGACGGGTCGGGACTAAAACCATGAGTACCGCCAGCGTACACGCTGGTGGTACTAATAAATAATGATATTTTAAAATTTTTTTACTCAGTCAAAGTGGGGGGAAGGGGGGCATGCACCATGTTCAGAATGAACACAAGTGGATGTCTGGGGATGGCTACAGGAACATGGACCCTATCTCCTGATGTCAGGGAGGGGAAAAAATGGTTGGAGCCTGGTACACAAATCTTGACTGCATTGAGACAAATCATCTCCAACAAAAGATTTCAGGAACCTTGGTTACAGGCACTGCAAAACTTCTAGAACACAGTCGACATCAGAAGGATTGGGATGAGAAGATCTCCTTATTCTTTATGTCCTACCGCAGCTCACAACACGACAGCACTGGCTAAACCCCAAATCTAATGGTGTTAGTTAGAAAAATTGATTTACCGGCCTACATGTATATTGTTTCTGGATGACCATGTTACATGAAGTAGATAATTTTAATTTGGTGATGATTTTCCACTTTTCAGTATTTACAACTAATGGGTTGCGTGAATGAAAATTTTATACCATGTGAGACTCATGAATGATTGAAAAACTTGAGTAAAAGCCTAAATAGATCCTATGAAATGGCTCGAGAAAAAAATGAAAAGTGTGCAGAAATGTCAAAAAACAGTTGTATGATGCAAAGTTGAGAGAGAGTGAATATACTTGTGGTCAGAAGGTATATTTGAGGGATGAAAGTCATAAAAAGGGAGAAAGTAAGAAACTCAGACCCTTATATAGAGGACCATATGATGTTATCAAAGTATCCCCACCTCTCTATACAATTAAAGATAAAAAAGGAAAAATCCAGGTGGTACATCATGACAGATTGAGAAATTTTGTTGAAAGAGAGAGTGATTTTCAGTTGAATGAACCACAATTGGTGGAACCAATTGTAAAAAGATCAAGATTTGGTAGACAAATTAAGATGCCATCTCATTTAAGAGATTTCGCCTTAGAATGATTATATTGATATACAGGTATGTTTTGTTTATTAGTTAAGATATAATTGTATATAGATACTTCCTTAATTTTCGGCAGTGCTGAAATAAAAGGAACTTAATTTATTTATTTGTATTTTTTATTTTTTTTTAGACCATGGATGAATCAAACATATACAATATTCTCGCAGAGAAAGAGTATAATTGGTGCAGAAATTGGATCGAACAACCAAACACTCTGCTCAACATATCAATTAACAATATAATACCACAAAATTTACCACAGTCCAGAATGTCAATGTACATGGGAACTCTACTTAATGAAAGAGTGCTATTAGAGAAAGGAATGGATTGGATGATTGAAAATATCTATTCATATCAAAACAATATAACGAAAGAAGAATGTGTAGATATCATACTTTACTTGAGAGATAAATTGTATGGCCATTGAAAAAAAAAAAAATCCATAATAAAGATATATTTAATAAAGTATATTATAGTTTGTACTTCCTATTATATTTCAGGTAATTTGATCAAAACAACAGTCCAAGTTGGTATAGGTTTTTTAAATATTTGTTTGAATTTTGTTGTTGAGCATAATACATTGAGCACTGCATGAATAGGTTGATAGCTACTTTTGTCTTTTTTGGATTATGGTTATTAAAAAAAAAAAAAATTAAATATTACCTAACACGGTTACACTGTTCAAACTAATATGTTGCAGTTTAGCATGTGTTTTGCATGTAATCGGATTAGAGGTTGTCAAGGTAATAATTCTTTTCTTTTTACACATTTTAATGATGGTATTTTATTTGGGGATTTGGTATAAAAGTAATATTTATACATAGTAAAGGCGGCGATGCTGTAATACTATGTTAGTAACTAGAGGATCAGAGAGGCGATACCGCCTCCGAATATTGTACCACCAGCTGGAGCAAGCGCATTCGTATAGACCCCCACATACACAAAATAAGGGACACAGCCACCAGTTTTGTGCTTGACAAGCTGTAAAAATGCAATCAACAAGAATTTTTAAACTATTGCAAAAAATATATATGGTACAATCAAATTTAAGTTCTTCGTAAGATAGGTCAAGGGTCAATTTCAAGGTCACAGTAAATTGCCAGTATATGACTTCCTATTCAAGTTCAAGAGTAACTATGGACCTATCTCTGTCAAGTTTGAAGTTAAAAGAGAAAGAAATTAGCAGAGTTAACTTCATGATAAAAAGTAGGTCAAAGGTCAATTTCAAGGTCACATTTAGATTGCCAGTATATGACTTTCTATTCAAGTTCAATAGTAACTACGGACCTATCTCAGCCAGTTTTGGAGATAAAAGGAAAGCAAAATTTGCAAAGTTCAGTTCTTGGTGAAAAGTAGGTCAAAGGTCAATTTTAAGGTCACATTTAGATTGCCAGTATATGACTTCCTATTCAAGTTCAATAGTAACTATGGACCTATCTCTGCCAGTTTTGGAGATAAAAGGAAAGCAAAATTTGCAAAGTTCAGTTCATGGTGAAAAGTAGGTCAAAGGTCAATTTTAAGGTCACATTTAGATTGCCAGTATATGACTTCCTATTCAAGTTCAATAGTAACTATGGACCTATCTCTGCCAGTTTTGGAGATAAAAGGGAAGCAAAATTTGCAAAGTTCAGTTTATGGTGAAAAGTAGGTCAAAGGTCAATTTTAAGGTCACATATAGATTGCAAGTATATGACTTCCTATTCAAGTTCAATAGTAACTACGGACCTATCTCTGCCAGTTTTGGAGATAAAAGGAAAGTAAAATTTGGAAAGTTCAATTCATGGTGAAAAGTAGGTCAAAGGTCAATTTCAAGGTCACATTTAGATTGCCAGTATATGACTTTCTTTTCAAGTTCAATAGTAACTACGGACCTATCTCAGCCAGTTTTGGAGATAAAAGGAAAGCAAAATTTGCAAAGTTCAGTTCATGGTGAAAAGTAGGTCAAAGGTCAATTTTAAGGTCACATATAGATTGCCAGTATATGACTTCCTATTCAAGTTCAATAGTAACTACGGACCTATCTCTGCCAGTTTTGGAGATAAAAGGAAAGCAAAATTTGCAAAGTTCAATTCATGGTGAAAAGTAGGTCAAAGGTCAATTTCAAGGTCACATTTAGATTGCCAGTATATGACTTTCTATTCAAGTTCAATACTAACTATGGACCTATCTCTGCCAGTTTTGGAGATAAAAGGGAAGCAAAATTTGCAAAGTTCAGTTCATGGTGAAAAGTAGGTCAAAGGTCAATTTCAAGGTCACAGTAAGATTGCCAGTATATGACTTCCTATTCAACTTCAATAGTAACTATGGACCTATCTCTGCCAGTTTTGGAGATATAAGGGACTAAATGTTATAATTTTGGAGTTACCATAATGTGCCTTAAATTTCGTACAGAAAAAATTTATTAAAATAAAGAAAATGTCATTTTGGTCAAAATTCTTGAAATAGGAGGTGCTCTGAAGTTTCAGAAGTTCAAATTTGATAAAATAATGTCATTTTTGAACACAAGTTGTCTGCTTTGCCAAGCCTTTTGTTTTATTTTTCCAGAGTTCAAAATTTATTATCCATTACCGTACTGCACATTTTGCTTTTACCACCAATATGTACTTTTTGATACAGCGTAACTCGAAAACCGTATGGAATACAAAAAAACCGAGACCACCTCCAGTGTTGGGCTTTACATGCTCTACAAAATGGAAAAAAAGAATGGGTCTCTAGCATTAAGGGTTCCCGAATTAGAGACAGTTTTCAGTTTCGGTATCTTATGGCCGCTACTCCCGTGAAAATGCACCGATTGACCCCAAATTCATAGAGATGAAAGATGACCTGAAGGGTAACACTTTCCAATAATATTATTGGTTAAGTCTGTGTAGTGTCTGAATAACAGGGCAAAAAAAATTTTTTTCGTAAAAAATTTCATTTTTTTGAAAATTTTGGCCCATTTGACCTTGAAGTAAAGGTCAAAGGTCAAATCCAAGGGTATATTTGAAATCTACACATATGACTTTTGGAAAGCCGTCTATAGAAATTTTTCCCATAACTCCTTCTGTAGGGTAGATAATTAGCATTTAATTTTGCCATTTTTAGACAAGGGTGCATTGTAATGAGTGCCACACCCAGACCCCAATACCGACAAAGCCCAAATTTTACGTGGAACGAGTTGAGATTATAGGTGACCTAAATCCATGAGATGGGTACGGGGGCCCTTACCGTCTAGGAGGAGAAGCGGTAACGGTAGCCGTCCGGCGGAGCCAGCGGAACGATCCGGACGGGACCGAAACCATGTGTACCGCCAGCGCTAACGCTGGTGGTACAATTAATGAAATACTATGTTTATGATGTAATACTGTGTTAATAATGTAAAATTATGTTTATAATGTAATATGTTAATATTCATTTGAAAGAAAAAATCATTATCATGTATGTTCATTCAAGAAAATAAACCATTGTATAAGTTTATTTCAGATATGGATGATCTAGACATACTAGATGAAGCCTGTTTTGTCCCGGATTATGATGACACTGATTTGGTGGAAGATCCTACTGTCCTAATTGGTGAAGAGGGGAAGGAAGTTATCCACTCAAATTGCAGAAGGAAGAAACAGAGGAAAGAAGTTCAGTGTGGTTTGTGTCTGGTGTCCAGTGCTGACCTGAGTAGACATCTTGGACGTCATGTGAAATCTGTTCATTTGCCATGGTATATGACTCCAGGATTGGTGTGCTGGTATTGCAGATCGATGGAGAAGGACTATTCGCTTTTGCGTAAACCATGACGGTGATGTTCATTCGTATGGAACTGGTGAATTCGAGGAAAAACTGTGGATCCAATTGGTGAATGGATTTATACATTTCCTGATATTAACATTAAATATGAGAAATATATGGGAACTGATGGACTATGTGAAAAGTGAAGGACTAGTAATGTTGCCAGATAACTGTTCCAAGGAGGACATTGACTTTGTAAAAATATACATTTATGGAAATGGTATGGAGCCTAAGACTGAGATTCTGAATTCTTTGTTGACTTTGTTTCACTGGAAAACTTTGTATCATCTGTTACAAAAACTTTCATCAGAGGATCGTGAACTCAGTAGTCATTGGTATCGGCGGATGGAATTTACTTTGCTATATGGATAAAAAATGAACTATATAATGATTTGACATTTCACATTGACATTGTTATCATTACTAATGTTGTTTTGAGCAACTTTGAGTTAAAATCACTTTGTTTGCTTTTAAAGTTGATTTAAAGTGATAATGGATTTAAAACTTTGTTTTGCATTCCTAAGGATGAACATTTATGCTGAGAGATGGACTTGATTGACTTTACTTGTGTTAAAGTTAAATGTTGAATCTTGGCATAACAAGAATGAACTTAATTGCATTACTTGCTCATTTTAAAGGTAAAGTACGATTACATTTGTTAAATTATAGTAATTGTTAGTTTAACAATTTAAAGTAATGGTTTATATTGTAATAATAGGGGGGAGTTTTGTTCGACAAAAGGGGGGAGAGTGTGACGATGTAGTGTGTTAGATGAGATCATTTTATATTGCTACCGGTAGATGTCTCTGTAAGTAAAGTGTTACCCGGTGTGCAAGTTTGAATCTCTCCCGTGATTGGTAACTTAAAGGTAAAACTGTTCACTGTATAGTTGGTTCTGATTGGTAAACGTGTACTATCTGAACTTGTATATAAGGTCCGACTTGAAATAAATCGCTCTCTTTGTTGGGACTTTTGGCTCTAGCCTCTGTGTTCTTGGCTCTTTTGGTCCTCTTTGCGGCTCTCTTTGGCTCTTTGCGGCTCTTAACTCTGAGATACCAGTAAGTACATTGTTATTTGTACCTTCATAAGGCACTCGGCCGTGAAGGCGTAACAGCATGACTGATGTTGGAAGGCAGCTTGATGTCAATATGGAGAATATATAAGTACCTATGTTGATAACATCATATTATTGCTATCGTCTGTTATTTGGTACAATCATTTTTACAAGGCTTTTACTGGTTTCCTTCAAAGGGACAACAGTATTTAAATGAACAGTATAGGCCAATTCCGTTCATTATTGGAAAGTCTCCGAGGTTGGTAAGACAAAATTGAATGATGAGCACAAGAAAATGATAAGAATAGGAGCCATTGGAAAACAAAAAAGCGTTCAAAAAAGCTGTTCACCAACAGACTAAGTCCACGTCGTAGAAGTGAAATAGATGGAAATGTGATGATTATTTTTGTAGCTGATTTGAAGTAGCAATCTGTCCCCCAACAAAATGATTTAGTTCATGTAGATGTGAATAGACAGAAACACGCTGATCATTTTTTTAAAGATGTTTTTGCAGCAGATTTGCAGTAGTAACCTATTCCCCAACAAAATAACTAAGTTCACGTAGTAGTATAGTGGTATTAATTAAGTTATTCGTGAACATTTCTCTTGGATTACTGCCTATCATTACGGCACGAATGTTACATACCACCTTACATGATATTAGGTAGTTCTGCATAAAAAAAAAGAATACAGAATATTTATATAGGCCAAATTGTATTATGGTGATGACATAGAAGTCACTTTTCTTACAGCTAAGGACAAATAATATTCATTTTGCATTACAAATCTAGCTCAACGTCATGCACTTGCAAGATTCAAAGTACAGTTCCTGTATACATGTGGCAGCATACTGTGTGTTATGAAGTATATCATGTAATTCAAAGTACAGTTCCTGTATACATGTGGCAGCATACTGTGTGTTATGGAGTATGTCATGTAATTCAAAGTACAGTTCCTGTATACATGTGGCAGCATACTGTGTGTTATGGAGTATGTCATGTAATTCAAAGTACAGTTCCTGTATACATGTGGCAGCATACTGTGTGTTATGAAGTATGTCATGTAATTCAAAGTACAGTTCCTGTATACATGTGGCAGCACACTGTGTCATGAAGTATGTCATGTAATTCAAAGTACAGTTCCTGTATACATGTGACAGCATACTGTGTGTTATGGAGTATGTCATGTAATTCAGACAATTAAAATACTTCAATGAAAGGAATTACTGTTTTTACCTTTTAAAATATAGCTTATGTGTGTTGAAATCAGTCCTTATCTTAGCAACAGGCAACGAGACCATAAAACCAAATATTTGTGTTCAAGAAACAATGGAAATTACAGATAAAGTAACACCTGTTCAAATCATGGGCATTATGGAGTAACGACCAGTCATTAAAAACATTAACGCCGTCAGCAGATCCCGTCATTGCTATATTACACCATACACAATTCATACTTTGGGACTTTGCAACCTATGAACCATGAAACCTCAGACAAGTGAACCTTCTGACTAGCAAACCTTTGGAACAGCTGGACATTAGCATCATCAAACTATCAGATCAATGAACCTTCTGACTATTGAACCTTTTGAACCATTGGATCTTGGCATCATCAAACTATCAGACCAATGAACCGTCTGACTATTGAACCTTTTGAACCACTGGATCTTGGCATCATCAAACAATCAGACCAATGAACCGTCTGACTATTGAACCTTTTGAACCACTGGATCTTGGCATCATCAAACTATCAGACCAATGAACCGTCTGACTATTGAACCTTTTGAACCATTGGATCTTGGCATCATCAAACTATCAGACCAATGAACCTTCTGACTATTGAACCTTTTGAACCACTGGATCTTGGCATCATCAAACTATCAGACCAATGAACCTTCGAATTGCCGTCATCTGACAAATCATTTAACAATGAACTTATAATAATTCAGGGTTCATACAGCAAAGCGAAAAGCAAATTCAAGGACTTTCAATGACTTTTGAAGCTATAATTCAAGTACTTTTCAAGGACTTTTGAATGTTAACGAAAATTATCACCATCTATTAGTGTTCTCCCCTTTCTTTCTAATACCCTTTTTAATTACTTAATTCATACGCAGCAGTTTCTTCCAATGCCCATAACCTCAGACACTAATCGGACCAAAATCGATTTAATTTCATTTTATCATAATAATTACATGTATTCACAATTAGTTGATAATAAAAACAGCAACAATTTAATCAAGGTTTTCAAACTTTTTTATTGCAACTATTCATGTGCCCTCACATCTTTCAATATTACCATCACCAAGTTTAACTTTTGAGTTTTTCAACTTTATCAGCTAGTTCATTTTTTAACAGTTCCAACTCTTTCATTTTCTCTTTAATAGTCCTTCGGAAAGAGTTTGATTGCGTAACAAAACTTATCTGACCAGTTGTTTCTGCTTTTTCAGCTAACTTGTCAGCTTTTTCAGCTAAGAGATCAATGTCTGATTGTATTCTTTGTTTTTTGTGCTTTAGTTCTTCTATTTCTTCACATCCGTCTTTCATTTTCCTCTTTTCAGCATCAGTTCTCTTTTTTTCACGCTCGCTTTCTAGATATTGTTCATATTTCCGTCTTGAAGAAGCTGCAGAGACAAGCAGAGCATTTGTAATTGGCACTTCCAATACACCGCCCTTAGATTTCACATAGTCACAGATAATCCTCTGGGCAACAATGCTTTCCTCCTTCAAGTTTTCCACCTCTACTTTTTTGTTAATAGAAAAACCCCTCTCAACATTGGCTTGGCCATGGGACAAGACAAGCAGCATCCTACATACTTCAAATAACTTACAGTACTGATCAACCTTCATGTATGTACTCAAAAACTCGTCAAGTCTATCAGTGTTTTGATTGAAATTTGCAAATTTATCTGAACCAAATACTGAAATATTGTCTAGAAATGAATCATACTGATTTAACACAACATCACAGTCATTTTCATCTAGCCTGTTTGCATTTATCAACAAAGTAACAACTTTCTTCATCTTGACCCTACATTCATCTGGATGGGGGACCATTTCTTTGGGGTTCAGGGCAGAAAGATTCCTCACTAGAGAATAGGAAATTGGACATTTGGTCAGCATGTGCTGAGTGGTTTTAACCAAGAAGTCCTTGCACTGCATTCTAAAGTCCATCACATTTCTGTCACTTGGCTTTAAGGGTGCAGCTACATGTTGTGCTTCTTTTAGTGCTTTCTCTGTTAAAACACCAAGGTCTACTTTGCTGTAGCTGAGGTGATTTTGATCATCACTGACATCTATCTTTGAAAGCTGATCCACATTTCTGCATGCTGTGAGTACTTCTTTTTTGATGAACCTTCTCATCAGAGCCTTCACTAAACCTGCTAAGTCAGCAGACAAGAAAGGGACCATAGGTTTATCCGTCTGGTAAGAAGCCAGAAAAGGCTGAAGGTGGGCTGATACACATTTGAAAAACTGCATTTTGGCCTTGATGAACTTGTCATTAACAGCTTCCTTCACAACACTAAATGATGTGTTTACAGGTTTGGTCACCTTTCCGCTCTCAGCTGCCTTTACATATTTTTCCACGTCTTGCCACACTGAAAATGCCCTGTCACAAACGGGCACATTCTCAAGCCACCTGTGGCTGCAAAATTTCAATGGAAAAACACTGCTCCCAGTAACTTTTGAGTAGTCAGTCATCCCTCCTTGCAGGAGAATCATGAAACAAATAGTACAAACTTTTGAAAACATCATCAATTTTCCATTTCGACGCGACACCACCAGCCTTGAAACTATTGTGAACTATATGTAGGCCACAGGAGCCAATGTTTATTATTGAAGAATCGTAATCATTGGACAATGTCCTTTTAAGAATGTCAATGAATTTCCAGTTAACATTTGGTCCATCCATGCTTACTTGGATCATATTCCTAATGTCAAGTCCACTTTCTAAAACTCCCTTGCTAAAATGTGTCATCATGTCCTCAGCAGTAGAATGGCCTAAAATATAAAAGTCAATATTTCAAAACAAATTAGGACATCTGAAAATTAATTTCTTGTTTCTCTTCATTCAATTCCAATTTTGACACTTTTGCAGTATTTATCCCCACCATATAACTCTGTGATATTCAATGTTTCTGCTACTCAGATAAATTAATTTAGCAATTCATTTACTGATTTTAATTTTAACTAATTTTACATGAAACTAAGCCTTCCAGATAAAATGAGACCCAAGGCAGATTTGCTGTAATCTCACAGGTCAAGGAACTTAAAGGTTTATTTAAAAAAAGATTTTAAAAAATATGTTAGCAAATTTCCAAGCTAATTTATTTGAACAGCAAAGACATTGGCCAAAGTCACCACATAATTTTATTTTGATTTGCATTAAAAATTAGTTACAGGGTGGAGGGGAGAGGGATACTGCAAAGTTACCCAAATTTTCTCATTAAAATGGTAATATAATTATAAATAGTAAATACTTTTCATGGAGTTTATTTCAAAAAAAAAAAAAAAAAAGAAAGAAACTGCTGTCCCTTTAAATTTCACTTAAAATACATACCCAAAAACTGTGACCCAAGGAAACGTGTTGTCACTTGGTTACCATCCCAATACCTCACATGAATGTCCATTTGCTTTTTCTGGCTCTTTTTGTTCAGGCTCTCATCAAAAAGAATGGTAAAGTAACCCTGGATGTCCTTCTTCAACAATTGCAGAAAATAGTCACTAATGCCAAAGACACACAAGTATGAGGTCTTCCTTGAGCTGCATGAGAATTTGGCGGCAACGGCACTGTCCGGAAACATTGTCTTAAACAGGTTGCCGATTTCGTCATTAGATGAATACGAGCAATGTGTTGTCACGGTTCTCAGTGCCCACAGAATCTCAGCTTTTAGCACCTCGTTGTTATTGAAATGAGCTGCAATGCTTACCGATGCCTGTGGTTGACTTTCTGGAGCTGGTATCATAAGTTCATTGCACAAACTGGAACTAGTCGGCTGACTAGTGGTAGCCGGATGCACACTCAGACTTTGTGCAGCTGATTTAGAATTCGTCTTATGCCGTTCCCCCCTTTCGTGCGATTTCAGAGCACTTTCTCCCATGCTTGAAATGTCAAGTGCCTTAAAACAAACGGTGCAGTTTGCTTTGTGAATATCTCCTTTAAAAGCTTTGACCCAAGGATACTTTCTTGTCCATTCTTTTTTAAAAACGCACTTTCCCATGATAAAATATAACGTTATTAAAATCCACGTGAAATATCGGTACATGTTATCCATTCAACAACTCTCGCGGTCCACGTGGTTCCTACATGCGAAATAGAGGCCCCATGACGTCATCGCTTCGTGATGAATCACCAAGTATGGGAATCCCCATTCTTATCGATCATGCTAATTTCTTTTCACTTCGGCGAGAATAACTAAGCGAATTATTATCTATATTTGGAGTAAGAACTAATCGACATGCAATATCATTATTGACCAATAGTTTATTGAACAAATTCAAGCACTTTTTAAGGACAAAAATAATGAAATACAAGTACTCTTCAAGGAAAATGGCAGTTTCAAGTACTTTTCAAGGCCACCAACCAAATTCAAGGCACCAAGCTAAATTCCAAGCACTTTCCAAGCCTGTGCGAACCCTGTAATTTCATAAATTCACAAAATGACAATATTTAGTAATTAAAATAAATATCAGAATCAGAAACATAGATAAAAATACACAAAAATAACTACATTGCTACTTCAATTTTATATACTCAGGAATACTATGACATCAAACCAAACTGCTAAAAATAAAACAATATCATGGAATTAGAATTAGAAAACAAAAATACAGTTTATCATCAGTTATAGGGTAAACAACAGATGTGTCACAAAGTGCTGACTATGGCAATGACACTGGACAGACACAGTGATCAGAATATAGACAGACTGAGTGTCTGTATATAATAAATATGTGATAAAATTTGCAATTATACCTTAATGAACTCGCAATAACAGTGATCATCTATAACACATCATATCTGACCTGAAATATAAATTCACATTTAAACATTTTCACTGGTGCTCTTTTCTCTTCAGTGATGGCTTATTGTCTACCACAATCTCGCTGTATATACTACCTCCACTAGTACTGTAACAGTTTCCATGCATATGGGGAAAATTATTATAACACATCACAACTGAGCTGAAATATCAATTCACTTTTAAACATTTCCATTGTGCCTATTCATCTTCAGTGACAGGGTATTGTCCAACACAATCTCCTTGCTTTATATACCCTGCCTCTATAGTTTCCATGCATATGGGGGGAAATTGATTCTTTGTGTTACCTGGAACCCACATTTGTTGTGTAATTGTACTGTTCCATATAACTGGCTCCAAAGGATCTGCTGTGTTTGGAGGTCTTGTTCTGGGTGGTTCTGGCAGCACTCTCTCTCAATCAGGATAAAACTGACCTCTTGGTCTGCCAGCAGCTCTTTACACAATTCCAGAAGTGTATTTGCTAAAAACATAAATGAAATGAGTATAACTGTTTGAAATGAATTTGGACCATCTATGTAATATAGTGCAAACTACTATTAGGAACCATCTAATGATACACTATTCATATATAGGATGGTTTTGTAAGATGCACAAGATCATTTTTGTATCACCATACTTGATATTTATATCTTGATAATGCTCACATAAATTAAAATAAAAGTATTCATTTTGTGTTTTGAGCACTTAATGACAATAAAACTTGAATTTGTATGCTATCTGCAAGAAGTCACCTGTTTACAATGGCTGCCCTGTCTCATTTATCCTAAAACTTGCCACATCCCGTGTCTTGCACAACTGGGTGAGATGAAGATGTTCCTGTTGCTGCCTTTTAGTATCTGCTTCAGTCTTATAAAATACATTCCCCCCATGTTCAGCCAGTTAAAATCTGTTCAACTAGAAGACACCATGCTGTATGGAGACTGGAGCTGGAAAAAGAGACATGACAATGTATAAGTGAAGGTACACAAATTACCTTGCCTTATGGAGGTTACTGAGCACAACTGTGACAAAAGGGACCAGCACATTCTCAGATTGAACATAGTTAAATATACAGAACTCTGCTAAATCTGTTGGAACTTTTGTGAAATTTGAACACAAAATGCCTAATAATTGTTAAAATCTGGGATAATTATATCAATTGGCTGTGCTTAATTCATAGACAATTTCTGAGGAGTAATTTGAGAGAAGTCACTTAAGAAATTGCTAATAAAATTCTAAATCGTGAAAAAATTACTGTAACTTAAAGGTAAACAAAATATGATTATTGTTTTTTTCTCAGGAAGATTAGGAGACCAATTATCTATTGTCACATGACAATCCGTACAGGTAAATGACGAAACGATCAGCGAACCAGCACCTAAAAAACCCAAACATAGGACGGAGTTTTACGCTCCGTGGTTGAAGAAGTATACATGGCTTCGACATGAACCTGATGAAGGTAAGTTGACTACATTATTCATCATTAAATTTATAAAATTTTACAAATTTCACCATATCTTGCATTTGTTACTTCATTACTTACTGGAATCTATATACAACTGGAAAATAAAACCAAACCAATCACTTTAATGTCAGGGATGTTGCTTTAATACATATGTATTTCTTTCGTATTACAAGAAAACGTGGCCGCTAATCAAAAAGATACATTGTACATTTTCCGATCACGTAGGCAGTTTTAGCCAGTTTCGACCATGTGCTCTTCATGAATGACGTTTGTGAAAAGTAGTCTTGCATAGCAATAGGCTGATTTTGTCACATGCTCCGTTTACCCCGCCTTTATGCTTGTATAAGGAAGTAGATTGACAGTCTTGAATATTAGACCTGCCCTTCCTGCAATCCACTTGAATGTGAGCAATCCCAATGAGATGATGTATTCATACATTTTTAATCCGGAATGATTAGATTATTTTTAAAATGTAAGAAGCTTTACGAGACTTTGAACCCATTTGTTAATTTAAATATCAATAAAAGTTCATTCACAGTCATTTAGAGCAGGGCAAAGGCAGCAACGTCGATGCTATCGTATATCTGTTTGGCGGAAGATCGTTGCTTCGTTAAATTATTATGTAACGCTACATTAACATCAAATACCATTGTTTAACCATAGAAATGCATTGTTTCAGGTATGTTTTGTGCCTGGTGTTCAAGCCATGGTCAAAGGTCCAAGAAAGGCACTGACATCTGGACCAAAGTTGGGTGCCAGACGTACAGAGAAGGCACTATTAAGAGACATGAACAGTCCACCATGCATCAGGTGTCTCACAGTTTGGAGGTGGAATACAGACAATCAAAGATAGATGGAGGGATAGCAGCTGTTACGCAGGATGTGGTGTCTGTGGAAACAGAGGCTTTCATTGGTGCACTGAAGTGCATGTACTTTTTAATGAAGAAAGAAATCCCACACTCTACTCGTGGAGAAGGCTATGATTGCCCTGTAGACATTTTATTTTATCCCAGAGATAAAATAAGTTTTAAACTCACAAGTACAAATTCTAGATTGTTTCAGAAGAGTGCACTGCATTTTATTAACTTTACTTCAATGTAACCTGATGTCAATGAAGCAATAAAAACAATGTGAAATGCCTTATGTTTCAGAGATTTATTCAAAAATAAAAGTGAAGTTTAATTCAGAGCCATGACTATTGTTTATATAAAGTAAAACTTGACACAGGAACATCTACAAAATGATCATAGTTATCATTAAAGAAATGATGAATTCTCTTACCATAAAAATGACCTTTTAGACTTCTAAAATTGCCCAGAATGCAGGTATTTGCACCAATTTTTCAAAATTTTCACGGGGGAGCATGCCCCCAGACCCCCCTAGCATGGCGAGCGCCTCTGGCCCTCGCTTCCGGAGACCCTCACCATAACTGCTCTTCCCCCACCTTATAATTTCAAGTTGTGGAGAACACTGTCAAGAAATATTAGTCTTACTCTTGTGGCAGGGAATACACAAATCGAAACTCGTGTTTGCGAGCCAATTTCCATCAAACTAGATCATTTCAAAATCAAGGAATCTGTTCGAGTAGCGCCGATACATGACGATTTTTTGTTAGGCCACGACCTAATCACCCAGTTTAATGCGAGCAAGCATTGCAATTTGGGTTATATTTAAATAGAAGGGCGCGACATACCAATGCAACAAATGGAGTGCACAAGAGATAAAGATAGCTTTGGTTAGTGTGTCAAGAAATGTGGTAGTACCCCCAACTTCAGCACTTAGGATAACGTGCGAGATCAATGAAAAGTTAGAAAAATACGTCGTCCAAGGTAAAGAAAGAAGAGGGACTACTAATACCGAGATCTGTCTTGTCTGAAAATTCAAAACCAGTCGTGTGCCTCGTAAACCCATCTGATCAATACAAAAAATTATAAAGGGCTCATGTGGTCGCTACAGCTTGCAAAGTTTTGGAAATTTTTGAAAACCCTGTTTCGCACTTCGGTTTACATCTAGTGGGAGGGGGGTCTAGTAAAACTGATCAATCATGTGCCAAGATAGGCCATCACAAGTGAGTGAGTTAGGCCAGGTGGAGACAGCATGCCCACTGCAGGAGATCGTCTACATAGTGACATCATAACTGTCACACATACATTGTCTCAATCTCCCACTCCGAATCGGACGTGTCAAGATCGACGATTCCAAATATTCTGTCAAAGAGCCTGACAATAGCCAGTGATCACTCACCAATTCAGTAAGTAGACACAGTGAATACTTTATAATGTATGAATTCCTAACATACAAAGCCATTACAACACTCCAGCTGGAGGACTATGACTTAAAAGAGAGATAAAGATACTTGATAGGACGAAGTGAACACTACAAAAATCCCCACAAATAACTTTTATAGTTCAGTCATTCTTTGCTAGTGGTGCACTGCAGGGGGGCCATAACAAGAATGTTATTTAAATTTAGATAGCCAACCAAATTCTCATGACATCGTTGTGTATGTTTCAATAACAAATCAAAGAAGCTGCATGAGCAAGGAGGATGTTGTTATAAAAGCAAAAAAAGAGAAAAAGCAGAAAATATATCGAAATTACCCTCAAAATGGCGTCCTTTTTTGTGGAATTTTGACCCTACCTCTATTTAAGAACAGTTTGTTTAGGGTTTGAATGGATTATTGAAGCAGGAAATACATCTACTGCAAGAAGATATAATAAACAGAATGTGCAAATTGTTATTTAAATAAAAATTTATTTGAAGTCACTGAAAAATGATCACAAAATTAGCTTAACTTACGATACATGCGATGTGCCACCCCGATGAAAATTTCATCTAATCCTATCTTTCCGTATTAAAACTGTTCAATCGTCCAAAGTAGTATGTCAGTTAGTTTGTGTCACGAAGTCCATGATAATATCAGTTTTCTTAAGAATTTCACATTTATTGCTCAGCAAGGTCGATTTTTCTTCACCGCGTCCCAATATAACGTTCGCAACGCTGAAACTTCAGAGATCGATTTTTATCAGACGACTTTAAAATGCCGCGTGAAAATTATACATCGATAGCGATCTTCTTCCATACTCACTAACTGATGACGTCTTACACACGAATGGCTTCTTTTGCACACTGAAAAACCAGCTCTAACTGGCGCGTATCCCATTCTGATAACATGTCATGTCAGTGACGCTGTCGAGATAGGATGCAGGGCACAGGTGTAATTCCCTCGATTTAACCGCCACAGGATTGTTTATAGGGATCTTCTTTGTATGAAGGTGAGAAATAATGAGTTCCGTTTCATTTTTCTTCAATTGTTTCAACATATTTGTGTACAGATTGATTTTTACCATTCTATAAGTAGGGTGACTTCGTCTGAACTTTCGTTTTGCGTCTGTGTCACATGGGGGACTAAAAGTCATATTGAACATGGTGACGCGGTGATACCGTATTCATGTTCTCTTGTTCTCGAAAACTCAATCATCGAAATTGAATTACTTTTTTTTAGTTTTGTCTTAAATTAAGCTGCTACACTGTATTCCGTGTGTTTAAAATTTAACCGTCTGTAAAAACAGCAATAATGGATTACTCGCAACACTTACGTTACGCAATGAAGCACCGAAAATGGGTGAAGAAAATGTGTCTCAGTAATGCGTGTTTGCCACTCATAATGCACTGTACTTTGTTTGAATAAGCAATAAACTATTTGTGATCTTAGGTTATCCATTGTTCGTTATCAAAGTTAACAGATTCTTTGTGTGATTTTTTTTTCAGAATCCCAAGAGTGGATGCCTTAGTGAGCATAGAACAGATATCACCATTGGTCCACATATGTCAGGAAGAATGTTATAATTATGAACTTTGTGTTACACTGAACTTCATTTTGTTAAATTTTGTATTTAACTGAACTTTATTGTGTTAAAATAATAATAAAAAATAATAATTCAGATAAAAAACTACAATCTGGAACATTCTTTAGATCAACTTTGTTCAGTGTGTGTCCCATGTGACAGAGATACAGTAAATAAAATATGTGCATTATTCCTCTGTGTTTGTCAATTCCATTTTAAAAGCATGTGAAAGTGGTGTGCCCCTCATGATTGAAGTGTGTATGGATAATAGCAAAAATATTGTTATTATTTACATGATTATAAAAAGTTTTTGTACCCGCGTCAATAACGTTACCGTGATCCACATATTCACCATTTTTATTAATTATGAAATGTGGATTAAATTCTTCAAACCCAGTTTTGAAGCATTGAGACAACACCCCCTTATGATTTAAACTAAAACTGAAAACATTCCATTAGACTTTCATTAGTTTGTGCAAAATATATTACCCAGGGTAACGCGTCTTGGATTTGATGGGTATAGCTGTTCAACTCTCCTGTGTGCCCTAAAAAGGGCAGCTGCTGTTTCCCTTTTTATGAAATGATTAACTGTGATGGTGTAGCTATCACATCGCAAAATTACAGCTTCCCAGAGAAAGTTTGAAATTTTCGGTCAAATTCAACATTTTGTAACCACTAGCAAAGAATGACAGAGATAGGAAAAGACAACACAGAAACCCTATTGCTCCTTAATTCTGCTAGAACTTTTTACGTTTTACCTCAGATGTTTCCAGGAATCCAGATCTACTGTATAACACCTATAACACCAGGATCACCGGATCCCTTTATCTATCCTCTACCTCTTGTCTCTGAAGCTCCTTCCTCTCTCTCTCTCTCTCAAAAACCCCGCCCAACTGTCGCTTTCAATCCCAAGACTTCCGGTACCAGATCACTACAACAAAGTACTCACCCTTTTGTCATCAAGAATGTCTTTGCATGCAGATAAATAGATTCCAGAATCGTGGAATGTCCTAACGTTTCAGATCAAACTTTTATGGTAACTCTAAAATATATCTTGTCTTTGGAATAACGTTATTTCATAACGTGTAAAATTTTCCCGCTCCGCCTAGGCCCGACAAAGTAGGTCAAATAAAACCCGCAGTGAATACTGGGTCACATCTCGGTACATCCGGTCACATATGAAGTGCGCCGCAGTTTTGCTGAGTCCAAGTTATTATATCTTTTGATTTTTTATTTAGATATGATATTGTTGATAATTAATTGAGAATATATTTTCACAAAAAGGTAATTCATTTTTTCAATTGTTTTTATTATTATTTTCTTTTTGCTTCAACTTTTGATGGATCTCAACTAACACAACGCTCAATTTGAGCAAATGGATCGAGCATTTAAGGATCTTCAGTAGAGTAATTACCATTAAAAGTATAATAAACGTACTTTGAAATATTCTAAAGTCAATTTTTGCCTAAATATCCTGCAAAGCTACTAGTACCTGTATTTTACTTTTCTAGACTGCGCTAGTAGGCTTTATATTAGGCCTACATGCGCGTTCATTTTTTTTTTCAAAACGTCTGAATTTTTTCCTCAATTCCAAGCCCTATATTTTCTCAATGCCAAGTAACGAAGGTTTTGTAAATGGCTTTTTAAGAGAATGCAGTTTTGTCGTGTTTCGTGTAAAACATATATGACTGTGCCCTATTAACATATCGTCCATCTAATCATGAGGGCCCGCTGGGGGGTAGTGATCACAGTTCACGGCGACAGGAAATAAAATCATCAAATTACAAATCACATAAATCAATTAAAAATTTTATTCGTATAATGACTTCGTTCCACTAAGGGCGAGGTGTTATAGTGAGGAATGACGACAGCAGTTTGGAGCTTTCGAACGTTTATTCACCGACTCTCTCTTCATAAAACTTATATTTATACTCAATTTCTCCGTACTGATCACGCATTTACTTGTTTTCTTTTCCATTGTCTTTGCGTGATTACAAAATATTTTCCATTCGCATGTTGCAATTCACCGCATGCAACATTTCCTTATTAGGTAATCCCTAAGAGACTTGTTTTCAATTAAAGATATCTAAAATATTATTTGGATTACTCATACTTAGACCTTATCCAAAACTCAGATATCATGTGATAAATAGATGATCAAAATTACAATATGTTATGAAATTAACCAATCATATTAACTGTTACTGACTTTGACCTTTTCCATCTTTTTCTGACACTAAAAACATGTTCTACACTTGTTGACTCTTGGTGAAACTTAACTTACACTCAATGACTTTTTGTCTAATTTACTCATTTGATTCCGCTTTAATTGTTTTCTGTAATTAGTGAAAGTGTAAGTAATTTGCTTTACAACAGAGGGATAGAAACCCCGCAATTCACGATTCACAGGAATGGGGTGCTTCACATCTCGGGGAATGATAAGTGGATGTTACGAGTAAGAAAAATAACCAACGGGGCCTTCAGTCCTTGTCTTAACTAAAATGAAGATTTAATTAATGTCTAAAATATTTCAAAACATTATTTAAGCAACTAAAATAAATGATCTAGAACAAAAATACGCCACGAAGGATTTTTTCAGCTTTTAAAAGTAGCTTCCATTTTTTTTTTTTTTTTTTTTTTTTTTTTTTTTGCGTTATTTAAGATGAACATTCTAGACATTTTCTGAGACGTTACACATTATACTTGTTTCCAAACAGGTACCTTATATTTCTACTTTATTTAAAATAAACTTGAAATAAACTCTCTCTCTCTCCGGTTGTCTCTGGCCGAATTCACAATCAGTTGATCCTCGGACCAGAATCAGATTACAAACCTCTTTAATGATTATTAACTGTTATGACTGATAAATGAAACTACATTTTTTCATTCGACAGCATCTTCCGTATCTTTATGAAAAAATATATTGAAAACGCATCTGTAAAGATTAACTCTGAAAGATGAAAAAATGCCTGAGCTTTTGGCTTGTGAACCTTCTTCAGGTACCAAAACAAGAATAAACAAGCAAACTACTGGTATAAGTGGCGTATGATGCATGTAAATGGGACACGAAGTTAGAAGTGCGTGATGAAGGTTAACGTCTGGAAGATTACGTAATAATAAAACAAGAATAATATTCGTTGAGATACTCATTGTCTCTATAAAGTCCTTTTTTGAAGTGTAATATTTTTATGAACTTTTTCTCGACAATCCGTCTTTGTCTTGTGTCGCGTATGTGTCCTTTTAAAATGGTGACTGTTTGTACTGTGGTGGTTCTTGATGCGAGTTTTAAGGGCGTAAGACGGCTTTTTTCTATCGTTTTCACTTTTAATTACTATGAGTTCTATTACTGTACATAGCTACCAATTATCTGCGCTTTAAGCTTGTACTTTTTAATACAGATACAAGCAAGGCAAGCAAAAAGTCTCTGGCAGTGAATTGTGAACTGTTGCTGCTACCACTCCTACATAAAGTAGATATTGCAAACATACATCGGCACATGAATCAATAAGATATCAGACAACTTTCATGGAAAATAAACTGAAATTAAAGCTGAATATTCTTTTATCTATTATCATTTCGCATTTACGTTCAATCTCGGCACGTTCGTCTTCCTCACTATCATACAGACTTGACATTTAATATGGAATATTTCAATTTTGAGGGTACGCCTAGGTAGAAATGCGTTCTTTTTTCAAAAAACTGCGATCTCATATAAGACATGTGAATGGAAAAGTGTGTAGTCAGGTGTGTCGCTTCCAATTAACAGAATACCAGGTTTGTTACGCTGCTGCATTATGTAATATGCAGTAATTTAATTGGGTAGTGCTCCTTTGGGCAGGTCAAATCTTGGCTTTGGCAAAGCATGCTTCTGTCAAAAAAGTATCCATATGTCGGCAACTACTGCATAGAAGAATTTGAAATTTTGCATGCAAGTGGTCGGTTTTACAGTGTGTAAAATGAGTTATGCAGTGCTTTACAAATTTGTTAATCTGTGGCAAAATGGCGCGAAAAAGAAAGACATTGCCAGACAGTTAATTGCGCCAAAGGAAACGGTCCATACAGTTTTATAGTGTAATGCCCAGACTGATGTACCTACATAGAGGCCACACCCAATGTATTAAAATCTTACCACCAGAGTAAAGGACCCACTGATTTTCAGGATATGGTGTTGCAACTAAACAAAAACCACCCAGTCCTTCAGAATGAGGGGTAAATTGCCACCAAAACGCATTTTTCAAGGCCCTTAGCGAACACCAAACTGGTTTTAGCAGGTTAGAATACCAGACGACCTCCGAGGAACCTACTGTAAACAGCAAAACATCGTTGTATGTTTCTCTAATGAATTGGGGACCCTGACCGTTTCTGGGATGAACAATAAAACCTCGTGGCTTTCTTTATTGAGGTCAGATTTCACCTGTACCGCTCAACTAATCAAAACAGAGTTTACAGACATCCAGAAGAGGCCAATGACGAAGTGTGTGCCGCGTTTAAAGTGACTTAGGTCATTAACAGTGTCAGTATTTGAAGTGGATACCACATTGGTGCCAAAACACCAATGGGAGTCATCGACGAAAACCTGAACCAGATTAAATAAAGGAATAATCAGGGAACCACTTGACTATCATTTGATAGGGGGCACCCTAGGAACAATTTTAGGTTGTACGGTGAGATTGCCGGTTCACATAGAGCACTTTTAATAACAGATTACTTAGAGAACCAAGGGAATGAACAGCTACCTTGGTCATCAAAACCGCCATATTTGAACCACGTAGACAATATGTGGGTAGGCCATCACTCGCCAAATGAATGGCCTACATGTCCTACAACAAAACTGGACCAAATTGGACAGATTTTGACATCCCTGGAATGTTATTCCAGATTGAACTCTAAAAACCTATCCCAAGGAATGCCTTGCCAATTGAGAGCACTGGTAGCAGCCAGAAGAGGTCAGACGTAACAGCGACTGTTACTGTGACTAGACACTGACATGAGGGTCCTTTGTGGAGCGTGTAACTCTTTTACAGACAATAATTTGGAAAATATGGAGATCCAAAATATCTCTTTAAAGGTTGTCGTATGAAGTAGAAAAGGCAATGTGTTTTTGTTTGCTTCTCTGGCGAATTCTATTAATGAACTGATGTCACAATGACATCAAAGAGATAATTAAAAGTTATTGGAACATGATTTTAATCCTTATTTTCATTTATCAGACAGCAAAATAGGTAAAAACTGATGAAAAATGATTTGGAAAAAAATATTCCATATTAAATGTCAAGTCTGTACTTCAGTCGCAGTCCGAAGCGACGAAGTTCAAACAGTGCATATCAAAGCCGTAAATAGGAGTCCTTACGTAGGAAACCACGCGCTAGAGAATGGGTTTAATTAAGGCATTCTTGTCGACGGTATTGTCACTAATTTAGAGAATCATGAACAAATCTGGATGACTCTATCTATAACAAAGCTATTGTTACCTAAAAATAAAAAATTACTTTTCAGAATTAATACAAGAAAAATTAATGAAAAGAACAAAGGCAGGATAATTTTGAATTAAAAATGGAATCTGAACGACAAATAGGCCTACAGCTTCAAGCAAATGGAAATGAAAATAGAATATACACACCCTTGACTTACGAGTTAAGCTACAATTAATTTTTAAAATAATATCGGTACCTTGTCAATGTATGGCAGGACTACGTGAACACCCTCCCCTACACATACACTAAACACACACACACGCGCGCGCGCACACACACACACACACACGCACAGGCTCATCGTCGAAGAGGGGGAGAACCAAATCCAATCATCGAAGTTGTACATCGGGTCACTATTTGTCCTAAGTAAACCATCATAAAATAAACGAATCAGATCAAAATTACAATAAAGCGCGGAATGTGCAGACCAGCATAATCAACACCTGTGGGTTTGGATACAAAACTGCTCTTCCCCGTTGCCAACGCTCTCAATTCAGGTCTATCTTTTAAAATAAAATGTTTTATTGTATATATAAAAAAACATGTATAAAACAACATACTGCGGTCGATAATCTAGCAGTGTGTAATACTGTGCATGAACCCAAATATGTTGTAGATGTAGCATTATCAAAATAGAAATACCATATCATGAAAAGTCACATTAGAATTCTCCCCCATCCCCTCCCACCAATACGCCCCTTTTCTATTTTCTAATAATACCATACAAACTCAGCGTGTGTAGGAGTGTGAAAACTAAAGTAGATCAAAAGCCATGTAAGGATTCATAGGGGAGATAGGTAATCTCCTTTTGCTCTTTTTTTAACCTGTCAATTTTGAGAAGAAATACAGTGAATCGGTGTCTCTCATTGCACTTAGTCAATATAAATTCAAATATGTAAAAACATCTTTCCTTTACCACGTAATTCGTCAGATGTAATAAAATACAGCATTTCCCTAAAAAACCTTTACCCCCTCTTGTGAATGCAATGTGCCGTCTGCAGAGCTCAGCGTCTGCTACCTCGCTGGATGCTTCGCGGTTCCCGGGATGTGAACAGTTAACGCGGTCTGAAAAATTTTAGGGAGAGTCAGATGAAATATAGAGGGACCGTGGCATCTATAAAGTTCTACATGATGAAGCTGGAGATGTGGACTAGTTTTACTCTTTTCTTTAAAAGTTTGCAATATACTCTGACTTTCAGTAACCCCATGTAACCAAAATATTTTGTTGGTATCTTGATACATCTCCCACTTGTGTCTCCCCCCTAAATCGGTCCACGCTAAAAAATCAATAATCGTATGGCAATTTTATACAGGCAATTGACCTACTTTTATACCCATGCAGCTATCAACGAGTTTTATGGCTGTGGAGTGAAACGTGATACACGTCTGTGATATAAAAATTATTTCTAATTACATAATTTACAAACATTGCATTTGGATGAAAGGTGTCCAGATTTGTGAGCAAAAGATGACATTGCTATTTGAAAATAATGAAAAAATTAAAGACCGGCCAAAATCAAGAAAAATGCATTTTTTCCCTTATATGCAAATTAGGTTCCTTGAAGTAATATAAGACTGGCCGGAAGTGATGTTCAGAGATTTGTAACGATGATGATCTTGATGGCCTTGATAATCTTAATGGTGGTTCAAAAAATATTATCAAAGTTTTCAGTTGTCATCTGGTGAGAAAGAAATTTTCCGCACTAACACAATCATTCCACGAGTGAAAAATAATTAGTAAACGCGCCTCAGAGATGCGCTTCAGACGTCACGGCTTTTGGGCGAAAATCACACGCGACAATTCGTCATAATTATTTGATATAGGTAAAAAAAACAAAAGAAAAACTGTGATTGAAAATGGATATCGGCAAAGCATGAAAATTTTGACAGCATTATTATTTATTTGTGTTCGACAAGGATGAATTTAATTAGAATACCCTCTCTCTCTCTCTCTCTCTCTCTCTCTCTTTTTAAGCGAATATAAAGGAGAAAGCCGAGCGAAAAAATAATGCGCATAACAGTCAAAAACCGTAAAAGAAAATCAGAGTTAAAAATCTTGTTGGCCACTACAGTTCCTCTTCATAGAGGATCACAGACAAAATTTTAAGGCAACTTGTAGCCTTTTCAATTGATGTTGTAAAGTAAATGACTTACACTTTCACTAACTGCAGATAAAGATTATAACGGAATCAAACAAGTTAAAGGATAGGGAGTTATTGAGTGTTGCGCTGACAGACAACTCACAACGTAAATAACAACAACAACAATCTACACGCAATATGGTAACGTGCAGGCTACGTACCTATACTCCCCCGCACCGATACTCCCCCGCACTGATACTCCCGCGTACCGATACTCCGCAAAAACACTACTCCCCCAAGGCATAGATTCCCTTGGCTTTGTAAACCCCATTCGTAATTTACAACACTTTCTGTAATGCTTTTTTTTTTCAAGATGCACCACCCTCTTGGGACCCAGAATTGACTAATTTTATTCGAAATGTATTAGGAAAAATAAAGAACGTTACACGAAGTCAATCTCAGACTTAGTGTGCAGCTTGACAGTACGTAGGTCTACAGCTCTTCCTTGTGATTTTTGAGAAATGTTTTTGCAAAATTAATTTCGTTCTCCTACTGTACTCGGTAGTTACTGTATATATATTGTACGGCCTTTTATTTATTTATTTATTTCTTTTTTTTTTTTATTATTAACTTAAGGCAAAGTTAGTTTTAATCTAAGATAACGCAGCTATTTTTTTCAGGCAACGATGAATTCGTAAAATTATTAATTATTAGTAATAAAAAAGAAGTGCTAAAGCGCTTCGTTTTCTGTCTTTTTCCTCCAACCTTCTTTTCTGCTCTTTAAGCTTCTTTCCCTTGTCTTTTGAATCTGAATTAGATTAGAATCCGAATTGAGCAAAATTCAAAAAATTTGAAAATTGTTGCACAACGAAATTGTCGAGACACGAGCATGCGTCGTGAGCACGCCTTTTATACTCGCAGTCCCGTCGTGTTTTCGATTTTGTTCGTTATAGATGTGAGGGCGTGCGCCGTACTCAACACGCAAAGGGCTCTTTCTCCTTCATTTCTTGCGGCGTGCATCTTGGACCAGGCAAGTCTCACTTGCAAACCAATCGCAAACTCCTTAGAAAGGGAGCAAATTACGCTTGCGGCCTCGCTGTTCGCAGATTATTCCTAGAATCTATTGGAAATGTTCAATATCCTCCGTACGTGCTTACATACGTGCGAACTCGAAATTTCGCATAAAGGACTTGCGTGGTACATGAGATTCTCCGCAAAATTTGGACTTAAACGGGTCGTAGATTTTGATCCACTTACCTAGACTGACCCTAACCTGTATAATTAAATGGAGGGTTGACTCTGTTACTCGATCCTCAGATTCGGCAAAATTGCTTAGGGGGAGTAATGATGCGGGGGAGTATCGGTGCGGGGGAGTAACGGTGCGGGGAAACAACAACGCCGGGGAGTATCGGTGCGGTGGAGTAACGGTGCGCGTATAACGGCAATTTTACAGGGGGTTTATCGATGCGGGGATCTATCGGTGTGGGGTCGTATCGATGTGCATAATGCAAAAATTTACTAAGGGGGAGTATCGGTGCGGGGGAGTAACGGTGCGGGGGAGTATCGGCATGACCCCAACGTGGCTATCGGTAACGCAGTGGCCGATTAAGAGGTTTCTGAAAAATATATCGCACCAATATTCCCCTCTTGAAATTAGAATTTTGTCTAACCTTTGTATATTTTTAATTGGAAAATCTACTTATTGATATTATTCCATTTTTTCACAAAAATTATTTGTTTTTCTTATAAAAATAAAAGAGAAAGGGAAAAGATTAGAGGGAGAAAAAGATCAACAATTGAACATACATATTTTCCTCAAAATATCCTTTATTACAGTGAAATAATGAAGAACATATATACTATTGGCATGCATGTACCAAAAACAAAAAGACTTTCACTAGTATCTTAAAATGAAAATCAATATTTCTTCATACATAAAGAACAATGCACTACCTCCAAAAGAATTAACAAAATTTCAAGTATGGCATTACAGTATTGACAAACCTCTATTCAAACAAATAAAAAATACATCAATAGAACAATGTTAAATATCTAATTTCCTTGATCTGAAAACAGTAAAGGAATGCATCTGACAAACTACACTGATATAATTTTATTTCCATTTCTTATTCTTTATTTCACAATACACGCTAACAGATTTACCATCATTTTAATATACACAACTAACAAAATTGTTAAGTTGCAAAAAAATGTCAAAAGAACATTTACATACGCAACAAAAAAAGCACTCGGAGAGCGCAGACCTCTGCCACTAGTAAAGTCTCTACCCAATGCTGTTTCACTCCTAAATTTTCATTCTATAATGATTAAGTTTTTTTATTTTTGATTATTAATTGATCTGGATCACCACCAAAAACTATTCATCTGTTCTTTGGCCCACTTCTGACAGTTCCTGAAAATTTCATCAAAATCGGTCCATAGCTTTTTGAGTTACGTGGATGACAGACGTACAGGGGTGAAAACATAACCTTCTGGGCGGAGGTAATTAGTTCAATAATGAGACGGTTAACATGCCAAAGAATTGAAAATAGCATAGGTGACAGCAATGTACAGACATGGCTGAAAATCATATTTAAGTGAATGTTGCAATGGTGTGGGACAAATTTTCTTCCAGCCTTCTTAAAGCTTTTATATTTGTACAACATTAATAAAATTTCCATCTGAGGAAGTCTATACAAATGTCACATGACATACAGTTTAAAGCCAGAAGGAAAAAGCATTATTATGTCTTGTATATTGTAAAATTAAAATTTATCTTCTACCCTTTTCTGAACCAAGACAGCAGTTCTTGGAATGTTGAGTACACCAAGCAAGCCAACACAGATGTATTTCTAGGATAAAGTATTAAAACAAACTGCAAAGTGCTGTTTTTGATTTTCATCTGGATTCTTAATTTCAACTCCGCTGTTACATTAACTAAGCTGTATCATTTTCCTCACATTTTTAAATACAACAAAAATATCATTATTACGGGTCAGATTATACTTGTCATGGAACTTTTTCCTTGGTTGTATTTGCCTTAGCACTTCTTTTAATTCAGTCCCTTAATCCAGTTAATATATGTGCTAACTACTATGTAACAATACAGTCTCATGGTTACGTCTTGCAATCTGTAAAGCCTACAGATTAATCAAGATTTTAAAAATCTGTCAACTGATTTCTTATTGTTAAATTAGCAACAAATAAACCAAATATTGGTATGAGAGTTCTTTGAGGAATATTTTATGTGCAAGCATGTGGGCTAAAGTTTCTGCAAACAGAACATCAGCACAAACACTATATTCAAACAGGAGGACTGACTCTTTAATAGCGTAACATTTTATCTGGAATTGGAAAGCTTCACCCATAAAGAACAAATATATTATATGGGTTTAATATAACACTTCATAATAAAGTTCCATCATAACTACCAACATCTATTCTGCTTTGTGCGAGACATATTTCCTCTCGACACATGGATAAGACAAAGTGCTGCTCTTGGTGCTGTCTTTCGCTGCCTGCATTTTCATGGTAAGGGTACTCTAAAAAAAGAATATAACAGAAAAAACTGAAAATTACATTGGAAAGACTAGCAAATCCAAGGACTTAAAATAGTTAAACGTTAATAATTTTGTCAAATCTTGTCTAATATTTCTGAAATTTGTACAAATGATGCTTAACAATAATAAAAATCTGTGATTAGATGATCTGTTGACTGTATCTAATGAAAAGTGTTTTTTGGGACAACATATTTAGGACAACTGAAATTTACATTGAAAAGACTGGCAAATCCCAAGACTTAAAATAGTTAAATGTTAATAATTTTGTCAAATCTAGTCCAGTGTTTCTGAAATTTGTACAAATGATGCTTTACAACAATAAAAACCTGTGATAAGCTGATCAAATGACTGTGTCTCATGAAAAATATCTTCTTTCGACAATATCCTTGAAAAAACTGAAAATTACACTGAAAAATCTGGCAAATTCCATGGCTTAAAATAGTTAAATGTTAATAATTTTGCAATGTGATTATAAAATAAAATAGCAAATGTGATGATTTGAGGTTGTTTGTGTAGGAGGTTGCAAATTACCTATAACTGTTATCTGAAAAACAATATATACCCATACAAGACTTCTCCTTACTATCAATGCCAGATGCAGATTACTCCTTACAATGGGTCTCTGGAATGGGTTGTTGTTATCACAACATTTGACAATGTCCCAAATCTTGCCACATATCATGTATTGTACACATGGATAAGACATAGTGCTGCTCTTGGTGCTGTCTTTCACTGCCTGCATCTTCATGGTAAAGGTATTCTGGAAAAAGAACAATATAACTGAAAAAACTGAAAATAACATAGAAAACGCTGGTAAATTCCACGACATAAAATAGTTAAACGTTAATAATTTTTTCAAATCTTGTCCGATATTTCTGAAATTTGTACAAATGATGCTTAACAACAATTAAAATCTGTGGTTAGATGATCTGTTGACTGCATCTAATGAAAAGTGTTTTTTGGGACAACATATTTGGGAAAACTGAAATTTACATTGAAAAGACTGGCAAATCCAAGGACTTCAAATAGTTAAACGTTAATAATTTTGTCAAATCTTGTATAATATTTCTGAAATTTGTACAAATGATGCTTAACAACAATAAAAACCTGTGATAAGCTGATCAAATGACTGTGTCTAATGAAAAGTATCTTCTTTCGACAATATCCTTGAAAAAAACTGAAAATTACACTGAAAAATCTGGCAAATTCCATGGCTTTAAATAGTTAAATGTTAATAATTTTGCAATGTGATTATAAAATAAAATAGCAAATGTGATGATTTGAGGTTGTTTGTGTAGGAGGTTGCAAATTACCTATAACTGTTATCTGAAAAACAATATATACCCATACAAGACTTCTCCTTACTATCAATGCCAGATGCAGATTACTCCTTACAATGGGTTTCTGGAATGGGTTGTTGTTATCACAACATTTGACAATGTCCCAAATCTTGCCACATATCATGTATTGTACACATGGATAAGACATAGTGCTGCTCTTGGTGCTGTCTTTCACTGCCTGCATCTTCATGGTAAGGGTACTCTAGAAAAAGAACAATATAACTGAAAAAACTGAAAATAACATAGAAAACGCTGGCAAATTCCACGACATAAAATAGTTAAACGTTAATAATTTTTTCAAATCTTGTCGATATTTATGAAATTTGTACAAATGATGCTTAACAACAATTAAAATCTGTGGTTAGATGATCTGTTGACTGCATCTAATGAAAAGTGTTTTTTGGGACAACATATTTGGGAAAACTGAAATTTGCATTGAAAACACTAGCAAATCCCATGACTTAAAATAGTTAAACGTTAATTAAATTTTCAAATCTTGTCCAATATTTCTGAAATTTGTACAAATGATGCATAACAACAATAAAAATCTGTGATTAGATGATCTGTTGACTGTATCTATTGAAAACTGTTTTTTGGGACAACATATTTGGGAAAACTGAAATTTGCATTGAAAACACTAGCAAATCCCATGACTTAAAATACTTAAACGTTAATAAAATTTTCAAATCTTGTCCAATATTTCTGAAATTTGTACAAATGATGCTTAACAATAATAACAATCTGTGATTGGATGATCAGTTGACTGTGTCAAATGAAAAGTGTCTTTTTGTGACAATATATTTGGGAAAACTGAAATTTACATTGAAAAGACTGGCAAATCCAAGGACTTCAAATAGTTAAATGTTAATAATTTGTCAAATCTTGTATAATATTTCTGAAATTTGTACAAATGATGCTTAACAACAATAAAAACCTGTGATAAGCTGATCAAATGACTGTGTCTAATGAAAAGTATCTTCTTTTGACAATATCCTTGAAAAAAACTGAAAATTACACTGAAAAATCTGGCAAATTCCATGGCTTAAAATAGTTAAATGTTAATAATTTTGCAATGTGATTATAAAATAAAATAGCAAATGTGATGATTTGAGGTTGTTTGTGTAGGAGGTTGCAAATTACCTATAACTGTTATCTGAAAAACAATATATACCCATACAAGACTTCTCCTTACTATCAATGCCAGATGCAGATTACTCCTTACAATGGGTTTCTGGAATGGGTTGTTGTTATCACAACATTTGACAATGTCCCAAATCTTGCCACATATCATGTATTGTACACATGGATAAGACATAGTGCTGCTCTTGGTGCTGTCTTTCACTGCCTGCATCTTCATGGTAAGGGTACTCTGGAAAAAGAACAATATAACTGAAAAAACTGAAAATAACATAGAAAACGCTGGCAAATCTCACGACTTAAAATAGTTAAACGTTAATAAAATTTGCAAATCTTGAACAATGTTTCTGAAATTTGTACAAATGCTGCTTAACAATAATAAAAATCTGCGATTAGATGATCTGTTGACTGTATCTAATGAAAAGTGTTTTTTCGGACAACATATTTGGGAAAAATGAAATTTACATTGAAAAGACTGGCAAATCCAAGGACTTCAAATAGTTAAACGTTAATAATTTTGTCAAATCTAGTCCAGTGTTTCTGAAATTTGTACAAATGATGCTTAACAACAATAAAAACCTGTGATAAGCTGATCAAATGACTGTGTCTAATGAAAAGTATCTTCTTTCGACAATATCCTTGAAAAAACTGAAAATTACACTGAAAAATCTGGCAAATTCCATGGCTTAAAATAGTTAAATGTTAATAATTTTGCAATGTGATTATAAAATAAAATAGCAAATGTGATGATTTGAGGTTGTTTGTGTAGGAGGTTGCAAATTACCTATAACTGTTATCTGGAAAACAATATATACCAATACAAGACTTCTCCTTACTATCAATGCCAGGTGCAGATTACTCCTTACAATGGGTTTCTGGAATGGGTTGCTGTTATCAAGAAGTTATAATGAGAAGGAGTAGAAACAAGGGGTTTCCTTTCATCCTATCCTCGTAACGGGCTTAATCCTAACAATTACACAGCTTGTGGTCTTAGGGAGAGCTTGTGCCTAATACATATTCAAAAGACCATTCACGTGGGTTGCTTCAGCCAATTGGGATAAAGCCTCGCGAAGTCTCTAATAATCTCACAGAGAAAACATGGTGGGATTACAGAAAGGTGTAGAGAGAGATTTCAAGCCTGGACGCAACCATTTCGGGAAATAAAACTCAAATTATGCGAGATACACCTTCATTTGATCTAGAGCCGATCAGTTATACAAAATTTAGTTTCACATCAAGAATGTATGAGAACAATTTCACAAACCCACCTTCAACGCTAAAATTTGCACCTGTAGAAGTCTCATATTTATTTTAAATTATTTTTGTCGTGTAAAGGCGTGTAAAGGAAATTTACCTTCATCTAGGAATGACACATTCAATTCACAGCCGTGTACACAAAACAGTAGTACTTGCAATTTCCGTATGCCAGCCTCGTTTCTTTCTTTTTTGGCACATTATTGCTTATATACCAGGTAGAGCTTAAACAGGAAAATTGGGGAAATGTAAATAAGTTATTGCACTTAGTATGATTCTAAATAAAATTTCATTAATACATATTTTTGTTTATATCTTTGTCTATTACATGAGGCCAACTAATAGTAGACTGATAGTTTAAATTCATTAGAAGAAAAAAACAAAAATATTTTTATTGATTGATATTGCTTTATTTCAACATTCGAGCAACTTGTATAATATCTAAAACAAAGTACCAGCAATGAAAATATATCAATATTGTTACACCCAACAGTGATTAAAGCAATACAAAAATGGTAAGTTTTTATTTTGATGTGGTGATTATTTTATTTTATACTTTAGACAATTAGCCAGTGAACACTAAATTCCCTTTTAAAACTTGGACCACTAAATTCCCTTTTAAAACTTGCACCTCTTGTGCACTATAGTTTAATATTAGTGGTGGTAAGAAAACAGAGCCTTGTGCCTCATCAAGTTGCTGCTGGAAACAATCAATTTGACTGTTCAATTATGGCTACATGTACATCTGCCAGCAAAACTAAAGATCTTTCACCTGCATTCTCTTCAACCTGAAATGAGTAAGTGCAGAATTCATAACAAAATATAACTCTATATCCTAAACGAAACTCTGCAAACATCATATTGCAATGAAAAATTGAAAAAAATTCCGAGAGTTTCCTGTCATCAAATTTTGGACCCACCATTTTGAAAAAGTCCCATGAAAAGTGGTTTATTTGAAATGATGTTTTTCGTCTAAAGGATTGATTCATTTAATATCACAATGTTATATTGTAATGGTGCACGTGCTTAACTAACCACAAAAACATAAATTATGTGCTTACACCACGTTAAAATTAGCAAAAATCGTCCCAAACTGTCACCCAACTGTCTCTAACCAATTTAGGGACCCGCCATTTTGAAAAAGTCGGATGAAAAGTTGTCTATTTGAAACGATGTTTTTCATCTAAAGGATTGACTCATTTAATATCACTATGATGTACTGTAATGGTGCACGTGCTTAACTAACCAGAAAAACATAAATTATCTGCATACACCACGTTAAAATTACCAAAAATTGTCCCAAACTGTCACCCAACTGTCTCTAACCAATTTAGGGACCCGCCATTTTGAAAAAGTCGGATGAAAAGTTGTCTATTTGAAACGATGTTTTTCATCTAAAGGATTGACTCATTTAATACCAAAGGAATGTATTGTAATGATGCACGTGCTTAACTAACCAGAAAAACATAAATTATGTGCATACATCACGCACTTAAGAAGAAAAAAGTCCTAAACATGGAGGTCCCGCTGAATCGGCCTCAGATCTTCGAGCTAACGCTGCTTTCTGCACTGACAAATTTAACTGACAGCCACCGTATGAACATAAAACAATGCTCAAAGCAGATTATCAACTCTCACTCACCTTTATATCGCTCGACTTGGCGTTTTTCTAAGTATAACTTCCAAATATTCGCATTAAACATGAATAAATCAAGACGTATACGCACTGGTTCAGCTTCTCCGTCTTGAGTCACGCGGAGGCGAGCAGGGGATTAGACCAGTTACAAGGATCGAATTTCAAAGGACGCCGCTTTGAAAAGAATGCTGCGATCTAATTGGACGAGAGAGATAATTGATGTCCCGTTTCTACTCCTTCTCATTATAACTTCTTGCTGTTATCAAAACATTTGACAATGTCCTAAATCTTGCCACATATCATGTATTGTACACATGGATAAGACATAGTGCTGCTCTTGGTGCTGTCTTTCGCTGCCTGCACCTTCATGGTAAAGGTATTCTGGAAAAAGAACAATATAACTGAAAAAACTGAAAATAACATAGAAAACGCTGGCAAATTCCACGACATAAAATAGTTAAACGTTAATAATTTTTTCAAATCTTGTCCGATATTTCTGAAATTTGTACAAATGATGCTTAACAACAATTAAAATCTGTGGTTAGATGATCTGTTGACTGCATCTAATGAAAAGTGTTTTTTGGGACAACATATTTGGGAAAACTGAAATTTACATTGAAAAGACTGGCAAATCCAAGGACTTCAAATAGTTAAATGTTAATAATTTGTCAAATCTTGTATAATATTTCTGAAATTTGTACAAATGATGCTTAACAACAATAAAAACCTGTGATAAGCTGATCAAATGACTGTGTCTAATGAAAAGTATCTTCTTTCGACAATATCCTTGAAAAAAACTGAAAATTACACTGAAAAATCTGGCAAATTCCATGGCTTAAAATAGTTAAATGTTAATAATTTTGCAATGTGATTATAAAATAAAATAGCAAATGTGATGATTTGAGGTTGTTTGTGTAGGAGGTTGCAAATTACCTATAACTGTTATCTGAAAAACAATATATACCCATACAAGACTTCTCCTTACTATCAATGCCAGATGCAGATTTACTCCTTACAATGGAATTCTGGAATGGGTTGCTGTTATCAAAACATTTGACAATGTCCTAAATCTTGCCACATATCATGTATTGTACACATGGATAAGACATAGTGCTGCTCTTGGTGCTGTCTTTCGCTGCCTGCATCTTCATGGTAAAGGTATTCTGGAAAAAGAACAATATAACTGAAAAAACTGAAAATAACATAGAAAACGCTGGCAAATTCCACGACATAAAATAGTTAAATGTTAATAATTTTTTCAAATCTTGTCCAATATTTCTTAAATTTGTACAAATGATGCTTAAAAACAATAAAAATCTGTGATTAGATGATCTGTCGACTGTATCTAATGAAAAGTGTTTTTTGGGACAACATATTTGGAAAAAATGAAATTTACATAGAAAAGACTGGCAAATCTCATGGCTTAAAATAGTTAAACATTATTAATTTTGTCAAATCTGGTCAAATATTTCTGAAATTTGTACAAATGATGCTTACCAACAATAAAAACCTGTGATTAGCTGATCAAATGACTGTGTCTTATGACAAGTATCCTCTTTGGACAATATCTTTGAAAAAACTGAAAATTACACTGAAAACACTGGCAAATCCCATGACATAAAATAGTTAAACGTTAATAATTTTGTCAAATCTTGTCCAATGTTTCTAAAATTTGTACAAATGATGCTTAACAATAATTTAAATATATGTTGGAATTTACAACAGGTGACTATATACAACTTTTTCAATAGCAGTATATGAATCAGCTGTGCAACAATTTTTGAAATGGAATAATATCTGTAATTTAAAAGCTGGAACATAATTTATATCTTATTTTCTAACACAGAAATTTTAATTTTATGAATAAAATGAACCCATTACCGGTCTCTCAATACATGTGTGTGTTAAATTGACAAGCAATCTTTACAGCTTCATGAAGGCCATTACCCAGTGCACTACCTGACAACCCATTTCTTTGATATCCATCTTCATTCTAAGCAATACTTACTACACCCTTCCTCATCACTGTTATCTCTACCGTCATTGTCCTGGTCACATCTTTATTCTAAGCAATACTTACTACACCCTTCCTCATCACTGATAGCTCTACAGTCATTGTTGTGGTCACATCTTCATTCTAAGCAATACTTACTACACCCTTCCTCATCACTGTTATCTTTACAGTCATTGTCCTGGTCACATCTTCATGATAAGTTGATACAGCAGCCATTATCACATACAAACTTATATGGAGGACATGTGTGATCCACAGGAAGACAATAAAAAATACATCTTTAAAACAATCTACTTTATTTTCAAGTGTCTTAAAAACTGTTCCTTCAATTTCTTTGACAAAGCAATAAAATATCCGAGAGATTTATTTAAAAATTCTTACATAAGTAGCAACACAAAATTACTCAAATATCAAGTATTACATTGAACAAGATGAAAAACTTGCTGAAAGGCTGTAATTAAGCAGCATTACAGATTCAAAAACTCACTGAAATATGTCAAAAATCTAGAAGACAATGCAATCACCTTATGACGATTTATGAAACTCTATTGTTATCTGACCATCTTGAAAATAAGCCTGCGGTCATTGTGTTTTATCATTTTTATTTTACTAATTTAGTATAGTCCTATGCCTCTTAGTACAGTGTAGTACTAGTAGTCTGGAGTCATTGCGTTCCATTGTGGCAGTATAGTCCTGTGCCTCCTAGTACAGTGTAGTAGTCTGGAGTCATTGTGTTCCCTTGTGGCAGTATAGTCCTGTGCCTCCTAGTACAGTGTAGTAGTCTGGAGTCAATGTGTTCCATTGTGGCAGTATAGTCCTGTGCCTCCTAGTACAGAGTAGTAGTCTGGAGTCATTGTGTTCCATTGTGGCAGTACAGTCCTGTGCCTCCTAGTACAGTGTATTAGACTGGAGTCACTGTGTTCCATTGTGGCAGGTTAGTCCTGTGCCTCCTAGTACAGTGTATTAGACTGGAGTCACTGTGTTCCATTGTGGCAGTATAGTCCTGTGCCTCCAAGTACAGTGTAGTAGTCTGGAGTCATTGTGTTTCATTGTGGCAGTATATAGTCCTGTGCCTCCTAGTACAGTGTATTAGACTGGAGTCATTGTGTTCCATTGTGGCAGTATAGGCCTGTGTCTCTTAGTACAGTGTAGTAGTCTGGAGTCATTGTGTTCCATTGTGGCAGTATAGTCCTGTGTCTCTTAGTACAGTGTAGTAGTCTGGAGTCATTGTGTTCCATTGTGGCAGTATAGTCCTGTGCCTCCTAGTACAGTGTAGTAGTCTGGAGTCAGATGATGGACTGGAAAAGACAAAAAAAGTGAATAACCAGGCTTTTTCCTCAAGAACCAGAATATTAAAATTATATCATTCATATATTACTATTTCGACAGATGACTCAAAAGAAACAAGAAAAAGGCCCACTTAAAAATTATATAAGAAGGAATAACGTCAGTTCTTCATTTTATTGCCTCACCTTCATAAGGCATTGGGTAATTGCATATGAAACGGAAATGGCAAAACTTAAGTAGATGACTGCGCGCAATCTTGCTAGATCTCCAAGAGCGCTTTTAATCTACAGCGTCAACATTCTGAAGCATTTTGTAAAATCACCAGCCCAGCACATTGCACCATGATGTGAACAGTGAACAACTGACACAGTCGATACCATATGTGTCCGTCACTTTAGATGCCTCATCCTGAATTCACCGATTAAGTTTGTCAATAGAATCTATAACAAGACCATCTAAGAAAAGTGTCCTGATGTATGGTGAAACTCAGTGTGCAGAACGTTTGATGAAAATTCCGACTTTTCAGCGTCACCCTTTGCCTAGTCTACGCCATATAAAAATTGTTTAGTATAGATGGCGCTATGCAAGAGGTGAGACTTAGGATTTGTAAAGGACTGCGGCCAGTATCAGCAACAGGTTCAACTCCTGCTTTCTAAGAAACTCGTGCGAGGAGGGACAGAGTTCTGGAACCGCAACAGATATGACGAGGGTCCAGGCACTGTGATATATAATACGATATATTGTGATTTAGTAGTAAGACTCAAGGTCGAGAGCTTCAACGAGGCGATCTGATTGGTTTAAAGTTAAGGAAACAGTACAGGAACCGTCCAATGAAATTCTTTTATACAATTATTATTCCTGTTTATTGTTTTAATTAACAAAGCAAAGAGACAATGTCTACACAGTCGCTGGTAAGTTTTATTTTTTATTCAAAACTGAAATCCTGTAGCAAGTTCAATGTAAGCCCACACAGCGCCTTTTTATCCGTCGTTCATGATTTCTTATGTGATTAATCAATATTCTGAATGAAATTCTTAAAAATTTCTTGTCACATGACGATTTGCTGATCATTCTGGTAATGGTACAAATTTAGTTTACATCACAAACTACCAAATAAAGATACAGAATTCTATGTATCCCGTTAACATGATTTCTTTAATTTATTGTACATATTGCAGATGATAGCTAATATGGAAAATGAAATAAATAAAGAAGAACAGTGTGCTCGTAAGTTGTGTGCGTGTTTGTATAATCAGACTGTATGTGTTTTATAATACAACGGGCCTAAAACTACTCTTGCAATTTTTTGTTGTTATATAAATAAAAAAAATCAATTTGTTCATAATAAGAAAGTAAGATATCCTATTCTTTATTTACATTAATTAAGTGGTCAGTTTGAATGTCTGTAATGTAAATATCAAAAACGACATATTGATAGTATTTCTTGCTATTTTACTTTTTACTTTGAACAGGCAAGGCCACTGTAAGAGTTTTCTTAACCAACAACTATTTACAGGCTAAAGTGGTGGGTAGGGGAACTGCCCTCGGGGGATAGGACCCTCAGAAAGGTGTAAACCTGTCAAGGTTCACTGATATGGGGGTCCCATCCCTCAGGGCAGAGTTTCTCCTGCCCAAGGGCTCAAATATAGAATGGAAATTCATTAAGCCACAAAATGTAAGTATGAGACTTTTTTTTTTTTTTTTTTTTTTTTTTTTTTTACAAAAATAATGATCTCAGGTAAAAATGATTTTCTTTCAAATTGAAAAAGCAAATTTAAAGTCTGATACGCTTAAGTACTTATTAAAACCTTCATTCCTTTCTTCTAGTGTATTTGATTTATCAGTGATTGTATATATTAGTAAACATTTTATTTTTCATTTTAGACATTAACATATCTTTAAGTTATTTATTTGTTTGTTTTTTCATTCATTCATTCATTCTTTAAATTTATTCAGCCTAACCACCCTGGGTCTGGCTGGACATGGGAGCCTGAACCCTTTAGGAACAGGTGCCTCCAGGTGACCACTAAGGACAGCATGGAAGTGACCTGTACTTGGGGAGAACTGGACATGGAAATAAAAGGTGCTTGAACTCATAATTCTCGTAACCTTTTAAATCTGTAATGTACAACATTTGGAAATCTCACTATCCTATAAAAAACTGTAGAAAAATGATGAAATGGTCCTTTAATATTGTCAAATACATTTAAGACTTTATTTTAGTATATATCATAACTTGTAAATAATAAATAAATGTGCCAATTTATTCCAGAGTGGGACTACATGTACAAGCCTGAAGTCCACACAAGTGGTAAGTCCACACCATTGCTCTATTCAATCAACTTGATGCATTTTTTATCTTTTAGGAAGGATTCATGAAATAAAATTACAACAACACCCTGACTCACAGGGTGCAAGTTTGGATCCTCAGGGGCTGTTGACAATGAATTTGGAGACCTAGCTAATGTGCACTAACTCCATGAAAACTCTCACTGAATACAATCAGATTAACAGACTAACACGCTTCTCTTTGTCTCCAACATACTCCAACATACTCACATAAATGGTATTCCTTAAAATTCAATTCTGTGTTGCTCAAGCAAAAATCTATTTTTTAGCATACTTAAGAAGATAATTTATTTATTTTTAAGTCAATTAAATCTTTGAATGTGTCTTCATCAAATTGAATCCTTTTTGAACATGCACAGATATAATGGAATGTTAAGTTTGTATTTTTAAATATTAAAATATTATTAAAATATCATTTTTCTTTAGCTGATATCAAAGACACAAAGAGTGTGTCAGATGCTGAGGGCAGCGAGGAGAGAGGTAAGACAGTATGGTCAATTTAACGGGTGTTTATTTAACACACTTTAAAAATTTACACACACACAAACAGGCTCTCAGACACAAACAGGGGCAAATTGAGGCCATCTTCTGGGTCTTCCGGAAGATGGTCAGAAGTTTACATTGATGGGGATTTAATTTTTTGTCAGAAGACAGTCCACAATGGAGGATGGATCAGCAAACATAATTTGCAAGACTGACAGAAAATGTCTCTAGATCCGCCCCTAACAAACATTGTGTTTTTATTCCCTGATCAGTGATCTAAATCTTTGAATACATCTTTGACTATGGTATTGAATCCTTGTTGTGCATGGGCATGGGATGTTGAATTTTGTTCCATTTTTTCCTTCAGTTGATGTCAAAGACACAACAATTACTGTGACAGAGCTCGTGAAGGAGAGAGGTAAGACAGCAGGGTCAATAGTTATGATATTTAATATACTTATGAAACGCATGCACACACACATACACTAACAAACACACATGCACATACACTCCACAAGCATGTTGCTCAAGCAAAGTATTTAGTATAATTAAGAAGATGATTTATTTTTAAGTCATTTAAATATTTGAATGTGTCTTCCATAAATTGTAATACTGAATCCTATCTGAACATGCACAGATATGGAATGTTAAGTTTTTATTCGATATCATTTTTCCTTTAGCCAATATCAAAGATACAAAGATTGAGTCAGATGCTGAGGGCATCACAGAAAAAGGTAAGACAAAAAGCTTAGGACAATTTAACGGGGAATTCATTTAACACACTTAAAAATGTAAACACACAGATGGACTTTAGGGGGGGGGGGGGGACTCTGACGCACAAACACTGAGTTCAAATACGCTGTTCAGTGATCAATATCTTTGAATGGGTCTTCGACTATGTTAAGTAATGTATTGAATTCTTGTTGTGCACAAGTATGAAATGTTTAATTTGTTTTCCTGTCTTTCTTCAGTCAGTATCACAACAACTGTGAAAGCAGACATGAAGGAAAGAGGTAAGATAGTAGGGTCAATATTTATTACACTGATAGAATGTGATTGTGCATGTACACACACGCACACACACACACGCACACACACACTCCTTATGTTGTGCCAACACAGTTTGTGCTTTTGGCAAGTTTAAAATAATATTGGCAGAATTGTTTATTCCAAATACTGGTAAAAGTGTTTCATTGAAGCTTTATACATGAAATATGATGTTGCACTGACTTATTGAACATTTTATACTTTTACCTCTTAGTAAGTAATATTGTATTATACATTTCAGCTCCAAAGAATCGCCGCCAATCTAGGTGGAGGAGGGTATTGAATCTGTTCACGTCTTGCTTCAGACGGAGGGCACGAACATAAATGGTTATTCTTATTCTTATTATTCTTATTCTTATTCTTATTATTATTAATTAAATATTTCTAAACACTTCAGACATTAAGAAATGAAGAAAAGTCAACAGTATTTTTAAAAGAATAGATTTATTATACATTTAAAGAGAAGTTCTTTTTGTTTGTCTCTTTGTTTTGATGATATCATAACTAAGGCTCTATTCCCATAGATTTTAGATCGATCTATCCCCGCGGGAAGTCTCACTAGATTACTTTCAGACAATCTGACTTAAATGTCCGTCCCGCCTACTACAAGCTATAAGGGGGTAATTAACTTTCGTGTCCGCCCAGCTGACAGCTATTTAGCGTGAACCCCCAGGGAGTTAGGTCGATCTAAAGTAGGTAGATCTAATGTATGGAAATGGGGTGTTAGTAAACTTTCAATTTTTTTAGAGGAAAACTATATCAAACAGCTGGTAAAACTGTACATGAAAGCAGTAATTATATGATAGCCGCCAGGAGCTGGTGGTTGTAGATTTACTGTCAACATCTATTTACAACTAACTGAATACACATTTTAACTGAATTTTATTTAATATTTTCATCTTTTATTTTTCAGGGTCTTCAGTGCAAAACTCTCATTGCCTCTATATAAGCCAGTTTAAAAAACTGCAAAATGTCATTCTCTTAATGTTACAATAAAATATTATTTCTTTTTTTGTAATCAAATGAGTTTTGTTTTTCTTTCTTTTCTTAATTGAGGGTACCATTAGGGAGGGGTGATCATAGTTCATGGGAAATAAAACCATTAATTTACAAATCACAGTATACAAAACTTTATGCATATCTCACTGACAATACCAGTTGAAAATCCTGAAAATTATCTGAGAATTGAATCCTGCAAATCCTGAGAATTGCTACCCTCTACCAGGGCAACAGATTGATTTTCCACAGATATTCACAGATATGTCTCTAGATAAATAGACAGTCATTTTGGCTCTCAGTCAGCAAAAAAAGTCCACAATAATAACTGCGGCCCTGGTAGAGGGTAATGAATTGCCAGGTATAAGGCTTTGTTTCACGAAGGACAAAGAATAAAAAGCCGCATTTACGAGCCACGGGAATGAGGTGCTTCACGGACCATGCTAAATAATATAGAAATTTCACGGCTCAGTTACTGACAACTTCAGTTTTGCTTTAATATTCCATTATGTTCATGTTTATATACAATAGATATATAGTTTTGCTTTAATATTCCATTATGTTCATGTTTATATACAATAGATATATAGTTCAAACTCCTAGGAATGCACATTAAAAGTGAAGTATTGTTTTAGACAACGGCTTTCTAGATCACTTGCAACTTTTACAGATAATGAGCCCGTTTTAATTAACTTTTATACGTGTAATATTGAGAGTATTTAACTTTTATTGCATCTGGTGGCTACTGTGAAGGAACGGGAAAAACACCCCAACGTTATTAACACTGCCAGTAAAATAATTGGAAGAGATCTCCCCCAACTGGATGGTATCATTAAAGACAGAATGAAGAAAACAACAAAATAAATTGTGGGGATCCCACCCACCCAGGAAGTTCTCTTTTTACATTTTGATCCAGCAATAGTAGACTTTTTTTATTGGCTGAATAAATTCTTACTTCATCGTATCTTACTTGTACTATTGCCATAGCCATGTTACATGTATTATCATAAAAAGTACTGTAAATAGCGGCAACAAGTTCTTTTTTAGCACAATTCCTTTTTTGTCATTTTCAAAATGATTAAAGGGTTTTAAATCTTTTACAACACCCTGCTGCGGTACGATTTTTTTTATCTCTTTTACACACAGTACGCTAGGCCTATAAAATGTGATCGAACTGGCTACATCTCTTTACGTTTATCATCCCAAAAACGTTGCCAACGCTCTCTATCCCTTAAAGTAAAATGTTTTATTATATAAAATATAACATGAGTAAAACCATAACGCTATATTATAATCGAAATTCCACCCCCCCCTCAATTCGCCCCCTTTCTACTGCCCTAGTACCATACAAACTCAGCGTGTGTGGGAGTGCCAGTAGATCAAGTTCACGGATAGGATATGCCATGTAAGGTGAGATAGGTTATGTCCTTTTGCGTTTCTTTATTCTGTCAATTTTGAGAAGAAATATCAGTGTCTTGTACTACACTTAGTCAATATAAATTTTAAAAGGGTCAATTTTCCTTCTTCTATCACGTAATTCGTCAGATGTAATTAAATACAATAAATTCCTAGAAAACCCTTACCCCCTCTTGTGAATGCAATGTGTCGTCAGCGTCTGCTACATCGCTGGATGCTTCGCGCTTCCCGGGAGCTGAACAGTTAACGCGGTCTAAATAATTTTAGGGAGAGTCAGATGAAATAGAGAGGGACCTTGGCATCTATAAAGTTCTACATGGTGAATCTGGAGATATGGACTAGTTTTACTCTTTTCTGTAAAATTTTGCAACATACTCTGTTTTTCAGTAGCCCCGTGCATCCAAAATATTTTGCTGGTATCTTGATACATTTTCCACTTCTGACTCCCCCTAAAGCGGTCCATACTAAAAAATCAATAATCGCACGGCAATTTTATACAGGCAATTGACCTACTTTTATACCCATGCAGCTATTGCCGAGTATTATGGCTATGGAGTGAAAACGTGATACACGTCTGTGATATAAAAATTATTTCTAATTACATAATTTACAAACAATGTATGTGGATCAAATGTGTCCAGATTTGTGAGCAAAGGACAACAATATACTTTTTGAAAATGATGAAAAATTTGAAGACAAACCAAAGTCGGAAAAAAATGCATTTTTTCTCTTATATGCAAATTAGGTCCCCTGAAGTAATATAAGACTGGCCGGAAGTGATGTTCATATCAGAGATTTGTAATTATGATGATCTTGATGGTCTTGATGATCTTAATGGTAATTCCAAAAATATTATTAGAGTTTTTAGTTGTCATCTGGCGAGAAAGAAATTTTCTGCACTAACACAATCATTTCACAAGTGAAGAATAGATAGTAAACGCGTTTCAGAGATGCACTGCAGACGTCACTGCTTTTGGGTGAAAATTACACGCGATATTAGGTTATAATTATGATATATAGGTAAAAAAACTGCTTGTCTAATGTTTTCAAGTGAGTGGAAATGGATATAAGCAAACCATTAAATTTTTGACTGCATTTCTATTTATTTGTGTTCGACAAGGGTGAATTTTATTGGGATATTCTCTCTCTCCCTCTAGTCTCTCACTTTTTTTAAAGCTAATATTACAGAGAAAACCGAGTGAAAAAATAATAACTATAACAGTCAAAATAATCAGAAGTAAAAAGATTTTAGAGTTAAAAATCTTTTGGCCACTATAGTTTCTCGTCGTAGAAGTTCACGGGGGAAATTTTTAAGACATCTTTTAATTGCATTCCGAGATGTATTTTTCAAAGTTATACACACATATTTCAGCTTGTCTTTCTCCATTTTAACAAATATCATTTCTATAAATATCAAAACGATACAAAGACATTATTACCACACAATGAAATGGCTCCTCATTTCTCATGATGGCACTCTTTCCATGCTCTGCGGTCCGCATACTTATTGCAAAACAGTCATTGAGTGTGTTCCCTTACAAACACGAATTACTCAATAAATTCATTAAGCTGCCTTTTACCATCTTTAAGAAAATTGATATAATTGGCCCTCATTATATGTGCCACCCATTCCAAGCGCGCGCACACTCACACATACACAAATACTCGCACACACATTTTCTAATTTTTATATTCTTTTAACAAATTTAAGTACTCAAATTATGTTAGATTTTACATCAATTCCCAAATATCATTTCCCATACTTAGACATACACTACTTTATAAAGATGTCCGTATTGTCATAACCAAATACGACTGATAAATTATTCCAAGAGCTTTGCGGTTTATAGAGCTTTATTTCGAAGGAATCTACATGTATTGCGATAGAATACAGTTCAAAGCGGGTCCAACCATTGTAGTTCGCATCTTCAAATTAATGACAAAATTCCCACATTATAAGTGGACTGTCCATGTGCAGGTTGTGTCAACAGATTTAGTCAGCCAGTGAGTACACACTGCTTTTACACGGGTTACTTTAGCCTCGGTCACAACCGGACGCATGGATTTTAGGATCGCACGTCCCCTACGAATTTTGGGCGCAGTGGAGGCCGTGGAGGCCGTAGAGGTAGAGGAAAGGTTTCAATGAAAAGGCGCAATTTTGCCTTGCGAATCGGAGGGGCCACGTGAGATGTTCTTTCAAGCTAGTTGCGAATTGCCAGGTGCGATGGCCGTGGCAACTGTACTCGTTTCTTGAGTTTCTATTCCTTCCTGCGTACGTGGCACGCACTCACCACTAACGAAGAGAATGCAACGCACGGCGAATGTAGTTCCCTTTAGAGTCACTTTTGCTTCACACTTGCCTCAAACGAGGCAAAACTGACGTACTGACGGTGTCCGTCAGTTTTGCCTCGTGTTCTCCCCTTCTTTCTTCGTCCTCCTCTCTTCTTTTCTGCTCTCTATGCTTTTTTCTCTTGCCTTTTGTAGGCATACAGGGTATAAGAAGTTGAATCGAGCAAAATTTCAGTTTTGAAAATTGTTTTGCACGTTGCACAGTCGACGTTCTTTGGCGAGACACGATCGTGCGTCGTAAGGATCCTTTTAGGGAGCATTCACATCGAGAAGAACCGAGGTCTAGTAAGGCCGCGACCTAAAATGGCGGACCTACATGAAAGGAAGACCGCTAATCTTTTAATGATCTCTCCACCTCTCACACGCCCCCCACGCGTTGTCCCTCGACCGGTTGGATTGAGCTGAATTTTAATAACTGTGCTCCTGCAGGGACGACGCGTGGTGAGGATTAACAGGATGAGCGGTCTTACTTTCATGTAGGTCCGCCATATTTAGGTCGCGGCATTACTAGACCTCGGCTCTTCTCGATGTGAATGCTCCCTTATACTCCAGGCGTGAGGGTGAAGCACGTGCGACGCATTCCTGGTGTGATTTTGACTTTGTTTGTTAGCTGTGAGGGCGTGCGCCGTACTCAACAATCAAAAGGCACTTGCTCCTTCATTGATTGCTACGTGCGTCTTGGACCACGCACGTCTCACTGGCGAACTCCTTGTGAACTTGCGAGGTGAGCAAGTCACGCTTGCGGCCTCGCTGTTCGCAGGTTATTCGTAGAATCTTTCGGACATGTCCAATATCCTCCGTGCGTGCTTACGGGCTGTCTGCGAACTCGAAATTTCGTAAGGAGGACTTGCGTGGGACGTGAGATTCTGCGCAAAATTTGGACGCAAACAGCCCATAAGAGCCCGTACGGCCTGTGACCGAGGCTCAAAGTACTTCACTTCCCTAGCAACTGTTGCTAAGCAACCCTTTGAAATTTTTGGCACTACCCTTAGAAATGATCAGCATAGTCCAAGGAACATTTGTGCTAAGTTTCATGCTTTTTCCACCTTCTGAGTAATTTTTACAGCAATCACATGTACTTATAGGTAATTTCCTTGCATGGTTTCTGCACGTTCGAACACTCAAAGCGAAGGCTAGATTTTGCGTTTTAGAGATGATTTCAAACGCCGATTTTATGCCGATTTATGATTGAAATTATGTTAAATCGCATTTCTACGGAAATATTAAACCTTCAGGATTTTACAGTTATATGAATAATAACAAAATAGTACATGGTAAATGGTAAAGTTACAAGCAATAAAAATGTTACATTACAGAAAGAAGTTGGAGTAGTTTTTACATGCTATTTTTCATTTACATTTTAATACCATACCTTGTTCAGATACCTAGATTTATCTGCAAAGTTAACGAGGGTAATGTCTTGTCAACATGCTTGCGTCATTGCCAAGAAGACGGCTGAGGGATTATCTTCAGCACTCGAACCTGCTGTATCTTGTTCGACATGACACCTTATTAGATACTCAGGAAGGTTCTCCTATTGCGGTATTATCACCCTCGACAAGAATATTTTGCCGGAAACAGGAATGTGATCTATCACCTGATTTATGTAATTAATGTAATGTTATCTCTGTGTTAGACTGGTGGACGTTAAAAGGTCCACAAAGTTCATTATTATTATAATATTGTCTAAAAGGTCGTTTTACCACTTCTTGTTTTCTGTAATGCAGTTTGGTTGTTATTCACCTATAGGGGAAGTATCAACAGGTGCTTGTTTTTTATTTCCGGTGTATTTATTCCATCATGAATGACAAGATGAAAAACAAATGGTCACATAAATAACGACTGATGGTTTTCCTTCCAGTTGGTGTCCCTTTCGGCTGACACAATGATCGATAGATAATTTTAATAAGATCTAATACGATGACTGAGCACTTGGTCCATAAACTTCCTTTACACATGGTTGGTGTTCAAATCATAATGAAAATTATGCTCTCTAAACGTGGAAATCAAATAGATGCCAATTCTAGGATGTACAAGTTACATTTCTGTAAAGGGAGCATAGGGCCTAATTGCGAAATTCGCAACCCTCCGTTTTTTAAAACGTATTTCATCCCCTCCATTTTTTAAAACGAATTTAATCTCAAGTAACATTGCATGCATAAAGACAGAGGGAACAGAGACTGCCTGCCAGCCAAACAATATTTTGATTTTGTCACTGAAAAACAACTGAGAATATTTTCTGATACAAACACTCCTCAATATTCTTCTTCTCTTTCAGGGAAAACGCCCAGTGCAGATTCAGACATGACGTATTGACATAACAACCAATGATATTCTTTCACTTGTATATACTGGTATATCTATATTTTGGTATATCTATATATATATATTTTGCTAAACGAAACGGGAAGCAGATATCTACATTTCAGCTATTAAGCAAACCAAATATCAGAGTTGACTTTAGTTGCGTTGGAGAGATACAAAATGCTGAACTATTCAGCTAAAGATTTTATAACAGAGGACGCCAACATGACGCTCAACAAAACGTATACGGTGGCTTCAGCGTGCACGGATCTGGTATCATGCCTGCCTTTCATCACAGTGGAAGTCATCTTGTTAGTTGCGACGATTGTTGGCAACATCATTTTCATTGCAGCATTTGCAAAGTTTAAGGAACTTCGAGAGCCAACAAACTATATCTTGATGAGTCTCTCAATTACAGATCTAGTCACTGGCCTCGTTGCCATGCCGATTCACATAGTCACTGTGTATTTCGTTGACAACTTACCCGGGTTACGTCATCTCGCATCCGAAAAATATTTTTGTCTGTTTAAGACTGCCACTGGATCCGGACTGATACTTATATCACTTTTTCACCAAACATTAATCGCATTTGACAGATACTTTAAGATCTGTCGACATGTCCAGCACGTAAAACTATTTAACAAAAAGAGACTGACCTCGGCCATAGTCTTTACATGGCTGTACGGGTCGGCCCTCTCCATCCCTCCTTTGTTTGGCTGGAATGATTGGTCCCCAGATAAAGAATGCAGGGGTAATATAGTCCATCCAAAACACATGCGATTCTTGGTGACGCCGCACCTGCCAATCTGCCTCCTGATAACATTCGGGTGTTATTGCGCCATATTTCGACGCGTCCGGCAGCAAAGACAGAAAATTGGAGTGAACCGCATTCAGATGAATATGCCAGGTACCTCTACCGCGAAGACAGAAAACCAGACCAAACAGGAGAGAGAAGAATTTCGAGGAGGAAAAGCCCTGTCTGTCAAACCTGAGGAATCCAACTCGAAAGGATCATTAGATGAAATGCAAGTCAAAGTGGCAAAGATGACTGCCATAATAGTAGGTACGTTTACTTTGTTATTTATTCCTTATACGCTTCTGTCAGCGTTTGATGGATACATTGTACACAATAGAGTGACCTTTCATATTATTTTTAACATTTCAATCGAACTGTTGATGCTAAGTTCAGTCACTAATCCCTTGATTTACGGAATTTTGAACAAACGTGTGGGAAAGTTTATGATTGGGGCATGCCAATGCAAGCCCGTAGAATAAGGGTTTAAGGCATCAGGCGGTCGGTATATATGATCAAATGTCGTTCTTTCACACAGGCACACATGCACGCAACAAATATATGTTATGAAGGTTATACACACTAATTTAGGGGATGGGGAACTTAATTCGGTTTTGATTAGTTCATCAGTTACAGTCTTTTTCTGGTTAGTTGTTGTGTAGAGTACTTGTCCTTTTTACGGGTTTCGATACTGGTACGTTGTAAAGACCAATATTTGGCAATTTTTTTGTCTCTTTTTTTTTTTTTTTTTTTTTTTTTTTTTGGCACTCTTTTCTTGATGATAATGGAATAACAATCACTTTTAGAGCACAACCACCCTTATTTGTTGTCTTATTCATCACCCCCACTCGCTTCTGTATATTGGGTGGTTTATGCTTCGGAGATTTCAGCCCCTAATTACGGTGGTACCATTAAACAAAGACAATGTTTATCCTCTTTAATGACAGCATTATTAATTCTTTGAAGAAAATATCGATTGTATCCTTACTGTTGTGATTAACTAAGCGTTCGAACGGTGTTTAAAGCTGTTCAGGTGAGGGAGATCTGCTCGAAATCGATACGACACGTTTTAACCCAAAGCCGCTGTTGTTAGGCATCAGCTTGAGTTAGCAAATTCATCCCGATGCATTGGCCTATTATATTCATGCGACAGCATTATTTTCTTATATAACAGTGACTATTGCCGTATTGTCCAAGCGAATAAGGAAAAATCCTAACGTATAGAACCCCTCGAGCTATCATTAAATTGGGTTTACATATCTGATTTTGAATCTAGCTGATTCAGTTCAAGTACTTTATTGCGCAAGGAGTAATTGTAATATCCATTGCAAATGTAATTAGATAATGATCTTTATATTGTAATTAATGTTCTTTGTTATTGATGTAAGTATGTACCAGGATATTTATATTTATTGATAAGCATGACATTGTAAAGTAATGCCATATAATCTTCTTTTTCGCTGAAGAGCACATTTTCTAGACTAACTATTGAATAACACCTTCAGTTTTGTCTATTTTTATATACAGACACTGTATATATTCTGATGGGTCTGTCTGTCCGTGACGTCACCGTTGCTGTCGCTGTCCGACACATAACTGCCAAACCGTGTTTTTGTTTTACTTTAAATTAGCCGAGTGGCTTTGTTTGGTAAAGAGACGGGTTTGCTTTCGAAAGTCAGAATGATCATTTTACATTTACGGTAATTATTCGTTTTTTTTTTTCACGGTTTTGGTGACGTTCGCCCCATAACTGCCAAATCATATTTTGGTTTTACTTTAAATTTACTGAGTGGTTTTGTTTGGTAAAGAGGCAGATGGATTTCTAAAATCGGCATGATCGATTTACATTTACGGTAAGTATTTTTTTTTTTTGGCACAAATTAGGTGATGTCGCCATACAGCCTCCAAATCTTATTTTTGATTTAATTTAAATTTACTGAGTGGCTTTGTTTGGTAAAGAGGCAGGTTACTTTCCAAAATAAGCAAGGTCAATTAACATTTATGGTTTTTTTGTTTTTTTTTTGTTTTTTTTTTTGCTTTAAATTATCACACATTAGCATTCTCAGAGGCTTCAGATCAGATCAGATCAAAAAGACTTATATATCATATCATTCCGTTACACATACGTGGAATAAACATATCCCAGTGAATCAGCATTTTTCTTCAAACTCGGGCGTCCTGAAAATAATCTCAAAGCTTTAAACTAGGGGCGCTGTCGAAACATACGTCCCCAGGGGCACAGCCTTGGATCGTGTTATTTTGATAAGAGTTAGTTAGTTAGGTAGGTAGGCAGCTTAACCAAGGCATGAGCCAACCACCCCCAAACACTTTTTTCTACGTAATTTCTGAACATTTGACAGCTTTGCTGCCTAGTTTCCTGTATGGTGTCTGTATATTTGTCAGCTTTGCTGTCTAGTTGGTATTGTATATCTTAGCACTGTGTGCTTCATTTGTTAATATTCAAGATAAAAGAAACTTCAGTTTATTCAGAATAACGTAAATTAAGGATCAAGGTTATTTTCAAGTTACTCAACAAACACAGAAGGGGTGAGAAAACTGCTTTTTAGAGAAAAATAGTATTTGATATGCTTCAGTCTGTTTTCGTTCTTGTAATGTTTTGCAATCTGAAATAAAATAATCAGTGTATATATTGACAATTAATATTTAAGATTTTATTCCTTACTTAATATTGCTAATAAATATGAAATATTATTAATCATATCGTTGCAGTGTTCAAAGTTGTAGCAAAGTACGTTACCAGAAGCAGTTTTGATCTGATATTATGATCAGTAATTTTTCTTTTATGTTCTAATGCCATGAGTTTTAGAACATGCATCACTCCTTCATAAATAACATGTAAAATCCAACTTTTAGTTGCTATATATAATGATTATAATAATTTTTATGTTTTCACTGTATCGTTGCATTCAGTTTTGTCAACTATCTGACTACAAGTTACTGTAATCAAATTATTTCAACATTAGTTGCCATAGCCCAATTGCCTGATTCACAATAATACTTGATTTAGTTTATTGGCTATAATTTTAGCTTACTAAGGTTAATAAAATTATTAAGTCTGCTATGAATTTAATAATAGTAATTCTAATAACAAAATACAACAAAGGTGCCTTTTATAAACATTTTATATCACATTTGGCCTTGGTGATGTGTGGCTTAGCCAGTCACCTCCAAAAAACTTCACCACAATTTTCAAACAAAGACAAACTGACCACTTTACCCAAATATGCAACAGCAAACTTCAAGCCAACAGTAAATTATCTCTCTTCCGTATACTTAACCAAAAGTGTGAAAGGGCAACTTATGTTGATAAAATAACAAATTACGACACCTTGTCAACCCTTGCTAAACTACGTCTGAGTGACCATAAACTCCACATCGAAACTGGGCGGCACACCAGGCCAAAAACTGAAAGGTGCGACAGAATCTGTCACCTGTGCACACAAGGGGTAATTGAGGATGAATACCATTTTATATTCCAATGCCCAATGTACAAAACAGACCGAGTCACCTTTTTCAGTAAAACCTCATTCCTAAAAGCTGATTCAAGGTCACCAGACAGTCAATTATGCCATGTATTTAACAGTGCCAACAAAGATACTTTAGTGTCCCTCTCCAACTTTATAATCAAATCATTCAAGAAAAGAAGTGAAGTGGTTGCTCTGCTTGGTAACTCCTAGCATATCCCTTAAAATGTCAGTGTATGGTGCCACTGTTGTGAGAAGTGACTCGGCAGTGGGACTGAACATGGCACAATATTTATATCTGTGTAACTTATTTACTTATCTGTCTTATGTAATTGTCATTAATCGTAATTATCAATGTCATCAAACTGGCTTTGAACAGCCATGTAAACAGCTATGTAACGGTGGTTTTAAGTTTTTAAAAAAACATATTCTTTTTGTGTAACATGTTTATACTATGTTTATGTTAAATTTATAATCACACCAAGGTTTATCTCATTGCTTAGATAGAATATTCTATGAGTGATTTTACTAGTACTTATCTTCATTACATAAAGATGGTAGTGCACTAACTGTATTGTATCATCATTTGTATATCATATTGTACAAGGTCATGACAATCTATGTACCAGTACAGAAATAAATTGAAATTGAATTGAATTGAAATATAAAAATCTTAAAGGTCGCTTACTTGCTTCATTAATTTTGATCTATCAACTGAACCCAATGCTATAACTCTGATCGTCATTACGATTTGTTTACTGTCACTGGTGACAGTAGCTCATTTAAGTGTATGGCCAATACATTTACTGCGTGACAATCAATAAAAATAAATCTTTAATCACAAGGTTGACCTTGTGTAGTCGGATCTTCAATTTTAGCAGTGTTAACCTTAGCCCAGGAAATCTTTTGTGAAACAAGCTTATCCAGATATTTTATTGCAGAAATTGTATTGATGTTGCTTATTGTTCTTACTGAGACTGCGTATTATTAAAACATGTTGTGACAATTTCTGTTGTTTTTGTTCTGAATTCAATTTAGTTTTATCATACCATAGCAATGATTAATAGCTAGAGAAGTAAATACGATGAACTGCACCAGGGGCGGATCCCGGATTATTTGAAGGGGGGGGGGGGGCGCTCAAGGGCCCCGAAAAATTTTGGTATTTTAGAAGGCGAACGGTGCCATTTGGTACGGTTTAGTACTAAAATTCAGCTAGATAAAAATTCTTATTTGAAGAGGGGACCAGAAATCGAAGGGGGGGGGGGGGGGGGTCAGGACCCCCCTGATCCCCCTCTAAATCCGCTACTGAACTGCACCCATTTCACATCTCCTCCTTCTCCCGCGTTTTCTTTCAAATGAAAACGGTTCTACGTCGTCAAAAACTGAAAATATCTAAAACTACCCTTTTTCGTAAATACCAACGTACATTTTTACCCGAATCAACTGAGAAAATATATCGAATGCTGTTTTTGAATTGATTTAGGTAAGAAAAGGCCAGCGTGCTTTTCTTTCGTCGAGATCCCTGGCACTTGCTGTACTGTGTTAAGTCATCGCGTTGTAGTTTATTTATAAGACCGTACGAACTTTGATCAGATTAATAGTCCTAGATACAGTTTATTTTATTCATTTATGTATTTTACTATCTTTTTAAGAGGGCTGTGTTATGTACAGGGTTCATTTGGGTCTTTACGGTTATTATATTTAAAGATTTACCAAAGGCGTGCTTTCCATACCTGATTGTTAATTAATTTTCTGTGGAGACACAAAAGTCACTAAGCTATTCTCAGAAAGAGTGTAACAGCATTGTCAAGTAATATGTTATTAAGATTTTGTTCAGCACTCGACCCTGCTCTTGTTCGACAGGTTTTCCAAGTGCGGCATTATCGCCTTAAAGAAGATTAACTGAATATTTTGCAGGAAAGAGGAAAACGTCGTGCTTGCCTATCCACTTGTTTTCTGTCTGGCAGATTGCTTATTATAGTTGGTATATGCAAACTCTAATTTGCTAATTATAAATAGCTGTAGATATACATTTATTTATGTATTTTATTTGTGTGGAGTGTCTGGTTTATACGGGCTTTGTTCGGGCCTATACATTTTTAGATGTAGCCTACTTAAGAGGTAAAGATGTAAAATTTTCGCACTCTCGCGCAATGTCATCAACGGCGTTTTTTTATGTGCTTAAAAATGTCAAAATCATTTTTTAAGTCAAAAGTTGACTCCGGCCAACCAATGAAAACAACTTACACCATTATGTTATTCGGCTTGAGCTACTTTTCCAGAAGAGCACATGTTCACGACGCTGGCTTAAACTGATAGCTAATTTTGCTGGCTGACCACTTCAAATTGTGCAGTGGGGACATTTTGGCATAACAGGCTTCTCTTGAAAACACGTAGGCTTTGCATAATTTGCAATTTTAAGGAAAAATAAACGTCATCGGAAATGAAGTAATCATCGACGGACTGGTATTTTATTCCGTTAATATTTAGCGAAATCTAGCAATAGAGTTGACGTAAGAATTATAAAAGTTGTTCCTATGTTTAATCCATCAAAATCTAGGCCGATGTGACAGGAATGCAGTATAGTCCGCCAGGAACCGTAGTCCGTTCCCCATTATTTTGTACAGGTGACATACTTTTGACTAACCCTAACCCGTACTAATGTTAAGGGACCACGGACTTCAATTCCTACATGTAGACGTCTGGCGTTGTTTTTCCTATAAAACCAAGGTAAAATAACCGAAGAGTTAGTATTACTCACTAATTAAAATATATTTCTTATCACCTTTGTCTCCAAAACATGAAATACACGACAAAGCCGAGATTCCTTGGGCTTAGACACACCTAAATCAGTGAAATTAAATAAAAATAATGAAGAAAATCATGCTTTGCTAAAGGGGCTTTACCCCTGTAGAAATGGGCTATTGGTAAAACTTGGACTGTGAAAATATCGTGCGCTGATTGGCTGAGAGTTGCTGGTGATTGACAGCCAGCCACAGGTCAGCAGATTCGGAGGCGTTGGTTTTCCGCTAAAACCTAGATGCGATGTCTGCAGAGGTAATTTTTGCTAACTGATAAAAATGTATCATATTCCTTATAATCTGTGTCTCCAAGAGCAAAATTACGATAAATGAGTTGCCATACAATACATCAACTAAAGCCGGAAAAAAGTGACTTGGTGTTCCAACTCGCGTTGTAAAACGTGATCATTTTCTGTCTATCTATCTATCCATCTATCAGCTATAACCGTTTGTACTCATACCGTGTTAGCAATAGAATACTGAGAATTGAGCTTGTTGTGCTTGAACTTCGGCATAAAAATAATGAAATTTGCGCGCATCGTTCTATTCTCCGCGAATGAAAATTGCTTATATAATTCTAGTAATTTGGTTACAGAAACACTTGACCCGCGCGAGATACATTTTTTCTTGAAGAGATGAAAGGTGGAGTTAAGCGAGATTCTTTTTTCACTCTTCAATACTATAATAAGTTAACAATAACGTTCAACCAGGACAAAAACTAAACATAATAAAAAAAACGTTGTCACGATACATTTATGCTTATGCGTTGTCTTTGTTACAACAATAAACAATGCTAAAATATAATTCTGGTACCAGTAATAAGTTGTCTTGGACCTGTTTCAGAAAACTATTGAAGTCCTTTGGCTTCGACATATCTAAATTGGTTAGATGGCTCAGAGTTGCCGATAAAAGCTAGATAAAAATCGCTTACTGCCCTTAAAAAACTAAAAGCCTCGAGTTGCTGGGTAAAAATTTTAATAGGGTTTGAGCTGGATCAGTCATGAAGGAAGCTGTTTTATTTTTTATTTTTAACCCTATCGAGATAAATGGAATGAATGGGAGTAAGATTCGTTCCAATTACATTACCTGCCGTTTCAACAATCTCTTCTAGTTGTTTTTTATCCTCTACAGTTTCACGCCCATACCAAACAGTTACAGCGTAAGTTAAAATAATTTTTAAAACACACTTATAAAAGTTCGTTAAAATAGACACATTCCTGGTAAAAGCTTTCAATTTCCTTAAAAAGTGCATTCACTGTCTTGCTTTTTAAAATCATTTCGTGAAGACACTCATCAATATAAAATGTGTCTCTCTTTGCTCGGCAAATGTAAAACATTGTAGTATGACACAAATGAAAAACATGCAGTCTCATACTAAGGTATAATACATTGTAAGTAATACTTCTTATTGCAGATATATGAACAACTTCGTTCTACATTTGTACAGAATGATCTTCTGTTATTTCGGATCGGTAGCTGGAGGAACTGACGTGCCAAGAGACGTTCATTAAAAACCTTTTAACGATATTCTTTAGTGAGAAAAATGGTGATTTTATGGCCTCCTATATGTTCATATTTACAGTGGCCAACAGCTTGTCACATCAGGACCATTTCCCCCCGGACAGTTCCCCCCTGGACGCCCCCCCCCAAGAAATATATATTTATGTAAAATTATAAAGGAAAGAATATAAAGTTCAAATCTTTTCATCCATTTTATGAATATTTCTTAGTGTGATGAAGCAACTCAAGGATAGAGAATGCTAATTTCATTAAACAAATCATTTTCATGGAGTACAAGTACAGAAAATTTTAGAAATGGAAGTACAGAAAATTTAATTAAAAATCTGATCAAAGTATATCTCCAGGTAAAGGTGGGGTAAACAGATGATCTCACTCTCAGGTAACCCTTTGATGAATTAACTGTTACTTTTAATTGCTTCATTCCCCCCCTTGATTAAGTAAGCCTTGAATCAAGGTGCATCTCTAGGGAAAGGTGGGGTATGCAGATTCTTTCTTATCTAGGTATCCCTTTGATTATCTGTCACTTTTAATTGCTTGACTACTACCCACTACCCACTACCTACCTACCCACTACCCACTACCCACTACCTACTACCCACTACCTACCTACCCACTACCTACTACCCACCTACCTACTACCCACTACCTACCTACCCACCTACTCACTACCTACTACCCACTACCCACCTACTACCCACTACCTACCAACCCACTACCTACTACCCACCTACCCACCTACCCACTACCTACTACCCACCTACCCACTACCTGTCACACTGAAAATATTCATAAAATATCCGTTTACCTGTTCACCTGCTTTCCCCAACTTTACCTGGAGGATATGTGGTTATACTTTGATTTGTAATAATACTTTCTGTACTTGTACTCAACAAAAAAGGACTTTGTTATGAAGTAATTTATTTAATGATGAAGTTGTATTATTGCGCTAAAAACATTAATAAATTGGATGAAATGTTTTGAACTTAAAGGGGTAATAACTCTTCGTATGAGCTCTATATTTCACAATAAAAACATTGAGAACAACTCATAGAAATATAATATACTCTGTTTTACCACAGAAATGGCAGTTATAGCTATTATTCTGATATCTGAGCTTGTCTTCAGACCACGTGACCGCCATTGACGGCTATACTCTGTTATAATCTCTTAAGAGATTTTAACAAAAAACCAAACTTTTTTGAAAAAAACCAGGGACTAACTTTGAATGTAAAAATAGATTCATTAACCATTGGCAAGTATGGGAAAATTGTTGTTTACTCTAGGAAAATTCTTTTTTTTTTAGCCAAAAATTTTAATGAAGAGTTATTACCCCTTTGACACTAATTTACTTTATATTTGTATATAAATATATGTTTCTATGGGGGGGGGGGGGGGGGGGGGGCGAATCATCCAGGGGAGAATTGTCCTGGGGGGGAGGGAGAATTGTCCTGGGGGGGGGGGGGTTGTCCTGGGGGGAATTGTCCAAGGATCCTCTACAGCTCAGGGTAAATCTACTGCTATCAACTTAATAAGTATCTCATGAATAAAGGCTAATTATCAAAGCAAAGCCAATTGTCTGTTTGATAAGAACAATATGACAACATGACACATTTTAAGATATAAGAGGTGAACTGTTGATGCGAAAAATCAATGCAACTCAATCAATGGAACTTGAGTGTGAATTTTTGACTCTTTCTTTTCATGTGCATTTCACAAAAATCTGCATTTCTGCAATAAAAGAATTCTATTACTGATAGGCTGTTTTTTTAAATCAAGCTGTATATCAGCCCTATTAATCTTTTCTTTGAGTATGATAATAATTAGTTAGGTTTTCCTTAATATAAATGGTCTTCATTAGCCTCTACCAGGGTGGCAGATATTAAAGGCACATTTATCACATTTCCAAAGTCAAATGTCTATCTTTTTATAAGACACATCTGTGAATATCTTGTGAAAAAGCAACCTGTGGCCCTGGTAGAGGGTAGGTCTTTATAGTGACAGTGACCAAAATAGGGTTTTTGTCAATTTTATTGCAATATTACAAAATGCTTTATCACCACCAATTTAAATTATGCACAGCAGGTAACATAGATAGTCAGCACATGTGACAAGGAAAAAGTCTTCAGGAACATGGAAGTTCAAGGTCACAAAATTGTCTAACTTTATGAAAAATGTTTAATTTAGTAATATACATCATTCCTATAAGTTTGAAGAGAATAGGTCAAATAGTTTTTCCTCAAAGGATGTTATCTGAATGAATCTAGGTTTTAAAAAAAAGAATATTAATAATAATAAATAAATAAATAAATAAATAAAATCCCTCTGAACATTTATCATGGGACCCTACACTTAACCAGCCTGGGGTCCGGGGGCCACCTTAGGAATTGAATTAAAAAACACAGAAATTCCGCGGTTCCATGGAAAAAGCTCATGTCCGCATCTGTATCGCATTTATACTGAAGTAAATACAGAAACCAACAACTTATGAAAAAAATAGTACAACCAAGTGGATTTTCTAACTCCACCTGTACTTAATGAATACTTATCAGTTGTATAAGTTTGAAAAAATAAGTTTACATAGTTTTCTTATAATAGTATTTTAGTTAAACCATCACTTGAAATGCACTGCAACTTTTTGTTGAAGATCTTAGGGTGCATTCCTATAGATTTAAGATCCGTCTATCCCAATGGGGAGTCTCACTAGATTAGATAGATTAGATGTCAGATAATCCGGCTTAAATGTCCTTCCTGCCTACTACAAGCTGTAAGGGGGTAATTAACTTCCGTCCGTGGTCAGCTGACTGCAATTTAGCATGAACCCCCAGGGAGTTAGGTCGATCTAGTGAGATCGTTCTAATTCTCTGGGAATGCCCTCTTACACGTCCTCTGTAGCTGCTGCTTAAATTGCAATACCTCATGTGAATTGGCTTCAGAATAGATGGTTATTTACTATGTAAGAGAGCAAGAAAGTTTTATATGTATTTTGTTTCATTTAGTTTTTAGGGACTTTTTTAAATACAATTTTTTAAAAATTATCCTAGTATTTGACGTAAAGTTTTTAGCTTTTAAATCTTCAGAGTTAAGACAATAACCCATTCCACGCGTTCAAGTTGGATAATTTTATTTTGTTAGTACATCTTTAGGTTTACTATTTAGAAAATGATTTCCCATCATATTTGATCTGATGTTTCTACCTGTAGTGAAACAAAGAAAGCTGAGACGCAGTTTTTTGGTGCACAGAGAATTTTGAGTGTACTGTGGGTAAAAGAGACGAAATGTTAACAACTACTTAGTTTACCTTTTCAATATACTTTTAGCTTGAAAATGGCTTTTATATTGTTATTTTTGCTGAATTTGAGCAACTTTATACAACTCTAATGAATATGCATTATAGGGCAGTCATCACCTACTTTGATGGAATGAAATATTTCTAATAATACTTTTAAACATCTTTTATTTCCAGACAACATGAAAGGTGTACAATGCTTTACACCTCTAACAATTCAATTAGTGAGATAACAAATCTAACATCAGAACATTCAACATAACTCACCATAAACATTTCCCTTCTGCAAGCATTTGCCTCATTTTCAATTTCCATATTACTGTGATTACAGGACCAACCTGGAAGGGGGTGATTAAGGCTCTGTTCTCACAACTTTTAGATCGACCTATCACCGCGGGGAGTCTCACTAGATTACTGTCAGATAATCCCCCTTAAGTGTCCGTCCCCGCCTACTACAAGCTTTAAGGGGTAATTAACTTTCGTGTCCGCCCGGCTGACAGCTATTTAGCGTGAACCCCCAGGGAGTTAGGTCGATCCAATGTAGGTCGATCTAATCTATGAGAATGGGGTGTAAGACACCCCTGCACACCCCTTAAACAATCTTAATGTGCCCCAATAGCTTTAACACTGTCTTCACACCAAATGTCAGTCACTATGTCAGTGCTCAAAGACAATATAAGAAAACAGAATTCATTATTTTTTAAAGTCACTTGTGAAGATTCTCAACCATGAATATGCACTATTATGATATGGCCTTGTTTATAAGACCAAGAATAAAAAGGCCTAGTTTACAGCTTGTGCACTTGGTTTCAGATTATTGTTCAACATTCATTGGCTCCATTCTTTTTTTATGTCAGTGGAGAGTTATCAAATCCTCTTCAATGCTGTCAGGAAGCACTTCAAAGGTCTCCTAATTATTGGGTAACCTGTAAAAAAGCAAATGAAAAACTTCAAAATTTCATGATGAAACACTAAAGCCATGCAGTATTCTACAGCAAAAACCTTATAATCTTATTACAAAAATTATTTAACTCCACACAGTGCCAAAAAGTGTTAATTTTGAAAATATTATACCTAAAACCCTTTACACTGGACAGCGTCCTTTCTGCTTCCTTTGTGCAACCATGAAACTGGCATTGCTGTGGTTGTAGAAAGGAGCCACAAGCATGACTATGGTTGCAAAATGAATGCTCAATGATCAGCCAGTTGTCAGAACGTACTCAGTAATTTATTTAAATTTCAAATGCGGCCGTACTACAGAATGCAGAAAGGACGCCACCCAATGTAAAGGGGGCTTAAGAAAAGAGACAGAAAAACTGGCAAATGTACAGGCACAAGTCTTAGTAAATATAGCCACACAGCAAATATGAAGTAAAAACAAGGCAGCAAAGCTGTCAAATGTAGAAACACAAAGCAGAAAATAAAGATGCAGAAAATAGGTCATTTTGTCAAATCTGATGCAATTTAATAAATAATGTTTATAACAGCACAGTCAATCAACACTAAAATTTAATCATGCACAATAGGTAACATGGTCAATAAGATTACAGTTTCACATATTGTGAAAAATGAGAAAAATGATAGTGCATAAAATAATTTTGTATAATGTTTAAAGGTATTAACACCAATATTATAGCTTATGTGGAAATACAGAAAATGTACAAAGCTTCAGGTGGGTGGGATCACATCTTGAAGATGCCAGTGTTTGAAAAAAAAATTAAAATAAAACATAACAAACAATTTTCCAATAAAGCTGCTATTCAAACTTTTAATCTAGTTTTATTAACACGATATGAATAACCCCAGTGAGTATGAGGATAATAAGGCACTGTTATTCATCTATAGCATTTATGTTAGCATTACACAAAATAATTTTTTCTTTTGTAAAATTACATGCAATATCAAGCAACATTTACCTGCATAATTATCACTGATTCCTAATTATGTGACACTGTTAATTTCAGACTTTTACAAACTGTATCTGGCAGAGAGCTAAACATATGGGAGTTTACAGGGAAATCTCAACATATGTGTAATGTATGTTTACTAATGTAATCTCATTCAATGGCCAGAAAAATCAACCAATAAGACTTGTTTTCCAGCTAAAGCTGTATTTAAGTCCTGTTTCTTTCCTGTAATTTCAGTCATGATGAAACTATAGGTCTGATCACTGATGACCAGCCAAAACTTGTCAAGATGGTAAAAAATTGTACTTCGGCAGTCCAAAGGACCAGCAAGATTTTTAAGTGTCACCATTTTGAATTTACAGTCATCATTTGACATACTTCACTAACAGCGTTTTTTTTTTTTCCCCCCTCCATTTACTTATCAGGCAAGATATAAACAAGGCAGCAAAGCTGTCAAATGTACAGACAAAAAGCAGGAAATAACAAAAAAGGCTACTGTCAATTCTGATGCAAAAGTACATTTTGTTAAACTGCAAATTCAACATCAAATTTTAATTATGCTCAACAGGTAAAATACATCTGTGTCTGTACATAAAAATGGCATTTCTTTAAAATAATGGCCCGATTATGCTGATTTTTTAACTCAACCTGCGATTTAGCAGGAATGACCACTCCTGTGAGTTTAATGACAATTGGCCTATCTGTTTTTCTTATATTGTGTTTACAGTGTTGCATATATGCTGAAAAGTGAAAAAAAAAAGCATAACTACTAAAATAGTGGCCCGATCATGCCGATTTTTGAACTTGACCTGCGTTTTAGTAAGATCAATTACTCTGCATTTTAGTCCTGTATTTCTTTTTTGAAAGTTTGACAATCATAAGTAACATGGTTTTCCCATAATGGTCATCTTGGCAGCAGCACTCAAAATTGTGTTTTCTTCTATTCTGATGCAATATTACATAATGGTTAACAGCAAAATGACCGTTAATTTTTAATAATAAAATACACGTATCATGGATTTTCAGAAAATGTGACTAGCATGGGTCTTCAAGCCCGTGGAACATGCCGATTTTCGAACTTGACCTGTGTTATAGTAAGATCAATTACCTCCTGTGATTTTCATGACAACAGGCCTATCGGTTTTCCTTAAAATGTGTTTACAGTGTTGCATATATGCTGAAAAGTGAAAAAACAGCATAACTTCTACAATAATGGCCCGATCATGCTGATTTTTTAACTTGACCTGCGTTTTATGAATATTCATCAGCTCTGTAAATATACAGCCAAAAAGTAAAACTGCCTTCCACTTATCATGTTTACAATGAAAGTGCACGGTGTCGGCACCGGCGACGGCGACGACAGACGCAGGTGATGGCAATATGTACAGACACATCTGTACATATTTACTGTACTGTTTGAGAACAGTAAGTGACATGGTTTTTCTTAAATGGTCATCATGGGAGCAGTGCCCAAAATAGTTTTTTTTCAAATTTTGATGCAATATTACATAATGTTTAACAGCATAATGACCATCAATTTTTAATAATAAAATATTAGTATCATGGATATTCAGAAAATGTGACTAGCAAAGGTCTTCAGGCCCATGGAACTTCCAAGTCACAACTTGAAAATGCCAGAATGTAAACAAGACAGCACTGTTCTGAAATGTTTTTTTTTCCATTTTTAACACTTTTTTTAACATAAAACAAAATTAACAGGTTACTGCCATTTTTATACGATCAACTAAGAAAATTGATGAGATGGGAAAAATATCAATACAACAGTGTTAAATGTCCAATTTCCTCCATTCTGAGATTCTGAACATAGTGAATGATTGAATCTGACAAACTGCAATGATATGAGTTTATTTCCATTTTGGAAACTTTATTACATAATACACGATAACAAGTTTACCATCATTTTTACATAATCAACTAACAATGTTGTAAAGATGCAGGAAATGTCAAACAAACACTTTTATGTATCTTATTAGTTCATTTATGAGACTGTTAACATGCCTAACAGTTGAATCTGAGGAAATTTGAAAAAACAGCATAACTTCTAAAATAATGGCCCGATTATGCTGATTTTCGAACTCAACCTGTGTTTTAGTAAGATTGACCACTCCTGCGAGTTAAATGACAATTGGCCTATCTGTTTTTCTTATATTGTGTTTACAGTGTTGTATATATGCTGAAAAATGAAAAAAACAGCATAACTACTAAAATAGTGGCCCGATCATGCCGATTTTCGAACTTGACCTGCGTTTTAGTAAGATTGATTACTCCTGTGAGTTTCATGACAACAGGCCTAACGGTTTTCCTTAAAATGTGTTTACAGGGTTGCATATATGCTGAAAAGTGAAAAAACAGCATAACTTCTACAATAATGGCCCGATCATGCTGGTTTTCGAACTTGACCTGCGTTTTATGAATATTCATCAGCTCTGTAAATATTAAGCCAAAAAGTAAAACTGCCCTCCACTTATCGTGTTTACAAGGAAAGTGCACGGCGCCGGCATCGGCATCGGCGACGGCGACGGCGACGACAGACGCAGGTGATGGCAATATGTACAGACACATCTGTGTCTGTACATAAAAATGATAACATTCACAGACAAAGTAAGCTAGCCAATCATAGTATCTCTCTCAAACAAATAGAGTGATTCCCTATGGGGAAGCCCCCTGCTCCCAATATTACTTGCTCTGGCATTGTCTATTGCTCACGACACACAGACAGCTATCAAGAGAGTGGTCCATGCTGCCAAGCATATGTTAACACGGCAGGGCAAATGTTTCCTGACAAACTTTTTTCTTTGAAAATAATGTTGGTAGCATAGAAATGAGGTCACCTGATTAACTCAGTAAATTTGATTTCTCAGTTATTGGTACTTCTGTTTATATTCAGCCTGCGGCATATCACTGTTTTACGTAAAGATGGTTTAAAAGTTTGGTCAATTCTTCGAACGCGATTCGTGGTGAAAGAACATAAGGCCACACTTTTTTATTTTTATGGATGACATCCTCTGGGGACCCCGAAATCTGTGTGAGAGGGTGAAAAAAAAAATAAATAAAAAATTAAAAAAAAAATAAAAAATAAAAAAATACTGCTTAAGTAAAGGAATGCTGAATGTTTCTTGCTAAACGGTAAGACAGTTTTCCACTTATCATGTTATTGGTGTTGGATACACGCTAAAAAAAAAAAAGCTTAAAAACAGCCTTACTTTTCACAAAATGGTCCAATCATGCTGATTTTTTAGCTTGACCCGCGTTTTATGAATATTCATCAGTTCTGTAAGTTTCAAGCGAAAAGGTAAAATGGCTTTCCACTAATCGTGTTAACGGTGAAAGTGCATGGCGACAACGACAACGACAGACGCAGGTAACTGCTATATGTAGAGACACATCTGTGTTTGTACATAAAAGACTGCTGAGATGAGAAAATATCAATAGAACAATTTTAAATTTCCAATTTGCACCATTTTGAGATTCTGAACATAGTGAGAGATTGAAACTGCACTGATGTGACTTTATTTCCATTTCTGACACTATATTACACAATACAAGGTTACAGGTTAACCATCATTTTTATACAATCAACTACCAAAATTGTTTAGGTGCAGAAAATGCCAAAAGAACACTTTTATATGACTGTCTAATTAGTTCAATAATGACACTGTTAACATGCCTAAGAATCAAATTCATGGTGGATAAAATATGCTGAAAAAAGTAAAAAACAGCACAACTTTTGGAGAAATGGTCTGATCAGACTGATTTTTAAACTTGACCTGTATTTTATGTATACTCATCAGTTCTGCAAGTTTGAAGACAAAAATTGAAATGGTTTTCATCTTAATTGTATAACCATAGATTAAATATCCTAAAAAAAACCCCAAAAAACAGAATAACTTTTTGAAAAATGTTATGGAACAGGCTGACTTTCAAACTTAAGCTGTATTTTATGAACATTCATCAGTTCCGACACAAGATAGTTTCACGTTTTTTATCCAATAAGGGTAGATAGAATATGCTGAAAAAAAAATGGAACAATGGTCTGATCAGGCTGATTTTGGCATTTCACTTGTGTTTTTATGAATATTCATCAGTTCTATGAGCTTAAACATTAAAGGTAAAACAGTTTTCATATTAGTTTACTCTGAAGTGCCTAATAATAGTGCCGGCACGATTATTTTTTTCCCGGAAATTTTCCACCCGGCACGATCTTATTTTCCCTAGCACGATTAAGAATATCCACACGGGCACAATTATTCGGCTAGGCACTATTATTAATTTCTGAAAATTTTCAGGGGGCACAATTATTCCAGTAGGCACTATTATTTGGCACTTCAGAGTACTGTTATGTAATAATGAAAGTGCACGATGATGACAACGACAGCATAAGCAAAGGCTATATGTACAGACACATCCATCTGTACAGAAAAAAAATGGTTAGATCATGCTGATTTTCAAATTTGACCTGAATTTATGAATATTCATCAGTTCGAAGAGAATAGGTCAATGTGTCTGTACATAAACACTGACATCAATTCCAGTGTTGGGCTTGACAAGCTCTACAAAATGCAACAAACAAGATGTCTCTAGCATTATAAGTTCCAAAATAGGTGTAAGAGAGTTTTCAGTTTTGGCACCAAATGACTGCTTCTCCCATAGAAATGCACGGATTGACCTCAAACTTAAGAAAATGAAAAAAGACCGTAAGAGTAACTCTTCATTATAATATGACAGCTTAGGTCTGTGTAGTTTCTGAAAAAAAAGGCACAAACAATTTTTTTTTTTGCAGAAAATTCCCATTTTTACAAATTTTTTGCCGGTTTGACATCGAAAGGATCATTTGCAACAATTGCTACTGGAAAGAAAGCTACTAGTAAATAAGAAATGTTTGAAAAGAAGACCAAGAACAACATACATGGACAACATAAAAGAATAAACTGGTCAAAAAAAATATAGTTCAAGTATTTGAGAGATGTGGGGATCCATGACAGCCAATCTGCTATGAGTGGATGGCACCCAGTGATGATGAAGTAAACTCAATTTATAGAACAATTTTGGGTAAATAGTTTTAAGGCCCAGATATCAAAACAAGGATGACTTTTATTGTCAGTTATCAATTTCTGTATTCTTATCTTAGTTATGTCAAAAAAATTTACTTTGTGCAAAACAGGCAGCAACCAGCACACCCCCCCCCCCCCAAACAAGGAAAAAGTACAAATAGCAATAAGATTATATCACAAAGTGTTACGTCTACCTCTTTCACAATATTTTTAAAGAATTACTCTGTTCAGAAAAATTATAGTGTTACTTCCTTACCTTATGTGAGGGATTTCTTTCAATTCCTCCCTCAAAAACTTGTGCAAACTTGCAGATTTCCCTTTCACCATAAAAAAAGGCACCTCTAGAACCTCTCTGTATCCTGCTTGATATAGGAATTTTTTGTAAGCCTTTGCTACACCTGGTGAATAAAGAAAACCAAATCAATGTTAACATAAAACATATTTCAATGTCCAACTCTTACTGAGAGGAAATGTGTGCCTGAATGTACTGAAATATTAATATTTACACAAAGAAAACCTATTCATGTCAAAACTTTATCAAATAGACATATAACACATTCAAATTAAGATGGCATCTGTTTACAGCGTGAAATAATATACTGTTACCTGGGAAATATATACCACAACATGTTGAGATTTAGTGAGGCAGTGGAGTATAGTACTTATTATTTGACATACAGAGAGAAAGTACTCACCCCCCCACCCCATAAAAAAAATTACCAAAAAACCAAAAAAGGTACATAGCCATAGTCAAATAACATCTTTAGGTATTACTTATATTGAAATCAACAAGGCAGGTGCACAGCTTGCTACTTACATATGTTGGATTTATATGAGAAGTGTACTATACAAGCATCAGTTGTCTACGTTACTCTCTACTGATACATCATTGTTGTCCTTTGTACCCTATTGTTATTCCCAGTACCCCATTGCTGTTATGGCTATATAAGGTGATCCTATAAGGTGACCCTTAGACCCCATTCCCAGAGATTAGATTGATCTACTTTAGATCGACCTAACTCCCTGGGGGTTCACGCTAAATAGCTGTCAGCCGAGCGGAAACGAAAGTTAATTACTCCCTTACAGCTTGTAGTAGGCGGGACAGACATTTAAGCCGGATTATCTGACAGTAATCTAGTGAGGGATAGATCGATCTAAAAGCTCTGGGAATACACCCTTAGTGGGTAACCAGCAAGTACATAGGAGAAATAGGCTCAATACACTGAAGTCAAGCTTGTGTTAGTCATAACCCAAAGCCAATCATGGCAGCAGGGTAGGCTTACTAAAGCTATCTCTACATACAACAACCACATTTTTAACTCACCAGTTAACATTGGCTTGTTGATAAAGAAATCTTCATCATGAAGAATCCACACTGCTATTCTTCTCCATCTTTCTGGCAAGGCAGACATGTTTTCCATTTTGAGGAATCCATTTTCATCAAAGACCCTGGGCACCAGCTTCATGTCTACAGGCTCATTCAATTCATTCAAACAGAACTCCACAATAGGACGATATATGGGTAGTACTGGCGTGACTCTTGCCATGTGGGGACCACCAATAATCATCTGAACAGCCTCTAAAACAGCCTTTTTTGGGGAATGCTGACATACATTTTTCAATTTCTCTGCACAGTATTGAATACCATCTGCTTTGTAAAGGCTTGGTGGAATCTTCTTAACATACTTGTCAATTTGCTCTATTTCTAACCTTCCACACAACTCCACAATCTTTATACACCATTTTGGCTTCATAACATTTAACGATTCCTCCTTCATCAGACCAGACTGGAAACAACTATCAAGTATTCCACTGAAGACTTCATAATAGCCATGATGGCGTATCAAATCACAAGTAATGGAAAGCAATTTGAAAGGGGGGATATTTCTCCCTTGGTTTTGCACTAAATCAACCACTTTTTTTAAAAAAGCAATATTTGTATTGCAATCCATAAGTAGGTAAGCATGAACTAATCTATAACCACCGTCCCCATCGATATCTTGTGCATTAGCCACAAAGTTCTCAGCAACTTTCAACAGCATTTCATGATCAGAATAATTCATTACACTAAATTCCCATGTAATACCAATTTGCTGTCTCAATGGCAACAAAGATGCGTGCTTCTTAAATATCTCAGCAAGTTCTGTAACATATTGTACATCCATGAAACCTTTATTCAACTTCTGCTTTTGGGCTAAGCCCAACATCCACTTAATGCACAGAAATGCACGTCTCTTGTATTCTTCAGTTCCATCACAAAGCAGAATCTCCAACCCCTTCCATAAAATGTCAGAGGGAACCAAATATTCAACATTTTTACAGAGGCTGACATACCTGTACACTTCTCTCGGCTCAGAGAATTCACTGTTGAATTTCAGCTCCTGTAAAAAATGTCTTACATCATTTTCATCCACCCATTTTCCTCCCAGTTCACAAGAATAATGTGTTGCTGCGTTTAGAACACTAACAAGCCAGTGAATTTCTTTGCCTCCAAGTTCTTTCCTCTCTAGCTTTACCTCACTCATCAAGTGCTTCAAGAAAATCCTTATCTGCTCTTCAAGGTAATTCTGCTTGTGTAGTACAGACAGATGTAACCATCGGTGGCAGGCATCTATCCTAATCTTAACATGCCATTCGGACCATACCTGTGACATGTGTCTCTCCAGTTCTTTATAAAACTGAAGGATTTCTGGAGATGGCTGAATTAAAACCCCAACTAACAACAATCTGTTTAACTGACGTAGAACACTTCCCTCCATCAAACCTTTGTCGAGGATGGTTAGCAGGGCTGATGATAACCTGTCATCTTGTAAAAGATGAGTGTTTTGATATCTTGGCGAATCCCTCAAACATTTAAGACTAACAGCATATATATACCGTAGCACTCCGTCAAGATCTTTTTCGGCATTACTACTACTAGCTCCGTTCTTGTAAGCACTAATAATCTCCGCTTCGCTCCTTCCATCTTGTATAAGGTACTCCTTCGCCTCTCTTTCCAAAAGATCTTGGTTGCGTCTGATGATGGCGTTATATTCATTTTCCGTGAGTTTTTTTGTAGAGTATGACAGCTCAGTCCCAGTGGTAACTTTCCCCATCGTCCAACCCCACATCTTGTGAAAGCTTCGCCTTCGGAGTTGAGAGACGGCACATGTAAATCGCAGCGATTGATGGCATTGTGAGGGTTGTGCCAAACACTGAGTTATTCTACCAACAAAACTGTGTCGACTACAACTTCGGTAGACATATCTCAGTGCCGAATAAAACATGATTACATGATTAAAATGTTCCCAGTACTGAACACGTCCATGGCCTCTGTCTCGACCACGAGGCAGTTGAGGTAAGCTCGCATTTGTAGAAAGAGCAGGTCAGGTCACAAAATGGCGGAAAACGGCATTTCAGGCTACGAGAAAAAATGACATAAAAAGCGGAACCTTATACTAGGGAATAAACACCCCTTTCAACGCAATTTTAACGTGAACAGCCAAAACCCGTATCTTTTATATCATGTTACCTTTTCTTGAGCATCTTCCCTGGCTATAAGGGCACGAGTTTCTTTTAAAAACTTAAAGGGATAACAACTGTTCATTTTGGCCAAAAATGAATTTTGCTAGGGTAAACAACAATTTTCCCAGTCTTATTAATGGTAATTGAATACATTCCGGCATTCAAAGTTAGTCCGTGTTTTTTTCCCTTAAAAATTTAGTTTTTTAATATTCTCTTAAGCATAAGAGATTATTACAGAGTGTAGCCATCTATAGAGGTCACTTGGTGTGATGGAAAGCACAAATTCCAGAATTATTGCGTTAACTGCCGTTTTTGTGGTAAAATAAAATTTATTACGTTTCTATGAGTTGTTTACAATGTATTTATTATTGTAATATAGATATCATGCGAACAGTTGTTATCCCTTTAAAGTAGGTCCTACATGCTGACGCCACAAGATAATAATAATGGATATGACTCTTGTTAATTACATGTAGGCCTATGTGAACTTTTCTTTTAACAGCAACAATTTCTACATAGAATTGACGTCATCTCTCAGCTGGCCTATGGTAGAAATTAAAGATAAATATATATATATATATATATAGAATTGACGTCATCATTCAGCTGGCTCTGGTACAAAGTTATTTTTAAAGGCATTATTAATTGACAAAAAAATGACACTTTTAGTTGGAAAAGGCGTCTTTTAAAAAAGAATTTGTCAGTGTGGATTTTGGGGGATAGTGAAGAAACAATCAAAACTGACAGCTCATCAAAGGGATACCTGGATAAATGAGATTATCTGTTTACCCCACTTCTACCTGGGGATGTGCCTTCATTAAGGTTAACAACATGATTAACGGGGGGAGGGGGGAGGTTAAAACAACAAAGAGTGTCAGTAAGTTTATCAAAGGGATACCTGGATAAATGAGATTATCTGTTATCCCTATCTCTACCTGGTGAACATTTTGATCTAAGGCAGGCATTTATAATTTTTCTTAGTGTCACATAGTTTATTCTCAGTATTATATTAATTACAGGGGGAATTGTCCGGGGGTCAGTTGTCAAGGGGGTAATAGCCCGAGGTGGAGGATTGTCCCGGGGGGGGGGGGTGCCCTGATTTGCGACCACGACGGAGGGTGTCTTGGGGAATGCGAATATTCTATAACTTTTGGTATAATCATAGAAGTAGAGATGATCTTCCATACATGCTCTTTCATACACATACCCCAGTACATACATACACACATGAATATTTAACTACTTAAATCATTGCTCTGTTTTGTACAGGAATGGAATTTGTCTCTTTAAGGCCTTGGTGAACGGGGTGTTTGGATACAGTATCTTAAATACGTAGTGATACATATAGGCAGGACACAAAAAGTTCTAGTAGAAAACAAAATAATTCTCATTTATTGCAATTAATATAACAAAAAATCCACATTTGTATGTTTATGTCAGACGAAATGTCACAGTTACAATCTACACGTGTTTGCAGGGACACTCTTGTTTTTAGTCAATTCCTTTTCCATTAAAAGGAAGTTTTTTACCCACTAATCTCGCAGACCCCAAAGTTAAACATTGTATTTAGTTGATACAAATAGAAATACAGGGTGTCCCAGTATAAACGTAACCCAAAAATGTGAACGCCGTTTATTTTCTGTTTGCAAATTATATACAATTCATATATATCTGAAAACTGCAGAAGTTAGCAAATCTACTGCTACATGTACAAACAACATGTCACGTGCTCTACTGGCAAAGATTTTGTCGTCATTTATAGAAAATATTCCAAATGTGCTCTGTTATACATTGCACAGTGTCTTTCAATTCAAAATGTAGTTTTATCAAGTAGTAAACATTAGAATGTAAATTCGAGGACTAGCGAAAACGTTCTTCAAAGTTGTAAAGTGTATTGAACGAAACTGATCTGGGCACTCAGTCGTATGTATGCAGTCACAGTTTTGAGTATTTAAAAAAATTTATTATGATAGTTCGGAGAAATTATATGAAAATGATCATATCAGCGTCCTCTGTCATTTATCGCTGTCTTCACTAGCACAATATGATGAAATTCATGGACACCGTCACAATCATGTTGAGATAGACTATGAGATCAAATACTGTAGCATTAACCCTGTTGTAACTCAACTTCCTCTATTTTCCCGGACCATTACATACCTGTCATCATTGAAAATTGCCGGAGAGGGAGATTCCTACGTATGACCTACGTCCCCCACCCGGACACACACACACACACGCACACACACACACAAAATTTTTTTGGAAAGTAACGCCTCGGTAAGAAATGTGTTGTTAGCAGTTTGCTAAGAAAATAGTTTGACTATACAAAATGATATAGAAAAATAAAACCGGCAGCTTAGAACTTTATTATATTCCAATTCAAGTCTTTCAATGTTTCAAGAATTTCATCGGCTGTTTTACAACTTGGTCATACTAACAGCCTGTTTCAATCAATAATTAAAACAAGTTAATATTTGCGCTCCAGTATTTCATACTCCATTGTGTGGCTCTCGTCGGGGATTCAGCTTATTGCACACCTCAGGTAGAGGTGACACTCACGTCGTAAGCCCAACTTACTGGAACATTTTTGAAATATTGTTGAGATTTCTTTGTGAAGTCCCAAATATCTCATTTCGAAAAAAATCATTTTCTAATTTTAAAAATTATCATTCTGTCCTTCAATCCGCAATCTGTACTACTCTTGTTTAGCCCATTGCCAATGGGGACAGTTCAGCAAAAGCACTAAATCTCATTCATTAGCACTTCTGTCTTGTGTTTTCTGATGTATTCTGGATAATTGCACAAATAGGCCCTAGTGCATATATGAAAATGTGCAACATTTCGTGCAAGTCGGCAAACATACTTGATGTGATAATCGCCGACTGTTCGTGCAGTTCAAAAATAAGAAAATTTGACTTCACGTAAATTCTGTCGACATTGCGTAGAGATTTTACGTCGTTTTTTCACGCGCCATTACGTTGCGTCGCGTTCGTTGTGTGTAAAAACGCTAATTTCAATGAAAAATGCCTATAATTTCTTTCTATTTTCATCTTTTAAAATTCCAATTTCAAGACATGATAGACAAGTATGTAAGCTTCAATTTTATTCATTGGGACAACATTTCAGAGGAAGAATTTGATAGAGTAAATCAGCGCTAAATTAGGGGAGACCGGGGCTAGTTGGCCCAGTTAGACACTTTTGGCCTTGTAGAGCCAACTAGGAGTGGGTTAGAGCAAGAAGTTATAATGAGAAGGAGTAGAAACAAGGGGTTTCCCTTCATCCTATCCTCGTAACGGGCTTAATCCTAATAATTACCCAGCTTGTGGTCTTAGGGAGAGCTTGTGCCTAATACATATTCAAAAGACCGTTCATGTGGGTTGCTTCAGCCAATTGGGATAAAGCCTCGCGAAGTCTCTAATAATCTCACAGAGAAAACATGGTGGGATTACAGAAAGGTGTAGAGAGAGATTTCAAGCCTGGACGCAACCATTTCGGGAAATAAAACTCAAATCATGCAAGATACACCTTCATTTGATCTAGAGCCGATCAGTTATACAAAAATTAGTTTCACATCAAGAATGTATGAGAACAATTTCACAAACCCACCTTCAACGCTAAAATTTGCACCTGTAGAAGTCTCATATTTATTTTAAATTATTTTTGTCGTGTAAAGGAAATTTACCTTCATCTAGGAATGACACATTCAATTCACAGCCGTGTACACAAAACAGTAGTACTTGCAATTTCCGTATGCCAGCCTCGTTTCTTTCTTTTTTGGCACATTATTGCTTATATACCAGGTAGAGCTTAAACAGGAAAATTGGGGAAATGAAAATAAGTTATTGCACTTAGTACGATTCTAAATAAAATTTCATTATTACATATTTTTGTTTATATCTTTGTCTATTACATGAGGCCAACTAATAGTAGACTGATAGTTTAAATTCATTAGAAGAAAAAATCAAAGAAATATTTTTATTGATTGATATTGCTTTATTTCAACATTCGAGCAACTTGTATAATATCTAAAACAAAGTACCAGCAATGAAAATATATCAATATTGTTACACCCAACAGTGATTAAAGCAATACAAAAATGGTTAGTTTTTATTTTGATGTGGTGATTATTTTATTTTAAACTTTAGACAATTAGCCAGTGAACACTAAATTCCCTTTTAAAACTCGGACCACTAAATTCCCTTTTAAAACTTGCACCTCTTGTGCACTATAGTTTAATATTAGTGGTGGTAAGAAAACAGAGCCTTGTGCCTCATCAAGTTGCTGCTGGAAACAATCATTTTGCCAGCAAAACTAAAGATCTTTCACCTGCATTCTCTTCAACCTGAAATGAGTAAGTGCGGAATTCATTACAAAATATAACTCTATATCCTAAACGAAACTCTGCAAACATCATATTGCAATAAAAAATTGAAAAAAAATTCCGAGAGTTCCCTGTCATCAAATTTTGGACCCACCATTTTGAAAAAGTCCCATGAAAAGTTGTTTATTTGAAACGATGTTTTTCATCTAAAGGGTTGATTCATTTAATACCAAAGTGATGTATTGTAATGATGCACGTCCTTAACTAACCAGAAAAACATAAATTATCTGCATACACCACGTTAAAATTACCAAAAATTGTCCCAAACTGTCACCCAACTGTCTCTAACCAATTTGGGGACCCGCCATTTTGAAAAAGTCGGATGAAAAGTTGTCTATTTGAAACGATGTTTTTCATCTAAAGGATTGACTCATTTAATATCACAATGATGTATTGTAATAGTGCACGTGCTTAACTAACCAGAAAACATAAATTATATGCATACATCACGTTAAAATTACCAAAAATTGTCCCAAACTGTCACCCAACTGTCTCTTGTGACCCGCCATTTTGAAAAAGTCGGATGAAAAGTTGTCTATTTGAAACGATGTTTTTCATCTAAAGGATTGATTCATTTAATACCAAAGTGATGTATTGTAATGATGCATGAGCTTTACTAACCAGAAAAACATAAATTATGTGCATACATCACGCACTTAAGAAGAAAAAAGTCCTAAACATGGAGGTCCCGCTGAATCGGCCTCAGATCTTCGAGCTAACGCTGCTTTCTGCTCTGACAAATTTGACTGACAGCCACCGTATGAACATAAAACAATGCTCAAAGCAGATAATCAACTCTCACTCACCTTTATATCGCTCGACTTGGCGTTTTTCTAAGTATAACTTCCAAATATTCGCATTAAACATGAATAAATCAAGACGTATACGATCTGGTTCAGCTTCTCCGTCTTGAGTCACGCGGAGGCGAGCGGAGGATTAGACCAGTTACGAGGATCGAATTTCAAAGGACGCCGCTTTGAAAAGAATGCTGCGATCTGATTGGACGAGAGAGATAATTGATGTCCCGTTTCTACTCCTTCTCATTATAACTTCTTGGTTAGAGTAACAAAACCGGTTTCAAAGTAAGCCCCATGAACTAAGCTACGTATGCAACGTCATTATTTTTCAAATATAATGCCAGGTGGCTCACAATTTGACAAAAAACGCAGTTGACGTTAGGGGGGCCAACTTGCCCCATGGCGGGGCAAGTTGGCCCCAGGGTCGGGGCAAGTTGTCCCCCCTATACGAAAATGAAGTATATATCCCATGTAAACGCCTTGAAATACATTTTTATAAATTTATTTATTTATTTAATTGATTTTTGAGAGTCTTTGATGAATAAACAGTTCAAATGAGGCAGATTTATTGAGGTTTCCGTACGTCACGTTGTTGGGGGGGGGTATGTGTTGCAAGAACCAAAATATCAATAAAATGTGTTTTGTTTTAATTAAGAATAAATAAATAATGGTATAAAGAAGGTTTTTAATGAATGAAAACGAATAATAAATTTGGTTTTTAAAAGAAAGTAACAAATTCAGTTTTAAACCATTGAGTTTGTTTCAACAATGGTCTCTAGCTAGGGAGGGGTGGAAAATCCCCTTGAGGGCAACATACCGTATAACACTATAAATACAAAGGGAATGAATTAAGGCAAAATAAATGTTTTTCTACGGAAAGTCCAATGGATTTGCTTTTTAATACTTACAATCAACAGAATATTTCTAATATAAATTCTCAAAAAGACACCAGAGAGAAAATTAAAAAAATCAATCAGACGGTAATAGACACCGGCAAGCTTTGTCAATTTCACCAACTTGTTTATTTCAAACAGCGTTGCGCGCAAAGGTTTGTGGGTAATATGAGGGTCCAACTTGCCCCGAGTCAAGGGGGCCAACTAGCCCCGGGTGTACATTATTTATTTTAAAGGATGGTAGCCATTTATGGTGCTAGAATGTGCAACGATGATACATCTCTGTGAAACTTGAAACAATGAGCTTCAGTTTGATGCCCTATACATATCTTATATTCGATCAAAAGCCTATGATAATAGATTTTTAAATCTCTTAAACAAAATTACTTTTAGGTGCAAAAATCATTTATTTCGACTCACCGCTTAAGTAAAACTTTTTAACGTCCGACACTTCCTTAGCATTGTAGGCTATAGTCACTTTACAAGAGTATGTGGCCTAGTTTTTTACCTCGTAGTTACTTTGTCATAAATTGACGGGGGGCCAACTTACCCCGGGGTCCAACTAGCCCCGGTCTCCCCTATAACGCCACGATGATTTTCTAGCATAACGTCAGCATAACATTTGCCGGAGCTTATTTTAATTTTAGTTCCTTTCGTAGAGTTGACGATTTTCCAGTTAATTTTCTAGTGCTGCGTTTTTAGTAATGGCGCTCTTTCTCATTAGACGTCATCTAGGAATTCGAAGTCCATCTTTGTGAATTACTATAGTTGAAACATAGGGTAGACCTAGTTATATAAGTAGAAAAAATAAATCTGAACAGGCTTTTTTAGAGACAAAAGTTGTAAAAGTTTGTATAACCTGGTATGTTAAAGTTAAAGGACACTGGTAAACACCCGAACGCACTCAAAACTCAATTTCCCCGACTCTCCCAAACCTTTTATAGGGGAGACCGGGGCTAGTTGGCCCAGTTAGACACTTTTGACCTTGTAGAGCCAACTAGGAATGAGTTAGAGTAACAAAACCGGTTTCAAAGTAAGCCCCATGAACTACGTATGCAACGTCATTATTTTTCAAATATAATGCCAGATGGCTCACAATTTGACAAAAAACGCAGCTGACGTCAGGGGGGGCCAACTTGCCCCGCCACGGAGCAAGTTGGCCCCAGGGTCGGGGCAAGTTGGCCCCTATACATCATCCATACCCTCCCCCCATTTTTGTGCCGTTTTTTTCAACATATTTCCTTTTAATCCAACTTTCTCTATTGAATGGTTCGTCGACATCTAATTTAAACTAAAATACCATATTGTCATTTTCAATGGCCTATTAGGTAATTTCTTTATGAACTTTTTATCCCCCCTCCCCGCCTCGCGTTGTGTCTTCACTAACACAATGAGGTGATATTTTGTGGAGTCCGTCACAATCATGGTTACGACAGCATCAGAATCAAAACACCGCAGTCTCTATCGTAAAGTCTATTTGGTCAAACATAGCAAAAACTGCTCAGATATTCAAATCAGTGAACCTTATTGAGTCATATCAAGAAAGCCAGTGACCTACATAATGTCATTTCAATTCGGGGTTGATAAGGATCTGAAGTTAATTTTCGTCTGGCATTTTTTGAAATATACTGAACACAAACTCGCCCAATATATTTTAATGTTGTAACGTACAAATGAAGTTCCATCCGTAAAATATTGGTGAGAGTTGAAAAGGAAAGGCGGTCACTTCAGCCTGCCACCTCCCCCTACCATGAATGTAATGGGATGGACAGCCTGGAAGTAGACGTCACTGCCTCAGTGCTGAGTGATCAAGAAGTGGATCGAAGGCGGCTTAGATATTAAGTATACGATTATCGTAATTTCAGCCATATTAATATAATGTTTGAAGAAATCAATGTCAGGTATTTGGTGATAAGTTACTTGTGATTTATTTTTGAAAAGTATTTTGACACCCGTTTGCTTAAAAGTGGTTTTGACCATTTCCCAACATTTTCCCCCACGTACCATTTATATCCTCCTTCATTTCATCTCATCACGTCTCATAAAACAAAGGAAGATGCAGTTGCAATTCATATTTAGTATTTTGAACTTCGTAGGTAGAAATAGTAGTGGCAGTGGAAGTTTATCGTGAGAAATGGCCAAGGAGGGGAAAATGCTGTGAAATGTCTTGTGAGAGTCTGGCCACTGGCATGTTCATATTTAGTGAGCGGTAGGTCGTGGAATTATAGAATATGTCATAGGTATAGTAACAAAACGTCCATTTCCTAAGTAAAGAACATAATTCAAGTATTAAGGGGATATAGTAATACACTTCCATTTCGAATATTGGCAAGATTCGTAAATTAAGATTTAATATTTCATTTCAATAAAATGTGTGAGCTAAACTGTGGTTGTATTGATTTCTGTGTGACATGTTATAAGATGAACCCTTCAAGACATAAGGGGCGAACTGATGACCCGAAATGCTGTTCTGAACGGGTTTGAAAAGGTTTTATCCAAAGGTGTCTTTTACGTGTTTTATATCAATATAGCATCACGAATTTGAGGTGATTTACGAATTAAATGTTACATATTTAAAACGTAATCATATATCAGAATGCATGGTCATCAGTTAAAAAAATGCTTTATTGTATTGAAATATGTTGTATACTATCGTAGTTTCAAGATTGGAACAACTGACATTTGTGAAATGGTACTATATGTGGTATTCTTCAGCAAGACAGCAAGGGATGACTTTCTGGTTTGGATGAGAATAAAGTACGCAAAAATACACTAATTTTAGGTCAGTTTAAAGCCAAATATTTTTCTGTAATATTCAACAATTTCACCTAAATCACCAATGAACACATTATCGAATCCATTAATAAATTCTACAAGTCCGGTGTCGAATTCTTAATTTCTGTTTTTACCGGCTGCGGCGAGAGTAAACTTCAGTCTCATTCTCCAAATGTACTGGAATCAAAAATGAGACTACTTGCGCTCATTGTGTGTCTTTCTTTCAATGTTCAGAAGGGAAAAAAGGATTATCGTCTCTTGAAATTTGAGTATTTGCTGTCTTTTTGAGTAAGATATGTCATTTTACGAATCAAGATCGATTATTTTGCGTCACAAGTGAAGTATGTAGAATTAAGAAATTTCATTTCCATTTGAGAAAAATCCCATCTTGAAAAGCTGATTTCGTTCATGTAAATACCATTCATATGATGGAAAAGAAACTACTTTCGTGTTTTACTTATTCTTACAATGTAAAATATGTACACGTTTTATCCTGAAATATATGTTTTTGCCATTAATCTGTTGAACAAAAACATTTATGGGAATGAAAAATGCTTTATTTTCCAAATTTAATAATTTCGACAATTCTGTCTTAACAGCATCATTATCTACCGACCAGATGATACAGATATTATTGATATTTATTCGAATTTAGAACAATTTATGTTCAGAAGGGGTTTTTTTTCGAATTGAAAATGCATGAAGAAAATATGAGAAAATCGTGATCTGTCCCTTGGATTTTAAGCCAGATTTCATGTAAATGTAATTTGTTTTCTAATTGAAAATGGATGTAGGAAATATGATTTACTCATTGGATTTTAACCCAAATTTCATAAGTGAACATGTAGTTTGTTCTTTAAGTAGTTTTTGCAAGGAATTTTTTAAAAATTTCATATTCATTTTACTATCTTATGTTCATTAGTCTTTCCAGTTTGGCAATAGCTGTATAAACGTTGTATATGTTTTTATGTAGAACTTTTGACACTTTTTTTTGCCAAACATAACGAAAATGCGTGTCCGTTTTTTGCTCCCAACGACAAGTGTCTGACTGAAAAAAAGCGTGCAATTTTAAACAGAGCATTTAATAAATATCTCATAATTTTCATTTTTATATAGAAAAAAACAATGGCGGATCCAGAACATTTGAAAGAAGTCAGATGTTGACATTTGGGGCGAGATGGAGTATTTTGAGAACTTGATCATGTGAATCCAGAATGGGGAGGGCGGAGACTAGATCCACCATTGTTTTTTTTTTCTATTTTAATGAAGAAGTTGAAATAAATTGTTTTTGTCATTAAGAACAAACATAAAACCGTTAGTATAGTAGATAATTTATTTGTCAAACGGAATATATTAGAATGTTATATTTCTCCACCTGTAAGTGAATTTAATAATAATAATAATATAATATACATCATAATATTATACTATGATAGCATAATATTCTTTAAGATACTAAACGCTTTTTAACTTGTAAAAAGACTGAAGACGATGACATTTTACAGATATATGTTTTATAAATTATTGAATACAAAAAAGCAATCTGTATTGCTCTTAATAAAAAAACTTATTGAATGTACAAAATGTCTTAGCGTTTTTACTGATGGCTAAATTTCTCAGTGGTAGCCTGGGGTTGGGGTTCGATTCCTGGCTCGGGCATTTTAGAATTACAATGAGGTGCTATTAGAATTTTTCTTTGGTTACTATAAGAAGAAAGTCTACACGGGGAGGGTGGGTGGGAACACTTAGAGAAGTAGGTAACGCGCTTGCCTCTGAGACGGAAGGTCCCCAGTTCGATTCCTGGCGCTTCTAGGTCCTAGCAAATTACCTTTTGCAAAAATAAACCCAAATGAACAATTTAAACTACTATAAGAGGATCATACGAATGAGGAAAAACGCGAACTGAGATAGTGGCTCAGTAGGTAAGGCGACAGACTAAGAAGTAGAAAAGGGTGAGCTAGGAGTTGAAAACCTAAGGTTCAAGTCGAGCCGAAGAAAAGAAAGTCAGGAATAAACATGTGACATTTTGCACATCATCTATTACAACTTTTATGTACATTTATTATAACAAATACAAACAACTACACCATACAGATGTATGCAAAATCCGAACATTACATTTTGGCTCTACATAAAAAGTAATTTTCATAACGACTGCGCAATTTGAGATATAAATTAATCTTAAATACAACTATCTACAACTAAATGTGTGGGAGATTATATGCATTTTGAAAAGTGTTGCTCAAGATCAATCGTTTTGGTTTTAATAAAGAACATGAAATCTCCCTTTTTTATATTTTTGCCCAAAGTTAAAAGAGAAAGTTGAAGATTCGAAGTGAAGTATTTTACAGCAATCGTTCAAAGTTGACATTGGAGTATTTGTCTTATGAGTGAGCCAAAATTTCACCAAGGGACATTTTTATCCAAAATTCAAGGGTGGTAACAGTATGGATAATTCAAAATGCATAAGATCTCATGTAAGCGTTTCCACCGCACGCGGGTACACACTCATGACCCCACAACTTACTCTATGTCCCCATGCTGATGATCACACACAACACCAAACAGCAGTCAAACATTATTTAATTTTGTTAATTTGATGAGTGCTTTTTTTATAGTTAAATAAATATGTACCTCAAATTTTGTGTCATTTTTCTTCTCTTTAAATCTTAAAATAGGATTTAGGTGGCACAATTTTGAATGAACACTTAAATTTATGCGTCGTGCGAATCAAGAACAGCATGAAGACATGGTCAGTTTACAACCTTATCCCAGTCATAGTCATTTCTAAGAACAATATGTACACCAAATTAGAAAAGATTATGCAAAAACAAGTTAACTTGAAATAATTAAGCACATTTACTCAGAAAATGCTAATAAACTCAACGGTCTCTGGTTTTCAGTGGTCAAGAAACACTCAGCAAAAATAACCCAACAGCACGTGCAGGACTGCCACCTAATCAGGCCTTTTATTCTCAATCACCCTTTGTTCCCGACCGAAATATAGAATTAAGAAAATACTAAGTACAAGATCAACATTAAGTAAAACACTGACCTTCCAATTTTGTGGAAATCTTTTACTCTAACCAATCAAAGTGTCATTTTTTTAAATAATTTTTTTGTTTTTTCATGTTTGATTAGAAAAAAAAAATTTAGGCGATTAACTGACCAATCTTCTTTATTTACTAAGAAATACCCATTTCCCCCAAATCAGAACTTTGCGACAACTTAAGTTTCGGATTTTTCAAAATTTCAACTTGTAAAAGATTCGATATATGCCAGTTCTACATGTACATTTTTAATTGACGCAAAAGGAAACACTTTCTGCTAATCACAGTTTCTCTTTGTGAGTATTTCCGCTGTGTAATGAAGGTATAAAGTTAATTTCTCTTCTTAAATAAAAAACTTATTAATTGCGAAAAAAAACTAACCCAACCCCTGACTTGATTTTCTGAAAACGAACATTTCTACCCCCTCCCAGCAATAAAACTATGGGTCTGTCACTGATCAGACATAGTACTAGTATATCAAAATACCGGGAACCCAAGGAAGTTTATTCTTACCATGCGTCATAACCGCATATTCATAATTTTAGAAAGCCCAGTTTTAATACGTGTGGGCAATTCTGCAATAACTCTTAAAAGTGTCATATTTTGGATTACAGCGTTTACAGTTTATTGTAAATTTACGTTTCCCTCATTTCATCCAATGAACCCACAATAAAAGATTCCTGAATGCATTTTACGTATTTTTCTATTCTAAATTTAACTTCATAAAAATTTTAATTTTTATTAAAATATTTGTATTCAATTTTATATGAATAATCACGCATTTTTAAGTGCACAATAAAACGTCTTATTACATATTTGCCCACACATATAATTTTGCAATCAAACATTGAACCGGTCGTACTAGCACTGTGCTCTGCCTGGACTTTACTTAATGATAATTTTACAATTACTTTCATTTTCATAGATCACTTAAGCAAGACATTTTAGTATAACCTCAAAAGTGTCGTTTCAGATTCGAAAACTGGTCGGTATAAACAAAAATTTAAATTACAATAAAAACATCGTGCGAGGATAGAGTGCTGTACTACAACTTTTTTTACACATGTATAATAATAAACCAGCGACGTGCAGGGTTGACGCTTGGATTTAGTCCATTTTATCGGAAGTTTCATGAAAAAACCACTCGTTACAAGCTGCACTTCATTTGATACACGTTTTGATGCAGAATATTACAACCCAAAGCACATTTCACACCAAAGCAAATGTCAACCCTGCAAGTTGAATATACGACAAACTTCGGCACACAAGACAACGTTGACATGGGTGCGGGCGCTGGCGAACACGAATCTGATGTCTTTTCTGGGAGCGCGTCCAATCTCATCGTAGACGGTTGTTACGAGGCACTGAAATTAAATGAAAAATGAAATGGATTAAACAAAATTCATAACAATATTTTAGGATTTGACAAAGTGAAATACATAATAATAATAACAATGATCTTGTTTGGTTTTTGACTTTCTTAGTTATACATTATTTTGCGTATTTTGTGGGTAGTGTGATATAAATTCAGGATTTTATTGCTACATGTGCTTTTTAAAACTTCTTCAGAATGATTTCAACACTTACTTTATACCAATGCATCCACACTTAAATAAATTCGTAATCCGAATACTGGCACTTTAGCTCAACTTTTTAAAAATCAAATACTTTATGCAAACAATTTATTTCAGATTATAATATCAAGGACGGTATGTAATCGAAATTGCAATCAGAAAAAAAATGAAGTCAAGGGAGGTCGACAGTGCCAAGCAAATATACGTTTGCTTTCCTGGTCGCGGCTAGTTCTCTATAAAATAATTTGTTTATTGTCAGTTAACTTTAATAAACAGGATATATTTGTACAGGTCACTGTCAAAAAATAGAAAAAAGCACCCATTGGGAGCTGAGAATGTTACAGTAGTTACCTGCTTTGTCGTCTTGCTTTGTTTAAGACGGAATAACGGGTTCAGACCTTTGGACGGCTGGAATAATCTTCTCACTTCTTTATGAGTAAATACTTTCCTTCTGGAAAAAGCAATATAAAAAGTTATTAAACTTTCCAAGGTCATTTCAGCATTCATGTCAATGAAATATATCCAAGAGCCATTACGTCTGAAGTGGGAAATGCATACTTTTTGATAAAATATCGTCAACATAAACCGATCAGTGTTGCCTTATATCATCTATACAGTACTTACAACAAACTACATCAGTTCTCAGTGCCAAAATTTCAGTCTACGTGTGGAAATTGTGGCAATGTGACACGTGAAGCTTCTTCCTCTTCCTTCTGACCTTGGTCCTATCTGAATACCTCTCACCAAAATGCTCACCTGGTTTACATAATAATAGCACTGACTGTGGGATTGTGTTAGAGAAGACACGATGCGGCTTAACGCAATCTAAACGTCATCATCAGGTTATTGCACAAACAAACCATTTTGTTTTGTCCATCTATAGACCTTCATCCCAAATAAATGAGGTTATTATTATTAAAGCATCCCAATTAAAACATGCTGTCGCCTATTGCTCTAGCACTGTAAATATTTAACACTACAGTTGTGGCGACTAAGGTATGTACATATATATTTAACATTTTAATTTTTATGGAGCAGTACATATGAACCCAAATATGCTTCTTAGAAAAAATAAATCACATAAGAATCAGTTTACTGAGTTACGCATCATTCGTGAAGGTATTGTTTTCTGATTTCATTGTTTGTTCTCTGTTGTCGCGACTCTGTGGTTGCGTGCGACGTTGTATATGTGCGCACGCTTGTTTTTACGTCGCTTACTCTTCTTTGTTACGTTAAAATGATACATACGTTACCGACACATACTTTACCATGAAGCGTGTAAATATTTATTCTATTTTCATTGGTTTTCTTTCGATTTGTGGGCCAACACTTTTGTCTTTTATTTGTGTTTCATTAAAATAGTGTTGGCGCACAAAAGGAGAGACAACCAATGAAAATAGAATAAAAAATATTTACACGCTTTATGGTAACGTATGTATCATTTTAACGTAACAAAGAAGAATGAGCGACGTAATAACATGCGTGCGCACATATACAACGTCGCACGCAACCACAGACTCGCGACAACAGAGAACAATGAAATTAAAAAACAATACCTTCACGTTATTTGGTACCGTATGTATCGGTGACGTATGTATCATTTAAAGAATTTCAACAAACGGTTTCAAGACAAGTAATCTTTACTTGCCCTGCTTTTCCTTCTTATTGTAATGTTGTATACCGTAAGAATAAGGCGTTTGCTTACAAAACGGACAACAAACAATTAAAAAATAAAAGTATTTACACGCCACATGGTAACTATGTTCATTGGTTGTCTTTCGTTTTGTGCGCCAACAGTTATGTCTTAATGTTACATAAAAATGAAAGAAAACGAGACAAATAAGATTTCTTGCCTTCAACTATCTGTGAAAATTGTTCATATGATACATACGTTACCGATATATACATGGCCAAATAATATGAAGGTGTTGTTTTCTGATTCCATTGATTGTTTTCTGCTGTCACGACTTTGTTAGTGTGTGCGACTTTGTACATGTATATGTGCGCACGTTTGTACGTCGTTCTTTCTGTTTGTTACGTCAATATGATACACACGCTACCGATAAATACGTTACCATGAAGCGTGTAAATATTTATTTATTCTATTTTCATTGGTTTTCTTTCGTTTTGTGGGCCAGCACTTATGTCTTAATGCTACATTAAAATGAAAGAAAACGAGACAAATAAGATTTCTTGCCTTCAACTATTTGTGAAAATTGTCCATTTGATTCATACGTTACCGATATGTACGTGACCAAATGTCACGACTTTGTGAGTGGGTGCGACTTTGTATATGTGCGCAATACGTTTTACGGCCTTCATTCTTATTTGTTACGTAAATATGATACATATACGTTACCAAATAACGTGAAGGTATTGTTTTCTGATTTCATTATTTGTTCTCTGTTGTCGCGACTCTGTGGTTGCGTGCGACGTTGTAATGTGCGCACGCTTGTTTTTACGTCGCTTATTCTTCTTTCGCACATATACAACGTCGCACGGAACCACACAGTCAAGACAACAGAGAACAAACAATGAAATCAGAAAACAACACCTTCACGTGACCTCTGAGTCCAAATGAAAATAGGCTACTTTCAAGGGAGGAATCCACAGTAAAACTTCAAACCCTGTGCACCCAATACAGCATGTTTGTGGACACACACAAGCAGTCATGATGGAGTGGAGGCTGTTTGAAAATGTAATTAAGACACCACAATATTGCAAACTGAACCTGGAAGGATGTATGGAGCACATATTACATCCTAATATAGAGACCTACCCAAACTTGGCCAAGTTGGCAGCAATTGGCCTAACTCTGCCTGTGACATCCACTGCATGTGAGCGTGGAATTTCAGCCTGTAATGCCATTAAGACTGAAAGAAGGAACATGTTGTCTATTCTACACTTGAATAGATTAATGAGGCTGTACATTGAGTCTCCAACTCTGGATAAATTTGATTTTGACAAAGCTTTTCAAAAATGGGTTACAATCAAAGAGAGGCGAGGATTTGATAAATTAGTTAGAAATGCCTAAGACACATGAAGGTGACAATACTTTTTGTTTTACTTGTTGTTTGTCATTTTGTGCATCATCATATGCATGTTATGGAAATGCTGAATATTATTGACATACAGGCAGAGTTTAAGAATCTACTTTATTTTCCCACTTGTGCAAAAAAAAAAAAAAAAAAAAAAAAAAAAAAAAAAAATTATGTACAACTCAATGGGGTTATTCATATCATGTTAATACAGCTAGATTCAAAGTTTGAATAGCAGCTGTATTGGAACATTTTTGTTATGTTTTCTTTCTAATTTTTCTAACAATGGCATCATCAAGATGTGACATTTAACTCCTTTATGTAACCTGGGAATAAAGTGAAATATAAACTCAGTCTTTCTTTGTTATTCAGACAGTATAAACTTGGGTCTTGGTTTCCACCTAATATTGCTAAGGTATGCATAAGTTTTTTTTAATATTATATACATAATTTACACATTTAGTCTGTTTTATAATTTATTTTTGTGTTTTAATGCTGTCCAGTGTTTTTTTTCATGTATTTAAGCATAAAAACTGATGAGTGGTGGTGTTTTTCGACTTTTAAATTTTGCTAATTGCAATAAGAAAATGCTAATAGAAATTTGTACCCTTTAGCAAATTTTGCTTATCAAAAATAGTGGCTAGAGTGAGCACAGCTTTCTTTTTATCATTTTTTTTTATTCATCTTAGTATTGCCACTGACATATCTACTAGTGCCTCAATTTAGGACTCATTCCCAATGACATTAATGGTCTATGTAAATCGATCCAACTCCACAGGGACTCTTGCTGAATGCAATTGGATTGGCGCACCTCCTTTTGTTTATAACATGCTTGTTTTCCATTTTCTACTCAAAGCTAGGGGGTGGTATGCTAATCTCTTAAACTGATTACATTCAGCAAGAGTTCCCCTGAATTGATCTACCTAGACAGATAAAGCACTGAATGCACTCTTATTTTTATTGGGACTGAGTTCTTAGACCTAAATATTCTTACACAGTCATATAAATAAAACAACAACAATAAATAATAATTTTTAATATTTATTTATAATTGAAAGTTGGTTGGTACATTTATAATGTTGAAATGATAATTTTAAGAAAAACAAAGGTCAAATAAATGTTCAAGAAGCGCATTAAAATTGAAAGTTATGAATACAGTTGATGAAATCAGATAATTACCTAACATAATATGTAAGCATGAAAAAAAATGACATAAACTGCATTGTAGACTTTCAATTTAATTTTCAGACTTACAAAACTGTATTTGTACAACATCTGCACAGTACTTTTTAATTACATTTGTGCATTAAAAAGTAAAGGTATATGAGTCTGAAATTTTCTTAGTATTTAATTTCTCTTTCTCCCTTCTCTTTATCTATGCCTCTCTACAATTTCAACCCACTTTCTCTTAAATAAAATTCTGCACTAATGAGCTTAATTAAATAAATAAATATTCTTTGATTACAAAGAGCTCCAGAATTACCAGGTGGGAATTTACTAGGTACCAGTACTTTTATAACAAGGTGATGATTCAGTCATCATTCTGACTTGCTTTACCCAGTATTAGTTTATTAGTACTACTTTTGGCAAGTTAACTCAATACATAACTTTGGATATTTAAGATAAGAAAAAAAATTGTCTTTTCATTCAATTCTATTTTAAAAAATGTACATAAAATTACAAAGTAAGCAACAAAAGTAATAATAAGTACTCACCTTTTATTAAGACTACAATGACATCACAACAGTACTGTACATATTAGTATAAAAGCTTCAATATATTTATTGCCAAAATTTGCTAAATTCTTTATTTTAAAGAAATAATAATGAAATGATTTTCTCCATATTACTTATACAAAATTGCTGCAGACACCTTTTACACTTAATTATCTTTAGGCAAACCATAAGATGAGCACTAACATAAGACTAGACAGCAAAGCTGGCAAAATATACAGACACAAAACATGTTGCAACAAAAGAGTTTAATAGATTTTTTCTGTGACAGCACCAAATATATACAAATATGGGCCAAGGCCTATAGGTTTACAACTTCACCAGTTTTACCATTAGTTATATAATAGTTTCTTTCAATACTTATAAAACTGTACATGTGTATTTGTAAAAATAATCAAATCCTGCTAACTTTAAATTCAAGCAGCCTTTTTACTAAACGAAGCCACTCTGCATATTTGGTGTAAAACAAAAAATACATACAAAAATAAAATAAATAAATAAATTATATGTTTTTAAAATTTTTCACTCAGTCAAAGTGTGTGTGTGTGTGTGTAGGGGGGGGGGGGGGGTATGCACCATGTTCAGAATGATCACCAGTGGATGTCTGGGGATGGCTACAGGAACATGGACCCTATCTCCTGATATCAGGGAGAAAAAAAGAAATGGTTGGAGCCTGCTACACAAACCTTGCCAGCATTGAGACAAATCATCTCCAACAGGACATTATGTCAGGAAAAAATATTTTCCCCAAATAAAGGTCAGGAGATAATATAATATATGCAACATATGTCTGCATTAATAATATAATAATAATATATTTATTTAAAGTCTAAAATCCATAAAATATGTTCTGTAGACTTTACAAACTAAAAACTTAAAACACAGTAAGATGAATTGAATTAATAAAATTATGACTTAATAGTCTGAGTTAAGATAATGATGACCAGTTAATATTTCCGAGTTATAAAATGTTCTTTAATAAAATTTGTGAAAAAGGTATGTTTTTAAAGCTTTTTTAAAATCCTTCACTGAGCTAATGCTTCTCAAGTCTAGAGGTAATTTATTCCACTCATGTGGTGCTGCGTACTGGAATGATTTTTCGCCAAAAGATTTTAGTCTTGCGTTCTGTGGTTTTAGTAATAATTGATCCTTAGATCTTAAGGTACGGTTTGGTGTGTAATGAGATACAAGATCACAAATAAAATCTGGTGCAAGTCCGTAAAAAGCCGCATGAGCATGAGTTAAAAGTTTGAATAAGATCCGGGCGTTTACAGGTAGCCAGTGAAGTTGTTTTAATATCGGTGTCATGTGATTCTCCATAGAAGTTCGGGTAAGAAGACGTGCTGATATATTTTGAATGCGTTGGACTTTCTTTGTTCTTTCTATGCCGCATCCATAGAGCAAGGAGTTACAGTAATCAAGCCTTGATGTTACTAGGGCATGAATGACCGTGGCAGTGGCAGAATCTGTTAAATTATTTCGTAGGGAACTGATGTTTCTTATGTGATACAAACAAGATTTTTTCACGTTGGCTATCTGCTTGTCCATGTTCAAAGTAGTATCAAAATACACCCCCAGATTTTTTGCATGAGGAGAAACCCCAACTATTGCAGATCCAATTTGTAGAGATAGTCCTTCAGCTAAGTGTTTTGAGTGTGGTTGAGTGATGACCATGAATTCGGTTTTTTCATCATTTAATTTTAGTTTACTTTTGATCATCCATTCTCGCAAATCTGAAATGGCATAGGTCATTCTAGTTATTGCATCTCCAGGCTTAAGAATATCACAGTTAAGGTACAACTGGGTGTCGTCTGCATATATGTGATAGCCAACTTGATGATGTCGTAGTATAGCACCCAAGGGTAGTGTGTACATGCAAAATTTAATCGGTCCAAGAACGCTGCCCTGTGGAACACCAAAAATCATCTGCTCAAGATCTGAAAGTACACCGTTGATGGATATCTGCTGTGTTCTACCAGTAAGATAAGACCGTAGGAGAGACAACGCCTTGTCCTTAATTCCAGCTGATTTCTCGAAGAATGATAGAAGAGTGTCATGGTCAACTGTATCAAATGCTGCTGAAAGATCTAATAGCACCAGTAAGACTGCAGAATGATTGTCAACACCAGTCAGAAGGTCATTTTTTATTCTCAGAAGAGCAAGCTCAGTGTTATGTTTTGCTTTATAAGCCGATTGCATTTGTTCCACCAAGTTATTCTGTTTTAGATGGTCAAATAGCCTCGTTGCCATGACTCTTTCAACCACCTTTGACAAGAAAGAAAGATTACTCACAGGTCTATAGTGATTAAAGACATTATGATCCAAATTATTCTTTTTCAGAAGAGGTTTGATTACTGCACTTTTGAATGAGTCTGGAAATATTCCCTCTTTAAAGCATAAGTTCACCAGTTCTGTGATAGGATTTATGACATTATAGGGAAAGGTTTTTAATAAAAAAGGAGGGGGGGGGGGGCAATGGATGACTTCAAAAACTTATTTTTTCTTTCAGACACATAAGAAACAATGTATCAACTCTCATCTCATATCTTAATGTACTGTTCTAAAAGGAATTCTTATAAGTCCCCAGCATACAGGCCTCGTAATTATCTGGTAGCCATTGTTTATCAAAGCCACAAAGACAAACCAGCTGCAGTTGACTTTCAATCAGCTGAAATATGGTTATTTGCACACCAGTATGTCACATATGTCCTAGTAATAGAGCTGTAGTGGTGTTTGATGGTTATCTTCATGGCCCCTCTACTAAGGATTCTACACACCTAAGAAGGTCCAACAGTATGAGCACAGCTGTCATGTTCACTGGTGAGATGAAGCTGCAAAGTAGAAAGGAAGAATTTCTTGCCAACAAAGAAAACGAACAGAGGTTCATTAATTTCCTTGGTGACAAGTTGGAAAGTGCTGGAGTTCAAGTAAACCAAGCTCCAGGCAATGCAGACCTCCATATTGCCAAAGCAGCAGTTGCCTCTTCAGACAAATGTGATACTATCCTGGCGGGTGATGACACTGATCTTTTGGTGCTCCTACTGTATCATGCCAAGGACAGAGTTTACCAATTTTTTTAAAACCCCAACAAAAGAGCAATGCCAAAAGGCCATCAAAATGCTGGAACATTAGAACAACAAGTTAGGAAGGGATATATGCAACAATATTCTCTTCATCCACTCCATTTAAGGATGTGACACAAAATCATTGCCCAATAGAATAGGAAAATGGGTCTCTCTAATGGGCATGAGAAGTCCTTTTTTCAAACAGCAGACAATCACATTTGCCAGTGACAATTCATGTCAAGAAAGGTTAATTGAGGCCGTGAAAAGGCACTAGTGTCTTTATATGGTGGCAAGGAAGGTGAAGCTATTAATGACCTTCAACTACAACGTTTTTGTGAATAAACCTACTGTAAAACATCACCTGTGTTAGAATAGAGTAAAACACTTTGATAAAGCTCTCACCACCAAGATGTGCGCCTTCTTGTATAAGCTATCACATGTTAACGGATCGTGGCATTAAATGTGACCATCAGCATGTGTTTGTTGCCATGCCACCGAGCACATAATTAACTTCATTTAGCTGTAGTACTGAAAACATCACAGCATATTAGTGTTTTCATTTTAATGAGCAACCTGTACTACATTACCCTGCCCAAGAATGCTTATCTATGTAACTGTCCAGGGCTCAACAATAAGGATTTCCTGATTGCCTGGGGCAAGTAGACATTGATGTCGGGCAAATTCCACTGACCTGAATGCTTGCCTGATTGGGCAAGTGTCAAAATAAAGTAAAAGAACAGATATTTAATTTCATAAAATCGTGAAATCTCCATAAATAGCTCAAATGGCTGTACACAGGAATGCTGATCTCCAAATTATAATGGCTTATTTTAATGAGTTGCTGCAGAGACTTGGGTGTGACCAGAACCAAGTTTTCTGGGAGTGGCCAGCACTTAAAGCTTTGGTAATGAACAGAGAGAATGTGAGGGTAGACGTAATGCTGCGCACATTCATGGACCATGTTGTTTACAGATGAAGAATTACAGAGAAGATTCAGTAACATCAGTATGGTAGTGGAAATTTTTTTAGTGACTGCCATGTCTTCAGCAGTCTGTGACATGGATTCAGTGAAGTGAAGTGAAGAGAGTGAAAACAGATTGGCGGGTGAGTTTGGCTATCAGCGTTACATAACCTTCAGCCAGGGCGTATGACAGGTGGCCGCATGGAGGTCAGAGACAACATCCCTTCAATGATGATTGTGATGGGTGACTCTTCTAGAAGCTGGGAAATTGGACAAGAAAGGATGACGATATTTGTACTCATTATTCTCTTTATTCTGTATTGCATATTTGAAGCATTATCTCAGGCAATATCTCAGACATATCCAAGACTATCATTACATTTCAGATATTTCACAGAATAGAAACCCCAAACACCAGAATAAAATTGAAATGAAGAAAGATATAAACACTGTTCATTTTTTGTTTGGTAAAATTCAGGCAAGTGAGTTTCCAGTTCAAGCAAGTAGATTTTGCCAGTCACTTGCCCAAAGTTATTGTGTGACCTGATTATGTCTTTTGGCAGTGAGGACAGACGTTCACTGGAATGTCATTTTCACAAACCACAATTTGATCTTGGGATGTTTTCTTTCGACTTCTGCTTGGTGATTTATCACTGGGGTGTGCAAAAAAAAGCCATCTATCAACGACTCAAAAAAACTCATGGTGACCATCCTCAGTCACCACCTTATCATCGCTTTCTATGATATCATTTCCTTCCAGCACATCGTCCAAATAATCACCGGTGAAAAAAATTGTCAGCATACAGCGCTGATCTCAAATTCTAACACAAAATAATGCATATGAAATTAATCTCCAAGCTGAGGAGAGCGACACAGACGAAACCTTGAGACAGGAGCTAGCAACGCCTACCGTAACAGACATCGGACAAAAAGGAGGCTTATGTGTAATCTCCTTCTGTTGTAACTCCTTGAGAATATGTAATCTACAAAGGTCATGAGTTCAAGAACTCTAAAAAACATCGACTTCAGTTTCAAGAGGCATCAGAAGCAGTAGTACGTGTCACCCGTTTGGAAATTGCTTTTCCTGACCATTCCATTATGGGAGCTTTTTTGCCACTGAGTCCAAATGAAAATAGGCTACTTTCAAGGGAGGAATCCACAGTAAAACTAAATGTTATATACATTACTTACATATTTACCTGTAGTTTGTTTATAATTTATTTTTGCATTTTAATGCTGTCCAATGTCTTCCTTCATGTATGTTAGCACATAAACTGATGAGTGGTGGTACTTTTCGACTTTCAAATTTTGCTAATTGAAATAAGAAAATGCTAATAGAAATTCTTACCCTTTAGCAACTTTTTCTAATCAAAAATAATGACCAGAGTGAGCACAGTGGTGGATACATTAATATAACATCATTCTAAACCTGTTTCCTGCATGTAAATTATTGATACTTATATAGTCATCATTTTTCAAAATTCTGAAACAATCTTGTGAAAAGGATAATTTTCCACTGTAGTAACATAGCTGGTTAAAATGAATGTGCAAAGGTGACCTCATTACACGGTTCTTTTTCAGTAAAAGTAACCTTTTCCGTAACATATGTAGATGCATTTTCTTTCAGAAACCTCTTTAGATGTGTTTACGGAGTTAAGGGCAGAGAGAGAGCAAAGCAGGCAGACTTTCTTTAGATCTGAAAGATGTCCTATCTTGCCAGCAGCTGAAGCAGGTCCCAGCTGCAGACCATCTTTTGCAACAAAATCTGTAACTGTAAGTCATGTTAACAGCACTGCCCTGAGTCGTTCAGTTTTTAACTTAGATTGCATGTATATAAATACTGTTCATGTTAATGAAATTTAAATATTGCAGAGGAGGAGAATATATTTTGACCAATTAATGTGATTCATTAAAATATGCTAGCATAGTAATGTGTATTGATAGTCATTAATTAACATCATAATTTCTTGGGATCATGAAAGTATATACAAGAACTTAATACAGACAATTTGGCGAGGAAGAATTTTATGTTGTAAATGCCAAAAACCCTTCAGATTTGGCAGGAATGTGGTGTACTATCCCTTAATTTCTATTTATATATAAAAAGCTGCAACAATTTCTGTTGTGAGACGTGTGTGTACCATTTTTTTCCTAATCACATATTGCACTTAATTTTTTTAGTTGGCTGTAGGGATTGGAGAGAACACTGGTGTTTTTTTTGTGCCAATCTCTGCCAGAAACAAAAGAAAAATTGGTGGAACAGTTAATATAACTGTTGAACCAGCAACCGCAAATGCTGCAGATTTGACAAGAATGCCAAGTGGACACTTGCCTATCCAGATGGAAGTCAAGTTGTCAAACTAGCAGATAAATCTTCACCTTTTAATTTAAAAGCAAATAAAGAATACCTCAGTGCAGAATATCGACGCATTAAGCTACTGTGAAGGAGGGTGAGTATTACTATTACTTGTTCTCATCTTAAAGATCAGTCCTTGTAAGTGCCAAACCAAATATTAATTAAAACTATATAATTCAGCATTATTAGTCTTTTGGATGACATTAATTGATTTGGTGTGTTAACTATTGCTGGCAAATATTTTGGTTAAGTTTATACATGTTAAGTTTATACAAGTCTTTATATGTGCCAACATGAATGTTTGTTTCACATCATATTTGCTGAGATGCTTTAAGGTTAATTTGACAGGTGTCCTTCAATTATAACCATACACATATATATGTTTATATACAGTACTGTACATATATATGTTTATATACAGAGTGTTTGATGTAAAAAAAAATTGAAAATTTGGAAGTGAATATAAATATAAACCTTGTAAAAACCATCATTGATACATATGATGATTGAAATGTTTAGAGAAGATTTGGATTTTAAAAAACTTTTTGAAAAGATTGCATTAAAGATATGTGCTTATTTTTTTAATTTAAAGAAAAGCAGAGAGGTACCGGTTCGGCCAACTGGGCAAGAACTGGCATGTGACTGTGGTGATCTTCTGAAACAATTCTAAGGGGTATGTGTTATTATACAGGTAAGTTATAATTTCATTGCTAACTGTAATTATATTGCTAATATGAAACCTGCTCTTTCTTTGTGTTATAATAACAGAAAATATTTTTTTACACATATCAAACCTTATAATTTTATTTTATTTCACCATAGAACATTTACTCACATTTTTGAACATGTGAAACAGGAGTAGTTTGCAGTTGCCTCTAAAGGGGTTCCTCAGATTAAGCAAGCCAGCATCAGGTACCTGTCCATTTTATTTACAAATACATGAATGAAAACAGCTAGTATGTTTTTTATTCTGTTGTGTGGGAATAAGGATCAATGCATTTTCACTCAACTCAAAGTAGATGTTTACAAAAGATGATTACTTTGATACATGTATTAATTATTCAATTAATTTCTGTATTGGTACATGCATTATCACTGCCTTCCAGATATGATATGTGGGAGTTGACTTCTGTCAAAATCATATACATGACCTGTTATTTGTATACTTACTATAATACTAATGTTATAACTTATAGAGTTTGATGTCTGCAGTGAGTAGAGAGGACATAGAGGAAATCATTGTGGAGATATGGAATCGGTCCTCTGCAACTTGGACAGAAAAACTGTAGAACACTCCCTGTAGGAGAAGAGTGGAGATGTCCCCCCCCCCTCCCCCCAAGATCTCCAGCCATCTATAAGTATTCAGCCTAACTGCAGGAGTGTAGACCCAGTAAGCATATAAATGATAGCAATATCATTGCCAGGGTTTTTTATATAGGGTGAAAAATTATTTTTCTTTACAATGCCTGTAGTAAACTGTTTCACTTATTCTGCATCATGCAAAACAGAATGCAATTACTTAAGTGTATTTAATCCATAAAATTGAAACCAATTAACCTCTTACATGTTATTTCCAGATAATGACATACAACATCCAGAATACCTTCAGTTTGGCTGTGAACAGAGTACTCAGGGGAGATTATGAAGGTGGGGACAATGACAGACAAGAGGGTGAAGAGGACAATGACAGACAAGAGGGTGAAGAGGACAATGACAGACAAGAGGGTGAAGAGGACAATGCCAGTATGTGACATGCTGCCTATAGAACATACATATGTTGGCAGTATCAAAAGCTCACTGTCCAATTTCCATCATTACCCTATCGTTCAACGCAACCACCCTTATACACACCCTATACCAGACCACAAGCTGTCCCCAGAACACTACACCTGCCATCTATGGAAGAGTTACTAGAATTCAAAGTATGATCCTCTAACCCCGGAAACTTCTGGGTAAGTTAATGGGAAAGATTTTCTCCAAAAATGAGAGGTCCCAGGATAGAAGCAAGAACAACAAGGCAGCAAAGCTGTCAAATGTACAGACAAAAAACAGAAAATAAAGATGCAAAAAAAGGTCATTTTGTCAATTTTGATGCAATAATAAATAATGCTTAAAATAGCACTGTCAGTCAACACTGAATTTTAATCATGCACAACAGGTAACATGGTCAATAACAGGAGCGGACCCTGAGATATTTTCTGACAGTATTCCAAAGTATCTATGTTGATCCCTCCTCCATTTTGATGGTCTTCCAACAGAAAAAAATAGATACCAATCAATATAAACTTAATAACCTGTCTTCAAGAAGACCCAGAAAATGGTCTCAATCCACCCCTTCAATAAGATTACAGATTCAGGACCATGAGAGACTATAGTCACATGATGAAAGTCTCAATATTTGAAAAATGATGACAGTGCATAAAATAATTTTATATAATGTTTAAAGACATAAAAAACAATACAATTGCTTATGTGGAAATACAGAAAATGTGCAGAGCCTCGAGCGGATGAGAGTTAAAAGTCACAAATGCAAGTGTTTGAGGAAAATTGTAAAGGAAAACATAACAAAACTAGAAAACCACCGAGAGTGCAGACCTCTGCCAAGGCAGCAATTGTTGATTATTGTTGATTATTGATTGATTGATTATTGAGCCAGACCACCACTAAAAACTAATCATTGTCCTCTTTGGCCCAATTCTGACAGTTCCTGAAAATTTCAGCAAAATCAGTCCATAACTTTTTGAGTTATGTTGATGACAGACAAACAGGGGTGAAAATATAACCTCCTAGGCAGAGCCTGAGGTAAATATAATTTCAATGAAGCTGCTATTCAAACTTTTAATCTTTGATTATATATATATATATATATATATATATATATATATATATATAATAACCTGCATAATTATCACTGCTTCCTTATTATTAATCTAGCAGAGAGCTTAACTTTTGGGAGTTTACAAGGAAATATCAACAAGTGTGCTTTATGTAATCTCCTTTAATGGCCTATCAATTAGGCAAATGACTTTATAACTCAGAAATTAGCTAAGTGATACCCAAGGGATATTAACAGACTGACCCTCTCAAAGGTCTTTCAGGCCCATAAGTCACATCTTAAGAAAAGCACAAAACAATAATGCACAAAATAGGAGACTACCAATTCTGATGCAATAATACATTATGTTAATTTACTGCACAGTCAACATCAAATTTTAATTATGCACAACAGGTAACAACGACGAAAGTAAAAGCATAAGGCTTCAGGCCCATCAGAGTTCAAGTTTATACTTAGAAAGTGCCAGAATGAGAAAAATGAAAATTTCACACAAAATTGCATAAATTCAATAATAAATGATAACCCAATTGACCTGGCTTTCTAATTTGAACTGCATGCCAATCCTAAAAATCATACTTGTAAGTTAAAAATAATAATAAGTAACACAGTTTTCTTTTCATAATGTTTGCAGTAGCAATGCAAAAATATTGTTGTCAATTTTGATGTAACATTACATAATAAATTATAGAATAATTATCACCAATCTTTGATTATTGACAATAAATAGCATGGACATGTAGAAAATTTGATTACCATTCGGCTTCATGTCCATGGGAGCTCAGACTCCCACAATGAATATGCCAAAAAGATAATGAATATTTCACTCAAATGTATAACTTCCAGAAAAAGAAGCCAATTAGACTGCTTTTCCAACTCATTCTGCATTTTAGTCCTGTGTTTCTTTTTTAAAGGTTTGACAGTCATAACACGGTTTTCCCATAATGCTCATCATAGCAGCAGCACCAAAAATTGTGTTTTCTTCTATTTTGATGCAATATTACATAATGCTTAACAGCATAATGACCATCAATTTTTAATAATAGAATATTAGTAACATGGACATTCAGAAAACGTGACAAGCAAAGGTCTTCAGGATCATGGAACTTCAAAGTCACACCTTGAAAATGCCAATAAGTGAAAAATTAAATTTTCACAAAAAACTGTTTAACTGCCAGAAAAAATTACCAAACAGACTGCATTGCCAACTGAAGCTGTATTTTAGACCCATGTTTCTTTCCTGTAAGTTTGAGAACGGTAATTGACATGATTTTTGTTAAATGGTCATTATGAGAGCAGTGCCCAAAATAGGGGTTTCTTCAAATTTTGATGCAATATTACATAATGTTTAACAGCATAATGACCATCAATTTTTAATAATGGAATATTAGTCACATGAACATTCAGAAAACATGACTAGCAAAGGTCTGCAGGCTCATGGAACTTCAAAGTCACACCTTGAAAATGCCAATATGTGAAAAATTAAATTTTCACAAAAAACTGTTTAACTGCCAGAAAAAATTACCAAACAGACTGCATTGCCTACTGAAGCTGTATTTTAGCCCCATGTTTCTTTCCTGTAAGTTTGAAAACAGTAAGTGACATGGCTTTTCTTAAATGGTCATCATGGGAGCAGTGCCCAAAATAGGGGTTTCTTCAAATTTTGATGCAATATTACATAATGTTTAACAGCATAATGACCATCAATTTTTAATTATAAAATATTAGTATCATGGATATTCAGAAAATGTCATTAGCAAAGGTCTGCAGGCTCATGAAACTTCAAAGTCACATCCTAAAAATGCCAAAATGTAAACAAGACAGCACTGTTCTGAAATGGGTTTATTTCCATTTTTAACATTTTTTAAACATAAAACAAAATAAACAGTTTGTTGCCATTTTTATATGACCAACTAAGAAAATTGATGAGATGGGAAAAATATCAATAGAACAGTGTTTTATGTCCAATTTCCTCCATTCTGAGATTCTGAACATAGTGGATGATTGAATCTGACAAACTGCAATGATTAGTTTATTACCATTTTTGACACTTTATTACACAACACACGATAACAAGTTTAGTTTCATTTTTACACAATCAATTAACAATGTTGTAAAGATGCAGGAAATATCAAACAAACACTTTTACGTATCTTATTAGTTAAATAATGAGACTGTTAACATGCCTAATAATTGAATCTGAGGAAATGTGAAAAAACAGCATAACTTCTAAAATAAAGGCCTGATCATGATGATATTCGAACTTGACCTGCGTATTATGAATATCCATCAGTTCTGTTAGTTTCATATTGTATGGATAGAAACTTATGAAAATAAATAAATAAATAAATAAATAAAAATAGTACCAAAAGGTAAAATTTTTTTTCACTTATCATGTTATCGGTGTTGCATAAATGCTGAGAAAAGTGAAAAAACAGCGTAACTTCCCTAAAAATGACCCGATCATGCTGACTTTCGAACTTGACCTGCGGATTATGAATATTCATCAGTTTTGTAAGTTTCAAGCCAAAAAGTAAAATGGTTTTCCACTTATCGTGTTATCGGTGCTGCATATATGCTGAAAAAAGTGAAAAAACAGCATAACATCCCTAAAAATGGCCCAATCATGCTGATTTTCGAACTTGACCTGCGAATTAGGAATATTCACCAGTTCTGTAAGTTTCAAGCCAAAAGCAAAAACAGTGTTCCACTTATCGTGTTATCGGTAAAAGTGCACGACGGCGCCGACGGCGACGACAGACGCAGATGATGGCTATATGTACAGACACATCTGTGTCTGTACATAATAAAAAGGCAATGTGCCCAAATCGTAAACGTAACTAAGATGTACCCCCAACATGCAAAACAAACTGGATTTTGGGCGAAGTGTATGACAGCGATGAACTCTGCCAACCGCTCTTTGCAGTTCTATGAAGCCTAAAGGTAATTTATTAGTGAATATCACAAAGCTGTTCTATGTATTATCGTTCTTTATTTAGATACAACAGAAACTGAAATGTTTTAACAAAATATTAATCAGATTTTGTTAACTATTAGAACTAGTTGAAAAAATCTCAGCAATAAAAATGAGATTCAATTATGTTCAATAGATTCAAACCTACCTTGTAATCTGTTTTCCTTTTATTTACACATTAACTGCTTGTTTAGATTCCATTACAAAACAGATGAGGAAATTTGAGTGTATATAGAGTGCAGTTGAACAGGAGGAGGAGGAGGCAGAAGATGAGGTCACTGAATCTGCATCAAAGAAATGAGAGAGAGGACAAGGCAAAGTAGCAAGAGAGACAGAAAGTTGTTGCAGTTGTAAAATAATCTTAGGATTTTAGCACGTCTTTGTATTAGGATCTTAGTCATCGACCAAAACAACAGTGTGAAGCTACAAAATGAAAAGTCAGTTTTGTAAAAGAGAATGGCATATGACCAGGTACAATAAAACTGAAAATATGTTGTGAATATTTACTGAATGATTCTATAATTTTATAATTGAGCAAAACTTTTCCCCCTTTATTAAATTTGACATTAAAAAAAAAAAAAAAAAAAAAAAAAACTAGTAGACCAATTATCAAGTTCAGAAACATATAATTGTCTTTTCCAGCTATTCAGCATGAAAATGAAATGAAAAAGTGCAATGGCACAGTTGAAATTTTAATTTTAATTAAAATTCTTTTCTTAGTATTTTTGCAAAGCTAAAGCCTCAATTGGAGTCACATCTCCACAAGAAGCAAAACATTGATGTAGCAGATGACACCGCGACTCCCAATGACCCTACACATTCCCATGATACTGTGGAACTATCCCCTCTGCTGCTTGAAGACCAACCACTCCCCCAACATTTTGAAGAAGGGCCTGAATTGGAAACACATTCCCTACCAAAACTGACACAAAGTTAGGCTTCGTTCACATGCAATGTCTATTTTCTATTTTCTATTTTCGGTATGTCTTATGATCACGGTCTGTGCACTGAATATCCCGCCGCGTAATTACTGGCAGCGCGAGCCAGTTACTTATAGTATTTTATAGTAACTGGCTCGCGCTGCCAGTAATTTCGCCGCGGGATATTCAGTGCACAGACCGTGATCATAAGACATACCGAAAATAGAAAATAGAAAATAGACATTGCATGTGAACGAAGCCTTAGTCATAGGAGACAACACTTTGGAGATGGCCGACTTATAAACATTGGACAGAAAAGAATGGTTAAATGACAACGCAAGGTATTTGATCTTCAGCAAAACGCTTTCATTCACATGCTTTATATTTGTCAAAAATGCATGAGAATCAGTCATCATATTTTTGTGTTATTATAATGGTTAAAAATTATAATTGTTGTAACGGGGTAAATATAGTGCCAGTGTGCATAAACCGGGGTAGTGTCGGCAAAAAAGGAACATGGCGGCGTAGCAGACGATATGTGTACCTAATACTGGATTTCGGAGAATATAGAGGGTATTTTTGAAGCACATTGTTATTGTGATGGACGATAAATTGTTAACCCCAAGTGTGAAATTGTTTACTGTTACTAAAACATTTAGTTTCCTCTCCTAACTGTTTTTATAACAAAACCAAATCAATTGTTAAACTAAAGTTTTAATTTTAACTAAGTTTGTCACTGATGCTATTTTATCAGCATCATGTCACATTGAGATATTTGTCCTTAGCATAAATATGTATAGGATTATCACTGGATTTTCAAGAGGTACCACAAATAACTATTTTGCAATAACATATTCCGAAACCATTGCATAGTATTACAGGCTAATGTTTTATTTATTGATAGTTTCTATTGTTGAACTCTCTTCTTACCTTTTCACAGGTAGAAAGTACCAAGGATTTAATGAAAAAAGGAAAGCCAGCAAAACTGACAGGTATTTTGGTTCAAGATACCACAGACACCATACCTGTCAATCTCTGGCGTGATGCCTCCAGTTTGGCTGTAAAAGTTGTGTAGAATTTAAAGGTAGCATCAGTTATAATTCATATGAAAAAAGACTGATCTGTCACATCAATGACAGCACAGATGTGGAGGTAACTGACTGTTAATTTTTGTGTTAATTCATACTAAACAGTGTCTATATTTTAAACAAGTAATTTCAATAACACTTCAATATCACTGTATATACACCCATTGAATACAAAAGCATACACGCATGCTTTTATCTTGAACAACAAGAATACATATACTGTAACATTTACGTGTATTTGGCCTCCTAAAGCCACTCTTACCTAGGTTTATACTCTCTTCAGTCCTGTAATTCCACTACAATTTAATGTTTTGTGCAATATATATAACAAATGCACTAATTGTTCAGATTTATAATAAGGTATGCCTTTTTTTCACTCCAGATACAACCAACCATGGGCATTGAACAAATATTGACTCTCACTGCTGTTTCCTCCTCCAACAGTGGGTATTTCCTCTTCTTAACTTTCTTAACTAAAGAGTTAGAGAGGGAAACAGCAAAGACAATAGACATTGCTGAAAATCTCTTTCTCAACCACTGAGGATGGTCTTTCAGGTGAACTGCCAATAACAATAACGGCAACAGCAAGAGAAAACGGAATCATCAAATCATCAGGCAATTCAGCAAGTCCAGTGTGGAGCTGATCCCCAAACACAACAAGCAAGACTGAGAGTCCAACCAAATATTCCTTTTGGAGTCCCTGTATAACCATTGACAGAAAAGAAGACCCTGCACAATGGATTTCACAGTATAATAAATTCTGCATAAAAAATAGATTGTTTAAATGGGATGGACAAGAAAAGGTGCACTACTTCCCTCTATATCTAAGTGAAGTAGCAAAGGAGTGGCATGAACAGTTGTCACAAGAAATTCAACAGAACTATGATCAATTAGAAAGAGCAATCAAGTCCAGATTCTCTGTGCACCCTCATGCTTATGACAAAATATGATACAAGCACCACAAGAAATTTTTTCAAAAGAAAAACTTTAGCTAATCAAGAAAATATATCAGAGGATCGTATGCTATCTTATATTATACCATACAAAAGCAAATAGCAAAGGTGCCCTAGGTTGTGCTAAGCCACCTTCACAAGAGTGCCTAGGAGTTTCAGGGCACATTATAAATATTGGAAGGCTTACAATTTTAGGTCATGGCTCTTTCATTATAATTTTAGGTCATGGCTTTTCATTATTCTCTGCCTGTTGTATGTGATTTAATGGATCCATGCTATTTTACTCATTTTGCCTGTTTTGTATAAGCAATATTTCTCCTTTGCCAGGAGAGCATAACAGAAAACGATATTGCAAGGGGTGAGATTTTATTGAATTATTTTGTTTTAATGTTTGGTTCACTTTATGAGGATTAAGGTACTGTATCCTTAATGTTCATCTATTACATTTACCAGACTGTGTAAGAAATCTGGTACCACTGTGGGTATATTCTTGTTTCCTATTCGAAGACATTAATGGACAGATTACAAGATTATATCATGGAATGCAAAATATTGATACTCAGGTTGTTGCATCAGTAAATATTTTGAAGACTTTGCCTTATCTTATTTGCCTCAAAAGTTCCTCAGAATTACAATGAGATTGTACACAAGTAGAAAACAGGAGTGTGCAGGAGGTGTGCAAAAAGGAAGATTTTTGTCGCACACTTCTGTGCACTCCCCATAGCTGTTTAGTGCACACTCTAGAGTGTGCCACACATGTGCAGCATATTTGTTACATGTGTGCTGCACATTTTTTATTTTGCTAAGGGTACTGATCCACCTACTAAATGTGACTGACCACCTGATGGTCTCCCAGCCTCCACACGCGCCTTTAAACAGATTAAATCTCTGCATGCTCCAAGGTTTAATCGCTCAGCCCTGCAATGACAGTGCATGTGGGAAACCATCAGAAATCAGAGGCATCCCTTTTGAACTATGGTCGGCCAAAATTTAGTCGGAGGATCAGTAAGTATTCAGATCATCCATTCTGAATGGGGCCATATTTGTTGCACAGCTGGAAGCTGCTTTTTGTTAGTTGGTAGTCAACAAACCTGTAGTTATAAGTATAGATGAGGAATAGACATACTGCAGATTTTCTCAACATGATTTGACTTTTTATATTTAAAGGTGGGGTGTCCCAAAACGCTTGCTGTCGGAACAAGGACGGGAGTTCATTGCAGCTATCAATATAGAGATGCGCAAGGCCTTGAACATTACCTGGTCAGTGACCAGTGCCTATCACCCACAGACAAATGGACTGGATGAGATGAGCAACCAAACTCTAAAAGCACAACTCAGCTGTAGTGTTTTCTGTCACTGCCGAGAGGATCCTGGGGTTCCTGTGCACAGGGGTGGTCACATACATAAATAAAGATCCCTCCAGATCTGCACAAGAAAGCTGATATCACGCTCTCTCCTCCACTTGAAGAAAACATAAAGAAAACTCAAGCCACGCTGTCCCTATTATACACCCACCAAACACAAAACGTTCTTACCACGTGGAGAAATGCAGTATATATGTGATGTGGGAAATCAATGTTTTATCAACGTGGTATCAATGTTATCAGTGGAGCACCAACATGAAATCCAGGTGTCCATTAGGTCTCAGTAGACAAGACGCTTGTAGTCACATGCTTTTAAACAACAAAGAGCAAATCTCTCTAATTTTGGAACCTGGTATAAGGTTATTATGAGTAGGGGCAGTGAGGTCACCTGTGTCTGGATCATGAAGGAATGAATTTCTTTAAGTTCAGTGTCTCTGGCCAGAATCAGTTACAAGAAATTATTTCACGTAAGAAACTATAGGAAAAGAGTTCTGGATGGTGGCATTGTTAGTTTTAACACATTTAAATTTTACGATGCATTTACACTGGGTCAGGCTGCATTCAGGATGATGTCAGGTGCTAAAATAATGAAGTCAGTTTGCATTCAGAATATTGCATACTGTGCCTCCAATAGTAAACAGCATACCATGTAAGAGTTAGTAAGTAATGGGTGGTTTTAACGTAGAAATTTCTAACCTGTGTACATGCTTTATTAGGGTTAAAGAGTCTAAAAGGATGGCAGAAAGAATTAGGCTGCCTGCATTGGGTGCAAGAAGCACAGACTATTCTATGCGTGATTAATGGATGAATATTGTGACTAAGTTTAAAACTTTCTTTTAATGATACAGAGACGATACCTCAGCACCTGAGACTCTATAAGAAGAATCATCCAAAAATTGGGATCCAACAGATTGTGGGCAAACTTCGGCCTCAAAGGGAGAAAGAGAAAGAAGCCATTTAACAACTTAGCTATTTGTGCAGTAATTATCAGTAAGTATGTTTATTTATAGAATACAAAGATAAATTTTATGTTTAATCATTACAAACTTGTGTATGTTTCATTTATTACTGTGTGATCAAGTAATTCAGTAATTATTTTTATTATTATTTTAATAATCCAGAGGCATATAGGAAAAACAACCCCAAGGTACATGTAACCTTGTTGGTGGTAGAAGAGGCCATCAGTGAGGCTTTTAAGTATGCCCCCAAAATGCAAGATGGCCCAAAGTACAAGGTATGTGTATCAACTAAAGTTAAGAATGAAATTAAGGCCATGTGATAAGGATATTATAAAAAAATTGTGTACATTTTGTATACGAAGCAATTGGCATGCTATAAGGGCCATTAAGGAGCCACAGTACCTTATAATTTATAAATACCTCATTGAAGGAGTAGGTGAAATAGTAATGGAAATTAAATATGTTTAATCAAATTCCATCAAATGTATATTGTATACTTAAAAAAGAATAGATAATAGTTTTGGAAGAGGTTATTTGATTACCCCTTTCACTCACTTGAAATAAATATATCTTTGGTAGGTGCCCTCACAGAACATTTATATACTGGTATATTTGATGTTACTGATGTTGCTGCTAAGACTGCATTATTACCTTTGAAGGAAAAGTATGTATCTATTCCATTGCTTTAATTTGTGAAAATTAAATAAATTATTGTGATCTTGCAAATGTGTTTTGTCATACAGAAGGAGTATTTGTACAAATTCATTTTTTTTATTACATGATGATTTGTTTCTCACCAGTACTTAGCATTTATTTTGTGTGTGTGTTTGTGTAAATGATAAAAAAATAATCTAAATGAAATTGTTATGCAATGAAGTATGAAGCTAAATGGAAGTACCTTCACTTCACACCAATATTATAAATCTTTCTTACAATCAACTTGTAAGAAATGTGCATGTTTTTTGGAACAAACTTCTTCTGAAACTGCATTTGATAATTTTAGCAGGTTGGCATTCCATCATGTATGCTGTTGTCCTTTTTGACAACACAAATGAGGTAGAGGTGGTGCCATCATCTTGGATTGATGGCGACAAGTGTTTGTAGCCATTTGAAAAGTACAACTATTACAAAGGCCATTGAGCGTAATGTGTCTCCAACTGCTGATTAGAGGCCATACAGTATCAAAGTCCAGAGACAACAAGGTCAGTTCTTAAAAATTGCCAAAATTGGGAGTGAAGTTTATGTTCTAATTTTTATTGGCTTCATATAAATAGAATGAATAGCATCATTTTTTTTTTTTTGCAATCATTCATTAATAGGTATAATTGTTGAATGCTTAACCTTCTAAGCTGCATTTGCAGATGACAATCAAAAGGCACGCCTGAAGTGTAAAAAATTGGAGGCCAGGCTGTCAACAGACCTAGAAACAACAGACACAGAAGACAGAGGAAGAAAAGTAATTTTTATCACTATGCCGTTGATATTCTTGTAAGTGATAAGTGTCTGTTCACCTCATCATAAATAACACATGCTTTTTTGAAAATGAATAGCTCTGTGCATATGTTAAAATGTTAGAATGAAGAAAATGTGTGAAAACATAAAACAGATTGAAAATTTTTTGGATGAATCACATATTTGTCCCACGGACTAGAAATCTGTGGAAGGTGGTAAAGATGGTAATAAATGAAATTAGTTTAATAATAACAGGTGGTATTAAACTTAATTAATACCTGCCACACCTGTCTCTAGACAAATATATGCTTTATACAAAAATGCTTGTTTGTTTAACCTTATTTTTATACGGTAAAGTTTAACTGATGTTTTCTTTTTTCTTAGAATGGGTGCCCCTGAAAAACTGCTGTCTGACCAGCGGTTAGAAATTTGGGGACAGTGCGCAGTGCTGAAGGTTCGCTGTGTGGAAAGGATCTGGTGCGCTGTGCCGAAAGGGTGGCTGTGCCAAGGGTTCGCTGCACCAAAAAAGTTCGGCTACCCATCACCTATTGTGTTTGTTGCGTGACTATGAAAGGTGTCCTTTCTTGAAAATATCGTCAGGTTTTCACCGTCCATGTCCTTTGCCTTGGCTGCGTGGAAATACTGGTGTCGTGCCTGATGAAGGCCCCGAAAAATGGCCACTACAGACAAGTTTTGCAGGTGATTAAACTTTTTTAACTCATTGTCCCCTACTGCCGTCATTTGCCGACAATGTTTTCTTATTTCTATCCCGAGCGTCGTCATTTGACGTCGTAATATTAATAGTACCCATTCCCGACTGCCGTCATATGACGGCATCCAATATGGCGGGCCCCTTGCCTAGCGACTTCATATGACGGCATGAGAAAGAAACTTTGATAGGTGAGTTTTAAATAGCTCGTTTTCTGATTGGTTGTTGCTTTTCTTTTGGCCAATAAAAAGGAGAGTACTATAGAACAAAATGTAAACATTTTAAGGGATGCGGGAAATCTACATATGGAGGAAATCTGGAGTATTTTTGATGAGAGCTCTGGGTCTGAATTTTCGGGATTTGTTAGTGACAGTGAGTCTGACAGCAATAATTTGAGCTATATTTCTTTTGAATAACACTTTACAGACATAGTCTGAAAGTGAATTAGGCAGCATTAGTGAAGATTTTAGAAGAAGTCGGTGGGAAAACGATCTGTGGGAGGTGGACAAGGAGCTTTTCCGTGGTGAACTGCCTGGATTCACACATGAACTGACGGGTCTCAAAGACGAACTAGACTTTTAAAACTGTTCTTTACTGATGAAATACTGAACAATTTGTCGGAAAATATAAATGCATATGCAACATACAATGACTCTAAGTGGAAAGAAGAACTAAAAGCATGGCTCGGTGTCAGGGTGCATGCAGTATTTTTAAGTTGATGCTTATCTTATCACAACTGCATAATATAGATAATAAATGTCATACTTTTTTGTAATCTGATGCTCATCTTTTAATTTTATTTTGTAGAATTTGGTGTTTTTTTTTTTTTTTTTGTACCTGTTGATATAATCTAAACAAGTATTATTATGTATATTTTATATATTTATAAACAGTTGTTGAACTTACATTCATTGTTCAATTTTTATAGACCAAGTAATTCGGACTTGATCTTCCCCATTCAATAAATAACAATATTTTGAATATGGCCAGTTATAAAGAATTTCATATTATACCAATTTCATGCCTTAAGAACCCTGAAAATTTGGAACAAACAAAACAACAGACCTAGAAAAAGGGATATGGGAGAGTGCTGACAGTGGCGCCACCACATGGTGGTGGCCAGATTTGGTATTAATGGCTGTAGGGGATCGTGCAGCAGTCACTGCAGGGGACAATGAGTTAAATCTGTAAATTTGGCTATGGGAGCTGACTTCAAAAATTAAACTATTGCGTTGGCAGCTTATATCTCTCATTCTATGTCTAAAGTCTGGATGACAGATGCAATAAAGGCTCGAAATTATAGAATTATTTATCAGAACAATTTGCCGTGAAGGGAGATGCATATGAAAATTTTTGTTAACTCGCAGGTGAAATAATTACATTCACAATATTTTTCAGGCCTTTAATAGAAAAATCAGAGAGGCTACCAGGCACCGATGGAGGCCCACAAGAGTGATTTGTGACTTTGAGGTGGGTCTCAACACCTCCCTGGAGACGGAGCTTCCAATGACAGCAGTAGCTGGCTGCTATTTTCACTTTTGCCAATCTTTGTGGTGGCATGTCCAGGAACAGGGGTTGGTGCCTATTTGTAGGCACAATCCCAGGGTAAGGCAGTGCATTCGGAAGTTCATGTCATTGGGTTACTTACCCTTGGCGCTTGTTCGCCAGAACTTCCAAATGCACTGCAATGCCCGCAGGACACGCCGCTACATGCGGCGCTTCCTGGGGATGGGAGAATTTTCCCAATATGTCAGGACCACATATATTGATGGGACGTTTCCTCCCGTAACCTGGAATGTGTACGGGAGGAATATGGACACAAGGACCAACATCCATGTGGAAAGTAAGTTCAGAAAAGTTATTATTGTTTATAGATACTGTTTACGTGAAACGCTCATTCTTAATATATAGGTACATGTAAATTGTAAATTTTACTTTTTAATTTCCTTTAAAGTAATTATTCATTGCAAGTTGAAGATTTTTTCCTTCATACTGATGTGAATTTTCAAATTTTTCAAAGATTAAAAAAGGCAAGGTTTGGCTAGAGTGATCAATTTTTGTCACCAGAGATTTAGCAAAAGGATATATTGGAAAAATATCCTCAACTTTGAGATTCACTTGTCTAATATAAACAAATAAACTCATGTATTGGGCAAGATTGAAAAGAGAATATGATATCTATAATGTTTACATAGTGACATGTCATGGCGCAAAGCAAAGTTTAAAAGACCTATATAACTAGAGGATCAGAGAGGCGATACCGCCTCCGAATATTGTACCACCAGCTGGAGCAAGCGCATTCGTATAGACCCCCACATACACAAAATAAGGGACACAGCCACCAGTTTTGTGCTTGACAAGCTGTAAAAATGCAATCAACAAGAATTTTTAAACTATTGCAAAAAATATATATGGTACAATCAAATTTAAGTTCTTCGTAAGGTAGGTCAAGGGTCAATTTCAAGGTCACAGTAAATTGCCAGTATATGACTTCCTATTCAAGTTCAAGAGTAACTATGGACCTATCTCTGTCAAGTTTGAAGTTAAAAGAGAAAGAAATTAGCAGAGTTCAGTTCATGATAAAAAGTAGGTCAAAGGTCAATTTCAAGGTCACATTTAGATTGCCAGTATATGACTTTCTATTCAAGTTCAATTGTAACTATGGACCTATCTCTGCCAGTTTTGGAGATAAAAGGGAAGCAAAATTTGCAAAGTTCAGTTTATGGTGAAAAGTAGGACAAAGGTCAATTTTAATGTCACATTTATAATGCCAGTATATGACTTCCTATTCAAGTTCAATAGTAACTACGGACCTATCTCAGCCAGTTTTGGAGATAAAAGGAAAGCAAAATTTGCAAAATTCAGTTTATTATGTAAAGTAGGTCAAAGGTCAATTTCAAGGTCACATTTAGATTGCCAGTATATGACTTCCTATTCAAGTTCAATAGTAACTATGGACCTATCTCTGCCAGTTTTGGAGATAAAAGGGAAGCAAAATTTGCAAAATTCAGTTCATGGTGAAAAGTAGGTCAAAGGTCAATTTCAAGAACACATTTAGATTGCCAGTATATGACTTCCTATTCAAGTTCAATAGTAACTATGGACCTATCTCTGCCAGTTTTGGAGATAAAAGGGAAGCAAAATTTGCAAAGTTCAGTTTATGGTGAAAAGTAGGTCAAAGGTCAATTTTGAGGTCACATTTAGATTGCCAGTATATGACTTCCTATTCAAGTTCAATAGTAACTACGGACCTATCTCAGCCAGTTTTGGAGATAAAAGGAAAGCAAAATTTGCAAAATTCAGTTCATGGTGTAAAGTAGGTCAAAGGTCAATTTTAAGGTCACATTTAGATTGCCAGTATATGACTTCCTATTCAAGTTCAATAGTAACTACGGACCTATCTCAGCCAGTTTTGGAGATAAAAGGAAAGCAAAATTTGCAAAATTCAGTTCATGGTGTAAAGTAGGTCAAAGGTCAATTTTAAGGTCACATTTAGATTGCCAGTATATGACTTCCTATTCAAGTTCAATAGTAACTATAGACCTATCTCTGCCAGTTTTGGAGATAAAAGGGAAGCAAATTTTGCAAAGTTCAGTTCATGGTGAAAAGTAGGTCAAAGGTCACTTTCAAGGTCATAGTAAGATTGCCAGTATATGACTTCCTATTCAACTTCAATTGTAACTATGGACCTATCTCTGCCAGTTTTGGAGATATAAGGGACTAAATGTTATAATTTTGGAGTTACCATAATGTGCCTTAAATTTCGTACAGAAAAAATTAATTAAAATAAAGAAAATGTCATTTTGGTCAAAATTCTTGAAATAGGAGGTGCTCTGAAGTTTCAGAAGTTCAAATTTGATGAAATAATGTCATTTTTGAACACAAGTTGTCTGCTTTGCCAAGCCTTATGTTTTATTTTTCCAGAGTTCAAAATTTATTATCCATTACCGTACTGCACATTTTGCTTTTACCACCAATATGTACTTTTTGATACAGCGTAACTCGAAAACCGTATGGAATACAAAAAAACCGAGACCACCTCCAGTGTTGGGCTTTACATGCTCTACAAAATGCAAAAAAGAATGGGTCTCTAGCATTAACGGTTCCCGAATTAGAGACAGTTTTCAGTTTCGGTATCTTATGGCTGCTACTCCCGTGAAAATGCACCGATTGACCCCAAATTCATGGAGATGAAAGATGACCTGAAGGGTAACACCTTCCAATAATATTATTGGTTAAGTCTGTGTGGTGTCTGAATAACAGGGCAAAAAAAATTTTTTTCGTAAAAAATTTCATTTTTTTGAAAATTTTAGCCCATTTGACCTTGAAGTAAAGGTCAAAGGTCAAATCCAAGGGTATATTTGAAATCTACACATATGACTTTTGGAAAGCCGTCTATAGAAATTTTTCCCATAACTCCTTCCGTAGGGTAGATAATTAGCATTTAATTTTGCCATTTTTAGACAAGGGTGCATTGCAATGAGTGCCACACCCAGACCCCAATACCGACAAAGCCCAAATTTTACGTGGAACGAGTTGAGATTATAGGTGACCTAAATCCATGAGATGGGTACGGGGGCCCTTACCGTCTAGGAGGAGAAGCGGTAACGGTAGCCGTCCGGCGGAGCCGGCGGAGCCAACGGAGCCGGCGGAACGATCCGGACGGGACCGAAACCATGTGTACCGCCAGCGCTAACGCTGGTGGTACAATTAAACCCTTCAGATTTGCAGAGCTTTATTTCATATTAATAATGCAGGTCTAGTGATACAAACTTTTCATCACTTTCACAAATTAAGATAAGATCGCACTAAAAGGTGCACAACCTTATTTTTAATTGCACTAATGCTCTCATTTTTTAACAGGTTTCAACGAGAGACTGAATGATGCCGTTGGGGTTAGGCACCCCACAATATGGCGGTTTATAACCTCACTTAAAGACATACAGGGCCAGATGGAGCACTCCATCCAGGCTGCTGACCGAGGGGATCCTCAGCCCACGAGGAGGCAGAAGTGGAGACGGACGGAGCGGCGCCTGAAGACGCTGTGAAGGGAGTACAGGCGGGGGATAGAGACACAGAAGAGTATTGGGAGGCAATGACACACTGCCTCCACAACTTTGAATAAAAGGTACGGTTTAACAAAATTTCATGACGATTTAACGCAATATAAGCAGTTGCGGTGATCTCGTTATAATGCATTTATTCTAAGTTTTATGCCCCAAGCCTTGGCTTTATAAATATGTTCAGCTGCTTTTAAAGATATCATCCAGTAGTTACAAGTGCGGTGCTCGCGTTTTAACCTATGACCTTTTTATGTGCCGAGCTTTGACTTAAATTTGTTGTGTCTAGTAGCGTATATATATGCTCACTTGTAATAGTAATAGGTGCGGTGATCGCATTTTTATGGCATTGATGTGCTTTATCATTGCAGTCGGATTGAGAAAGAGATGCAGTGTGACTAAGGTTGGATACCTGTTTTTGAAGTGGACAGCACATAGTTGTGATCTCCAGATATATCCATTCCTCATACATGGGATAAGGGTCAGGCAGGCAGGCTGGGAAAGGCTCAAAGATCTTCCGGAGTCTCTCTGTTTACATGTGAAGGAAGAAGCGATAGTCTCTCTCTGCCGTCTCTCTTCTTGCTTATTTCGGTTATATGACATGACAATGGCATTTCAGGATTTTTAGTTTTCCAAATATTGCAGTATGCTGTATGTAATTATGTTATTTGACAGACTCCGGCTCAATAATTGGCAAGGGAAAGAGTGTAATATACTTATATGTTTCAGAGAGCTCAATAATTGGCAAGGGAAAGAGTGTAATATACTTATATGTTTCAGAGAGCTAAGTTTGTTACGGCAGTAAAAAGTGTTTTGTGTATATTATGTTGTCGTAACATATATATACCGAATATTTTGCCTTGATATAAAAAGAGTTGGCTGGCAGCAATGTAGGTCGAATTTGGTGACGGCTTTTATTTTTATAATCAAGATACATATGTGTTAATCAATTTCAGCATATGTATGGGTTGGAATAGAGTTGTTCTTTTTTTTAATCTATAATAAACTACACTGTCCACATCAGGGATCTTCATCTCACTTAAGCCACCTTGTCAGTGAAGACGAGAAAGAATATAATTTGAATAGAAATAGCACAAATTATAAAAGTAATACTATTTGTATTCAGTGTATACCTATGACCAAAGCTTGGAAATTTCACTACTGGCAAACACTTTTGAATTCAATAAAAGTTATCTTAAGCTTGTCATTTATAATGCTATGTGTTTGTTGTATGTACGGAGGAAGGGACCACTACTGATATAATAATAGTACGAGTTTAATGTAATTAGGAAGGATGTGGACTAAATATTAAGAGGATAACAACTGTTCGTAAGAGATTCATATTTCACAATCGAAGATAACAACTCATAGAAGTAAATAAATTCTCTTTACCACCAAAAACACGCAATTATTCTAGTAACCTCTGAAAACTAAAATAGTTCGACTATTTTTTGCAGATAAGACAAAATATTACTGAAAGAAGCGTATAAACCTTAAAACTCAGCGACTAACTAATCATGTCAAGTTTTAAAAAAAAGAATCTCTTTTAATCAAAACGGCGATGAGTGAAGCAGAGCAACACTGAATGATAAACTGACATTCAGAAAATGAAGCAAGGTTATCTTATGTTTAAATCACTACATAAACAAATCAAGCATCTGCACAGCATGGAGAACTTATCAAAAATAAAAGTTAGAGTCAGTTGCGCAAGGCAAATGGCACTGTATGAAGTCTGATAAAGATCGAGACTCTGTGCGACCTTCGTTCCTTTTGAACCCCAATATCATTCCTATCGAAATATATATAATGTTAAGTTTAAAATAAACAGTAACCAGTCAGCATTACCATTTGCCCTTTATGAGTATCAAACGCAGAATTAGCACGCAATTAAATATAGCAAAACACAATACAAAATATAATTTAACATAACAGAAGAGATGAAAAGCATTAATAAGTATTATTTCCGAAAGAATAACACAGAAGTTTAGTGAGTTACTGTCAAAAGTCATTAATGAGAGGCAGAAAGACTGAGAAATTAAGGGGTCAAGGATATTAATGAAAAAGCCCAAAACTAATGCAGCTAATTTAAAGTCATAATAACTCTTTTTTTGGCCAAAAATACGATTTTCCTGGAAAAAACGGCAATTTTCCCGTACTTACCAATGGTCAACGACCCCATTCCTGCATTCTAAGTTAATCCAGGGTTTTTTTCCTAAACGTACGGTTTTTTGTTAAAATCTCTTTAAGAGATTTTAACTGACGGAGCCCTCTTGTATCGAGCAATAGTTTCTGGTGACCTACTTAAAACTGCGGGAAAAGCAGACAACAACAACACTATATAACAATATTATAAGATTCATAAGACATATTCGTCTTTTTGCTCAAAATGCATTTATATCTACAATGTGTGCAATTCTGGGCTTTTTGTTATCCGACGCACTGTACAAAAACTCGCAACTTACGTCTGAGGGTTTCCCGCCATGTTATTTTGGTCTCGAAACGTCATTGGCACTGGATGCACTTGTCGACCGCGAAGAAAGGCATCAAAAGCCCAAGTGACAAGCACAGATTTTAGTTTTACTACAATAACAGTCGTTTTAGTGGGAAAAATGCAATAGAATATATTTCCAGGCGTTGTTTACAATGTATTTCTTGCAGAATTTTGAATCTCAAAGGAAGAGTTATTATTGCTTTAATTTCCTATTAACTAAAAGGTATTTTCTACCAAGCAAAACAATTTTCTAAAGCTTGTAGTCGCAGTGTTACACGAGTGACGTAATATCAGCGTTTTGGGGCTAAAAATTGTCATTTTTTTAATCAAGGTTTTCTCTTAAACAAAAATGCCTTTCTTCACGGTCGACAAGTGCATCAAAAGCCCAAGTGACAAGCACAGATTTTAGTTTTACTACAATAACAGTCGTTTTAGTGGGAAAAATGCAATAGAATATATTTCCAGGCGTTGTTTACAATGTATTTCTTGCAGAATTTTGAATCTCAAAGGAAGAGTTATTATTGCTTTAATTTCCTATTAACTAAAAGGTATTTTCTACCAAGCAAAACAATTTTCTAAAGCTTGTAGTCGCAGTGTTACACGAGTGACGTAATATCAGCGTTTTGGGGCTAAAAATTGTCATTTTTTAAATCAAGGTTTTCTCTTAAACAAAAATGCCTTTCTTCGCGGTCGACAAGTGCATCAAAAGCCCAAGTGACAAGCACAGATTTTAGTTTTACTACAATAACAGTTGTTTTAGTGGGAAAAATGCAATAGAATATATTTCCAGGCGTTGTTTACAATGTATTTCTTGCAGAATTTTGAATCTCAAAGGAAGAGTTATTATTGCTTTAATTTCCTATTAACTAAAAGGTATTTTCTACCAAGCAAAACAATTTTCTAAAGCTTGTAGTCGCAGTGTTACACGAGTGACGTAATATCAGCGTTTTGGGGCTAAAAATTGTCATTTTTTTAATCAAGGTTTTCTCTTAAACAAAAAGCCCTATAAATACGATTGAAAGAGCTATCTTATTGATCGGGAAGGTCTATACACCATTACATGTTAAAATTGGGTTGTTTGTTTCTATCTGGATGCCATAAAATCTTACTTTTGTATGCAAACTTATTTGCCCCACAAAAGCCGCTCTTCCATGAGAAATGATTGACAGCTGAGTAGGCCTACCTACTCTCGTTTCACTGACGCAATTAATTATAATAGAGGTTGTCCGGGTTCTCAACGAGAAGACCACATTTCCCCGTGATTTTACGAGATCTGCCTTGAGGTGGGGTTAAAATATGGAGACCACAAGGAAGTAGAGCAGCGATTTCTTTACTTGAAAAATAGCTGAACTTCCAAAATTTTTTAGCTACAGGCTTGTTCTTTTTTCACTTTATAAAGAAAAAGTATTGATATAATATGTACGTACAACTGACGTGAGATTCATTTGCAACCTTTTTGTCACTTTATGGGAGTGGCATGACTGTTTTGCTTTCAATGAGATCAATGTTGAAAGTAGGTCCATGTACATTCTACAAGCATTGGACATTTGTAAATAAAATAATCCAGTGCTGCCAAGGGCTTAATTGCTTCATTTTTAGGTTATCATAATTACTACATTTAAATTGTTAACTCCAGCTTATTGCAATATGAAATTTCCTACTTCTGTTTTTTGGCAAATATTCTTCAATCTTCCTTTTTCACTATTTCCCTGATGTAGATGTCAAGAAATTAAAAAAATTAAACGAGACTTACCTTGGTTAAGTCGAAGTTTGATTTCAATTCTTTGAGTAAAGAATTGAGGGAGGGCTTAACTGAGATCCGGTTGCGCGCGCAGGGCACTTTTCAAAGTGTTTGTCACATTAACCACATGGAATTAATTACATTAATTCCCCACAGCTCTCTTCCTCTATAATACAAGCAATGAGCTGTAACCCAAAGTTGGGTGGGAGGGTGGCAGTTAAGCCCTCCCTCAATTCTTTACTCAAAGAATTGAAATCAAACTTCGACTTAACCAAGGTAAGTCTCGTTTAATTTTTTAAATTCTTTTTCGTAAGAAGAATTTCGTTGGTCTTAACTGAGACTTTAAAGCTTGATGTGACAAACATTTCATTCATTTCAAAAGATTCTTTATTTACCCAGAACTCCATCCTGGAATCTGTCTTGATTACTTACAATGCGCTTGTCATAGAACTTCGCAAAAGTACTTTTCTTAGACCAACCAGCTTTGTCAATAATGACTGATATAGGTACTGCAGAGGCTTTTGCCTTAGAGGTAGCTGCAGCTCTAACACTGTGAGAGCTAAATGTATAAGTGTCTATACCAGCTCTACTCATAACAGTTTTTATCCATCTTGCTACTGTGTCTCTTGCGACATTATGATGTGGTTTCATGTAACTTATTAACAAACGTGCACAGTTCTTGTCGTTTCTCATGACTTTCGTGCGAAACAAATATTCCTTCAATACAGTATACACACAAAGCCTCCTGTCTGGAGGGTAGGCCTTAAAAGATACTGAAACAACATTATAACCTGGCCTATTTTGTTTTAAAGAACCATCTAACTTGAACAAAAACTCAGTTCTCAATTTTTTATAACCTTGAAAACTTAACAACTGCAAAGTTTGTGTACGTGCAGCTTGAGTCAGAGCCATGAGCATCACTAGCTTTAATGTCAAATCTTTGAGAGTTATATGCTTAACAGGAGAAAGTTTCCTCAAATATGTCAATACTCTTTCAACATCCCACACCTCTGTGTATCTGGGTTGTGATGGTCTGGCTGCAAACACACCCTTCATGTATCTGATAATTAATGGGTGATTTCCAATTCTGAATCCATCAAAGTTTATTCCTAAAGCTGAGAGAGCTCCACATGCAGTGTTCAAACTCTCATAACCCAAACCTTTATTAAATTGTTCAGTTAAAAACTCGATTACTGCTTCCAAAGTTGGCGAAAGTGGAGTAATCGTCCTTTTACTACAGTACTGAAACCACCTGTTAATGTGTGTGTTATATTGTTTTTGTGTCCCTGTTTTCCAAGACAACATAAGTATTTTGGTAGAGTCCTCTGAAAATCCTCGTTCTCTGAAACTATTCCTGACACTTTGCAAGCAATCAGTCTTAATTTCCCTTCCAAAGGGTGTTTCAACTGCAGGTGAGGAAGTCTTAAAAGATTCTTCTTTTTCTGTATAATGACTGGTTTCTCCACCAACAATTCCATCAGTCTCGGAAACCATGCTTGTGTGGGCCACATTGGTGCTACAATGATTCCCTTGGCTCTGTCCTGTCTGACTTTCTGCACACAGTTTCCCAGTAAGCTAAAAGGTGGAAACAAATAAACTGAGTTAAAAGTTTCCCAGTCAATGGTAAAAGCATCAACAAAGGAGCAGTTTGGATCAGGCTTCCATGAACAATATGTTTCTACTTGAGCATTTATTCTAGATGCAAAGCAGTCTATATCTGGGATTCCCCAAAAATTACATATCTTATGAAAAATCTTGCTGTCTAATTTCCATTCAAGATCATCCTTGAATTCTCTGGAAGCCTTATCTGCTGCCTCATTATTTTTGCCAGCTATATGTGTACATGTTAACCAGACATCATGTGATATACACCAAATCCATATGTCACATGCTACTTTATTACAGTTTTCAGAAACTGTGCCTCCCATGTTGTTAATGTATGACACTGCCGTAGTGTTATCTGACATCACCTTAATATGCTTTGACTTAAGATCACGTTTGAGGGACTTGAGTGCATTCAAAATGGCCATTAATTCTAATATATTAATAGGCAATTTACCCTCTACATCCGTCCATCTACCTCCAATATTATTGTTTTTATAACTTGCACCCCAACCTAAAGTGGATGCGTCTGTATGTAAAGTCTCTGAGGGGTTTGGTCTAGCAATAACCCTATGCTGGGATTTCAAGTTGACAATCCACCAAATTAAATCTGACCTCATACTGTTTGATATTATCATGGGTGCATCATAGTTACCCTTCGATTCTTGTAAAGCCTTAATCTTTGCTCTTTCTAACTTCCTATAGTACAGTTTGCCATAATCCACAGCTGAAAAACTTGCTACTAACAACCCAATGACTCTCGCCACTTGTCTAATAGGTGCCTTTGAAACATTATACAACTCTTCGCATGCAGAAATTATTTTCTCCTGCCTGTCAAGTGGCAGTGTTACTATCATTTTGTCAGAATCAATAACATTTCCCAAAAATTTTAACTTGCTTGTTGGTCTCAAAACTGATTTGTCTTCATTTATGATGAAACCCAATTTGGACAGAAGTGTAACTGTTGCATTTAAGTTCTCCGTACATTCTAAATCATCACTGCCAATTATTAAACTGTCATCAATGTACCCTGAACTAACATAACCTAAACTTCTCAGTTTCCCAAAAACTGGTTTAAGAAGTTTTGTAAACAATCGCGGGCCTTCACTGACCCCATTGGGTAAGCAGGTATATTGGTAGATTTTATCCCTCCACTGGAATCTAAAAAATTTTTGCTGTTCATCTGCAAGTTTAATTGAATAATAAGCCTGACGGATATCGACAGACCCCATTTTTACTTTTTTGGTTATCAATGGTAGGGTTTTCTCAAAGGTTTCCATCTTAAAATGCTGATATGGAATGAACTGATTTAATTTCTTTAGATTCAGAATTAATCTGTATTCACCATTTTCTTTTTGTCTCAAAAAAATCGGTGATAAAATTTGGCCTGCTTCACTATTCACAGGAATAATCACTTTCATGTCCAATAATTTTTTAATTTCTATGTCAATAATGGACATTTCTAACATATTAAACTTGCAATTTGATTTCACAATGGCGGGAATCCCACTGTTGAAATCTAGATTAATATGACAATGCTTTACAATGTCAAGAATAAATAGGTCACTTGTAATCAGTTTCCATTGATCAATAAAGTCAGCCAATCTACCTGCTTCAAAATAATTATTTACCTCATTTATTGCTTGGGCAGATTCCTCTGTCCCCTGCGTACATAGTTTTTTGCAAAAGAAGGCCCTGCTCCAGGATCATCCTGCCACACTCTGGGTCTTCCCCCTCCAGTAGGTCGATTAACACCTCTGTACACAGATCCACGGCCTCTGGCACCACGTCCTCTACGTCCTCTGAGAGATCTGTCAAACAATTTATGTTTGATTTTTGAGCAATCCTCTATATCCCTTGCCATTTTGGGAAGATCGTCTCCAAATAAAAATTTTTGGCTGTAAGTCAGCTCATGACTGCAGAGGTGAGCATATTCTCCGCTCAATTGCGGTTTCAAAAAATCTTTCCTTGTCATATTTATCTGCCTGTTCATATGTCCCATGAGTGCTAGGACATCGTTGCAGTTTTCGATCATGCTGCCAATATGATCACTCGTGTCCTTTTCTGGATTCCTTTCGTATAAGGCCATCTGGTTTACAGTTTTAACTAAAATGTTTGCACCTTTAACCAAAGTATGTGCTATGTTTTGCATTTTCCTATCGTTTGCTTTGGTCCAACCTGGGACCTGGTCCCATATCAACTGGTTGGTTTTCATGACTTGCAGGTAATCACAGTTACCTGGCCTGTGGTTCTGTTTTATCAACTCGTTTAAATGTTGTTCGTCCAGGCCATTCATAAAAAGATCGTTCACAGTTTTGGCCAGCACATCATCCACGTTGTCGGCCATTTCCTCCGACATGTTAAACTTCTTGGCCATGTGCTTAAACAGGTTGTCTTCCGTGTCGGGAAGATACGAGTCCAACTTCCTTTTTTCACCCGTTGTGCCTGCCTCCTCCAGCTCAACACATTCATTATCGACGTAAACTTCGTCGTCATACTGAGAATATTGCGCCTCCATATTATCAATATACGGCTGACGATGTTCTCTAACCTGCCGTCCTGAGCGTCCACAGAGGCTTTTAAAGATACAAGTAATGACATAATATTATCCTCTGACGAGGATTTCTCCACAGACTTAGGGTTTTTGGAAGCCGACTTCCCTTTACCCTTCCTGCCATCACTCACGTGTTCAGGTCCATTTTTAGTAATGGTACTACATGTAGTTTCGTCCGCCATTACACCACGTGTCCAGAAGCAGACGACGAAACCTGACTGAAATTGCGCCAAATACCGTTGCAAACGGCAAGACCACTGTCTATAACGATATAGCATGCACCACGTGCACAATAAAAATCACCCAAAACCACGTTTCGGTGAAAAAGATCAGCGCCTCTAGACAAATTCGCCCTACAACCAAGGAGTATTGCACCAATACTCCTTGCTTCAACTAGCGTGCAACCTAAAGTGCCCTGCGCGCGCAACCGGATCTCAGTTAAGACCAACGAAATTCTTCTTACGAAAAAGAATTTATATAGTTATCCACTCTTTCATTTTTAAATTGTCACTGTATGTTATTGTCTTTGGGATTTTAAAGAGATGCTTGTCTAAACGTGCCAGTGGATGCAAAATAGACATATTAAAGATATTGTCCATTTTTTATTGTTCTTCATTGACTGGTCAATTCATGAGATCCATTTGAACAACAAAAGCTTTATAACTGCAACTTACTTACCTTTATAAATGTTTTACTACGTATTAAACTTTATTTTTAAAGAAGTAAAATAGAATCATTTGACATTTCATTTACTGATGGATTGCATATCAGAACATTAGACTTGCCTGCATCTTTGCTTTAATTTCACTAAATTTATAGTAACTAGTTCAAAAAGCTCAAACTTGATCATAAAGTTAATTTTCTTCATTTATTTACTTATGAAAATGATGCTATAGAAACTAGTGGATAGCATTCACAAAATGTAAGTTTCATTGTGATCAGATCTGACTTAAATGACAGGAAAGATGACAAAAGAAAGTATTAAAATGGACAACATATAAGTTGAAATGTTCACAGAATCATTGAATTTTATTGACAGTTATACACAAATACAACAAATAAACACAACATCAAAGGCGAACTTGTATTTGTGATCCGAGTAAATGATATGAAAAACAGGTGTCATATAGTTATTAAAAAAGTCACTAGAGTAACATAAAAATGATACTAGCAAGAAAAATTATTTTCTTCATTAAATTACTAGTGCAGTACAATACATATATATATATATATATATATATATATATATATATATATATATATATATATATATTCATAAAACCAAATATTTCATTTTAAAGTAATAAAGAAAATGCCTGATACTGTAAGTTACACCCAGGCAAAAATGCCATCTGTTGATTCCTGATATAATTTTAGTCAACAACATAATAATTAAGGACATATGAGATTAATATACACTGAGCAATCTTCAACATCTGATTATCCTGACCACATGATTCTCACAGTTCTTGCCTGGTTCAATAACATGTGCTGTGTCTGTCATGCTCTAAAATAAAAAATAATTAACTCACTTAGTTTTCTGAAATATATATCATTATGTGATAAACATTGTTGTAAAATACCAACTCTAATTTCTATCTTACTTGCAATTATCATAACTGACCACCTGGCATGGAATGTTACAAACGCAACTGAACATTGTGTATACTTAATAGTTGTGGAAGGTTCACCAGTATTTCATAATCAGGTACACGTTATATGGAGACAGGAATGGTATAAGCAAATTTGTCTGATATAGTTACCAGGCCCGTAGCCAGGGAGGGGGGGGGGGGGGGAGGAGTTTGGGGGGTTCGAAAGAACCACTTTTTTTGCTGGGAAAAGATCCACTCTGGGTACAATTTGATCTATGTACTTGAGGATTTTATGGTAAAAGGTCCACTTTTTCAGAAAACGACCCCCCCCCTCTAAAAGTGCTGGCTACGGGCCTGGTTACCGTAAAGACTATTAATCACAAGTACTAGGGCTGTATTACGTTAATAAACCATGGTGTCCTGTAAACTACACACACAAAACTTACTTATTAATATGTCCCTCGACCGTTGATGACACGGTCTATACGGTGATGCCATGAAGCCAGTGACGTGTCGGGTGCTGGTTGTCTGCAGTTGGTCCCTTTCTTCCTTCAAAATACTGCGACCTGATCTGTACTTTAAATATGTCAGCACTTAGTCCTTTTAATCTGTTCAAGCCCAACTACTGTACTTCTCTTTCTTTACTTCACTTCTCTCGCCAGTCGTGTCTGTCATCCATGGTCATTTTCCTGGTTTACTCGGTTAGGTTTTACTGCAATGCACCCTACGACACAACATTAGCAATTCGCCATTGCGTTGCTCTATCTCAAATTACATGACAACGCCAAATTTTACTCAATGCAATCCTATAACATAGACTTGTGCCCCACCGCGAGAGAAGTTTCAATGGCAGATTTTAACCCCACCTCTCGTGAAATCTCGCTCCAATCCAGGTCTCGTTTGACGTCATCTGCTGCGCAGATGTTCAAAAAAGGCTATCTCGGATGTTCCCTATTGTGCCTGTCGCAGTAGGAGTCTGTGCACTGTCTAGGAAGTGTCTAAGGAAGCGCTAACAAACAAAAAGCAAATTACTTGAGGTGCAAGCAGAGACAATGCCTCCCGTCGTGCGTGGACGCCTCTCTACACACCAAGACGCCCCCCACAGTAGCGGCGCTTAACAACGGAGGCGGAGCCTGAAGGCTGCCATGCGTACCAGTCAGGACAAATAGAAAAACTCATCCAAATGTGTATTTTTAGTAAGTGTTGCAAAAATATAACATAATTCAGAATTAGATCCAATATTGATTATTTCTAACATTTAAAAAACCAAAAATCGAGTTTTAGACGTAATATAATTTGTAATATCTTTGACGCCTTCAGGTACATATATCTGGAGCCAGTGACCTTTGCATATTGTACAGCACAACACTGCGCCACTGGATACTCTCCTTTTTTCCTGATGTTCAACAGGGAGAGGCTCAGCTGCCAAGCATGCAAGGTAAATACACTGTAGTATGCATACAGATGCATTCTATCTCACACCTATCAGTCAGTCAGGAGTAACATGAGCTGTTGATCAGTGGTAAGCTACATATGTAGCTGTCCAACAGTGTAGACATACTTTTCACATATTGCAATTACAATCAGTGTTTGTTCAATTCATGATGGAGGATAACAATACAGAGGATAAGATTAACAGAGAATCTTCAGTAAATCAAGAGAGTGTACTTCATTTTAAGAAGTCACTCAATGATAACATGGCTTCAATGGCATCAGCATGTATAATAGAGGATACATTGGCACTTTTTGAAAATTTTCATAAGGAAATGAGAGAAAATTAAAAAAAAATTTTTTTCAACCAATGATTCCTTTGAAAAGGCTATGGGAGTCCAAATCCTACAGGTAGTAAGATGAATACTTGTTTAAAAATTATCAAGTTTCACCAAAATTTTCACCACCAAACTTTCAAATAATAACAAAATATACATCACAATGCAAACCATGTGAAAAACAATGGTATGGTGACTTAATATAAAATAATGTTTTTTCTTCATGAGAGTCCAAATCCCAATGGGTATGAATATAAAGATTTTTCATGATTTTTTTTTTTCGTTTTTTGCAGCTTATATTTTACCACCAAACTTTCAAATATTTCCAATATATTCATCATAAAGTATACTAAAGGGACAAATGTTGAAATGATCACCATGCAAATATCAAATAAAAAGCTTTTTCATAGGGGAGTCATTGGGTGGTAAAATACAAATTTTTTATTTTCTTATTTTCTCATAAAATTTTTCACCTGCAAACTAACAAAAAGTGCAAATGTATCCTCCATTATGCATACTACTATATAAAAGTCATATACTCCAATAAAATAAGATTTATAAAGTTTTGTGGGGGGAGTCAAAATTTCATGGGGGGAGTCACATTTTCATTATGAAAATTAGACTGGGGAGTCACATTTTGGGGGAGTCAGATTTTCATGGTACACCAGGTATAATATGTTCAAGTGTGGAAAAGTTAGAAATATTTTGCTTCGAGAAAATCTAGAATGTGTAGAAGTAAAGGGGGTGGTAAATTCAAGCTACAAAAAAGACAATTATTCTGTATTTACTTCTATTTCAAAAAATCATATGCACATTGATGGAAGGTGTAAATGTGTGTCAGGAGGCAGTGGGAAATGCAAGCACGTTGCTGCTGTACTCTTTCAGTTGTCAGATTACCAACTGAGTGACGTGAAAAACATCCCCGAGGTGCTTGCCTGCACAGAAAAGCCACGTCAATGGGGGGGGAATAATTCTGCAGTTCAAGTGTCTGACAAATTTTCTGACTTGGTGTTTGTAAAATATGGAATGGAAAAAAAACAATGAAAAGAATTTACAAAGCACAAAGAAGAGGATGAAAGTGCCACGTTTGAGACAGATTGGATTGGACCATACAGATAAATCAAAATATGCATTATCAAAGCTCTATATAGTACCACTGTGGCTTGTTTGCATACATTTCTCATAATATTACTTCAAAGGTAAAAGGCATAGACCAGAAGCAGAATGTAACTTAATTTGGTGACTCCAGAAGGGAAAGAGCTTAAAACCAAAGTGGCTTATATTCACTTGAAACTTAACTGAGAAGGTTAGTTACTCATTCCATGCTAATTAATCTGTTTGTTTCTTTTCAGTCAAGGCCAGAGCTGGCCAGGAGGACTCAGTAAGGACTGAGAACCTATCAGGTTTGTATTAAGGCATCTTGATAATGAGCATATATATATGCTCATGAGCATATATATATATATATATATATATATATACCTGGATCTCCCATTTTATGTTCCATGCCGTATTAAGCAATTTTCTTTCTTTTAGATCAGCACATTTTTTCCAAAACAGAAGCCCCTAGGAGAAAATGGTTGTTGTTTAGTATGCTAGTCTTTTTTTTTCAGCTGAGGCCCGAGCTGACCAGGACCCAGTGCGGACTGAGGACCAAGAGAGGATACAGGAGGTTTGTAAAAAAAGCACCTAATGTGATTTATGAGCAGTGGCAAAAAGGTCCCAAAATCATTGAAACCAATTTTTTCCTTGAAATTGCAATGTTGCTGGTCTTGTTGAGTGCTTGCTTGACTGAAATCTTTGGTAAAACTATTTAAGAATGAAGTGCGGCATTTGCCTCACCTGACAAAGGGTTTAGGAAATGAAAGCTTAACAAACAAACCAAAAGAATATCTAAGAAAAAATGCCCTTACTGCCACTATAAGTAATCTGCGACAAAGCTTTGAAAAACAATATACATTTCCTGAATGGGTTAAGTATCAGGTTAACACTTTAATGTTATTGGCAAAACAAGTTAAATACCCCTCATTTTGTTAATGTACTGTAAATGAATTGGGTTATTTGTATTATTTAATATTTTATGGGATTGCTCATTTTAATGTTTTGCTCTGCATTTTAGATAAGACTGAAGAAGAGGATTATAAGGCCCTTAATGGTGAGGACTGATGAGGTATGAAAAGAAAAGGTAACGTCCCTTCCTTGTCACTTAAACGGAGAAAGAAACTTTCATACAGTAGGTATGACATTTCTTCTAAAACAACATTAAGTCAAAGACATGCCTGGTTGACTAGAGATGAAATAGACTTAGCCCATGGAATTTTAACAGATATGTTCCCAAAGGTAGAGGGCTTTCATGGTACTTGTGCCCTAGAGTTTATTAAAAATGGTCTTATCTTATCAACCCCCACTTCTTCATTTGTTAATCTTAACTCCCCTTGGCTTACTCTTTCTAACATTAATAGCAATATTCGCAATTGTGTTCAAATTCCAGACCAACCCCAGACTGAAGGGTAAGATTGCTGAGATCGTTGCCTCGTCACTTTTTGCTCTATCCAAGAAAATTGTTTTGGAGCATAAAGATGTTCAGGAGCAAACTGGCAGTAATGACAGTGGTCTTTTTGCCAATGCTGTGCTTTGGAACAAGACCTGAGGACTTCATTTGGGAGCAAAGGGAAATGAAGGAACATCTCAGCAAGTGTTTTGAAATTGGTAGGCCGGAAATGTCCCAATATAGATCAGAGAACCGCCACCATTCAAGACCAAAATTGTCTAAATTTCCAATATATTGTCATTGTGGGCAGGTCTATGATAGAAACCAGGACTGGATTGAATGTGAAGACTGCCTGCAATGGTTCCATGTCAAGTGTGAAGGGATCCAGTCATCTGCCCTGGAGAATCTACAGCACACATTGGCAGTGTTGCAACTGCTCTTAGGGTGGTATTCTATAGAGCTGAATTTAAATCTGTCAGATAGACACATCGCACTAGTTGGGAGAGATTCTTGCTAAGTGCGATCATTGCAATTAGCTTAAATGGCTGAGTTACTGAGGAGAAGGTATGCATGTACGACAGAAACCAGGACTGGACTGAATGTGCAGACTGACCATACACCAAATATTTGTGTTCAAGAAACAATGAAAATCACAGATAAAGTAGCACCTGTCCAAAGCTGGGACATTACGCAGAGATGCCTATCGTTACGATTTGGCCGTATTTTGTACGGATTTGACAATAAAATACGATGTTACGGAAGATTAGTTTTGAAATACGTTTTATTAGGGTATATTTAATATAACCATTGATTGAATTGTTTGTTTTTGTTTATACCTTAGTAAGTAGAGTCCACAATACAATAGCGGAAGTGTCGTATCTAACTATCCAATCATGTCTAGTGTAAGTAACCTATGTAGGGTTAACGCATGCGTATTGAAAAGATCACCAGTTTCATTCTGCTACACACGTGTTGTCAGAAATGGCGGAGAAGCGTAAAGGCGAAGAAAATGACAAAAGCGTGAAGAAACGGAGCCAAAACTTTATCCCCAGCTACACATTACAGTGGCCTTGCTTAAAGGCAAGCAAACAAGGCAGTTGTCATACGTATTGCGAAGTGTGCCGCGTGGACATTTCCATCGCGCACGGTGGCCGGGATGACTGCCGCCGACATGTGCAGTCGAAGAAACACGCTGAATATGCCAAGTTGGCGAAGGCCGCAGTCAGCTCAAACATGAGCAAGTTCTTACAAAAGACGACTCAACTGAAATATAATGTGATTGATGCGGAGGTTGCCTTCGTCGATCTCTGTGTGGAACAAAATCTCCCATTTTCAATTATGGACAAAATAACAGCCATATGTAAAACCAAGTTCAGTGACTCTGAAATCGCCAAATTGTTTGCATGCGGGCGCTCAAAAACAACGGCAATTGTACAGATAACATTTAATGATTTAAATAAGGTGTTAATTAATTGGATTTGTGTTACTGAAAGTTATTAGAAAATACTGAAAATTTTACCAAAAGTCCTGATTTTAACATTTTTAGGTAGGCATCTCTGATTACGGAGTCATGAACAGTTAGTAAAACATAAACACCCTCCACAAATATTATCATTGCTATATTACACTATGTACCATTCATACTTTGGGACTTTACAACCTATGAACCATGAAACCTCAGACAAGTGAACCTTCTGACTAGCAAACCTTTGGAACAGCTAGACATTAGCATCATCAAACTATCAGATCAATGAACCTTCTGACTATTGAACCTTTTGAACCATTGGATCTTGGCATCATCAAACTATCAGACCAATGAACCTTCTGACTATTGAACCTTTTGAACCATTGGATCTTGGCATCATCAAACTATCAGACCAATGAACCTTCTGACTATTGAACCTTTTGAACCATTGGATCTTGGCATCATCAAACTATCAGACCAATGAACCTTCTGACTATTGAACCTTTTGAACCATTGGATCTTGGCATCATCAAACTATCAGACCAATGAACCGTCTAACTGCTGTCATGCACCTGACAAATCATTTAACATTTAACTTATAATAATTTCATAAATTCACAAACAACAATATTTAGTAATTAAAATAAATATCAGAATCACAAACAAAGACAGGCAAAAATACACAAACATATCTACATATTGCTTCTTCAATTTGATATACTCGGGACACATAAGCATAATATCCAAACTGCCAAAGATGAAACAATATCATAAAATAATCCAATCATGCTGACAGAAATTAAAATTAAAATTAAAACAAAAAACAGTTTATCAGTTATAGGGTAAACAACAGATGTGTCACAAAGTGCTGACTATGGCAATGACACTGGACAGACACAGTGATCAGAATATAGACAGACTGAGTGTCTGTATATAATAAATATGTGATAAAATTTGCAATTCCAACTTAATGACCTCACAATAACAGAGATCATTTATGAAATATCATATCTGACCTGAAATATATATTCACATTTAAATATTTTCACTGAAGTCTTGTTCTCCTCAGTGATGGCTTATTGTCTACCATAATCTCGCTGTACATGCTACCTCTTCTAGTACTGTAACAGTTTCCATGCATATGGGGAAAATTATTATAACACATCACAACTGAGCTGAAATATCAATTTACTTTTAAACATTTCCATTGTGTCTATTCATCTTCAGTGATAGAGTATTGTCCAACACAATCTCCTTGCTTTATATACCCTGCCTCTATAGTTTCCATGTATATGGGGGAAATGGATTCTTTGTGTTACCTGGAACCCACATTTGTTGTGTAATTGTACTGTTCCATATAACTGGCTCCACAGGATCTGCCATGTTTGGAAGTCTTGTTCTGGGTGGTTCTGGCAGCACTCTCTAAAATCATAAATGAAATGGGTGTAACTGTTTGCAATGTAACTGTTTTCATGTGAATCCTCTCTGTAATGTAGTGTAAACTATTATTAGAAACAATTCAATGATAAGTAATTCAAATATAGGATGCTTTTGTAAAAAGCACAAGAACATTTTTGTATTACCATCAACGTAACTCAAAAAAGTTATGGACCAAATTTGATGAAATTTTCAGAAACTGTCAGAAGTGGGCCAAGGAACAGATAATTAGTTTTTGGTGGTGATCTGATGATCTGGATCAATAAACAATCAATAATCAATAATAATCAAAAATTGCTGCCTTGGCAGAGGTCTGCGCTCTCGGAGTGCTTTTCTAGTTTTATATGTGTTTTGTGTGTACAAAATGAATTGGATTCAAATTCTTAACAAATGACAGGTGTCACTGTGATTAAAAAAGTACTTAACAACTATAAAACTTAAATTTACATTACAATTAAAGTAGTAAAACATTAATTCTATTCATAATAATCCATGCTTTCCACATTGAAATTATCATTTCAACCCCCCCCCCCCAAAAAAAAAATGTTACAATTGGTGTTTGTGTCTCTTTCACAAAGGAAAGAGGGGGAACAAATTACCTATCGTTATTTGCATTAAAAAAAAAACAACCATACATTTTGTCTGCTATCTGTCACCTGTTTACAATGGCTGTCCTGTCTCAGGCTGTTCATTCATCCTAAAACTTGCCACATCCCATGCCTTGCACAACCGGGTGAGATGAAGATGTTCCTGTTGCTGCCTTTTTATGTCTGCTTCTTATAAAATACATGTCCCCCATGTTCAGCCAGGTAAAGTCAGTTCACCTAGAAGACACCATGCTGTATGGAGACTGGAGCTGGAAAAAGAGACATGACAATGTATAAGTGAAGGAACACTAATTATCTTAATACAAAGAAAAGACAAAAACCTGACATTCCACCAGAGCCAGTTGGGAAAAATATTAAAACTATGGTACACTGCCAAGTGCCCACCTTATATGGTAGACATCAGTGTTGTGGTGATTGAACTGTGATAAGTTAAAAATGACCTTGTCTTTTGGAGGCTGCTGGACACAATTGTGACTGCCGAGACCAGCACATTCTCAGATTGAACATAGTTAAATAAACAGATCTCTGCCAAATCTGTTGGAATTTTTGTGAAATTTGCACACAAAATGCCTAACAATTGTAAAAATCTGGAATAATGATATCAATTGGCTGTGACTAATTGAAAGACATTTTCTGGGGAGTCATTTGAGAGAAGTCACTAAGGAAATTACTAATGTAAATTTTAAATCATGACAAAATTACTCAAACTTTAAGGGAACAAAATATGATTATTGCTTTTTTTTCTCAAAGGAGGAAGATTAAAAGACCAATTATATACTGTCACGTGACTTGTAAAACAATATCAACCATTAGTTTAGTGAAGCACCTGCAAGCAGTCCAGTTACTGTCATGACAATGGGTCATCCCAGGGAAGTAATGACCATTGCTCCACTTTGGGTCCAATGACCTTCATCCCAAACTGACCACATCAAGTAGGCCACTACGGAGACACTTCACAATATACAACTGTCCAACCACACGTGTGAACTAGAAAAAAAAAAAACAAACATTTATTAAACAAGGCATTCAACCACTTGACCAATGATGCTTAGAAGCTTATAACTATCCAGTACTTCAGCCAACAAAGGGACATTTTCTTCAGCCACTATATTTGAAGAGTGAAATGCACATGAACAATATTTTAATAGAAGTATTCATTTTGTGCATATAACTTTAATGGTTTAAACTAAACAAATGCAATGTTGACAAATGAGAGGTGTGGATCAAAAATGCCATTAATGACTATAAAGCTACAATGCACACTAATATTTAAAGTTTGTCTTAAATAGACAAGTGTGGATTATTACAGATACCCATGCTTTTCAAGTCACATTGAAAACTAATTAATCCAAAAATTGTGATTATTGGTGTTTTTGTCTCTACAGAGGAAAGAAAGAGACCAATTATACCCACTAAAAAGAAAACAAACTGTTCATTTTGTGTACTATTTGCAAGAAGTCCAGTTCCTTGTTTACCATGGCTGTCCTGTCTCTGGCTCTTCACAACCCATTCATCTTGAAACTTGCTGTGTCTTGCACAACTGTGTGAGATGAAGGGATGTTCCCGCAGCTGTAATTCCCTGTCTATTTCATATTAACAATACATGTCCCCCATGTTCAGCCAGGTAAAGTCAGTTCACCTAGAAGACACCATGCTGTATGGAGACTGGAGCTGGAAAAAGAGACAAAAGATTATATGAATGAAGTGACATAAATTATCTTAATAAAAGACAGAACCCTGACAGTCCACAAGAGCCAGCAGAATATTTAACCTACAATATTCTGCCTAATGTCCGCCTAATATGGCAGACATCAACGTTGTGGTGACTGGACAGACAAGTTTAAAATGTCTTTTGGAGGCTGCTGAGCACAATTGTGACTGCTGAGTTGAGCACAATCTTAGATTAAACACAGTTAAATAAACAGAACTCTGCCAAATCTTCTGGAATTTTTGTGAAATTTGCACACAAATTGCCTAACACCTGTAATAATCTGGGATAAGTATATCAGTTTACTGTGTCATGTAGAAGTATATTTTGTGAGGAGTAACATGAGAGAAGTGAAAAAAATTATTTAAATTTAAAGGAAGCACAAAATATGATAACTGGTTTGTTGATCTACATGGGAAGGATAGAAGACAAATTATCTATTGTAACACAACTTGTAAAACAAAACCAAGCAATAATTTTGTGCACTACCTCCAAGAAGGTTTTTGTGGCATCGTGATAGGTGATGGTGGGTAATGGCCACTGCTCCACCTTGGGTCAAATACATATCATCTGTTATGACCAGGTGCCGTGGGTCTCACTCGCCATGTGCTTCGTTCACACTCGTTCCCATTACCACGTCATCCACCAGGTGGTGGCTCCGGTCAAGACGCAACTAATCGGCAGCCATGTATTGGATATAACATTCCTCCCAACTTGAAATTTTTCTACATCATATGAACTTAAAAATCATAATCCTTGAATATTTTGAAGCCTAATGAATTTTCAGTTTTCATATTATATAAAGTCACATCTTGAGTGCTATATGCTCAAGCTTTTCAGGACAGCGATCCGCCTTCATCCTGATTAAATATAAATTATCTCAGATTACATTTTTCAGGACAGCGATTCCGCCTTCATCCTGATTAAATATAAATTATCTCAGATTACTTTTTTCAGGACAGCGATCCGCCTTCATCCTGACTAAATATAAATCTGCGTCTCTGCAGATTGTTCTTCCGTCTGTAACTCTTCTGGCTGTAACTTGAGAACCATGTATTTCCATGACGATATAGAAAATCAGTTCATATGGTGTTGAGAGTTTGTTTCTTTTGTTCTGTTTAACTAAAACATAGTCATATATCATGAGTGTATTCTCCCTCCAAGTTTGATTAGTGTTGGGTCATTGAGTGTTTTCTCTGCTATCTCACCGAGAATCGCTGCATTTTCAGATTTGACCATCCATCTGATCATCTTCTCTGTACTATGACCACCCATTTGTGGCAGTGGGTGTCTGGAGAGATAATCTGGGTCTGCATCATTCTTTCCTGGCTCATATACCACTTCATAGTCAACATCTTGTAAGTCCATCGCCCATTTCTCTATTCTCAGTGGTAATTTTGCTTGTGCTTTGTTAAACATCGGTTCTAATGGTTTGTGTGCTTCAATAATACTAAATTCTTCTCTCATGTCCCAGTATGGTTCAATGTCCTCGTCTTTTCTGTATAGATTGCTGATTCCAATCTCCTGTTGAGATTCTCCCTCCAAGTTTGATTAGTGTTAGGTCAGTGAGGGTTTTCTCTGCTATCTCATTGAGAATCACTGAATTTTCAGATTTGACCACTCTGTCAAACTGTGTGCCTGATCTGAAAAAACAAAAAAGAGAAACACTCATTATAAACATTCAACAGGCCTGTAGCCAGCTATTTCAAAAGGTTTTTCTTTTTCTAAAAAAAGTGGACCTTTTACCATGAAACCATTGTGTGCCTAAATGAAAATTTGCCCAGAGGGAACCTTTTCCCAGCAAAAAAGGCTGTTCGTTCGCATCACGCTCGGCTGTCACCTTGATTGGATAGTAAACGATTGTCGTAAAATCGCTAAATGATATTAAAACCGGCAGTATTTTATTTCGATTATTATGTTTAAGTTGGTTGAGTTTTGTTTCACAAGCTCACTCTAATTTATTGTCTCTATGGAGGTATATGGGGACTTTACGACATTCGGTTTGAAGGCTTTAACCACTTGTTATAGTTTATTTTTGCATTGTATTGGATTAATGTGGCAGTCTAAGGTTGTCCTAGGTGGTTTTCAAGTTTATGCACCCGGTTTTAATATCATTTAGCGATTTTACGACAATCGTTTACTATCCAATCAAGGTGACAGCCGAGCGTGGTTCCCATGTCTAAACCGGCAGTGGTCCTGGGCAAAGTCAAATTTGGCAGCTTCCTCATATTCACAGAAATTTGTCCTTTCAAATAATTGCTAATATGCATTTAATGTTTTGCCATGACTTCATGTAAAAAAATCAAACTTAAAATTGTCATCATTTTATATTGGCAATTTAAGCTAAATTAAGAGGGCCATTTGTTGTGACTTTGCATCTTAAGTGGCACGACATGCCTCAAAACCTATCACAACACTATATTCAATGCAGGAATGGTGCAGTCCAGGCCCCCGTTTCACAAAGAATCTTAAATCCATAGACGTCTTACTCGAGCTGGGTGGCCTAGCTAGGTCGACTTAGCTGAAGTCGACTTGGAGTGTTTCACAAAGAATCTAACGTCTTAGCTTGGCGTGCTTACCGTAGTCGACACGCACGAGAAACTCTTCAAGAAAAGGTGTAAAATTGAAAAAGTTTCACAAGACATGACGTTTCATTTCCTCTTTCGGCCGAGAACGATCGTTTATCAACAATAAAAGTCAGCCAAAACACAAACAAAGTTTGTTTTTGAACTTTATTGATAAGTTTAACTTCAATACAACTTCAAAGTAACAGTTAAACATTAGCTTGTCGTGGAACACTACTGAGGGACGTCTAGCGGTCAAAAACATAAACAAACACGCGATCGGCTGGGTAAAGTGGAATTTTATTTTTTATTTTAATATTCCATAAATGTCAGTGCTATTCAATGATATTATAACACAATATCTTGAAGGAGGTATGTTCTTTCCAATTTTTTGTTGTTTATGCTCTCATTTACCGAGTTTTAGTTGAGCTTGCCGACTTAAGTCTCCTCCCGAGGAGGCTTGACATCGTCGACTTACAGCTAAGAAAAAAACGACGTAAGCGACCTTTTAGATTCTTTGTGAAACGGGACTTAGTGACGTAACGACTTAATTACGTTGGTAACCAAGCCCTAAGTCAGGGAAACCGACTTAAGTTTTTTTGTGAAACGGGGGCCAGATGTAACATTGTAATAATGTGATGTTATACTTGGCTACATACTGGGGTATGTATGAATTCCTAACATGCAAAGCCATTACTTCACTCCAGTTGGAGGGCTATGGCTAAATAGAGAGTTATAAAGATACCTGATAGGACGAAGTGAACACTGCAAAAATCCCCACAAATATCTTTAGGACAACATATAGAAACCCTATTGCTCCCTAACTCTGCTAGAACTTTTTATGTTTTACCTCAGATATTTCCAGGAATCCAGATCTACTAAATAACACTTATAACACTCCCTTTATCTATTTTCTATCCTCTAGCTCTTGTATCTGCAGCTCTCTCTCCTCTCTCTCTCTCTCTCTCTCAAAAGCCCCGCCCAACTGTCGCTTTCAATCCCAAGACTTCCGGTACCAGATCACTGCAACAAAGTACTCACCCTTTTGTCATCAAGAATGTGTTTGCATGCATTTAAAAGGATGCTAGAACCGTGGAATGTCCTACTGGTTCAGATCAAACTTTTATGGTAACCCATAAATATATCTTAGCCTTAGTATAACGTTATTTTATAACGTGTAAAATTTTCCCGCTCCGTCCGACTAAGTAGGTCAAAGAAAACCCGCAGTGAATACTGGGTCACATCTCGGTACATCCGGTCACATGAAGCGCGCAGCTGTTTTACTCTGATCTGCTTCCCAGTTATTATATATTCTGATTTTTTGTTTAGATATGATATTATTGATTGAGAATAAATTATAACAAAAAAGGTAATTTAAAATTCTTTTTTTATTGTTATTATTATATATTTTCTTTTTGCTTCAACTTTTGCTGGATCTCAGCACTGCTAACACAACGGTCAATTTAAAGACCTTCGCATTTAGAGCAATTAGGTCCTACCATTAAAAGTATAATAAACAAGCTTGAAAATATTCTAAAGTCAATTTTGCCTGCACATCATCTAGTACCTGTATTTTACTTTTATAGACTGTGCTAGAGACTACGCTAGTAAGCTTATAATTAGATGCGCGTTTATTTTTTTTTTTTTTTTTCAAAACGTCTAAATTTTTCCCCCAATTCCAAGTATATTTTCTCAATGCCTGGTAACGAAGGTTTTTTGCAAATGGCTTTTTAAGAGAATGCAACTTGTTTCGTGTAAAACATTTGACTGTGCCCTATTAACATAATTATAGTCCATCTAATCATGAGGGCCCGCTGGAAGGAGGGGGAGGGGTAGTGATCACAGTTCACGGCCACAGGAAATAAAATCATCAAATCACAAATCACCTAAATTAAAAACTTCATTCGTACTGTATCTCATTGAAAATGCTAGTCTGGCGAGCTGAAAATAACTATCATCGAGTATAATGACTTCGTTCCACTACGGACGAGGGATAGAAACCTACAATTCACAGGAATGGGGTGCTTCACATCTCGGGGAATGATAAGTGGATGTTACGGGTAAGGAAAATACCCAACGGGGCCTTCAGTCCTTGTCTTAACTAAAATGAAGGTTTAAATAGTGTCTAAAATATTTCAAAACATTAAAGCAACTAAAATTAATGATCTAGAGAAAAAATACGCCACGAAGGATTTTTCAGCTTTTAAAAGTAGCTGCAAGTTATTCATTGCGTTACATGTATTTAAGATAAATATTCTAGACATTTTCTGAGACATTAGACATTATACATGCTTCCAAACAAGAATCTTATTTTTCTACTTTATTGAAAATTAACTAATAGTTATAGGCAAATGTGAGATGGTGTTGCGATCGAGCGACAGTAACGAAGGTCTAAAATGAGCCTGCATTTCGTGTTTTAAATATGATTAGCACAGGTGCTGAGCTAACTTATACAACGATTTTCATGTGCATCGAAAAACTCGTCAAAGAAAGAGCGAGAGAAACAAAATGTTTTTATTATTAATCTGCACCTTGGACATAATAATAATATGTCCAAGTCTACACAACGTACCTCCGCCCGTGTTGGGAGTTCAACCCCCTTGAGGACTCAGTTGATAGCTGTCGTCAATAAGTTGCTTTTACATAATGTAATAAACGCGATCGTCCTTTGCGCTCAAATCATAAACAGGAATCTTTCTTTAAAAAATATTAAATAGGGTAGACCGGGGCTAAACGCCCCCCTTAAGCAAGAAACATCACAATTTTCCCTGCTGAAGGTATAGACCGTTCAAAGTGGGCTGACTAGACTACAAACTGATACTAACACTTTTGGAAACAAACAAAAGAAAAACCTTATAGGTAAAAAATAGGTAAATTATAAAATCGGCCTTTTTGCCCCATGGCTGGGGCATTACGCCTCACACCACGGGGCTAAACGCCCACCGTGGGCGTCTTGCCCCAAACTATAGGCGTTATGCCCCGCCTTTGTACAAAGCAAAATAAAATCAAATTATATTTCTACGAGACAACTTAGTAAGCCTTTAAAAGCAACATATATATTATTTTGCGGTACTGAGATAATAAAAATACCCATCAAATTTATTCAGAATGAGCTGTAATTCTACTCTTTACGACAGGGCACTGTGATACTTCCAAAATTAAGTTCCTAGTACAGTCACTTGCTTTGGCTTTTCCCCATATAAGTGTTATAACTGATGATATACAATAAAAAAACATGCATGAAAGAACACTTCCGCATCTTTTTAGAATTATTTTTTATTTAAAAACGAAAGGGGGCAAAACGCCCAGTGATCGGGGCAAAACGCCCACTATAGGCGTTTTGCCCCATATCAGCATGGGCGTTTTGCCCCAAAGTGAGATTTTGTATATTTTTTCAAAATTCGGCGGGAAAAGTTTTATACAATCTGACTTCATCGAAACTTGTATGGAGGTCTGATACCATCCTATCTGTCACCAACAAAGTTTTTTGAATTCGTGCATTTGGTAGGTGGTGTCACTGATGTTAAGGAAAAGGCTAAATAACAGTAAACAAGGCAAAAATGAACAAATTATCATAAAATGCTTATTTTTTAGTTTGTGGTCATCTCCGTCATGGAGGATAAGTCTGCTGGAAATCGGAAGTGGAAAAAACATCACGAGACGCGTATTTATACGTAATACCTGAAAAAAAAGCGGGTGGGCGTTTGACCCCGACTGGGCGTTTAGCCCCGGTCTACCCTACATCTTTACATTTTATTCATATCTGTGAATATCTAGTGAAAACTCCATCTGTGACTCAGGTAGCGTGTACTCTCTCTCTCTCACTCACTCTCTATCTCTCTCTGTCTCTGATTGTCTCTGGCCGAATTCACAACCAGTTGATCCTCGGACCAGAATCAGATAATAAACCTGTTTTATGATAATTAACTGTTATGACTATAAATGAAACTACATATTTTTCATTCGACCGCATCTTCCGTATCTTTACGAAAAAATATATTGAAAACGCATCTGTAAAGATTACTCTGAAGAGATGAAAAAAATGCCCGAGCTTTTGGCTTGTGGACCTTCTTCAGGTACCAAAACAAGAATAAACAAGCAAACTACTGGTATAAGTGGCGTATGATGCATGTAAAAGGGACAATAAGTTAGAAGTGCGTGATAAAGGTTAACGTCTTGAAGATTACGTAATAATAAAACAAGACTAATATCCGTTGAGATATTCATTGTCTCTCTAAAGTCCTTTTTTAAAGTGTTTAATATTTTTATTAGCTTCTTATCGACAATCCGTCTTTGTCTTGTGTCGCGTATGTGTTCTTTTAAAATGGAGACTACTGTGGTGGTTCTTGATGCGAGCTTTAAGGGCGTTTTTTCTATCGTTTTCACTTTTAATTACTATTAGTTCTATTACTGTACAGCATAGCTACCAATTATCTGGCAAGCAAAAAGTCTGACAGTTAATTGTGAAGTGTTGCTGCTACCACTACTACATAAAGTAGATATTGCAAACATATATCGGCATTAATCAATAAGATATCAGACAACTTTCATGGGAAATAAACTGAAATTAAAGCTGGATATTCTTTTATCTATTATCATTTCGCATTTACGTTAAATATCGGCACGTACGTCTTCATCACCATCATACTTTAGTCGCAGTCCGTAGCGACGAAGTTCGAACAGTGCATATCAAAATCGTAAATAGGAGTTCTTACGTAGGAAACATCGCACTAGCTTCCTGTTAGCGGTATTGCCACTATTTTAGGGAATCATGAACAAATCTGGATGGCTCTATCTATAAAAAAGCAGTTGTTACCTAAAAATAAAAAATTACTTTTCAGAATTATTGCAAGAAAAATTAATGAAAAGAACAAAGGCAAAATATTTTTAATTAAAAATGGAATGTGAACGACAAATACAGCTTCAAGCAAATAAAAATGAAAATAGAATATACACACCCTTGACTTACAATTAATTTTTAAAATAATGTCGGTACCTTGTCAATGTATGGCAGGACTGCGTGAAAACGACATACACCCTCCCCTACACATACACTAAACACACACACGCTCGCGCACGCACACACAAGCTCGAAGAGGGGGAGAGCCAAATCCAATCATTGAAGTTGTACAGCGGTTCATTGTTTGTCCTAAGTAAATCATCATAAAATAAACGAATCAGATCAAAATTATAATAAAGCGCTGAATGTGCAGACCAGCAAAACTACTCTTCCCCGTTGCCAAAGCTCTTAATCCAGGTCTATCTTTAAAAAAAAAACAGACTTCGGTCAAATAATCTAGCTGTGTGTAATACTGTGCATGAACCCAAAATATATGCTATAAATGTAACATTATCAAAATAGAAATACCATATCATGAAAAGCCACATTAGAATTCTCCCCCATCCCCTCCCATCAATACGCCCCTTTTCTATTTTCTAATAATACAATACAAACTCAGCGTGTGTAGGAGTGTGAAAACTAAAGTAGATCAAAAGTTCGCGGATAGGATATGCCATGTAAGGATTCATAGGGGAGATAGGTAATCTCCTTTTGCTCTTTCTTTAAACCTGTCAATTTTGAGAAGAAATACAGTGAATCGTTGTCTCTCATTGCACTTAGTCAATATAAATTCAAATATGTAAAAAACATCTTTCCTTTATCACGTAATTCGTCAGATGTAATAAAATACAGCATTTCCCTAGAAAACCTTTACCCCCTCTTGTGAATGCAATGTGTCGTCTGCAGAGCTCAGCGTCTGCTACCTCGCTGGATGCTTCGCGGTTCCCGGGATGTGAACAGTTACCGCGGTCCGAAAAATTTTAGGGAGAGTCAGATGAAATGTAGAGGGACCATGGCATCTATAAAGTTCTACAAGATGAAGCTGGAGATGGGGGCTAGTTTTACTCTTTCCTTTCAAAGTTTTCAATATACTCTGACTTTTAGTACCCGCATGCATTTTATTTATGCATGCATTATATTTATTAGGTGTTCAAACAAGACATAGGCCTACATGTAGGCCTACGTTCGCGTCTACACGTCTTTACTATCGTTTACTATCATTTACTCCATTCCGCAATGTAGGCCCTACGCACGTAACTTCATCAATGTAAACTACTTGGACATAAAAACGACACAAATTCGTTATTATGTCCAAGATGTAAGTAACTTCTATATATATACAGCCGATTTTTGCCTGCAAACTTTGGGTATGTTTGTCAACCATACAGTAGGCCTAATATGGTTTCTATCAAGTATACAAGACAGTTATCAGGCAGAATCATTCATGAAATGCCCAAATAAATCATACACAGTAGGCCTATAAAATAAGAAAGGTTTACTTGTAAAACTCTTAACATTATTTCATCAACTTTTGCCGAGTTCTTAATTGACGGGGATGGTGTGTGTGTGTGTGTGTTTTCTTGGATCAATCGCTATGAAAAAATATATAATCTTAGGTTCCTGTCAGAAGCCCTCGTAATCAAAACTATCGGTATTTAAATCTAAAAAGACGTTTTTTCAGTTTTCCCTTTATGTATCTATCGGGAACGGGAGTATAGAGACGTGTAATATTTTGGGACTAAATTTTATCCGTACGTACCCATTTTTTTCTCTTATATGCAAATTAGGTTCCTTGAAGTAATATAAGACTGGCCGGAAGTGATGTTCAGAGATTTGTAACGATGGTGATCTTGATGATCTTAATGGTGGTTCAAAAATATTATCAAAGTTTTCAGTTGTCATCTGGTGAGAAAGAAATTTTCTGCACTAACACAATCATTCCACGAGTGAAAAATAATTAGTAAACGCGCCTCAGAGATGCGCTGCAGACGTCACGGCTTTTGGGCGAAAATCACACGCGACATTTCGTCATAATTATTTGATATAGGTAAAAAACTGTGATTGAAAATGGATATCAGCAAAGCATTAAAATTTTGACAACTTTTCTGTTTATTTGTGTTCGACAAGGATGAATTTAATTAGAATACCCCCTCTCTCTCTTTTTAAGCGAATATAAAGGAGAAAGCCGAGCGAAAAAAAAAAATAATAATAATGCGCATAACAGTCAAAATATTCAGAAGTAAAAAAATTCAGAGTTAAAAATCTTGTTGGCCACTACAGTTCCTCTTCATAGAGGATCACATGTAAAATTTTAAGGCAACTTTTGACCAATTGATGTTGTAAAGTAAATGACTTACACTTTCACTAACTGCAGATAAATATTATAACGGAATCAAACAAGTTAAAGGAAAGGGAGTTATTGAGTGTTGTGCCGACAGACAACTCACAACGTAAATAACAACAACAATCTACACGCAATATGGTAACGTGCATATCGGTAACGCAGTGGCCGATTAAGAGGTTTCTGAAAAATATATCGCACCAATATTCCCCTCTTGAAATTAGAATTTTGTCTAACCTTTGTATATTTTTAATTGGAAAATCTACTTATTGATATTATTCCATTTTTTCATAAAAATTATTTGTTTTTCTTATAAAAATTAAAGTGAAAGGGAAAAGATTAGAGGGAGAAAAAGAGCAACAATTGAACATACATATTTTCCCTCAAAATATCCTTTATTACAGTGAAATGATGAAGAACATACATACTATTGGCATGCATGTACCAAAAACAAAAATACTTTCACTAGTATCTAAAAATGAAAATCAATATATCTTCATACATAAAGAACAATGCACCACCTCCAAAAGAATTAACAAAATTTCAAGTATGGCATTACAGTATGGACAGACCTCTATTCAAACAAATAAAAAATACATCAATAGAACAATTTTAAATATCTAATTTCCTTGATCTGAAAACAGTAAAGGAACGAATCTGACAAACTACACTGATATAATTTTATTTCCATTTCTTATTCTTTATTTCACAATACACGCTAACAGATTTACCATCATTTTAATATAAACAACTAACAAAATTGTTAAGATGCAGAAAATGTCAAAAGAGCACGTTTACATATGCAACTAAAAAAGCACTCCAAGGGCGCAGACCTCTGCCAAGTCAGCAAAGTCTCCACCCAATGCCGTTTCACCCCTAAATTTTCGTTCTATAATGAGTAAGTTTTTTTTTTTTGATTATTGATTGATTATTGATTGATTATTGATCTGGATCACCACCAAAAACTATTCATCTGTTCTTTGGCCCACTTCTGACAGTTCCTGAAAATTTCATCAAAATCGGCTTTTTGAGTTATGTGGATGACAGACAAACAGGGGTGAAAACATAACCTCCTTGGCAGAGGTAATTAGTTCAATAATGAGACAGTTAAGGCCAAAGAATTGAAAATAGCATAGGTGACAGCAATGTACGGACATGGCTGAAATTAAAAATCATATTTAAGTGAATGTTGCAATGGTGTAGGACAAATTTTCTTCCAGCCTTCTTAAAGCTTTTATATTTGTACAACATTAATAAAATTTCCATCTGAAGACGTCTATACAAATGTCACATGACATACAGTTTAAAGCCAGAAGGAAAAAGCATTATTATGTCTTGTATATTGTAAAATTAAAATTTATCTTCTACCCTTTTCTGAACCAAGACAACAGTTCTTGGAATGTTGAGTACACCAAGCAAGCCAACACAGACGTATTTCTAGGATAACGTATTAAAACAAACTGCAAAGTGCTATTTTGGATTTTCATCTGGATTCTTACACCCCATTTCCATAGATTAGATCGACCTTTTTTAGATCGACCTAACTCCCTGGGCGTTCACGCTAAATAGCTGTCAGCCGGGCGGACACGAAAGTTAATTACCCCTTACAGCTTGTAGTAGGCCGGGACTGACACTTAAGGGGGATTATCTGACAGTAATCTAGTGAGACTCCCCGCGGTGATAGATCGATCTAAAGTTGTGGGAATAGAGCCTTAATTTCAACTCTGCTGTTACATTGGCTAAGCTGTATCATTTCCCTCACATTTTTAAATACAACAAAAATATCATTATTACGGGTCAGATAATACTTGTCAAGGAACTTTTTTGTTGGTTGTATTTGCCTTAGCACTTCTTTTAATTCAGTCTATTAATCCAGTTAATATAAGTGCTAACGGTATCAGGACGATTTCCCCCCATTCCCCCCCCCCCCCCCTGAAGAATATATATCTATATCTAAATCTATATATCTATATATATAAATAAATGTAAAGTAAAGAGTACAAAGTTCAAATCTTTTCCCCATTTTCTGAATATTTCCTAGTGTGATGATGATGCAAATCAAGGATAGATAATATCAATTTTATTAAACAATTTATTTTCATGGAATACAAGTACATGAAATTTTCGAGATAGAAGTACAGAACATTTTATTAAAAATCTGATCAAAGAATATATATCTCCAGGAAAAGGAAGGGTAAACAGATTATCTCACTCATCCAGGTAGCCCATTGATGTCTGTTTACCTGTTCATCTGTTTACCCCACTTTTACCTGAAGGATAGGTGGTTATACTTCGATTAGATACTTAATAAATCTTCCTGTACTAGTACTCAATGAAAAGGGAATTTGTTATAAAATAATTTGTTTCATGATGAAGTTATATTATCACACTAAAAATATTAATAAAATGGATGGAATGTTTTAAACTTTACACTTTCTACTTTATATTTGTTTATAAATATATATTTCTTTGGGGGGAATCGTCCGGTGGGGAATTGTCTGAGGGGGTTATTGTCCTAGAATCGTGCTAACTACTATGTAACAATACAGTCTCATGGTTATGTCTTGCAATCTGTAAAGCCTACAGATTAATCAAGATTTTAAAAATCTGTTAACTGATTTCTTATTGTTAAATTAGCAACAAATAAACCAAATATTGGTATGAGAGTTCTTTGAGGAATATTTTATGTGCAAGCATGTGGGCTAAAGTTTCTGCAAACAGAACATCAGCACAAACACTATATTCAAACAGGAGGACTGACTCTTTAATAGTGTAACATTTTATCTGGAATTATTTAGTAAACAGGAACCCATAAAAGAACAAATATATTATGTTTTAATATAATAAAAAAATAAAAGAGTTTAATATAACAATTCATAATAAAGTCCCATCATAACTACCAACATCTATTCTGCTTTGTGCGAGACATATTCCCTCTCGAATTTTGCTGCATCTGTGGAATGATCATCCAAGAATTTTTATGCTCAAAAAATCTTAGGTCTCATAAATCTCTATTAGAGACTAAAACATCAGTGTTGTAATCATTTCCCTTAACTGATAGACAGAGTTCCTTATGTGGTATATGGACTGTGATCTCTGATGACTGGTTGTCTAATACTCCATTGGAGTGAGTGGGACTGGTGATGTCTTTTTTATTTTCATGGATTTAGCAGGTTCTAATCCTGTTTTATTGTCATACACTGGGGTGGAGAAATTGGTTGGTTTGTTGTAGTCTTCGAATTTCTCCATTTTGTTGTACTTTGGTTCCATTGCATCCTACGAGAAAAAAGATGAACACTTTAGACCAATGAATAAAAAGAAAATTCAAAGTTAATGTAGCATAAAATATTCACAGGCAATTTGTGAAAAAAGACAAAAGAACTAAACAAAACAAGCAAAAAAATAAATAAATAAATAAATAAATAAATAAATAAATAAATAAATAAATTAAATAAATAAATTAATTAATTAATTAAAAAAAGATGAAGCTGTATACATGCTTTTCTGATATATATGCAAAATACTGAATACTTCAAAGTTCCAAATCTTCTGTCTTTTGTCTGAACCGAGTATCTAAATTCAACCCTCAAATCTTTTACTGATCACATTTCTATACAATATGTGACTATGTTTACCCCATTCTGTGCCACAGAGATGTCATATACAAAGTCTGGCGTGCTGATGGCCACAACATTTTCTCCATGGTGAGCCACCGTTCCTGCAGGTGCCCCAGTCTGAACTCGCCCCCACCACTGGAATGCAGGGCCTTGCTCATACTGAAATCATAACAACAACTATTTCAATATCCAGGGGAATCGTTTGATATCATTACCAAAAGATTAAGATCTGGACTTATAATAAATATCAAATGAATTACAAATAAATTGCTGTAATGATTATACCTGATGTGCCTTGAAGAAAAATCTGTTTGATAATGAATACCTTATTTTCTAAGATGTATGTGATATCATCTAAGATGGCCTTCACAAATTTTTGTTAAAATTCTTTGTGAGAGTGAGAAAGAAAGAGAGAGAGACAGAGAAAGAGAAATCTGACCTTCTTTGCAGAAATAGGAACACAACTTTTATGACCACTAATAGGATGACCACAAGTATAATGGGGACCACAATGACAGTTGTTTCTGAAATAACACATTTCCTGGGAATGTTTCAACTCAGAAAGGGAAATAATTCATCGAGGAAGTAAAATCAAAATTCTGAATCACAATATGAATAAAATTTATCCAAAACTGAATACTTCCAATTTTACATATGGCTAAATAGTCCTTTCTTGGCAAAATCTAATGTAAACTAAATAATTCTTACAGTACCTTGTATCTGTTGCAGAGGGTGCATGACCTTGAGGTCCATGGGCCTGTGAATTGTGTTGACCAGTGATGTCTGGTTAGTGCCTGTGTACTTGTCAGCTTTTTCAATACTCAGATGGTTCCAGTCAGTCCAATATATCCAGTCTTCAAATACAGCAATGGCAAATATGTGGACTATTCTGACTTCTGATATGACCAATTAACTGTCTGTTGCTGCCATCAAGGTTGACATACCTGAAATCTAATGTACAGATGTATTAGATTTTTTTTGGAACAAGAAAAACTACAGAACCTGCAGTGAACTGTTTATGTCTCAGTTAGAAAAAGATCAACTTAATGACCTCCAGACCTGCTTGGCTGTGGTGCAGGTAATAACCTGTGACACTACCACATACTAAATTAGGTTACATTAGCCAACTGAAGATGTTATAAACATAATACAAAAAAAGATGTTATAAACATAATACATAAAAAAAAAAAAAAAAAAAAAAAAACAACAACAACAACACAAGCATATATAAACAAATATAAGTCTGTCCAGTAAATAAATCTGGAATAAAATGCCTAGCATATACGACATATTTTAAATTAGATATATATAAATCAATTAGTTATATCAAACATGAGTATGCAGTCCCTGACTTTTTTTCTGGCCATTAAAATTTTATTTGTATTATTATCATTATATATTTACAAAATTTTAAGTTCTTTTTTAACCATTTGGGACAAATTCCTATTTATCTTACATACATTATGCTTATAAAACATAATGAGAGAAATAAATCATAACTGAAAATAACCTTGTCCAAAAATTAATATTAAGGGGAAAATAAATGAAAAGATGAAACTACTCTGCTAAGATATGCTTAGAATCACGGTATAATAGTGGAGAAGACTAGAAGAGAAAACATTTCCACAGGCTTACATGTGCATCAACAGACACGCATAGCGTATACATGCAGTTCTCACTAGTACACACTCTACTATGAGGTTATGTTTGTTTTCAAGTTTCTCTTACCTGAAAACACTGGCAATTTTCACTGCTTAAAATAGTTAAATGTTAATAATAATTTTGACAAATCTTGTCCCATGTTTCTGAAAATTGTCCTTAATCTTGCCACGTCATGTATTGTACACATGACTAAGACATAGTGCTGTTCTTGGTTCTGTCTTTCACTGTTCTTTTTCTTTTTCATGGTAAGAGTACTCTGGAAAAAGAACAATGTAACTGAAAAAACTAAAAATTATATTAAAAAGACTGGTAAATTCAATGACTTAAAATAGTTAAACGATAATAATTTTGTCAAATTTAGTCCAATATTTCTGAAAATTGTACAAATGATGCTTAACAACAATGAAAATCTGTGAAAAGGTGATCAGTTGTCTGTATCTAATGAAAAGTGTTTTTTGGGACAACATATTTGGGAAAACTGAAAAATACATTGAAAAGACTGGCAAATCCCAGGACTTAAAATAGTTAAACATTAATAATTTTGTCTGATCTTGTCCAATACTTCTGAAATTTGTACAAATGATGCTTAACAACAATAAAAATCTGTCATAAGATGATCAGTTGACTGTATCTAATGAAAAGTGATTTGTGGGACAACTTATTTGGGAAAACTGAAATTTACATTGAAAAGACTGGCAAATCCAAGGACATAAAATAGTTAAATGTTAATAATTTTGTCAAATCTACTCCAATATTTCTGAAATTTGTACAAGTGATGCTCAACAACAATAAAAATATGTGATAAGTTGATCAGTTGTCTGTGTCTTTTGGTCAAGTGTCAAGTTTATGGGAAATTGATCATCAGAAGTGTGATAATTATGTAACCAAAATAAATATTTTTAATATTGCAATGTATTATTTACTCTTAAAGAAAACAGCAAATGTAATAATTTGAGTTTGTTTGTGTAGAAGGTTGCAAATAACCTATACCTGTCATCTGGAAACCAAACTTCTCCTAACTATCAATGCCAGATGCAGATTACTCCTTACAATGGGTTTCTGGAATGGGTTGTTGTTATCACAATATTTGACAATGTCCTAAATCTTGCTACATAACATGTATTGTACACATGGATAAGACATAGTGCTGCTCTTCATGTTGTCTTCCACTGCCTACTTTTTCATGGTAAGGGTACTCTGAAAAAAAGAACAATACAACTGAAAGAACTTAAATTTACATTGAAAAGACTGGCAAATCCCATGTCTTAAAATAGTTAAACGTTAATAATTTTGTCAAATCTTGTCTAATATTTCTGAAATTTGTACAAATGATGCTTAACAACAATAAAAATCTGTCATAGGATGATCAGTTGACTGTATCTAATGAAAAGTGTTTTTTGGGACAACTTATTTGGAAAAACTGAAATTTACATTGAAAAGACTGGCAAATCCAAGGACATAAAATAGTTAAAACTTGAATAATTTTGTGAAATCTTGTCCAATATTTCTGAAATTTGTACAAATGATGCTTAACAACAATAAAAATCTGTGAGTATCTGATCAAATGACTGTGTCTTATGAAAAGTATCTTCTCTGGACAATATCTTTGAAAAAAAAAATGAAAATTACACTGAAAACACTGGCAAATTCCATGACATAAAATAGTTAAATGTTAATAATTTTGTCAACTCTAGTCCAATATTTCTGAAATTTGTACAAGTGATGCTTAACAACAATAAAAATCTGTTATAAGCTGATCAGTTGTCTGTGTCAATTGTGTTAAGTGTCAAGTTTATGGGAAATTGATCATCAGAAGTGTGATAATTATGTAACCAAAATAATATTTTTAATATTGCAATGTATTATTTACTCTTAAAGAAAACAGCAAATGTAATAATTTGAGTTTGTTTGAGTAGAAGGTTGCAAATAACCTATACCTGTCATCTGGAAACCAATATATACCCATACAAGACTTCTCCTAACTATCAATGCCAGATGCAGATTACTCCTTACAACGGGTTTCTGGAATGGGTTGTTGTTATCACAATATTTGACAATGTTCTAAATCTTGCCACATATCATGTATTGTACACATGGATTAGACATAGTGCTGCTCTTTATGTTGTCTTCCACTGCCTACTTTTTCATGGTAAGGGTACTCTGAAAAAAAAGAACAATATAACTGAAAGAACTTAAATTTACATTGAAAAGACTGGCAAATCCCATGTCTTAAAATAGTTAAACGTTAATAATTTTGTCAAATCTTGTCTAATATTTCTGAAATTTGTACATATGATGCTTAACAACAATAAAAATCTGTGAGTATCTGATCAAATGACTGTGTCTTATGAAAAGTATCTTCTCTGGACAATATCTTTGAAAAAAATGAAAATTACACTGAAAACACTGGCAAATTCCATGACATAAAATAGTTAAATGTTAATAATTTTGTCAAATCTAGTCCAATATTTCTGAAATTTATACAAATGATGCTTAATAACAATAAAAATATGTGATAAACTGATCAGTTGTCTGTGTCCTTTGTTTAAGTGTCAAGTTTATGTGAAATTGATCATCAGAAGTATGATAATTACGTGACCAAAACAAATATTTTAAATATTGCAATGTATTATTTACTCTTAAAGAAAACAGCAAATGTAATAATTTGAGTTTGTTTGTGTAGAAGGTTGCAAATAACCTATACCTGTCATCTGGAAACCAATATATACCCATACAAGACTTCTCCTAACTATCAATGCCAGATGCAGATTACTCCTTACAATGGGTTTCTGGAATGGGTTGTTGTTATCACAATATTTGACAATGTCCTAAATCTTGTCACATATCATGTATTGTACACATGGATAAAACATAGTGCTGCTCTTTATGTTGTCTTCCACTGCCTACTTTTTCATGGTAAGGGTACTCTGAAAAAAAGAAAAATACAACTGAAAAAACTGAAATTTATATTGAAAACACTGGCAAATTCCATGACATGACATGAAATAGTTAAACGTTAATAATTTTGTTAAATCTAGTCCAATATTTCTGAAATTTGTACAAATGATGCTTAACAACAATTAAAATCTGTTATAGGATGATCAGTTGACTGTATCTAATGAAAAGTGTTTTTTGGGACAACTTATTTGGAAAAACTGAAATTTACATTGAAAAGATTGGCAAATCCAAGGACTTTAAATAGTTAAACTTTAATAATTTTGTCAAATCTAGTACAATATTTCTGAAAATTGTACAAATGATGCTACACAGCAAAAAAAAATAAGTGATAAGATGATCAGTTGACTGTATCTAATGTCTTTTTGGGACAATATATTTGGGAAAAGTTCAAAACTGATATTTACATTGAAAAGATTGGCAAATCACAGGACTTAAAATAGTTAAATGTTAATAATTTTGTCAAATCTTGTCCAGTGTTTCTGAAATTTATACAAATGATGCTTAACAACAATAAAAATCTGTGATAGGCTGATCAAATGACTGAGTCTAATAAAAAGTATCTTCTTTCAATAATATCTTTGAAAAAACTGAAAATTACACTGAAAACACTGGCAAATTCCATGGCTTAAAATAGTTAAATGTTAATAATTTTGCAATGTGATTATAAAATAAAATAGTAAATGTGATGACTTAAGGTTGTTTGTGTAATAGGTTGCAAATTACCTATAACTTTTATCTGGAAAACAATATATACCCATAAGACTTCTCCTTACTATCAATGCCAAATGCAGATTACTCATTATAGTGGGTTTCTGGAATGGGTTGTTGTTTACACAATATTTGACAATGTCCTAAATCTTGCCACATATCATGTATTGTACACATGGATAAGACATAGTGCTGCTCTTGGTGCTGTTCTTTCACTGCCTTTTTCATGGTAAGGGTACTCTGGAAAAAGAATAATATAACTGAAAAAATTTAAATTTGCATTGAAAAGACTGGCATATGCAATGACTTAAAATAATAATTTTGTCAAATCTAGTCCAATATTTCTGAAAATTGTACAATTGATGCTTAACAACAATAAAAACCTGTGATTAGATGAAATGTTGACTGTACCTAATGAAAAGTGTCTTTTGGGGACAACATGTTTGGGAAAACTGAAATTTACATTGAAAAGACTGGCAAATCCCAAAAACACTGGCAAATTCCATGACATAAAAAAGTTAAACACTAATAATTTGTCAAATCTTGTCCAATGTTTCTGATATTCGTACAAATAATGCTTAACAACAATAAAAATGCATCAGTGCCCATTGCACCTGGAGTCCAATATCTGGAATAAAACAAAATTATAATTTATTGTCATGATCGAAGGCAAAAAAGCCAATATCATTGCAGCCCCAGACTGATTCTAAATAATCAGAAAATAATATTGGCAGCCACCCAGTCATCATAGTCTATTTATTTGCGGATTTGATCTGCATATAAATTTTCACCACTTGAAATCCTTTCAGCACATAGTGTAATGAACCTTTTACATATACATATGGCATGAATGTCCTAACCTTATATAATTTTGAACGCTTACGGTAATTCAAGCATGGGCTCGAAATAGGACATCACGTTTAAGACTTACTTAGTGGATAACGTAATCCAGAGATTCCACGGTTCGTCTCAGATTTACATAAGGTCCCACAAAGAAAACCCAAGTCCATATAATGACCAGTTTAATGGTTTATTGGTTGACACTCTCTAACTACATCATCTACATGAAGTCTCCAACTTCTAAGCCATCTCGCATGGCTCTACCGAGTCTCTCTCAGTCTGAACTCCCGATATTGATTCTGAATATCTTTTTTACATATTTCTTATCTACATGGTGGATTCAGTGCTGTATTATTTGGCAGTGTTTACTGATTTTAATTACGCAAGTTGCACACAACTCCTTACGTTTTATCATTACAGGTAAGGCCATAAAACAAGTCGAGTGCACAAGCAAGCGACACTTTTTTGCCCTCTCCTCACCACTTTTTGACCAGTGGCCTAGTCACTTTAGTAAAAATGTAACATACCCAACTAAGACCATGTCTTGAATAAAACATAGCTGAACAACTATCTTCAAATTTTACTGAAGGTCTCCAAAAATGCTTATTAACATGCCACAAATCTAAAATTTTTCTCTAACATCTTGTTGTTGTCTTAAAGCTGTTAAATCCTCTTCAGTGTGCTTTTGGTATGCTAGTCCCTGGCTCCTAGTCCAAAGTACATTGTAGTAGTCTGGAGTCATTGCGTTCCATTGTGGCAGTATAGTCCTGTGCCTCCTAGTACAGTGTAGTAGTCTGGAGTCATTGTGTTCCATTGTGGCAGTATAGTCCTGTCTCTCCTTGTACAGTGTAGTAGTCTGGAGTCATTGTGTTCCATTGTGGCAGTATAGTCCTGTGCCTCCTAGTACAGTTTAGTAGTCTGGAGTCATTGTGTTCCATTGTGGCAGTATAGTCCTGTGCCTGCTAGTTCAGTGTAGTGTGGAGTCAGATGATGGACTGGAAAAGACAAAAAATCAATAATCAGGCTTTTCCTCAAGATCAAAAATATTAGAGTAAATAATGAAATTTTTGTAGATTTATTACATCAAATAAACTGCAAAGAAATATTTTAAAAAATAAACTTATAAAATAAAGTATTGTTGTAAGTCAAGGCTGAAGCATACACTGTACCAGTACTGATAATAAAGAGGTGGGTTTACAGTGCTTTCTGAAACTCTGGAGGGCCGTGCTAGTTCACGTAAGTGGACGCTCCATGGGAAGTTTGTGTTATTCATAGTTCAGTTCATATATTACTATTTCGACAGATGACTCCATAGGAAAAAGGAGAAGTCCCACTTATAATTTATATTAGAAGGCATAACGTCAGTTCTCCAATTAATTATCTCACCTTCATAAGCCATTGGGTAATTGCAGATAAAAAGGGAATGACAGAACTTGAAGTAGATGACGGCGTGAAATCTTGCCAGGTCTCCATAACATTTTTAATCTGCAGCATCAACGTTCTGTAGCACATTGTAAAATCTTCACCAGCACATTGCATCGTGATGTGAACAGTGAACAACTGACACAGTCGATACCACACTGGCACATGTGTCCTTCACTTCAGATGTCTCATCCTAAGCTCGCCGATAAAGTTTGCCAACAGAATCTATAACAAAACCATCTAAGAATAGTGTCTTGATGGAAGATGACACTCAGTGTTCAGAACGTTTGATGAAAATTCCGGCTTTTCAGCGTCACCAGGGGTAATCCTAGAGAGGGGTGAGAAACGTCCATTGTTCTCGTCAGCGAGGCTGGCTTTTTTCAGGGTATGTACGCACAGACAGAAAACTAAGTATTGTGGGAACGTTTCTAATGAAGCCACTGGTAGTACTAGTAGATATCAGCCTGTAGTCTTGAACAAGCGCCTCGATGACGAGTGAACAGTAGTCAAAAACAAAAGACCCAGGTGTGGTAGTTCAACCACTGTTCATGCGTGCCACAACGACCAAACCTAATTGCTCCTCAAGGTCACAAAACAATATCCGGTACTGACGGCCAGGCTCGTCTTAATCATATAAGTAGCGCGTTTCCACCCCCTGGCGTCACCCTTTGCCTACGCCATATAAAAAATTGTTGAGTATAGATGGCGCTGTGCAAGAGGTGAGACTTTGGATTTGTAATGGACTACGGCCAGTATCAGCAACAAGTTCGACTTCTGCTTTCTAAGAAGCTCGTGCGAGGAGGGAGAGATTCTGGAACCGCAATAGATATGACCAGTGTCCAGGCTCTGTGATATATATTACGATATATTGTGATTTCTATTTAGTAGAAAGACGCAAGGTCGAGAGCTTCAACGAAGCGTCAATCTGATTGGTTTAAAGTTAAGGAAACAATACAGGAACCGTCCAATGAAATTCTTTTATACAATAATTATTCCTGTTGATTGTTTTAGTAAACAAAGCAAAGAGACAATGTCTACACAGCCGCTGGCAAGTTTTATTTTTTTTTATTCAAAACTGAAATTCTGTAGCAAGTTCAATGTAAGCCCACACAGCGCCTTTTTATCCGTCGTTCATGATTCAAGGTTCATGTCAAGGTTCACTGATATGGGGGTCCCATCCCTCAGGGCAGAGTTTCTCCTGCCCAAGTGCTCAAATATAGAATTAATGGTAATTCATTAAGCCACAAAATGTAAGCAAAAATGATTTGCTTTAAAATTGAAAAAGAAAATTTAAAGCCTGATACGTTTATGTACTTATTAAAACCTTCATTCCTTTCTTCTAGTGTATTTGATTTATCATTGATTGTATATATTGGTAAACATTTTATTTTTCATTTTAAACATTAACATATCTTTAAGTTATTTATTTGTTTGTTTTTTCATTCATTCATTCATTCTTTAAATTTATTCAGCCTTACCACCCTGGGTCTGGCTGGACATGGGAGCCTGAACCCTTTAGGAACAGGTGCCTCCAGGTGACCACTAAGGACAGCATGGAAGTGACCTGTACTTGGGGAGAACTGGATATGGATATAAAAGGTGCTTGAACTCATAATTCTCGTAACCTTTTAATCTGTCATGTACAACACAGGAGCATAACCAGACCATTTAAAATTGTACGCACAGATTTTGAAAATTCCCAGGTACGATTATATTCCGTGAAAAATACACTGAATTTATGGAGAATAATATCATGGTTGGCTCAAAAAATTGTACGCACAGTGCATCCGTGCGTATGCCTGGTTACGCCCCTGCAACATTTGGAAATAAAAGATTACTTGATCTCACTATCCTATAAAAAACTGTAGAAAAATGATGAAATGGTCCTTTAATATTGTCAAATACATTTAAGACTTTATTTTAGTGTATATCATAACTTGTAAATAATAAATAAATGTGCCATCTTATTCCAGAGTGGGACTACATGTACAAGCCTGAAGTCAACACAAGTGGTAAGTCCACACCATTGCTCTATTCAATCAACTTGATGCATTTTTTATCTTTTAGGAAGGATTCATGAAATAAAATTACAACAACATCTTGACTCACAGGGTGCAAGTCTGGACCCTCAGGGGCTGTTAGCAATGAATTTGGAAACCTAGCTAATGTGCACTAACTCCATGGAAACTCTCACTGAATACAATCAGTTTAACAGACTAACACGCTTTTCTTTGTCTCCAACATACTCCAACATACTAACATAATTGGTATTCCTTAAAATTCAATTCTGTTCTTTCAGGTGATACCAAAGAAGAGAATAATGTAGCAATTGTTAAAACCCTAAGCATTGAGGAACTAGGTAAGGCTGGAATCTTAATAAAATAATTATGAATTTTAATAATATACTTGCACATACTGAGTACGCATACTCTAACAAACACACATACACATGTACATACACACCGCAGTCTATTTTTTAGCATACTTATGAAGATTATTTATTTATTTTCAAGTAAGTTAAATCTTTAAATGTGTCTTCATCAAAGTGTGATGGGCCCACTGAATCCTTTTTGAACATGCACAGATATAGAATGTGAAGTTTGTATTTTTAAATATTAAAATATTATTAAAATATTACTTTTTTCTTTACTGGATATCAAAGACACAAGGAGTGTGTCAGATTCTG